>NC_138189.1:32174065-33381565 GCF_964194105.1 Spermophilus citellus
ACTGGGACAGATATTCTTTAGCTCAAAAGCCCACTAATATCTTCAGAACCGTGTTTCTTCAAAGCTCCAATTTATTGGCTAAGCACTGCATTTTTAAGAAAATGCTCTTCTTCATTGAGCATGTGTGTTCTTCCAGTTAGGTAAGGCCTTTTAATAACATAATAACAAAGATGAATAATAATAATAATGTAGTAACAAACTTTTAAGAAATCTTACACAGATAAATGCATCCTGAACGAATTCCATTTTTATGAAATTCTAAAATAAGCAAAACGAAGATATGATGGGGGAAAGGACTTCAAATTAATGATTGACTTTGAGGGTTAAGGTGGGAATAGGGATTCATTACAAAGGGTTATGAGAGAACTTTCCAGGATGATGTTCAAGTTCTCTTGGTAATAGTTTGCATTACATGAGATTATGTCTTTGTTAAAGCTCAGTAAATGTATGCATAATATCTGTGCATTTTATTGAACACAAATTTTTCTTTTAAAAATCATAGGCAAATGTTAAACTTTAAGGGTTGGAGATGTCGCTTAGCAGTAGGAAATTTGCTCAGCACCACACACACACACACAAAAAGCAAATTTAAAAAATGAGCTTTAATGAAATGTTTCACTAAAGTAACTCAATGTAGAAAATATGGTGTTTTCATGGCTAGAGGAATGGTTTGATGGGTAGATATATGACAAAACAAATACGGCAGAATCTGGGTATGGGGTACGTGGTGTTCATTATAAAATTCAAATTTGCTATATGATTGAAATAATAAAATATTGATGAAAAAGTACTTAAAAACAAGCACACTCAGTAGGCTTTCTTTGGGTTCTTAATGAAGAAATGAACTGTAAAAAGAAAAAATTATGACAATTTGGCAGTAGATATACCAAGGCATTGTTGTTTACTAGGTATGATCACAACATTGTGATTACATATAAAAGCTTTAAATTCTTAAGGATGTTCATTAAAATACTAGGGGTGAAAATAATATGATATCTGAGATTTGTTTAAAAGACTTAAATGAGTTAGGTGCGGTGGCACATGCCTACATTCCCAGACTTGGAAGGTTAAGGGAATAGCAAGTCTGAGTGAGACCCTGTCTCAAAATAAAAAATAAAAAAGACTAGGGATGGAGCTCAGTGGTCAACCCCCAGTACTAAAAAAAGAAAAAGACTTAAATGAATTGGCACAAGAATTACATGTGACGCTGTGTAGCAATATCTTAATAGCTATTGAACCCACGTGAATGGTATATTGGAATTTGCATTTTATTCCCTTTAAACTTCAAAGTATGTTTGGAGTTTTTAAAAAATGAAGGTGCTTCTGCTGTGAGTCTCACAAGGCACTGGTCAAGGCTCTGTGCCCATCTGGAGGCTTAGCCAGGGAAGAGAATCTACTTTCAGGTTTAATTAGTGTGATGGCTGAATTCATTTCCTTGTAGCTGTGTGATGGAGAGACCCAGCTGCTTAGTAGTTGTTGGATAGAGGCCCTTGGGTTCTAGAAGACACAGCAATTGCCTGCCATGTGTCTCTTTCCACTGGCACTTCATTTCATAACTGCTTCTCACAATTTGCTAAACTGGGGTCTTAAGAACAGGAGGCAATGATGGGAGTTGCATCCATTAACCTTTGTGGTTAACTACAGGGTAAGTAGCAAGTGCTGGGTCTCCTGAGAGGAGAGTGTACAGGGAATCGCACCAGGGGTGGAGATCACAGGCCATCTTGGAATTGTGTTCACTACAGACAGCTCCTGGGGACTTCTCGGTCTAGAGGAAGTGAGTGTGAATTTGAAGACAGAAAGTCTCATATTTGCTCCTGTGTTACAGTTGTCCCCAGGTTTACATGGGGGATTGGTTCCTCAACCCCCATGGATACCAAACTAAACAGATGCTCAAGCCCCTTATACAAAATGGCATATAATTTATGAACATGTTCCCATATATGTTAACTCACCTCTAGATTATTTATAGCACCAAATCAATGTAGAGGCTATGTAAATAGTTGTTATACTGAATTGCTTAGAGAATAAAAAAATAAAGTGAAATTAAAAACTGAAACTAGTTAATATATTAAGGCTATAAATATCAGAGAACTAGTTGAAGTTCTAAATTTTTAAAATGTAACCTTCTATAATAGAGGTAATAGTACCCATCTTTCATTGAAAGTACTGCTAGGATGCAGATTAGCATTTTAAAATTAAAGTGAACCTAATTTCATTTATTACTATAAGTTTAAAAATTAAATTCCATAACTCCCTGGAATGAATCAGAAATTCCTAGGTCACAACTGCAGGTCTTAGAACCATTGGTTATTCATAAATGTATATCTAATGCCTCTCTTTCGAACACTTCATAGTAACATCATTATTACCTTCAATAAACATATTTTAATATTATGATGACATAAACATTTAAAACACCTTCTAAGAGGAACCCCAAAGCTACTAGCTATGCCTAAATAATTCTAACACATGTGCTCACGACATTAACAAATATAACTAATAAAATTTTCATTTGCTTGACCCTAAACAATTTGACTTAATTTTGTATTTAATGAACTGATCTGTGGTCCAAATGAACTGATTAAGGATCACTTTACTAGATAACCACATAGCACATCAACCTCTGATTTACCAAATAGATGAATTTGAAAGTAGTTCACATCATCCAACAAAATGATTCCTTACTTTACAAAATGACTTACAACCACATTCTCTTGTGCTTTGTCAATTCATTTAAGACTTGGTTTAACAGATTTCCCCCTAACCACAACTGTTCAATGACAGATCATCACAAAAAGCACTGGGATCCAAGGCATTCTTTGGTTTTATAGCATGTCTTGTACTCAGGTTTCACTCATTTCTGAATCTTAAACTCAAGTTTTAAAGCAATGTCTGCAAGTCAACGTTTAAACTGGCCTCTGGCAATGATTATGTTCATTAAATTCCACGATGTCAAAAAATAACTGCAATATAAAATAAGTGATGTCACATGACTGAAGTTTTAACTCGGGGTCCAAATGCTGCACAGATCAGCTGATGGTTTCATTTATCGTGAAGAGTGAAATAACACAGGGAAACCCTTCTGGTTTTAATTTGAGCATGATCAAGACTTAAGCTTCACCACTAAAATCTGGGGCTGTAGCTTACGTAAATTATAAGGATAAAAGTTAAATGAAGGTAGGATGGCAAAGAAGATGTGGAAAACGTCAAGAGGGGTGGTATAGAAAACCAATCGAGGCTCTGCTGCTTATAGCTGTGACCATAGGTAGAGGGATACACAGCCCATACTTCATAGAGTCAGATAGTGAAAACCTGTACAGAGGTCAGTCCTGCCTGATAGAAATTTCTGTGATCACACAAAACATTCTGAATCTGCACTGCCCAATACAGTAGCCACCAAGCGAGTGCTGCTGAGGACTCTGGCATGTGCTCAGTGCAAATGAGGACCAGAATTATTTACTTCACTTAATTTTACTTAATTAAATTCTGGGCAGAGTTAGACCATGTACTCTTGAATTGCTGCCCCCACTCTGGTAGAGGAGCTAATCTAATCAATGCTTTTTTTTTTCATTCCAATGGTGAGGAGACTCCAATACCATTTAATAGGCTGTTAAAATGTTCAGTTGACTTTTCTCAAGCTTCAATAGATGTTCAGACAAGAATCAAATAAACCTCAGTAACTCCAGTGCTCTTTTCTCGATCTTTTAGACCTTCTTAGCCCTAACACTAATTAGGCATATAATTACCCTCACCCACTACATACATGTACACCAGCTCCACCAGCCCCACAGTAAGCTCCTGGCATACACACAAATTCCGCCACCTCCTGCTTCCTCCTCGCTCAGAAGTCTCCATCCATGCTGGGCACTGTGGCAATGTAATCCCAGGAACTGGGGAGGTTAAGGCAAGAGGAGTGCAAATTTGAGGCAAGCCCAGGTAACTTAGTGAAACACTGTTTCAAAATGAAAAATAAAAAAGGCTGGGGCTGTCTGGCTAATGCCTGTAATCCCAGGGGCTCAGGAGGCTAGGACAGGAGGGTGTTGAGTTCAAAGCCAGCCTCAGCAAAAGTGAGGTGCTAAGCAACTCAGTGAGACCCTGTCTCTAAATAAAATAAAACATAGGGCTGGGGATGTGTCTCAGTGGTCAAGTGTCCCTGAGTTCAACCTCTCTGTCCCCCTAAAAAAGAGGGGAAGGGTTCTGAGGTGTAGCTCAGTAGTAGAACACCCTTGGGTCCAATCCTCAGTACGGGGTGGGGATGGGGATTGAGGAGTCTCAAGATCCTCCATGTGGTCTTGAGCACTAATATGGTCTACAGCAAAACCCTCAATACTGGTCAGTCAGCTCATAGGAATGAACGTACACAAAGGTCAAGTTTGGGTATTTTTTTAGTTGCTGATATAAAATTTGAAGCAGGTTCGACTCCCTGGCTTTTTGGGTTGACAGGGTGGATATGCCACACTGGGTAAATCACCTGCTGCACTGTAATCATATCGACACACTTCCCGTGACAAATTTGGTATGTCCTCGTTACCTTGTCCTGAAAAAGGAGGACAGAACTTCATTCGATGAATAGAGCCTGGTCTGAACAGAGGGGAAGTCAAGCGTGAAGGAGGAAGTGAGCCCAACTCCCTGAGTGGCTGAGGAACGTTTTTACCCACCCAAGACAAGGTTTTCCCATCTCTCTGGTGGGGAGGCTGGAGAATGTGGAGAGGGGCCATGGAGAGAAACCAAGGACAGCTTGTGAATCAGAAACCCTTCGATGACAGAGAAATTGAAACAGTAGAATCTGCTAAGTCTGGACAGAGAGGGGTGTTCATCCTAGACTCGAGCCAATGGCTAAAATCTGACATTTCCATCTTCCCCCTCCTTTCACTCGCTGACTTTGAAACAAACACGACAAAGACTTGAAATTGGAACCTAAAGCTAAGAGGGAAGAACAAATGCAATAGACATGAGAAATGAACCTGCCTTGAGCGGCCGCTGCCTGCAACATGGTCTCAGACAGAAAACAGCGAGGGAGAGGTTTTTGGCAGCGCAGATTGTCAGCAGCAGGTGATGGGCATTGGGAAGAGAAGGTGCTCTCCAAGGCATGGAGACGCTTATTTAGGAAAGGTGGCTTGCAGGTTTGCCTCTGAGGGAAGGGGAGCGTAGAAGAGCCACCAGGGGGGACAAGTAATGCCACCCAGAGGACTCAAGATTTTGAAAAGTAATCAACAACTGGAAGGTCAGAAATCTCCCATGGACACCGTTCTGAGCTGTCCTTCACCTTGGTGTTTACTGTTATTATCTAGTAGATTTGCCAGCAGGAGACTTTCAATGATGTCAGTAATTTTTAGAAATAACATGCATCATACTCTTCTTCTGGTTATACTAGAAATCTGTCATGAAAAACACGAAAGCTTAAAGAAGAGAGGGAGGGCTGGGGTTGTGGCCCAGCGGTAGAGCACTCGCCTTGCATGTGCAAGGCCCTGAGTTCAATCCTCAGCATCACATAAAAATAAATAAATAAAATAAAGGTATTGTGTCCAACTACAACTAAAAAATAAATATTAAAAAAAGAAAGGGAGATAATATTCTCTCTCTTTCTCTCTCTCTCTCTCACACACACATACACACACACAGAGAGTTTCTTGTGTGAGGTACTGGGTTCGATCCTCAGCACCACATAAAAATAGAATAAAGGACCACTGACAACCAAAAAAAAAAAAAAATGTATTGAAAAAATTGTAGAAAAGCAGAAGAGAAGATGAGATGGAAACAAGGATTATGTGCATGTGGTGCTGGTGATCGAACCCAGGGCCTCATGCACACTAGGCAAAGACTCTACCAGTGAGCTACATGTCCAGCCCATGTTTTAAATTTTATTTGATACAAGGTTCCACTGAGTTGCCCACACTGGTTTCAAATGTGATGTGCCACATCTGTATATGGAAACCACTTGATTCCGCTGCTACTGCTGCATCAAGATGGCTCTTTGGTACAGGGGAAAAAAAAAGACTCAGAGTCAAATAAACAGGGTCTTAAATGCCCCTTTTCTATTTTCCTCCACAAAAAAATCCTGAGAGTTGCCTGACCAGTATCCTGCCCAAGGAGTTGCACTTTTTCCGCACCCCAAATAAGAAGTCACGAATCTCGCTAAGGCAGGGGCCCCTCTGCAGACACAATTTGACCCCACAGCAACTTAACCTGATTTCCATTTAGCTCTGAAAGTTAAAAAGCAATTTAAAATCCAAATCCCACCTAGTACATGTCTTTGCCCTGTTGTGAAGAAAGCTCCCAGTTGTTAAGAGGATGTGTTGAGGAAGGTCAAGACGGTCAACAATTTGTTTAAGGCCTCTTTGCCTTGACCCCGATCATCGTTTGAGATCACTGAAAGACATGGTTTTCTGGTGGTGGCAGGATGGCATGGCAAACTGTATGCACTTTGGGGTCAAATTAGCTTAGATATGAAGGCAGGTGCTGGCATTTACTAAGCCGTGTGGCTTTGTGCAAGGCACCTGACCTCTCAGTGCCCCAGTCTGTCCACTTGAAAGAAAGCGTTAATGATTCCTCGCCAACAGAGCTGTATGGGAATTGGGAATGATAAAGATCTGGGTGCGGGCTGGGGATGTGGCTCAAGCGGTAGCGCGCTCGCCTGGCATGCGTGCGGCCCGGGTTCGATCCTCAGCACCACATACCAACAAAGATGCTGTGTCCGCCGAGAACTAAAAAATAAATATTAAAAATTCTCTCTCTCTCTCTCCTCTCTCACTCTCTCTTTAAAAAAAAAAAAATCTGGGTGCAATTCTTGACACCCAGTAAGTGCAGTAAGTGCACAATAAGACCGTGTGATCTGGGAAGCCATCACAGACCAGTGTTGTTGAAGGAGCTGTATTTAATGGCTGACACAGATCCCCAAACACTGTGTGGGTGGCAGTGACAACCTGCTGGAAGAGCTGGGCCCCCGTGGAGGTGGAAAACCTAGTTCTTTTGCTAAGCGGATGTGAGAGCTGAGCCTCTCTACTTCAACTTTCTCACGTACAAAATGGACATAGGTAACAACAGGGGGGGGGGGGCGTTAAAAAGTACACAAGATATTGTTCCTATGGTTGTTCATAAAGTTAAAAAGAATCCATTCAAGACAGCCTTTGATGACTGCTTCCAAGCCATGACCTACAAAAGAGGCTTTCTACCAACTGTGAAAATAATAAAGGCTCTGTCGCAGAGGATGTGGGCACCTCTTGCTCTTTCTAGAAGTGACTTGGAATGCTTGAAGCGCTGTCGGGCTGGTTCCGGGTATTCTATGGGAGAGAGGGTGGCCAAACTAGCCTATCTGACTTTCACTGAAATGAAGGTTTGGTCACACATGCTTTATCATACGAATACAAAGTTAAAAACATGACCTCTTTAATTGGCAATTAGAAAAAAATATTGAGAGGGTGTACTTGTTTTTGTTTTACTAGATGAAGGACACTCTGAGCAAGTGTCTGGTAACTTTTTTATAGTATGCATTAGAGAATGTATGTCTTTGCAAGATGCAAAATCAGGGAGGGTAGGACTGGAGAAGAAATTCAGAAACCTTAGGCCCCCGGGCCCACCCTGAACTCTGTTTGCTTCCACGATATTTGGTTGAGGCAGAGAATCTGACAGTCACTGGGTCAGCATGTAGAGTCTTCTGTGAATTCTCATTTTAAGTATTTTCTCAAATTCCACTTTAAAACACATGACCTTTGACTTCCAGGAAACTTCTTAGCAATTCAGACTTGAAATTTACCTAACTTCCTTATGGTGGTTAAATATTTCTTTATGCATACATTCTACTTATTTATTTTTTGCAGTACTGAGAATTAAGCCCAGGGCCTTACACATACTAGCCAAGCACTCTACCACTGAGCTACATTTCCAGCCCTATACATACATATTAAAACCTGATCTTTAAAAAAAATTGCTAAATATTGCTAGATTTTAGAATATACTATGTGAATCTGAAAAATAAAATTTCATAAGAAAAAAAAAGAAAGTATTATTTTCTATACAAATTTTGATAGGAAAAAGTCAGGTGAATGGTCAGTTTTTTACAGAAGATATAAGGATCTGTACCATAATATAAAAGCTGAGTTAGGCTGAGAGGTAGCTCCCTGGTAGAGTGGGTTTGATCCCCAATTCAGCCCGACCCACCAAAAAAAAAAAAAAAAAAAGGCTTAAGTCTTAGGAAATGGAAGGAATTGGAGGTGGCATAGCCCAACAACCTTGGAAACATCTTTGCCAGGAGAGGACTGCTCTCTGGTGTAACTAACAATTTCTGGTGTAACTAACAATTGTGAAGTCATGAAGCTTTCCTCGGGGCTGTTTCCTCAAGTGCAAAATAGTGGCAGTCACCTCCCAGGGTGACTGTTTCAGTTAAATAAATGGCGATGTAGAGCACTTGGCAAACACACTCCCAGAAACAAGACCCTCCTCCTTCTGCCCTCTCAGATGATAACATTTCCATCCCACCCTTTATGAGGTCATTTAACTTTAAAGAGCTGGCACATGTACAGGGAATGATTTTCAACTCATGTTTTTAATTCCTGAAAATTTCTTAAATTGTGGTCTGTTCTTACAAACAAATACCATGCAGCCACCAAAGAAATAATTATAGCTACATGAAACTACATGGCTAACCACCAGAGACCCAATGGTCACAGGAAAGAAGTCAGATCCAAGAGAGCACATATTGTAGGATTCCATTTTATTAAGTTCTAGAACAATCAAAGCTAATCTACGGTGATAGAAGTTAGAATATTGGCTACCTTGGGAGGGAGGAGAGGTACACGGAGCTTTCTGTTCTGGTGACAATGTTCTGTACCTTGAGCTGGGTGTTGGTTACATAGGTGCATCTATATGCACAAGCTCACCAAATTGTATATTTCAGAATTATGTCTGTTATACTTCAATAAATGTTTAAAAAATATTTTTAAAGCATTTGTTTGACTTAACTCTTCTCTGACACTTTCTTCCAGTGTCTTTGAAAATTACATGAATGATACATTGTTTCACCAGTGACTCAATTGTAGGAATTTATATGAAATTTTCCAAATAATTGAATTGACCCATTTAAGCAAAACACACACACACACACACAAAAACTATTACTTTCTAGGATGAAAATATTTTTAAATGATTCATATGTTCATGTGCCTCACTATCATTTTAAACAGAAGCTATGGGGCACATTCTTCTTGGTGAAACAAGGTTATCCTTAGAAACTGACTCAGTCAAGCTCAGTTGAGGTGGAACAACAACTTCCGGGTCACTGATTCAAGTTTGGATGATCGTGGCTGTTGAACCCCTTTACTGCTATTTCTCACTGGTACATGCCTGCCGTTAGCCATCCCAGTCCTTCCCATTTGTTTTCCTTCATTTATCCATCTTTGTATGTTAGCGAATGTACATCTTGCTAAGCATTGGAGACATAGTGGTGAACAGACAACGGGATCCACAAGCAGCTAAGGGAACTTACATTTTATTTTAGGAAGCAAGTATAAAAGCAGTGTGATTTGTATCTCAAAGTATAGGACATAATTTAGGGGTGAGAAGGTCACTTTGAGAAACTGGTATTAAAGAACTGAGCAATGAGAACCTAGACTAGAATAAGTATTTGCTGAAAAATAAATGAATGAATGGTCATTAGCCCGGCAAAAAAAGAGAAGCAAAAGTTCTGATTTATTATGCACTGGGAATGCAGAAATGTCACCCAGAATGTCTAAACAATGGCAGGTATGATGCACACCTATTGTCTCAGTGCTCGGAGAGGCCAGGGGCAGGGGGTTGTAAGTTTGAGCCCAGACTCAGCAATTTAGCAATTTATTTTGAGGTCCTGTCTCAAAATAAAAAATAAAAAGGGCTGGGGATGTAGCTAGCTCAGTGGTCATTTAACTTTAAAGAGCTGGCATGTGTACAGGGAATGATTTTTCAACTCATGTTTAAAATTAAATTTAAAACAGATGTCTACACTAAGAATCAAGAAACACTCTATAAGGTGCTGATAAGATTCATAGCTTCAATTTTGGCTGTTGAGAGAAGTTTTTTTGCCTTACCTAAGCCTTTCAGTTGCTGGACAAGTGAAGGATTGTTAGTGATCACACAGTTAACCTGTACATATTCAGTTTTTATTTCACCCTACAAAACCACCACCAGCCTCCAATGGCCCAACTCTGTGGGAGGATTCCTCCAGGTTGCTGGTGTGGTTCTCATCCTACATTCCCTGAATGTGACCTTTCTAAGCAGTCACCACATTCACCTTGAAAGGCTGTCACCCATCCATGCCTTAATAGAGCTGTGGCAGTTCTGTCCGGAAAAGTCAAAGTAGGCTAGCCTCTTTGGGCATTACTACTTGTTGCAAAATGTCACTTTATTTGGGACCCACTATTGTCCCCAGAGATTTCACCTTCATGGTATTTTACCAATAATAACTAGTAGTCTAAAGGACAGATGGACATGTAACAACAACCCTTGAAGAGAGAAGTTACTCAATATATACCTTGTAAAGAGGATCTGACATAAAAGCATTATTATCATCTCTTATTTAACAGCAGTAAAGTTTAAAATGCCAGGGATGTGGGCCAAGTTATTCAGGGCTTAATTTAATGCACGATTTGATCCATCAACAAACTACTGGTAAACTTTACTGACCCCTGACAAGAGTTGTGCAGGTAACCTTCAGTGATCTTGATTACAATTCTACACAGAACTGTCGAATTTAAAATCTGTAAAAACCAAATGAAGGAACTGCACAGAATAAAGTTTTTCTAATGACATAAAGGCAAAGCAGGAAGCGATGATTATCAAGAAACGATTTGTTTTCACATTTTCCCCCTAATACAATGTTCAGATTTAACACCAATGAACTTGAGAGAGTGTGGTAGGAATGCATAAGCTCTTCCAGTGATGGGGTCTATATTTTGAATTAATGTGCTATCGCAGAAGGTCAAGAGCTTCACAACGGCTTGAGCAATCTAAATGCATCTATGTGACAGGGAAGTTTGCATATCCTTGTTTTGAAATCTTAAGAGAGGTAAGAAAAGGTTAATCCACCTGTTGAAAGTTACGTAAACTCTCAGTGGTCAAGGGAGCAAAATGGCTTACTGCTAAACTCGTTTCAGCTTTGCACATAAAAAGATATCAAACCCACCCACCCTTCCTCCCGTGAACTCCTCCACAGTTGTTAGATCCAGTCCTATTTGCCTAAATACACAAAACCAAACCAGATGGTTTTCCCATGGGGGACATTTCCTGTAATTCTGAAACAGATCATTTCTCCTGGCCATTTTAAAACTGGAAACTTGTCAGAAGACCCTTGCCAGTGTCACCAGGCAAAAATGGATTCACATCCGGTTCCTTCATACTCAAGAGGCTCTTCAAATCCGTGCCCATGTCTGCCACAGTAAGCAGACCAAATGTTCCATATGCTCCTGCTATTTCATACATTATACTGCGACACCTTTCCCCAAGAACTGTTGGTTACAGAAACCTTATGGAGCAATTCTGTTTCTAGATTTTCCTATTTATTGTTTGGGCTTTAGCTACTAATACATAGTCACAGGTACCCGTGTTTCAGCATATATCGAGATTAGGGTCAATCAAATGTAAACAGCTGATTAAGGTTCTAGCTTTATCATGTATGCTAAAATTTACCAAAAAAAAAAAAAAAAAAAGAATATAAAGACTTAACATTCACAAGAATATTTATTCATTAGTTTTCCCCAAGCCATCACCAGAGTATGGAAACCACTCTCAAGCTGCTCTGTCGTAGAAACACAGATTTGATAAGAAGCCGTCTTTCCAGCTGACCTTTAACTTGTTGCTATCTTGTCTAAGTTTAACAAGGAGCAGGGATAGAAAGTTTAAAAGTATTTTCGTGAAACCAGAGCCACCATTTAGCAAAATCTTTAAAAGGAATGAGTCACCGACATACGCAGGTGCAGAACCCAAGGTGATACTGGCACCTGGCTCCCGATTCCTTGCTGAAGCAAATACTAGCCTCTGATCCCATCCCAGGTAAAACCGAAGCACAGGTAGAGTTTAGCTCACTCTCCATGACACACACGTCCCTCTAGTAAAACCGAAAATGTTTGATGGAAACTGAAGATTACAATTCTCCAGGGACTCGGAGCCACGGGAAAACAGAATTTGCAAAGAAATTCCTTCTGCCTCCCACCCCAATTGCACCCCCCTCACCACCCTTGTCCCTTCAAGAGAAGGGAGCCTGAATCTTATGGAGTCTGCAATTTTAAATATTAATAAATATTAAAGTACGAAACGAGTACCTGCCAAACACCTGGCGCTCTCTTTCCCCTGCTCGCTCTCTCCTCCCACGCGCTGGCAACGGAATGCCCTTCAAAACCATGGCTCAGTGCTTTTGGTAAATGTTTTACGAGACACTAAACAGCCTGTGTCCCACCCTCAGAGCAAACACCATTGAGAGAACACAATATAATGGTCCCAAAGATATCATGCGATGTACAATAATGTCAATGAACAAGCGGGCTCTATTTCCACAACTTCCTTTTAAGGGGGGAAAAAGATCCCAAATTTGCAGAGGGTGGGGAGGAAGCTAAGCCACAAGGGCTTCTAGAAATAAAACTTAACCCTGGGAGCATGAGGGCTCTATTTTGTTTTGTTTTGAAGGTGGCATTATGATAAGCTCGTTGTTCTAATCCCCAAGCAAGTCTTGGCTTGCCAAACTGAAAAAGGTGTCAAAGGCAAAGTTAATAAAGGGTGGAATTCAGCGGTGAGTCCAGAGACAGTAGCAACTAGATGGCGACCACATACAGTATTTCCAGTTATCAGAGGCAAGTGCAGCTCGGAAAGTTTCTCAGAAACCATCTTCTACAATAACAAAATGTGCTCACTTCCCTTTTTCCGTATCCCTCAAGTTATTCACAGTTAAAAACCAACTGCTGCAAACCAGAAGTTTTGCATTCCATTCAAGTTAACAATTACAACTGGAGGATAACAGAAACTTGCTGGCACCAAGCTATCGGCGTACCCAAAATGTCAGGTGCTTCTCTATACCACCAGGGTTAAGCAGATCAAGAGGGGAGCCCAGAGCTTGTCTGTCTGCCTGGTTTTAGAGAAAGGACTTAGCAGGTGGCCCAAGTCCAGAGTCCGTGTGGGTGACATGCACCTACCTGCTCTTGGAGATACTAGTTAGTGGGCCAGTCTGAGAAGTGAGAAAATAGTATTATTTTGTTTCTGACAGGGAGACCAAGGGAAGACCAAGAGAAGAAGCACGAGTTTGCTTTGGCTTTGGCATCACCCAGAGACAGGTTAGGTAAATAAGAAAACCCATGCTCTTGTCCCCACCCGTACCTCAGTCCCCAAGAGCACTCAAAATTCTGCATTTCATACCTTGAAGATGTCTGCTGGGGTGGAAAGAAAACTGAGATCATGGTTTTCCTACACTCCCAGCTTTGTGACCTTGAGCAAGTACCTTCACCTCTCTGAGCCTGTTTCCTCATCTACAAGATATGATTTTAAAAAATGTATCCAGAGCCATTGAAGATTTATCACGAAGAACTGATAACCCTCCAACTCTGAGCACACAGCACCTCTTTCATCTCCAAAACAGGGTTTGAAGGGCTGTGGCAACTGTGAAGCACCTCCTACCTTACGTGCATGGGTCCCCTCTTCTCTTCCATTTCCTCAAGTTACAGAAGTTTCAGGTTAGCTCTGTGACTAAGGGCAATTGACTTTCCTCCTCCTGGTCTGACTGACTAATCTGTTTGGGTGGGTATCACAAATGACCATTTATCGGCCTGCTCAGGGGTGTGGTGTCAGGGCGGCCAGCCCCAGGCTGTCATCTCTTGGGGCTTACACAATTCTCCCCATCTTGCCCTCTAACACAGTTAGCTAACCTGCCTTTTACACACACCCCCCCCTTGCTCTCTCTTTCCTTCTGTCTTTTTTCCCTTTCCTTTCCTGCTTTGTTTCGCCCAGAGACACGATGGGAATGTGGCAGAGGCTGATGATCCTCCTCATTCCATTTCTTGAGTGACACATCAATCTGCCCAGTGCAGGAGCCAGGTTCTACAGGGGAGAGAACTGAGACAGATTCGACAACAGGTGCAACATTGCCAGGCCACTGCCCGTAGGACGGGCATGGGACCTGGGTGTTCCTGACAGGCCAGGATTTCCCTGTTGCCAGTCAAGGGCTGGACCAGCTCTTCACACCCAATGCACCTCTTCTCGGTGCCACCCAAGTCCCCACCTCGGATGATCTGCTCTCCATGACAACTGTGGCACATTTTCCTTGAAGATCCTTCCCCCGTTTCCTTCCCTCCTCCCTCTGGGCTGGCCAACCTTTCATTCTAATTTTGGGGTCTAGCTCTTCCTCTAGAACCCTCTTTTGGGCTGCTCCTGTCCTTGTGTGCCTTACTCCAGGGAAAACCCAACAGGAGCCAATCCCCACCTCAGCTTGGAGGTTAGTGCGTCACCACGGAGGAATATAATCGAATTCGGATGAGTAAAATTCAAAGACACAACATCAAAATCCAAAGCAGAGACGCCGTGGAGTAAATTTCTGTATAAACAAAGGCCAGACTTGGGGGCTTTAGTAGTTTTTTTTTTTTTTAAAACAAGAAAAGTGAATTACAAAGACAAGACAGCAAAAGAGTGAGCCATCCTATCATGCGAAAAAACAAGCATTATCTATTAGATGTCCAACATTACCATGTGCTGGATATGAAAGATCTCATTTAGTTCAATCAGACAGATGAGGAGACAGAGGCAGAGAAAGGCTGCCCAAGCACACCCAGCCGATGCAATGGTACAGTCCCTGGTCCCTGCCTGAGTCACACCTCCCCTGCACCCTCTGGCCTCCTCACCCTAGGAATGTGTCTACCGCCTGTCAAGGTGCACCTGCGTCCATTTTCTCCTCCCATGGGTTTAAAACCCATTTGGCCCTGTTCTTCCTCACTCGATCCTTGGCCTCTTCACCCTCCCCACTCCCTGCCCTCCACCTTTTCTTCTTATTCCTACAACCATCTAGAACTGTTCAAAGCTACTGACAAACTCTATTATTAAGGCTCTCATGTAACCACAAAGTCCAACCAAATAGCACGGGGTTGCCCCACTTCAGGTCAACTTTTTTTGATCAGTTTCTCTGTGGTCCCAAATTTGATATTTGGCTTTCAACCTTGTAGGCTGTTTCTGTGTTCCACCTGGCGCTGGGTCAGCTACTGTACTCAAAGATGATATCATGCTGTCCAGAGACGAAAGTCTGTGTCCCTGAAAAAAGAACTGTGACTACTGCATAATATGAATGCTTCAGAATAACATTTCCCCCGGGGCTAGGGGTGTAGCTCAGTGGTAGAGCACTTGCCTAACATGCATGAAGCCCTGGGTTCAATCCCCAGAACTGCAAAAAAAACAAAAACAAATAAAGCAATCCCCAATGTGGGGGCGGGGGTGGGGGGACGGTGGTGGTTGGGGATGTGAGTCAGTGATGGAGTCCTTGCCTCAGATGTGCAAGGCCCTGGACTTTGATCCCTAGCACCACAAAAAGGAAAAAAAAAAATCTTCCCTAAATTAACATTTCTCACCTCTGGTCACCAATTCTAAGTCCTCTTTTTTTGTCCCATTGTCTCTGTGATGCTAATGTGCAGCTCTAACACTGGAATTTTCAACTACAGAGTTCTGATAGGGCAGAATAATTGACCTCTGGAAATCACTGCTCTATCACCCCAGGCTTATTCTAAAACATCTGTCAGCTTTAGGGGCCCAGTCCCACCTGGTTATCGGTAAGGCTAATATATATTTGGCCTACAGAATGATTTCAGATTCTGAAGGGGGTTGAGCTCCCTTGCACACCAGAGAACAGGAGAAAGGATAGGTGGACATGGCATCTGGAGCATCTAAGTCTCCCAGGAACTCCAAAGGCCCTGTAACGCCTGTGAATCCCTCAAGTCCCTTCAGTTCTCTGGAGAGGGTTTCAAAGACTGTCATGAGGGTGACCCTCAGAAACTGCTCACTGCCCAGCCAAGCTCAACCCAGACCAGAGAGGCAGTTCCAGCAGCCCCTGGAACAGGGGAAGGGAGTACATGATAAATCTACACTGGCCAGTGCTGTCTTTTGTTGGGGCTGGGACACCATCCTCTAGACCAGCAGTTCTCAAAGTGAGGTACCCGGAACCCTGGGAGATCACCACGACTCTTTTTTTTTTTTTAATTAGTTGCTCAAAACATTACAATGATCTTGACATATCATACATTTGATTCAAATGGGGTACGTAATCTTAATCTTATTTTTCCACGTGTACAGATTGCAGGATCACATTGGTTATACAGCCATGTTTATACATAGGGCCATACCAGTGTCTATTGTATTGTGCTGCCCTTCTATCCCCCCCTCCCCTCCCCTCCCCTCCCCTCTTTCTACCCAGTCTACGGTGACACATTTCTCTCTCTCTCTTTTTTCTTCCCCCTCACACCATCTTATATGTAATTTTATGTTAGTATTAAGAGTCGTGGTGACACGGAAGATGGTAGGAGACCCTCACTGTCACCACGACTCTTAATACTAACATATTTGCCTTTTCACTACATTGGCGTTTGCACAGTGATGCAAAGGCAGTGGTGGGTAAAACTGCCAGCCCTGTAAAAGGCAGTGTCACCCAGAGTACTACTAGTAGTCATGGCATTTTTCATTACCAGACACTGGGGACAGAGCCCAGGGGTGCCCTACCACTCAGTTATCTCCCCAAGTCCTTTTATACCTTTTTTTTTTTTTAATATAGGGTCTCCCTAAGTTTCCAAGGCTAGCCTTGGACTTTATACCCTCCTGCCTTAGCCTCCTGTAGTCTCTAGGATTACAGCGGAGTTGTTTTCTTTGTTTTGGGTTTTGTTTTTTAAGATAATTCCCTTAAGAATGTATTTGAGGGCTGAGGTTGTGGCGCAGTGGCTGAGCGCTTGCCTAGCATGTGTGAGAGGCACTGGGTTCGATCCTCAGCACCACATAAAAATAAATCAATAAAATAAAGGTATTGTGTTCATTTACAACTTAAAAAAAATGTATTTGAGGGCTGATGATGTAGCCTGGGGTAGAGTGGGTTTGATCCTTAGCAACCCTCCCCCACAAATAATTTATTTAATAAAGAAGTATAATATTAATTTTATTCAATCCCAACTTTTAAGTATAAAGAAAGTACAATACAGTGCTTCTACTGTGGACCAAATTAGGACAGCTGACTCGGGAGAATCACTTGAATGACCTGCGGCAGAACTGACCACTTTCACGACCTGGAACATCCTCTGTACTTGGAAGAATCAACCATGGTTATTCAGCCTTGGATATTTGTCATTTTCTTGAAAATGTAAGAAGTGTGCCTGTCACTTCAAAGAATGTGATAGATTATAAGCAATTCCAGCTTTCAAATAAAGTTAAAATTGGGAGAGGGGGAACACTTGCATAACCACCATGAGCTTGACAACTTGCCAATAAATAAAGACTTCTCTGATGAGACCAGTTCTGATACTAGCAGATTTTAACATTGTACTGTATAATGGAACGTGTCAATATTTGGAAGATCTTTCAAAACTCAGTGAACCCATATTTTTCAAATGATCAGTGCATGATGTTATAGAAGCATATGACTTATCTTCAAAAAACAAGATAAGCCAAGGATTTTAATGTAACATGAAAATTTCATTGATATGCATAGAGACTGCACACTGCAACCGCTCTTTAAGAAGCCATCCCTTGTAGAGTCTGGATTTAGCATCAAAAAAGAATGTTCACAATTATCAGAAAAGATTACTAAAACATCCTTCCCTTTTCCAACCACTCGTTTTGTGAGGCTGAATTTTCTTCATATACTTCAGTGCAAACAACATACCTCAACAGACTGACGCAGGAACAAATATGAGAACACAGTGGAATTCTCTTCTCACTATTCTTCTCGGAAATAGTTATTTTTCATTAAAAATGTCATTTATGTTATCATAAAAGTTAACTTGTTATTTTAAAGAAATTAATAGATATTTTAATTTCTTTAATCTCTAAAGCTATAAATATCAACAGATACAACTTATATAAACAAAAGCATGTTTCGTTCCTCAATAACTTTTGAGAACATAAAGATAGGATTGCCAGATTTAGTAAGTAAAGGTGATATTTTAGGATACCATGTCTCATTCAATATTTGGGACATATTTAAATTAAAGATTATTTACTGTTTATGTGAAGTTGACACTTTATCTGCTTGTTAAGATGTCCAGGGCCCTAAAAATTTGAGAAACAATGTACTAGACCATGTCCCTCACATGTGAGGAAACACTAAGACCAGCGTTTATTAAGCACTCATTGTATATCAGACACACTGCTAAATTCTTGACATATAGAATTTCCTCCCCAAAATCTACATGGCAAATACTTTTTTATAATCCTCATTTCCTCATACCAACGAGGAAACAAAACCCAACAATGTCAAGTGAAGCCAATTATTGGTAGAAGGCAAGATTGGAACCCACCTGCTCAGACTCCAAAAATCTCAGCTTATAACTCATAACTCAGGTTTATACTGCATTCTGAATAATGGAGATTCCCAAAGATGGCTGGATTTTCTGCATATTTGCATCTCAAATTTTAGTAAATCAACTTCAGTTGCTCATCTTCTTTCTGTGTCTCACAGCTGTGTGTTCTGCTACAAGAGCCACAGTGACACCCAAGGCTGTAAGAACCATGTGTGTCAGGGAAATCTATCCAGAACTGCCAGCGGCTTTGGACTTGGAGCTAACAGATGCTTCCTGTCTCAAGCTGGGAATCCTAGCATAGAGCAATGGTGCAATGACACTGTTCTTTACCATTAATTGGAAGCCACTAGGAACCTAGGACTGAGCTAGAATCATCTTCTAGAATGAATTGGGTATTTGTCTAAATTCATGTGTACCAACTGGAGCAAATACAACCATTGCCATAAACCAAGTTACTATTTTTTGTCTGATCATGAGCCAGGCCATGGGTATATTTAGTGAGCTTGAGCTGGATAGCAAACAAACTAGGGAAAGTTAACTGTTTTATGATCCAGCATGGAGGCAAAGACATGCACTTCACTATGCGGAAAGGTCTGCAAATACAGAAATGAATTTGCTTGCACCCAACTACCCCAAGAGACTTCCTCCAAAACCAAGGGACTTCCTACAATAACTGATTGCTATAATTTAATGTAGAAAGCGATAAACATAGGGAGAGAGTCTAATGTGACATGGAAAGATTTCTTTAACAAAAGGCAAAATTACCTTTCAAATCTTTTGTCTATTATAAATGTGAATCTGTATTGAAAGTGAGGTACACTGGATTATGCTAACAGTAGTTTATACAGAAACCAAGTGCTTTTGAAAATCAATCTGGATGGCCCGGAGGGGTTAGGAGGCTGAGGCAGGAGAATTATGGGTTAGAGACCAGCCTAGGTAGTAGTGGGACTTTCAGCAATTTAGCAGGACTGGGTCTCAAAATAAAAAGGACCAGTATAGCTTAATAGTAAAGTGCCCCTGGGCTCAATCCCCATAACCAAAAAAAAAAAAAAAAAAAAAAAGAAAGAAAGAAAATTAGCCTGGAGGATGGAGCAAGGAGAGAAAGATGGGGTTGGGGGAAAGATGCCCAGTGGTAATTGAGAAGTACACTTTAGAAGCCAAGACTGATGTTAGCCTAGAGAGTAGGCTCAGGGAGAAAGGTCTGGGGAAGGCCAAGGCCTCTGGATGCTGGCCAATGTGCATCAGAAAGGAAAAGAAGAGTCATGAAGAGAAACTACCAACTTCGAGTTGACCCAGGCCCACCTGGCAGTTCTGTAGGGAGCAGACACTGGCCCAGCCTTGCCCTCGGGCCTTCCTGCCCTCTCCCAGGTCAGCTCCCTTATCTGCTCAATCTAGAGCCCTTCAGTGGCTAAAGAGGAAAGAGAAGGACAAGCTGAGCGTCGGCTCCCTCCTTACATGGCCTTAGATAACCAGGGATTTCCAGAGCTGTCCCCTTCAAGGGGCCTTTAGAATTTATTCTTATGACCTCTGCATGAATGTCAAGGAGGACACAGCCAGAACTATGACTCACATTAAGTTCCCAAAGCCAAGTGCAGAATGCACAGACTCTGGACCTGAGGCCTCGCTTTCACCTGCAGAGCAAAGTCACAGGGCCCTGCCTGCTTTGTGGTATTTGGATACAGAGGTTAGGAGACCCCTTCTGCTTCCCACCAGCCTGGCTGCCTCTCTCCATTTTCAGCATTCTCCAAAGCACAAGGAATACGGAATTTAAACTTACGGTGTGTGAGCCGCGGGCTTTTTTAACATTTCTGAAAGAGATTTGCCTTGAGAAGTCCTGAGGCCTATTCGTGAAGGTCACCTAGAATATGACTGGCAAACTTTTCCTGTCAACAGCCACGTGGTAAGTATTTTAGGCATTGCAGGCCATACAGTTTCTGTTACAGATTTTGCTTCCCTTTTTATCCCCCAATTCCTTAAAAATATAAAAACCACTCTTGGGCAAAACATAGAAAAACCAGTGTTTGGTTGACTATTGTATTAAAACTTAGGTAGGTGTTCCAGAACCATCTTGCTAACAAAGGCTGACTTGCCAAGTCTCTCATTCTCTACTTGGAGAGTCATCTTGTGTTTGCTATGATCCTCTTCAAAGAAATCAGCTATTTCAGTCTGAAATAGCAGTCTAATTTAGAAAACTAGGTAAACACAGTTTAAAATAAGCCAGAAGGGCTCGGGGTATAGATCAGATATAGAGTACTTGACCAGCATGTGTGAGGCCCAAGGTTCACTTCCCAGCAACACACACACACACACACACACAAACACAAAATCTAAGTAAATAAAATAAGCTAGAATATTTTCTAAACCTGCTAGTTTTCACTGAGTATGTATATATGTTTGCATTTTTAGTTAAAATTCTCCAGCCTAGCCTAGTCCATACCTGTTTACACTTGAGGAAACTATGACTAATTTTTGGTTAAATGAGATATTCCATGTCACATACTAATTGGCTGAAGAGCTGGGTCCAGAAACTTGATTTCCTCATTTCCAAATTTATATTCTATTACTCTATTTTATAGCACTTTAATACTAAAACATCAATTCAACAAAATTTTCTTCCCATGTGCCCAGCATGAGCTAGGTGCCCTAGAGATACAAAATAAGTGTAAGGAACTCTTGCTCATAAATACCTTTTGGTCTCACTGGGGGGGAAAAAATGTACATGAAACAAATATATTTTGTTTTATACTATTATGTAATTCTATGTCTAAGAAAGGGCTATAAAATGGAATCTTCTGTAAAAGTAGAAAGACTCTATGTTGTTCAATATGGTAACTAGTAGCCATATGTGGCTACTGAGCACTTAAAATGGGGGTCAAGCTATTATTATTTGTTAGCCATGCTAACAAAGAGAAGAAGAGAGAGAACTCAAATTACTAGCATACGGGATGAAAAAGGCAACATCACAACAGACACTTCAGAAAAACAGAAGATAATCAGAAATTATTTTGAATCCTTATACTCCAATAAAATAGAAGATAGTGAAGGCATCGATAAATTTCTTAAGTCATATGATCTGCCCAGATTGACTCAGGAGGATATAGACAACCTAAACAGACCAATATCAATTGAGGAAATAGAAGAAACCATCAAAAGACTACCAACTAAGAAAAGCCCAGGACCGGATGGGTATACAGCAGAGTTTTACAAAACCTTTAAAGAGGAACTAATACCAATACTTTTCAAGCTATTTCAGGAAATAGAAAAAGAGGGAGAACTTCCAAATTCATTCTAGGAGGCCAACATCACCCTGATTCCTAAACCAGACAAAGACACCTCAAAGAAAGAAAACTACAGACCTATATCTCTAATGAACCTAGATGCAAAAATCCTCAATAAAATTCTGGCGAATCGGATTCAAAAACATATCAAAAAAATTGTGCACCATGATCAAGTAGGATTCATCCCTGGGATGCAAGGCTGGTTCAATATACGGAAATCAATAAATGTTATTCACCACATCAATAGACTTAAAATTAAGAACCATATGATCATCTCGATAGATGCAGAAAAAGCATTTGACAAAGTACAGCATCCCTTTATGTTCAAAACTCTAGAAAAACTAGGGATAACAGGAACATACCTCAACATTGTAAAAGCAATCTATGCTAAGCCTCAGGCTAGCATCATTCTGAATGGAGGAAAATTGAAGGCATTCCCTCTAAAATCTGGAACAAGACAGGGATGCCCTCTCTCACCACTTCTGTTCAACATAGTTCTCGAAACACTGGCCAGAGCAATTAGACGAAAGAAATTAAAGGCATAAAAATAGGAAAAGAAGAACTTAAATTATCACTATTTGCAGATGACATGATTCTATACCTAGCAGACCCAAAAGGGTCTACAAAGAAACTATTAGAGCTAATAAATGAATTTAGCAAAGTGGCAGGATATAAAATCAACACGCATAAATCAAAGGCATTCCTGTATATCAGTGACAAATCCTCTGAAATGGAAATGAGGAAAAACACTCCATTCACAATATCCTCAAAAAAATAAATAAATAAATAAATAAATAAAATACTTGGGAGTCAACCTAACAAAAGAGGTGAAAGACTTATACAATGAAAACTACAGAACCCTAAAGAGAGAAATTGAAGAAGATCTTAGAAGATGGAAAAATATACCCTGTTCATGGATAGGCAGAACTAACATCATCAAAATGGCAATATTACCAAAAGTTCTCTATAGGTTTAATGCAATGCCAATCAAAATCCCAACGGCATTTCTGGTAGAAATAGATAAAGCAATCATGAAATTCATATGGAAAAATAAAAGACTCAGAATAGCAAAAACAATGCTAAGCAGGAAGTGTGAATCAGGCGGTATAGCGATACCAGACTTCAAACTATACTACAGAGCAATAGTAACAAAAACAGCATGGTACTGGTACCAAAACAGGCGGGTGGACCAATGGTACAGAATAGAGGACACAGAAACCAATCCACAAAACTACAACTATCTTATATTTGATAAAGGGGCTAAAAGCATGCAATGGAGGAAGGATAGCGTCTTCAACAAATGGTGCTGGGAAAACTGGAAATCCATAGGCATCAAAATGAAACTGAATCCCTTTCTCTCGCCATTGCACAAAAGTTAACTCAAAATGGATCAAGGAGCTTGATATCAAATCAGAGACACAGCGTCTGATAGAAGAAAAAGTTGGCTACGATCTACATACTGTGGGGTCGGGCTCCAAATTTCTCAATAGGACACCCATAGCACAAGAGTTAAAAACAAGAATCAACAAATGGGACTTACTTAAACTAAAAAGTTTTTTCTCAGCAAAAGAAACAATAAGAGAGGTAGATAGGGAGCCTACATCCTGGGAACAAATCTTTACTCCTCACACTTCAAATAGAGCCCTAATATCCAGAGTATACAAAGAACTCAAAAAATTAGACAATAAGATAACAAATAACCCAATCAACAAATGGGCCAAGGACCTGAACAGACACTTCTCAGAGGAGGACATACAATCAATCAACAAATACATGAAAAAATGCTCAACATCGCTAGCAGTCAGAGAAATGCAAATCAAAACCACCCTAAGATACCATCTCACTCCAGTAAGATTGGCAGCCACTATGAAGTCAAACAACAACAAGTGCTGGCGAGGATGTGGGGAAAAGGGTACACTTGTTCACTGCTGGTGGGACTGCAAATTGGTGCAGCCAATTTGGAAAGCAGTATGGAGATTTCTTGGAAAGCTGGGAATGGAACCACCATTTGACCCAGCTATTCCCCTTCTCGGTCTATTCCCTAAAGACCTAAAAAGAGCATGCTACAGGGACACTGCTACATCGATGTTCATAGCGGCACAATTCACAATAGCAAGACTGTGGAACCAACCTAGATGCCCTTCAATAGATGAATGGATAAAAAAAAATGTGGCATTTATACACAATAGAGTATTACTCTGCATTAAAAAATGACAAAATCATAGAATTTGGAGGGAAATGGATGGCATTAGAGCAGATTATGCTAAGTGAAGCCAGCCAATCCTAAAAAACAAATGCCAAATGTCTTCTTTGATATAAGGAGAGTAACTAAGAACAGAGTAGGGACTAAGAGCATGAGAAGAAGATTAACATTAAACAGGGATGAGTGGTGGGAGGGAAAGCGAGAGAGAAGGGAAATTGCATGGAAATGGAAGGAGACCCTCAGGGTTATACAAAATTACATACAAGAGGAAGTGAGGGGAAAAGGAAAAATAATACAATGGGGAGAAATGAATTACAGTAGAGGGGGTAGAGAGAGAAGAGGGGAGGGGAGGGGAGGGGAGGGGGGATAGTAGAGGATAGGAAAGGCAGCAGAATACAAGAGACACTAGTATGGCAATATGTAAATCAATGGAAGTGTAACTGATGTGATTCTGCAATCTGTATACGGGGTAAAGATGGGAGTTCATAACCCACTTGAATCAAAGTGTGAAATATGATATGTCAAGAACTATGTAATGTTTTGAACAACCAACAATAAAAAAAAAAGAAACTGAACATTGAGAATGTTTTTAATTTTAATCTTTTTTTTTTAAAGAGAGAGAGAGAGAGAGAGAATTTTTAATATTTATTTTTTAGTTCTCGGCGGACACAACATCTTTGTTGGTATGTGGTGCTGAGGATCGAACCCGGGCCGCACGAATGCCAGGCGAGCGTGCTACCGCTTGAGCCACATCCCCAGCCCCTTTAACTTTACTCTTATTTTTTATTTTATCTATATATCTATCTGTTTATTTATTTTGGTGGCAATAGGGATTGAACCCAGGGCCTTGTGTTCACTAGGTAAGTGCTCTACCACTGAGCTATAACCTCAGCCTTGTAATTTTTTTTTTTAAAATTTTGAGACTTGCTAAGTTGCCCAGGCTGGCCTCAAATATGTGATCCTCCTGGCCCACCCAACTTGCTGGGACTACAGGTATGGGCCACTATTGCACCTGGCTAACATTAATCTATATTTAAAGAGCCACAGGTAGCTACTGAATACCATATTGGACATCTTAGGTTTAAAAGAATAGTTACAGATCTGGCTGGAAAATAGGTGACATGCCTTGTGTCACTTCTCCTTCTTGTTACTATGGGAGAAGTCATTACTGATTGTGGAATGCTTATGGACAGGACCTCACGATTCCTCAGGCGCCAATTTCAACTGTCTTGCCTACATATATAAAATGAAACCTTATTTGCCATCCCTGATAAAGATGACAAAGGTGTGCTGGCAGAGGAAGTACTTGAACTGAGCTTCAAAAGGAAACATTTGGACAGGTAAAGAGGAAAAGACAAGAGTACAGGGCACTCCAGGGAGAGACGGGATGAGCAAGGGAACTGAGTAGTGGGGCTCCCTCATCCTAGGATGGAAGGAGGCTGGCTGGGCCAAGAATCCAGGAGAGCATGGCGTGTGGTGGGAGTAAGGGGACAGGCAGCAGCGAGGGACTACAACGAGACTCTGGAATTTCAGGAGTTTGGACTTTTCTCATGAGCCCCAGGCCCACAAAAGGTTAAGCAGGATGACTGCAGAAAAACATATTTAAGGAAGGAGATCTGGTGGCTAGTCACAGAACGGACTGTAAAATGGGCATATACATTCAGATCCAGCAGAGGTTTGAATTTTTTCTTTGAGGAAAGTAATATTTGTTTACTAAAGAAAAAGTCTAAGTCACATAAAAGCAGATATTTAAAATAAAAAAAAATTAAATCCAGACATCTACCATTCAAACCCAGCTGCTAGGTACCTTCTTCCAGTTTTGTTTTTCTTTTCCGTGAACACTGCAATAATTTGGGAATAAAATTCTGACTTGGACTAGGAAGGCACAGTGTGAATGACGAAGAGGGGACACAAAAGAAATTTTAAGTGCAGCAGTACAGGGAGGAGCAAAGACTTCGCATGAAGAGAGCTGAATCTCAGGCTTGGCTTCCGTTGATTCTCAGCCTCGGCTCCCTCATTTTTCAAATCAAGGTGCTGGTCTACGTCAACCTCTTGCCCTCTTCTTATTGGTGTCTATTTTAATTGAACATCATATAGAGACACCAGTGCTTATCAGAAGACAAAGATAGTTGCTTCCCTGGATGCAGTGGCACATGCCGATAATCCTCAGGAGGCTGAGGCAGGAGGATGGCAAATTTAAAGCCAGCCTCAGCAACTAAGTGAGACCCTGTCTCTAAATAAAAAATATAAAATCACTGGGAATGTTGCTTAGTGGTTAAGCACCCCTGGGTTCAATCCCCATTACCACTCCCCCCCCAAAAAAAACAGTCCCTGGGTTTTTAGGATGTATCAGGAGCATATCATCCCTTGCAATCTGTAGATTTTAGGTATAAAGTAATTAAATGGTACATTCTGAGCAATGTCATGAGGAGGAACTTTCGTTGTGGTTCATGAGACATGTAATTGGGGAAGTGTAAATAGGTGATCTATTTCAGACAGGCCTCCACTGAGCTAAGTAAATAACTCCTTCCTAGGAGTCAAAAGGTTTTCAAAGCCCAATACATCCACACAGACCATAGGAAAAACCAAACCAGAAACAGCTGCTTGAGAATACAAATGATGCTCTTAGGCAGGAAAGAGCGATACATAGCTATTTGCCAGGCTAATAATAAGCAAAAGTGTAAGCCAGTAGTTGTCCACAATTGCAGAGTTTTCAAAAATACTGATGTCTGGGTTCCCCCGACCCAATTAAATCTGAACTGAAGGACTGGTGCTTGTGTATTGGTGTTTTTTAAAAATTCTCAAAATGATTGAAACCTGAAGCACAAGAAGCCCCAGTTCCAGGGGCAGAGGGCAGTAAGGGTCCAGATCTGATCAGACTGTACCCTCAACCACCCTGGCTAAGTGTTCTGGTCAATTCCCTAATGCCGGGAGAACTGGAGGCTATCGGAGAACCCCCCAACATGCTTTATAATTTGCAATTAAATTATACATGGCTTCTATTTCAGAGTGTAAGTTTTACCATTTTCAATATGACCTTTTGTCATTTCCACTGAACCGATTTGGAGAACTCCTGAGAACTCTGGCCAGAATGTCCAGAAAGCTTCTTTTCCAAGGTTCTCTCAGCCCTCGTAAGGACTAGCAGTTTAAAAACAAACTCTGGGCCAGCTACAGCAGTGCATGCCTGTGATCCCAGCAGCTAGGGAGGCCAAGGCAGGAGGATCACAGGTTCCAGACCAGCCTTGGCAACTTAGTGAGGTCCGGTTTCAAAATGAAAAGAGTTGGGGATATAGTTCACTAATTCAGTCCCCTGGGTTCATTCCCAGTACTGGTGTTAGGGATGGGGGGAGGGAGATTGACTCTGGCCTTAGACTGACCTGGGCATATCCTATGGTTTTGATATGTTCCTGGAATTCATGTATTAAAAATTTAATCTCCAAAGTCAAATATTAGTGGTACTTGTAGGCAGACCTCTGGGAGGTAATTAGAATTATATGATGTCAGAGGGTGGGGCCTCCATGATAGCATCAGTTACTCTATAAGAAGAGGAGAGACCCAAGCTAGTACACTGGCACTCTCTATGTAATGCCCTGCTAGGGGTTATAATGCAGCAAAAAGGCCCTCACCAGATGCCAAAATGCTGGCACCATGCTCTTGGACTTCCCAGTCTCTAAAACTGTGAGACATGAACTTCTTTCCTTTGTAAGTTACCCAGTGCCAGGTATTCAGTTATAGCAACAGAAAATAAGTTAAGACATTATGTGTGCCAGTTCCATCAGGTACTCACTGAGCCTTGTACAAGTTATATTTAAAACTATTTCCTTATTTGCCAAATAGGAAAGCTAACACCTTCTCTATGGAATTATTGTAGATGATATAAAAACAGAGTAACCAAGTAAGAGATCATACAAGTAAACTAATTCTCTTATTCTTGGCACATAGTAAGTACTCAATGAAGGTTCATTTTAATGAGCATCATCAGTTTCTATGGTTCTAATTCCGATATTTTGTGACTCTAAGAATCCCGTGATGACTGATTACACAGATAGAGGTGAACAAAAATCAGTAGGTATTGGTATCTTAGATCTAAAGGCCCTGTTTGTGTTTAGTGACTTTCACTCTAGCCTGGCATCCTAATAACCACTTCATTCTTTGCTTAAGGTGTCCCTTTGTATTTTGCTGACCTTGATCTTAGTTTCAAAAGGACCTCGTTTATTTTGCAGACACAGAATTTTTGTTATTCTTGATGAAATCAATGCAGCTGTTCTGTTTCTGTTATTTCTCTGCATCCAGCAGACACCAACCAGTGAGTACAGCTGTGGGGCATGGAAAGTGTATTTTTCTCTGCCCTTGGTGCCCAGCTGAGGACACATCTGGGAGCGTAGCTCGGATGCATGGCTCATGACTGGCTTCCAGACCTTGTTCTTGGGAACTTCAGTGCTGACATCTGAGTGTCACCATGAAATCTACCAAAAGTTTGATGCTGACATTAGCTACAGACCTCAGCCTCATAACCCTGGGTGCATGCTCCTTAATGTCCGCAGCACTTCATATCCTTCTGCAAGGTATAAAGCCACCACGGACCTGCTGTTCTGCCAAGGGACACAGACATTTTGTTGATACCCACAATTTTCTTTTTCCTCATGCAGGGTGGGAACAGATCTCTTCCTCGTAGGAAGACAGACGTCCTTTGTAGACAGACATCCGCTTGTCTGTCATGCTATTGGTGGAGTTATGGCTCGTGTCCACCTTTCTGCCTTTTCAGTTTTGAAAATGAGTTTTCTTGTTTGGCAAAAAGGGAGTCATCAAAGAGCAAGAGACCAAAGAACTGTCGGATTCATGAAACTTTTGCCTACGTGAATGAAATAATCTTTTTTTTTTTTAATATTGTTTTAGTTGTAGTTGGACACAATACCTTTATTTTATTTATTTATTTTTATGTGGTGCTGAGGATCGAACCCAGTGCCTCGCATGTGCTAGGCGAGCGCTCTACTGCTGAGCCACATCCCTAGCCCCTGAAATAATCTTAAAGGGAGAAATCACCCAGTTTGGTATTAGTCTAAAACCCCCTTGCTTTTATACCCTATGGAGCCCAGTTTTTCTCACACATCTGTTTGAGTCCAGAAAACTAACCTGCCTGCTGGAGAGGAACTTGGATTTGGATAAGAATGTCTGATTCTGCGAGCCCTAGGCTTGGGGGCTGCTCTGCCGTCCTCGGTGGACTATTCTCAGAGCCGGGACCTAGTGCTCATGGGGTCTGGGGAAGGACTGCTCATCTCAAAACCATCGTATGAAGCCACCAAAAGAATAAAGTTAGCTTTTCTTTCTGAATTGGAAACCTGACTCTTTTCTTTAGTAAGCATGCAGTTCCTATTAATCTGCTATTTATTATATTATTCACTCACTACTCTTAAAAATTCAACCCTCCCCCTTCAAAACAGAAAAGAAAGCAAAATAAAAAGTAAGGAATGTTCAATGCTGGTCATTTGGGGATTATCAGGGAAATGCTGTATTTCACTGAATCCACGTGTCTATAAAATACACCCCAATTTCAGGTATGCTAAATTATGGTGGCAGTGGGGGTCTATAAGGAAGAGAGTGTTCTAGAGTTTATATAAACAGCAACATGGCAGAAGAACTCGCCATCAGACATTTCCATGAGAACTGGTATTAGACGAGTTTAAGCAAAAGCATTGCCAACAGAACACTTGCATTCTTTTTGACTGTGGGAGTCCCTGGGTACATTAGTGCCTACAAACACACAGGGCACTCTGGCCTCGTAAATTAAGGAAACACAAAAATACTATGAGGTTGTAAAAGGTGGGAGGGGTTTAGGATTTGATGTTACTATGTGATGTTCAGTGTCCACCTAGTGTTCTCCAACCCTGGATTATGGTTATGTGAGCCAAGGTGAAGGTGAAACCACGTGACCTACCAAACGTCCTCGGAAAGCCAAGGGATTGCTGAGCTCTGCTGGGTGACCTGGTGCCAGGTGTCCTTCTAATTCCGCTGTTACCTGGCCTGTGAAATGGAAAAGATTACACCACTTAGCCAAAGATGGAAATGAGGGGTCTGAATGGAGGAGGGTGACGGGGGAGTAAGAAGAAGAAATCCAGTGTTTTGCCAGCATTACCCATCCGTGTGTGTGTGTGTGTGTGTGTGTGTGTGTGTGTGTGTGTGGAATTACGAAGAAAGCTAGATATAACTGGACACTACTGAAAATTCCACTAGCCCAAATACACGTGGACAAAAGATGGCACAGCCTTTTACCAGTTTTGCAGATACTCAGATTCATATTAACTAAAAGACATTCAAGGGGAGGGGACGGGGAGGAGAGTAGGGAGAAAGGGAGGGGGGAAGGGAGGGCGGGAGGAATCTTACTGGGACAAGAGAATAAGAAAGGGAGGGAAGCTCACAGTTTTGATCAGTTACCAAAAGTCAGCCCCCCTGCTTGCCATCTGACTGGGCCTCCCTGAGCCTTGTTTTTCTCACCTAACTTGGGCCTAATATTCCCCACCTATTGAGGCACTGTGACAATCAATACAAAGGCCTTGAGCCTGGCACAGAGAAGAGGCTCTGTGAAGGCCAGCTGTGACTATTATACTCATTTAAAACATTTTCTGCAGAAGTCTATGAAATTGTGATCTTTTAGGGTGAATTGCCAAACACACAAAATTATGTTAAGCATTGTTCATGGGGTTTTGTTTTTTGGTTTCTGATTTTTGTTTTGTTTTGTACCTGGGATTGAACCCAAGGACATGTAATCACTGAACCACATCCCCGGCCCTTTTTATTTTGAGACAGGGCCTCAAAATAAGTTGCTTAGGGCCTTGCAAAATTGCTGAGGCTGACTTGTGATCCCCTGCCTCAGCCTCCCGAGTCGCTAGGATTTCAGGTGTACTCCACCACGCCAGGTGAGTTGTTAGTATTTTAAATTTTCCTTCACCGCTGGGAGCACTTTAGAGCTGGCCTTTCTTCCCATACACAAATAATATTCCCTTAAGTGAACAAGTCTGACTAACTAGGTTCTGAACAGCAGATTTATTGGACCACCACTCAACCAAGAATAAAAGTGACGAATCCCAATCCCGCCCCCACCAAGAAAGACCGCAACCCACCTCCTGGGTAAGAAAATACTCAGTGAGGCTAACTCCTGCAATACCACTCGGTAATCATTTGTTCCAAAGTTCTCCTGAAAGCAATGGCCAAATTAACTAAGGCTGAGCTTTTGATTAACATAAGTGCTCGAAGGAACTTTGACCCACAGAAACTTGGCATCTGACTTGCTTCTCTGAGCCCAGCCTGGGTCACGGGTGCCCATTTCAAGGGTAATAAAGGACCTGACTGTTTGCTTGCAGCAAATGGAGGCGGTGCCATGTCATTACATGGTTTTTACCTCTCCTGTCCACTGAACTCTTGGCAGAGAAAGTTTTCAGCCCACATGTCAATTTTTTGACTGAAAGGCACCGAAGGTCTACCTGGCATGTTGACTGAATGTCAGTTTCTTAAGAACCATGAATATGGTCCCAAGATCAAAGTGACCAGAGGTTTGAGCAGGTGCATAGTATAGCCATCCAGATTTGGCCTCAGAGAGCAAAACTGCTCTCTCAGATGGGCTCCCCTTTATTGACATGTTATAAAACAGGAATCGGACCCGAAGGAGAAAACCATGGAACTTGAGAGTCATGACCCTACCTGTATGGAATGATTAGTGCCCCTGCCCCAAATTCATAGGCTAGTCCTAAACCTCAGTATCTCACAATGTGACTAATTGGAGACAGGGTTTTGTTTTGGTTTTGATACTGAAAACTGAACCCAAGGGTGCTCTATCACTGAGTTACATGTATTCCCAGCACTCTATTTTTTATTTTGAGGCAGGGTCTAAGTTGCTGAGGCTGGCCTTAACTTGCAATACCTATTGCCTCAGCCTCCTGAGTCACTGGAATTACAGGAGTATGCTGCACTAAGGAAACAGAGTCTTTAATGAGGTGATTACATTTAAGTGAGATTACTGGGTAGACCCTATTGTAATATGCTGGTGTGCTTATTAGAAAAGAAGTTGAGGTTGCCAGGCATGGTGGTGCACGCCTGTAATACTAGCGGATCAGGAGGCTGTGGCAGGAGGATTGCAAGTTCAAAGCCAGCCTTGGCAATTTAGCAAGGCCCTAAGCAAGTTAGCAAGACTCTGTCTCTAAATAAAATATAAAAAAGAGCTAGGTATGTGGCTCAGTGGTAAAGAGCCTCTGGGTTTAATCCCTGGTGCCAAAAAAACAAAAAAGGAGAGACAGCCATCTGACAGACAAGGAGAGAGGCCTCCAGAGAAACCAAACCTGCTGACACCTTGATCTTGGACTGTGAGAAAATAAACTTATGTTGTTAAAGCCACCCAGTCTGTGGTAGTTTGTTATGGCAGCTCCAGAAAACCAGTATGATGCCTCACCCTGCACAGCCCCCAACCTTAGTCCCAGGAACAGGCTGGCAGTAACAGATGAGTGAAGTAGAAGCTGGCACAGCGGTGCACACCTGTAATCCCAGAGAGACTGGGAAGCTGAAGCAGAAGGATGGCAAGTTTGAGGACAGCCTCAGCAACTTAGCAAGGCCTTGTCTCAAAAAAAAATTTTTTTTGAAAGACGGAGGGTTGCTGGGTTTGATGTAGCTAAATGGCAGAGAGCCCCGGGATTCAATCCCCAATACTTCAAAAAAAGAAGGGGACGAACAGTGGTAAATGTAAAGGCATAATATCTGTCTACAAGTATCAAATTCAGAAACCTTATAATATTGTAAGGTTGTACAAAACATGGCCATGTCTTGATTATGCTGGTGGTCCTTCAGTTTGCAATCCCTGGGCAAAACCATCATAGTTGGACATTTAGAAATAGCCACTATTAGTGTTTTCAACAAATATGAACTGAACACCTACTATAGGGCAGGCCCTAAGCCAGGCTGGGAATAACCATGATGAAGATAATGGGTGTGTTTTTTGCTTTTATAATATAGTTTTTTAAATATTTATTTTTTAGTTTTAGTTGGACCCCATATCTTTATTTTACAGTTTATGTGGTGCTAAGGATAGAACCCAGTACCTCAAGCATGGTAGGCGAGCACTCTACCACTGAGCCACAATCCCAGCCCTGCTTTTATGATATTTAAGGTCTGGAGAGTGAGTCCAGGTACTGAGTTGGGCTAGAAATACACAGTTGAAAAGACCAAGTCTCTGCCCTCCGGGAGGGTGCACAGCTGGAATGAGATCCTTATAGAACATTGTGGCACCGGCTATAATTTGCAAGAAGCAATGGAAACTGGGAAGATGATCCCTGCTGTTTGGGCTACTCAAGGAAGATATGAGCCAAGTCCTGAAGGATGAGTAAGTCTGCCCAGCAGACAGGAATGAAGGAAGAGGACATTTTTCCAGAGAGAAGGAACAGTCGGTTCCTGGGTGCAGGGACTCAGCATAGCACCTTGAAAAGATGACAACTGGTTGGGCACAGCTAAGACTGAGGGTGGGCAGTGGGGAGCAGCAGGGCCTGCAGCTGACCAAGGCCAGGAACCAGGAGCTCACATTTTATCGCACAGGAAACCAGTGGAGAATTTTAATTAGGAAGGCGACATGACCAGAAGTACACACTGGAAAGAGCACTGTGACCACAATGCGGAGGAGGGCCAAAGGCAGGGCGACCTGTCAGGGGAAGACGAAGGTGGGAACCAGGGAAACAGATACAGGGATGCTGGGTGGTCAAGGTCAGGGATGCAGACTGGAATGGTCGTGGCATTCGGCCATGGCCATGGGTGACACTGCCCCTGGGTATTGTGTACAGAAAGAGAACTACTTTGATCAATGAAAAGATGGAATTTCTTACGAAATTTAATTCCATGTTTTACATCAGGAAATGAACCTCACTCCTTTTGTTCGCCTACCAAAGCCACATGTGACTGTACCTCAGTTTCTTCAGACTATAAATATAGGTAATAAGAGCACTTCCCTCCTAGTGAATTCGTCTAAGTACTTAAATGCAATAAATGTTAATTAAAGCCGAGGTGAATTAAAGAACAAATGAGAAATTAATGACGGGGTAATTAATGATAGTCTTCCTCTCGGTGAATAAGAGCCAGATTACCACAAGGAACACAGCCACAGAGGATAAAATCCTACACAGTTCCCTGGGGATGGAGCTGGGTTTTAGTTTCCTTGGATCTCTCGAGAGCTCCCACACAGCCTCCTAGAGAGTGCCACAATATTTGTGTATGAACACTTCATTAGAGATTCAAGGGGATCTGAGGGGACACTGACAGCAGAGAAACATGACAGGAGTTTCTAGAGAGATGGAAATTTCTGCATCTTCACTGGAGGGTGGGGTGGTTCCAAACAGTACAGAGTTATTAAAGTCATCCCTTAAAAACATGTGAAATTTATTATATGTAGATTATACCTCAATAAGGAGAGAAGGGAGGGAAAGAGAAAGGAAAAGGGAACCCACAGGGAAATGGATATTTATATTCCATAGAGAAAAGGAGGATATTTGCATGAAAGAACTTGCCTTAAAACTCCCAACCTCCAAAGGCATCCTCTCTTTGGATGAAACTGGCAGGGGACGCAAACAGAGCTTCCTTATGCAAGAAATATTTTGGAATTTCCAAAGTCTTCGTCTGTGGGATCCTGTGTCCACAGAGCAGCATTTTTCTATGCCTGGTTTCACCAGACAAACTGCCCTCTTGTGGTCTTGACATATATTTCCTGAGCACAGAAGTGGGCAGTTTTTAAGCTTTGTAGATAGCCAGCCCAACCTGCTCACAAATATTCACCAACGGAACTGACGGTGCCGACCCGCTTCGATTCAAGAGGCATGGGTCTGGGTCACAGTTTTGAGTCACTAAGAAAATAGGGTCACCACCAGATAATATGGTTTGAGGCTGACAAATTCAAAATCCGATTTAATCTCCACGTAAATTGCTGCTTCATTTGAATGTGCTTTAGTAGTACTTTCACTTTTGCAATGTGGAATCAGCCTATCAGGAGCCAGCATAGATCTAACCCAAGGTCAAGGCCAAGAAAGCGGAACTGCAAGTTCCAATTCTACCATCTGCGAGTATTGCTCAATATTCCCAAGGTGCTGTTGTCCAAAGAAAGAAAACAACAGAAACCAATGAACAGTGCCCACCACTGTTGTTTATTGATGTTGGAATCCAAGAGTTGGGTAAAAATATTTAGAATTTGTTTAAAATTAAAAAAGGATGGGCGGAGGGACGATGGAAGTCAGTAAGACAAAGGAAGGGGGTAGTGAAATAGCATATCTTAAAAAAAAGATACAGATGCAGGAGCCAGGTGCAGTGGTGCACACCAGTAATCCCAACTACTCGGGAGGCTGAGGCAGGAGGGTCACAAGTTCAAGACCACTTATCTCCAAGTTAAAAATAAAAGGGGCTCAGTAGTAGAGCACCCCTGGGTTCAAACCTAGTGGGGAAGGGAAATAATCCAATTACTTGAAAGATCTTTTATTGGGGAGGAACAGGGTACCAGGGATTGAACTCAGGAGTACTCGGCTACTGAGCCACATCCCCAGCCCTACTTTGTATTTTATTTAGAGACAGGGTCTCACTGAGTTGCTTAGGGCCTTGCCATTGCTGAGGCTGGCTTTGAACTCTGTGATCCTCCTGTCTCAGCCTCCCGAGCCACTGGGATTACAGGCGTGCACCACCGCACCAGGCCTTGAAAGATCTTTTTTAAAAGGAAAATATAAGTCCCTAAGACTTTTCAAAAGATAAAGATACACCACAGGATATTGAGATGTCCAGGTCACGCAGCATTGGGCTAGAGGTGAGACTCACTCTTGATAAGCAGCCGCTGGACCCAAAGTCTAGCATGGACTTGGAATAAAATCCCAAGTCCTTCTCCAGGCTTCCCTCACTGGGACTTCCTTTTAGCCCCATTCCCTGCTTCTCTCCAAAAGCCCCCTGTTCTGACCAACCGCTGGCCTCTGGCACTTTCTTCAACATGTCAGGTCATTCCCACTTCCCTGCCTGTCACCTCTACTGCCCCCCAGTCCTCTCCCAAATGGATTCAGACCTCTGCTAAAATGCCACCACCTCCAGTAAGTCTTCCCTGAATGCTCTTTTTAAATACCCACCAGTCATGAACCCTGTATTATCATCATTCTTTCTTCTCTTCCCTAAGTTTCTTTTTTCTTCTTCTTCCTTTTTTTTTGGGGGGGGGTACTAGAATTGAACCCAGGGCACTCCACCACTGAGCCACATCCCCACCTCTTTTTATCTTTAGACAAGGTCTTACTAAGTTGCTCAGGCTGGCCTTGAAATTGTACTCTTCCTGCCTCAGCTTCCTGAGTACCTGGGATTAAAGGCGTGCACCACCACGCCTGGCTGTGCGTTCATTTTTATCCCTTTTTAGTACCTATCTGCCCCACTGAAATGTGAGCTCCAAGAGAAGGCCTTTTCTCTAAGGTGCTCACCGCTCCTAAAGCAGGTCTGTCATCCTGCTTGAGGAGATAATGAGCCCTTAACAATTCCAGTTCCAACAGCTATCAACATTGACAAGTCCTTCCTGAGGTCTACCTCAAGGCCTTACTGCAATAAAAGCACACTTCCTTACTTGAATCCCAGACCTGCGGAGAGCAGTTGGCCAACAACCTCTGTAAGTAATGCTTCAAGACCACAGACTGGGAGGCTGGTGAAATGGGCCTTCCTTAGACACATACTCTGGCCCATCTGTTGTAAAGCTGCGGACACAGGTACAGAGAGGGTACTGCTATATCCAGGCTCACTCAGCAACCAGGAACAGCATCACTTAAAGTGCACGGTACCTCATTCATTTCTGTAACCCCGGGACCCAGCCTGGTGCCTGGCACAATGAGCTCAGCAGAAATGCGCCCATGGAATCAATGTCCTCGATGGAGCTCAGAGTCCTCCTGCAACTGAACGCACTTCCTCTTGTTACTGTCCCCACACTCACTTCCTATCTGAGAACCATTTCCAGTCATTTGAGTCATGTGTCCTTACTTCCTGTCCTCTTTCTTTACAGTATATTTTAACAACATACCAGCCACATGGGGAGGGGCTTTTGATTTTAACAAATAGCCCAGCCTAGAAAATACCTAGGAAAAATGGGCTATGCAAAGCATACTTAAGGAAAAAAAAAAAAAAGACAGAACACTGGCAGACTGGACGTGAGTGCCCTGGGTGTAATGCCACACAGGAGGCCCGTCTGGTCCCTGTCTGTATTCTTGCTGCACCTAGCAGGGTGCCTGGCACACAGCCAAGGCCTATCTGTCAGGAGAGAAGAGTAGAAAATGACACTACAGATTCATTATAAAGCCTGCAGAAGCTTTATAACAAAGAAGTTTACTTTATAAAGCTTATACCTGCATGATGGCTTCTGTTATCAGCCCTATAAATACATTATCTTGCTTTAGGTCACAAGATGTACCATAAACCAACCAACCAACCAACCTTCCTTCCTTCCTTCCGGATTGAACCCAGGGGCATTTTTACCATTGAATTACCTCCCCAACCCCTGTTATTTTTTTATTTTGAGACAAGGGGGTCTTGCTAAGTTGTTGAAGCTGGCCTTGAACTTGCAATCCTCCTGCTTCAGCCTGCTGGAATTATCAGCATGTGCCACCATGCACATTTCTGGCTTTTTTCCAATAAGACTCCACAACTTCATTTCTTTTACGAGGTCTGAGAATCCAAAGAATGAATGACATGCCCGACCATGGGGTGTTGCCCCAGAATAGTGGTTGAGACAGAGCTTCCCTAATCCAAAAATCTGAAGTCCTAAATCTCCAAAATCTGAAAGTGACAGCCATGGCGATGCCATAAGTAGAAAATTCCATATCTGTCCTCAGAGGACAGGTCAAAATCAAAACACAGGAGCACTAAAAATGTGCCTCAGGCTATGTGCACAAGGTGCACGTAGCTAACCCATGAATGAGTTTCAGGTTTAGAACTGGGTCCCATCCACAAGATCTAACAGTTTGCACATACAAATATTACAAAATCTGAAACTTTTCTAGTCCCAAGCATTTCAGATAAGGGATACTCAGCTGGTATGAAGCAATCTAGGGTATGTGCAACATATTATTATTTTTTTTAATCTAAAATACTCCAGATTCCAGAATACATCTGGCTCAGCAGGTTTCAGAGAAGGATGTCTCTGGATTACACTAATGGAGAAGTAATCTCTCCAGTCACACCACATCTTAGGTAGCAGAGTCAGGACTGCAGTCCAGTCTAATTCTGCAGGCCATGCTTGTGGCCACCACATGCTATCTTTCCAGTCGATGATGGGCGTGCGAGCTGAAAAACAATGATTACCTCAACTGTTTTTCTGATGCTGCTCCAAGAAATAGGATGAGATGCTGAGCATGGCAGCACACACCTAAAATCCCAGTGGCTCAGGAGGCTGAGGCAGGAGGATGGCAGGTTTGAAGCAACTCAGTGAGAGCACCCCTGGGTTCAATTCCCCAATATGAAAAGAAAGAAAGGCAGGGAGAGAGGGCAAGAGACAGAATGAGGAAGGATGCAGCAGTGACGGTCAGGGCAGCCTGTGTCACCGCTGTGAAGACCGATCTAGACTAGTGACGGCCCTGCCTGACAGCACTGAGGGACAGTAGCTGCAGCACAGTGGATTTCTTAGAAGCCATGGCCTACATCAGGGAAGATGACACACACAAAGTTTTGGTGATCAAACTTTCAGCCCCTTCCTTAAACATCCCTCAGGATCCACTGTGAACTATCCAGACAGACCTGCTAGTGATCTGGAATGATCCTCCCACATTATTTTTCTCCTCTGTGTGTCTGTGTGTGTGTGTGTGCATGTGTGCACACATGTGTGAGATTGGACTCGGGGCTTCACATACACTAAGCACAAGCTCTACCAGTGGGCCATATCCCCTGGCCCCTCCACTTTATTTTCTACTTCTTTTTAATTTTTTTTTTTAACTTTCATTTTTCTTTTTACTTCCACATTCTTTTTTAAATTATAGAGTGCAGTGAGAGGGGAATGCTGTGGGTGGGGTGTGAGCATGAGATTGGGGAGTTGAGCAAGTGTGGAAATAGGTTATTTAAAAGAGGCTTTTGTCACTAATATCTAGAATGCACAACAACGATAAAATGGGTTTTAGCTTTTGTTTCTCTCCCCTAAACTACTCATTTGCAGAAACAAAAGATGCTGCTTAATTGGGGCCGGCAGAATTCTTACTTTACCAAGTGCTCGGAGGTAACTCCATTCTTCAGATCTCAGTGACAAGCCCACTCCCCAAACAAGAGAGTTGCCCCCCCCTTTTCTGTTCCTGTTCACATATTGGTATAAGCTTTCTCTTATAGCACTTGTTAGGGATTGTCATTAAATACTTGTCAGTTTGTTAACCATCTGGTTGTCCCCACCAGACAGCAACTCCATGAAGACAGGTTCTTGTCTCTTTTCTACCTCTATAATCCCAGCTGCATCAAGCACCTGATATGTTCTAATAGTTCACTAAACATTTATTGGATGAATCAATGAAGAAAAAAAAAACGAAAGAAGGAAGGAAGGAGGCTTGAATTTCACTACAGAAAGCTGGGGGAGGGATGGCACATCCCCAGGGGACATCCACAGGCTTTCTCCCACCTCTGAATTGAGCAAGTGTTCTTGCCTGGGCAATTCAATTTGGCAATTCACCATAGGCTGCCCAGTGACCCGTTATCTCTCTAGATTTAAAGTCTTGCTTAACTTCATTGTTCCTATTTAACTTTCACCCTGTTCAGATCTTGTCTTTCCAACAAGATTTATAAGCATGCTGAGTGTAGATTAGACCCATCTTGAATTCCTCAACGCTCCCACAGTGGTGTGTTACATCTACCCTTTTTATAGTGTTGCTTCATTTACTACCCCAAACCAAGTATTATCATTCTCTCCCTGCCCTCGCCCCCTTTTTTCGGTAAATGAGGAAACTAAGGCTCAGAGAAATTCAGTTCAGTCTGTCAGAGATGGATTGTGAATACAGATGTTCATGATCTTCTCTTATAGTGGACGTGTCTCATCAGAAATCAGTCTTCCTCTTGTGCACTTTTGGTCTTTAGTTTTACTTTACACTCTATTAAAGTTTATGGATTTTAACATCTACTGAGCCGCTATATGTGCCAAGTACTGGGCTGGTCCTTATAGTGCACAGGGAACATGCAGCCTTTATTTTATCCATACTATTTAACATATTACTATTACATCGATCCCATCTTTCTCTCAGGACTGGTTGTTTCTTTAGAGGCTGCTTAACCACACTAGAACAGCAGCTGAGAGAAGACAGGGTTTTTGCCTGCTTTGTTCACGCATCTGGCACGTGGAAACAGGGGACTTAGTAAATATTTTTCAAGTGCATCTAACATGAAATCAGTCTGTGTCTTCTAAAACAATCACAGGCAGCAAAGTAGAGAATATAAGACATGTAGCCCATAATATGGGTGTTAATTTTATAATAAGGAGTCCAGTTACATGGGCATAATGTGTGGCTTCACAAACTATGCACGTGAGCTAGCTCTATTTTCTACCCCAAGCCCCAAAGTACAAGAGTGTCAAGTGAGAAAACCTGAAGCGTTGGAGATCTTATGTCAATTTTCTAAAAAATGAGAGTCGCCGAGGAAGAAAAAACTGGGTAGTTGTTTAAATGTAAAATAGAGATTCTATCTTTGCTGCTATGGGTGACCAGCACCAGGGCAGGCAAAAGCTTGACTCAGCAAAGTTCTCCAGAGTTTCGTGAACTATCTCCCCCACCATCTTCCAAGGCCCCACCCAAATTGGAAGACTTGGTAGCGCAAAAATAGGATTTTTTCTTGTTTTTGCTTAGTCAGGCCCTTTAACAGAGAAAGGGTTTGTTTCTGATTTCTCAATTCCTGATTCTCCTGGCATCACGATCTGATTCCTATGCACAACAAACTACAAATTAAGAAGATCAGTCAATGTTCCTTTAAATCTATATGTTTTGAGCAATTTTTAGTATTTACTGGGGGGCGGGGCACGGGATGCACCTCACTAACAATAGCCAGTGACAGTTAGACACATTAGCAAACAGGCCTGTGAATCTTTCACTCATAACCATGCACTCACCTTCTGGAACATTATCCTCTTTCTCGTTTTTCTATCCTGATTCTTTATAGATGCACAAACCAGACCAGTCAGCCAAAACACTGCTGTCAAAACACCGGAAACAACTCATAGGAGTGTCAGGAATTTCCTACCCAGCCAGGGCCACTGAGAGTTTAGAGGTTTCAGCAGCATCACAGGCAGAATCTGAATCCACCCCACGAAAACCCGTTGAAGTGCTTTTAGCACTTACTAAAGTCAGATTTTGAAATACAGGGGCCTGGTGTTATGGTAATCTTCAATGTCCCAGGCACAGATGTCTCAGAGGATAGTGCACAGACCAGCCCCTTCATCCCACTCAGATGACCAACAGAGCTCAAAGTACCCTCAACAAGTTCCATGCAAAATCTAATCCAGTTGGAGCTCATAATAGAACCAATTCCCTGGATGCTGGGTGACTGATCTCCTGGCTCTCCCTGCTCCTGTCCCTGCCAGCCTTTGGTCACTTGCAAGCCAGAGCAGCCAAGAGGCGATGCCACCCGCCCTTCCCCTGTCCGGTCTCCATCTGAAGTTTTCATATATTCTGTTTGTCAGTTCTACCAACCTCGTCGTTGACTTCTGGCTACCACACCAAATCAAAATTGCTGCCAGTTCCTTTTTTGTTTTTTTCATTATTTCATATTTTGGACACTGGCTATGTGCCAAGAACTATGTTCCTGGTTTTAATCCTCCAAGCCACCAAGTAAGGTAGGCACTGTTGAACTCATTTTCAGTAAAGGAAATGAAGGCCCAGAGAGACTGTCTTGTTAAAAGGATCCTAAGAGGCAGGCCAGGACTTAACTGCGGTCTTTCTGCCACTACTGTTGTCTTAAAATAAAAGATGCTTAGCTGGGCTTGGCGGCGCACACCTGTAATCCAAGCTGCTAGTGAGGCTGAGACAGGAGGATCATGAGTTCAAAGGCAGCCTCAGCAAAAGCAAGGTGCTAAGCAATTCAGTGAGACCCTACTTCTAAATAAATAAAATACAAAATAGGGCTGAGGATGTGGCTCAGTGGTTGAGTGCCCTGAGTTCAATCCCCAGGAAAGAAAGAAAGAAAGAAAGAAAGAAAGAAAGAAAGAAAGAGCACTAAAAGATCTGAAATCTCTTCTTCCTTCATCCCTTTATTCCATCAGCCTTTCAGTTGACAGTTATTAGAAGTCCTCAATGTCTGCTCCTCTCAATGACTTAAAGTCTGTTTCTTCTACTCTGTAATACACCAAATATTACATTTTAACAGTTCTCAAGCAGCCCGTGTGCTTATTTACCCATGTAAAGCTAGTCAGTTCAATGTATTACGATCTGTACCATAAGATTACAATTCTGGGAACAAGTCCCTTGAGAGATAATCTGCAAGATCCACTAGATTTAAGATTCGCTAAATCAATATAGAAAGAGGCCACCTGGTCTGCCTGGCTCCAAGACCAGCCACAGAGGTGAGCAGTCACACTGTAAGAGAAACAGGAACAAAGAAAACAAAGGGACTACCAGGAGGAGGAGGAGGGGTCCTCCTTTGGAAGCCTTGGAAAAAGCTGACAGAGCCTACTAGAGCACAAACCAGGAGGCAGGCTCTCACTCAAAGACAAGGTCATCCTGTGGGACAGACGAGGCTGCATCAGGCTACAGGGGCAGATGCCATTAAATTGTAGATCCCTCTCCTCCCCAGTTCTGATTCCAGGTTCACCAGCAGAACTCTGAGCATGACCTCCCACCCAAGGCTGCGTACAGGGGAAGTATGTGCTGGTTTCCCCCAAAGTCCAGACACACCAATGTTCACTCTGATCTGCTAACACTGGGTTAGACAAAGGGGAATGAAAGGAAGGGCGGGGGGATAGGCATGGGAAAGACTGTAGAATGAATCAGATACAACTTTCCTATGTTCATATATGAATACACGACCAGCGTAACTCCACATCATGGACAACCACAAGAATGGGAAGTGATACTCCACGTATGTATAATATGTCAAGATACAGTCCACTGTCATGTATAACCAAAAAGAACAAATAAAAAAATTAAAAATTAAAAATCCAGGGATGGGGATTCATGCCTGTAATCACAGCTATTCGGGAGGCTGAGGCAAGATGATCTCAAGTTCAAAGCCAGCCTCAACAACTTAGCAAGGCCCTAAGCCACTCAGCCAGTCCCTGTCTCTAAATAAGATATTTTTTTAAAAGGGCTGGGGTTGTGGCTCATTGTTTAAGCACCTCTAGTTTCAATCCCCAGTTCCAAAAAAAAAAAGACTCCTCAAATATCAGAGAGGGCTGCTCCAAGCCATTGCTGTGGTGGAGGTTCACCTAGACCCTCTGCCTCCTGGGCCCTTTGGTAGAGGGCACTTCTCATCCTTACAGCCCCCTCCCTGAAAGGTTGAGGAACAATGCACTGCAGCAGTGTTTGAAAATCAGGTTCCTGAACCTTAATCCAGATCTTCTGTGTCAGCACCTCCAAAGGAGAGCTCTAGAAACTCTCAGTTTCAACAATACCTCAGTCATTTGAGTCACCAGGAAGCTTGTCAACCACGTTTCTCTGAGAATTCGCTTAGCTCATTGTGGGTGAAGACCAGGAAGAGGCAATATATTCAATGCAACGGGGTGCATTAGACATTTAGGGTTTTTAAAAGATCCTTTAAGAAATAATGATACAACAAACAGTTTTTATTATCAAACCAGTGGTCCCTTTTCCTCACCCCTTTGCCCCCAAATCTACCAAATAATGTCACAGAAATTTAAATCCTGCCTTACTGAAATTCCCCATGACATGACATTGAGAGACCAGTGAATGTCAGGGAGCTCAAGCTCATGTTTATATTTTGAAAGGCTAACACAGCCCTTGGCCCAGTGCCTTAGGCAAATGTGCGCACACTCAGTACCTTCACCAGCATCCTGGCCTGCTTCTTTCCCAGGAAAAGCCTATAGACATTTTTATGTGCACAATACATTGTCCCTTAGAACAGTTACTGTACACAGATACACATAACTCCCCCACAAAATGTTTCCTTTCTATCTGTGACTACTACATTCTAGAATCTACAACTTGTTTCACTGACAATAAAATATACAGGACTGTTCAGAAACATTATTCTTGGGAGAGACAATAGCAGTGAAGAACCCTCTCTAGGGGTGAAAGTTGGACTTGGTGAGCATGATGCTCCAAACATCATCTCCCCAGGAGTCAGGAATGACAGTAAGACAAGATGAACAGGCTGCTTAAAATTATCCAAAGGGCTGGAAGTGTGGCTCAGGGGCAGGGTCCTTGCCTAAGTATGTGTGTGGCCCAGGTTCAATCCCTAGCACTGCAAACATTAATTATTAATTAGATTATTCAAAATGAGTGGATCCATATGTTATGTCAGACTGGCACCTTTTTTAACCCTCACTAAAATCAGAAGTACACAACTGGTGACCTCTGAGCTGCTCACTACTCAACTAAGCCAACTCCACATAAATCCATTTTGCTTCCTAAACATCATTTAACTAATAAACTCTCTTTTCTTTTTCTCCTTTCTTTAAAATATCATGAATGGCCACCAAATCCACAAAAATGCTCTCCAAAAATTACGATTACGTTGTGATTATACTAGAGGATCACCCACAGGACAAATTTTTAGAAGAATCATTCCTTCTAAGAAAGTGAAATACCATAGATATCTGCCAGTTGATCTAGATAAGAAACCTGAGAGTCAGGCTTCCAGGGCAGGTCAGCTCTGCTGGGCCCACAGGAGGCCTTTCCCACTGCGCACGGGAACGGTGGTGCTCAGAGTGGGTGGTCTGCTACGACCCAGGTTCACTTCCCTCATGCCGAGCGCCCACCTGACCCCCACTCTGGACTTGCTTCATCCAGGAAGTTCATGAACACCCTCCCCAGTGTGACCATGTTTACCCAGGCCACCCCTTGAAATCAAAACAAAAAGAGTGACAGAAGCGCAGTGGTCCATCCCCCCAAGTATACCCTTTGGGGGGCACATTTACAAGGGTCACTGCCAAGTATATTCGAAAGTTGTGAAAAATACAAGGTAGAGAAAAATACAAGGAATAGAGAGGCCACAGTTCCCACATTTCGGTGAGGTGGGACCATTTGACTTAGCTATGGCCAATGTATGGAGACAAAATAATGTGTGCTGTCATGATGGGGTGGAGGCCTGCCCCTAACAATCTACCTACATTATCCTCTGGGCTCTTTCCTCCTCTGGCTGACTGGGATGACAATCCTGGAACCTCACATGTTGAAAAAGGTGGTCACTGTCAATTTGGGTCTCCAAATGAGTCCATGGAGGCAGCCACCCTGCCAACCTCACATGTACCCATAATCGAAGGCTGATATTGTTAATGGGTCTATGGTATTTGGGGATCTACATATCCATCACCTAGTCTGTCCAAATGAATATAAAAGGAATCTCTGAAGATTGGGGAAATCATAGCTTTATAGTAGGAGAAATAAATAGCACAAGTACATATTTGTTGTTGTATCAACACAAAGCAACAGAAGGAATCCACAGGATTTGGGGAGGAGTCAAACTAGTATACTAGACTATTGTAGTTTTCTTCTAGAATACAAGAAATCTCTGTCTTGCTTCCAGAAAAATTCATTTCCTCTTTGAAACACAGAATGCCTTTTTGAAAAAATGTTAGAAATAATGTTTAGGACCTCAGGCCCTATCGACCCCTTCCCTATTTTGTGTGTCCAAGTACAATGGAACACCAGTCTTATGGGCCTCTGAGGCCTGAAGATATTCAGTGGGGGGGCAAGAGGTACAGGTGAGGGGGGAAGAAGCTTCTAAGGAGCCCAAGGGCTGAAGATCTACAAGGAGAGCTCTGGCCTAGGTGGCTTGGCAAGCTGTGTAATAAGAGCAGGGACTGAACAAGGGTTGAGGAAACCCTGTAGCAACTCTGGTCTTGATGAAGTCACAAAATCTATTTCTCCACAGATGCAAGAGTCTTCTTCGGTACTTTATCAAAGGAAATGCTAGTTTCTTATTGGAAGCCAAATGGCATTTTCTTAATGAACTGTGAAGTTAGTTTCTCATTCATCCTGAACCCCCTAAGTGATGTTAAGCAGTGCTTATCATGATTTTTGATACAAGGCCGTAGTTACAGGGCTCCTCAAGGGCACCAACATACATCTTCCCATCCTCCTGGGTCCTGGAGCAGGGTTCCCGATGCCCCATTGGGCTACACACTAATGTTTCAGTTACTGGTTTATGGTAGGTTCATGGGTACTAGGGAAGGTGCTAGAAGGCCAGGCCACTGGTGGTGGGACATGCAGGCATTGCAGCAAACAAAACTACTATGCTCTCAGGCTGGGGTTGTGGCTCAGCGGTAGAGCGCTCGCCAAGATGTGTGAGGTCTTGGGTTCGATCCTCAGTACCACATATTAATTAATTAATTAAGTAATTAATTAATTAAGGGTTTGTGTCCAACTACAACCAAAAAAATAGATATTTTAAAAAAAAAACAACTATGCTCTCAGGGACACCGAATGTCAAAATTCCTACATAAACAACAATGCTTATTTTGCACAACGGAGCTATCTTCAAAGAACTAATAACCTGAGACCTCCCTTCTTATGCCAATAATAAAGACAGAAAACAGTAGGATAACTATTGACAATATGCTGGGAAACAAGCCAAAACTATGAACATAGAATTCTATTCTCACTAAAAATATATATTTTTAAATGAAGGTGAAAATAATGACATCTTCCATCAAATAAAAAGTGAAAGGATTTGTCACAAGTTTGTAAAGGATGCTCTGTAAGCAGAGGGAAAATGATCCAAAATAAAAAGTCAAAAATATAGGATAGGATGAGAGCAATAAAAATATTAAATTTAAACACTGACTATATAAAACAGTCATAAAAATGTATTATGGGGTTTTAATATAAATGGATATGTAATAAATATATATAAAGGGAATTAAAACACATAATAAGACTGACACGTAAGTCAGAAAATAGGTAAATGGACTGAAAGGAGTCTCGGGTTCTTGAATTGTCCAACTGGAGGGTAAAAGTAATGATACTGGACTTTAGTAAGTAAAGAATGCAACTTCTAAGGCAAATGCTAATAAGATTTTTTAAAAGATTTTCAAACTAATAGAAGAAAAAGTGGAATCATGAAACACAGATATCCACCCACACATGAGTCGGACCTGAGCAGTCAGAGCCACAGACTAAGAAAAGTCCAGACATGCAGCCAAGTACATCTGGGAATTCCACAGGGACTGAGGGAGGTGTGCCGTGCTGGTAGAAACAGGAACTACTAGACAAATGGCTCAGGACACCTGGATCTCCATGCTGGAAAAGACGAGTGGGATCTTCACCCCACATCTCATACTAGGGTGAGTCCTGAAAAGATCAAATATTTAAATATGTAAAATTAAACCACAAAAGTACTACAAGAAAACATGGGAGAATTCTGTTACAACCTTGAAACGAGACCTTTCTACTATGGTTGAAATCCAAAAGCCATAATGAAAGATTGATGAATTGAATACATACAAAAATAATTTTAAGCCACCTTCAAAATCAAAAGACAAATGATTAATAGAGGGAAATATCCACAGTTCACATGACAGAATGGATTTCTGTAATATATAAAAAGTTTATAAAATCAATGATAAAATAATGAATAAATCAACAGAAAAACAGGAATAAATATGGACAGTTGACTAAAAACAGTATAGCTGATCCTTAATTTTATAGAAATATGCAAATTGAAACTATAATGATAATAATTTTTCAAATTGGCAAATATCTGAAATTTGATAACAGATTGTGTTGGCAAGGCTATAGGGAAAATGATACTCTCAGACATTTTTAGCTAAAGTATATAATGGTACAACCTTTATGGAGGACACTCCAGCATATCTATTACAAACTGCTAACAAGTATACCTTTTTTTTTTTTTTTAAGGTACTGAAGATTGAACCCAGGGAGCTCTACCACTGAGCTACATCCCCAGCCCTTTGTATTTTTTATTTTGAGATAGGGTCTCACTAAGTTGCCAAGGCTTTCCTTGAACTTGTGATCCTACTGCCTCAGCCTCCTGAGTTGCTGGAATTACAGGCATGTAGTATCACACCTGGCTAACATGTATACTCTAATCTAGCAATTCTAATTTGAGGAATTCATCCTACAAACACATTTATGCTTATGAAATTATGTATACAAGAATTTATTATGATATTGTTTGTAACAGCAAAAACTTGGAAGCAACCCAAAAGTCCATCAAGAGTGAACTAGTTAAATAAATGTTAAATAAAACTAGTTTAATATATAGTGAAAACTATGTTGTCACTTAAAACAAACAAACAAACAAGAAAAACCAAAGTGTGAGTTTGGTTTTTGTTCCATCTATTACTATTGAGAACTCTCAAGATCTCTTATTAAGTAAAAAAAAAAAAAAAAAAAAAAGTTACAAAGCAATTCAGCTAATATTCTACCTCTGTGGAAAAGAGAATAAAGAACAGAGGCTATAAGCATATTTGCTTACAGAGCATAAAGAAATTCTCAAAGGAGAGATTAGAAACTAAAAGCAGTTGTATCCATACCTAGTTTATTTGAATAAAACAACAACCTCACATTGAGAAAATGTGCTGATCTGTATTATTATGCATTCTTTAATTTTCCAAATAGATTCTTTGTGTATTCATTTAAAAGTACAATACAAGCTTGGTACAGTGGCTCCTTCTCAGCTATTCTGGAGACTGAGTCAGGAGGATTACAAATTTGAGGCTAGCCTGGGCAAGACCCCACCTCAAAAGAAAAAAATACAAAGGGCTAGGGACGTTAGTTCCATGGTAAAGCTCCCCTGAGGTCAATCCCCAGTATTGGAAAAAAAATTTTTTTTTTAATTTTGGCATATTTAGGATTTAGAGTTTTTGGATTAGGGGTGTTCACTCCATGTGAACTAGCTATGCCCATGGCACAAAATCATGAAAGTGTTTTCTATCCCTAGTAAGAAATGAACAAGATTAAAGTTAATCTAATAAACTTATATTACATGCATTTTTAAAAGACAAATAATTTCCAAAATAGTCACTTCTGGGTAGCATAATTACAGGTGATTTTTATGTTCTCCTTTGTTTCCTTTGTTTCTCTTGCAGCCAAAGGCATTTTTATAATTAAATTAAAAATTTATTTCTAATAAAGTAAATATGATAAAGAGAAATTGTCTTCAGTGGTTAAGAAAAGGAAATAAATTTTTACTTTGAGGGTAACTGAAAATTGAAAGTAAACCAAGAAAGATAATTAGACTTTGTTTCCGCAAATTTTTATTAAAATAGTATTAGACATCTTGGTTAAATTTTAATTTATTAAAGTCTAAATGGTAGATCAGATGACCTCCTGCCACAGTGCTGTCATAGCAACTGAAGAGCAGTGCTTAGAACAATTTTCATTTAAATAATGGGAAACAATGTGACCCTCAAAGTGAAAGAATCCAGATAGCTCCGCAGCCTCTCTGCAGGTGTCATGCTTATTAGAAGATCTAAAATATTCTCCAAGAGTGAAGGAGACTCCCTCCAATGTTTTTACATAGAAGACACATTCATCATTTGAGAAATAGCCTGGGCATAGCTAGTACCTGAGAGGAAATGAACTTCCTAGTAAGATCAAGTTCAATTATGGTTTTTCTAAGAAGTATAGATTTATTAGTTTGACTCTAGTGAATCTCAGGGGACACCTGAATGAGACAAAGTGAGATGCTACAGGAAGAATTTCCAGATTCTAAGAAAAAAAACCTCAATGGAAAGACTTTTCCCAGACTATTAGACAAACTGTGTTTTGTAGGCATGTTTTAGAATTCCATCACTTCATAATCACAAGCTCATAGAAGACCAGAGGGAATAAGGGAAGGCATCTATCAAAATATTAGAAGGGATAAAATTCAAAGGAAAGAACAAAAGTTAACTCAGGTTACAAAGATCATCAGTTGGTCATTCTCCTAAAACATGGAGTGCCTATGGACCTCGCAGGGATGAATTTCAACAGGGAGCTACTTGGCAATCCTTAAAGACATTCTTGGTGGTAGGTGCCACCAGCATCTGGTAGCCAGGGGACACGGATGCTGCCAAGCATCCAATGATGCACAACCACCAATGACTGTCCACAACAGCAGTCATACTGAGGTTGAGAAGCCCTGACCTTGAAGGATACCAGCCACAGAAACACTCAACACACACTGTAATTTTACCACAGCTACTTCTAAGAAAATACCATGAGTAGCCATCCACAAAGAAGTCTCACCAAGTCACCCAGCCTTGGAATTGGAAATCTTTCATGGCTTTGTTCTTAACCCCACTCAAACCACTTTGATCAGGACCACTGGGCGCCAGGTTGAGTAACCCGTGCCAGTTTGCCTGGGCCTGTCCTGCTTTTAGCACTCAAAGGACAAATGAAGCTGCTGCTCTGTTGGCCAAGAGCACACAGGCATTTGGTCATTGGGAATTTTTTCTCACTTGAAGAGAAACATCTGGTTCCTTCCCAGTTTTCTCTAAGCATTCCTCCTGGGCTACCATGCTCCTGAGGTCTGGTCCCAGGGGAGAGAGGAAGGGCTGGGACCTCAGATGCTCTGTGCTGGGGGGGGGGGGGGGGGGCGCGGGGGGGAGAGGACTGGTGGCCTTCTCCTGCAGCCAGTCCCAGTTGTGGACAGTTCATCTTTCCTACCCCACCCAGGACAGTGGTGGAGGAGCGCCTTTGGAGAGAGCACTGCGAAAACCACTCCAGCCCAGAGGCCCACATGGCTGGCTGAGAGGCAGGGTGTGCAATCAGCACTGTGGGGTCAGCTTTCTTAAACTCCCAGAGCGGGACCCCAGGCAAAGGAATGCATTCCTTCAGACAGGAGACCTTTCTGGTTCTTAATTGTCTGTCCCAGGTTATTCTCTCAGCCTCTATTTCTTTTCTTTTATTCTTCTCCTCTTGCCTCTCCTTCTCTGTCTTTTTAGTACTGGCATTTGAATCAGAGATGCTCTACCACTGACATCCCAGTTCTTTTTATTTCTTATTTTGAGACAGGGTCTCTCTAAATTGCTGAGACTGGCCTAGAACCTGCAATTCTCTTGCTTCAGCTCCCAAGTGACTGGGATTACAGGTGTGCGCTACCCATCTTCCTTCAGCCTATTTCTTCTAAATGAGATGCCTTCTGACTACTCTCCATCCTCCAATCAGCTCTCAAAATGCATACATAATATCTCACAAACTGTAATACCAAACAAATGTTAACATATCAACATCATATTGAGAAATCATTTCTGCCTTTGAAGTTAGCAATTACCTTTCTTCTTCTAAACATGCATGATTACCATGTGTTATGTCACATAATATTGACAAAAACTGGGGCTGGGGAGAGAGCTCAGTTGGTAGAGTGCTTGCCTCACATGCACAAGGCCCTGGGTTCAATCCCCAGCACCACACACACACACACACACACAAAAAAAAAAAAAAAAAAAAAAACCCTATGAAGTATTATCATAATGGTGCCCACATTACAGATGAAGAAACTGAGGTAGGCTGCCAGGAGCTCTCAGGAGATGAGACTGATAGTCTGGCTTCCAAGGTCCACACTAAGAGCCACCTGGGACTCTCACTGGGAGATAAATGGAGTTGCTCAATGGAAATGTCCCTGGAGAGCATGAATCATCCCCTTTCAGCCCACCCCATGAGGAACTCAGCCCGAGTTGCTCCTGAAAGCCTGACTGTGCTTAGCTCCTCCTGGGTTTGCTTCCTCGAGGGCTGAGCCAACGGAAGGACTGGCACCAGTTTCAGTTCTGGGAAAGGCTACACCCCACCTAGCCGGGGCCTGTGCCCACACTCCAGCTCTCTGTGTGCTGGTGAGTCAAACCCTGCCATGAGGACTTCCTCGAACTGGGAACAGCCTGCTCATGAGGGGCCTCCACGACAGCCTGTGTGCAGGCAAGACACCTCACGGCAGCCTCAGAAATATCAAGGAGTTCACGGTGACATGAAGACGGCACCGGAAAATAGCCTGAGTGACAGACAGTCCAGACAAACGCAGAACGCACGCACGATGCGCACCTGACTTGGAGTCCATCAAAAAAACAAGGACATTTCCCTCTGCCACTACTCCTTCTCCCATGTCCCAATTTTTTGAAATCCTGTTTTCCCTTTCCTAATCCTTTCCTTTCTGGTACTGCATATTAAAAAAAAAAAAAAAAAAAAACACCCACCTGGAACAACATGATGGTTACCAGAAAACAGGAATGAAGCCAAACAAGATCCCAAACCAGATCTCGGCCTTATCAGAGACAGTTGCAGACTCTGAGTCTGTGCCTGTGTGTTGCTGTTGTTTTCCCTCCTTCAAGGCCCCATGGTGTTACTCCCTGGGCACTTCAGAGGTGGTTCTTGAACCAATAACCTCTCTCTACCTCTGTTTTCCATTTTCATTCATTCCAGTGTTCTTTGGTTTTCTTTCTACTCACTCACCTGCTGCCACAGCCTAGTTAAATTCTCACAGCTGAAAACTTATCTTGTTTGGGGCCTTTTCTATCATTTTCTCTTTCACCTTAACTTCTGGAGGTACTACTATGTTACTAAGGGTACCAAGAAGACAAGTGACCTGCATTCTCCACGTCTCGGTGCCTCCATCCGGAAATGGTGCTGTGAGCAGGATTTGCTGCAGACAGACAGGTACAGTGCACGATGAGCCCTTCCCACAATATCCTGCACATAGTAGGTACCCAAAATGGAATAGCTAAAATGGTCATGCCGAAAACCTAACTTGGACAGGACCTGCTAGTTCAGGTCCTCTATGCAAGTTAAATTCTGCATATAACTTATGATCCAACTTAGAGGGGAACTAGGTTATCTAACTTAGGGAGATGACCACAGGAACACTGGCCCCTGTTCATGGAGGGTTGTTCAAATCAGAGCACTGCCCTGAGCATGAGTAGATCCATGTTCCCAAGGAGCCCTGGGGAAAACTCGTGAAGCATTCCCCTGCGGGTCTTTCTTTGTTGCCCTCTTCTCTGCTATCTGGAGTTACTCAGTTGGGAAAGTAGGCTTTAGGGTAAATGTCATTTTCTCCCACTCTGACCATTACTATACAGAAAATCTTAGGGAAAAGTCAATTACATCTTTTATTGAACCCAGAAATGCTTTTAGAGAAATCCCAAGTCCTAATTCAATCTAAACTCCAATATACCAAATATCACGGACTGTCTCCAATAAGAAATCTTTCTCTTTAGTTAGCAAAGTCAAATGATTTCACCTAATGGATATTTTCTCTGTTTGTTTGTTTGTTTGTAGAAGTGGGTAATAGGGATTGAACCCAGGAGCACTCTACCTCTGAGCAAATCCTCAGTCCCTTTTAGTTTTGTTTGTTTGTTTGTTTGTTTGTTTTTTGACATCAGGAAGCAGGGCTCTATTCTGCAATATGGAGGAAACATGCTTTTCCCACCTGCCCCAGACTAAATCGTTACCACTCAGGAACTGGCCAGCAATGCCCCTTGTGGACCCCTTGCAGGGTTCTAAAGACAAACCAGAGCCTGAAAATTCTTTCTTCCCTTAAACATACTATGTCATTATTTACAGAATTCACTTTTATACTGGTATCAAATATTATACTAAAAATTCATCACTAAGCAAACTTTATTATTTTTTTAATATTTTTCCCTCTTAAATTTCTTTGCTAAATATCTTCACTATCCCGGGTACTTCTGCTCCTTATTTTCTTGGTGTACACTTGTCCTTTAGGTTTTCTGCACATTTCTTGGCACCTCAAGTGACTCTCTGTTCAGGTTCACTCTCCAGTCTAGGCTTTTATTTTAAGACTCGGTCTTGCTAAATTGCAGAAGCTGGTACCAAACTTGAGATCCTCCTGCCTTAGACTTCCAGATCACTGGGATTACGGCTGTGTGCCATCACGCCCAGTCACTTCATGGATATTTTCTAAATTTGTTTCCTTATACTTTTTAAAACAATCTTAGAATCCAATGAATTGCCTGAGTTCTTACAATCCTTTCCATTTCCTCATTTCTCCCTCCAAGCTTCTGTTACATTCTCTTTGTTGTAAAAGGTAATCAAATTGAACAACAAATGAGTTTAGGTTCCTCATTTGGAAGAAATGCTTCAAACTCTTGATTCTTCCTGTGTGGGGCCTCTAAGAACTCCTCAGAACACTACAGGGATAACCTTGTGGAGACCAGATCAGGAATCTCAGGCACAAAGTGAAGTTACATAATTAGGAGGATGCTGAAGAGGAAGCCCAGTGACCATAAGCACAGTGACAGCAGGTCTACAAGTTCGGGGAAGAAGAGACTCAAAAGTTTGGTGGCCAGCATCTAACCTGCCAATCAACTGTGAGCTGCGTGCTGTGTTCACTATGATCTGTGTTCACGAGCTCTCTCCAGCAAGAGCGACCTTTTCCATATCTCCCACAGTTTTGCGGAGCAAAAGAGCGACCCATGATCCTTCCTGGTCCTGCATTCCTGGTTGGCCAGCTCCACAGTCAACCCACAACAGGCTTCTAATGAGGGTTCCAGCCATCCTCCTCTGATGGCATCTACACCTCGACCAAGAACTTGGCCCTTGGCTTCAGACTGACGTAGATATAAATTCTGAATCCACCCCTTTCAAGCTGATAACTTCAGGGTCTTTCTGAGTCCATCTCAGTTATAAAATTGGGACAATAATACCAACTGCATGAGATTGTTGGATGCCAAGTAGTCTAGCACATTTACACAGAAGGCACTCAAAAGGGGATTTTTTTCTTGTTATTGTCATTACATTTTCGGACTTGGGGTCTTCATCATGAGCTCACAACAAATGTAAAGAACAGATTATGTTAGAGCATAACTATACCTTTTTTAACATCTAATTTACTTTTTTCTTCTTCTAAAAATATTTTACGTGACAGGACGGTGCATTGCTAACTCTTTAGTAATACTTATCTTCAAGGGAGACTAAGTTTGGAGGTGGAGAAGGGCCCTGGACCTCAATCGTCCATTGCCTACAGAGAATTCTGTCTGGTCTGAAAAGAAAATGAAGTTTTACGACTGTGGCCATAAATGACACATTATGACATGCAAACCAACACCAGAAAAAGATCTCATGCTGTTCCTGCACACTGGAGCACTATGGAAATGCTGCTATGTTATGGGGGTTACTTGTCATCCCTAAGATTTACCCCAATACTCTTGTTTCAGAATGTATTACTTAAGAGGGTTTCACATATCATTGAATTAGGCTCAGCGTTCACACACCCTGGGAGCCGATCTGCTGTCAGACCATCCTAGGGCTTAAGTGGATACAAAAGAATTGGAAAGCAGTCTTGGTTCTCAGATACCTTTCCTCTCACTGTTATCCTGTGAGCATATGAAATAAGTAAATATCAGTGCAAAATAGTGTTTGATTAAGGAACAAACTACATGGTCCAGGCTTTATAGGACTTGCCACTTCTTGCCTATCCATCTCTCCACTGGCTGTGCCCTTGCCCTCTGGCACCCTATCAAAATTGGCCACTGAAGGCACTGGCAGAAGATGACAGGTGAGGAGCAGGGAAAGGTCCGAGTATAAATTCTGCAGGTTCCCTCCTTTCTATGTGACAGCAGAGGGGCTTCGGAGTTTTTTGTTTTGTTTTGTTTTGTTTTTTGATACTAAGGATTGAACCCAGAGGTGCTTCACCACTGAGCTCCACCCCCAGTCCTTTTTATTTTTTACATTTTTAAGGCACAGTCTCACTAAGTTGCTTAAAGTTTTACTAAATTGCTGAGGCTGACTTCAAACTTGCAATCCTTCTGCCTCAGCCTCCGGAGCCACTGGGTTTACAGGCATGCACTAGTGCACCCAGCAGGCTGCAGCTCTCTACCAGAGGTTCCCACCAGGGCTTTTTCCATAGAACTAATTCTTCTGAGTTCTTGGCAAGACTTTACATTTCCTTTTTGGTATCTCTAGGCCTGATAATCCCTTTATTAAGCTCAGTTCAATTATTCTGTTGGGGTAGAAATCTGCTTCCTATTAAAAATCTCAGCTTGGGATGAAGTTCAGAGATAGGGTGCTTGCCTGGCATGCCTGAGACCCCGGGGTTCAACCCTGAACACTGCAAAAAATTTTTTAGAGACTCTGATGGATGTACCTGCTTCTCCCACACACCCATTCCCCCACCCCAAAGAATTTGAAGTTTCTTTCAAAACAATTTAGCAGTCATGGCTGGGGGGCATCTAAACTAAGGATTGTCTCTCCAGGGCTCTTAGATCCCACCCTCTGTCGGCACTATGTTTAGATGCTGGGGATGCCAGCATTTACACCCTGGGGGTGGGGGGAGAAGGATACAGAAGGAAACAGATAAACAAGATAACTTCAGACACTGGTACATGCTGTGGGGTAAATAAAGCAGGGAAGGGTCAGAGGAGTCAGCTCTGACATATAAGAAGGGGAGGGGTGCAATCTAAGCACCAACAGGAGCAAATGCCCCAGGCAGGAACAAGTTGCTTGTTTTGATTTTAATTCCAGGAACAGAATTTCTGGCTCCAGTGTGGTGATGAGGGTGGAGGTGGGAGGGCTGAGGCTGGGGAAGTGAATGAGACCATGAGATGGAGAGCCTTATAATGAGCCATGATAAGGAATTTGGGTTTTATTCTAAATAAAAGAAGATGCAAAGGAGACTAGTCAGCTTTGCAGGAGGACATTTGGGAAGAAGAATTAGCAAGCATCACAGAGATGGCCTGTTTGATTTTTTGGAGGTAGACTTCTTTTTGAGCTGGTATAGTCTGCTGTAGAGGGTAAGACAGGGGGGCGAGGGGAGCTTAAATTCATCCTACAGAAGACATCTCATAAACCACTGGCAGAAAGCGCCTCAAGAGAACTCAGAGAGTGTGTGGCACCAGCCTCATAAGAGCGAAAAGAAACCAAACAAATGAAGCACAGTGGCTAGGACAGCTGCAGTTCGTGGGCCCCATTCACTCTCCTGAACTCCAGCCCCAAAGAGGAACAGCAGCGACTCCAACTCCCCGTATCCATCGCTACCCTCATTCTTCCCTAAATCTGCTGCTCTTCCTCTTGGCCCTTCTCCGCAGGTGGATCACCATCCCCAAGTCACTACACCAAATCCCAGATGGTGCCTCACTCCTGCTCCCTGGCTCCCTTCACTCAATCACCGACACCTCCAGACCCTATCTTGAGTCTGATCCTCTCATCCCCCTCTTTCTCTCACCGCAGCCCATACCTTAGTTCAGCCTCGATAGCTTCCTGACAGGTTCCAACTCTAATGCAAGTACTGGTTGTCAAGGTAATCTTCCCCAAACTGGGATCCAATGTGTCATTCTACCAACTAGTTTACAAAGCTTACTGATCTGACCCTTAAGGACCACCCCACCCCATCCCCATCCCACCCCCATCTGGTGCCTGGTTTTCCATTCCAACCTTCCATACTGTCACCCAACTATCCCTAACAGACTATGGTCATTTCCTGAACACATTTATCTGGCTCCCGGCTGTTTCTAGTGTATACAGTGGGCCCTCTACCTGTTTTTCCTTCAACATTACTCCTTATTCTCAATACCTACTCATTCACCAAAAACATGCATCTGTCCCTTCCTCTGTGAAGTCTTCTGGTCACCATTCTGGTAGAATCTATTGTCTCTTCCCATCCTGCCCACACTGTAAGGTACTCCTCTCAACTTTAGTCAGGGCACCTGTGATAAGTTAGTGCCTTTATTTATAAACTCTCGCCATCTACAAGTTAATAAGCTCCTTGAAGTCAAAGATTCCATTATTCATCTTTGTATTCCCAGCAGCTAGCAGAGAGCCTGCCACATAGTGCTCAATACATGCTCTCAAATAAAACCTCATATACAGACTAGGCCAAGCATAGAAAAGATGAAGAAAAGAAAAAGTTCAGGGTTAAAAGGTACTTGCAGAAGGAGAAAGAGGAGGAAAAAGCAAGGTCAAGTCAGAACAGCAAGGAGAGCAAGTCGGAGTCACTTCAACACAAACACAACTTGAGAATGAATGGCGGTTCTGAAAGGGCCCTTCAGAGACAACAGAGAGATGGCCGAGAGTGCTTTGGAGGACAATGTTGGATACTTTATAAGAAAAACTACATAATCAATAACAACAATGTCCACAAGGAAGTGCTTCTTAGGGGTCAGGCATTTTAAATGGGTTGCTTCTTTTAATCCTCACACCAATATTATAAGGTAGGAACTGTCTTTGTACAGTTCATAGTCAAAGAAACAGAAGCTTACCAAACCTAAAATATTAATGCAAGGTCATACAAGTAGAAAATAGAAGATCTGGAATTCAAGCCCTTTAACTCCAAAAGCTGAGCTTTTAACCACAATTACCATGGGGGCTTACTGCATAAAGTATTATTTAAATACATTAGAATTCTTTATAACTAAACCACACTGTGAGTGACTCTCTTAATCACTTGATTTCTTTAAAATTTCAAAATGCAGATCGTGAGGTTTCCCCTGGTAAGTAGAAGTAAAAGTGTGAAGCCGTTTTGCTTTCAGAATGTATCAAAGATCACCTGGGTTGCCAAGTTTAAGAAAAAAATTAAACAGAATTATTAAATACATTTCTAATTTGCTATGAAACAGAGCTTGTTTAAAATATAAATCTACTATCAACCCCTCTATTTTGTTCATGCTTTAAACTGAGCTCACCATGATGTTATTATTACAAGGTAAGCTGGTGAAAAACCCGTGAACCATGACTAGAACCTTCTGTTCCAACTGGACAGACCAGTGCTACCCATCAGAGATGTATTGGGAGACATAAGATTTTTAAATTTCCTAGTAGCTACATTTAAAAAGTATAAACCACGGGTTAATAAATTTAATGAAGTATTTTATTTAACCCAACATATCCAAAACATCAGTTCAACATGTAACCAATATGAAAAATATTAAATTACTAACAAGATAGTTCAGTCTTCTTTTGTTACTAAATCTTCAAAATCTGGGGTGTGTTTTATACCTACAGCACATCCAATTTAGATTCTAAATTTTCCTCAGAAATACTTAATTACTTGCAATTTATAGTTGAAAAGGGTATACACACATTGCTCCAAATGTACTTACAAGAATCCCAATAAAATTGTTTAACAAAAAAGATTTTACAGTACTTGTTTTTAAATTTAAATTCATTATAATTTAAAATAAGCTCAGTCACATTAGCCATATTTCAGTAGTCACCAATGACTACTGTGGCTATGGTACTGAGCAGCGCAGCAATAGACCATGCCACACACACACACTAACACACTCTCTCTCTCTCCCCTCTCTGCCCCCATGCATGCTAAAAATGGAAAGGTCAGAAAGTTGACTGGAGCATTAGATAGTAATGTGAAGTGACTGTTCCCTCCTTATAGAGGTGAACTGACTGCATTTACTGCTTCCATTAAAAGTTGCTCAACTTATGGCTGAAAATCAGCAAAGAAAATGACTCTAAGGGATATTATTCATTCCTTTTCTAACAGGTTTTACTTGGGGCCATTAAATGAATACCTAGTCCACATGACTACGGTATTTAAAAATTTTATGCCCACAAATCCTTGTTTGCAAAATCAAGAAAACTAAGAGGATTAGGTGTTTCCATGTTAGCTAAGCCAGAAAAATAGGGGTTTTGCTGTTTATTTTAAAATTTAGCTGTGCAGAGGGAGAAAAATTGGTATGGAGTAGAATTCATGTGCCACATGAAAAAGAGGAAAATAATATCAAGTTCCTTTAAGGCTGTATCTTATGCATCCTTTCCATTTCAGAACATCAGAATAGGTTTGTAATCATCACCAACTCTGATTTTTATCGTAGAAGTAAGAAAGCTACTAAATTACCCTGTATATATTTTTGATTAGCCTCTAATAAACATTTTTAAAGGTCTTATGTAAAGAAAAAGTACACACATTACAACTGCCTATTATTACCTTGCCTCATACTGGCCGTCATGCTTAACCAGAGTAACCACAATGTGGTTCTTCTCAGGACAAAACCTGTCTTATCACCCACACTTCAAAACAAAATCAAAGCGAACTCAGGCAGCTCCGTAAGACAGAGGTGGTTCAGCACATAACCAAGCAAGGTCACTAGCGTGCTCCTATTAGCCCTGAGATCACGATCGGGCCATCCATCAAGCATAATATAGTGAGCTACATCTTTGGGGCAGATACAGGATATTATTCATTGCTGATGACCAAATAAAATGCCTGGCAAAAAATCTAAAGGCCAAATGTGTCTCTGATATGTGAATGTTAACATACAATAAGGGGAGAGAGAGAGAGACAGAAGTTGACTGGATTAGACAAAGGAGAATGAAGGGAAGGGAGGGAGAATGGGAATAGGAATGACAGTGGAATGAATTGGACAGAACTTTCCTATGCTCACATATGAAAACATGACCTGTGAAACTTCACCTCATGTACAACCACAAGAACGGGATCCTAATTAGAAGACGCTATACTACATGTCTGTACAATATGTCAAAATACACTCTACTGTTGTGTATATCTAAAAAGAACAACAATAAATAAATAAAATGCCTGGCAAATAGCAGGCACGCACTCGAGAAACACTTGTTGAATGCTGAATGAATGAATGCATCCTAAGGAAAAGACACTGAGTGGGCATTCCTCGGTAGGGTGGGTGGTGGGAGGTAGGCTGGCATCTCTCTGCCCACTCCACCCACAATCTTGTCCCCTGGCCTCTTCTCTCCACCCACAGCTCCTTCCCTAAAGTATATTAGATGCGCCAAAGTCACTCAGTTTAGCAAATTTTCAATAAGTGCCCTCACCGGTGCTAAGTGCATAAGAGAGGGTACACTTCTTGGAGAATTAATGCATTAGGGAGATGTCATAAATGTCCCACCCCCCCCCCCGAAGTATGTGTTGAATGTGGGGGTGGCTGCATTGTGATTTAAAAGGTTTTCCCTGTTCCAGGCACAGTGGTCACACCTGTAATCCCAGCAACTCAGGAGGCTGAGGCAAGAGGATCACCAAGTTCAAGGCCAGCCTAGACAATTCTGCAAAACATTATTTCAAAATAATAATGGCTGGGGATGTGGCACAGTGGTAGTATGACCCTGGGTTCAATTCCCAGTAACACACACACACACACACACACACACACACACACACACACAGGTTCCCCCTACTGAGGTTTGAGGTAAAGACCCCATTGAGCTGTGACAGTGCTAGGTGTCATCTCAAAAGAATATGATGATTCCTAATGTTAAATACCCTGAAAAGAGGCAGATCCTCCAATCAGAAAAAATATCTAGAAGGTGAGCACCAGGAACAGAACCTCCTTTTACTTGAGTTTTTCCTGGATGTGGAGTCAGACATTGTGGAAAGCAGTCATGCTGGAGGGTAGTCCTGGTAACAAACTACATGCAAAGACAGAAGAGCCTTATTCTGTCAATAGAGTGACTAGTTACATATTTATTCTCAGTGTTCATTTTGTTCCCTCAAGCACCCTAGAGCAGCACTCCTGAGACAGGCAAGTGGGGACAATGGCAATTGGTCCAAGGAGAAGGTAGCCCTTGGAAACAGAAATCACTGCTAAGCAGGCCAGGCACCCCACCGGTGTCCCTCTCTCCACTACCAAATTTTATTAAATGTGTTCGCTGGATTTCTTTCCAGAAGACAGTGCACACACAGACAGCTGGTAAATCCAAGATGGCAGCATGATGAGATGAACAGATGAAGTTCAGAACAACTGTGTGCAACCAGGGGACAAAAATTTTAGATAACACTGTGGCCTTGTGCACATCACATGACTTCCTTAGGACTTGGTGTGTTCATCTATAAAATGAATGATCTGAATTGGATATTACCAAAGGGGATTTCGTGCTCTGCCATGAACTACCAATCTAAATACACTCATGTGCACTGCTGATAACTTGCTCAAGGAGTTAAGAAGGGAGGATTCCACCCGCAGGGTGGCTGTAAAGGGCTTTGTGAAGGAGTAAGGACTTGAACTGGGACAGAGGACAAGAAGAGCTGAGACAAGAAGCATTAGAAGACTCAGTGGCCAGGATTTAGGAACACAGGTGGTATGTCTGGGGAAATCCTCCCTGCTGAGTTGGGAGGGTGGAGCTGGGATAGTGGAGACTAAAAATCTGGGTGGAGACCCAGAGACCACAGTCAGTACTCAAGGAGAAACCATGGAACAGAGATAGGGTACTGACATCAAGAAAGTGACCAGAAGGACTGGGTCTCCTCAACCTTCCCTGTGTTCCCAGTTACCTATTCAAGGTACCTTATTAATACTACGCGCCAGGCACTAGGTGCTAAAGAGGTACTGGGTAGGAGAACACGCAGGAGGGGAGAAAAAAGACCCTGTAAACATGAAGAGGAAGAACTGCCCTTTATTTCTATGAATAATTTGCCCTCTAGGCATGTTTTAGAGCTTATTTTAACTGGATTTCAACAACAAAAAAAAAACATCCAATATGGGTGTGGAGGTGGGATGAAGCAGTCTCTGCTTTTTCTTTTTTAGTCGTAGATGGACACAATACCTTTATTTTATTTGTTTTCTTTTTTTTTTTTTTTTAACATGGTGGCGGGGATTGAACGCAGTGCCTCACACAAGCTAGGCAAGCGTACTACCACTGAGCCACAATCCCAGCCCCTCTGCTTTTCTTAATACTGAAAAAAAGTATGGCACTTCCCTTAACCCTTGTGAGCCTTCATTTCTTTGTCTGTATAATGGGCCTGACACCCCGTCAAGATTAAATGAGATGTCTGGCGGGGAATGCCTCCTAGTTAAGATTACTAATTAAATAGACAAGTAAATTAGCCTACAGAGTGGCACTGCAGTCTGTCTACAGGATTCTCTTCTGTCAGTAACTTGTCAGAATCTATCCTTTGCCTGCCCAGTTCATGGGGCCTGGCTGTATGCTACACGGTTCAGTGGATTTTAGTATATTCATAGATCTGTACAATCATCACCCTCGTCAGGTTAGGAATAAACAATCATTTTGCCTCAGTCAATTTGGAACATCTTCATCACCTTAAAAAGAAACCTTATGTAGCCGGGCACAGTAGCACACACCTGTGATCCCAGTGACTCGGAAGGCTGAGGCAGGAGGATCATGAGTTCAAAGCCAGTCTCAGCAAAAGCAAAGCACTAAGCAATTCAGTAAGACTCTGTCTCTAAATAAAATACAAAATAGGGCTGGGGATGTGGCTCAGCAGTTGAACGCCCCAGAGTTCAATCCCCAGCACCAAAACAAAAAAGAAAAAGAAAAAGAAGAAAAGAAACCCTGTGGCCATTAAGTCTCAGTTCTAAGCAATCTTTAGATCTAAGCAATCGTTGGTCAAATACAGATGCTTTTCAACTTAACAACGGAGTTATACCCCAGATAAAGCATCACAGGTTTAAAAAAAATCACAAGTCACAACTGCTAAGGAAATCAGTATGGAACCACCATCTGACCCCGCTATACCATTCCCTGGTATTTATCCTAAAGAATTAAAGTCAGGATACTTAGCGATACTTGCATACCCATGTTTGGGGCAGCACAATTCATAATAGCCAAATTATAGAGCCAGCCTATGCCAATTAATGGACAAATGGACAAAAATGTAGTTCATATGCACAATGGAGTTTTCTTTAGCCATAAAGAAGAATGAAATAAAGAGACTTGCAGGAAAATGGATGAGACTTGAAACCATCAATGTTAAGCAAAATAAGCCAAATACAAAAAGTCAAGGGTCACGTTTTCTCTCATATGTGGAGGTTAAAAGAAAGAAGTGGGGTAAAAAGGTGTTGAGGGTGTGGGTAATCGCAAGAAAATAGAAGGGAGATCAGTAGAGTGGAGAAAGAGGATGGGGAAGGGAAAGAGAAAGTACTAGGGAAGGAAATGAACCAAATTATATTGCTATATAGTACGCATGTAGAAATATGTAACAACAAATACCCCAATCACACGTTATTATGTACCAATAAAAATTTTAAAAATAAACCGGGTGTGGTGGCCCACACCTGTTAATCCCAGTGGCTCAGGAGGCTGAGGCAAGAGGACTTCGAGTTCAAAGCCAGTCTTAGTAAAAGCAAGGTGCTAAGCAACTCAGTGAGACCCTGTCTCTAAATAAAATACAAAATAGGACTGGGGAGTTGGCTCAGTGGCTGAGTGCCAGTGAGTTCAATCCCCAATACCAAAAAAAATTAAAAATAAAAATAAATAAAAGAAACCATAGAGAACCCCCTCACCCTTCTCACCATGTAAGGACAGCAAAAAAAAAAAAAAAAAAAAAAAATCACCATGGTGATGAACTGGACAGCCACGCTGCCCCTTCACCAGACACCAATTCTGCCAACGCCTTGATCTTAGACTTCTCAGCCTCCCAAACTATAAGAAACAAATTCTGCTGTCTATAAAAATAAAAATAAAATATCCTAAGTCAAAAATGTTTCTAATACATCCATCCTGCCAAACAGCACCGCTTAACCTAGCCTACCTTAAATATGCTTAGAATACTTACATTATCCTTAAGTTGAGCAAAATCATCTAAGACAAAGCTAATTGTATAATCAAGTGCTGAATATTCCACGTAATTTATTGAATACCTCTCTGAGAGTGAAAACCAGAACTGTTGCATGGATAGGCCCTTTTTTGGGGAGGTGGGGAGGAAGCAATGAGGATTGAAGCCAGGGGTGTTTAACCACTGAGCCACATCCCCAGGTCTTTTTATTTTCTTTATTTTGAGACAGAGTCTTGCTAAGTTGCTTAGAGCCTTGTTAAATTGCCTTGTTAAACTATGCCTGTGGCTGGCCTCAAACTTGTTTATGATCCTCCTGCCTCTGTCTCCTGAATCACTGGGAGGTGTGTGCCACCATGCCTGACTGCATGGGTATATTTTCATATCACTGTAAAGTTTTAAAAAACATAAGTCAAAACTGTTGTAAGTTGGGACTATCTGTACCAGAATATTTTGGTGGCACCACAGAAGATATTGAAAGGGTACAACACCAAATGATCCAGCCAAAATTCCAATGCAATGGCTGTTGAAGCATGACAGGGTCGTTTATTGCCTCTGAGAGTCTACAGCGCTCCACTACTGAGCTATAGCCCCAGCAATTTAAATGAGTGAATTACATGGAATATGAATAATATCTTTTTTTAAATATTTTTTATTTTTTAGTTTTAGGTGGACACAATATCTTTATTTTACTTTTATGTGGTGCTGAGAATCAAACCCAGTGCCCCACGCACACTAGGCGAGCGCGCCACCACTTGAGCCACATCACCAGCCCCTGAATAATATCTTAATAAAGTTTTTTTTTTTTTAATGCTGGTATTTAGGAACATGATGAACATGTAAGACAGAACACTGATCCTGAAGCGTCTGCGTGAACAAGGCAGGCCATGAGGGAGGCAGGCACTTATAGTATTTTTCTCTACCTTTGACACAAGTCCTGGACCCAAGAAATCTCAATTGCCTCTTAACCCAAGTGTTAGAACAAAGAGCAGCTTGAATGGTTCCTGGCTTTGGCTGCAGGGATGGTGGTGAACTGGACAGCCCATGCCATCTCCAGCTGAGAGATGCTAGGTGGATACAGGCCATGCACAGGCATAGTTTTTTCTTTTTTTTTGTAATAAGACAACTCTAGGCTTGTGTGTATGTAAAATATCTTATGTTTTAAGTGAGCAAACAGTTCAATTCTTAAAGACTGTGCAAGACAACAGAGCATGGGAAAGCAAACCAAACACATCTTAAGGACTTCATATTACCTGTAAACGTCACACTTGCCGCCTCTAATCTAAGGTCACTAAGCAGTCCTGGTAGAAGTCCTTCTTCCCTGGGCAAGGGTCCGGTCTCTGAGCTGTAGACACACTGTCTCACCTGGTAAATGACATGAGTACAAGAAATCAGCATGTAGCTTGGTTGTAGTTATCTTAAGAAGCAACAGACCAAAGAGCAGAAACCACCTAAATATCCATCAATGGAGGAATAGTATAGAAAATGTGGTATTGTCCTGCAAGGGAATATTTATTATTCTGTGTTAAAAATCAATGAAGAACTGGTCATGCCATATGGTTGGACCTTGAATACATCATGCTAAATCAAAGAAACCAGATACAAAGGTCATACATTATGTGATTTCACTTACATGAAATTTCCAGATGAAGTAAGTCTAGGGAGGCAGAAAGCATATCAGTGGTTGCCAGAAGCTACAGGAAGGGAGGGTGAGGTGTGACTTTTTAAGTGGATAGTGGGGTCTTCAAGAGTGATGAAAATGTGTTGGAACTAGACAGAAGTGACAGTAGCACACAACACTGTGACTATGTTAAACACACTGGATTGGACACTTCCAAATAGTTCATTTTATGTTGTATGGATTTCACTTCAATTTTTAAAAAAGCAACAGAAACTGGGGGTAAGAAAATCAAGGAGTGGCAGGTACGTGGGGACAACTGCAGTTATCTGGGTGAGCGATGGATTCTTCCTGAAGCACCAGAAAAGGCTCCCAAAGGGTAGACTATGGAGTGGAGTTCTCCAGCTAGACAAGAGGGCACGGGACACAGTCTGTTTGAAGGCGTGGCACAGAGAGCACATAAGGTTCAGAGGCTGGGAAGATCGTGGTGTGAGGTAAGTCTGTGGAAATGGAATTTCCTGAAGTTATAATATCTATCTGGAATGCCTAGGAGAGACTCCCTGGGGTAATCCCAGAGTGAGTCACATCCCAAAATATGTTTTACAACTCAGGGAAGGGCCCCGTTCAAAGGCAAAGTGTGGTGCACTCATTTGTATTAGGTGTCTCCTCCTCTTCTGAGTCAGTCCACCATTTCCTACCCAGACAGCAATTCAGAAGCTTTCACCTTTGGTTACAGGCCCAATTCCCCCCCCCCCAAAAAAAATGTAATCTTTTTTTTCCTTGGCTTTTCCCTTGATTGAGTAGATTTCAGTTCTAACAACTACCAAAAAAAAAAAAAAATAGTATTGAGGTGAGGTAGAGGGGAAGCATCCTTTCATACCCACTACTGGTTTGCCTCTTATTCACAACATACTGTTCCCTATCACACTTACATTTAATTACTTGGCAATATACCTGGGTTGTATTGCCTGAAAATGTTTTTCTAACCTTTCTTTGGCATTTTATGAAATCATTTTTACAACTTCCATAAATTAACTTTCTCTTATCAAATTTTATATTTTAAAAAAGAGCTACATCAATAAAACCACAATGAGACACCACTTCAAAGACACCAGGATGGCTGTTTTTTGTTTTGTTTCAGAAAAATAAATAAGACAGACATCATTAACCTAGGTACATGTATGATTGCACAAATGGTGTGACCCTGTTTTGTTTACAACCAGAGAAGTGAAAAATAGTGCTCCATTTGTGTCAAAGCACATTCTGCTGTCAAGTATAACTGATTAGAACAAATAAATTAATTAAAAAACTTTAAAAACAAGTAAATTTAAAAAAGAGTAACAAATGGTGGCAAAGAGGGAGAGAAGGGCTGGGGATGTGGCTCAAGCGGTAGCGTGCTCGCCTGGCATGCGTGCGGCCCGGGTTCGATCCTCAGCACCACATACAAACAAAGATGTTGTGTCCACCGAAAACTAAAAAATAAATATAAAAAAATTCTCTCTCTCTCTCTCTTTAAAAAAAAAAAAGAGGGAGAGAAATCAGGAGCCCTTCCTTGTGCACTGCTGATGGGAATGTAAAATGTTGTAGTTGCTTGGGAAAACAGTTTGGCAGCTTCTCAAAAAACTACCAAAAATTATTAAGGATCCAGTGTCTCCCAAGTGAAACGCAGAGACTCAAAGAGATGTCTGTGCTTTACAATTCATAGGAGTAACATTTGTTCGTGGACAAATAGATAGCTATAATATAGGATGTGTGTGTGTGTGTGTGTGTGTATGTGTGTGTATATACTGCAATATTATTTGATCATAAAAGGAATAAAGTTCTGAAACTTGCTAAAACATGAGTGAACTTGGAGGACATCAAACTAAGTGAAATCAGTCACAAAAATACAAATACTGTCTGATTCCACTGACATGAGGTAGGAGAGTTGTCAAATTCATAAAGATGGAGAATAGAATGTGGTCGCCAGGTGAGTGATGGAGTGGGAAGTATGTGTTTACTGATCTTCAGTGTGGGAAGATGAACATTCCAGAAACAGATAATGGTGATGGCTGCATAATAATGTAAATGTATTTAACACCCCTGAACTATATGCTTAAAAATGGTTTGGGTGACTGGGAATGCAGCTCAGTGGTAAAGCACTTTCCTCGCTTGCAAGAGGTCCTAGATTCTATCCCCAAGCAACCCCCCTCCCCAAAACAAGTTTAAAATGGTGGATTTTATGTATATTTTACTATAATAGAAAAAAATTAAAGAATCACCTTAAATTCATATAAGTCAAAATGCAAATTCCCAGGCTTTGTGCCCAAGAGATTCCTATTCTGCAGGTCTAGGGTGAGGAATCTGAATGTTTAGATGAGCCCTTGAGTAATTCTGATGCTGAGGCTCAGGATACACACGGAGATCCCCTGTTCCTTCATGTTGAAATGACATCCTGAGGTTTACTAACCTCCTTATCCAATTTAGTATCAATGAAAACAACTCGGGGCATATTTTATTTTAAAAAAATTAAATGTGTCATCAATGAGCCAACTTTACCAATGAAAGCATTGTAAGGGAAGGATCCATAGAAACCACTTCACAAATATCTGAAATACTGATCAATGTATATTCCTACCAACCCAAGGGGATAGTTTGGAAAATCATGTTTTCTCTCCTCCCTCTTCAACTCATTTCAAATACGGAAAGTTTCCATTTGGGCCTCTTTTTTTCTGCCAGGACTGTGTCAGAGTAAAGAGCACAAAAGACAGTATATTCCATTATAGTCAGGGATATTTCTCTTGATTTGAAAGTGATAAAAGAGATGAGGGCCATTGCACAATGTGGTTCTTTCTGAGCTGTTTTGTAAAACAGCATGTTCCAGTGTCTTTTGCATCTTCTGTACTGATAGCAAACCTGCATGGAGTGACACTGGAACAAGATAGTAAAAATCAAGGCCTTGGAGTGCGGCAGTCTTCCAGATTGAGGACTGAACTTCAGCCTGGAACTTTCCGTATGTGGCTACCCTTCTCCCTGGGAGGAGTATATATACTCTCAGAGCTCTGCTAACATTAAAGACTCTGCCTACACGGACCTTAATCTTATCTGCATCTTCTTCCCTCCCTCTACTGCCCAACAGACCCCCCTCTGCTCTCTGTGCCTTTGTGTAACCTGAAGTATCTGTCTTAGCACTTGTGCTTATGCTCTCCCTGGCCTAGAACATTCCCACTAAATTCCAGTGCTCTGGTTCCTTGCTGTGTTTCCCTGCCACCTCCTTCAAGAAGTCCTGCCTGTTTCCTCCCCTTCCTTTCCTCTCCGATATCTTTTCTTTCCTCTTTTATCACTTTGATCACTACCTCGATTTTTCATCCTTGTAGCATTTATCATTTTTTTTTCTGTGCTTTATTTTATTTCACTTATTTAAAAGCACTTTGAGGTTGAAGACTAAGCACTATTAGACTATTAGTCTTTGAATTATATCTTTTTTTGGCAGGCACCATGATGACCCATGCAACGGCCATTCCCCTTTCCAGTGCCAACTGGACTCCAAGGTCTGATGGCTAACAGATGGGCGTCCGTGCTTATCACTGTGCATCCTTCAGCTATTTTTGGAAGATGAAATAATCAGTTGGGATAATTATCTGCATGATTCTGGTTTAACAAAGGGAAAAATTCATCCTTAAAAAAGACAAGGAAGAGGTATTATTATGATTTGCAAAAGAAATTGAAGTATCTAGCCAGGCAAAGTGGCACACACCTGCTCACCTATAATCCCAGCTACTTAGGAGCTAAGTTGGAAAGATCACAAGTTCAAGGAAAGTCTGGGCAACTTATTAAGACCCTGTCTCAAAAATAAACATTTTTTAAAAGGGAGTATGGGTATAGTTCAGTGGTAGAGCCTAGCTAAAGCGAGGTCCTGGGTCCAGTCCCCAATATTGAAAGAGAGACACAGAGGTGCACGGTGTGTATGTGTGTGGGGTGGGGGATTGAAATAGTCTCCTCAGCTCTTTCTACAGTTTATTTGCCCAGTGACTCTTTAGTGATCTTCATCTATCTGAAGCTAGAATGGACACAGTCCTAAGAGAAAGAAAGAAAGAAGCAAGGAGACTCAAGATGCCCAATCAGAGGCACAGGCAAAATCTACTGCTAAACCGAGAAGCGGAGAACTTTCAGGAGCAGGGAGGTGACTGTCCTTGGAGCCAGAATTTGCTGGCTTTGTAGACATGAGGGTGGGAAAAGTGAGAGCAAGAGGAAAAGAAGCTTAGAGCAGAGGAATCAGATATAATCAGGCAGGGGATGGAGGTTGAGAGGGGCAATTATTACTCATCTCCTGAGACAAGAGAGAAGGACAGGGAGATTCCCAGATTTAAAAATAAACTCTTTTGACCACTTCAGCCTCCTTCTGGCAAAGGCTACACAGCACTCTTCCTCTAGTCAGATTATTTACTGTGTAAGTGCATGTCCATATGCTAGACAAGGGTCGAAAACATTTTTTCCTAAAGGGTCAGATATCTTGGGCTTTCCGAGTCAGTTTCCGTCATAACTTCTCAAATCTGCCGTACTATGCAAAAGCAGCCATGGTTTTTATGCTTTACCACTGAGTTACATCCTGAGCACTTTTCATTTACTTTTGAGACAGGGTCTTGCTAAATAACCCAGGCTGGCCTAGAACTTGTGATCTTCCTGCCTCAGCCTCCCTCCCATGTGGCTGGGATTACAGGCATGTACCCCCATATGATTTTCAAGTGTTCTCTTGATCTAATTTTTTTAAAAAATATTTTTCATTGTAAATGGACATAATATCTTTATTTTTTATGTGGTATTGAGAATTGAACCCAGTGCCTCACATGTGCTAGGCAAGCACTCTACCACTGAGCCACAACCCCAGCCTTTGATCTGCTTTTTTAACCTTGAAAAATATAAAGGGGCTAGGCTCAGTGGTGCACACCTATAATCCCAGTGACTGGAGAGGTTGAGGCAGGAGGTTGGGCAACTGAGCAAGACCCTGTCTCAAAATAAAAAATAAAATGGGTTCAGTTCCCCCAATATCACCACCAAAAATACACACACACACACACACACACACGCACACATAAATAAGCTGTTTTTCTCCCTGGAGTGATGACCCATGTTTCCCTGAATGTGTATCTGCTTTCCTAAATCTGTGTGTGTGTGTGTGTGTGTGTGTGTGTGTACGTGTATTGTATACAGTACATATCATATGTAGTAAAGGCAAAAAGACATGCATGGGAATCACATTAGCCATATTCAGGGAGATGGCCTGAAGAGAGAGAAAGAGGTTATGAAGGTGAAGGTTATAGAGCTTCAGTTGACTCTCTAATGTCTTATTTGGGCCATGGAAAAGGAGGCATTTGGTGTGGTAATCCCTGTAGTTTTCAGTAGGCCCAAAATCTTTCAATAAAATAGCAAAATATATTTGTAAAATTTTGACTTCTAGTTTAAAAAAATTAATAAAGGCATATAAAATGAGTGTACCCGAGTTAATTTCTGTTTTGGCAGAAATGACTGTTGGTAAAAAATCAAATAAATAAGCAAACAAAAACAACCTCACCTGCCCATCAAAAAGCTCTTCCTCTAGCTTCTGAATCACCTAGAAAGATTTTGCTCAGTAACCCATGCAATAAGGAGCAGGGCACTTGGCAAGAATGAATTCACATCCCTTAGCATCTCTGTTTTACATCTGTATGTATTATTACCTGTTTTCTAAAACAGCACCTTTTGGTCAATGTAACATACCAACTACTAGTGTAACTCCACAAAATGGAATTTCTAAGGCAGGCAGCTACAGTAAGTCCCCAACATTTACTTTCAGAAAATTCTTCAGTGTATTATTGCATAGCAGAGCAGTGTGACAAGGATCAAAAGATTAGAAACAATTTCAATGAACTTCTTCTGCTAATATCGGTAGAGGAATGACCATCAGCCTCAAGTTCTAATGGAAAATAAAGCATGGACGTAAAGGGTTCATTATTCAACAAAATCACAGACTTCAGAATGTTGCTTTAGGGAATCAAAACACAAATGCTTTGCAGGCGTGAAAAACTGAAAATGATATAATTAAGAGTATAAGTTAAGCTATTTTGAAAAACCTCTTGACATAGGAGATCTGATTCTATATTCGACAGCATCCATTTCTCCTCTCATTTACATGTGTTTAAGCTAAAAATGAATTATCAGAAACTTCTATACTTAAAGGACAAGGGAGGTGGGCTCAGTCCTTCTAGGAGTATGGATTCATCATCCTTTAACTTTGCAAATAATTAATGCTGGTAAAAATTATGCTATATAACTAAAATAACATTAGGAAATAAGTTAAATGCCCCCAAATCATGAAAACAGTTAAGTTCAACAAAAGAACTTCCAAAGCCAACTAGGTATTTAATACTCTCAATCCAGCAAAATGAGTACATATTTAGGACAATCCTCAGTGTGGCAGATTAAAAGTAGCTGCAAAATTTTTCGACACTCTTCCCATTGAGAGGTGGGGTCCAGGCCCCTCCATTGGGCCCTGGGTGGGCTCTGCAACTGCTTTGACCTAAAAGTGATACTGTTCCAGCTTCTACGCCCAGGCTCAAAGGGACTAGGAGCTTCTCTAGCTTAACACTTCCCCTTGGAGATCTTGGCTAAAATGTAAGAAATCTTACTACCTGTAGGAGAGACCATATGAAGAGGCCCTATGGCTGCCCAAGGTGCCAGGCATGTGGATAAACCATCTTGGATGACCAGGACCATCTAGCCACAAGCTGAGTACTATCAGCAGACCCCAGTGATGCACCAGTGGCAGGAGAATCCCCCAGCTGAGCCCTGTCCACATCACTCATTGGTGACTGTTTGGTCTCCTAAGAGATGGGGCAGTGTGTTAGACACCCAGGGACCACTGGAGTCCTTGACATCATTCTGGAAAAATCACCACTAATGTAACCCTTCACTTTTCTGGAGGGATGGCTTTCACCCCAACAGTGGGATCTTAAATTATATTACTTTTTTGTTCTTTTTCTTTCTTTTTTTTTTTTTTTTTTTTTTTTTTTGGTACTAGGTATTGAACCTAGGGATGCTGAACCACTGAACCACATCCCCAGTCCTTTTTTATGTTTTATTTAGACACAGGGTCTTGCTGAATTGCTTAGGGCCTTGCTAGGTTACTGAAGGTGACTTTGATCCTCGGGCCTCAGCCTCTGGAGCTGCTGGGATTATAGGCATGTGCCACCATACCCAGCCAAATAGTATTGCTCTTTCTAGACTAGGCCTTGGATAAAAGTTCCAAGAAATAAGATTCCAGCTAAATGTAAGAAAGACCTTCCCATGCCAGACATGGTGGTGTACCCCTGTGATCCCAGAGACTCAGGAGGTTGAGACAGGAGGATTGTAAGACCAAAGCCAGCCTCAGCAACTTAGCAAGACCCTGTCTCAAAATAAAAAAGCTGGGGATACGGCCAGTGGTTAAATACCTCTGGGCTCAATCCCCAGTCCAAAAAAAGAAAGGGGAAAAAAAAAAAAAAAAGATCTTCCAAGTAGGGTTTTCCACCCACAGCCTTCAGTGCTTCGTGGAAATGAGGATGCACCCATTACTCCAGGACAGGATGGAACCTGCGAATGGCAGAGCAGCCAACCCCCCGAACGTGGAGTCATAAAGACCCGAGTCTGGAACTGCCTTGCTATAATTAGCTGCATAGTTTAGGGCAAACTGCTTAACTTTTCTGAGTCTTTTTGCTTATCTGGAGAACAGACATTCTAATAAGAGAAACCCAAGAGAACTGCAATGAACCTTGCCCATGGGAAGCTCTAGGTGCACACCCTTATCAGATCACCATTATCACTAGTGCCCAGAGGTCGCCTGCACTGGATGGAATGTCAGACCAGAAAGCCCCTGAGGTCCTGTCCAACTGAAAACAAGCAGATGATTCTATGACCACTCCTGGAAAACCTGCATCTGCAGAAAGCTGACTGAAAGCAACCCTAAAAGATTTTCAATGACAACTTGATCAAGCCAATGGCATTCTCATTCTGTTAACTTGAGGTCATTTCATTCATACTTAAGACCCTTAACTCTTTAAGAAGAAAAGTAGCAAAAATTACAATGGATGGAACTTGCATGCCAAACAACACTCTGCTTGCTTGTGCACTGTCTTGACACAAGGAACCACAAGCCTTCGACTGTGGATCCATCAGGTAGACCTGGGCCACTCTTCCCTCTCAGTACTAGCCTCCTTTTGCTGCTCTCTGTTCCTGGAGATGAAAAGTCCAAGTCTAACTGCCAAGCCCATGTGTTCCCAAGTTGGGATGGAAAAGAACAGGACAGGACTTAGAGGAAATCATTTCAGGTCAAGTCACCTACAAGTCTTGTGACAGTGCAAATTAAATCTCTCTGGGCCTTATAAGAGTGAGCCCTCATAGAGAAGTTCTAACGATGAAAGGGATGATGTCTCCACAGCGTTTGAATGTTGTAAAATGAAATGCAATTGTATAGTTATTACATTTACAGCTAACATGTGGCAGATAAGAAATCCCGAGACAATTGACAAGAGGCAGCTCAGGATCTTGTATCCAGGGACAGTTTCTGTTTTTCACTGAGTCGGTACTTTCCTTCTTTCTAGAACAAGGCTTTTTATTTTTTATTTTACAAATCACAACTTTCTTCCCATTATTTTACCTATAAATTTCCATGGATGTATAACATATAAATAGAAAATGCACACGTTAACAGAATACCTCACCACTAATTTCCACAAACCAAAGGTAATTCATGTCCCGTTACAGTCACCACCAATCCAAGGTTGACCACTATCCTGCGTTCTAATACCAGAGATTCATCTTGTCTGTTTTTGAACTTTACATGAACAGGTTCTTGCAATATATCCTGTTAGTCTGGCTTCCTTCACTATTATGTTCATGAATTCCAAGTGGATTTTTGCACGTAGTCATAGTTGTTTGCTCTCATTATATTAGAATCCTGTTGAATGAATATACCACAGTTTTTTTCATTTATTCTACTATAGATGGATATCCGAGTTGCTTCTGGTTTGGGAATATTTTTAATAGTGATCCTAAGAACTTTGCTAGCCTCGTCTTTTGGTGAACATATGTACAAATTTCTGTTGTTTACATTCCTGAGAGTGGAATAGTTGAGTCAAATATTTTCAGATTTAGTGGGTCCTCTTTTTGGCACCAAACATTTAAACAGTGCTTAGTTTATGTTAATCACCCTGCCTCCAGGGTCTTACTCCTCTATTCAGTCTCCATACAAACCATACTTAGCTTGCCCCTCCTCCAGGACTGGGGATTAAACCCAGAAATGCTCTTCCACTGAGCTAGTTTGTTGTTGTTGTTGTTGTTTTTGAAACAGGATCTTATTAAGTTTAGAGGCTGGCCTTGAACTTGCAATCCTCCCAAATCCACCTAAGTAGCTAAGATTACAGGCATGCACCACACCTAACCATACTTAATTTTTTTAAAAAGACATTGATTATGCTGTATGTTTTGTTTTGTTGGTACTGGGAATTGAACTCAGGGGCACTCAACCACTGAGCCACATCCCCAGCCCTATTTTGTATTTATTTAGAGACAGGGTCTCACTAAGTTGCTTAGCACCTCACTTTTGCTGAGGCTGACTTTGAACTCATGATCCTCTTGCCTCAGCCTCCCGAGCCACTGGATTATAGGCATGCGCCACCACATTCAGCATGTTGTATGCTTTTAAACATTCTGTGTTTGGGGAATGCTGCAGTTTATAACACTTACCATCACATTTAAGGTCTTCACCCTTTGGCCCTAACCAATCATTTATTTATTCCACAAATACTATCTCCAGCCTTGAAATACCTCACAATCCCACATGGGCACATAGGGCATGTCAGAGCCAAGTTCTGGAGGAACCCAGAAGGTCTGAGAAGACTTAGAGAGGAGGAATGGGCTGGGGGTATTATTGGGTGGTAGATTGATTGCTTGGCATGTACTTGGCCCTGGGTTTGATCCCCAGCACCAGCAGAGTGTGGGGTGGGGGATAATTTAAGATAGTCCTAAGAAATGACAGATGGAAGGGAGGAGAGTCCAAGGAACAATATGCTGTAATGAAAAGGCATAAAGAATCCAAGGAGGAGGGAGACACATTTGATGAGCCTGCCACATCGAGTACCAAAGTATAGGAGCCGCTCCGGGGCTGGGGTACACACCCAAGTTGGATTTTCATGGGCCTAGTGCCCAGTGTTCAAAGGTCACTCTGTAAGTCCCAATCTTTCACTCTGGATAATACACAATACTGATGCCCGTGTTATTTTTAGGTGGTACATGAGTACGCACATTCCATTTTAATGGTTTATTTAAGTGTACATTAGGAAAATACTGGTTTTCCGTGGAAGGTAATAAGTTCCATTTTATTTAAATGTGGTGTTTCTTTGCTGTTGTTTGTTTTAGATGGGGTCTTGCTCTGTTGGCCAGGTTGGTCTTGAACTCTTGGGCTCAAGTGATCCTTCTGCCTCAGCCTCCAGAGTTGCCGGATCACAGGTGTATGCCACCTCATCTGGCAACATGCCTGTGTTACTTAAAATGGTTGCTCTCTACCACAAATTGCACCCTCCCTCCCAGGCCTTGCAAAAACCTTTCTGTTTAATCCAAATTCTGCTGAAACCAAAATGGTCATCAACTGATAAATGAATGAACAAAAAATGGTATCTAGCTGGAGGTAGTGCACCAGTGCCTGTAAACCCAGTGACTAGGGAGGCTGGGGCAGAAGATCATAAATTTGAAGCCAGCCTCAGCAATTTAGCCAGGTCCTAGGCGAGACCATGTCACAGAATAAAAAGGGCTGAGGCTATAGCTCAGTGGTGAAGTGCCTCTGGGTTATATCCCCAGTACTCCTTCCCCCAAAAAAGTAGTATCTCCATACAATGGAATATTATTCAGCCATAAAAAGGAATCGAGTACTAAGATATGCTACATAATCGGTAAAACCTGAAAACATGTATATTAAGTGAAATGAGATTCTGTTTATATGAAAAGTTCAGAACTGGCAAATAGCAGAGATAGGAAGTAGATTAGTGGTTGTCAAGAGCCAGGAAGAGGGAAATGAGGAGTTAATTGCTTAACTAACTGCTACAGGGTTTCTTTATGGGGTAATGAAAATATTCTGGAATTAGACAATGGTGATGGTTACACAACTTTGTAAACATACTAAAAACTACTGAGTTTTATACTTTAAAATAATGAATTTTATAACGTGAATTATATCTCAAAAAAAAACATCTAAAAGACTATCTCTTTCTCTACTATCAATAACTCAAACACTTATTTTATGAAAAATTGAATAAATGAAGAATTTGTAATATAAATTATATTGATATAATCAAGTACAGAAATAAAATTTGATTTGATTAAGACTATCTCTCTTCTCTGACCGTCCCCTCCCGTGGTCTCTCTGTTTCTATCACATGCCTATAATGGTGCAGTCACTTGTCCCCATTGAAAAGCAAGCAGCCTGTGGGGCAGGAACAGTGTCCTGCTCACCTCCATCTCTCTAGAACCTAGCAGAGTGACCCGTGGGTACCCAGCAGATGCTCCAGTAAATATCCATGGATATAAGAGAGACACGTCACTTAATAACAAGGATATGAGAAGTGTATCACTGTCATGTGAACACCATAGAGTACACTGATACAAACTAAAAAGGCAACCACAGGATCACCATCTTATTACGCAGTCATTGACCAAAATGTCACTAGGAGGGGCATGACTAGTGCAAAGAATGACTCCTCTGCCCTGGGCCATGAACAACCGTGTAAGAAACCCTTCCTTTTTACCATTGAGACTGAAGCAAGCTTAGGCTTGAATTTTTTGCCCCCTGTCCAATCAACTAGGCTTGTCCATGGCAGGCAAACACATAAATCCCGAATTTAGAGGTTGTTGGAGCAACAACAACCTCAACTCCAAGAACACTGTGCTTTCAAAGCTATTGTTAGTAAACCACATTCTGGGTGAGCGCAAGATATGAAGTCAACAGAAGGAGCAGACACCCCTCAAAGAGGGCGGCGTTGATGAAGGTCAAAGTCTTCCACATACCTTCCTGAGTCAGCCGCTAACCCTGCTGTCATCGCCAACTTGGAGAAACAAGAGGACAGGAAACGTGTGGAGTGTGGCTACATCTCTACACCTGTGCTGTCTATAGCCACTCTGCTAGAGAGGCAGGTGTGACAGATGTCAATTTAAAATGACTACATTAAATTTGATGTTAAGCCTTGTGGGTTCCATCCCTAGCACCAAAAACAAAAAGAATGATCTTTCATTCTGAAGAAAAGTCACATGGGTTCAAATCCTGGATCTGCCCTTACTAGCTATGGAACAGTAGGCAAGTTACAACTTCTCATCTGCAAATAGGGATAATAATTTTGTGGACTTCATAGTGTTCTTATGTGAATTAAATGAGGCAGTGTTCATAAAGTGCTTAGACCAGGACCCGGCACATAACACATAAGCATATTAAAAGTCTCATCTTTGAGGTGTTTCCTCAACATCTCTCTCTTTCTCTGTCATGTCAGGTGAAACTGATGCTACTGACTCCTATCATAGCATCTAGAATGTTCCATGGCATTCATGTTTAATGCTTTGGTCTCTCAGTAGTAGACCACAGCATCTTTAAAAAAAAAAAAAAAAAAAAAAAAAAGATTAAAAAAGAAATCTTTCTTATTCCCAAAAGGTAAATGTAGTCACAAAATAAATGGCTTTTAGTGAATCAGTAGATGAACAAACAAGTACCTCTGTTACAGAAAGCATGAGAAAACTTTTTTATTGACCTTTATCTCCTAGTCTGTGAGCTCTTTATGATCCACAGTGTTTCACACTTCTTTTTTTATCTCCAATGCATGATACAGAACCTGTATCTACTCAATGAATAAATGCTGGAGCCACCACTACCATAAGGGGGTCCCCACAGATTCCAGGCAGGGTTCCAGCAGCTCAGGAGACTGAGGCAGGAATATTGCAAGTTCAAAGCCAGCCTCAGCAACTTAGTGAGGCCCTAAGCAACTCAGGCAGAGTCTGTCTTTACATAAAAACTTAAAAGGGCTGGGGATGTGGTTCAGTGGTTAAGCACCCCTGGATTCAATCTCTTGTACAAAAAAAAAAAAAAAAAAAAAAAATCCTTCAAGAGGAATTTTGGAAGCAAACTAAAAATTGTTATTAAGACATGGGCAAAACTGCAGGGCATCTTAGATTAATTGAGACAATTTTTCAATCATATCTAGTCAAAGATATCATTGATATATATATCCTATATATCTCCAATAAAATACATGAAAATATCAACTAAAATAATCAAGCACTGGGTACTGCCTTCCTGTAAAGACTCACACCTCTTCAGAACAGAATGATGAAGACCAAGTTAAAATAGGATTCAACTGTCAGAATCATGAGCAATCAAGAGAGTGAAGTTAAATTAGCTACCTCTATGAGCCTCTACAGTCAGCTTTAGAAGGAAGAAAAGTGAAGACTATGTTAACAAGAAGTTCCCAGGAACTCAAGGGATCATAAATCCACAATGTGCAGCGTGGAGAGAGTGTGCTACGCAGGGAGGCTAGCTAGATGCTGGGTGCAGAGGCGCACACTCCTGAAATCCCAGCCTCGCAGAAGGCCAAGGGAGGAGGATTGCAAGTTTGAGGCCAACCTGGGCAACCTAGTGAGACTGTCTCAAAATAAAAAATAAAAAGGGTTGGGGGTGTAGCTCAGTGGTAAAGTACCCCTGGGTTCAAGTCCCAGCAACAAAAAGAAAAGAATAGCTAGAAACCTCCATGAAGGTCAGTACCCAGGACTCCCTCAGAAGCCCACGGGAAGCAGAAACTAGAATGGGCAGTTCTTTCATCTGAACCAACAAGGTGTATTTAGAGCTGCTGTGACCTCAAATGATGTGGCACGCCACAAAAGGTCCTGAGAGAATTTCCTAGTATCTCAGTGCACATCATTTTCCCATTTATCAAATCGGAAGGTATTTTATACATAGAAAAAAAAATGAAAGCTCATGGTAGCTATATTTTATTTCTACTTCAGGGAGGTCAAAGCTGAATGCATGGCAATTTTTATTCCCTTATGATCTCCATCTCTTAGGCTTCTGGGGTTTCCTTCCCTTCTTTGGTTGTAATCCTGTGTTTTTGTTTTTGCAGGGCTAGGGATGGAACCCAGTGGTGCCATACCCACTGAGCTGCATCTCTAGATCCTTTTTTAAATTTTATTTTGAGACAAGGTCTAAGCTGCCTAGGTTGGCCTCAAACTTGGGATCCTCTTGACTCAGCCTCCCATGTCACTGAGATTACAGGCATGTGTCACAGCACCCGGTTTGTAATTAATTTCTTATGGAAACTAGGTAAATAGCTTCCTTCAGCCAAGAACAACTACAAACACATTTATCTCTCTGCTCCAAATCTGCAGGACATTAAATATTGACCAAAACATTTCTTCAAAGGAAAATGTGAGCGCAGTACATAGAGATCATTTCTAGCCATCCTTGCATGTTTGCTGTTTTCCAAAGTTGTTGACAGTGCAGCTGAGTCACTGCACATATTCAATTAGCATAGATCTTGTCCTTCCAAGGAGTTAAGAGTACCATGTAAGCACTTATCATCTTAAATGAACTCAAGATAGAGATTTGATAAAGCATAGGACAATTTCATTCTATCTAACCTAAAACTTGAACTTCAGGCATCTTTAGGTCTGAAGGACCCTGCTAACAAACTTTCTCAAAGCCCAGTTCTGTTAGAAATTTATAAACAACCAGGATAACAATCCAGAAGTATTTTAGTGATACCAAAAATTAGTAAGGAAGCATGCTCAGAATCTGAGAAGGAGACAGTGGAGACCCTGCCATTGGGAACAGAATCTGCTGCAAAGGGGAAAACAAACTATTAATTTGGAGGCTCTTCTAGCAAGCTGCTGGTCACCACTTATGTCTTAAGAACAGAAAACAGTGGTTTTGCCAATGACCATCTCCCAATTTCTCCCTGACCCCTGAATCATCACAAGAGAGACCAGTGTTAAAATCTAAAGGAAGAGGCAGGGGTGTAGCTCAGCGGTACAACACTTGTCTAGCATATGCAAGCCCTCCCTCCGACCCACTCTCCCACACACATAATTAAAGGAAGGAACACTGTCCTGGGTGTGTAGGACAGCAGTGGCTATGGAAAGCAAAGCCTCATCTAGAAAGCAATTTCTCAGCCTTGGCACTAGTGACATTCTGCACTGGATAATTCCTTGCTGTGAGCGGCTCTCTGGTGCACTGAAGGCCATTTACCAGGTCCTCAGCTTCCACCAACTGGACACCAGTAACACCTCGACCCCCGATTATGACAACCAAAAAGAAGTCCAGACGTGCTCAAATGTTTTCTGGAAGGCAAAATTTTTCTCAGTGGAGAGCCACTGACTGGGGTAGCCCCATACTATACAGCAGCCATTGTGACTCTCTCAGATGGCATCCAGGAGTCAAGAACCAAGTCTGCAAGAACTTTGTAGGATCTACAACAAACCACCTAACCTAGCAGTTTCCTTCCTATGATTTAACGCCAAGATGACTGCCCCCATCCATCCCTTTTCTGATCTTTCCCTTAAACATCCTAAGAACACCACAGACTTGAACCATGAAAGGGGGGTGGGGGGATTTAGAGCTGTGTCAGAGTCAAGGTCTAGTTCAAAACCTCTCCTCCCTTCTATCCAGTTTTAAAGCTAACAAGATGAAGTGCCATGTTCAAGCTCAACTGTTTGAGGTGATAAAAGTCAATGGCAGATCCTAGTAAGACTGAATCCTGGTCCAGGAACCAGGTTTTTCCAAACCTGACCTCATGGGAAGTCCTACAGGAGTTTGAACTCTGTCATTTACGGAGGGCAAGTTACTCGGCAGAGCAGTATCTCATTTCCACACCTGTCAAATGGATAAAAAGTAGGACCTACTCATTAGGAATAGTTTCATTGATTAAATAAGGTAATTTCTGGCATACAGAATGTGCTCAATAAATGTTAGCCATTACTATTTTCTTGCATCAACTTTCAAGTATTTTATGACAGCTAGCCGATGCGCAGTTACTCAAACACAGCCTCCTCCTTTTTCTATGTGATTGTTATAGATATACATCGACACAGCTCCTCACCAAAAATACTTCTTATCACAAACGCTAAAAACAGAATTTAAATAAACGTGAAAACTTCAGGAGCCACCTATCCTTTTGGAAAGTGACCCATCTTGGGCAAAACCAACGACCACACCATTTGGTCCAATTAAGCAATAATAAATTTGATCACACTTCATGGGTTCCACTGGCGCTGACACACCAAAATAAACAGCTGCAACCGCTGACAGTTTCTATAACTCTAATGCGAAACATCCATCATAACCTCTCTCCTTCCTCCACCCAACCCTAATGGTTTAAGGCATCTTAAAACGTCACATTTTGAGACATTAGTTTCTTATTGTTTCAATCCCAAATCATGCCATTTTACTCCTATGATTTTGAAAATATATGCTTTTTTTTTTTAAGAATAATTGTGGGAGGGAGATGGAGCCTTATAGCTGTGGTACAACATCTAAAACGTCCATGGCTCTAAGCTCCTAAAGATGGCTCTAAGCTCCTAAAGACCTTTGCCTTGCTTTCTTTTTTTTTTTTTTTTACTGGATATTACAATTTTATTTTTCATTTAAAGGAATATATTATTTTAAAATCTGTGTATTAATTTACAAGGAGTGAGAAATCAGCCCTACATGTGATGTCTCATTCATTCCTCACAATATCCATAATAGAGTAAATATTGTTATGCACATTTTATAAATGAAAGACTAGCTTTAGGGAGGCTAATTGCTGAAGTTTATGTAAATGGTATACAGCTGAAATGGATTGGAAGATATATGTGCCTGTCTTGTAGTTTCTGTCCTAACCACTCTGTTATATGTTCCTCAAAACAACTCAACATATTGTTCATGCCTTTATGTATTATGTACTAACTGCTGTGCTGTATGTTTTAAATCCATTATTGCTGCTAATGCTCACAATACTGTGAATGGGATCTGCACTTTGCTTTCTGTCACATCCCCAGCACTTGCTCTGGGCTCTAGAAGCTCACAAACTGGGTTTGCTAATGACACACGTTAGACTTTCATCACGTAGTTTAAAGTGAACCCGGCAGGGTTTGGTGACACACACTTACAGGACCAGCTCCTCAGGAGGCTGAGGCAGGAAGATCACTTTAGCCCCAGAGTTCAAGACCAGCCTGGGAAACATAGCAAAACCCCACCTAATAAATAAATAAATAGTTTTGTTGTTGTTGTTGTTGTTGTTTTTTGCAGTGTCTGTACTGACCTCAATTTTCTCCCACAGAGTATGCAGCAGTACAACAGACCTTAAAGCTAGACAAGGAAGAGACAAGAAATAGATTTGCATGTTCTAAATGGATCCAGTGTTACAGTGTCCATACTTACAGGTTGGATTTGCATGCCTCCAAGTGATTGTAGCTCATAAGGACATTCACCATTTCAATTCGAAATATTTTCTTTTCTCTTTTGTAATGCTGAATGAACTTCTTTGTTCATGAAATGATTTCTATTTAGTTTCCACTAGTGATTATGTTATCTAATGTTATAAACTGAGTAGCTATATACTGAATATATATAAAATATATATATATATATATTTTATATATATAAAAAAAGATTCTCTTTTTTTTTATATTTATTTTTTAGTTTTCGGCGGACACAACATCTTATGTGGTGCTGAGGATCGAACCCGGGCCACACGCAGGGAGGCGAGTGCGCTACCGCTTGAGCCACATCCCCAGCCCCAGAAGATTCTCTTTGTGGATTTTTTTTTAATATTTTTTGAGCATTTTAATGTGGTACTGAGGATCGAACCCAGTGCCTCCCTCACATGTGCTAGGCAAGTGCTCTGCTATTGAGCCACAGTCCCTAGCCCCTCTTTTGGGTTCTTTCAGTTTTTGTTTTTTGGGGTCAAATCTAGGGCCTTGAACATTCTAGGGAAACACTCTACCACTGACCTACACCCCAGCCCCAGAAGATTCTTGATGACCGAAATGATACTTAAGCTTTGTTGTTTTGTTTGGGGTGACAAGGACGGAACCCAGGACCTCCAAGGGCACTACCTCTGAGCTCCATCCCAGACCCTTTTAAGATGTTTTTATTCTGTTTGGTTTTGGGTTTGGGATTTACCTGTGTTTAACATTTGCTCCTCTAACCCACTTCCCATGAGTTTCCTATACACTATTATACACTATGTCTTTTTTAATGTGTCCCCCAAAAGTTTACAGTGAATGTTATTTGGAGGTGGCACCTTTGGAAAGTAATTTAGAATCAGATGCAGTCATGAGGAAGGAAACCCCATGATGGCATTAGTAGCTTTATAAGAAGACGAAAGAGAGACCTGAGCTGGCACAGTTGCTCTGTCTCTGTCAAGAAGGCCCTCGCCAGGCACCAAGCAGATACCTGCACCAGACTTGGACTTCCCAGTCTCCAGAACTGTGAGCCAAATACTCTTCTATTCTTTATAAGTATCTGGACTTGGGTATTTTGTGGTAGAAACAGAAAACAGACTAAGATACTAGGAGGTGTCAATTAGTATTATCCTCTCATTTGTGATACATAAATAAAAATCATACACTTTATAATTGCATATCTGGACACAGTAATAAAAAGAGAAACGATGAAATAGAAGATAGTTGCCAAGAAGGACACTAGACACTAGAGTGTCTCTTGCTCTTGCAGAAGTCACAGCTTACAAAAAGGTAATATACGACATTTCCTGAGGGGTTAACAGACATCTCAAAAAACATGCCCCAGAACAAACTCTGGACCTCCAAAATCCGGCTCAAATTTGTTCTCCCCCATATCTGGCAGTGCACCCAAGAACCAAGCAAGAAGCCCCATCCTCTCTCTATCCCAGAGTCAGGCCTTCAAAGCTTGTGGTTTCTGCCAACCATTGGCGAGGCCCTGCCAGGCCTGCACTCAGGCTATAGAAAAGGCAAAGAAACGCACAGAAAACCCCATCCCAGGGTGGGATTCTCTCGTCTGCACCACCACCTTCAGAGGGCTCCAGGGCCTTGTTCTGTTATCGGACTCCCTCCCTCCCCTCCAGCCTTCACTCAGAATCAGAGCTCTCTGCCAACAAGGAAACCCTCTCTCGTGGCCCCTTCCTAGGCTTGGAGGAAGAAAATGCAAACTCTGGGCCTCGGTAACCCCCATGACCCTACCTCCTCCCCGCTCCCCTCCCTGCACGGCAGGGCAGCCACGTGGGCCTTCTTAAGTGACTCACCACACCAGGCTTTCCCAGGACCATCCCATCTTCCTGTCCATCACACTCCTCCCCATGGCTTCCCTGGAGGGGCCTCCTGACTCCCGCTACCTGGCCTACTGTCTAGCCCTGTGGACTCTTCCAGAAACTCCCTGTCTCCACCCCCAAACACCCAAAGACAGCTCCTTGAGAGCAGAGGACTTTTCTTTACCACAGCTTACCTGGTAGCCAGTGTCTGGCACAAAGCTCAAAAAGTAAATCAAGGTTGTGTCTACACAAGAACAACAAGTCTTTTCAATGTATCTAGTTTAAACTCATTTAAGACGCATTTACTGATTTTGTTGGATAAATAATTACCACCAGCTCCCTCTACATAACGTGTGTGTTTATGTGTGTATATATACTTAGATATATGTATATATACATACATATGATTAAATGTGCATATATTTTGAGGGTGGTTAAACTCAGGGCCTCACAAATGCTAGGCAAGTGCTATACCACTGAGCTATATCCCCAACCTTTATTATTATTGTTATTATTATTATTATTATTATTATTATTATTATTAGCTTTGAGAAAGGATCTCACTAAGTTGTCTAGAGCCTAAGTTTCTAAGACTGGCATCAAACTTGTGATCCTCCTGCCTCAGCCTCCCAAGTCACTGGGATTGCAGGCATGTGCCACCACACAGTTTGTCCCTAACCTTATTATTTTATTATTTTATTTTATGACAGTCTCACTAAGGTGCCCAGGCTGGCCTTGAATTTGCAGTCCTTCTGTCTCAGCCTCCCAAGTGGGTAGAATTACAGGAACCCAGCTTACATAGTATATTATTAAAGACAGGTCTAATTTAACATTTATATGCTATTCATTTCTGATGTTCCATTCAGTATATATGGCAAATAACAAAATTACTGGCAGAAAGAACAACGGATATTAACTGTGTTTATTAAGATAGTTTGTGAGTTTTGTTTTAGTGCTGGGGACTGAACTCAGGGCTTCACACCTGCTAAGTGTGCAAATGACACCACTGAGCCACAATAGCCTAGTGTTTGTTTTATAACTCCTCCACAAATTGTCCTATTACTATTGATTATGAGGATGGCTTCAAATCAACTTTTATTGAGTTTGTTTGTTTGAGCGCTAGGGATTGACCCTAAGGCCTTACACACGTGAGGCAAGCAATCTAACATCGAGCTACATACACCCCCCAAATCAACTTTTAAAAATCCAAATAATTCTAAATCAGCCATAAACCATGATAACAATAATTAGAAACAGGGCCAAGGAAGTAACTCCGTTGTAGGGTGCTTGCCTACTATATAGGCTCTGGGTTCAATCCTCAGCCCTGCAGAGGGCAGAAAAATAACAACAATCACAACAATCAGAAAAACTAAAGCCAGGGTTTTCACCTACTCTCAGAAGAACCCACATACTATTGCCTCTTTTTTTTTTTTTTTCCCAATTGCAAAGAACCATCCTGGAGTCTACACTCACCTTCCAGAGATGGGCCTAGAAGCCCCAAGCCTAAGAGCCTCAGGATCCTACCAGCCCCAGGGAGGCCCTCTGCAGTGCATTAGGTTATAAGGTGGGAGAAAGCACAGACGGTGCTGTACCTCTAAAGGCCAGAAGTGATTTTACTGAACCCAGGTAATTGTCCAAGGAAACAGGCCAAGCTAGCAAGCAAGCATGATAGATTAGAAAGTCGGTTTGCTAATCAGTAAAAGGCAAGGCCAAGGTCTTGTACAAACGCTGTAGGGAAATACTAAAGACTCAGACATTGACACTAGAAATTCTGTTTCATGCCAGGTCAAGGCAAAATACCTAACTGAGCTTTACCACCAAGAAAAATCTAGATGGACTCCTGTAGCAGCAGTTGGCACCTGGCAAAAAAACCTCGGAGGTCAAAAGAGATTGTGGAAGAAACGTGACGACAGTTACTTTCAGAAGCATCATTCATTATCATTAAATGACAAGAGAAAAAGCGATTAACAATAAGGTACCATGCGTTAGTCCAGCGTGATCATCCGAGGGAACGCAATTCACAAGACTGGCTCCAAGCAGGGCTGAGAGATTTCGATGGAAATCACGTGAAGGTTGCCAAAGCCGGGCTTTGATTTGGAAATGGGGAAGTGCTGAGAGATTGCGACACCCCACACTTGGCCCTGCCCCACTCACTCCTTAGTCATCGCCTCCATCAAGGGCTTGTGGTGGCACAGAAAATAATGAAACGGCAGGAGAGATGGCAGCTTAGGAGAAGAGGCCTGGGAGGAAACCCACACCCACTCAGAAGGATGTCTGCATGGTTGTGCTTTGAGTAAAACACAATTTATAGGAGAGTTTCAGTCCTCCGTGTGCTAGGTGAAAGCCCGGGTGTCTTATTCATTCAACAAATATTTATGAGGTGCCTACTCTGTGGTGGATGCTACCTCTAAGGTGCTTGGGTGACATCAATAACGAAGCAAGCATTCTAGTGGGAGGGAGACGGATCATAAGTCATAAGGGTATGGAGCATGTTAAGAAGTGATAAATACCAGAGGGAGTCAGTACGCCAAGAGGATGGAGGAATGGCTGTTTTTAATAGGGGGAGGCAGCCAATTATGGTGGAGCCTCTCTGTGGTTCCAGCCATTCAGGAAGCTAAGGGGTAAAAAATTACTTGAACCTAGAAATTCAAGGCCAGCCTGGCAGCTGTAGTGAGATCCCATCTCAAAAGTAAATATGTAAATAGACAGGGGGAAGGAGAGCAAAGACTTAAAGGAGGTAAATTAGTATATCATGGGGATATTTGGGGACAGTGGTACAGGGACAAGGTACAGCGAGTGCAAAGGCCCTGTGGCATGAACGTGTCATGCACATCACACAGAGAAAGCAAGTGTGATGAAAGCAGGGTGAGTGGTAGGAGATGATCAGAAAACAGGGCAGGGTCTGGGGATATAGTTGAGTAGTATGAGTGTTCTCCTGTCATGAGCAAGGTCCTGGATTCTCCCTATATCTCTCTCTCACACACACATACACACATACACACACACACACACACACACACACACACACACACACACGGAACAGGACTAGAAATATACTGCCTCTGGCCCCTGAATGAGATTGGGAGGCACTGGATGCCTTTCAGCAGCAGGCTGACTGGATCTGACCTCTGTTCTTAGAGTCACTCTAAATACTAGGTCAAGAAGAGAGTATACAGGGTGATGGGTGAGGCCAAAGCATGGGACAGAGAAGCAGACTCTGCAGTCCCACTGACTCTCTTTAGCCAATGGGCAAAGAGAAAGACCCTTCACCATCACCAGGATGTGGGAAACACAGTTGTCACCATTTAGTTTCAGGATCTGTATCCTGTGACAGTTCCCACTGAGGAAGTGACTCCCAGCTTCCATTCTGGGCTCACGAGTACCACTGGAGCTGGCGATTTCTTTTATTCACTGGCAAATCTCCACATGCCTTGGGGTGGATCCTGAAACCCACAGTGTGGGGCAGAAAGCAAGACAGGTCCCTGGGCCAAACCGTGGTGTGTACTGAGTGGGAGGAGCTGACTGGGGATTGGATTCCCTTTGCTCTGCAACAGGATTTCACTGGAGGTAATTCTCCACTTCTCCACTCACCTGTCCTCCTTCTCACCTCTTTTCCCCAAGGAAGAGCTACACCACAGTCTACCAAAAAAACCACACTGCCGGGGCTCCCAGCCTGGATACCCAGCTGAGAGTCCTTCCTCTAGGGATTTCTTGGTTCACTCTCCTTAATTTTGAGGAAAGGTGCTTCTTTCTTCTAAGAATTATCTAGTAAGTGCCTTCTAATCATGAGAACACACACTGTTTTCTCCTTTCCTCCATTATCCATTGGCAAGGGGAACCCTTTTGGAGCAGGGAATGTGGCTCATTGGTAGGGGACCTGCCTAGCATGCATGAGGCCCTTGGTTTAATCCCCAGCACCACCAAAAAGGAAGGGAAAAAAAAAAAAAACACTCAGCAAGCAGCACGACCTTTTCAAACGATATATGAAAGGACAGAAAAAGAGGTATAAACTTGCTTTTAGGTATCAGGGATTGAACCCCAGGGTGCTTAACCACTGAACCACTTTGCCAGACCCCCCCCCTTTGTTTTTCTTTTCTTTCTAATATTTTAACTATAAATGGACACAATACCTTTATTTTATTTATTTATTTATTTATGTGGTGCCGAGGATCAAACCCAGTGCTTTAAACAAGTTAGGCAAGCGCTCTACTGCCTAGCTACAGGCCCAGCCTTTTTTTTTTTTTTTTTTTTTTTTTTTTTTTTTTTAGACAAGGTCTCACTAAGACCTCACTAAGTTGCTAAGGCTGGTTTTGAACTTTTGATCCTCCTGCCTCAGGCTCCCAAACCATTGGGATTACAGGCCGGCTGTGGGTCACTGTGCCCAACAGAGATATAAACTTTTAACAATAGGTGATAGGCACCTGAGTACTTGGCAGGTCCCCCTGCCACCCACCCACCTCTGTCCCCACCCCACCCTGCCAAGCCGAGTTTCAAGAGGCTTGGCTGAGAACAGGGCTTCTGCTCTGACTCATTCCTGCCAGTTTACTACAGTACTATAGTACTTCTTCCATCCAACAAGTTTTGGTAAAACCCTTGTGCAAGAAATAGGACACCATCTAAATAAATATGATGTATAATACATATCCACAGAATGCAAAACAAAAAGAGCATTATTTTAAATGTTAATATATTTGGATGAAGAACATCTTATTTTTAGTTATTGAACACTCATGATAGACCAACCGCATTAAAGGATGCAAATATTATTCAGGCACAAATCCCACCTCCAAGGCACTTTATATCTATTCTCTAGGAAAAACAGTATATGTATAAAAGTAAGTGGTGACATAAAATGCCATGGGGAACAGTCACATTAGGCATATGGCAGTTCTGACAAAGCTCCAGACTGTATATTACTGTATGTAATGACTATGACTAGGAAATACCAATCAATGAAAGTCCTATAGGAACTACTTAAGTTTGATGTATTACTTTTGGGGGGATGAGGGGTACCAGGGATTGAACTCAGGGGCACTTGAGCCACATCCCAGCCCTATTTTGTATTTTATTTAGAGACACAGGGTCTCACTGAGTTGCTTAGCACCTCGCTTTGCTGAGGCTGGCTTTGAACTAGCGATCCTCTGCTTTAGCCTCCAGAGCCGCTGGGATTATAGGCATGCGCCAAGGCACCTGACTGATGAATTCCATTTTTATTCACTGAAAATTTCACCTTTCCATTAGCCATCCCAGAATCCATGCTCCATTTTCAGCAGGACACTGACAGTCTCTACCTTGGTGATTCTAAATAACTTAGTATGCTATAAGAACAAAAAAAAAAAAAAAAAAAAAAAAAAAACCCGCAAAATAGGGTCTGCCAACAGTGGCAATCGCCATTTGGTTAAAGCCAAGGAATGACATTAGGAAGAGAATCCTGGATTCCAACCAGCAGTAAAGGCCACACAAGGAAATTGTTTCAGGCTGGGGTTGGGGCTCAGTGGTACAGCACTTGCCTAGCATGTGTAAGGCACTGGGTTCGATTCTCAGCACCGCATATAAATAAAATAAAGGTCCACTGACAATTAAAATAATATTAAAAAAAAAAAAAGAAAGGGACTGGGGTTGTGGCTCAGTGGTAGAGCACTCGCCTAGCACATGCGAGGCCCTGGGTTCGATCCTCAGCATCACATAAAAATAAACAGAATAAAGGTATTGTGTACAACTAAAAAATATATATTAAAAAAAAGAAAATTATTTCATGGAGTAGGGGAGAGAGATAAGATTCAAACACCAAAATGCTTTCAAATGTGATGCATATCATATTGATTATTTACCATATCATTCAGATTATTCATCAGCCATGTCTGTTTAAAATTATTTTTTTCTTTTTTCTTTTTTTGGCAGTGCTAAGAATGGACCCCAGGGCCTAATCCATACTAAGCATGCCCTCTACCACAGAGCTACATCCCCAGCTCTGCTCTAAATTTTTCTTTTTCAGTACTGCGAATTGAACCCAGGGATGCTTTACCACTGAGCTACAACCCAAGCCCTTTTTATTTATTTTTTTATTTTGAGACAGGGTCTTGCTAAATTGCCCACACTGGCCTCAAACTTGCAATCCTCCTACCTCAGGCTCCCAAGAGGCTGGGATTACAGGCATGTGCCACCCTGCCCAGCTCTCCATTCAAAACTCTTTACATACAAGAGGTTAATCCTCATAACAACCTTGTGAGGTAGGCATTTTAAAACTGGGGAAACTGAGTCACTGGGTGATTTTTTTTTTTTTTTTAGGTTACCAATTTAAAGTCACATGAAACAAGGGATAGAGCCAAGATCAAAATCAAGGTGGTTTATGCCCTTTACTACTTGGCTATGGAGTCTGAATTCAGTGTGAATAGTCATCCTGTCCCCCAAATTGTCATTTTTATTCTGGCTAAATCCCTTTTCTTTCTCTCCACATGTGACCAAACTCTACTGATTACCCTGAGAACAAACCAGCCCATAGGGCTGAGCTCTCTGCATTAGCACCCTGCAGCTTTGGGCTTTTATAATCTGACTAAACTCCAAGGTAAATCCACAACCAGCACATTCTCCCCAATAGAAAGATCCTCTGCATGAAGAAATATATCATGAATATTAGCTGATAGAATATAAAACAAAAGCATCAGGTATTGAATCTTCTGTTAATAATAACCTGCAGTACCCCATTGAGTTTTCTGTGTCACCAAACCCTCTCCATTGTAGTTACACAAAGGCAACTTTGTCTTGAGAAGGCGACTGAGGATGGGCCTAATCTTGGCAAGGGCTTGGTATACCAGGAACTGTGTCATTATTTTTTAAAATAAATGACAATCAACAAAAAGAAATATTATTTAAGCTATCCTCTCAAAAAAAATCACAGCGCTATTATCACAGACATCAGATCCCCACTTTTAGAAAAATGAATGTTTTACCTGAGCTTGAAAAGTCCAAATAGACGTTTCCCAGAATAGGAACCACCTGAAAAAAAGAACTTCTCCATTTCATTAAATACTTTAGTACTATGTTATTTTTTCTTTTGGCACATAAAATGCTTTGTAAAAATGATTGAGTCACAAGTTTCAGGCCAGTCTCAGCAATATAGGGAGACCCAGGCAGGAAACAAAATATGGAAAGGGCTGAGGTAGCTTCGTGGTAGAGCACCCCTGGGTTCAGTCCCTGGCCCTTCAGGGGTGGGAGTGGGGATTAATTTAAAAGAGAGAGAGAGAGAGAGAGAGAGAGAGAGAGAGAGAGAGAGAGACAGAGAGACAGATCATAGTGCCCTGATATCTTTTTGACTTCTGTCTGTGTGAGTGGAACCAGGGCATCATACATGCTAAACACGAACTCTGAACTACTCATTCCCAGCCCCAAGGTAGAAACTTTTTCATTATAATTTTTAAGGTGGACATTTCCTGGGTCAGGTACCAGCATCCTGTCCCTGTCAGCTGCACAATGCCCAGCATTGGCTGTACACCATGCACTGCCCATTGGGATATATAGCTGACTCTTGCTCACCCATGTGAGGGTTATCCATCCCTCCTAGAAAAAGGTTCCCTTCCACCCAGCCTCAAGGAACATGAGCAAAATTGACCAAGAGGGGCTGGGGTTGTGGCTCAGTGGTGGAGCTCTCACCTAGCATGTGTGAGGCACTGGGTTTGGTCTACAGCACCACAAAAAAAATAAAATTATTGTGTCCACCTATAACTAAAAAAAAAAAAAAAAAACTTTTTATATTTTTTTAAAAATTTGACCAAGAGGGCTAGACTTGTGGCTCAGTGGTAAAGTGCTTGCCTAGCATGTGTGAGGCACTGGGTTCGATCCGCAGCACCACATAAAAATAAATAAAATAAAGGTATTGTGTTCATCTACAACTTAAAAAAAAAAAAAAAAAAAAAAGACCAAGAAGCCAAGCTCAGTGATTCATGCCTGTAATCCCACCAGTTTGGGAGGCTGAGACAGGAGGATGGTGAATTCAAAGCCAGCCTCAGCAATGGTGAAGTGCTAAGCAACTCAGTGAGACCTTGTCTTTGAATAAAATACAAAATAGGGCTGGGGATGTGGCTCAGTGGTTGAGTGCCCCCGAGTTCAACCCCCAGTACTACCCCCCCCCCCCGCAAAAAAAAATGACCAAGAGCCCTGGTAAAGCACAGTTAGGAAGCTACAGTTTTCAGGGACCCCCTTTCATTCAAGACACACCTATGGGGGTATCACATTCATAAGAACCACAAACATTCAGTATCTCCAAAGAAAAATGTCTTGATTGGGGGAAACTGGATATTGTTTTCTTCATTAATGTGACTGACTATAATTTCTAAGTAAAATACACATTTTCAGAACCAGAAATCCACGGAAACAAGAGGGTTGATATTTTCCCAAAACACAACAGGTTTTCAGGGGTAGGCTACCACTTTGTCTTCTGATGCCATCTCTCCCAGGTGGCCTTCAGAAAGGTAGAGATTGTACTTTTGGTTTCTAAAATGACCCTAAAACCTCTAGTGGGGTACTAAAAGACCTGCTGGAGCTGGGCACAGTGGCCTGTAACCCCAGACAGGAGAATCACACGTTCAAAGCCAGCTTCAGCAATGGTGCCGGGCTAAGCAATTCAGTGAGACCCTGTCTCTAATAAAATATAAAATAGGGCTGGGGATGTGGCTCAGTTATCAAGAACCCCTGAGTTCAATCCCCTGAGTTCACTCCCCCCCCCCAAAAAAATACCTTCTGGAATCCAGTGCTTCTACTATACCATCAGGTTACTTTGGGGTTTTTGTTATTTTATAAACATAAACTTATATACCTCTGAACACACCAACAAATCATTTTTTCATAAACTGAGTTCCTATGATAAACAAACACTGAAGAGTCACACCAACAATAAAAATTCATATTCTATATTAAAGTTGTATTTGGGGTGCTATCCTGAAACCAGCAGAAAGTGGAGGGAAGGCAGGTGGTGGGAGTAAGGCGAAAGGCATGTGCCTTTTGCAATCAGCTTAGTTTTGGCTATACCAAGAGATGGTATCTTGTTTTTTTTTTTTTTTTAAGAGAGAGAGAGAGAGAGAGAGAGAGAGAATTTTTAATATTTATTTATTTTTTCTTAGTTCTCGGCGGACACAACATCATTGTTGGTATGTGGTGCTGAGGATCGAACCCGGGCCGCATGCATGCCAGGTGAGTGCGCTACCGCTTGAGCCACATCCCCAGCCCAAGAGATGGTATCTTGATTCAATCAAATCAGCATCTCCTGTGGCCCACTAGAAACCTTCCAGTTACAGAGGTAGGAAGGAGCCTCAAGTTCCCACATTCGCCAGTTCACCTGCAAGAGTTTAAGAACTTGGATAATTTCCCTGTTAACTTTCTATTGAATTCCACACTAGTAGCACATGCTGAACTCACCTGTTTCTTGGCCATCTGTTCCTCTACACCTCTCTTCCTTTCTACTTTAACTGGAAAATTTCTCCCCTACACTATTTTCAAAGCAAAAAGAGATTCTTAAAAGCAGGGTGTGGGGGGGTGTTAAATGACTCCAGGGGGAAGATATCTCCTACCCCCACCTAATCTCCTCTCCCCATATAGATGTGAGAAGTATCAAATCAGAATCAAGCTGTGACCAACTGAGACCATCTCAGGAGTGCTTCACCAGGTGATTCTGGATGGCACACACAAAGTGGCAGCATGCCACCACCACCCCCACGTCTCCAGCATGAGATGTTTCCAAAAACTAGAGGTGGCAACAAGATGATTACTTATAATCATTTTTACACCAGTTACCTGGAGGGTCCTGAGGCCGCACCTCTCTTGTACCCCAAGTCATCCCTGCATTGCCATTTATGGAAAATCTTCACCAGGTGGTTCCCTGAAGCAATGACTGAGCAGGTGGCTGTTCTGATTAACACGCACCTCTGATGGTATTAAACCAGAAAAATCAACGTCATCCTAAGACAGAGATTGCTCCCAAGAGGAAAAAAATATCTCTTCATCAGGCCAGGAGTTGGAAGGTTCCAACATAACTTTTAACTTGGACTCCTTCTGACAAGCACTTTAAGGTGCATTAAATGTCTTCATTGTAACTTTATGTAAATTGGTTATGCAAATTCTGCATTCTAGCAAAACATCTCCTTTTCCTAAATCTTACAATTCCCAAATTTAAGCCCTCTTCACAGTAGGAAATTTTTTTGTTTTGGTTTGCTTTTTGTTTTTTCCAAGATTATGTATTCTTTGGGATACCAAAATCCCTGAGCCTGAATCCAGATCCAGTTTTAAGGAAATCTCTCTCCCACACCAGCACCCTGTACTCACTTCCTTAGCCTTTCCTAAAAAAAAAAAACAGGGAGAGGACTTGAGATGTGCAAGTGGAAACACACAAAACTATTTCTATAGCAGTCAAAGCTCAAACATTTGGGCCCAGGGTGGGCACACCTGTAATCCCAGCTACACAAGAGGTTGTAGCAGGCCGATGTCAAATTCAAGGCCAATCTGGTCAAAGACCCTGTCTCAAAGTAAGAAATTTTATAAAAAGCTGGGGGTATAGCTCAGTGGTAGTGTGCTTGCCTAGCATGTGCAGGCCCTAGATTCAATCTTCAGAAGGACAGGGGGGTCTCAATTATTTGGGACATGATTTACTTATTTTTTCCCCTCCAACTAAATCCTTTAGCTTTCCTTGAAGAAATGACTGTAAAAAACACAATTCTGGAAAATCAAGGCTGAAAACAGCATTCTGTGTGTTGCATAACAAAACAGACCCTTTACAAGACAAGTGGATAGGTCTGTAGTTTCAGCAGTTCTATCTATTTACTTCGGATAGGCCTACTGTGGCAGAGGTGTGAAGTCCTATGCATACAGGTTTCATAACTGCAAAATGGAATAGGACTTATTTTAATTTGGGGCTCAGGAATAGAATTTGAGAACTGAGGGTGTGGCTCAAGGATAGAACCCTTATCTAACATGCATAAGGTCGAGTTCCATCCCCAGCACTATAAAAAAGAAAAAACAAAAAGTAGAATTTATAAAGCATATTCAATCGTCTTGTAAGAAAACTATTTCATCTACATTAATCTTCTTTTTAACATTTTAAATTATTTTTTAGTTGTAGATGGACACAATACCTTTATTTTATTTATTTTTATGTGATACTGAGAATCGAACCCAGTGCCTCACAGGTGCTAGGCAAGCACTCTACCACTGAGCCAAAACCCCATTTTTTAATCATTGATTACTAGTAACCCAAAGATTAGAGTTTAATATGAATGTTCTTATCATGTGAGGAAAAACACTGAATGTATTAAACACTAGGTGCTCAGAACATGTGTCCAGAAACATGCAGCTTCCTTGTTTTCCGCCTTATTTTATCTTCCGGATCACTGTTTTAGGTGTAACCCCTTCAAAATTTAATCTAGAGCATTTCAGTGAGGAATCAAAAATAAATATATTCAGAAGGCAATAGAATTGATAAGGCATCATCAATTTGAGGCCAGCCTGGGCAACATAGTGAGACTCACCACTCAAAAATCAGTAAATAGATAGAACTGCTGAAACTATAGACACTGCTTAAAATGTTGATATTGAATTCTCAATCCTATAAACTTCCTAAAAGGCAACAATCAAGAAGATAATAAAATCTCAGATTTTGATTCATATTCAAAATATGTTCAAAAATACCCTTGATCTGATTCATTTAAGTGGGGGGAGGGGTGTGGCTCAGTGACCAGCAAGTGCCAGGCACGCATAAGACCTTGGGTTCCATTCCCCAGCAACCCTCCAGCACCACCTGGGATGGGCCTGGGAGGTAGAATTTGGAAAACAAAAACAATTATTTTGTAAGAAAAGTGAAGGACTGCAGAGTTAGGCTAGAGACTTTGCTACTGTCACCTAACTTCTTCATTCGGTAAATACTTGTCAATCATGCAGCTAGAAACTTGTGAAGTTTCTGATTCCCTGTTCTCCCCAGGTATGGCCTCAAATGAAGTCAAAGAGGCCTATGGCGTATATAATCAGAACAAGGTGAAGGGTCAGGTAGACACAAAAATACACAAAAACTCAAATTACCTTCTCTTTTCCCTTCCTCCTCCCACTTCCTTTTCACATTGAGTTGGTTTTCTTCCCTCTGATTATCAACTTAACATTATTCTTTAAATTGAGAGCAGCATAAACTTCCACAAAGTGCCCAGTCCCTTGGTTGGGTACTTTGGTTTGTCTAGTGGTTGTTCACCACACCACTGACAACCTTTCACCTTTTAGAATCAGCATCTGCAGTTCTTTTTCTAATCGACAACCTTTTGTGCTTAAAACTGCGACAACCCCTTCTGTTGTATTGCCAACGCTCTGCTTTCCCTCCCCTTAAAAATCTGTGTGACTTCACCTTAAAGCTTAAATAAAATCTTCAACTGTATTCCTGCTGAAGAAAACTGAAGACACTACCAGGGAGGGAAAAATTACTTTTAGTGCAAATCAGGAATGGCCTGACTGGGTACCTTGAGAAGATGGTTATTTTTCTATGACTTTGATAAGCCTCAAAATAGAAGCCAAGTCCCTAAAGGCCTTGGGACAGTACCCCCAGAGTCACTAAACTATTATCTAATTTTAAAATGAGTCATTTATTTGGAAAATTCCACTTCCACTTATTTTAACTGATTTCTTAATTATCCGGTGACTGTTAGCTGTCATCATCCGCAGGCCCTACCCGTTTCTACAGCTTGAATATTTAACTTTGAAAAAACAACCCAGCCTCCCCTGTGGGTTCCCAGCAGAGGCGAAGGAATCCAGGAAGACCCCCTTCCTGCCTTGGTTAACACCTAAATGGGATGCCTCAAGTCATGAATGCTTCTGCAATCTCACTGTAACAATCGGACTCTAAAGTCACCTGTGCCTCTGGGCAGCCCAATCATGTGTTTTCAAGGGTGGAAAAAAAAAAATCTGTTTCTTTTATGGAAAAAGACTCTTTGCTACAGGAAACGTGAAGGGGCTGTCGGTACGATGATCTGCTTTTCCAAAAGCTGACGCTTTACAAATCTTTTTATAAACCCTTTACTTCCCACTAAACATACCAGAACCAGAAGCAAGACGGTGGAAGGAGCGAGATAGGGCAAAACGAGCGAAGAAAAAGGGGGTGAAAAGTTACTAAATCAAAACTGGGATCCAGATGGAAGATTCAGGGACAGTAGTGCAAGGATCACCAAAAGCCGCCTTACCTTTGGTAAGCATCTGGAGTCGCCCACTTGAGAAATTACCACCAGTCCCCGCTCGGTAGCAATTGACACAGCTAGGAAGTAACCTACAACATCTTCGCCGCCGCCCTCTTTTTAATGTAAAACCAAAATAAGGAGTGTCCAGCTACTCCCACCTCGCCGCTTAAAGCAACAGATCGTTTTAGGCTTAACTCTGGGAATTGCAGTGGGTCAGAATCTCTCAACTTTGGAGACGGGCGCAAAGAAGGAACTCCTCACGAGGACAACTCCCTCCAAACCCTGGCTTCCCACTGTCCCGGGCTGCGCATTCCAATAACCCGAAGGCAGCTGTGGGGTTCAATTCCCCGCGGCAGCGACACCGGCAGAGCGCGGCGAGGGCCCCAGCCCAGCGGCGCCGCGTCCGCACCCCGCGGAGACCAGCGGCCCGGCTGCCCGGTTGCGTCCGTCCGGCGCGGCGCGCGGGGAGCGCTCGGGGTCTGGTCTCCGGGCTCTTCCCGGTTCCCTCCCTCCCGCCTCCCGCTGCCCTCCCCCAGCCGAGGCCATTCGCCTCACAGTAGCAAGGTTGTCTCTGTCTACTCCCTTCCCTTAAACTCACCAAACCAGATTTTTACTCCCAACACCGGCAACTTCCCGTAAATCTGCACTGAAATTTTATCCTGCTCGCTGAGCCTCCGCTGGCTGAAGGCCAGTGCAACATTCCTGTTGTTTTAGGAGCGCAGATACCTTAGCTGAAGGTTAAAAAAAAAAAAAAAGAAAGAAAAAGAAAAGAAAAAAAAATCGGCCTTGATGGAGAGATTTGGGGACTTCACCCGATGGACTCCTCCCCTCGCTCAAACAGCCCCATGCATCGCAAACAGGCAGAAAGGGCCCCAGAAAGTAGCACCTGCTCCACCTGGGGACATGAGTGCGGCTCAGGCGTCCGGCCCCCTCTGGGTGGCTCAGAGAAACCCAGCCAAGAACTAAGTTGGAGGACAGGGCGGCGCAGAATCCCGCTGCTGATCGCAGGCCGGGCAGTCCCACCCTCCCCTGGCCTCTCACTGGGAAAGAGGTCGTAGGAGCAGGTAGGCTCGCGGCGAGCCCCGAGGCGGGCCTGAGGCACCGGGGCCCTCCGCCCGCGTCCTCACCTGCGGCACAGCCTGGCTCGGACCCGCCTAGGAAGGCACGTCACGCGGACCGAGTCCTGACCTCGGCCGGGGCCTTCACAGCAGGGCCTGGGGCCTGGGCGCCGCTCGTTCAAAGTGGCTCATTTTAATGCGCTCTGACCTGGTGTTACAGCTGGTTTCTAGAAAGGGAACAAAAACAGTGCATTTAGAAACTGCAGCCCAGGGCCCGTCTGAACCTTGCCTGATCTCGGCGGAGTTGGCGCCAACTGCGACCCCTTCCCCACTCCCACCAAACGCACCCAGCGCCTGCAACCCTTACCCCACCCCCCACGTTACCTGTTTATACTAGAGTGAAGGAGCCTCCCGCATTTCAAAAGAGCCCTAAGCCTGTTTGGAGGCGCTGAATCCGCCAACAGGAATCGAATTCTGTGACTAAACAAACTAGAAAAGGAAGCGGGCACCACCAGGAACCTAAAACCGAGTTGTGATTTCGGGTTGCAAAGTCATTCAACGGAGTGGGGCGGGAGGGATATTGTCTCTCCTTGGGCTACTTTAGTGGAGAAATGCTCCAAAAATACTTTTTGCTGGCTAAATGGGTAAACATATAAAGAGCTTGGAAGGGTAAGGGTACCTGGCACGTGGTGATGGTTGCCATTATTATCATTATTATATGTTTAGTTTTTTCCCCCCAGCAAAGGAGAGTTAGAATGGACCCAGACTCAGCACTGCCACTAGGTAGGTGGGAGGCCAAGAGCAAGTTATTCAAAAGCCCCTCCCCCTCGGTTTCTAGAAGATTCTAACGACGGGATTTTTGCAGTTTAGATTCATTACCAACAGTCTCGAATACAATGGAAAATAAAGTATTTGTAAAGGGGTGTACAACTGATTTTCATCTCACTTAAAAGTTATAAGAGTGACAAGCGACATGTATGTTACAAATTCCATGAAGTTCAGTAATAGAAAGGGAACTCAAGATCAAGCAATTGGTCTCTGGGTGTACTTAATTCTAATTTGGATTTAGGCACTTGCTTAGACCTGTTGTTTAACTAGGGGGGGTTCTTAAACCAGTGTGAATTAGAGGTAAGTAATTTTAGAACTTTTCATATATATTAAAAATGTGATTATTTAAAACTAAAATGTGGTCATGTCTCCATCTTTAACCTCCACTTGACATTTAAACAAAGAAATCATAATCTCTGTACATTAACGAGGCCCTTTGTACCACTCTGACCCATCCTATCATATCTCATCAACTCCTTACAGAGGGATTCTGTTATTCTCATTTTGCAGATGAAGACACTGAGGTGACAGAGATTTAGTAATTAGCTCAAGTTTTCCCTGAGTAATGAAGCCAGGCTTAGTTCCTATGTCTGGTTAAATCTAAAAGCAGCCTTTTCCACCTCTGGGAAAAGTGATTCCTTCTAGGAAAAGAATTCTGAAACATTTGACATCCTTTAACCTTTTATCTTCCTGCAAAATTTAACCCAGAACAATTCAATATTTTCTGAGTTTTAGATTCATCTCTTGTCAATACAAGCCAGCGGGCACCGAGAATAGCAGGCAGTGGGAACACTCCTAAGTTCTTGCACCATACCTAAGTGTTGACTCTGCCAAGCATGAACAAGGGCTCCACAACCTTAAGACAACTTGGAAGCCAGGCATAGTGATGCACACCTGTAACCCCAGCAATGCAGGATCCTGAGGAAGGAAGAACACAAAGCTTGAGGCCAGTCTCACCAAGTTAGTGAGACCCTGTCTCAAAAATAAAAACGGCTGGGGATGTAGCTTAGTGGTAGGGTGCCCCCAATTTAATCCCCAGTATTGCCATCAAAAAAATAAATAAATAAATAATAACTTGGAAAACCAACTCCACATTAGCCTAAATTTTTCTTTTCTTTCCCAGAGAATCTTCAAAGATTCTCAATGTCAGGGACCCTCTGAGATAGAGGATTCAAGGGGAAACATTCTTGGGAGCACAGATGTTTCCACATATGAACAGGATTTTCAATAGGAAGCACTGGGTCAGAGAGCCTAGAGAACAATGATTGGGAATAATAGAATGAGTGTTGAAAAGCAGGAGTCGTGTAGCTCAGTGGCACAGCACTTGCCTAGAGTGAGGGTGAAAGTGCAGAGGTCAGTGCGACCAGGTGAACTGGGGCTGCAGTCAAGGAAGATGGCCCTGGACGAGGTCCAGGTTCCAGGAAGCAAGTCCTCCTAATGGTTCTGAGTCTGTTGTGTTTTTTTTTGTTGTTGTTGTTTGTTTGTTTTTGTTTGTTTTTTCCCCTATGTCACCCAAGCTGGTCTAGAATTTGTGAAACCAAGTTATCTTCCTGCTTCAGCCTTGCAAATGGCTGGGACTATGCCTGGCTAAAATAGATTTTTTAAGTGACAGGCTATGGCAAAAGAAATGTAAGCTTTCATTATTTTGTTTTTGTGAGTGACCTAATTGCCTATTTTTCATTATTACTAGCATGTGGGGGTGCTGGGGATAGCTAGCTAGGTAAGTGCTCCCCCACTGACCCACACCCCCAGCCCTGCAATGCTGTTGTTCTCATTCTTAGGCATACTCTCTTCTCCTGCATCCCTTTAGTATTCCCACCCCCTGCCCTTTGCTTTCTGCTTCCTTCTTTCCCTTCTGCTTATGAAGCAATGTTCTGGAGTGAGCGCAAAGAACATGGAGCCTGGTTTCCCTTAGAGTCTGAATCTCCTTGTGGTGAGATACTGGACAGACTGCTGAACCGGCCTGAACTTCAGTTTGTTAAGTAATAACATCTACCTCTCTGGATTTCAGGGAGTTAAACAAGAGGCAAATTCTCACTGCAATTCCTGGCAAGGAGAAAATACTTGGGAAATGGCATTTCCTTTTGCACCTGGAAAAAAATTTTAAAAACCTACTCTAAGGCTTACAACGAATTGTCTTTCTCTTAATTCAAATAACACCATGCCAAGACACCCTTATCAAAGGAGGCAAGGCTCAGACCTTTGTCAAGAGCCACAGGATAATAATAGCTACTCAAGTATATAACATTTAGAGTGATACATTAATTACCACCTCCAATCATCACAACTATGTTAAAAATGGGGAAGGCACAATTCATTTTAAATCACCCCACTGCTCAGATTAGGAAACTGAGGTTGGCAGCAGTTGCTTGAAGTTTCTAGTAAGTAGCAGAAACAGATTTTTTGTTTGTTTGTTTCTGAAGATTGCATGCTACTGGAACTATGGCTACTCTTCCTATACTCAGTGAGGGAGCGGGATCAAGGGAACTTCAAAAGATTTATTTAGCTTCTAGTTGTGTGGTTGGGGAAGGGCCAAGAGATTCTGGCTGGAGGTTTTGGACACTTCTCATTTTGGAGGCATGCAAACCCCATCAAAGATGTGTGCCCTGTGAGAAGTGAGGCGTGCTGACCCTGTGAAGTAGGCTTCCAGCTCTGTGACAAACAGAAGCGCAGCAAAATAAAGATGGGGGGGGGGGGGGGGCTGGAAGTCAGTGAGATCAAAGTTGGCACCCTGGCGGATGTGGGGTCATGAGCAAGTTGCCTAACTCTAGACCTCAGGCTGCTGCTGCTGACTATCCTAACTATCAGGAGGATTAAATGAGATAGCACATATGAAAGGGTCTCACTAAATTGCCCAGGCTGGCCTTGAATTTGCAATCCTTTTGCTTCAGCCCCCAGAATGGCTGGGATTACAGATGTGCGCAAAGGTGCCTGGCAACACGCTAATTTTTTATCTACGAATTTTCTTTTCTTTCTTTTTTCTTTTCTTTCAAGTTGCTGGAAATTAAACCCAGGGGCTGGTGCATGCTCTTTATCCCCACTAAGTTTTCAATACATATTAGTTATTTTTCTTAAAGATTATAGACTAGGGTCTATATGAGGCTTAAATATACAGTGCAGCAGTTATATGCAAAGCGCTCAGAACAGTACCTGGCCACTGAGCCTCATCCCCAGGCCTTTTTATTTTTTATTTTGAGACAGAGTCTGGCTAAATTGCCCAGGCTGTCCTTGGACTTGGGACCCTCCTGCCTCAGGCTCCTGGGTTGCTGGGATTAAAGGCGTGCCCCAAGGTCCTGGTTTATTATTTATTTCTAATGAGAGCTGACCTTTCAGTTATTGTCTTACAGGGTAAGATAATCACAGTATCTTCTCAATGATTTTACTTTCTACCTGTTTCCCTCAATTCTCCTAATTTGACCTGAAACATAACAATTATTACTGGATGGGATAAAATCACCTACCTGAGCCCAAGCTTCCTGTTGAGGCTGGTGATATTTTTCCCAACAGAAATTATTCAAAAAAACAAAGTCCTATTTTATCCAGAACATGCAAATTGACCAGAAAGCCCTCTCAGCCCCACGGTTTCTACAGCCTCCTGGTTCCCATAGGGTGACCACACCCACAGACAGCTTTCCTAAGAAATCTTTTCATTTTCAATTTTTATATTAAATCTCCACTGGATCCAATATGTGCAAATTCAAGAAACGTTATTCCAGGACACGCTAATCCAAAGGATTAAACCCACCGCTAACCCTCGAATGCAGTCATCCACCCATAGGACCAGGAAGGCCATTCAGAAGTCTATTAGAAGAGAGTCTGGGTTGGCAGTTTCCATGACACACCATAGGAGGGCCCCTAACTGAATTTTAAAAATGTACTGAGTTCACAGAAAAGGGAATTAAGTATAGCAGGGGTTCACTCCGGACATTAATCTCAGAAGCCAAATCCTTCATTTTGAGAAAGGCCTTCAATACAAGGAGTCCCTTGACCTTCGTTCTGCTTGCACAAATAGTTCTCCCAAAGCCTGCCCTGCTGAGAGGGAGGGAGCATGCATGTAAATTATAGGCCTTTAAAGGCTCAGTCAGGACCAAGAAATGGTTTTGTTATGGCAACAAATGCTATTAATTCCTTTGTATCGCTTTAAGACTCACTCCCCACCTGATCTCCAGATTTCTTTTTATTTTATAATGGAAAACAGCCTCACATAAGAAGTTCAATCATTTAGCAATAATTTATCAGAAAAGAGTACAAATATAAAATTGCTAATATTTATTAAGTGCTTATTAGAGTATTTGCCAGACGCTGTGTCACACACTTTACATGGATTAACTGTGTAATCCTTACAACACCACCAAAAGATGCAGACTGTCAGGCTTGTTTTATAGAGGAAGAGACCAATGCCCAGAGCAGGCAAGTGACAATGCTGAAGTCCCATAACCTCGAAGTGGCAGAACTGGGGTTTAATGCAGACCGTCTGGTTCCAGAGCCTGTGATCCTAACCATGACATTCCGGGGCCTCACAAAAGATCTATAATTCTATTATATACACATATGTATTTCTTCTACTAGTGATATCACTGGTGTCAAGAACAGTGTCTGGCACGTATCTTTTGAATGATTCAGTGGATGTGGATTTCAGTGTCATGATCTCAATATTTAGAGGCGTGTATCAAGGGAAGTAGGGTCCAGTTCAGTTAAAGTCTGAGGATTAAGGTCACATTTGTAAATGAATAAAAGTGTGCTTTCAAAAACATAGTTAAAGGTTTTCATTTGAAATGTACTGTAGGAGATGAGTATTTTGCAGGAAGACATTAATTACAGGTGTGGTCGAACTTACTGACATAAAAGCCACATGAATTATAATGTGAACCTTCTTACCTTTGCTTTTATAGTTTCTCGGCTTAATATCCATGTATCCACCATTTACTTGCCATCCATCTGTCTCTCTGTCCATCCATCCATTAGCAGAGTCAGCACAGCGGTGGAGAACACAGTTTGAAACCAGATGCCTGACTGAACCCTGTCTCTGCCACTTAGAAGATATGGGACTATGAGCAGATAACTTGGCCACTCAGTGTTTTTAGACTCCTCCTCATTACTCACTGCATTAGGAAGAGTTCATGTCTTATTCTAAGCACGGCGCTGGGAACAGAGCAGGCCTACTTTTTATCTATTTATTTACTGCCAGTCTTTCATCTTTTTTTTTTTTTTTTTTTTTTTTGGTACTGGGGATTGAAACCAGGGGTGCTTTACCACTGAGCTACATCCTCAGTTCTTTTGATTTTTTATTTTGAGACAGGGTCTCCCTAAATTGTTGAGACTGGTCTCAAACTTGCAATCTTCCTGCCTCAGCCTCCTGAGACTCTGTGATTACAGGTGTGAGCTACAGTGCCTGGCTCCTTGATTTTATTAAAAAAAATATTTATCAGGCATCTACTATGGGTCAGATTCAGTGCATCATGATAAAGACAGAAAATAAAAGATGTAAAGTTTCTATCCTCAAGGAACTCATATTTTATGGAGACAGGTAAGTGCCATCCAGTGGCCACACAATGTGTGATCCTAGTATGCTGGGGGAGATATAAAGGCCCATCTGGGGAGATGATGTCAGAGCTGAAGGATCTGAAGGTTGCCTAGAGTTAGCCAGGTAAAGAAGAGGAAATGTACATCTCAGGTGGGCAAAAATCACCAAGAAGCAAAAGAGATAGTTAACTGGGTGTTAGGGCAATGGGGTGAGATGCAAATGAGAGATTGACAGGGCCAGTTCATGACATTCTCTCATAGCTGGGCATCTAGAGGAGTTTTAAATGTTGAAATCAAATTGGCATGTCTGTTTATCTGTGAGAGTCCAGGTCTTGGAAAAGTAGATGGAGAAAATTTAAGACGCATTTGGGGGGGAAGTGTCTGGGGACTTAGTGACCAATCAGATTATGGGATGAGTGAGGAGACAGAAGATTGGGAGCCAAGATGATCATTCATTCCAGAAGTACTTAATGAACACCTACTAGGTGCCAATCACTGTTCAGGACCTTGGGAAAATAGCAGTGAGCCAAACAGGCACAAATCCTGTCCTTGTGAGCTTACTTCTGGTCAGGGGAGACGGACAAAAAAAAAAAAAAGTAAAATATAAAGCATGTTTGATGATAAGTACTAAAAATAAAGACGGCAGGGAAGCTGGCTATGGTGGTACATGCCTACCCTCAGCTGCTTGGGAGGCTGAAGCAGGAGTCTGGTGCTGGTTTTACAAAGTCACTGTAGGCATGAGTGGTGTTAGTACGCATTGCAAGGGGTCAGAGTTGCAGCAGAGAGGCTAGGTAGGAGGCCACAGAATGGTGCCTGAGGTCCCTGTGGGACACCCCCACAGACAGGCCCAGGAGTCAGCTCATCAGGAACACCTGGCGTCCAGAACAGCCCACCTATATGTGCAGATTTCAGGTCTTAGCAGCAAATGAGTAGGGCTTGAAGCCTTGAGATCCTCCAGGTTTTAGGGGAAGCAGAAGTGAAATGGGAACAGGAATTCCATCCTGGCAAAGGGAGAGGAGCCCATGAAGGAGGCTAAAAACAAAGTGTTAATGCTGGGCGCAGAGGCCCACATCTGTAGTCCCAGCTCCTCAGGAGGCTGAGGCAGGAGGATGGCTTGAGCCCGGGAGTTGGAGGCCAGCCCAGGCAAGGTAGTAAGACCGTGTCTCAGAAAAGAAAATGAAATGTTAGTCCAGGAAAGAATCAGATTGAAGAAGGAAGGCATGTTCACACAGTCTGATGAGGGGAAAGGCGAGGAACGGGAAGGATGGAAGACTGCCGTTTTGATCCACAGGTAGGAGATAACTGTGCCCTGGACCAAGGTGATTTCTGTGGGCTGATATGGCTGAGCAGTGAGCAGGTGGTGAGGGAGTGAGGTGGCAAGTGTAGACATCCTTCTCCAACAACAGGACGTGTGAAGTGAGCAGTGATAGGGCAATAGCTGGAGGATCAAAGGAGAGTTTGCTTTTTGAGATGAGAAGGACCTCCACAGGTCAATCAGCTGAGGGAAAAAGCCAGTCTGGTAGGTCTTTGTTTTTAGCCTTCTTCATGGCTCTTCTCCCTTTGCCAGGACAGAATTCCTGTCCCTACTTCCCTGCTGGTTCCCCCTAAAACCTGGCGGGTCTCATGGCTTCAAGCACTACTAATTTGCCCTGATACCCCGGACATTCATTCATTCATCCATTTTTTTTTTTTAAAGAGAGAGTAAGAGAGGAGAGAGAGAGAGAGAGAGAGAAAGAGAGAGAGAGAGAGATTTTTTTTTAATATTTATTATTTTTTAGTTCTCGGCGGACACAACATCTTTGTTTGTATGTGGTGCTGAGGATAGAACCCGGGCCGCACGCATGCCAGGCGAGTGCGCTACCACTTGAGCCACATCCCCAGCCCCATTCATCCATTTTTTCAAATATATTTCTTATCTACCTAGAATCAAGCCCTAGGGACACACAAAAAGAAACAAGATCTACTCCTTTACAGTGGAAAGACAGACACATCTATAACTGTATGTTATACAAAGTGAGAGGGGAAATAAAGATGGATACAAAACGCCAGGAAGAATCCATTAATTCTGACTGGGGGAGAAAGAGGCAAACTTTCTAGAGGTGGTAACGTTTGGACAGGGAATTAAAAATGAGAAAAGAAGCTGGGCACATTGGCTCACACCTCTAATCCTAGTAACTCAGGAGGCTGAGGCAGGAGGATCATAAGGTTAATGCCAACCTGGACAATTTAGCAACATCTTCTCTCAAAATAAAAACAATAAAGAGGATTGGGGGATATATCTTAGTGGGTAAAGTGCCCCTGAGTTCAATCCCCAGTACCACCAAAGAGAGTGGGGAGTGGCGGGGGGGGGGGGGGGCAGAGGAGCAGGGCATTCTAGCCAGGGGAACCAAATGAACAAGAAGATAGGGGTGAAGGGGGAGTTAGAAAGTACTTAGCATCTGCTGGAGTGAAGCTTGGGATGTGATGGAATGGCAGGATTTGCAGCTGGTAATGTGGGTGAGGACCAGATGACTAAGAGCTTTGAAAGGAGAATGGTCCTTATCGATGACAAGATTTTGAGCATGAAGTGACATGATCAAGGGTGTATTTTAGAATGAAAACTCAAGCACAACACAAAGAATACATTGAAGAGGGGAGAACTTGGGAGCAGGGAGGAAATTGCAATGGTACAGGTAGGAGATGACATGGGACAGCAATTGTTCAAGAGATGTTGCATGTGGTAGCTGCCGAAGCTGATCTCATTCCATTCCACTCTCCTTCCAATGTGCTTTCCCGAACTGAGAGGCTGGAAAGCTAAAAACTACATTTCCCAGACTCCCTTGCAGTTAAAGTTCTAAACATATATGAGTTCTGACAAACAGATCCATTTGTGCAAGATTTGGAAGATAAAGGAAGAGGCCAGTTTTCTGACTGCTTCTGCTCTTTCTTCTAGCAAGCACAGTCATGAACAGACTGCTCCTGTGGGAAAATCCCAATGTGCTAGCTCTACATTTTGGATATCAAGAGACAGATCCCAGAACATCTATTTTTTTTTTTTTTTTTTTTTTTTTTTTTTTTTTTTTTTTTGCTAGTGTGGATCTCTGTGCCAGAGCAAAGTTCTGTGACATAGATGACAATGGTGACTTCCTGATTCTTCCATTGCAATGAAAATGGCATGTCCCTGAATGCAATACTTCTAGTGGTGGCTTTGTGATTCTGTGCTTTCCAGATTGAGACAGATCTACCAGCACCCCTGGTAAGTCAATTCTTCAGTGTCACTGTGCATGTCATACCTCATGGTCCAGTTGTGTAGGCACATAATTGCATATGTGAATTCCTGGCTCCTTCAAACAGCTATAGTAGTTTCTCCTGGTTGCAGGTGAACCCTGCCTCTTGTATTAAAGAAAGAGTAACTGAAATAATTTGGTCACCAATTGAATTTTAAAAAGAATGGGGTGGGTGGCAGTAAGAGAAAAAGAAAGGGCAATTCACTGCATGCTGATTCATGTGGCCATCAATCAATTAGGGATTCTTAGAGAAGTGGAGATTTGCAGGTGGGAGAGTGGAACATCTCATGTGTTGTTCAAAACAGGTTCTCCATAGCATCCAGCTACTGCACAGGCAGTTGACACTAGGTCATTACTGACTGGGAGGAAGCAGAGGAGACTCAGCTTCACAATCTAAGTGGCACTTTTATGGTAATGCATCAGTGACTCACACCTTCAAGTCTCATTCTTTTTTTTTTTTTTTTTTTTTAAAGAGGAAAGGTTTATTTTGCCACAGGAGTTCAATTTTCTCCTCCTCCTCTTCTTTTCTCTCTCCACCCCTCCTTCTTCTTCTTTCTTCTTCTTCTCTTCCTCCTTCTCCTTCTCCTTCTTTTGGTACTGGGGGTTGAACCCAGGGGTGTTCAACCACTATGCTACATTCCCTGTCCTGTTTATTTTGAGACAGAGTCTTGCTAAGTTGTGTGGAACTTGCAATCCTCTTGCCTCAGCCTCCCTAGTTGCTAGAATCATAGGCATGTGCCACTGCATCCGGCTATAGAAGTCCCATTCTTGCCAGGTATGGTGGCACATGCCTGTATTCCCAGCGGCTCAAGAGGCTAAGGCAGAAGGATCATAAGTTCAAAGCCAGCCTCAGCAACTCAGAGAGGCCCTAAGCAACTCAGCAAGACCCAGTCTCTGAATAAAATATAAAAAAGGATTGAGGATGTGGCTCAGTGGTAAAGCACCCCTGGGTTCAGTCCCTAGTACCAAAAATAAAAAAAGGAGAAGAAGGAGGAGGAGGAGGAGGAGGAGAGGAGGAGGGGGAGGAAGAGGAGAAGGAGAAGTCCTATTCTTGAACAAGAGTCAGCAAAGAGGCATCAGTGAAATTCATACAGACATGTCCCTGGAGCACTTCCCCCCTTGGATCTTACTATTCAGATAGCTCTCTTTCTAGTAGGATCTCTTTCTTAATTTTTCTTTTTCCTTCTTATTTTCTTTCCTGGTGTGTGTGTGTGTGTGTGTGTGTATTGCACTTCTTTTTGGAATGGTAAGAACCAGTATAGCATACCAGCATCTTTCTTTCAGGGCATGACTGACAAAGTATTGCTCAAAAAAACCTCAACTAATTACTTTGGCAAAGACAACCATCCATGTGCCATTGACGCATATGACCTCTCCGCTGAAAAGTATTAAATACTGCGCAAATGGTAAGATTTTCTTTTTCCTCATTCTTACTAAAAAAAAAAAAAAAAAAAGCCACTGATTCTATGTATTGCCAGAACCATGACCACATTTCCAAGGTTGTAGCAGCATAAAGGGAAATGGACCTCAGTCTGGTTCTTCTGAATGCTTTGGACAAATAATAGCCTGACACTGCAAACTAGATATGGTAGCATGTGTTTTCTATTTTTACAATAAAATTCAGGGATTTATACAATTGTCATGAAGTGTCTGCTCACACGAATATATTTCTTGGTGGACGTAGGATTGGGTAGAATGTAGACGCATTCGCAATCTAAGTATTAGCATCTTTGGGGGATGATGGGTCAGGCTTCAGGATGCATTTGAATGTGCCTTTATTGTAGCATTGGGGACACTTGTTTATTGTCAATTAAATGCCAATATTTTTGCTTAGCTGGATTATGAGCGCCTCCTGAGGGTGCAGAAAGTGTCCGTTGAGTTGTTTCCCCAGCCCCAAGTGGAGGCCCATGGGGTGGGCACCTGAGGAATGCTGGATGAATGACGGAGAAACACATGTCGAGGGACATGTTTTAGTACTGACTCTGCCTCAGTTTCCTCAGCTTTGAAATGAGTTTTTAGGGCAAGTATTCTATTATTTCTAGAAAGAACATCTTACCTGTAAACATTTTTTGATCCCTAAAGGGAAAAGATAAAGAATTTACTTTCCTAAAATTGTTGATGTATATCTGTTTAGTGAATTCAGGTTGGTGGTTCCTACAGGTGGATGGATCGAATGACCTCTGGGAGGCCTTTATGGGCTCTGTGATAGGGGAATCCTGTTAACTAACCCTCCTCACCTTGAGATCTGTGTCAGATCCACTGGGTGGGTGTGGAGCCCCATTCCAGAAATGATTCTGGTGACTGGGTTGCTTCTATTTTCCTCTTGTTTACCATCAGGATATTTCCCCTTTCCATGGGGATTTTCTGAAAAGGTCACACATCCACTTCAGAAAATCATCCTTTTGTTGAATGACAATGATGGACTCTTTCTCTGGTTGGCAACCAGAAGCAACTGGCTAGGCAGAAAAGAGGGGGCAAGGCCACGTAGTTGGCCAAGGCCAGAGGGAAAGTCCAGGCTCCTCTGATGACATCAGGACTTCGGCAAAATATCTTCCATGGAACCGAGGGTTAGGCAGAGTTCCACTGAGGTCTTGCTGGAGCTGCACAAGGGGAAGGAAGAACCTTCTGTGACCAGCTCCAGGTTTACTAGGAAGGAGTTCCAAAGGGCTTCAGAGCATTCTGTTAGCCCTGCCCTTTTCAATCTACTTCCAAAATGCCTGCATCACATAAGAGCACCAGATGCCCATTTGCATCCACGTACTCCTGCTATAAGCACAGTCAGTAACTCTGGGGAGAGCTGAGTATACCCAGCCAAGTCACCCATCACTCGGATACTGAGTCCCTGCCTGTGCTAGACCTTCACTAGATGCTGGGCTCAGGATGGTGAATGAAGTTACAATCTGTCAACCGATGGTCTGGTTAGGTAAACACACGCATGCACAGAGAATTATTATAACAGTATATGGACACTTCTCTTCCTGGTAATACAGAAGTTCTAATTCATGTTCTTTCTTGTAAGTGCTGCTGATTGGCCCATCTATGTACCGGCAGAGCTGATGTTGATGTGTCACTTTGCCTTCTCAGGTCATAATCTATGTGTTTAGGTGATACTTGGCTCATTTGATCATGGCACTCTGCTGCCCAAACCTCTCGGTGACTTCCATCCCCTATCAAATAAAGATCCAACTCCTTAGCAAAGTAAACAATTTGACTCCCACTTTCCTTTTAAGTTTACCTCTTGCCATTTCAATGAATAGTTCATAATTTATGGTACTCTTTGCATCTCTGTGCCTCTGGTCCTCTGTAGCAGTTGCTGCAGGGCTCCACTGACTTCTGACTGTGTTTACCCTTCCAGGCTAAAAGCTTCTAGCATTATCTACCACTCCCTTCCTATGGCTTTTGCTTTTTTGGCTAAGGGGGCAGCCTAGGCAAGGGTGTCCCTGAAGGCAACACCCCAACATTTCTTTGCCTCCTGCTGGGATGACTCAGAAACATGGTCTATACTGACTCCCAGACCCGACTGGTGGGTTGGACCTCCAACCACCAGCAGTGGCAATCACCTGGTTAACATGCGCCCCTTCCATTCCCAGTTGTATTCCCCATTCTCTGACTGCTGTTTCCTAAGATCATAGCCCAAACTAACTGCTGCATTCAAGTCCCGTCTCTGGGCCTACTTCTGGAGGGATCCAAGCCTAACAAGTCTCTTCTGTGTCCCCAACATGACCCCTATGCCCTTTGTCTCCAGTGACTGAGTCCCTCATCTTGAGAGCACTGCAGACATTACCCCGTTTGTGATGTCAGGTCCCATCATCATGTTCCACCATCCACAGCATGAGGACCTCCATCCTCTGAGAGCCCCCAACCTTAACCCAGACCTCACTCGGGATGCCAGTCACGTGGCACTGTGGTCATGTGTGAGTGTTTGACCTTGCCCACTGTGACTATGTAAGCCAAAGTCATAACAGTGTATCTGATACAGAGTAGGTGCCCAGTAAATATTTGGTGAATGAATAAATGACCTCTCTGCTGTGCTTCCTGGCTAACATCCTAGCACACACAGCAAGAAGCCGGAAGCCATGTTCCTGACCCATAGCTCTGGGCCAGGGGAATTTCTTCTTGAGCTTTGAGAAGTGGTTGGGAAAGCTCTCCTGGCCCCACCCATAGGGATCAGGGACTGTGATCTTAGTGCAAGCAGAGGCTCCTTGTCAACTTGCCAAGGCCTTTAGGGATGGTGGAGTTAATTCTGAGTGTGTGAAAGGAGTGAGCCCCAAGGGCTGGTGCAGATCCAGGTAAATGGCCCCTGAAAATGACTGCAGATAAGCTCCAGGCATCCCACAAATACCTTAAGAGAGCTGCTATCTTCGTAGTTTTTATCCCAGGGTGACACGGAAAACCAGCTCTGGTAGTAAACCGAGGGCTAAATGAATCACTCCAAAGGAGATAGAAAGTCAAGAGGAATCCAGAGCTGTGGGTTGAGCAGGCAGCTGGTCTTCGGGTAGAACTGGTTTCAGCTGACTTTCTGCACTTTGCCTGCAGTGTTTTTTAAAAAAAAAAAAAAAAATTCAGTGCCAAGGAAGACCTGGTGCCCTTTGAAGATCAGGACAAGCAGGAATCAATGGCACAGGCTGATCCCTTGCAATGTTAGACTTCAGACAAACAAACAGAAACACAGCGTCCAGAGCCACGAGGTGGAAAGCTGGTCTTCCCTGCTGGGTGGAAATGGAAATGAACCAAACAGCCTGGAGAATTAAGAATAGGGAGTTGGCAAAGGAAAACGGCCCTGTGTTGAGAGATACTGGTAGCAGAAGTGAGGAAAGAACCAAGGAGGGTCTGAAGAGGAAGAAAAGAAGGGGCAAATAGAGGCACTAATTAGGTAGGGAAGGGAGGGGTATTAGCATTTTGTGAGGGCTTCCAGGTTGCAGATTGGTAGCACTTATTTCTCATAGCAGCCCTTCAAGCTATTACAGGTATCCACAAACGTTAAAATAGCTCAAAGAGGTTAAATGACTAGCCCCAGGTCTCCCAGCTAGTGAACAAAGAAATCGAGATCTAAATGACAGGAAGACTTGGGAAATATTTCAAGCACAGTTCAAAACCCAAGATAGCCATCACTGATTTAGGTTGAGCTCTCAGAGCCAAAACTCAAGACTCAAAACTGGGGTTGACTGGGGTTGCATATATTTTCCTTCTCTGCATTTGTAAATTCACCACCCTTGGGTGCTTCGGGACATAATCACTATGATTGTGGGAGAAAGAAGTGAAAAAAGATCTTGTGGGATATCCAGAGGCCTAACTTTTGGGAAATCTCCAAATTGGGGTTTAGCAGTGTGCTTGGCTTACAAAGGAGTGGGGAGGAGGGAGCGAGAGAGAGGGGAGAGGTAAGGGGGTGGAAAGGAGGAAACCTGCTAGCAAGGGATTTAAATGTTCACACTTCCCACTTCTTAATCTTGCTTAGGACCAGAGACACACTGAAAGGCCTCAGGATTGGCTAGTACTGCCCTACTTTCAATTGGCCCAAAGCAGGAAGGCTTAGGTATGTCACGAGAAAGGCTCTTGTTAGTACTCTAAGACCAGAACAAAGCAATGGGGAGGAGACTCCCATGTTGAAAGCTGTGATCCCCAAAGAAGCCTTGATAGTGTTATGACTGTGGTGTCTCAAGTGTCACCCATGGGTATTGAAAATGATCCTCACATCCATTCCACAGACATGAAGATCATGTACCTTAGATTTAGGGAAAAGGTAGAGGAGGGATCTGGTGGTGGTGGGGGGGAACAACAAGAAGAACCTTGAACTAGAAGATGCAGGTGCCGCTTCTGGGTCTGACTCCTCTGCTGGGCTCCCTGGGCTAGTGTGAAAGGCCCTCTTGACTTCACGTCACCTTCTGCCCTCTGTGCTGAGTCTCATGAGGGAACTGTGCTAGACAAGAATTCCCAGTTCCTAAGTGTCAGGGAGTCTTCTGGGTTGTCAAAGAGAGAGGCAATCAAATGACATTTTAAGCTCTTTAGCTCCAAGAGGATGACTCAGAAGACAATTTAAGCATTAGGTATATTGTTCTGCATTTCAAATCCCCTAATTTGAGTGCTAATTAATTTAAAAAATATATATCTAGCTGGGCATGGTAGTGCATGCCTGTAATCCCAGTGACTTGGGAGGCTGAGGCAAGAGGATTCCAAGTTCCAGGCCAGCCACAAAACTAGGTGCTTTTAGTATCTTACAAGAATTCTTTTGGGTGGCAATGGAAAAAACACAGGCAGGTTTTAAATCCAGAAGACCTACATCTGATCCAGAGCTCCTACATTTGAATCAGAGCTTTATCACTAGGACATAAATAAGCCCCAGCAAAAACTCTTCATCTGTTTTTTTTTTTTTTTTTTTTTTTTTTTTTTGGTGGGGAGGAGGTACTGAGGATTGAATTTAGGGGCACTCAACCTCTGAGCCACATCCCCAGCCCTTTTTTGTATTTTATTTAGAGACAAAATCTCACTGAGTTGCTTAGCACTCACTTTTGCTGAAGCTGGCTTTGAACTCTTAATCCTCCTGCCTCAACCTCCCGAGCAGCTGGGATTACAGGTGTGCACCATCACAGTCAGCTCTTCATCTGTTTTAGCCTCCCCTGGAGAAGGAGAATAATTGTAACTGTGATAGTAATACCCACTATTTATTGGGTGCCTTACCTGCTGGCCACTGAGCTAGGTTCTTTGTATCATAGCTCAAGATTCACTCACAACTGTGTGAGTTAGGTATTACTATCCCTATTTTACAGATAAGAACATGGAGTTCTCCAAGTCTAAGGAACAGCTAGGACAGGCAGAGCTTCAACTGAAATCCTATTTGGCAACCTTCTTTGACATTTAACCCTCCCATACTTCCTCCAAGGATAACGGTATAGATCAAATATATATTTTATATTGTTTTGTAGTTTTAAATAAGGTAATATTTTAAAATTGGGGTTTAGCAGTGTGCTTGGCTTACAAAGGAGTGGGGAGGAGGGCGGGAGAGAGGGCAGAGAGAGAGAGGTGGCAATATACAAATGTCCTATATGGTATTCATTACTAATACAACAATAATGAAACTGCAAAAATGGGATCCTAATTAGAATAAGTTATACTCCGTGTATGTATAATGTATCAAAATACGCTCTACCATCATATATATCTAAAAAGAACAACAACAACAAAACAATAATGATGAGGCAATAACAACAAAAATTGTGATTTTTAAAAGCTCATAAGCAAAGTGAGTATCCAAACAGGAAATACGTAATTTAAATATATAAATTTAAATTTATATAAATATAAAATATAATTCTATTTGAATGTCAAACAGATTCTAGTTGATGATTGTAGGCTTTTGGGGTGCTGTGAACTTCCCTTACAATTTTTATCACTGAATGTCTAAGTTTCTGGGCTTAGAAAAAAGTTTGTAAGAGCAGAAATGTGGATAGCCGCGAAACAGTGTGGAGAACATAAAAGACCCACAGAAACATCTTTGAGCAATTTTATTACTGAAAGTACCATCTGGCCAAGCCTATCAGAAAATAACCAGGGATTGTCAGCTGGCAAATTTTCCTTCACACACACACACACACACAAAAAAAAAAAAAAAAAAAAACAAGCAAAAGACTCCATCATCTATCAGTGCAGTGATTTGGGGTTATATGGTCAGAAAACAATAGGTGACAAAGTGTCCCTATGAACCATCAAAGTCAACAAAGAATCCTTTTGGCCTTTTCCAATGGAACCATGCTAACTTGAAATTGAATCTTAGTACAAAGGGACCAGGAACAGTTTTTTTAAAAAGAGGATGTGAGAACCAGATTCGAGCAGGTGCAAAGTCAACCCAGAACTCTTTTTGTCCCACTGAGGTATCAATGCCTCTGTGAGGAGTTCTCCCCCTCTCTATCTTTCTTTGTGTGTGTGTGTGTGTGTGTGTGTGTGTGTGTGTGTGTCTGCCTATCTTTTATAAAGGTGCGCTGGGCAAGGAACCCAGGACAAGCTAAGCCCATGATCTATCCTCTGACCTAAACCCCCAGGCCAATTACTCCAATTTCTTAAGTTCCCTTAAAATTTTTTTTAAAAGTTCTGGCACTGGGCTGGGGACATAGCTCAGTGGGAGAGGGTTTGCCCAGCATGGATAAGGCCCTGGGTTCCATCTCCAGCACCAAAGTGGGGCCGGGAAGGGGTAGAAATCCTGATAAATTTCAAACCTGTTTGGAAAAAAAAAAAAGTGAAAGGGAAGACTGGGGGCGTGGCTCAATGAGGCACTTGCCTGGGTTGATCTCCAGCACCGCAGGAAAAAAAAATGAAAGAGAACTTAGAGCTCATCTAGTCGAACATGTAGCAGAGAATGCTGCCTCAACCCATCCCTCCTCCCTCAGTGCCCCCAAACTCATTTTTACTTTAATATGTGAACTTGCATATCACATTTGCAAACACCAAGATATTTGAGAGAATAACAACCCCAGAGTATTAGTACTCGTAGGCTGTAGGTAGTACTTTCTAGGTGCACAAGGTAACCACTTCATACCTACCTACTCATGGATCCTTAAGACAACCCTAGGAGGTCAGTATTATTATTATCTCTGTCTTATTCATTCTTGATCTCTCCACTTATATGACCAAGTGGCTCAACTCCTCAGAACTTCTATCTTCCAGAAATACAGAGAGGCTAAGTTGTTCGACGTCATGCAGATCATCAGTGATCTGAACACAGGCCAGCTAACGCTAGTGTTCATGTTCTTACCCCATAGAACAATGTATATAAATGATTACTAGTTGTCTCTGCAGAGGAGAAATAGCAAGACCAAGTACTTAGGATGGCAAGATTTCCTTTTCTCTGTAATCCTCACAGACCGTTAATAGGTTTGCCATCTGTTTGTATTACCTAAACAATAAATGTAACAATTGTGGGTATCTTTTTTTTGTTACTGGGGATTTAACCCAGGGATGTTTAACTACTAAGCCACATCTTCAGCCCTTTTTACTTTTTTTTTTTTTTTTAATGTTGAGACACGGTCTCACTAAGCAAGCTTAGGGCCTTGCTATATTGCTGAGTCTGGCCTTGAACTTCCAATCCTCCTGTCTCTGCTTCCTGAGCCTCTGGGATTACAGGTGTTCACCACTACACCCAGCTCAATTCTGGCTTTTATAAACAGCTAAAAAATGCAAAGAACATTTCCAATATAAAATTTTGATACATTTAATATTTATGACTATTAAGTGTTCAAGAATTTAGTAAATATCGATTTATTAAAATAATAAAATGGATAGTGATGACGGTTGTACAACTCTGTGAATGTACTTTAATGTCATTCAACTTTTTTTTTTAAAGAGAGAGTGAGAGAGGAGAGAGAGAGAATTTTTTTTTAAAGAGAGAGTGAGAGAGGGGAGAGAGAGAGAGAGAGAGAGAGAGAGAGAGAGAGAGAGAATTTTTAATATTTATTTTTTAGTTCTCGGCGGACACAACATCTTTGTTGGTATGTGGTGCTGAGGATCGAACCCGGGCCGCACGCATGCCAGGCGAGCGCACTACCGCTTGAGCCACATCCCCAGCCCCATAATGTCATTCAACTTAATACTTAAAAGTAACTAGGATTATAGATTTTCTTATGTATATTTTACTACCAAAAAAAAAAAAAAAAAAGCCAGGCATGATGGCACACACCTGTAAATCTAGCTACTTGAGAGGCAGGAGGATCACAGGCTCGAAGCTAGCCTCGGCAACTTAACAAGCACCTGACTCAAAAAATAAAAAGGGACTACAAATTGGTGCCACACTATGGAAAACAGTTTGGAGATTCCTCAGAAAACTTGACATGGAACCACCATTTGACCCAGTTATCCCGCTCCTCAATTTATACCCAAAGGACTTAAAATCAGCATACAGTGACACAGCCACATCAGTGTTTATAGCAGCTCAACTCACAATAGCCACGCTATGGAAACAACCTAGGTGTGTTTCAAAGGATGAATGGATAAAGAAAATGTAGTATATGTACACAAGAGAATATTACTCAGCCATAAAGAAGAATGAAATTATGGCATTTTCCAGTAAATGGATGGAACTAGAGGACATCATGCTAAGTGAAATAAGCCAATCCCAAAGGCTGAATGCTCTGATTTGTGGATGCTAAACTAAACAAGGGAGATTGAGGAGGAGAACAATAGAAATAGATTGGACTAGATAAAGGGGAATGAAGGGAAGGGAGGGAGGAGGGAAATAGAAAGACAGTAGAAATAACTGGTCTTATCTTTCCTAGCCTTGAATTTGTATACAGGACCAGCATAACTCCACATCATGTAGGACCACAGAATGGAAACTTAATAGAATAAGTTATACTTTATGTATGTATATTCTGCCAAAATATATTCTACTGTCATGTTTAACTAAAAATTAAAATAAAATTAAAAGGGCTGGGGTTGTGACGCAATGGTAGGATCCTTACCTAGCATGATTGAGGCTGTGGGTTCAGTACCTTGTTAAAAAAAAAAAAAAGTTTTCAAAGCCTTGCTGCTCATGGAAGGGACACTGGGACCATACTTTCCAAGACTTCAACCAGCATGTTTGGGCCTGGAGTCCAAATATCTCTAGTCAAATTAGCAAACTTTTATTTATTGTGCACCTACAGTATACAAGGCCTTGCACAGGGTATGGGGTATATAAAAATGACAAAGCTGTCCTCTTTGCTGCACCTTGAGTGATGGAATCACAAAGTCAAGAAGAAGAGCTGCTTTTTCGTAAAGATGATGCCCAGGTGCCCAAAGGCACTGGAATATTCTTCTTTCTAAATTAAAAAACAAACAAACAAAAAATCTTATTGTTGCTTTGAGTCAGGTTCACGCTTTGTGACCCAGGCTACAGCACTCAGGGATTTTTACTGATTTAACAAAAAGCTTCTATAACATATTCTGTGCCAGGGACACTCAGTGCTCTTTACCAGTAGGAACACATTTAATCCTCAAAATTATAACATGATACTCTATTCTTATATTATTGCTATTCCTGCTCCTTTTATATCTGTGCAGTATGAGACAAAGAGAGGTTAAGTAATTTAACGAGATTCACACCCAGGCCACCTGGTTCCGGAATTTGTCCTTACAACCCTTCTGGGACTGATTTAGATTACTCGCCTTGTTTATTAATCAATGATTAGTCATCAAGGGTCAGTCACAGTCAGGACTGAGAGTGAGATAATTTGGAGCCCAGTCTCACCCACCCTTAGCCACAGGCTGTTTCTACCTGACCTTGGCCACTTGTTGAGTAACCCTGAGCCAGTCACTTTTCTAGAGGCTCTTACTTCTTCATGCTTAATTGGGAAGAATAATCTGCCCTACCTACAGTATGTGGTTACTTTATAGTGAATATGAAAGAAATAATGTAAACAAAGGTGACTTTTTAAAAAAGCTATATTGCAATGGCACATGCGTATAATTCCAGTGGCTTGAGAGGCTAAGACAGGAGGATCATAAATTCAAGGCCAGCCTCAGCAAATAAGCAAGGCCCTAAGCAACTTAGGGGAAATCCTGTCTCAAAATGAAAAATAAAAAGGGTTGGGGATGTAGCTCACTGGTTAAGTACCTCTGGGTTCAATCTCTGGTACCAAAAAAAAAAAAAAAAAAAAAAAATTAGAATGGTTAGTACATGCAACTGGTGAAAGTCCAAACAGTATAAAATGCTATACTGTAAAAATACCTTCTTGCTTCCTCTCCAGTTTCCTAGGCTCCTAGAGGCAACTGTGTGTGAGCAGGTGTGTGCCCTTTTCTCTTTTGACATAAGTGGAGAATACCATCATGCTTTTCAACCCCTGCCTTTTAAAATTACAACATAACTTAAAGATATAATTTGTTTCTGTTTGAGCTTATGAATCTGTCTCACTCTTTCCAACATGTTTGTATCTCATTTATGGATTTGCCAAAGTTTATTTAATAAGCATCCTTTTTAATGGCCTTTTTGTTGTTTCTGATTATGTGCTTTTAGAATTTACTTATTTGTCTATTATTATTATTATTATTATTATTATTATTATTTTGGTACTGGGGATTGAAACCAGAGGTGCTTTACCACTGAGCTACATCCCAGTCCTTTTATTTTTCATTTTGAGACAGGGTCTCGCTAAGTTGCCCAGGCTGGCCTTGAACTTGGGATCCTCCTGCTTCAGCTGAGTTGCTACGATTACATGTGTGCCCCACCGTGCCTGACTCCATGTTCATTCTTGATTATTTCATGCATTTGACCAAGTGGCTCACCTCCTCAGAAATTTTATATTTCCACATATAAAATAAGAACAATGGATCAGTCACAAAATGCATTCATTTCTCTCAATCTTCATACCATCAGAGGACCTCTAAGATGTAGATTTGATACCCCTCACCTTACTTACACGCTCTTTACCTGATGGTAGTAGTTGTGAGCATGAGCCATGTAAGCAAACAGCCTGCATTTCCATTTGCTGTTACCTCTTTCCAGAAGTGGAATCAGAAAATACTGCTTACTCACCTGTGCCTCACTTTCCTCATCTGCAAATGAGAATATTAATAATAGTGCCTACTCTTATGATTGTGTGTGTGTGTGTGGTACTGGGAAGTGAATCCCAGGTGCTCTGCTACTGAGATGCATCCCCAGTCCTTTTTAAAATTTTATTTTAAGAGAGGGTCTTGCTAATTTTCCCAGGCTGGCCTTGAACTTGTGATCCTCCTGCCTCAGTCTCCTGAGGCGCTGGGATTACAGATGTGTGCCACCATGCTTGGCTTTTCTTTTGAGAGGTTCAAATGAGATATATTGTATAATGCATCCGGTACAGGAGATGGCATATAGTAAGAGTTTGAATAATGTCATTTATTACTATTATTGACTCCTCTCAGATTTACTTTATTTTTTTTAATAAAATCAGAGATTCTTTTTTTTTTTTTTTTTTTTTGTAAAATCAGAGAGTTGGGTGAGAGAACCTATACACACTGTAACCAGGAATGGAGTAATCTTCTCTATTTTGCTTATGGATAAAGAAAGTCAAGGCCACCTGAGGCCAGGCCATGGTCAAGGTTACAACCAGTGTCCAGAGGGATCTTTTTCTCCACTGGCCTCTCATTACGAGGATCACCGATAGCTGCATTGCTAATGGCCCATTGGTCCTAACAGAGCTGGCCTTGACTGGAGGCTCCTACCAGAAAGCAGCAGCAAAAGTCCTTAGACTTGTGTTTTGTTGTTTTGTGTTTTTTTTGAGAGAATTTTTTTAATATTTATTTTTTAGTTTTTGGCAGACACAACATCTTTGTTTGTATGTGGTGCTGAGGATCAAACCCAGGCCGAAAGCATGCCAGGTGAGTGCGCTACCACTTGAGCCACATCCCCAGCCCCGACTTATGTTCTTAGAACTGATACAAAGACACTAATTCAAATGGGAAGCTCTATCTACCACACTCTTCTTTTTATCAATGGAATCACTCATGTGCTACAGAAGATGCCTTGAATAAGGTGGCACCACCTGCATTCTTTAAGGAAATGATAAACAATAAAAATCAAGATGACAGCAGGATTTCCACAAGCAAGAGTCAAGTGACTGATATAAAAAAGTTGTGATGCGGGCTGGGCTTGTGGCTCAGAGGTAGAGTGCTCGCTAGCATGTGTGAGGCACTGGGTTTGATCCTCAGCGCCACAGAAAAATAAAATGATGATATTGTGTCCGCCTATGACTAAAAAATTTTTTTAAAGTTATGATGCAAAATATTATGTAATTTCAGAAAAAGAAGAAAGACTGAGTATATTCCTCAATAGAACAGATGATCCCCCAAATAATTGCCAAAGAATTACAAAACACAAGAGAGGCCCAGCACGGGGGCGCAGGCCTGTAATCATAGTGGCTCAGGAGGCTGAGACAGGGAAGATTGTGAGTTCAAAGCCAGCCTCAGCAATGACAAGGTGCTTAGCAACTCAGTGATAAATTAAATACAAAATAGGGCTAGTGATGTGGCCCAGTGGTTAAGTGCTCCTGAGTACAATCCCCAGTACCTTCCCCACCAAAAAAAAAAAAAAAAAAAAAAAAAAAAACATACATGAGAGATTTGTAGGAGGCAATAGTGGAAATACTTCAAAATGATTATAGATTATAGTTATCTGCATGGCAATTCTTGTTTCAATTATCATCATTCTTTTAAGCACAAATGTAATACCAATTTGTCCCTTCTTCTCCCCATCCCCAACAGGTACCAATAAATTGTTATGTGTAATTAGAATTCTAAAGAAACAAAAAGACAAGAAAGGCAAGGCCTACTAGAATGACTACTTTCACAGAATGAGAGAAGAGAATCCTGGAGAAGAGACCTGCCACGTTCTTCTGTGACCCAAACCACACAGTGGCCCCTGCCACAGGGCTCAAGCCAGCTGTGTGCCGGGGCTCCCTGCACTGACTCTCATAGGCTCCCGGGAGCTGATTGTTGTCAGCTGGTAGACCAGTTAAGAAATATAACCTTTATTAGAATTAAGTAACATAAATTTCCAATTAAGTAAATTAAAAATAAATTTAAATAACTTTGAGAGTTCAAAGCCAGCCTCAGCAATGATGATGTGCTTAGCAACTCAGTGAGACCCTGTCACTAAATTAAATACAGAATAGGGCTAGTGATGTGGCTCAGTCATACATACTTACAGTCATAAATAGGGTCATACATACTTAAAAGTTATGGTCTCCTATTTATTTTGTTACAGTCATCTGTGTTTTTGAGGTGTGTTGATTGCATTTGAATGGTGGGAATGGGGTAGATGGTGTGCCCTTCACATCTCTTCCCAACTCCTCATTCAGCAATGTCAGGTGCAAAGCTTGAAATCAACCAGCATGGTGGCTGCATGTTTCTGTGGGCTGAGGCAGGAGCATCACAAGTTCAAAGCCAGCCTCAGCAATTTAGTGAGGCCCTAGGCAACTCAGCAAGACCCTGTCTCCAAATAAAATACAAAAAAAAAAAAAAAAAAAAAAAGAGCTGGAGATGTGGCTCAGTGGTTGAGGGCCCCTGGGTTCAATCTCCAGTACCAAACAAACAAACAAAAGTGGCATGTGCTATCCCGGTGGGTCTCTTGGAAGAAATCTATTGCTCTCCAGCTGAAGAATGCATGATTATCATCCCATTGCCCTTAAATGAGGGGCCCATGAAAAAGACTCATGGCCATAGCTCTCTTCTCCTGTTTCCTTAACCAAAATAAAATGAATAATTCTGAATGGTTGGCCCATAGCCAAGGACCTCTCGAGTTCGATTCTTCATCCCCTGTTTGCAAGAGCTAATTACAGTGAGGGGTGTGCTAAGCAAGAGTTCTTTGTGTTCAGAGTGAAATAATGGCTTAGTCACCCCTGAGAGTACGGAGGCTCTGTACCTCTCCCCAGTGCAGTGAGCACAAATCCCAATCTGATAGCATGTGACTTTCTTTTTCTAAATGAATCAGACTTTATGAATAGAAGTGGAGCTTTCCTCTACCGGCTCTGGCCCAGCCATGGCAGTTAGCATATTTTCAGTTTTTCTTGTTGAATTGATTCACCAGTGGTTTCAGGAGCCTGATGGTTTGCATGGTCAGTTCTGACAATGTCAGAGGGAGCTGGAATCCTTGCTTTGCAAACTTGCTGATTATATAGCATCTGCTTACCTCTGCTTTTGTTTAGAAAAGGAGGAAACCCACGCCTAACATAGAGAACTGGGTTGGAAAAGGGATCTTTTCTCTCCAGGTTTCTGGGGCAAAGCCAGTAAGCCAACCCGGTCAAAGTCTCAGTGCCCTGTCTACAGATGCAAGGCACCAAAGGGTGGATTTGAACTGCTCACTGGCCACCAGTGGACATAGATATTTAGGGCCTAAAGAATTCGTGCCTAAAGACTATACATTGACAGAGTCTGGTGCTCCCTAAATCATACCTAATTCACGGGAGTGGAACTATTTTTTTTTTCTGTTTATTTTTTCCTTGTACTGTAAATATATGACCCAGCTCTAGGGCATGAAGCAGCTATCTTGTAACACAGGCCAATAGCCAATCATCAGACAATCCTTGTGCAGCTTGGACCCAGAATTCAAAGTACATTCTTGTAGGTAATGAAGAATCAAAACTTTAAACTCAGACACAGAGCTGGGTGCGGTGGTACATGCCTGTATTTTCATCAACTTGGGAGGCTAAGGCAGGAGGATCTCAATTTAGCAATCTAAATTTTGCCTCAGCAATTTAGCAAGGCCCTGTCTCAAAAAGAAAAATCTAAAAAACTAGGAATGTAGTGCCCCTGGGTTCAACCCCTAGTAACCCTACATATATACATACATACATACATACGTACATACATATATTCAGGTACTCAGAGTTCTTTCTTGGGTGGGGGGGACTGGGGATTGAACTCAGGGGCACTCAACCACTGAGCCACATCCCCAGCCCTATTTTGTATTTTATTTAGAGACAGGGTCTCACTGAGTTGCTTAGCGCCTTGCTGTTGCTGAGGCTGGCTTTAAACTCCTCTTGCCTCAGACTCCCAAGCACTGGGATTACAGGCGTGTACCACATTGCCCAGCTCAAAAGAGTTAGTTTTGACTTGATAGTTTTATCTGATTATTTTATCTTAAAAATGTGGTTAGTTCCCATTGTCTTGAATTCTCCTAGGACATTCCCAATGGGTTTAATAAAAAACTTGACTCAAAGTGTTATAAAAACCTTTGCCACACATAGTTTCATGTACTTATTTTCTTGCCATTTTGCTATTTTATTTTGAAATCTTTTTATTTACTTTTTAAAAATCACTTGCTTTTTTTGAGAGCAAACCTTCCAACTAGTGATAGGGTTAGAATTGTGAGTTTAAGGTCAGCCTCAGTAATTTATACTTAGTGGGACCCTTTTAGTTAGATTATATAAAACTTCACCTGATAGGTTTTTATCTTTAAAAGGTAGTTTGTTAATCAATCAGGGTCTCACTGAGTTGCCTAGCACCTCACTGTTGCTGAGGCTGGCTTTGAACTCAGAATCCTCCTGCCTCAGCCTCCTGAATTGCTGGGATTAAAGGTGCGTGCCACTGCACCCAGCCAGAGAGTTCTTTTTGTTTGTTCATAACCTTTTTTTTTTAATATTTATTTTTTAAATTGTAGTTGAACATAATACCTTTATTTTATTTATTTTTATGTGGTACTGAGGATGGAACCCAGGGCCTCACACGTGCTAGGCAAGCGTTCTACTGCTAAGCCACAACCCCAGCCCTAACCTTTTATTTTTAGTAACTGTAGACTCAAAGTTATATAAATCTATTTTTTCCAGAATAACCACAGAAAACATTGCTAGTAACCTGAGAATGAAGGAACAACCTTTTGACATGTCAGAAGTCACATTTTTTAATTTTTTTGTCATACTGGGGATTGAACTTTACCACCCTTTCTAATTTTGAGAAAGGGTCCCACTAAGTATGAATTGCTGAGGCTGACCTTAAACTCACAATCCTCCTTAGTCATTGGGGTTACAGGCCTGTGTTACCACATCCCCGAAGACTTGTTTTTAATATATATATGTGAAGAAGCATTGCTAAAACAGTTTCTTAGGCAAGGCTTAAAAATTGAGTACGTTTTGGAGCTGGGGATGTGGCTCAAGCGGTAGCGCGCTCGCCTGGCGTGCGTGCGGCCCGGGTTCGATCCTCAGCACCACATACCAACAAAGATGTTGTGTCCGCCGAGAACTAAAAAATAAATATTAAAAATTCTCTCACTCTCTCTCCTCTCTCACTCTCTCTTTAAAAAAAAAAATTGAGTATGTTTCCCAATTCCTCCTCTTCTTCTTCTTTTTTTTTTTTTTTTTTTGGTGCTGGGGATTGAACCTAAGGCCTTGTACATGTGAGGCAAGCACTCTACCAATTGAGCTACATCCCAGTCTCCCAATTCCTATTCTGATAAAGAAACTGTAACTATTATTGAGTTGCTACCAAGTTCATATACTGTGAAAAGTATTTTACATGCCTGATTGCATTTAATTTGTTCCTTTATTCAACAACCGTTAAACTCTCACTTGTGCCAGGCACTGGTCTGGACATGGAAGTACAGCTGGGAATAAAGCAGATACAATATTGGGTCTTATGGAAATAGATAGATAATAGGTCAGATGATAAAGAGTGGTATAGAGAAATCAAAGGAGGCTGAAATGGGGTAGCATGTGGCTTTGGGGAGGTGGTTGCTGTTGGTTTTTTATAAGGTGATCAGGGAAGTTCCCTCTAATAGGGTGACAGTTTTCTAGGTAAAATTTTTTCTAGAAAAAGACTACAGCAGAAAGTAAAAACATGTTTAATATTTTACTAACACAGAATTATTTTATAGATAAGGAAACTGAGGCTCACGGATATTCTTTTTTAAAAATTTTTGGTTCTCTTTTTTTAAATATATGTTTACTTGTTGATAGACCTCTTATTTATTTATATGTGGTACTAAGAATCAAACCCAGTGCCTTATGCATGCTAGGTAGGTGCTCTACCACTGAGCCACAAACCCAGCCCCTCAGGGATATCCTTATATGTGTGAAATAAGAAGCAAGGTCAAAACACAGCCCCATGTCTATTGACCTCAAGGTCTACGTCTTATTCTCCCAAATGCCACTCAATTTACTCATCCTAACCAAAACATGACTAGCTTTAAAGACTGGCAAAATTTAGGACTACCAGTAATTAATTGGTGCTGCTGTTGGTTCTATAATTTATTATAGCTTTAGGCAACTAACTGACACTTGTTCTTCTCCAGAACATGCAAAATGGGATTTGGGTAATTATCAGCTCAGAAGAACTATTATGAGAACTAATGAGCTACTGCTTACAAAATACTCCAAACATTAAGAATCAGAGTGTTCTCACTCTGTCTTATCATCACCCCCCCCTGCACCCCAGGGAACCCTGGGTACCTCTATCCTTGCCCACCTACACTTGCACCCTGGGTCCACCTCTGCTTTCTCTCTGCTGGCAAAACCAATCCCAGTTGTGCCTCAGTATCTATAGGAGCTTGGTTCCAGGTCCCTGGGGATACCAGTCTGAGGATGCTTAAGTCCCTGGTAGATAAAAAATGGTAGTGTCTTGCATTTAATCTTAGCACATCCCCCAAATTCTTTATATCATCTCTAGATTATTTGTAAAACCTAATAAAATATAAATGGCATATAAATGGCTGTTATGCTATATTGTTTAGGGAATAATGACAAGGAAAAAATCTGTTCATGTTCATTAAGGACACAATTTTTTTTTCTTTTTTTCTTTTTTTTTAGTATTTTCAATCCATGATTGGTTGTCTATAGATGGGGGACCTGCAGATACTGAGAGCTGACCACACCTTGTTAATAAAACCAGAAGCCCAGATGTCATCTTTAACTCCTTTACCCTCCCTACCTATATTCCAAGGTCTAGACCACTCTATCTTCAAAATGCGTTTTGTGTGCATTCACATCCCTCTACCTTAGTTTGTTTTAATCTAACCACCGACTCTTGCATGGAAGACTCCAGCAACTGGCCAGCTGGCCTCCCCTTTTCCATCTTGCTCCTCTCTCATGCATTCAATGCACAGAGGCCAGTAGTGTCCTCCAGAAACAGAAATCACTACATATCAGTCCCTGCTTTTAACCCTGAGTAAAGCACTGCCCCTTTCCATGGCTAGGGTGACCAACTCATCCTGTTTTGCGCAGAACCTTCTTGACTTTAGTAGGTGAAGTCTCATATCCCAGGAAACCCTCATTTCCGGGCCAACTGGGATGATCATTCACCCTGACTGTGGCCTCAGAGGTCTTCCTCTCATGCCTCTCCTCAGTCACCACACCCTTGCACAGTGGCCTTGGTTAGGAACATCTTGACCCTTCCCACCCTGGGGTCTTCATGGCTGTGCTTGCCCTTGTCTTTGCCTGGAATACGCTTCTTGTGGCTGGATTTTTCTCATCCTTCAAGAATCAGCTTAAATCCTCCAGGAAGATCTTTTCCAATGCAAGTCAACTTGATGGTTCCCATCTGCTGTTCCCTGCTAGAGCATTCTTCTGTTTCCTTCCTAGCCGTTATCACTAGTTAAAAGGAAAAAAAAAAATGTTTTCCTATGATCCCACTTGGAAGAACACTTCCAACACCAAATGCTGAGGCTTTCCCCACCCAACAATTCTCCAACTCTCTGCAGACACCAGCCAGGTGGCCTACAATCTCACTCAATTCTGGCACTAATTGTCTAGAGTTAGTGCAGATCTGATAGGTCAAAGGCCCAACTTCAGATGACAATGGCAATCCAGGCCTCCCAGACTTCTGACCAATGGGCTATAAATCAGGAGTTCTCATGACCCCTCCTGAAGTTTCATAATTTACTAGAATGACTCATAAAACTCAGGAAAGCTCCTTACTTACGATGACCAGTTTGTCATCGAGGATGTAACTCCTGAATAGCCAAGTGGAAGAAATGCATGGGGGGAGGGGTGGATCACGGGCATAGCACTTCTATGCTCTCTAGCATCTCCGTGCTCGATCACCTGCCAGAAGGTCTGTGAATTCTATTATCTAGATCTTTTATGGAGGTTCCATTATGTAGGCACAGTTGATCAATCACTGACCACTAGTAAGTTCAGTCTCTAGTCCCTGTCTCTTCCCCAGAGGTTGGGCAGTAGGGCTTCAAGTTCCTAGTCTTTAATCACATGGTTAGTTTGCCTGGAAACCACTTAGCCTATCCAAAAGTCACCTCATTACCTAACTTAGGTGTTGTTGAAAGGGAATTTTTTTTTTTTTTTAATTAAGGGGCGCTCTACCACTGAGCTACATCCTAGCCCTTTATATTTTTTAACCTCGAGTCAGGGTCTTGCTATGTTGCTTGGGGCCTTGCTCAGTTCCTGAGGCTGGCCTTGAATTGCAATCCTCCTGTCTCAACCTCTCTGGAACTACAGGTGTACACCACCACAGCCGACAAGGGAATTGTTAGGAAAACACACACACACACACACACACACACACACACCTAAGAACTTACAAGCATTTTAGGAGCTCTTGGAAGGAACTGAGCAAGAAGGACAAATACCTATTTCTCATTATTCAAAATATCACACCAGTCTTGATTTATTTTCCATTTACCTGTTCATTGTCTCTTTCCTATCACTAGAATGCAGAAGGGCAGGGGACCTTGTCTGCATCATTCACTGTGGCATCCCCAGCACTAGCATATACCTAGTGCTCAGAAAATATGTATGGAACCAAATTTTTAGTCTTGAGCTCCCCCCTACCAAAGAGCAGGTCAACCTAGGCCCTATAGAGGCAGAGGTTAAGTAAGGGCTCACAAACATCAGGACATCTAGACAACCTGGCTCCCACCTGACTCCTGCAGAGAACTGAGACCTGACCTCAAATAAATTCTGGTTTATCTAGAGGCCTAGAGGGGTTAAAGGTCTTGCCCAAAAGTTACACACTCAGTTTACTTTAAACATAAGACTAAAACCAATTCCCTGCTTCCCTACCAACCGAATTCTAATTTTAAAGAATCTTAGTGCAGCAAGAAATCTCCAGATCCTATCCATCTGCTCCAGACCGTCCACCTTATCATTATCCCTCTTTAAGAGATAAACATTCTGGAGCCAGGAGAAATAAATGACTTCTCCAAGGTCGCACAGCTGTTGAAAGACAGGGCGGGACTTCATTCCTATCCTGCTCTGTCTCCAGGGGTTGATCTTTTTAATTTGCATTTTGTACACCCAGACAAGCAAGTTTCTTTTCCATTCTAGATGGGTTAGCAAATGCTACCAGAAAAAAAGAGAGGGGGAAATATGAGGTACTGGGATAGCTCAGGAGGGACAAATTATTTCAACAGATGGAACATTTTTTTGTTCCTGACTCATTCATTCAGTGAAAGTTTGAGTTCCTACTAAGTGCCCTGAATTGTCCTGGAAACTGGAGATGCAGTGATAAATAAGACAGATGGAAGCAGACATGAGGGTCTGTGCCTGGAGCCCAGCTACTCAGGAGGCTGAGGCAGGAGGATGGCTCAAGCCTAGACCAGGTCAGCATGCAACATGGTGATACACACACACACAGACAGACAAAGCCTTTCTGTCTTCCTAGAGCTTATAATACAATATAGGAGAGGGGCAACAACTTTACAACAATAATGACATCCATAATTACACATTTTTCCTTTTCCTTTTTTAGTGTGGAGGATTGACTCCGGGGCATGGTACATGCTAAACACACACATGCTCTATCATTGAGCTATAACCATATATATATTTTAATGTGTAAGGTATATCCGGTTGTCAAAGTGCTAGGAAGAAAAATAAGGCAGGCCAAGGTGATAGTGACAGGTGAGAACCCTGCGGCTTGCCATGAGATGTCCCTGGGGGTTGGAGGTGGCTCAGCATGAGCCAGACTCTGGGTTCAATCCCCAGGAGCAAAATAAGATCATCATAAAGATACTCTAGTCAGAAACCTCTGGAGCAGAAATCTGAGTGAATTAAAGGCAGGGACTAGTGAAAAGATGTTAGATGCCAGGGGCAACTGGGACCAAATGGCCCTGAGGCAGGATAAGGCCTGGCCTGTCCAAGGGCGAGCTCAGAGGCCCTGCAGTGAAGTGGGGGCGGGGATTGGGAGGGGGAGGGGTGGAAGGGACTAGCTGGAAAGAGGAAGTGAAGGTCTCTTAAGGAGCAGGACCCAGATCCTGGTGGTAACTGCTCACCACAACTCCTCTTAAACTGTAAATATTAAGCCTAATATTTACAAAGCCAGGTCTCAGAGAGAGGGGTTTTACTGGGTGTGTTTGTGTGCACTTCAGTATGTTACAAGCGCCATAGGATTTGCTTCTTGCTGCTCGAATGTTAATCTGTCTAAATCCATTCGGCTTCACTTGCTGGGAATCAGTCCCTTGGTGCTTGCAGGGAAGAAAGGAGCCGGCTAATTCACTAATTTGGCTCTACCGAGCAGACTCAGGCCGCACCCGCAGATCAGGATCCTGCAGATACCAGGCTATTGTTCAGCCAATAGTTTCATGTTGCTTTCTAAAAATAAGGAGGAACCTGAGTCATCCTTTCCTCAATCAGAGAGAGCTTTTAATTTTTTTTTTTCATCCCGTGGCTCTTCATTAGTTAACACATTACTTAATATCAATGTGGGCGGCCTGTCTGTGACATCAAATCCCACCCTTGCCTCGTTCTTGAGATTGTTTTAACCCGTTGTCCTAAGCTCCTGGGGCCTCAGTCTCCTTCTCTACAGAATGGAAGTCTTGATGCAGTATTAGTTTTCCAATGCTGTGTGTAACAATTTAGCACACGTCTAGAGGATGGGGACCACACCTACAGATGGCCTCACTCTTCAGCAGGTGGGATTAATGCGACCTGCTCAGTCTCACAGGACTGAAGTCGAGGTTGGCCAGCTGTGTTCTCACCCAAAGCTCTCATAAGCTGCAGCAAGAGCTCTTCTTCTAAGTTTGTTTTTCTTTTGTTTGTGGTGATGAGGATTCAATCCAGGGCCCCACGCTCAGCAAGGGCTGTTCCACTGAGCTACATCCCCAGCCCTGTTTCCTTCTCTCTTTTGAGACAGGGTCTCACTAAGTTGCCCAGATTGACCTTGAACTTTCGATCCTCCTACCTCAGTCTCCTGAATGCCTGGCATTACATGCATGCGTCTCTGTGCCGGCCTAAGCTTGTTCTTGCTTGTGGCAGAATTATGGTCCTTATAGGACTGCAGTCCCTGTCACCCTTGCTGGCCTCTCAGCTGTTTAAGGGTGCTCACATTTCTGTCCAGGGGCCCCCTCCATCTTCAAACCCAGCAACTACAGTTCAGTCCTCCTCACCCTTTAAATGTCTCTGCCAACACTCTGCATTTAAGGGTTCATGTAATTAGATCCAGTGTACCCAGAAAATCTCCCTTTCTTAAGGCCAAATGTGCCACGTAACATAATATCAGCATCGGAGTGAAATCTATTTTTTTTCTTTTCTTTTCTTTTCTTTTTTTTTTGGTACTGGGGATTTGTTGCGATGGGCAAAGGTGCGACTTATGCAGTCGAGGGGGAGAAATAAAGAATGTCCATGCGCTTCTGCCCTTTCAATGCTTTATTCACTCAAATCACTCAATACAATTTCACTCTATAGGTTCTTAATTAAGAAAATGACAATCCTTAATGCTAGGCACTGCAATAGACAAAATCAATCCACAGCAAACAATTCTAGATTAATTCAAAGCACTGCAAACACTCTTAATCATGACAGGCTCATGACAGACATTCTCTCTGCATGCTAAGCTCAAGTGCCAGATCTAAAGTCTCAAGCCTTAGGCTCTAAGTCCAGCAGATGCACACTCACTCAGAATGCGGTGATCAGGTCAAGGACTTAGCTTCTCCTGAGGTGGAGCTGACGGCCGGTTGAGGAGAGGGTCCTAGGGAGAAGTTGCAGTTCTCACCAGGGTCAAGATGTGGCTGTAGAATTTGAGAGCCATGAGGAAGATGCAGAGAATCAGGCAAATGATGAGACGAGTTGGGGTGTCAGTCCAGGCCCTCATCAGGCTCCCCAGCATGAGGTTATCATTGTCAGCTGGCTGGATGTCTGTTCATTTGCTCCATCATTTATACTAAATTTTGGGGGCTTCTGACCACCCTGTCAATCCTGTCAGCTGCCACCTGATTTCTCAGTGATGTCATTTGCCCTGAAGTTAGAGTATCTGGTCTGGAAGTCCCCACCCTGATTTTCTTGCCTTCCCCCCTTATGGGAGGAGAGCAACATGACAGAGACTTCACTCTGAGTTTGTCAGGGTGGGGAGAAGTGACTTGTTTATGTCAGGGCTATGCCTGAGATCATATTGGAGGGCTCCATAGGCACGCCAGGTGAGACTGCAAGTTTCAACGTGGAGTTTTAAAATGGAGTTGCTTAGGCTAAGGCCTAAGGTCATCCTTTCAGGATTGAACCCAAGAGCCCTTGACCACTAAGCCACATCCCCAGATTTGTATTTTATTTAGAGACAGGGTCTCACTGAGTTGCTTAGCACCTCACTGTTGCTGAGGCCGGTTTTGAAATTACAACCCTCCTGTCTCAGCCTCCCAAACTGCTAGGATTACAGGCCTGCATTACCACACCTTGTGTGAAATCTTTTTTTTTTTTAAAGAGAGAGTGAGAGAGGAGAGAGAAAGAGAGAGAGAATTTTTAATATTTATTTCTTAGTTCTCGGCGGACACAACATCTTTGTTGGTATGTGGTGCTGAGGATGGAACCCGGGCCGCACGCATGCCAGGAGAGCGCGCTACCGCTTGAGCCACATCCCTAGCCCCTTGTGTGAAATCTTAACACACAAATTTCAGGGATTAGAGTGGGGCATCTTTGGGGATCATTTTAGAACTTTTGCCTACAACAAATATCTTCCTCACAGAAGTTTCTAGAAAATTAGAGATAGATAATATATACATGTAAAATAGTTGACAATTAATCCAACTACTACTAAACAGAGGACCCCCAATGTGTTTATCTGAGCATCAAGCACAAGACCAGAGTTGGAATTATCTAATAGTAAATACCTATTACATATTTTTCATATGGTATGAATGTTAAAATAGCATTTCATATATATAAGCACTGTTTTTATTGGAACATTAATCTGATGACTTGATCTGGAGGTTCTATTGGACCTAATTTAACAAGAAAAGATTGGGTTCTTCCGTTTCCTGAGTACATTACCTGTGTCTCCTTCATCAATTGTTTTGGCAAAACTGCCTTCTCTTCTTCCTGTGTTCACTGGTAGAGTTCTACACAGGACTTCAGAGCCCAAGCTTTTACAGTGTGGGTGCCACCTGAACCCTGGAATCTACCTAGATCCTATCAACTTAAAATGGGAACGGATGGCCACTGCATATTAGTGAAGGCCCAGGAAGAATAAAAGGGAGGGGCTCTGAATTAATTTATTTTTGTTGACCAAATTAAAAATGATTGAGGCCAGGCATGATGGCACACACCTATAATCCCAGAGACTTAGGAGGCTGAGGCAGGAGGATTGCAAGTTCAAGGCCAGCCTCAGCAATTTATTGAGACCCTAAGCAGCTTAGCAAAACTGACTCAAAATAAAAAATGAAAAGGGTTGGGAATGTGGCTCATTGGTTAAATACCTCTGGGTTCAATCCCTGATATTAAAAAAAAAAAAAGGGAAAAAAAATGAGGTTGTAGTTTGCATATTCATGAAGAGCAATATAGCATCCATGAAGAGCATGAGCCTTGGAGCTGTACTACTAGGGTTCAAGTCCTGTCTCTGCCATTTTCTATCTGTGACCTTGGGTAAGTTATTTAATCTCTCTGTACCCCAGTTTTCTCATCTGTAAGTACCTACTTCATAGGTTTGCTTTTAGGATTGCATAAATATTTATGTAGTGCTCACAAGGGGGCCTCGTGAAGAAAAGTACCATATAAGTGTTGAGCAAAAAAATTCTCCTATCACCATCTTCTTCAGGAACAAGGAACAGAGGAGTAGCCGAAGTGAGTCATTGAAGGCTTCTCTTTCCTGGCCTCATCTACTCTCTTGAAGGACAGAGGCATGGATTCTTAATTTTTTTTATTTTTATTTTTATTATTTTTTTTTTTTTTACTGGAGATTGAACCCAGAGGCACTTTAGCACTGGGCCACATCCTCAGACCTTTTTATTTTCTATTTTGAGACAGGGTCTCACTAAGTTGCTGAGGGCCTTGCTAAAATTGCTGAGGCTGGCTTTAAACTGGTGATCCTCCTGCCTCAACCTGCTGAGCCACTGAGATTACAGGCATGGACCACCAGGCCTGGCCATGGATTTTTAAAAATTAAATTTTATTTATTTGAATTAGCAAAACTCATATATCCCACAAAATTCAAAAAGATAGGAAAGGATAAACAATGAAAGTTAAGTGTTTCTCCATTCACCGAGTGTCCAGAAGGTATCATTGATATTAGTCTCTTATACTCTTTCTTAAATAGTCTACACATATAATACAGCATGAAAATTTATTTGTTATTATGCATATAAACCTGTGATACTGGAAATCAAAACCAGGGGTGCTCTAATACCGAGCTATATTCCAAGCCCTTTTCATTTTTTATTTTAAGATAGGTTGTTAAGTTGCCCAGGCTGGCTTTGAACTTGGGATCCTCCTATCTCAGCCTCACAAGTTGCTGAGATTCCCAACATGTATCACCATGCCCAGCTTGTATAGACCATTTTCACAGATATAGTATCACAAATAGTAACATCCTATTCAATTCTGCACCCTGTTTTTCTTCACTTAGCAATGTGTCTTATAGATCTTTTCATGTTAGTATCTAGAGAGCTATCTTATTCTGTTTAATGGCTACAGAGCACTTCATGATATGTGTGTACCATATTTATTTAACCAGTTCTCTGTTGATAGGCAATTAATTTTCAGGCTTTTCTAATATAAATGATACAAAAGCCTTCCCTTACCGGCAGTTTCATTTTCCATGGCTTCAGATATCTGTAGCCACTATGATCCAGAATTATAAATGAAGCATTTCAGAAATAAATCATAAGTTGTGCTTGTTTGTTTTTGTCATGCTGGGGATCAAACTCAGGACTTGCTGTGCTATGCAAGCGCTTTAACACTGAGTTACATCTCTAGCCCTCCTAAGTTTTGAATTGCATCCCATTCTGAGTAGCACGATGAAATCTTACACTTCTCTGCTACATTCCATTTAGGATGCCAATCATCTCTTTATCCAGCACATCCATGCTGTGTATGCTACCCACCCATTAGTCACTTAGTAGTTGTCTCAGTTATCAGATGGCTTCAGTATTGTACTGCTTGTGTTCAAAGAACCCTTATTCTACTTAGTAATGTACTATTTAATAATGTTCCAAAAGTACAAGAGTAGTGATGCTCACAATTGGGATATACAAAAAAGAAGTTATAAAATGCTTCCTTTAATAAGGAAAAGGTAAAAGTTTTTGACTTATGGAAAGAAAATAAATCATACATTGAGTTGCTAAGATCTATGGCAGGACTGAATCTTCTATGTGTGAAATCATAAAGAAGGAAAAAGAAAGCTAGTTTTGCTGTTGTACCTCTAACTGCAAGCCACAGTGCATGGTAAGTGCTTAGTGAAGATTAAAAAAAATATTAAATTTTTCTATATATTTATAGGAAAAAAGAATAAGTGTATGTTTTTTTTTTGTTGTTTGTCTGTTTAGTCATCCTATGGAGTCTTAAACTGTATCATCCATTGCTGAGGGGTACTAGTGTACTATAATTTTTTTTTATTGGTTGTTCAAAACATTACAAAGATCATGACATATCATCTTTCATACATTTGATTCAAGTGAGTTATGAACTCCCATTTTTACCCCAAATACAAATTGCAGAATCATATCAGTTACATATTCACATTTTTACATAATGCCATATTAGTGACTGTTCTATTCTGCTGCCTTTCCTATCCCCTACTATCCCCCCTCCCCTCCCCTCCCATCTTCCCTCTCTACCTCATCTGTTGTTGTTCAGTTCTCTCCCTTGTTCGCCCCCCCCTTCCCCTCACAACCTCTTATATGTGATTTCGTATAACGTTGAGGGTTTCCTTCCGTTTCCATGCAATTTCCCTTCTCTCTCCCTTTCCCTCCCACCACTCGTCTCTGTTTAATGTTAATCTTTTCCTCATCCTCTTCCTCCCTGCTCAGTTCTTAGTTGCTCTCCTTAAATCAAAGAAGACATTTGGCATTTGTTTTTTAAGTATTGGCTAGCTTCACTTAGCATAATCTGCTCTAATGCCATCCATTTCCCTGCAAATTCCATGATTTTGTCATTTTTTAGTGCTGCGTAATACTCCATTGTGTATAAATGCCACATTTTTTTTATCCATTCATCTATTGAAGGGCATCTAGGTTGATTCCACAGTCTAGCTATTGTGAATTGTGCTGCTATGATCATTGATGTGGCAGTATCCCTATAGTACGCTCTTTTAAGGTCCTCAGGGAATAGTCCAAGAAGGGTGATAGCTGGGTCAAATGGTGGTTCCATTCCCAGCTTTCCCAGGAATCTCCAAACTGCTTTCCATATTGGCCGCACCAATTTGCAGTCCCACCAGCAATGTACAAGTGTACCCTTTTCCCCACATCCTCGCCAGCACTTGTTGTTGTTTGACTTCATAATGGCTGCCAATCTTACTGGAGTGAGATGGTATCTTAGGGTGGTTTTGATTTGCATTTCTCTGATTGCTAGAGATGGTGAGCATTTTTTCATGTATTTATTGATTGATTGTATGTCCTCCTCTGAGAAGTGTCTGTTCAGGTCCTTGGCCCATTTGTTGATTGGGTTATTTGTTATCTTATTGTTTAAATTTTTTGAGTTCTTTGTATATTCTGGAAATTAGGGCTCTATCTGAAGTGTGAGGAGTAAAGATTTGTTCCCAGGATGTAGGCTCCCTATTTACTTCTCTTATTGTTTCTCTTGCTGAGAAAAAACTTTTTAGTTTAAGTAAGTCCCATTTGTTTATTCTTGTTATTAACTCTTGTGCTATGGGCATCCTATTAAGGAATTTGGAGCCTGACCCCACAATATGTAGATCGGAGCCAACTTTTTCTTCTGTCAGGCACAGAGTCTCTGATTTGATATCAAGCTCTTTGATCCGTTTTGAGTTAACTTTTGTGCATGGCGAGAGAAAGGGGTTCAGCTTCATTTTGTTGCATATGGATTTCCAGTTTTCCCAGCATTATTTGTTGAAGATGCTATCCTTCCTCCATTGCATGCTTTTAGCCCCTTTATCAAATATAAGATAGTTGTAATTTTGTGGATTGGTCTCTGTGTCCTCTATTCTGTACCATTGGTCCACCTGCCTGTTTTGGTACCAGTACCATGCTGTTTTGTTACTATTGCTCTGTAGTACAGTTTGAAATCTGGTATCGCTATACCGCCTGATTCACACTTCCTGCTTAGAATTGCTTTTGCTATTCTGGGTCTTTTGTTTTTCCATATGAATTTCATGATTGCTTTATCTATTTCTACAAGAAATGCCGTTGGGATTTTGATTGGCATCGCATTAAACCTGTAGAGAACTTTGGGTAATATTGACATTTTGATGATGTTAGTTCTGCCTATCCATGAACAAGGTACATTTTTCCATCTTCTAAGATCTTCTTCTATCTCTCTCTTTAGGGTTCTGTAGTTTTCATTGTATAAATCTTTCACCTCTTTTGTTAGGTTGATTCCCAAGTATTTTATTTTATTTTTTTGAGGATATTGTGAATGGAGTGGTTTTCCTCATTTCCATTTCAGAAGTTTTGTTGCTGGTATACAGGAATGCCTTTGATTTATGCGTGCTGATTTTATATCCTGCCACTTTGCTGAATTCATTTATTAACTCTAGCAGTTTCTTTGTAGACCCTTTTGGGTCTGTTAGATATATTATCATATCATCCGCAAATAGTGATAATTTAAGTTCTTCTTTTCCTATTTTTATGCCTTTAATTTCTTTTGTCTGTCTAATTGCTCTGGCTAGTATTTCAAGAACTAAATTGAATAGAAGTGGTGAGAGAGGGCATCCCTGTCTTGTTCCAGATTTTAGAGGGAATGCCTTTAACTTTTGTCCATTCAGAATGATGCTAGCCTGCCACTTAGCATATATAGCTTTTACAATGTTGAGGTAAGTTCCTATTATCCCTAGTTTTTCTAGTGTTTTGAACATAAAGGGATGCTGTACTTTGTCGAATGCTTTTTCTGCATCTATCGAGATGATCATATGGTTCTTATCTTTAAGTCTGTTGATGTGGTGAATAACATTTATTGATTTAGTGTACTATAATTAATATCCTTGTAGACATACTATTTTACACATCTGGGAGTTTATCTGCAGGATAAGTTTCTAGAAGTGGAATTGCTGGGTCAAATTGTATACACAGTGTCGACATCTAATACTAAATTGCCTTTCGTGGAGGTTGTTCTAACTTACATTCCCTTTAACAATATATGAGTATCTGTTTTCTCACCCCTTCACCAAAATAGTTGTTGAAAGTTTTGTTGTTATTTAAAAATTTTTTGCCATGGACTGTAAGTCTGTCTTTGACCTTCTGGTATCAATATGGTCATTGACAGTAATGGAAGTACAAATAAATGGACCTCTGGAAATCAGGATCCTTTAGAGCAAAGGCTAATTAAATCTGGCTTTGGTTCCAGTCTGTGTCAATTAGGCTAATTGTCAATGCAAGAATGCCAAGACAAGGACGAGGTCCAGCTAAGACTGTAATGATCTTCACATGCGGACAATGGACCTTCTGCTCCAGCTTGCCTAGCACACATCCCCTAAGACACCTATGGTATTAGGACATTATACGTGGAGCACTTGCTGGGGTTTTGCTGTTGTTTTGTTGTGGTGCTGGAGGTTGAACCCAGGGGGCTCTACCACTGAGCCACACCCCCAGCTGCCTTTTTAAATTTTTATTTTGAAACAGGGTTTCTCACCAAGTTGCCTACGCTCGTCTCAATTTTGCAATTCTTCTGCCTCAGCCTCCTGATTCATTGGGATTACAGGTGTGTGCCACTGAATCTGACACAACTTGCTGGGGTTTTTTAAATACTTTTTTTTAGACATCGATGGACCTTTATTTTATTCATTTATTTATATGTGGCACTGAGAATTGAACCTAGTGCCTCACATATGCTAGGCAAGTGCTCTACCACTGAGCTAAAGCCCCAGCCCCAACTTGCTGGTTTTTTTTTTTTTTTTAACAAGAATTTTGGTCCTTTTATTCTGAAGGTAGCTCTCCACAGGTACAACAGAGTTCTTTGTGTTCAGAAGCCAAAGTGGCTAAAATACCAAATTGCGTAAGCATCGCCAGTCAGCAGAATCAACCAGGCGAAAGCCAGAGTCAGTGAACACCTCTCTGCGTTCAATAATATGGCACCCCTGGTACTCATTGTTCCTTGCTAAGAAGCAGCATGTACCCTGCCAAGGAGGCACTGGTGGCTGCCAGTACATTTAGCTAATAAAAGAGGTTTTATTCTCTGGGCTAATCTTAATACTAGTCATTCCTGGTAATATACTTTACAGTATTCATATTCTATTCATATTTATTTATTTATTTTTTTAAGAGTGAGAGAGGAGAGAGAGAGAGAGAGAGAGAATTTTTTAATATTTATTTATTTATTTATTTAGTTCTCGGCAGACACAACATCTTTGTTGGTATGTGGTGCTGAGGATCGAACCCGGGCCGCACGCATCCCAGGCTGCTTGAGCCACATCCCCAGCCCTATTCATATTTATTATTTGTGTAATAATTAACAGCATTCATTTCTATAAAAGTGATTTTATGCATCAAAATAGGATCAATTCTCCTTATTCTGATACATAATTAGAAGGGAGAGAAACTGCAAAACCAGATAAAAATCCACTTTTTAAAAAGTATCAAGGTTTCAATTATAGATCTTACATATTGGAATTATGTACAGATGTATATGTAATATAGCTGTTAGGTCTGTTTGTTGTTCAGCCTTTGGATGGTAAAGGCTTATCAGTTTTTAGAAAATCTGATTTTGAGATGAGAGTTTGTATATTTATTTTAAATCTTAATCTAACTTGGTTTGCAGTTTGATAAAACTCTTAAGTCTGAATTTTTTCCTTTCTTCTCTTTTTCAGATAAGATTCGATTCAGATTCCAGTCTTCATTCAATAGCATGTAACTTTCCCTACATCTTTCATTTCTTTTTTTTTTTTTTAAATATTTATTTTTTAGTTATCGGCGGACACAACATCTTTGTTGGTATGTGGTGCTGAGGATCGAACCCGGGCCGCACGCATGCAAGGCGAGCGCGCCACCGCTTGAGCCACATCCCCAGCCCCTCTTTCATTTCTTTCCACATGATAGTGTCTAACTCGTAAGGAAAGACATCATGTCACATTTTGGCTGAAGCCAGTCATGCACGTAGTATTTGCTTGCTTTTCCCTAATTTGGATGGCAAATAAAAAGAACTATCTCCATTTGGTCTTCAACATACTCTCTAAGATGACTCCATAGATATAAAAATTTCCATACAGCAGCCTCGATAGGCTAACCATAGACTTCTGCCAATTAGAACTTTAATACTAATTGAATGTTCCTGGGAATTGTGACATTCCTGAATCAGTGTTTAAGCTAAGATTCAACTCTGAATTATCAAAATTGTTTAATCCTAGCTATAGTTTTCAAGGGAAGCCACCAGGAAAGATTCTTGAACATTTGGCTAATAGTGGTTCATAAATGCTAATAGGAAAAATAAATATAGCATGTTTTACAGGTTGAATTTTTTGTCACCACCCCCCAAATTCATATGTTGAAGCCCCAATACCCCGTGTGACCATATTCAGACATAGAGTCTTTAAAGAGGTAATTGAGGTTAAATGAAGTCATAAGGGTGGGGCCCTAATCCAATATGACTGGTGTCCTTATAAGAAAAGGAAGAAACATCAGGGAGGTGCCAACATACAGAAAAGGACTTGTGACGATATGACAAGAAGATGACCATCTGCCAAGGAGAGAGGCTGCCGGAAACCAATCCTACCAACACTTTCATCTTATACTTCCAGCCTATAGAAGAGTGAGAAGATAAATTTCTGTTTACCCAGACTATGATACCTTGTTACGACAGCCCTAGCCAACTAAGTGTGATTGTCAGGAAGAGTAGAGAATTTGAGTGAGTTTATTAGCATGAAAATCATCTCCTTGTGGGGTGATGCTGTTGGAGTGAGGTGCCTCCTATTTAATCAAGGGCAGTTCCCGATAAAAGGAGTAGCAGACAGCAGTCATTAGCAGACAACACTCTCAGCAGACGGCAGTGGGCACTTGAACGGGTCAAGAGCATCCAGGCAGGGCACCTTCAGTAGCCATTGCACTACTGTATTAGGGGGTAGGCTTTCTATAAACACGCTGGTTCAAAATGAACCTCTTACTGTTTCCTTTCAATCAAATTGTCCCCATTAAGTCCCTCCTATATAGAAATTCAAGCTTTAACACGGGCTGGACAGGCATGTTCACTTATCTGATGTGTGCTGGATATCTACTTTTGTTCAAAGAAGAGCCTTTGATAAATTACCCTGTCTCCCTGGTATTTTCATCTCTCAGAAGGAAGAGAAAACAATAAAGGAAAATAACTATTCTGTCTTAAATTTTCACTGCATAGCAGAGTGGGTAATGAGAGACAAGTGTCATGACAGAGAAGATGGAGAATCCTAAACTTTGGGAATGCCAATTTCAGAGAGCCTTTCCTTCAAAAATACAAAGTGTTGAGTCTTTACCCAGAGACTACCAAAGGGACTTGTTCAAGACCTAAGGAAAATTCTAAGAAAGTGAAATGTTGGCTGTTAATCCCAACGGCATACTTAGAGGTGATTCTTGGCAGTCACATCTGTACCCTGTCCTGCCTCCCAGGCCTGAGCTGATGTGGGAGGGATCATTTACCCAAGCTTAGTCATCAGTTTCTTAGTTCAAGGAATCATCTGGCTTGTTGAACTGAGAGTCCAGGAACACGATGATGGCCATGCTCTTGAGCAGAGCCGTGAACTAACAAAGACCATGACCCTGATTTCTCAAGATTTGGTGTTCAAATTTGTTTGGAAACTTTTCTTTGTTCTCTCTCTCCCACTCTCTCTTTTGGTGGTAGGGAACCAAAGGCCTTGTAGATAGATGCTAAGTACACACTCCTCACCGAGTTATGTCCCTAGCCCAAGATTTTTAAATCCATCCTGACCAGATTTTGTTTCTGTTATTTGCAACCAAAACAACATTAAATAACATAGTCTACAGCCTTGCCTAAAGATTGAATAGTCTCATATAGAACTATTACTTTTTAAATGTCTATAGATAATGTTGACTAACAATTTGTGAACTCATTCTCAATTATTAGCCTGTTCAAAACTTTTTTCCCCACTACATATTTTTCTTAATAAATACTAAGAGCCCAAATGAAGAAAAAGTGTGTTGATGTCAATAAGGAAAAGGAAAAGATGGGACCCATAGATATAAAACTTTCTGACAATGTGAGGGGGCCTCTTTTCGAGTTAATGGACATAAAACCTAAAAGATTAATCAGTATTCATTTAAGGTAGGAAGTCACTGGCACCTGGCAATCTGCCCAGACCAACTGCGTGGCTCAGTGGGGGCCTTGGCACGGGCAGATGCTCCCAGGCACACTGGTGACTATTTTACAGACTGAATTTCACCCTACCGTCCTGAGTGAGCTTTGAGGAGACAGCTGGGTCAGCCATCCTGGGGCTGTGCGATGAACCTGAAAGAGACTCTACTCCAGCTCAGTGCGTCTTGAGAGCTGGCATGTTCTGGAAGCTTACTCTGTCCTCGGGCTTCTTTGTGAACACAGGGTGTACTGCTCAAATTAGCTGCTGTTTGTTATTGGACGAACTCCTTCTCTGGCTGTTAACAAAGTGGATACTTTTTTTTTTAAATATTCATTTTTTTCATACCTTCATTTTACTTATTTATTTTGATGTGGTGCTGAGGATCAAACCCAGGGCCCCACACGTGATAGGCAGACGCTCTGCCACTGAGCCACAACCCCAGCCCACAAGGTGGATACTTTGAGGAAAGAGTGGCAGCTCTGACAGGGTAAAAACTGAAAGTCATCGTTCGTTGGATAAGCAGACGTCGATGCTATCATCTCACTTGAGTTTGTAGTTTTAAATGATTGTAAGTACCGAGAATCATCACCAACCTATTTACAGGCCTGCCCTGTGCTCCTTGTAAACATTGGTCTATCCATAGAAGGACCTTCATAAAACACGAGGTCCATTTTAACCAGTGCATCTGTTTAACCAATATAAAAACCTCAGATCCTGGGCTGGGGTTGTGGCTCAGCGGTAGAGCGCTTGCCTGGCGCATGCGAGGCCCTGGGTTTGATCCTCAGCACCACATCAAAATAAATAAATAAAAATAAAGGTATTATGTACAACTAAAAGAAATAAACATTTTAAAAAACCTGAGTTCCTGCTATAGGACTATGTAAAATTTTAAGATAAACTATCATGATTAAAAGTATGTAAACTGGGCCTGGTGGCACACACCTGTAATCCCAGAAGCTCGGGAGGGTGAGGTAGAAGGATCATGAGTTCAAAGCTAGCTTCAGCAAAAGCTAGGCACTAAGCAACTCAATGAGACCCTGTCTCTAAATAAAATACAAAATAGGGTTGGGGATGTGAGCTCAATCCCTGGTCCTCCCCCCACCCCCCCAAAAAAATATACAAAATGAAGCTGGGCATGGTGGTACACACTTGTAATCATAGCAAGTTGGGAGGCTAAGATGGGAGGATCAAAAGTTGGAGGCTAGCTTCAGCAAATTAGTGAGATCCAGTCTCAAAATAAAAAATGAAGGGGTTGGTGACGTAGCTCTGTGAGACAGCACTTATCTAGCAAATGTGTTCAATCCCCAGCACCTCAAAAAAAAAAAAAAAAAAAAGGAAAAAGTATATAAAATCAATAGTATAGTAATTTAGGATATGGTATTAATAGTTACATGTCATTACTTCCACCCTCACCTCACCCCATATGCTGCCCTCTGCTTGACCCACATGAGTCAGAGAAACAAGCATTCTGAGCTCAGGAGCATTACTAACCAACCATAGGAACCACCCTGTATGGCTGTTAATCCTTGGTCTCACCAATTTGCTGACACACCTAACCTTGGCCTGCTCCTAAGACACAATGCTATTCAAATATAGTTTGAAGATGGACTTCCTTAATTTCTAGTCTTCCTTGTTTAAAAAAAAAACAAAAAAGCTTTTTTTTTTTTTTTTTGGAGGATGGGTATTGGGAATTAAACCCAGGGTTCAATGTATCTCTGAGTTACAGCCCCATCCCTTTTAGTTTTTTTTTTTTTTTTTTAAATCAGGGTCTTGTTAAGTTGCCATGGGTGGCCTCAAACTTGGAGTCCTCCTGCCTTAGCCTCCTGAGTGGTTGAAATTACAGGTATGCACCACCACACCCAGCTTTGTAAAAATAATATATCAATGTGGCCTAGTTCTCTGTGACAGAGAGCTCCTGAATTCCCAAGCTAGTCCCTTGGTTCACTTTTGGGTGTTGCAAACATTCTCTAAAACAACTGGGGAATTCTTTGCCATTGGAAAAAGACCTCTGCTCTCAGGCAATGTTACTCAACACAAAGATGGCTTTTCGTCTCTTTCTAAAATTGGAAAAAGTTATTTAAGTTTTTTTTTTAATTTTTATTTATTTATTTTTATTGGTTGTTCACAACATTACAAAGCTCTTGACATATCATATTTCATACATTAGATTGAAGTGGGTTATGAACCCCCAATTTTACCCCAAATGCAGATTGCAGAATCATGTCGGTTACACATCCACAATTTTACATAATGCCCTATTAGTAACTGTTGTATTCTGCTACCTTTCCTATCCCCTACTATCCCCCCTCCTCTCCCCTCCCATCTTCTCTCTCTACCCCATCTACTGTAATTCGTTTCTCTCCTTGTTTATTTTCCCATTCCCCTCACAACCTCTTATATGTAATTTTGTATAGCAATGAGGGTCTCCCTTCATTTCCATGCAATTTCCCTTTAAGTTATTTAAGTTTTAACTTTAAAAATGCAAAAACACACAGTTGGGGCAAATTGTGCTTTTTAAAAATTTTGGTGGTGCAGATGGAGCCCAGGGCCACGCACATGCTAAGCATGTGCTCTGTCACTGAGCTACACTCCCACCCTCAATATGTAAATTGACTAGAGTAAGATTGTCTTTCTTTTCAAGCTCCCACAGAACTAACAGATGAAACAGTGACCAACACAGAAGGAGGACACATCCTAATATCTGAAACCCAAAATTAATACCAGGAGATAATTCCACAGAGTCATCGTTTTTTTTTTCATTCATTTTTATCTGAAAGAGCAAAGATTAATCAGCTACTTGCTCTAATACCTGAGCAGGTTTAGAAAATGGAAGACCAACAACTGCCAAGTATCAGTCTTGACTAATCATGGGGGATACCTTGTTAAATTTAAATTTGTTGAGTGATAAGATGTGACTACCATTTAAGTATATTTCTTTCTTTCTTTCTTTCTTCTTCTTCTTTTTTTTTTTTTTTAGAGTACATTTCATTGCTAACAGTAAACAGCCTATGTGGTCACTGTTTCAGGTCCAGTCTAAGAAACAACCATGGTCGCTGCATTTCGGTTGTCTCTCTTTCCTATCTAGCCAGTTAGTTTCTTCATAAAAGAAAAAAATAGAAATCCGTTCAGTGTCCATTCAATTTTTCAATTGCAGTTCTCTCTGCTCTAGGGAGTCAGATTCTGCTGAAGATACTAGGTGTCTAAAGGAGGTGGCTACATGGAAGCAAGCTGACCCCCGTGAGTGAAAAACAGCCTGTCCTCCAAGCTAATTTTCATCTGGCGCTGTCTTCTCACAGACACAATATGTTAAGCGCTGGGCAAGTCTCCTTAGTAATTCCACAGACTATTGAAACCTAAAATGTAGAGCAACTGTCATATCACATGTTTTCTAACCAATGTGGACATGGCTGTGCTGTTACTCAAACTCTTTCTTATCTGGAATTTAAAGCATTCTTTTTGAAACCACTGTTTGCTGAGACCATTTTTGTCTTTGGAAGGAAGGAAAAAAAAAAAAAAAAAAAAACCCAAAGCCCTCTGTCCTAGATGTCTGGGAAGAGAGAAGCATTTTTGGAGGTGGCTTTACCTTCCGCACAGAGTTTCTACCCTTCCCTTTTCTCTCTTCTGCTAACTGTAATCACTCACTACTCCCAGACCCAAGGACTAGCCCATATGGATGGTGTCACAGGTTATTGTGTTGTGTGTGTGTGTGTGTGTGTGTGTGTGTGTGTGTGTGTGTATCAATACTGATATATTTTTTTTAATATTTATTTTTTTTTAGTTGTAGTTGGACACAATACTTTTATTCCATTCATTTATTTTTTATGTGGTGCTGAGGATCGAACCTAGGGCCCCATGCATGCTAGGCAAGCACTCTACCACTGAGCCACAATCCCAGCCCTCAATACTGATATTGATAGGGGTGCTCTACCACTGAGCTACATCCCCAGTTCCTTTTATTTAGTTTGAGACAAGGTTTCATTAAATTTCTGGCCTCAAACTTGTGATCCTCCAGCCTCAGCCTCCCAAGTCACTGGGATTACAGCGTATATCACAGTAATGGACTTTACTTACCTCTTAATGAGCCATTGTTTTCTCCCCCCCCTCTCTCTCTCTCTCTCTCTCTCTCTCTCTCTCTCATCCGTGAAGACAACCTGGACAGTGTCCTTGGTGGAGTTTCTCCAAGTCACTTTGGTTCCCTGGATGTGACTATACATGGTGTTTGCAGGGCCATTGATACCTGGTTTCAAGATTCCTTTTCTCATTAATCATTGCATGGGCCTCCTCACCTGCACCCTGGCCCATGTGCCCCTTACAGATCTTAGGGAATGTGTATTAGGGTTTTGGAATTCTCTTATTTAGAATCATGCTATTGGACTGCCTCAGCCTTGCAGAGTCATACTGACTGGGTAGCAGTGGGCAACATAAGGGCCTTTGACATTCCTGTGGTCCGCAGCAGTCCAGTCACGGACACAAGAAAGGAGTCTTCTGTTGGAAAATCTCAGGCAGCACCTATAATGGTTGTGGGTCTGTTGGGGGAAGCAGAGCTCACTCCCAGCAAGACAGAAGATGACACCCAAGAAAGCAGTCGATGAAAGGAATCATAAGATATGCCACAGAAAGGGCAGCCACCCTCCAGAAAAACAAAGGTGGCTTAAGAAGTTCAAGGCTATTAAAATCACAGTTGTAGAAAAACTATGGAGTTCTAATTAGACATAATTCTGAGGAATTTACAAATTTTGGTTTGTTTGTTTTTCTTTTTTTGAGTGGTGGGGATTGAATCCAGGGGTGCCTTACCACTGAGCCACACCCCAGCCCATGTTTATTTATTTTATTTTTATGTGGTGCTGAGGATCGAACCCAGTGTCTCACTGCGTGCGAAGCAAGCGCTCTACCACTGAGCTACAACCCCAGTCCATCCCAGCCCTTTTTGTTTATCATTTTGAGACAGGGTCTCACTAAATTGCTTAGGGCTTCATTAAGTGGTTGACACTGGCTTTGAACTTGTGATGCTCTTGCCTCAGCTTCCCAAGCCTCTGGGATTATAGGCATGCCCCACCCCCAGTGGTGTTTTGCCGCAGTCTTGGCTGGGCACAGAATCACGAGCCACCACACAGCTTTGTAGATTCAAACAGCAATTCTTTATTCCAGAACTCACACCGGCCTCCACACACGTTCTGGGGCAATCCCAGTTCTGCTGCCACCCAATTCACCTACTCCACGAGGCTTATTTCCCAAAATGCTCTCTGAATCTCACGAGAGTTCAACAGGAGCTTAGGCAGCGGGAACGCCCTAATTCCAGCAGCAATAATCCTCAACATCGAACTTCCCTAAAATCCAAGGTCTTAAACTGGGAACGCCCTAAACCCAAGGACCAGGATACTATACTTCCTCAAACTGCAGGATACACCCTAATCCTGGATCCACCCTTGTCCTTGGGCAGGGTCACCTAACATGCAATGTCAACAGCGAAATTAACATGGGGTACGCTGGCAAGGAAATTTCCTACTTGGTAATGGCCCTCAGCAGTGTTTGTCTTTTTGTTACATTAAATATATTGTCATATAAAGTATCTCAGGTAGTCAAATGTAAAGAAATAGCATATTAAGAAGTAATTATAGGGGCTGGGGTTGAGGCTCAGTGGTAGGCCTCTTGCCTAGCATGAGTGAGGCACTGGGTTTGATCCTCAGCACCACATACAAATAAATGATAAAGGCATCGTGTCCATCCACAACTAAAAATAAATAAATAAATATAAAAAGAAGCAATTATTCTATTTAGTGTATAATGCTATTATTATATGACAACTGAGATTAGTACCAGAATTTTGAGATTAAAAACTATTGAACTATAAAAATTACCTTAGTGTACACTGCTTTTATTATGAAATTTTTTTTTCTATTTTTAGGTTCTATGTATCTAGGAAGAAAAATTAGAAACTTTGACTATATTGATGTTTCAATAAATATTAGTTTATCCATTCTTTCACTAAATGCATTAAGTATATATTTGGCTCATGCTAATATTTGGCTTATGCTAAGCACTGAGGATACAAAGAAGTAGACAGTCTTTGTCAATGAGGGCTTTAGTCTAATGAAAATAGGCAGGGAAATAAATAATTAGCACAAACTAGGGGACAGTATTGACTCCTACTGAATGTTTTGGTGTGTAGGTTCATAGAGAAGATAAATCCTTTTTTTTTCTTTTCTTCTTTTTGCTGTACTGGGGCCTGTAGAATTCTACCATGGAGCTATATCCCCATCCTTGCCGCAGTCTTGGCTGGGCACAGAATCACGAGCCACCACACAGCTTTGTAGATTCAAACAGCAAATCTTTATTCCCGAACTCACACCGGCCTCCACACACGTTCTCTCGCAATCCCAGTTCTCCTGCCACCCAATTCACCTACTCCACGAGGCTTTTTTCCCAAAATGCTCTCTGAATCTCACGAGAACTCCAAGGGAGCTCAGGTAGCAGGAACGCCCTATTTCCAGCAGCAATAATCCTCAACATGAACTTCCCTAAAACCCAAGGTCTTAAACTGGGAACGCCCTAAACCCAAGGACCAATACACCCTAATCCTGGATCCACCCTGGTCGTTGAGCAGGGTCACCTTTCTCAAACACACATGCAAGGTCAACAGCGAAATTAACATGGGGTATGCTGGCAAGGCAATTTCGATGCGTCATTTCTACTTGGTAATGGCCCTCAGCACATCCTTCTTTCTATCTATCTATCTATCTATCTATCTATCTATCGTACCAGGGATTGAACCCAAAGGTACTTAACCACTGAGCAACATCCCCAGCCCTTTTTAATATTTTATTTAGAGACACAGTCTGTCTGAGTAGCTTAGAGCTTCACTAAATGGCTAAGGCTAGCTTTGAACTCAAGATCCTCCTGCCTCAGCCTCCAGAGCTGCTGGGATTACAGGTGTGCGCCAGCTGGCCCAGCCTCCCATCCTTCTTATTTGTTATTTTGAGATAGGGTCTCACTGAGTTGCTGAGGCTGACCTCAAACTTGAGATGCTCCTGCCTCAGCCTCCTGAGTTTCCGGGACTGCAGGCATGGGCCACTGCACCTGGCTGGAGCAGGGCATCTTTGAGCTGGGCTGCAGGATGATAAGCAGTTTGCCTGGTGGGCAAGAGAAGGAAGGGCACTGCGGGCAGAAGGGACAGCCTCCTTGGTATGGATGTGAGAAAGAGCAGGCAATGACGGTGGCTGGACGTGACTGGACCCTGAGGACCTTTGGGGTGGTACTAGGAGATGAGGCTGGGAAGGCAGGTAGGGTCCAGGTGGTGCAAGAGTTAAGCTTCATCAGAGTCAGGTGAAACTGAAGGATTTTAAATAGGGAAACTGCTACAGTTTAGAGATGGTTTGAGTGTGTCCCCCGAAGGCCCCCAGCATAGCAGTGTCGGGAAATGACAGAGCCTTTAAGAGGTGGAGCCCAGTGAGAGGGAATGAGGTCCCGAGGCCCTGCCCTCAGGGGGGATTAAGGTAGTTCTCTGCAGGAGCCCAATTAGTTCCCTTTTGTAAAAAGAGTGACCCTGGTTCATGAATCCCTCTGGTTTCCTGTCTCACCACGAAATCTCTTCCACACACTCCTGCCATTGTGATATTATCCCCTGTGAGGCCCTCATCAGAGGCCAAACAGATGGGGCCACCCAATCACGAACTTAGCCTCTAAAACTGTGAGCTAAAAAGGTACTTGGTTGTAGCAACAGAAAGTAGGCATAAATATAATGATCCCATTAGCATTTTAGGAAGCTCACTTTGGTGGCAGCAAAATCAGATAAGGTGGAGTGAGAGGTAAATTGTTGGAACGCTACTCTATGGCTTGATTGACAATGATAATCACTAAAAAAATATTTTACCATGTGTCAAGCACTTAGAATATATTATCTCATTTAATTTTTCCAATAATCCTATGCATTATAATGTATTAGTACAGAGTCAATTATACTGTGAGAAGAAACGACCCCCAAAAGTCAGTAATGGAATAGCCAAAATAATTCCTGGTTTATACCAAATGTTCTAAGCCCACATGGGCTTCCCAGGAGGACTCCTCCTCATGATCACATAGAACCCAACATAATGTAGGTTCATCTCAATGCAAGCCTTGCCGCAGTGAGAATCGGCATCCTTTTAACACTGGAAAGGGATTTGAGTCATTGTGTTGTATATGGGCTCTCAAAGCTACTGCCCAAGTGTCACACAGTTGTCACCAACTCCAACGAGCAGGAAAATGCAATCCTTCCATGTGCCCAAAAAAGAGCCAGACATAGATAGATACCAGCTAGAATTTCTGACAATCCTAGTTCTGAGCCTGGGATACAAATGTACACTTCTGACTTCATTTTGAAGTCGGACGAAGGCTTGTCAGCGGATTTGGTTAATAGAATGGTAGAAGCTTTAAGAGCTAAGAGTCTTTTTAAGAACTAAAAGCTAGAATGCAATGCATCTGATTCCTGTTTCCCCTTTGCCATGGCAACCAGAAATATTCTAGGTAGAGGCTGCTGGTTAGCCTGGATCCTGGAGTGAGAATCATAGATAGCAGAGGTCCCACCATCTTCCAAAGAGCATGGGGTGTGAGTTGCTGTTTTGTCACTGAGATTGGAAGGATGCCTGTCACTGTAGCATAACCCTGTCTACCTGGAACTGTCATAGGTGAAGACAATATTTCTGTGAGATTTTTAAATTCTCCACAGAAACTGCAATGCAGCAACAAAAAATGTGGAGAGAAAAAAAATCTCCACAGGTTATCATTATTTCCATTTGAAAAACTGGGAAAATAAGACTCAGAGAAGTTAAAGAATGTGCCCACAGTTTTATCTAATAAGCAGTAAAGTCAAAATTCAAACCCAGCTAATCTGACTTCTAGAATGGAGCCTCCAACTACAGTTAGCAAGAGCCCAGCTTAATGCAACGGAACTGGGGACGCACCAGGGGGATGATTTCAGTGATTTGTTGTTGTTGTTGTCGTTGTTACTGGGGACTGAGCCAGGGCTGCGTTACACTGGGCTAGAGGCCCTGTTCCTTTTATTTTGAGACTGGGTCTGGCTAAGTTGCTGAGGCTGGCCTGGAACTTGTGATCCTCCTGCCTCAGCTTCCTGAGCGCTGGGATGGCAGGCATGCGCCACTGTGCTCAGCTGTTTTTGTGACATTTGAAAGTAGAATTGAAAGGATCTGCGGAATGGTGGCACAAGAATAGAGGACAAATGGGAATTTAGGGAATTCTCCATTTTCTGGTTTGGCAACCAGACAACAGGGAATGTGAGCAAGCTGAGGAGTGGAGAGGTGGATGGTTTGGTTGGAACCCTCTCCTGGGGCACTTTGAAGCTGTCATTCCATTGCCTTCTTTCTCCCTTGTTTCTGACAATTTAGCCGTCTTCTTGTTGCTTCATTCATCATTTTGGGGCCTTTTGCTCTTGTTTACACGTTTTCCTTTTCTTTAAAAAAAAAATATATATATATATATTTTTTTTTTTAATTTATTTATTTTTTTTTGTCAAATTGACCAGGAGAGGTTGAGATATTCCCTTGTATTTATATTGCTTAGTGTTTGCCAAGCTTCTTGGATTTGTAAAGTTGACGTTTTTCATCAACTTTGGGAAAATTTGAGGCCATTATTTTTTCTGCTCCTTTCTCATTGTTATCTCCTTCTGGGACTTCAGTTGCATAGGTGTCTGAGATTCTCTACAGGCCTCTGAGGCTCTCCTCCTTTTTTTTTTTTTTAATTTCTTTTTAAAATATATTTTCTCTGTTCTTCAAATTGAATAATTTCTATTGGATGATCTTTAGGTTCATTGATATTCGCTTCTTCCTTCTTCCAATCTGCTCCTTCTCCTCCTCTTATTCTTAATTTTTTTTTTTTTTTTAACGGTATTGGAGACTGAGCCCAGGGCAGCCTCATGCAGGCTAGGCCAACACTCTACCACTGAGCTACATCCCCACCCCTTTTTACAATTTTATTTTGAGACACATTTTGCTAAGTTGCCTAGGTTGGCCTTGAACTTGTGATCCTTCTGCCTCAGCCTTCCAAGAAGCTGGAGTCACATGAATGTACCACTACACCAGGCCACTTCTTTTCCATAATTGTCATTTCCCTGCTGAAATTCCCTATTTACTCAGTTAGATAATTTTTCCCTTTATTTTAAATATATTTACATATTTTCCTTTCGTTCTTTGAGTATCTCTATAATTGATGCTCTAATGTCTTTGTCTACTAAATTCAACATCTGATCTCTATAGACTACTTGTTTTCCTGCCTGTCTAGTAACTTTACATATACTAGAAATTCTGGATTCTGTTATCATCCTCTGAAGAGTTTTCACTTCTGTTCTAGTAGGCATTTCACTTACTATGTGATCATTTTGAGTTGGTGTATGTGTAAGCTAATTTTATTTATTTACTTTGCTAGGATGGATCTTTGCAAAACCCAAGATATTTTTCTGAGTCCCTCTAACTTTGTGTGCTCAACCTTCAAACTCCTGTTTCTTTTTCTTTTTTTAAAGAGAGAGGAGAGAGAGAGAGAATTTTCATATTTATTTTTTAGTTCTTGGCGGACACAACATCTTTGTTGGTATGTGGTGCTGAGGATCGAACCTGGGCCGCACGCATGCCAGGCAAGCGCGCTACCGCTTGAGCCACATCCCCAGCCCCAAAACTTCTGTTTCTTCTGTGGATCTGGTCAAGATGTTTGGGTTTTGTTTGCCACAGGTTTGGCGCAGGCCTTTCTCTCTAAGGCAGTGGTTATACTTTAGTTTGTATCTGAATCATCTGAAAAGCTTATTAAAATGCGTATTTCTGTGAGTTTCTGGATTTGAATTTTTGTTTCCAACAATATGTCTAACAAACGTACAGGTGACATTGCTGATGCTGGTCCAGGGACAGCAGCACAAGAAATATTGGTCTTTCTGGTGTCCCAGCTGGAGCAGGGAGTGTTATTAGTGCTGATGTGGTTGTCCGCTTAGGTGGAGCTACTTTAACTCTTTAACTCTAACCTCTGCTTAGCTTCCAAACCCATAGAAGCCTGTGTCTGGTAATCCTTGGGCAATCTCATCTCACACGGGCAACCCAGCTCTTAGTCAAGTTCTCACGGGAGTCCCTACAGAAACAGAGCCCCTTTAAAATTAAAAGCAACTTCTTGGCAACTGCTTTTCTGCCCCAAAGTTTCCCCAAAATTTAAATGGAAACTGAGAAGCTGCCCCCTGAGCCAAGGAAGTGAGTTGGAACACATTTTTGGAGAACACAGCCTAAGTACACTTACCTGTGTCCATTCCTGCCTTTTGTCCCACTGTTCCCACCTCCTCTTATAAAAGTTGTTGTGTCCCTGAGTCCCCTGAGGATGAAGAGTTGAGACAGAAAAGGTGTGCATTCATAAAAAAGTTGCATGGGTATTCATATAAAACTTTAAAAATGTTTCAATAAACCCTTGCTGGGCATGTAGCTCAGTGGTAGAGAGCTTGTCTAATATGTGCAAGGCCCTGGGTTTGATCCCAGCACCTAAAAAAAAAAAAAAAAAAGAACAAACCCTATGACCTGGTACTATTATCAAACTATTTTTATAATTAAGGTGAAAATGAAGAAACTGAGAGGTCATGTAACTGGAGAGGAGCAAGCCACGACCTGAATCCAGGGATCTGGCTCCGGTACCCTAAACCCCACAGGGCACATTTCACTCCAAAATACGGGAGAAGGGCAGCCATGGCAGGCTGTCCAGGAAGCCGAGGAGCGGGTTATGCAATCAGGCCACTGATGAGCTCACGGCTGGCTCCTGGAACTAACCCTTCTTTGAGCCAGCAGAGTGCCACGGACATAGCATCTCCCAGCCCTGGCTTGCACGGGGTTCTTCCTCAGAAGGGCAGTGGTTATACTTTGGTTTGGATCAGATTCATCTGAAGAGCTTGTTACAACACGTATTTTTTGGACTTCTCTAGTGAGTTTCTGACTCAGTAGGTCTAAGGTGGGGCCAGGTTTACGTGCAGGAAAAGGGAGACTGGCTCTCTAAAGGCATTCAGGGAAAAGGAGATCCAGCTTCCTCAGGAGGTGAAGGGAGGTGGGAGGCGCCTATTTATACCTGGCCACTCTGCCCAGGCACAGATTGCCCTGCATTTAAACCCATCAACTCAATTACCTTGAGCAGATTAGCCCCAGCAGATCCCTAAAGGCTTGCAGCTGTCTTCAGGTGTCCAGAGGATTATTATGGAGAGATGTTGATCAGCTGTTCTCAGAGTCTCCTGTGGGCAGAACAAAAGGAAAGAAGCTTAAATGTCAGCCAAGGATTTAGATGTAAGTGAGAAGTCTGTGAAGCAGGGAGGTCCCGTGTACCCAAGCAAGTGCCTCCAGACTTTTTTCTCTTATTCATATCTAAATATCCCCTTCCCTACCACACTGATTTCCATGTTTATTATAACAACAACAATAACAGCAAATGCTTGTGTAGTTCTCACTTTGTGCAAAGCACTGTTCCTAAGGTTTTTAAATTCCACAGTCCCTCATTCAATACAGCAACACAATGACTTAAATACCATCACCAGCTTCTTCTATAGCTGAGAAAACTGAAACAGAGAGGGTGAATAAACTCACCAAAGGTCACACAGCCATCAAGTGGCAAAACCAACATTTGAAGTCTTAAAAGTCCATCTTCATAGGCACACTGCTAATTTGTAGATAGTTTATTAGAACAGAATTCAAGACAAGGAGATACATAACGTAGAGAGCTACGAAATGGTCCTAAAGGAACTATATTCCTCAGAGTTCTCTCCTTTGAGTCATTCCCTCCTCCACTGAATCTTGGCACAATGACTTGCTTGAACCAGTAAGTAGGGAAGCAACTTCCGGGGACTTCAAGCCCAGGCTGTAGAAGGTCTGGGGTTTTTGCTTTCTGAGAACCAGCTGCCTTGTGAAGAAGTCTAGGCTGCCCACCCACAGGGAAAAGCACTGGAGAGAATCCTCGAAGCCAGGAGGCCCCACGGAGGAGCACAGAAGCACTTCAGCTCAGAGTCAGGAACTGGGGTAAAGGAGGCCATCTTGGATGCTCCATTCCCTGTTAAACAGTTGGTCCCAGGAGACACCGCAGGGCAGAGGAGCTGATCCCCCCTCACATTCTGACTCAAAAAGGGTTGTAGTTTTAGGTCATGAAATCTTCCTTTTTTTATTGTGGTGAAATCCACATCACATGAACTTACCATTTTAACCTTTCCTTTTCCATGATGGGGGCTGAACCCAGGGCCCCACATGCCACAGTCTTGGCTGGGCACAGAATCACGAGCCACCACACAGCTTTGTAGATTCAAACAGCAATTCTTTATTCCCGAACTCACACCGGCCTCCACACACGTTCTCGGGCAATCCCAGTTCTGCTGCCACCCAATTCACCTACTCCACGAGGCTTTTTTTCCCAAAATGCTCTCTGAATCTCACGAGAACTCCACGGGAGCTCAGGCAGCAGGAACGCCCTAATTCCAGCAGCAATAATCCTCAACATCGAACTTCCCTAAAATCCAAGGTCTTAAACTGGGAACGCCCTTAACCCAAGGAGCGGGATACTTCCTCAAACTGCAGGACACACCCTAATCCTGGATCCTCCCTGGTCCTTGAGCAGGGTCACCTTTCTCAAACACACATGCAAGGTCAACAGCGAAATTAACATGGGGTACGCTGGCAAGGAAATTTCGATGGTCATTCCTACTTGGTAATGGCCCTCAGCATCCACACATGCTAACTATGTGCCCTACCACTGAGCTACCCTCCCAGCCCTTTTTGTAACCATTTCTGAGTGTACCATATAGTGGTGGTCAGCACATTCACACTGTGTCAGCCATCGCCACCATTCCTCTCAGAACTTTCCATCACTCCACACTGAAACTCTACCCATTAGAGTAATTAATGGGTAACTCCTCGTACCCTCCCTCCTAGTCCCCAGTGACCACTGATCTAATTTCTGTCTGCATGTTTTTTTGTTTTGTTTTGTTTTGTTTTTGAGTACTGGGGATTGAACCCAGGCAGCTCCATCACTGAGCCACATCCCCAGCCCTTTTAAAATCTTATTTTGAGACAGGGTCTGGCTAAGTTGTTTGGGCTGGTCTTAAACATGCAATCCTCCTGCCTCAGCCTCCTGTATGGCGGGGATATCTGGATGAATTTAAGTCAATACATTTTTAAGGTGGTTTGCTCGGTAGCAACATACAACTTTATGTAGATACTAACAGATTTAACAATCCGTTTTTGGAACGTATTGATGTGCTTGTTGATTTAATAAACATCAGAGAGTCGAAGAAGCACTGGGACGCAGCCCAGAGCTTTGGTTCACTTTGTCATTTGCACATTTAATCCTACTGTGTCATGGTTCACCATGTAATAGGTAAAAATATGATCCCACTTAACATTTACTTTAAAGTAGAGAGGGTATATATCATTTTTATCTTTCACAACATCCTGATGAGGTAGAATTTTTTTTTTTTTTTTTTTTTTTGGATCAAGGGACTGAGGATCAAAGAGTTGAAGCGACTTGCCCTGGGTCATACCATAGAACAGGTTGGTCAGCAACTATTTATTGATCGTTCCTGTTTGGGAAAGTAAATGGCAAGGAACCCACAGGACAATTCAGTGGTTTGAAAGAGAAGACGCAAGCCTGTTCTTTAAAGAGCCTCTGCTTTCCTGGGAAACACCCCGTCCTGCCCACTGCTCCCTACCAACCAAGACGGCTCTGTTTTATAGGGTTTTAAGAAGCAAATATGTTTGGCTGTATTTGGGTTAAGCCTTTTGCTTTTCTCTCTCTCTTCTTCTTCTTCTTTTTTTTTTTTTTCTTTTCACTATTGGAAATGAACCCAGGGGCCTTCTACCACTGAACTACAGAGCTGCATTCTTAGCCCTTTTTAAAATTTTGGAAACAGGGTCTTCTTTTTGCGGCATTTGGGGATTGTGGTGCTCTGCCACTGAGCTACATCTCCACCCTTTTTATTTTTATTTTATTGCCCGGGCTGGCCTCAACCTTGCCATCTTCTTGTCTCAACCTCCCGAGTAGCTGGGACCACAGGCGTGCACACCATGCTGGGGTTGGCTATATTTAGGGCAGGAAGAGCAAGAGGAGCAAGCAGGCACCACACCCCTCACCCCATGAAGAAAGCCACAGAATCATGTTCTATTAAAAAAAAAAAAAACATTAAATCAATTCAATGGGTCACTAAAAATCATTTTTAATGATTTCCTTAATTTCTTATTCTGTTTATTTTTAAAAATTTTATTCTAATTTGTTATACACAATGGCAGAATGCAATTCATTTCATATTATACATATAGAGCACAATTTTTCAAGTCACGGGTTGTACACAAACTGTTTTCACACCATTCGTGTCTTATACATGTGCTTAGGGTAATGATGTCTAACTCATTCCACCATCATTCCTACCCCCTTGCCCCCTCCCTACCTCTCCCTCCCCTTTGGCAATGGAAGGGGGGCATGGGAGGAAAGGAGTAACTTTAAAAGACATTTTTTTTTTTTAAAGAAACAGCAGAATTGCTCATGGCCAGTGTTTTTCTTTGGTTTTTATTTCCACTGTACATACATACATATGCCTCCACGCCATGTTTCGGGAATTGGGTCCTGAGGTGAAACACGTTTCTTACTGTGGATGCTGGCGAAAGCCCTTGACAACCACTGCCCGGGCCTACTCCTCTCCTGGCTCCAACTCCCTCACAGTGCAGAGACATCCTGCAGTCCCTGGGGACATCCACCAGGTCTGTATGCTCTTTGCGCAAACACAGGAGAAAGAGACAAACACTACATTACCCAGGGATAGATAGCATTCCAGAAGTGAGCCTGGAATGGTTACAATGCTGCATGTAAAATCGTGCCTTTGTACCCAGGGTGATTTCCTGGGGACAGGCATGGGGACACAGTGTTATGCCAGGGAGACAGAAGCATCAGACACCTACGCGTACTTCCTTGAAACTTTCTGGGTCTCTGTCCCTTGGTCTGTAGAATTGAGATGAGACTAAATTTTCTTTTCTTTTCTTTTTTTTTTTTTTAAATTCTCTCTCTCTTTTTTTTTTTTTTTTGAGAGAGAGAGAGAGAGAGAGAGAGAGAGAGAGAGAGAGAGAGAGAATTTTCCAACATTTATTTTCTAGTTCTCGGCGGACACAACATCTTTGTTGGTATGTGGTGCTGAGGATCGAACCCGGGCCGCACGCATGCCAGGCGAGCGTGCTACCGCTTGAGCCACATCCCCATCCCGAGACTAAATTTTCTTTAGGTAATTTTCCACCATGAGAAGGATGCTAGAAAGGTTGAATGATGTCCCTGACTCCTTGTTTTCCCAAGGAGGGCCCTGGGGTGGGGCCTGGAGGGGAAAAGCCTACCTTTCTTTGAAAAATGGTGTCCTGTTTTTGGTTTATACTTTTCTCAAAGTTGGTAGGGATAGACAAGTACCATCTTTGAAAGACGTCTAATGTGTGTGTCAGGATTGAGATGGAGACTTACCTACAGGACCCCTCCCAGATCTGTATGTCTATAATCATGAGTCTTACATCATCTTATTCTCATCACTTAAATAATGAACTGTAATGATCTGTGTGTGACAGTGTAGCAACAGCACCTTGACCACATATAAAATTTCCCCCCATAATTGCCATGTATGTAAAAAGGGACTTGGAATTCCTCCGGACACACGGTTGCAGTGATTCTTTATGCTTAGCTGAGGAAACATGAATTTCTGGTTGTGGGCAGAATTTCAATCCTGGAGTCTATGCAGAGGGAGGGGAGCGGGCAGCTCCTGGACCAAGGAGACTCATGGTAGAAGGAGAGGAACCCAAGCATTTACTGACAGCCATTTTTTTTCTTTATTGTTGAGGTTTGATTTTTGTTTGTTTGTGTGTTTGTTTGTTTTGCAGTGCTGGGAAATAGAACCCAGCACTCCACCCACCAAGCTAAATTCTCCCAGCTCTTTTCTCTTAATATAGGAAAAACAGCAGTGATTCTTTATGCTGAACTGAGGAAACATGAATTTCTTGTTGTGGGCAGAATTTCAACCCCGCCATGGCGCACACCTCTAATCCCAGCGGCTCAGGAGGCTGAGGTGGGAGGATGGAGTGTTCAAAGCCAGCCTCAGCAAAAGAGAGGCCATAAGCAAGCCCCTGTCTCTAAATAAAATACGAAATAGGGCTGGGGACGTGGCTCAGTGGTTGAGTGCCCCTGAGTTCAATCCCCAGTACCCACCCTCCCAAAAAGAGGAAAAAAATCTAGAGCTTCAACTACTCTGCTGATATCAGGAGGGAGACAGGTGTATAGAGTTCTAAGAACTCTTCCAACTACAGTCTGGGTCCAAGAGATGTCCCCAAATCTATGTTGCTTCTTCTTTTATTTTTTATTATTATTTTTAAAAATATTTTTTTAGTTGTCAATAGACCTTTATTTTATTTATTTGTTTTTATGTGCTGCTGAGGATCGAACCCAATGCCTCACAGGTGCTAGGCAAGCGCTCTACCACTGAGTCACATCCCCAGCCCCTCTTTTATTTTGGGGGGTGTATGTTGGGGTTTGAACCAAGAGGCATTCTGCCACTGAACTACATCCCCAGCCCTTTTTTAACTTTTTATTTTGAGACAGAGTTTATCTAATTTGCTTAGGGCCTTGCTAAATTGCTGAGAGTGACCTTGAACTTGCAATCCTCCTGCCTCAGTCTCCTGAGTCCCTGGAGTTGTAGGTGTGCGCCACCACACACAGCTAAACCTGTGCTTCTCAACACGTTGGGCTGAATCCGAGCATTTCCAGCTATACACAGGTGGCCTTGGGAAGGACCTGTGAACTTCCCACCTTTGTATGCAACATAAGAGCAGAAATTATTTTCATCAAACAGAAAACATCCTTGTCCATTTGAATTTCAAACAAAGTAATGCTGCTCTTCAGGGCTGATTTAAGCAAATTCATCTTCATTGGGTAACCCCACCTGCTGGTTCAATTTGAGAACAAATTCTTGAATTTTGAATGTAGGTATGAGAGGGATTGTTTGAATTATTTCGTTTGTATTTTCCCAAGGTATAGAGAAAGGTATATAATTTGATGGTTGATTTCTTTTTCTGGTAATTTTTTTTAAGAACTTTTCCAGACAAGACAATCTATTAAACGATCTATTAAACAAATTGGAATACTGCCCAACTCTCTGGATATGAAAACACACACACACAGACACACACACACACACACAGAGAGAGAGAGAGAGAGAGAGAGAGAGAGAGAGAGAGAGAAGGGCACAAATTGAAGGAAAAAAGAAAAGATTTATTAAAGGGCAATGTATTGGATTCTTAGAACCAAACAAACCCCCAAGCCCAGCTTATCTAAGTAAACCAAGGGAAATTTAATCTTAGCCTTTACTATATATTCAGTACATTGTGGCTAACATTTTCAACCGTGTTAGAAATCTGGTTGGCTTCCAAGCACATGCAACACTAGAATAGAGAAATAGTATAGATAACGATCTCATTTTTCTTTCCCTCTGAAACACTGACAACGATTCTTTGTAAAACGTCTCAGGACATTGAAGGAAGTTATTGACAAATATTTTTCAGAAATCTGTCAAGAGCTGATTATTGCAATTCATATAATGTGGCTATTCCATTTCATAGGTTTCGTGTGCTGCATGATTAAAACATCCGTGAAAGACAACAGGGTCTCAAGGCTGCCAAATACAAGAGGGACCAGGAATCAGGGTGCAGGTTTGAAAGGGGGTGTTTTCAGGGGCTGTGAGGATGGAATGATGACCTCGGGTGACCCAGGTAGAACTACCAGATACACACTGTCCCCTCCCAACCAGAGCAAACATTATCCGGCAAAACCGGAGAAATCCATACCTTGTTAGTGTTTCAGGAATACTTGCAAATGTGCTGCTCTCAGCGGAAAGTGCCATGTTAGTTTCTCGCTCTGTGGTCACGGGCAGCACAGGCACCCCAGGCACCTGAGACCCAGAGAGAAACTCAAGTTCCCGTTTTAGCAATTTAGTTTCAGCTAAATTAGCTTCACCAGTTCTTTTGATCAAGGCACCCTGTCACCGAGGCCTGAAGGCCTTGGAGGCAGTATTCCACCCTCTTCCCCGTTGCTTCAGAAGGAACCACTGAGTCATGAAGTATGTGAATGAAGGTGCCATGATCATGGCTCCATTCCAAACTGGATGATAACCATTTGGAAACTGAACATCGCAGTGCATAAGAGGACCTCATAATGGTGCCACCCAGCACAGCAGGCTGGTCGGACTGATTCTTGGAATCAACCACCCAAGGCAAGTGTAGATTTTTTTCTTTGATAAGTCTCAAGTCCTTTTAATGGGTGGAGGATACACATAGATCATTTCATTTGACTTGCTGTAGGGTTTTTGATTCCAAATTTCACCCATGCCCACCTATTCTTTTCCTTGGAAACAGAAGACCATTCTTTTTCTTTTCTTTTTTTTTTTTTAAAGAGAGAGTGAGAGAGGAGAGAGAGAGAATTTTTAATATTTATTTTTTAGTTCTCAGCAGACACAACATCTTTGTTGGTATGTGGTGCTGAAGATCGAACCCGGGCCGCACGCATGCCAGGCGAGTGCGCTACCGCTTGAGCCACATCCCCAGCCCCAGAAGACCATTCTTACACTTTGTCTGGGTAGACATGGTAATGTCATGCTTGCAAATGACAAGTGAATGCTAGGTCCAGTCTTGTTCATAGTCTTCAGCAGAGATGATGACATCTTCTTTCATAACATTGTACTTAGCATGTCAATCTTCATTAAACTATTTGCTTAGGTAAAATCATGTGGAGTACATATATAATAATTCTTATTATTTTTGGCGGTACTGGGGATGGAACCCAGGACTTCACACATGCTAGGCAATGCTCCATCATTGAGCCCCACCCCTTTTAAAATTATTATTATTATTATTATTATTATTATTATTATTATTATTATTATATTAGGGACCAGACCCACAGGCACTTTATTACCTAGCTACATCCCCAGCCACGTTTCTCCCTACCTTTTTCTGTATTTTTTGAGACAGGGTTTTACTAAATTGCTGAGGCTGTCCACAAATTTGCAATCCTCCTGCCTCTGCCTCCCATGTGTGTGTGTGTGTGTGTGTGTGTGTGTATTTTTTTTCCAGTGCTGGGGATCAAACTCAGTGCTTCATGCACGCTAGGCAAGTGCTGTGACACTGACCTACATCCCCAGCCCTCAGAGTATATTTTTAAAGCATATATCTGGATGCACACCTCCTTCAAATGAGCTCCTATAAATATGAGCATTCACACACATAAAGCAACCATGTTTTTTTTTTAAGTATGTAAACTAGTCACCACAACTGGGTGAACCCATTTTTGTTGTTGTTGTTGTTGTTGTTATTAATTTAAATTACCAAAGGTAGTCAATTTTCCATGCCATAAAAACACACCCATAACTGAATCTCTCTTCTACAGGCTACACAAAGTGGGCTGGAGGTTTCCATAGGAATGCCAGGTTCCAAATGCATAGAAGTTTCTTTCCTCACTCCTGTTGAATTTTCCTTTTATTACTAGGTAAAAGAAAATCACATTTTCATTTCATAGAGCATTTGAGAGATGCAACCATTATGGCTCTATTCATAGCAATCTCTACATAGGAACAGTACAGTGGAGTTCACAAAGTATGCACCTGTGGTTGTCTCGTGGTCCCTGCTAGGTGAGCAGACTTGTAGTTCCTATGTACTTGTGGGAAACTGAAGCCAGCAGAGGTTAGTAACTTTCCGGTGGCTGGGGCACATACAAACTGACAAAGCTGGGGTTCAGCCAGCCTCTGTATCCTAATCCATTCTTATTTTCTATATGCTATGCTTACAAAAAGAAAATAAATAGTACTAAAGAAAGGAAAGGAAAATACTAAAACTATGGAGAAAGACTAAGTATCCCAATTTTCAGTTCCTTCCTCTAAAATTAACAAAACAATAAATAGTAGGCTAGTGGAGTTTGACAGGTGGTGCTTCAACCAATGCAGTGGGTTCTTATCGGCAGGATTGGTGGTGGCCTATGCAGTGGATGGTGGCAGTGAACTTCATGTGGTGTACAGGGGGACAATTTTACAGTCTGGCAGCAGCTGCCATGTATGCAACCTTGGAGAGGTTCCAAAGCTCTGCAGTTGGGCGGCAGCCACCAAATGTTCCTCTCCATCTCACCCCCATGGCTCCCAGCTGTCCTGGCATGATTTCTCATTCTCTGGTAAAGCACAGGAGCGAGGAGAGGGGAGCTGGCACTGGAGAGTTAGTCCTGGGTGAAGAGTTGGCACAACTCCTTGCAGATACTTGAGGTGGGGAGAGAAGTAGAAGATGGGAGAGATTGGCTACAATTCTTGGAACTTGCCCCAAGGCAAGGAGCCAGGAAGCTTTTGCCCGAAGTAGCAGAACATGAAGTGCTAGTCTTGGTTTGCCAAACTACAGGTTGCGAACTGGAGAAGAAGTTTGAGATTCATTCAGTAATTCAACAAATAATTATTGAACACCTACAGGTGCTGAGGATATAGCAGGGAACAAGTCAAAGTCCCTGCTCTCAGGGAGCTTACAATCTAGGGGGGAGAGACAAACATCTAGCAAGCAAATAAATAGATGGTATGCCTGCTGGTGATAAGTGCTGTGTAGAACAGGAAAGCAGGGCAAGAGGGAAAGGGACTGGTTGGGACTTGTGCTAGTCTGCTTCCACTACTATAATGAAATACCCAAAGCTGGATACTTAATAAAGAAAAGAGGTTCATTTTGTTCACAGCTCTGAAGGTTCAAAGTCATGGTACTGGTGTATATACTCCACTCTCCGTGACTATCTCATGGTAGATGGCATCACAGTAGTGGGGGATGTACACAAGTGAGAAGTAACATGGCAAGACGGGAAACCAGAGAGGGATTGAAGGATCAGGCTCTCCCTTTTATATTAGCTCACTCTTATGAGAACTGGCTCGGGGGGTCTCAAAAGAACTACACTAACTCCCTCCCAGGGCAGCACCCCCAGTGACCAAACCAACTTCCACTAGGCCCCACCTTTTAAAGATCCTACTACTGTCCAGCATTGCCACACTGAAGACCAGCTTTCAACGCCCAAAATTGTGAGGGGCAAACTGAAACCATACCCAAACCATAGCAGGGCTGGTGGTAGGGTCTTCCGCAGGTTGCTGAGGTTGATAAGGTGCTGAGCACTGATAATGTCATTTAACAGAGATTTGAAGGAGATGAGAGAAGGAGCCATGGGAATATCTGATAGGAAGAGAATTCCAGAGGGAACAGGATTCCAAGCAGAGGGAAGAGCAAGCGAAAAGACTTCACCCCAAGGAGAGCTGGGCACGTTTAAGGACTAGCGAGGAGGCTAGTGGGGTTGAAGTAGCATGTGGGGTAAAATTGTGGGATACGGGGCAGGAGAGATCGTAGGACCCAGACTTGTGGACCCAAGCCAGGCTCAGGGGAGGTGGGAGACCACTGGAGGGCTTTGAGCAGGAAAATGGTAGGATCTGGCTCTTGGAATAGATTTCTTGTGGCTGTTGTGTTGGAACACTTCCTGGGGCTCTGCTTCGGAGTGTGAAATCTGTTCTCGGCAGACTTGGTGTCTGACTCAGTTGCCCTCGTATTTTCCAGGTTGATTTTAATGAATCTCCCTGGACAGGTTTCTGTCTATTTGTTTCTAATCATTGGATTTTTTTAAATGCTGGGTTTGGTCTTGTCATCATCCATTCCCGATCTTTAAGCTGAAACACTCGGGTGGCTTCCGCTTGCTCTTGGCCTGAAAGGTCCTGCTGGGCTGAGTCCTTGCCCACCTTCTTTCCCTTTGTGTTTCTCTCTCTTCCTCTTTCTCTCTCTCTTCCAGCCATGATGGGCCTCTTTCAGTTCTCTCTAGTCCAAGGCCTTCCCACTTCTGATCTGTCCTTCCCTGGGTCGGTCCAGTTCATTCTTGTACACCTCCTACCTAGAGGCTCCACAAGTCTGTTGAATTAGTTAATTCATCCATCAAACGTGGCCCATAAAAATCAACTCACCACTGAACCCACCGTGGGGACTTATTTCTATTCTGGAAGGAAGCTCATATTTCACTAAGACTGAAATTTCACTCAGTCTTATTTTAAACTATATCAATATATTTGGGGATGAGTATTAATGTGATATTAATGAGTTATGAAGTGACATTTTGTAACACCTTCCCTAAGGGTTATGATTCTGATTCATTTCCCCACACCATCGTGACCCAGCACATTAAACGTCTTGTGAAACACAGGCCTGCTCCAGGGAAGGGCATGGAGGAGTCTGAAGGGTACAGTGGGAAGTGAACACCCACCTGTGTAGGATTCCAGCTGTGTGGGCTGCTGGAGAAGGCCAAGGTGTGGAGACATGGAACGTCAAGAGTGGCCGGAGGTGGTGGTGGGGAGATGAGCAGGCAGAGCCCAGGGCAGTAGGAATACTCTGCAGGACAGTAAGTATATCAGGCACATTTGCCCAGCCAACAGTGAACAACACCACGAGTGAACCCTAACATAAACTATGGGTGCTGGATGATAACGACTTGTCATTGTAGGTCCATCATTACTAACAAATGTGCCACGCTGGTGTGGACATTGGTAACTGTGGTAGTCAGCGAGTACTATATGGGAGGGAGTGGAACTGGGAGCTCTGTATCTTTTCCTCACTGTGGCTGTGAACCTAAAACTGCTCTAAAAATTATTTTAAAATGTGTGTGTGTAGGGCTGGGGATGTGGCTCAAGCGGTAGCGTGCTCGCCTGGCATGCGTGCGGCCCGGGTTCGATCCTCAGCACCACATACCAACAAAGATGTTGTGTCCGCCGAGAACTAAAAAATAAATATTAAAAATTCTCTCTCTCTCTCTCCTCTCTCACTCTCTCTTTAAAAAAAAAAAAATGTGTGTGTGTGTGTGTGTGTGTGTGTGTGTGTGTATATACATATATACATATACATATATATATATACATATATATATACATATATATATATAGAGAGAGAGAGAATATGTTAACTCAGACACACATGTAAATTTTAATTCGTTAAAATTTGAGTTTAAATAATTTGAGTTTAATACCTGGGCTGGGGCCTGTAACTCAGTGGTAAAGTGCCTGCCTCACATGTGTGAAGCACTGGGTTCAACACACACACATACACACACACACACACACACACACACAAATTCATACCCCATATCACGTGACTAGTGGCTACCACAGGTGTAAAGCATGTCTATCATTGCAGAAGGTTCTGCTGGACAGATTGTTCTACAGATTACCTTTCACATCTCCCTAGTATTTTGAAATATCTTCTATCTCTAAGGAGATATCTGTAACAGGATGACAATGACTCTATCAATCATATCAATCACCTTTCTTTTTTTTTTTTTAAAGAGAGAGTGAGAGAGGAGAGAGAGTGAGAGAGAGAGAGAGAATTTTTAATATTTATTTTTTTTTAGTTCTCGGCGGACACAACATCTTTGTTGGTATGTGGTGCTGAGGATCGAACCCGGGCCGCACGCATGCCAGGTGAGCACGCCACCAACCGAGCCACATCCCCAGCCCTCAATCACCTTTCTTTCAGTGCCCACTTTATGCCACGTGTGGTTTGAGAGTACCTTCTGTGAGTACATATTATCTTATTTAATCCTCACAGGATTAAACCATGATTCAGCTCAAGGAGGCCATTCTACAAGATCGTTGTAATAAATGATTAACTCAAGTTTGATTAACTCCGGTTTCCACACTCAACTCCTTAATCAACAGGAAAAAATGTAAGTTGGCCCCAAATCCTATCAGACCGTACAAAGACCTCGGATGCAAATCAAAGGCAATTCTTGCCAATGAGGCATCTGTGCCCACCTTGAAGATATGGTTTGTCCTCCAAGAGCTCATGTGTGGGAAGCTTGGTTCCTGGCATAGCAACGTGGAGATCTGGTGGGACATGTAAGAGGCGGGGCCTTGTGGGCCATCCTGGGCAACTTACATAAACCCTGTCTTAAAAACTACAAAAAGGGGCTGGGGTTGGAGCTCGGTGGTAGAGTACCCCTGGTTCAATCTCAGTACTGGGGGTGGGTAGAGGTGGGCCTGGTGGGAGTTGGCTAGTCCATCGAGGGCATAGCCAAGAAGGAAGTGGTGTAGTTAGTTCTTGCGAGAGGTTGTTATAAAAGATCCAGCCTCATCCCTCCCTTTGCTCTTGTCACTGTCTGGATCTCTTGTTGCCTTCCTGCCATTGGGATGCCGTCTGCCAGGAGGCCTTCACCCTGCCCTTGAACCCCCAGAACTCTGAGCTAAATAAGCCTCTTTCCTTTATAAAGTTACTCTCCTTCGATTATTTAATTGTAATAATCGAAAATTGATGAATGCAATGTTTTTTTCAGGAATCTGGAACACTTGTAAATTCAAGTACCACAGTATACCAATCCTGAGGCCTAAGACAGCCAGAGGACATTCAAATCTGGAGTCAAACAAAGCCTGGCCATGGTGTTCTTTACTGAGGAAGACCAATTTGTCCTCTACCAACTAAATTATAAAAGCTTAATACGTCCACTTTTAAATAGTGCATTTCAGAAAATTATGCATACACACCCATATAGGTAAGCACACAGTGACAAGAACAAGATGGGAGATGTTTTGCAGACATGTAAAGCAGAAAAAAGAAAAAGATCTTTAAAATATATTTTGAATTGGGCGTAATAAATATGCCCAGGGCTGGGCTGTAGCTCAGTGGTAGAGCGCTTGCTTAGCATGTGTGAGGCACTGGGTTCGATCCTCAGCACTGCATTAAAAAAATATAATAATAATAAAAATAAAATAAAGATATTGTGTCCATCTATAACTAACTAACTAACTAACTAAATATAAATAAATAAACCCATATAAGTTAACTTAATCCTTGGCATGATGGAGACTGACAGTTTTAAATGATGGGAAAAACCATAAAGAGAAAGACAATTCAAAAAAGTTTTTGCAAGAAATATTTCAAACATTCATTTAAACATCCAGCCACTTGGAATTGAAGCCAGAGGATCATGAGTTCAAGGTCAACAAGAACTTGTCTTTTATAAAAATAAATAAATAAAGGCATCAAATTAATGCCTGGGGTGCCCTGATATACTGACTTGGCCTTAGACTTAATTATGTTTTCTGCCATTTCACAGAGGAGAAAAACTGAGGGTCAAAGAAGTCAAGTTCTGCATTTCCTGGGTAATAAGTGGTAGAACCAAAATTGAAACCTAGGTCTAATCAACTCAAGAATTCCATTCTGACTCCCTATCAGGCAGAACTGATTTTGACTCATCTTTCTTTTTTCTTTCTTTCTTTTTTTGTGGTTGAAATTCTCATTGAGACCGGAATATTAGAATATCAATTTTAAAACATGAAATAGTGCTTGAAGGAAGCAGCCAGGACATTTTTGATGTGAGACTTTAACTTTTGATTCAGAATATTCTTTTATTATACCAAATTCACTTTAATGACTATGCCTGATAGTCTTTAAATGTAATAGTCTACGGGAAATAATCTGAAATTGTTTCCATTTATTTAAACACTTACATATATTTCAATTTCATATAGTTAAGAACGTTCTTCCATCCATTAAACAACCTAAAGGAGGACTCAGCGCACTTTTTCTGTGAAGGGCCGGTTAGTTCATTTTTAAGACACCAAGGACCACATGGTCTCTGTCACAGCACTCAATGCTACCATTGTGCTAGTAAAGCAGCTATGGAAAACAAATAAGTGAGCCTGGCTGTGATCCAATAAAACCTTATTTATGGATTCTTATATTTGAATTTTGTATAACCTTTTATGTTCATGAAATATTATTCTGCTTTTTTACTTTTTTCCACTATTATAAATATAAAAACTATCCTTAACACATGGGCCAGATAAAAATAGGTGGTAAGGTAGAATTGAGTCTCAGTGTTAGTATGCAACACCAATCCTAAAGGATGAAAGCAAGGCCTAGAGGAATGAAGATACTTCCTTTAAGAATATGGAAGAATCAAGCTGTGCATGGTGGCATTGACCTTTGTCCCAGCTACTATTTGAGGCTGAGGCAGGAGGATCAAAAGTTTAAGGCCAGATTGGGCAACCTAGTGAGATCTTGTCTCAAAATAAAAAATAAAAAGGACTGGAATGAAGCTCAGTGGTAGAGCTGCTTGCTTAGCAGGCACAAGGACTTGGGTTCGAATCTTAGTAGTACAAAAAAAATGAGTTTTGTCCAATTTGAAAGAAATGAAAATAATGAAAGCCACAAGAAGATAATTTAATAATCTGTGGGGAAGGGGCATTAAAGATCATGAGCAGGGGCTGCTTTACCATCCACAGATAGTACTTTAAATCATTTTTTAAATTACTTGTAATGCTTAATAGAAGACAAATTCTATGTAAATAGTTGTTATGCTGTTTATTCAGGGAAGAATGATAAGGGGCACAAAAATCTGTGCATGTTTAGTACAGATCACCACTCCAGAGGTCTTCACTCTGACACCATGGCAAAAGTACAATGCAGTCCTCTTTCTATTGTAATGTTTCCTTTCCTCTGCCACATCACTTTATGCCATTAATAATGTAAATTTTGCAAATATTAAATTAAAGGGGAAGAGGACAAGAGAACAGTAGCTTACATTTTACAATAATTACCGTATTTGTTGACCCAACCTGGAATTAAAGGACTTAAAACAAAGATTTGCTTTAATCTTCTCCACAAATGGACAATTTGTGTACAATCTTACATAATTAATACACCATTACTTTGAAGATTTACTAATTGAGCTTATCTCTTATATAATTCAATGTTTATTTAGGATTTTCCATGTGCCAGATATTATTCTAGCTTTCGGATATATTGAAGTAAACAGATTCTCTTACACAGTTGTCCCTCAGTATCTATGCGGAATTTGTACCAAAATCCAATAACACTCAAGCCTCTTATATAAAATGGCATAGTATTTGCATATAACTTAGGTGCACCCACCCACAGACAATACTTTAAATCACCTTTTGATTACTTATAATGCTTAATAGAAGACAAATTCTATGTAAATAGTTGTTATGCTGTTTATTTAGGGAAGAATGATAAGGGGCAAAAAAGTCTGTACATGTTCAGTACTGATGCAATTTTTTTCAAAATATTTTCAATTGACTGTTGGTTAAATCTAGGGATGTGAAACTCACAGACGTGGAGGGACAACTACATCCCCCTTCAAAGGAATGCACAGTCTAATGGTCTCCTCATTGGCAACGGCCTACTACGATCTCTTTATATGACAATCTACCAAAGAACATTTAAAAAATTAATTAATAGCAGTTAATCAGTTAGTTAATACTTTCTTATAAAATGCTTTCAACGTAAGCAGCAATATTGCCAAGCAAATGCAAATCAATAAATATGTACTTACTATTTGCAAGGCAAACTATTAGTAGTATAAATTATATATATATATATATATATATATATATATATATATATATATATATATATATATATATTTATTTATTTATTTTAAAGGACAGCCAGGCTTTTTATTTATTTATTTTTATGTGGTGCTGAGGATTGAACCCAGGGCCTCGCACATGCTAGGCGAGCACTCTACCCCTGAGCCACAACACTAGCCCCTAAAAATTATATTTTTGCAATAATACGTCAATGGAACTTTCCAGTAAACTGAAATAACTTCACACTTTTATTTTCTATCACCCACCTCTTTTCATTTCTTCCCACAATATCTGTCAAATAGGTTGAAGAAATCAGAGCACAGTGAGAGACAGACCATAATTGGTTTAAGCCAGGGAAATATCAGGGCTGGAACCCAGTGCTTCTCTTTTGAAAATCCTCCTTTACCCATTATCTCCTGGGTAAAAATTCAGATAAGTCATTAATCAGAAAGGCAGTTCCTGCTTGTAAGCAAACTCTTTGTCACACACAGCATTTCTGTTTAAAGTGAGCAAAAACAAGGAAATCTTTTTTCCTTTTCAACTTTTGTTCTACAAACATAAAAAACTAGAAATACCAGATGGACCTGGCAGTAATTAATGCACAGCAAGTTGAACCTTTTACCTGCCAGATCACTTTGTGTGTGCCATAGACAACTATAATTGAAATGTGATTTAGCTGAACGCTGGGTTCCACAGTTGACTTTTCCTTGAGTAAGTGATCAGTTTTGTCTTTCCATTGCTGTGGTCTAACCACAGAAATGAAGTTGCCTGTAAAACTCTTGCCTTCAGCATCAGTTTATTTTTTACACTTCTGATTTGTATTTTGAGGTGGCCACTATTTTTATAATTTTTCCCAGAGCACTTAGGGGCAAATTAAGGAATACAGGTGGTAACAGTGGTAGAGGGCAGCTGGGGAGGCATTCAGCATGTTCTGGAGCTAGTCCCACATCCAGTGTCTTGACTGAAGATGGAAAACCTGACTTCCAGATGAACCAGGCTGGAAAAGGGCCACCCTTTTAGTTCTAACCTAGTTTGGGCAGATTCTGAGAAGCTGCGTTTTCTTTAAAGCCTTCAAGCTAGCTATAGGTTGGCAGGAGGAATTCACCTGTCAAGATCAGCTTCTGGACCAGAGCTAACCAGGATCTGCCACCCTGTGGATACTGAAAGTGGCACAGTCCCCTTCAAGTACAAGAAGTAAAGGGAACAGGGCACTTGTGACCTCAACTAGGAGCTCCCTGTCCCAAACATTTCAAATTCTAGTCCTCCTAAGCCTATAGTTGCCTGGATCTTCATCATTTTTTACACCATAGATCTCATTATTTATTCTAAGAATAATATATTTGTGTTTTAATTTTTAGGTTTCTCTGATGCTGGGGGATGGAACCGAGGTCCTAAAGCAGGTGAAGTATGGGCTCTACCAGTAAGCTTAATATTTTTTGCTTATTTTTGTTTTGTCAATACTGGGGATTGAACTCAGGACTTCGCACATGCTAGGCAAGTGTTCTACCACTGAGCTACATCCACAGCCCCCATGAGTGATATTTTTAGTGAATAAAATAAGCATATATATGTACATATATAATATGTATACAATATTATATATAATAAGTGTATAATAATTTTTGATATATAGTAATATATGCACTTCCTTGTTAACATATTAAATGATATGATCTGGGTCCTAATGACTACCATACATTTAAAATTGCTTAAGTGATATTTCTAAGATATCTGCAAAAACAGTAATGGGATATGAAAAGACCTATTATTATTATTATTATTATTATTTTTTAGTGAAAACCTGCAGGTACATCTAATACTACTGTGGTTCCTTGCCTACATTCATTATTGAAGGAAATGCTAAATTTTATTTAGAGGTGGGTGAAAATTAAAATTTAATGTTTTCATCTAAAATCGCCTTAGATTCTACCTGTGGACCAAGGCTAACAAACAATACCTGAGAGATTTGAAAACAAACAAAAACCCAACTAATAAACAGGGTTCAAGAACCAAGTGCTACCTGAATGAAAAACAACTTCTAGGCTGGGGAGCCTCCTTCTTTTCCTACCATTTTGTTTGCCAAATCTCAGTTCTAGTTACCTAGTGGAGGATGCCGTCTGCCCTTCATCTCCTGTTACCTGCCGGTGTGGGTTTGCACCGAGTAGTGATGTTTCCGAACCCCAGCACTACCCCAGAGAAATAATCTCTTTTTCTCAAAGAGATATATCATAGGCGTGGTGATACATGCATGTAATCCCAGGAACTCCAGAGGCTGAGGCAGGAGGATTCCAAGTACAAGGCAACTTAGTGAGACACTGTCTCAAAATAAAAACTAAAAAAGGGCTGAGATGTAGCTCAGGGGCAGAGCACCCCTGGGTCCAATCACTAGAACTGCCCCCCCCCAAAAAAAAAAAGAAAAAAAGAGAGAGAGGGGTGGGGAGGGAGAGAAAAGGACGGGGAGGAGGAGAAGAAGAAGAAAAGGAGGAGGAAGAAGGAGGGGGAAGGGAAAGGGCAGGCAGCCACTGAAGGACAATTATTCAGATACTCTACTGCCAAATCTCCCAGAAAATTGAGAAAAAATAGGATCCTTTTCTTAATGATTTATCCCCATCAATGATTTTGCCGTCAGCGTCCTTAATTGTGAAGATTGCCTCAGTTAAAAGCCCATTGTCCCCCAGCCAAATACTCTTCTATGAACCTGTAATTAGAGGTCAACAGATGATGTTCTGGAAGATGATCTTCTAGCCTAATGTTGGTGTTTCAGATTGGACCAAACTCAGACTCCCAAGAATTACAACCTTGGAGTCATCTTCAATATTGGTTTTTAAAAATCTATCCTATTAGCAGAAATGAAACAGAGTGGCAAAGACAACTGTTGCTGTCCACAAAACTAAAAGGCACATTAACCACAAGCCTAATATCAATCAAGTCACCATCCTCACACAATGAAAATATTACCACAAAGCTTAGCAAGAGAGACTTTGAAGCCTAAACCCTGGGCAGTGATTCTTCTGTCAAAAAAAGTTTAAAAATCTCAATTAATGGATAGGGGAAATACCTTCATTCATATTTTTATTAAGAGACATAATATACTAGTCAAAAGAAATGAGAGTTTCCTGTTTAAAATGTGTATCCACTTTAATAAAGGATCAGTGGAGTTAATGCTGCTAGCTAAGTGACCTTCACACATGAGGGTGTGTGTATAATGCTGCAAAGAATGTGTAAGTGATTTTAATAGTTTTCAAGGACACAAGTGCTTAGGTGGACAAAGTGAGTTTTGTGTTTTATTTTTAAAGCATGTGCTAATTCAGAAGGGTAGTGCCTATAAAAAAATGCTTTCTTGATAATTACCACCCATGTAAATAAAACATTTTTTTAAAAAAGATACTGATCTCAACTGGGGCCTTGTTCTTTGAAAATAATATCTTGCTAAATTTGAAAAGCTGAAGAAACTCTAAGAAGTTGTGGTTGATATAAACCTTGATATTTGCACGAGGGCAAACTGAATTCTGGTTACAGATCCGGGATCAACTTCACTTGGTCATGAGAAATGCAAATCAAAACCGTGAGATAGGGGCTGGAGTTGTGGTTCAGTGGTAAAGCCCTTGCCTCGTATGTGTGAGGCACTGGGTTCAATTCTCAGAATCATATAAAAAATAAATAAATGAAATAAAGTTTAAAAAAGAGAAAAAAAGTGAGATACTACTCTACACCCACCACAGTGGATAGACTAAAAATAAATAGGAAAAATAGCAACTGTTTATAAGACGTAGAAACAAAAATCAACCCACATACACCGTTAGTGGGAATATAAGATTGTCAGCTACTGTGGGAAACAACTGGAAGTTCCTAAAAGAGTTGAACATACAAGTTATCACTTGATCCAGCGATTGCTTCATTTTTTATGTGCACATCCCAGAGAAATGAAAACATGTCCACAAAAGACCTGGTGTATGAATGTTCATAGCAGCATTATTCATAATAGCAAAAAAGTAGAGGAAATCCATGTGTCCATCAATTGAGGAATGGATAACAAACTGGAATCTTAATACAATGCAATGTTAACTGGCCAGGAAAAGCAACAAAGTACTGAGATTTACTATGATAGAGATGAATGTTAAAATATTTTGCTATGTCAAAGAAGACAGAAAAGATGGCATGTTGTATGATACCATATATGAAATGGACAGAGTGGGCAAATTGATCAAGACAGAAAGTAGATCAGTGATTGCTTAGGTCTTAGGGAGATTTTGAGGGTGAAAGCTAAAAATTACAGGAGATTTTGAGGGGCAATGATTAAAATATGCTAAAGTGAATGTTGCACAATTCTGTGCATGAATTGTACACTTCAAATAAGTACAATCTGGATTGTACAGTAGGTAAATTTTACCTCAATAACATTGTTACATAAAAATAAAACATGAGGGGCTGAGGATGTGGCTCAAGCGGTAGCGCGCTCACCTGGCATGCGTGTGGCCCGGTTTCGATCCTCAGCACCACATACAAACAAAGAAGTTGTGTCTGCAGAAAACTAAAAAATAAATATTAAAATTCTCTCTCTCTCTCTCTCTCTCTCTCTCTTAAAAAAAAAAACATGATTCAAATGACTTCTTACCTTGAAATCAGACAGACAAATATGTTCCTATGAAAAGAATCCAAAACACATTCATTCATTCATTCATTCATTCATTCATTCATTCATTCATTCGTGAATAGGTATAGGATAAGAAATAGGAAAAGAAGTAGGTGTGTGGGGAAAATCAGTTTGAAACTTTGTTCTACTTATTTATTTATTTGTACCTGGGACTGAACTTAGGGGCACTAGATCACTGAGCCACATTCCCAGCCCTATTTTGTATTTTACTTAGAGTCAGGGTTCACTGAGTTGCTTAGCACCTCGCTTTTTGCTGAGGCTGGCTTTGAATTCACAATCCTCCTGCTTTAGCCTCCTGAGTCACTGGGATTACACACACATGTCATTGCACCTGGCTGTTCTTTATATTTTGTAATTAAAATGTACATTTTGTAAACTTATTTACTTTATATCCTTGCATAATGTTCTTTATCTAGTTGGGTGCTTTCAGTCTTCATTTCTTCAGTCTGGTGTTTCTAGTACCAGCCCTGCTTTCCTTTTCTTTGCATGGATTTTCTCTGATACTTGAAGCATGTCAGTTACCATACAGTTGGATTCACACTACTGAATCTTACTTTTAAACCAAATCTGGTCATTTTTATTTTTTAATGGGTGCATTCAGCTCTTCACATCTAGTGTTCTTAGAAGACTAGATTTTGGCTCCCTCTTTTCCTTCCTACATTCGCTCATTTCAAAAAGTTCATATACTTTTCACTTCGGGTTTTCTTTTCTTTCTTTTGGTGGTTCTGGGGATTGAACCCAGGGCCTTGTGCATATGAAGCAAACACTCTACCAACCGAGCTATATCCCCAGCCCTCCCTTTTGGTTTTCTTGGTTTGTAGTATCTCCTGTGTTTTTAAATAGTTTACTTGTTCTTGGTGTATTTTCTGGTGGGGGATACTGGGGATTGAACCCAGGGGCACTTAACCAGTGAGCTACAGGCCAGCCTTCTTCATGTTTTAAAGATAGGGTCTCTCTCAGTTGCTCAGGGCCTCACTAAATTGCTGAGGCTGGTTTTAAACTCATGATCTTCCTGCCTCAGACTCCAAGGCACTGGAATCAGAGGTGGGAGCCACCAGGCCTGGCCCTTCTTGACATTCCTTATTGGAATGTATATCTTTGGTATTTCCTATAAATGTCACCCCTGAGATGCAGTGTTTTCCCCACCTTGTGTTCTAGTCCAGCTCTGCTGTCCCTCACGCTCTTCTACCCCACAGCACAGACCCTTAGGGCATTTCTACTCACTCTCCTTTCTCACTATTCTCCTCTTCCCCACGGAACATCTGGGACTCTTCTTCTACCATCCTCCACAGACTTCAGTTGTCTCCCAGCATCATTTAAAAAATCTCCCACAGAAAGGCCAACTGTGCCAATGAGATGGCTGGAAGCTAAACCGAGGACACCCTGTGAACCATGGAATTTCAAAGTCAGAGAGAGAGGACCTACAAGGATCTCAGGGGACAGTTACTAAGGCATAGTGACAGTCTATTTGATTCTGTGCCACTAACAAAAGGATTTCAGCTGTGTGATTAGGCACAAAATGGCCACTGCTTGAGCTTGATTTCTCTCAGCTACAGTGGTTTATTCAAGATTAAATGCAGGGGCTGGGGATGTGGCTCAGTGGTAGAGCACCTGCCTGGCATGGGCGAAGCCCTGGGTTTGATCCTCAGGTTTTTTTTTAATTAAAGGTAAATGCATTTATAGTAGATGATATCCTAAACTTTCGGAATCTATCAACATCTTAGGAACTAAGCATCCTGCTGAAGAGGAAAGTTCTGGGAAGGGAAAGTTTTAGATGGAACAGTACTTGGGAATATCTCCAAGAAAGGTGTCTGAATGAACACTTCCAGCAGGGAGACTGGGAGAGCAGGTGGTTCCTAAAAAGAAATGGTCAGAGAAGAATTGCAGATTTGGGCTTTTTCATAGATGTGGGCTCTAGCCTAGGTGGTTGAGAAGTTTGGAAGCACTCCAGGACAAAGACACTTCATCAGTGCTGACTGGTAGCAATGCTATGGGAGCCACATGTAAAATATTAAAATTTCTAGTAGCCCATGTAAAAAGAAAGTGACTGGACAGTATGTATAACTGAATAAGCATATTCTACCCTTAGTAGTTAGTCTACCCTTCCCTTTTTCGTAGATGAGAACACAGTAAAATTCAACAATTTAAAGAGTTATTTAAGATCATACAACTAGTAAGTACCAGAGCCAGAAATAAAATACTGAACAAGTATATATTGAGTGCCCTGTATGTATATTCATTATATTATTCCAATTTTATCTTTTTAAACTGTCATCAATATAAAAATTATTACAGAGATAATTTACAGTCTTGTTTTCTTCTTAAGTCTTGAAATCTGGCAAGCACAGCTCAATTTAGACTAGCCGCAGTTCAAGTGTTCAATAGCCACTGTGGCTACTGGTTGTCTGAGGGATAGCACTGCTCTGTAGTGAGGATGGTAAATATGCTACAGTGCCAAGCTCTCCCATTTCTCATCTCTGGTGGAAATCACCAGATAGCCACAGCATCTTTCCTTTCTTTCTTTCTTCTTTCTTTCTCCTCTTCTTTCTTCCTCTTCTTTTCTGTTGTTGTGATGGTGGTGGTGCTAGTAGGGACTGAACCCAGGGCCTCATATATGCTGGGCAATGCTCTACCGTTGAACTATGTCCCTAATCCCACCCCTTTTCAATTTTATTTTGAGACTGGGTTACCCTAAGATGCCCAGGCTAATCTCAAACTTGAAATCGTCCTGTCTCAGTCTCATGAGTGGCTAGGATCTTGGGTGTACTCCACCACTACTAACTCATAGCACCCTTTCTTCACTAGTCCTGGTGCGTTCTCACAATAGAGAACAGACTCTCAAACAGAGAGTTCACACCTGGGGAGAAAGTATCCCCCTCCCCACAAGATCGGGAGAGCAGAGGTTTGGTCTGCTGAAGTCTGGATCCCGAATGTCCCCTGAAGGCCCATGTGTCAAAGGCTCAGTTGGAGCTTAGCACTATGGGGATGTGGTGAGAACTTAGAGGTGGGGCCTAGCGGGAGGTCTTCTGGTGTGCCATTGAAGAGAACCGAGAGACCCTCTCCTTTCCTCTTTTCTCTCTTTCTTGTGGCAGCCACGAGGTGAATGGTTTTGCCATATATGGCTGCCACCGTGTGCTGTCTCACCACAGGCCCAGAGACAATGGGGCCAACCAATCACAAACTGAAAGCTCTAAAACTGTGTGTCAAAACAAACCTTTCCTCTCTTTGAGTTTATCTTGGGTATTTTGTTTAGGTAACGGAAAGCAGACTAATACACCGGCCTGCTTCATTCACTCCTACATCCCAGCACCCACAGCGAGGCCTGGGTTGTAATGGGCACTCAACCCTATGTTTATTCAGTGATTTTTAAAAATCTGTTTGTATCCTAGTTGAAGAGCTAGTGAACACAACTCATTTCTAATCATTTGTATTGCCTAAGAATAATTTACATTAAGCCTAAACTTATAAAGAGAACGTTTTCAAAATCTGTGAATTTAAAGAAAATTCTAAATGAGTTTTAAATTGAAAAAAAAAACAACCCTAAATCTTTATGGATTTTAACCTTTAAAGATTTCAGCAGCTCAGGATCCTGAGGCTGGAGGATCACCCCTGGGTTCAATTCCTGGTACCAAAAACAAAAAAAACCAGATTTCCTAGTAGATGTTACACCATGAATAAACAAAGGAAATTAGTCCATGTCTGTGTTTATTAAATGCCTATAATCACATTGTTTGCTGAATATGATACTAAAATCTAAACACTTTGCAAAATTCTCTGTAATTTCCGTCTATTTCTTAACAAATTTCCTTAAGAAGTGGAATCAAATGAGTAGGCTTATTCATAGCAATTGATCTCAACACTTCAGCTTTAAGTCTTTGGATTTTAGAGTTTTTTAAAAAAAGGTTCCCAAGAACTTTAATAATTATGATCATTATCATGCATGAAACTATCAATTGTTGATTGCTTCTTTTGTTCTAAATATTATGCTAAATGTTTCACATACTTTATCACATTTAAACAATACCAATTGTCATTTGCCTAAAGCCATCCAACGATACAGGAAATAACCAGCATTAAAACCCTGGTTTGCTTGACTCTCAAGTCTGGAATCTTGTCCATTCAGTTAGTCTACCCTCCCCATTTCTGTAGACAAGAATACAGAAAAACTAGAAAATTAGATGAGCTATTTAAGATCATTCAACTAGTAAGTAACAGAGTCAGAAATATAATCAACACTTCAGATTCTCTCCTCTACACAACATGCAAAGGCAAAGCACAGGACACATCGTTGATTAAAGATTCTTTTTTTTTTTTAATCTATTGATTGATTTTTGTGTGTGTAGTGCTGGGAGCCAAACAAGGACCCCACACGGAGCTACATCACCAGCCCAAGATATTTTTTAAAATATTGAAATTAAAATTCGACCCCCACAGAGAGAAAACAGGTGGTTACTGGTTCATGTTCAGTAGTCAGGATGGGGATTGTGAGAACAGGATTAAGGCATTAAACAGGGGACATAATCATTGATCCTGGTCCCAAACTAAGCAAACGAAGTGAACCATTATCTGTGAAGGTGGTTAGTGATTAACTGTTACTGTGGCACAGCCACAGCAGAGGAGCCCACAGCAGAGCACAGAAAGACCTGGTTGGAGCTGAGAGGCATGAAGGGTGATTTAAAGAGGAGAGGGCTGTCCTGGGTTGCTTACTGGGTGGGAAGGTCTCCTCAGATCCCTCCAAAGGGCTCTCCCCACAACTTCTCTCTAAACCTTTGAATCTCCAGCATCTGAATGGCTGGGAGCCAGAGGCTCAGGAGTGTCCCAGCCCTGGACGTTTTCCGGGCTAACCTGACCCTTCAGCTCTGGAAAGCGGCAGGTGCCTTGTCAATCTCCCTAAGCCAAGACAGAACTCAGAACAATGGCCTCTTCAGTCCTGGCTCTGCTGGCCACCTCTCCTCAAGGCCACCTTCCATTTAAATCCCTTTTTATTGAAGTCAGTTGAATGCTGTCTTTATCTGCATTAAGGGGGTTGGGGCTACTTGTGGCCACAATTAGGTCTTCAAGCCACCTGGGCATAGAAATCTCACTTCATTCCCATGTCTCACCATTCCAACTGGCATTTTACTTTGAAGTTCACAACTAATATTTGATCAGCAAAGTATTAAAGGAAAAGAAAGCTAGAATGGCGCACCACAGTAAAATACAAGCCGTGTTGCACAGGAAGCTCAGCGCAGTACACATCATGATTAATCATCAATCACAAGAGGTGCGCTCAGGAGTCTCCGTGCCAAGAGCTGTACTTGTTCCTCTGCCTCCCCTTGCTGGTCAATGTGAAAAGTGACACAGAGAAAAAATTATCTGCACACTTCCTTTTCTCTTTCCTCATGTCCAAATACTTCAAGGTTAACAAACAAACAAACAAAAAAAAAAATGGAGAGTGGGGTAGGTGATGTAGCCAGCATGCTTCTGGCCCTGGATTTGATCCCCAGCCCTGAAAAAAATCAAAACTAAAGAAATAGCTTTGTTTTCTATTTTGGGGGCAGGGTCAGTTCTTCGGTGGGAAATGCAATGAGATCACTATTAGGATGAGGAAATCACACCCTCCCTGGTGTGCAAATTGCACATCATTTACTTTCAAGTGCGTCATAAGAGGGCAAGATTTAAATCCACAGTATCACGGAGTCTAGACAGTCAATCTCACAACATTAGCTAGTCACAGGGCAGTAGGTGAATGTGACTCATATTTGTTGGACAATCAGATGAACTGCAAGTGCAAGAGTGCCATCAATCCGGTTATCTCGGTGGAATGACTTTTTCCATTTAGAAAGTAAACTCCTGTTATGGATATGTATTAAGAAATTTAAAAACTGGCCTTGTACTCAATTCACACAATGTGATGGGAGAGTGACATGGGGAATGTGGAACACCACCTACACAAACTTCTGACAGGTGTACTCACTAGGATGTTTTGGGAAATACAAATAAGTACCAGCTGCAACAGCTCATTGTCATTTGAAATTAAAGTAATAGTTCCTATGCCCTGGAGCCCCATCTTTTAATAGCAGAGATATTAGTCTTCGTAAGTCTTCCCCCACCAACCGTCCCAACACTAGGTCAGTTTCTCATCAAACCTCACAAATGAATTCTGTATAATCTAGGAATGATTTCCTCTCAGTGGTTTAACTTATCTGAGAAAATGAACTAATTTAAGGGTCACTTTGAGTCTCTACATCAGCTCTCTGAAGTTCCCCCGTGTCAGTTTTTACATTTTTCTAATAATTTGCAAAATCATATTCTTGTGGCAATTATATTTGCTATTGATGATGAAGAGTGATGTGTATATTCCAGGACACCCATGATTATTCCACTGGTGACGTGGATCAGTTAGCTAGCGCAGAACTGATTTTCAAATTTCAGATCGATTCTACTAATTTAAAAATCTGCCTGTCTTTGCCACAGCTCACTTATCCTGTGTGGTTAGTAATGATTCTAAGTTCTTCTGACAACATTGGCCATTCTAATCTTTAAAGCCTGACTTCTAAAATAAGCAAGGACAAGGCTAAGGCCTTTGATGGTGAGATCAAGCTGGAACATTGTGTGAGACAGAGGCTTGGATCTGGATGCCACATTCTAAAAGGATTGTTGCTGAATGGGAAGACGAAAATGCAAAAATAAAACCTGGACAGCAAAGAGACTCCCTGCACGTGATGCCAAGAAACAGTGGGCCCTCCACCTTCCCCTGTTGTTTCTCTTCATCTGTGGTTTAGTTCTGTGGCCCATGGCTGCAGCTACCCTTGCCAATAGCCTCGTTGTCCTTGCTTCATTCTACCAGGCAAAAGACTGGTGCTGGCTCCTCTCTGCTGAGATCCCCAGGCTGTGAGCTTGCAGGAGAAATTCTACAGCTGCATTCACTGGTTCCACTGTAGCCTCGTGGTCCCCAGCTTTGACTGGTCCCTCAAAATAGCATGGCAGTCATTTGGCATTTCCACTGGTGGCTTGTCTCTCTTTGTCCATAGTGTTTTACAGAATTCAACCTCTTCACTTCCTCAGACTTTTGACACCAGCGTATCACCAACCTGCCTGACAGAAAAAATAATGCTATTCAGATAGGAACACCTTCACTTTCCTACCCTGACTGTCGGCGTAAGTGCCTAATAATTGACTCTCTGGGGTCAGAATATAGGGAAGTCCTGACATGTGTTTGTTGATAGCTGTGGTGTAAAAATTCCCACTGTGGCCAAATTCCAGCTATTAAGGTGATATGAACCAGTTCCTAAAGTCCCTAAAATGTAACAAGGGCTTAGTAGGAACTGGCTCAAGCACCCACTGCAGAAGCCCAGACTTCTGTGCCTGGCTTATCTTCATTTTTGTAATGATTTCATTATTGGTATTTACATGCCTGGCTCATAGTGAACACTTGCTAAATACCTATTGAATAGATTGATATGTTTGTTATGTATGTTGTGGAACTCTGTTACCTTTGGTTCTGGAAGGCTGGACCTGCAAAAAAAGAAATTTGGGGTAGAAAAGTGCCAAGGAACACTGGGCATTGCAAGCCTAGGAATCTGGATATACCATCTGGTTAGCTGCTTTCTAGCTGCTTCAGCAGCATCAGTCTCGTTTCCTTCACCAGATTTCAAGCAAGTATTTATTGCCATTTGATTCTTTTTTTCCCCCCCAATGATTTATTTTATTTTTATTTATTTATTTATTTTTATTTTTATTTGTTCTAATTAGTTATACATGAATGTATAATGCATTTTGACACATCATACATAAATGGAGTTTAACTTCTCATTCTTCTCTTTTGATTTTTATATAAGCCCCATAGAATGTACCCTAATGCTGGTCTTTAGTAGATAATCTATTCAAATGCTCATCACATTCTTTTATAAATGGTATTGGTTTAATAAAGTATTTGTTAATATGGTCATTAAAATCATTTTCACTTGATAAATTTTGATGGGAACTACCAATAGCTTCTTTCCTTCTACTATTCATAAATTGCAATTTTATTTTTTTCTCAAGGTCAACACCAGTGTAGTAAATAATTTTTAATTTTATATTTAGCTTTTTAAGCCTGATAAATATGTTCTATATAATAGTATTTTAAAAAATTACTCTGATGCCACTTTCAAGATTATATATATTTTTACTTCTATTTTTTTGATTTTGGTATTGGGGACTAAATCCAGGAGCACACAAACACACACGCGCACACACACACACACAAAATAAAAATAAAAAGAAAAGAAAGGAAACAAGCAAAAAGAAACTATATCCATCATCAGTTACTTTTTTCTCCTTCCCCTGTATCCTGGCAACCACTAACATACTTCCCGTCTCTGCAGATTGACCTATTCTAGACATAACATACAAAATCATATAATAGGTGACATTTTTGTCTGATTTTCTTTTTTACCTAGCATGATATTTTCAAGGTTCATTCATGTTGCATCACTTATTATTAGGACAAAATAACATTCCATTGTATGGATAAATCACATATTATATATATATGATTATCAGTTGATGGATATTTTAAAATTAGGTTATTTATATTTTTATAGGATAAATTCTAGATGTACATCTCTAATTATGTGACTTTAAAGTATTTTCTCCTATTTATTATGTGGGTTTTCTTTGTCTTTTCTGCCACATTGGGGATTGAAGCTGGGGTGCTTTTACCACTAAGCTACATTCCCACCCCTGTTTATTTTTTGATTTTGAGACAGGGTCACTAAGTAGCTGAGACTGACTTCAAACTTGCCATCCTCCTGTCCCAGGATTATAGGTGAGTGCCACCATGCCCAGCTTCTTTTATTTTCCTTCATAGTGTCCTTTGCCAACTAAAACTTTTACTCTTTTTTTGTATTGTTCACTTTTTTAAAAAATTTTATTTTCTTAGTTGTAGTTGGACACAATACCTTTATTTTATTTATTTATTTTTATGTGGTGCTGAGGACCGAACCCAGTGCCTCTCACACACTAGGTGAGCGCTCTACCACTGAGTCACAATCCAGCCCCTGTATTGTTTACTTTTTTTATGTTTCTTTTTTCCACATTTTTATTGGTGCATTATAATTGTATATAATTATGGATTTTTTGTTACATATTCATACATGCATACAATATAACAATATAATTTGGCCAATATCAAAACTTTTATTCTTGATGATGTAGATTTAAACTTTTGATAAAGTCACTTTATCTTTTTTCTTCTCTTGCTTAGACTCTTTTTTATATAACTTTTTTTTTTTTTTTTGGTTTATTTAATTTGTTTACATGGTGCTGAGAATCGAACCCAGTGCCTCACACATGCTAGGCAAATGCTCTACCTCTGAGCCACAACCCTAGCCCCCTCTTGCTTATACTCTGTATGGGGTGTTGTATCTAAGAAACCATTGTCTAATACAGGGTCACAAAGATTTATTTTGAAGTTTCTTCTAAGAGTCTTATAGTTTTAGCCTTACATTTTGGTCTTGGTTGTAATTTGGTTCTTAAATGTCTCCCAAAGGCCCATGTATTAAAGGCTTAGTTCCCAGGAGTGGCACACTTGGGTGAGTGGAAACTTTGAGACACAGGGCTTAGTAGAAAGACCTTATGCCATCACAGGTTTGCCCTCAAAGGAGGTTATGAGACCTTGGTCTTCTTCTCTCTCTCTTTGTTCCCTGGCTTGCAAAAAAAGAGGTTTTATTCTACCATGCACTCCTACCATGATGTGCTGCCTCACATTAGGCCCAAAGCAACAGGTCCCTTTTATCTTCATAAGTTAATTATCTCAGATAATTCATTATAGTGACAGGAAGCCAATAGTCTTTAATCCATTTTGAGTTAAATTTTTGTATACAGTGCATATGCTAGTATTTAAAAATCTTCATATAAGCTCACAGCAAATACAGTTAACCTTAACAACAACAAAAATACATATTAATCAAGGGCTAGATCAACTAGAGCCTTACCTAGCATGCAGGAGACCTTGGATTCAAGACCAGTACTACAAAAGCAAATAAATAAATAAACAAATAATATAATTTAGTTATTGTGCTAAGAACATGGCTCAGTGGCAAAGTGCTTGCCTAGCATGCACAAGGCTCTGGGTTCAATCCTTAGTACTTAAAACATAAAATAAAATAAAATCCTGAATTTCCCTGTCCTGAGAATAATAAATGAAAGTATGACATAAAATTCCTTTGTATATTACATTAAACTTGGTAACTTTTTCAAAGCATTTGCTCAATTCTTATTTGCATTTATACCTTCTATAATATCCTGAGAAGTAACAGGAATTTTGATAAGCCTATGATGCAATATCATATATATTCAGAAATGTAGCCAATTTTGAGCTGTTCTGTCCAAAACAAGAAAAAAAAGGGAATGAGCAACATTAGAGATAGCTCCTTATTCATTAATTGATATTTGAAAGTTTATTCAAAGCAGAGTCATGTCAAGAAACTTGTTCTCCCCAATTTATTGAATACCTTTCATGAACGCACATTTCAACTTGAAAGTATTATTGTTGTTTTTATTTGTTTGAGTGCTGGGGGTTGAACCCTGGACCTTGCACATGCTAGGCAAGCACTATACCACTGAGCTCTGCTCCCATCCTCATTTGAAAGTATTCTAACAACAGTACAAACTCTATACCCAGAGAAACAGAGCAGACCATGCAGGATTCAAGAAGAGAACAAAGACAGATAAAGCTGGTTTGCCATCCATGGGTCCCTGGGTCTGAAACAACCAGAGAGCTCTGTAGCAATTCCATTTTCTGTAGGGTTTAAAGTCCAAAGCACAGAACTGATTTTTTAAAGTGAAAACACTTAAAATAATTGGATAAAATGCATTATAGGTACGGACTCTACAATTAGTATTGCTTATTTTCTAGAATCATATTTTTATATTAATCCTATATTAAATTCATGATAAAAAAGCACATTCTCCTAGAGAAGATATTTTTAAAAAATTAATTAACAGAAACTAGAGTGGAGAGGTTCTGCACAGAGACCGAAGCAGAAACTATTTTTAAATTTTCAAAGAAGTTAAAAAGTTTAGCTGTGGGGCATTGGTGACTTTCTGAAATATAATTTACTTCATACTGTCATATGCCCTTCCAGAACTGCTCTTTCATCCTTGAAAGAAAAATCTCTTTCAGTAATTTAGAGGTGAGAACATTCTGATAGGGCACACATACCAAATCACAGGTGGTGTTCTGGTTCTCTGGAGACAGCGGCTCCCCATTTTTTCTCACCTTTGTCATTCAGGTTCAATATTAAGAATGTGTTATTATTGCCAGGTACAGTGTGGCACACCTGTAACCCTAGTGGCTTGGGAGGCTGAGGCAGGAAGATTGCATGTTCAAAGCCAGTATCTGCAATTTAGTGAGACCCTAAGCAATTTAGTGAGATTATCTCATAATAAAAAATTTAAAAAGAGCTGAGAATGTGAATCAGTGGTTAAACAACCACCTTGGGTACTGGGTTAAATCTCCAGCACCCCAAAAATGTGGTGTTATTATTAGAGGTTTTTTCTCCTTTGGGTTGACAGCAATATGACAAGACTGTGGAAGCAAGTCAGCTATCCTGGGGACGATCACCCTAGGTTTTCTTGCCAAGCGAAGATTGGTGAGTGTGTTTTTCCTTGGAGTCTCTGAAATCCTATTTGGTAACATTAACTTGTTGTGACCTGGGAACATACTGTGCCTGTGCTTTTCAAATTGGGGTACCAATGTGAGCACTGTGGTGACAGGGATTGTCCACCATATCCCCAATGTCTGGAATTCTGTCTTGTATAGTGTTTCATAAATAAATATAGAATAAAATAGAAGAGGAAGGGGGAGGAAGGAAAGGAAGAGAAGGAGAAGGGGAGAAAGAAACAGAAGAGGAAACAGGAGGAAAAAGTAGTGAAGAATTAGTAGTAGGGGAACGGAAAGAATAGCTAGATACCACATTACAAGGAGTATGACAGTAGAGCAGGAGATAAGCAAATAATTGACAAGTATAATGATATTGGGGAGGATCAATTTTACTCAAATAATTGACATGAGGAGAATACTATGTTCAGATAAACAGGTATGTGAGAGGAAGGTGCAAAATTTGCATTAGACCATGAGCTTATTCCTTCTCCCACAGGTTGATATACCCTCAACTCTGGAAGGATTCAAAGTAACCATTTGGCCGCATCAGCTGTATCTGGTGTTCAAATCCAGGAGCTGGCAAACTTTTTCTGAAAAGGGTCAGATAGTAAATATTTTAGGCTTCAGGGGATGTAGTTTATCACAACGGCTCTACTATGCTGTTGTAGCACAATATATACATTTTAAAAAACTGTATAGTTGTATGGCAGGAAAACTTTGCTTATAAAAAGAGGTTGAGGGGCCAGGGTTGGGGCTCAGTGGCAGAGCGCTTGCCTAGCATGTGGGAAGCACTGGGTTCAATCCCCGACACCACATAAAAACAAATAAAGGGTTGTTTTGTTAAAAAAAAAAAAAGAAAGAAAGAAAAGAAAAGAGGTTGAGGACCAGTCTGGGCCTGTGGGCTGTGGTTTACCAGTCGGTACAGAAGTAGGGCTCTTCGCCCTCCTGTCCACCAGTACTTTGCTCTGAACATTCTATTCTTATTAATGCACCTCTATCTATATGTCACTGTTAATAACATCATTAATTAAGGTTTAGCCTTAAAGCTCTTTCACGGTGCTGCCATTTAATGAGGTCTCACTTTGCTCTTTATTTTAATGGTTAAAGTTTTTCATTACTGTTATAGTATATCTCTGTGCCTTTCATTATCATTTTAGGTCCACTGTACTTACTGTCTCTTCTTTACTGTTCTGTAAGCTCTTTGAAGCTTTTGACAACCTAAATAACAGAGATTCTCCAAAATTAACATATGTATTTGGGAGTAGCAAGCACTGCCATGAGACTCTGTGTGCCATAGTAAACTGTGTGTATTCAAAGAGGTTGAAGCAAGGGAAAATTTTAAAGGCAAATTGAGGAGGATTACAAAAGTTATTTTGAAATGGTAATCCTTGGTTACAAGGATCAATAACAGGGTAGTGTTAGTCCAAGGTTGCCGGGCAGATGTCCTGGCGAAGGACTATTTGTGTAAGGTTGCAGCGGCCTTTGTGCAAGGTTGTGGTCCTGGCAGTCTCTTGTGATAGATCTTATTATCAGACATATGTGTATGAGATCTCCTCCTTACTCACCACCCGACTTATTCATTTATTTATTTATGTTTGGTTCAGGCTTGACGCAAATGACTTCATTCTGATTCTGACCATTTTTACACTTCTTATGATTGTTAAATTTTTCCAGAATTTTTCTTCTATGGGAACATTGATCTGAAAAATGTAGCCAGCCATTGCAAGAAAGTGAAAAATCTATCCAACTCTGAAAAGAAAACAGAACTGAGAAAAGTCAACCAGAGGCCTGGGGCTGTAGCTCAGCAGTAGAGTACTTGCCTAGCAGGTGTGAGGCCCTGGGTTCAATCCTCAGTACCCTATATAAACAAACAAACAAACAAATATTGTGTCCATGTATAACTAAAAATATTAAAAAAAAAAAAGTCAGCCAGAGCCTGAGAAGATAATTCAAGGTGGAAAACGAACTTCATTGTTTGGGAGGCCACATGGCAGGCCCTGCAGTGTGCTGTGAGGGGGGAACCATGAGGTGGGCCCGGTGGGGGTGTGTGTGTGAGGTTATGGTGAGGACAGTGAGAGGCTCCTAGGAGTTTCTGGCTACAGGAGAATTTTAAATAATGGAGACTTAGAAATAAGAGATACTCTGTACTTGGACACGGACCCTCTTAAATATTTAGAAGAATAAAGAATAAAATTTCTGTGGGACATGGTGGTGCACACCTGTAATCCCAGGGACTCGGGATGCTGAGACTGAAGGATCAAAAGTTTGAAGTTAGCCTTAGCAACTCAGTGAGGTCCTTAGCAACTAGTAAGACCCTGCCTCAAAATTTAAAAAAAAAAAATTAATAAATAAGAAGAGCTGGGGATGTAGCTCAGTGGTAAAGTGCTCCTGGGTTAAATCCCCAGTACACCAAAAAAAAAAAAAAAAAAAAAAAACCCATAAGAGTAAAATTTCTGTCTTGACTGCTTTTTTTTTAAATTAATTTTTTATTTATATATGACAGTGGAATGCATTACAATTCTTATTATACCTATAGAGCACCATTTTTCATATCTCTGGTTGTACACAGAGTATATTCACACCAATTTGTGTCTTCATACATGTACTTTGGATAATGATGTCCATCACATTCCACCATCATTTCTAAACCCCTGCCCCCTCCCTTCCCCTCCCACCCCTCTGCCCTATTTAGAGTTCCTCTATTCCTCCTATGTTCCCCCTCCCTACCCTACTATGGCGACTGCCTTTTATAAAACAATGTCATTCTGTGATTGTACCACAGAAGTCACTGCTTTGTAAGCCTTATCTGTCTGTACCTCTTTACTACAGTTGATGAAGGAACAGAAGGGACATAGGACACAGGACAGAAAAGCAGAGTCACAAACAGCAAGGCCTTAGAAGGCATATCTCATTTCAGTAGTATTAAGCACCTCTATCAGTGGGGGGTCATTGTCCAGTGATAAGAGAGAACAATGAATCATTAAGTAATTCAGATACAGTCCAGATGTAACCAAGGCTTACTGAGCATCTATGAGATGCTTACTAAGAAGGATAAAAGCTGTCCCTGTTATCCAGCTAGGCCAGTCTATGCTCCTGTTGGACATAATTTAACAGAACACCAGCACCACTAACGCCAGTCAAGGCCACCCTGAGATCATGAGGAAGTGAGAAAAACAAGACCACTTCATAGTTTTGTTTAAATACAGACAAAACCAAGGTCATAGTGTAACCATAAAACACGAATAACTCCTTTTACAGTTAATAGGGGTCACTGTAGATTCATTACCTTTAGAATTTTAGCCTCCCTTAGAGGGAGTCTACCCTCCTTATAGTAAATATTGAGATACCCTGTCATAGATTGTCCTTGCATCCTGAAAGTATCAATCCAGAGTAAACCCCTGTGTCCTTGGACCCTCTCACAAGAGCTCCAACTATGATCTGAATCCAATAATAAGTGCTTCCTAACACCCTCTTTTCCAAGTGCTCACAGATCCCCACAGGGTACACACTGCAGAGGAGTAATACACCCAACTGGATCTGCTGGAGGTGTGCTCCTGGTGGGCTTTGACTGAGACCATTGTGTTTCAAATATATCATTTAATTTAATCTTCATTACAAGAGCATAAGCCTGAATTCATGGATAACCTAAAGGTTGATTTAATTCAGAATTACAAACAGAAATAGACAGAGCTGGGGTTTGAACACAGGCCCTCTGAATGCTTTCTCCCAATGAATGACTGAAGACCGGAAGTGAGATAGAAAATAAAAGAAGTCCAAAACAAGACAAAAAACACCCGATTTAACTGCCACTGTCATGGAGCAACATCTCCACTTTGAAGTATTTTATAATACATATTTTAAGCCAATTGTATTTTGAAACTATGGGAGATCATTCAGGTAAAAAACAAAGTTTAAGAGAATACATTTCATTTGTTCCATAGGCAAAATAAAATTAAGCCATTAAATTGAAAATCATAGTTATGAGGAAAGAAATGCTTTTTGTCATCTATCATACATTCCCCCCCCACCCCCACCCTCCGGGAGGAAACTCTACTGCATCCTCTCCTTGAGAATCATGTCCTCCCTACAGCTGACTGAAGAGCTCACAGACTGTAGGTTTCCTCTGGGTCAAGGAACTTTTGGGTACCTGAAGGATAAGAGCGGGAGCCCTTCCACTGAATATCCCCTTGTATTTAAAAAAAAATTTAAAACCATTTGAATATATTACTAATAAAAACAAAAATTAAAATTTGTAAGGTCTGCCAGAATGGTGGCCCATGCCTATAATCCCAGGGACTCGGGAGGCTAAGGTAGGAGGATGGCAATTTCAAAGCCAACCTTAGTAACTTAGTAAGACCCTGAATAACTCAGTGAGACCCTATTTCAAAAAGTAATAATAAAAGGGCTAGAGATGTAGCTAGTGGTTAGTCACCCCCAGGTTAAATCCCTAGTGCCTGGGTTAGAGGTTGTAACTCAGTGAAGAGTACAGACTTAGTATGGGCAAGGCCTGGGCTTTATACCCAGCACCAAGGGCAAAAAGGTATTAAAGGTCAAAAATAAATATGCATGTATATCCCTTTCATTGTTTAAAACACAAGTAGAATCCGAAATTAAGTATTATATAGAATACAAAGAATTCTCATTTATCAAGTGTAATTGGCTCAGATTGCTTACATGTGAGACTGCAGCAGCAGTAAAAAAACAAAAAAAAAAAAAACAAAAAAAAAACATTGATGAAGGATAGCTCAGTTGAAAAGAAACAGAGCAAGGTTGGGTGCCGTGGCGCGTGTCTGTAATTCTAGTTACTCAGGAGGAGGAGGCAGGAGGATTGCAAACTTGAGGACAGCCAGGGCCACTTAATGAGCCCCAGGTTCAAAACACAGAATGAAAAGTGCTATGGATAGCCCAGTGGTAGAGTGCCTCTGTTCAATCCCCTGCACAGAAAAAAGAAAAAGAAAAAGAAAAAATTAAAGAAAAGAAAAGCAAGAAGGGGATGAGGAGGGAGGGAAACAAATCAAGAAAAAGAAAAATTAAAAAAGACAAGGAGTTAGATATAATATAGAATGGAAGAAGGCAAGCCTTCATGCTGCAGCAATGTGCATATAGCAGTGTGAGTTCAGCAATCCTAATAATCATGCCTGCTCTTTAGATTTCTAGAAAACATTTCCTTAGTCACTTGAAAGAACATTATAATTCTAAATTTAAAACAAGGTAGTTTTGGCATATTGGCATATGGAGTAAACACTGTACCTACACTGACATACTTCAATGTTAAAACATTATTTTTTATATACCAAAACTTCAAATCTAATTGGGCAGTCCCTAAATTCTCTGGCAACCCTAACTATACATCCATTAAAAAAAAAAAAAAATCAATGACTACTTGTCAATTTACCAGCAGATGGCTCCCCAAATCTAGCTTAGTATAAAATAGTATGTTCAAACCTAGTAATAGATCATTTCATTTCGGGGTTTTTGTTGTTTTGAGTGATTACTTGATTAATTTGGTCTGTTTGAATTTGTTTTTTGGAAGGAGTGGATTTTATTTTAGTTTTAGAAAATATTAAATATGCCTTTTCACTCTTCATGATCCTTTTTGCTTATTAATTAAGACATAATAATTATATATATTTGTGGGGTACAGTGATATTTCAATATGTCTACAATGTATAATGATCAATGAGGGTAATTAGCATTTCTATTTTACAATTTCTTTATATTTGGAGACTTTCAACACCTTTTCTAAATCTTCTCAAATTTAATAGATTATTACAAACTAGTCACCCTATTGTGCTAAAGAATACTAGAATTTATTCCTTGTATCTAACTGTATTTTGGTATTCATTATCCAGCTTCCCTTTATCCCCCAACCATTACTCTTACTAATCTCTAATAATCACTATTCTACTCTTTTCTCTTTTGAAATCAACTTTTTTAGGTTTCAAAATTGAGAGACAATATACAGTATTTGTCTTTCTGCACCTGATTTATTTCACTTAACATAATATCCTTCAGTACCTTCCATTTTGCTGCAAATGACAGGCTTTTATTCTTTTTTTTACAGCTGAATAATATTTCATTGTGCATATAAGTCACATTTTCTTTATCCATTTATATGATTCTTAACTTAAAAATTAAAAAAGGAACCATAATTTAATTTGTTATTTTCCTATATTTACATAAGCATTTGAATGTTAGTGCAGCATGTATAATTTCAGTATAAAGTGAGCTGACATTTCACAAGGAATCCTATACCTATTAGATTATGTGTGCTGAGTATTAGGAAGGGATCCCCCATAAAAATCATACCTTCACCTTTTTCATGCAGTGAATGCAATTTAAATACCAGGATATTTTTTAAAATATATTTATTTTTTAGTTTTAGGTGGACACAATATCTTTATTTATTTATTTTTATGTGGTGTTGAGGATTGAACCCAGTGCCCCATGCATGCCAGGTGAGTGCGCTACCGCTTGAGCCACATCCCCAGCCCAATACCAGGATATTTTGTTTTGACCCCCAAACATACCCAGTGCTCCCAATGGAATTATTGATTCAACAGAATTTTTAGACTTGTCACAGTTTTGTCAACCTTTGCCAATGTCAGAATCCCTCCAGAGACAAGGGAACGTCGACTCCAGTGCTCATTAATCCCTGACGATAAATAATAAACAATTAAGTTGTAGTTCCAATATTTCTATTAATATTGAAGCATCATTATATTTGGATATTTTTCAAATCTCTATCCTATAGCATTCAATTTTTAGTTCCTTGCTTTAAAAAAAAAAATCCTTCAAAGGAAGTATAGGGGTCTGGTGCTGGTTTTTATTTTTATTGTGCTGCAATTAAATGCAACATTTATAATTTAAAAAAAAAGGAGGAGGAGGAAGAGGAGGAGGAGGAGAAGAAAGAGGAGGAAGAGGAAGAAAGGAAGAGAGTATTTGACCAATTATTATAGAGGTTTCAAAATTGCATCTTTTTTTTCCTTTTTATTTTTTGCTTCCTTTGGGTAAAAACTTAATTTGTAATGGGGTCACCATACTAAGTACATTACAAATAGGTGGCATCTATTAAAAAATTTTATTTTATCTAGTTACATTGATCAATGCACAATAGTTCATCTGGACAGGGAAATATTCATTTTAGACCTTAAATTTAATTTATACCAGTTGATAATATCAAATTATCAAGAAAATTGACCACAGTTCACTTTGTCATGAGTGTATAAATACAGCCCTGGAATAAGAATGGAAATTTTTAGTATTTTATAGTGTTTAATATTTATAGTTTCTTGAAGACTTGATAAGAATTTTTCCTTAGTATGAAGTAAACACATAATCTTCCATTTTTTTGGCTCCCTTAATAAAATCTATTCTGTTTTAGAAAATTTACTAGACATTTTGTTGTGGTTGTTGTAGGTAAATATTTCAGTTTGTATTTGGGTTTCACAACACTGGAATTTCTCTGAGAAGATCCATCTTAGGTTGAATCAGGCTAATCAATTTATTGAGGAAAAATCACTGGCAAAACAAAGGGGATAAGAGGGGGTCAAGCAAAACCATATTACCATTCATCATTTACACATGATTAGAAATATGGTCAATATTATTAAATTTTATTTGTTTTTTTTAGTTATACATGATGGTAGAATATCTTAGTTTTTGAAAATAGGATATTTCTTGATAGAAATAAGACCACAATTGGCAAGGAGCCATAAATGACAATTTTGCACATGAAATATGGCTCATCCAACTTGAGATTAGTGCAAAAATACAATGTAAAATGTCATTAACTTATAAAATATTGATTACAAACTGAAATAAATTTTTGATATAACTGGTTAAATATATTATCAAAATTTTAAAAAAGACCACAATATCCTTTAGTAAAATGTCTGATACATGCACTGAAAATAACTATTTTAAAACTTATTTAAACAACACGTCTAATACATTCTGAATAGCTTGTAATTTTATAAAAACAATGAAAAATAATCATTAGAGGAACATAAATTAAAATCTATTTTTTAAAGGTTTTTAACCATAAATATATGATGAAACACTTTTTTAAAAGTCACATTTCAGTTAGATGTGAAAGAACTTCTGGAATGACTGAAGACCTTTGCAAATCTGACTCTCCATAAAATCAGTAAGACCTTTGCTGTGAAGAAGCTTTCTAGTTTGAATGTCATCCTATTTATTGCTTATTGATTTTACTTCTTGTGCTTTAGGAGACTTGTTAAGGAAGTCAGTTCCTGAGACAATATGTTGGAGTTTGGGCCTACATTTTCTTCTAATATGGCAGGGTTTCTGGTCTAATACCTAGATCCTTGATCCACTTTGAGCTGAGTTTTGTACAGGATGAGAGACAGGAGTTAAATTTCCTTGTACCACACATGAATTTACAATTTTCCCCACACCATTTGAGGAGGCTATATTTTATCCAATGTATGTTTTTGGTACCTTGGTATATATATCCAACGGATTTAAAACCAGTATACTGCAGTAACACAGCCACATCAAAGTTTATAGCAGCTCAATTCACAATAGCTAAGCTATGGAACCAACCTATGTCCCCTTCAACAGATGAATGGATAAAGAAAATGTGGTAGATAAACACAATGGAATATTACTCAGCCATAAAGAAGAATGACTTTATTTTTCAGCAAATGAATGGCTCTAGGGACTATCATGCTAAGTGAAATAAGCCAGTCCCCAAAAGCCAAAGGTCAAATGTTTTCTCTGCTATGTAGAAGCTAACCCACAATAAGGGGAGGGGAATGAGGGGAAGAATAGAAATTCGGTAGATTAGACAATGGGGAATGGAGGAAAGGGAGTGGAGAAGGAACAGAAAAAATGGTGGAATGAATCCGACATAATTTTCCTATATACATATATGAAAACAACATAGTAAATCCCACCATCATGTACATTCATAAGAATGGGGTCCTAATTAGAATAAGATATATTCCATGCTTGTATATCAAAATGGATTCTGCTGTCATATATAATAAAAAGAACAAATGAATTTTAAACATAAAAAACCTAGTACAACCAATGAAAATTATCAATAATTTTTTTAAGAACTATGAAAATTAACCAGAGGCTTGTAAAAAGTTGAGTAGTGCCTTAGTTTGTGGCACTGCAACTTGACCTACTCCATTATTGATTCTGGGCACTTAAAGCCATGCTGGGCATGGTGGTACATGCCTGTAATCCCAACTCAGGAGGCTGAGGCAGGAGGATCGTGAGTTCAAAGCTGGCCTCAGCAATTTAGTGAGGCCTTAAGCAACTCAGCAAGACCCTGTCACTAAATAAAATATAAAAAGGGACTAGGGATGTGGCTAGGTGATTAAGTATCCCACTAGGTTCAATCCCTGTTTTTTTATATATATATATTTTTTTTCCACCTTCATATATATATGAAGCCAGGTGTGGTGGTACATGTCTCAATTCCAGTCACTTGGAGGCTGAGGCAAGAAGAGCAAAGGTTCAAGTCTAAGTTATGCAACTTAGCAAGACTGGCTTTTTAAATAAAAAACTTTAAAAAGGGGTGGGGATGTTGCTCACTGGTAGAGTCCCCTCAGTTCAATCTCCAGTACCACCAAATCAAACCAAACCAAACCAACCAAACAAAAAAACCCAAACAAAACAAAATACCTCTCTCCAACATACACACAGAAGAAGAAGGAGGAGGAGGAGGAGGAGGGGTGGGGAAGAAAGTTGGGAAGTTAACAGATACATGGAAGTTAAATGAGGCACTCCCAAATAGCCAACTGGGCACAAAGGAATCACAAGGGAAACCAGGAAATACTTTTAAATTAATAAAAATGAAAACAGAATGTACTATACTTATGGAATACAACCAGAAGGAATTTATATCTATAAATGCCTATATTAAAAAAGAAGGTATTAAATCTATAACCTAACTTTCCACCCTAAGAAACTAGAAAAAGAAGAGTAAACTAAATTCAAGCAAGCAGAAAGAAGAAAATAATAAAGACTAGAGTGGAAATAAGTGAAACAGAGACTAGAAAAACAAGAACATATATTCAAAGACACTTAACTATACAGACCTTTGCCAAAACTCATAAACACAACTTCAGTATGGTCTTGACAACATACAAGATTAAACAAATTTTAATTTCTTGAGGCTTTCCCCTCATTTTCCTTCTACTATAACAACTACCACATTGGTATGAATAAATGACAACAGGGAGAAAAAATTCATCTTGCTGAGCTTGTCAATGATTAGAAATATTCCAACCTTGTATTTTAAAGTACTTAATAGAAATAAGTACTTTAAAATAAAAAATACATAATATATTTAATATATATTTAACACCTTTATTTTATTTATTTTTTGTGTGATGCTAAGGATCAAACCTAGTGCCTCATACATACCGTGCAAGCAGCTCTACCACTGACCCACAACCCCAGCCCTTGGGGAGATATTTAAGGAGATCAATATCCACTTTTCTGGCAAAACATTTGCTCTTCAATTCACTGATCTTCATCACCACTCTACCTCTTCCACTGATTAGCACGGAGTATTGCTGTATCTCTAAGAACTCGAACTTAAATTTCTCTCTCCGGTGGACTCTCTTACCCCTCTTTTCCTTCCATTCTCACACTCACTGAATATTCTCAGCCTTCTGAAACTTCAGATTCTTATCATTTCCCTATCTGCACAGTCCTTCTGACCATTATGTTTTGTTTTGTTTTTTATATTTTTTAGTTGCCAATGGATTTTTTCCTTTTTTTAAGTTTATTTTATATGTAGTGCTGAGGATTGAACCCAGGGCTTCACACATGCTAGTCAAGTGCCCTAGCATTGAGCCCCAGCCCCTGAATGACCACTTTGTTCAATTTTTGTCATAAGGAAGAACTGCTTGGACAATGGTAAGAAACTGTCAGGTGAGGCCTGGAAATAAAGGAGACAGCAATTTCATAGAGTCAAGACTTGGAACCATAACTCAGGAACCTTCATCTCAGGGACCTTCTGCCATTCCTACCATACCCTCCACCACCCTCTGTCTCTAAACTCTATCTCCAGCTTCCCGAAAAACATAATCAACCATGCTGGTTAAGTCCATTGTTTGTGGCATGGGTAGCGTGTTTGGGAGGTATGTGCGCAAGGTAAACAATATCTCAGAACAACTCAAAGTGCACAGAATCAGATGTAAACATTGTGACATACAAACTACAATTTTATTTGTCCAATATTAACGTAAGATCAAGAAATTTTCATCAAAATAGAAAACAAGAACAAAGACATATCGTAAGCACCTTGTATATCTTACTGACATTGACATTTTAATTGGCACCATCTTTACTAGACTGGTATCAGGCATGAGTTTATTAATTCATGTGTTCACGTACCTTTAATGATATTTGGGAAATTTCTTCCCCCCTCTCTTTTATTCCTCCTTGCTCCCTTCATTAAGGCCTCAACATGAAGAGCTTTTCTGTACCACATCAAGTCAAGTATGTCTCCAAAACACATTTGTCGCACTATGCCTGTGCTAGCTGGGGCTGCATTGTTGCTCGGCAACCTAAAACATTTATTTCTGTTTTCTTGATTTCCTATCAGTTTCCTCAATTAACTGCCAATGCTTTTCAGTCTCTTCAAACCTGTCTCCACTCACTTTTTTTTCCTCAGTAAATAGATCACAGACTTTAACACATCAGGCAATAACTAAAAGGAGTGAAGAGACTTGCCTGGTATTAATTTGTGACAATTTTTAGGACTAGAAACCTCTAGTCAGACTCTAATTTAAAAATTCCCACTACCTCAGGGCCATGTGAGTGGACTGAATTCATTTGTGACACGAGATTTTTCTAAATTCTTTTTCGACAGTTCTGAGTGTCATGCATTTCCTCCCTCTTGTTTCAGAGGAAGCCCTGTTCCTCTGAGTAAGTCCTGCCAGTGTTTCCCAGAAGGTGAGGCCAGCACCTCTGAAGGCGTGGCAGATGACCTAAGTGGCACACAGATCTGGTATTGAATGATGTTTAATCACTCAGTGAGAACACTGCTTTATTCCATGCTCTTTCAGTCTCTGACAAGGACAGAGGCTTGTATCAATGTTTAATGCCTCTCCACCAACAACCGTCGCCTTCTTCAACAAAGAGCAGTGGACATGCTGGGAAGCTTGGTGCAATCTTTTCTAGCCAGAATTTAATAGTATTGTTTCACTTACTTTCCTTTATGGCAAATGATGCTGATTTTCCAGTGTTACTTTTTTCTTTAAGTAAAATAATAAATTTGATTGAAAAATAAAATATTGCTAAATAACATAAGTGGGGAAAATAATCTAAATAGCAGTATATGAATGACAAGGAAAAAAACAGGAAGGTAGTGCTTGAATGATCAATCCTGGGCATTACCACATTGGCAGAATTTATTATAAATAGTTGTCTACTGCAATCTTGTTTCTTCTAAACTTCAAAGGACAACCTATGGTCTACCTCAGTCTTCTGTTTCAAATTAAAGAAGTTTTTTTTTTTTTTCTTCCTCTGCAAGTGGTTATAGCTTCTTTGGCTAATATTTTGGGTTAAAGAACCCACATGATATTTTGATTTTCCCAAAGGGATCTTTGCCTTGCCAACTTTTCATTTCCTTTTCAAGCTGTTTAGGACAAGTTTCTTTAAGGCAGGGCAGAAGGACAGTTGAATAAAGCTTCCCTTTACTGTATGCATAGCGTTCTTCCACAACAGCTCATTTGGTATCAGAGGATGACGTTCACCTACCTACATAATGCTTTCTTGGGTGACTTAGTTTGTTTTCCGTTGCTATAACAAAATACCTGAGGTTGGGTAATTTTTAAACAAAAGAAGTTTATTTTGGCTTACAATCCTGCAGTCTGGGGAATCCAAGTGCACATCACCAGCATTTGTTCAGCTTCTGGTGAAGGCCTCATTTTGTGTCAACTCATGGCAGAGAAATCAAAGGGGAAACAGGCAGGTAAAGAAGAGATGCACACGTAAAGAAGAGTGTGTGTGTGGGGGGTGCCAGGTTCACTTTATAACTACCTGCTCTAGTAATAATTACGTATTCCTAAGGGAATGACAATAATCCCTTCATGAGGGTAGAGATCTTATGACCAAATTACCTTTTAAAGGTCCCATAACCTCTCAACATTATGTTGGTACCAAACCTCAAGATGAATTTTAGTAGGGACAAACCACATTGAAATCACAGGGTATATATACCTTCTTCTTGATCATCTTTCTTCCCTGATGCTCTGAGGATGGGATATTTCAGTATATCTGATCATCAGTCCCAGTGCACCTTGCCAATGAGACTCTGAGAATCCTTATGCAAATTGGGTTCTCCATGGCCTAACCTAAAGTTTCAAGTTAAATATAGTTTAAGTCCCACAGTAGAACACTAGATAACTTTAGAAATTAAAAACAAAAACAAAAACCCCAAAAACAAAAAACGAGGAAAAGGGGTGTTGCAAAGGAAATCAGCCACACAGTTTCTAAAAAGCAATAATTAGAAATTTAGTCTTGAGGTTTAAGACCATGAGTTAAAATTCTTTATATTTAATGTTTTTTATTTATTTAATTTTTTTTCTGAAATAGCTTTTTATTAAACAGCAAAGCAGAACTGTAACACAATTTTAAATATCTGTAAATTAGGTCACAAAAGGGATGCAAAATCTTTGCAGTTTAATTATATATTCATACAGCTAAAGTCACATATCAAATCTTACACTAATACATAAGATTATTTCATGATTAAAAGTAGTCCAAATCTAATAATCATAAGCTATATTAGTGGGTCTCTTTTCCTATTATCTTAATATTATTTCCAATACTGATTCCCTTACCAAATAAACTAAAAACTAAATTTAAAAAAATTTTAAAGAATGCCTAAACCTCTGCAAACTAAATGGCAGAATTTACAGAAAATTCTGGGAGAATAAGTGAGCTAAAATACTAAGATTAAAATTACCATTATTGTACATGTATACTCTACCATGTGTTCATGATTCTGTTCCTAATAAACTCTCAATTTTGCAAGAGTTGATCTATTGAGTAAATGTCCTTGAGACCAAATGATAACTGGTCTCCCTATGTAGCTTACATAAAGTTATTCAAACTTAATGCACTTTCATATCTATCTTTTGTCCGCCAAAAGTCTATTCTGCCAGAGAGAACACAAATTTGGAGTGAAAGCATTTGGAGTAGTATTTACCAAGTTCTTTCCTGCCCATTTCTATTTTTTCTCAAGATAGATCTATCTTGAACGTACATACATGACCAGAACTCCTATCTTTTCAGGTCCTAAGTGGGTTATTTTGTGCAAAAGGAAGTTTTAAACAAGTCTTCCCAGTATGAGACCATTTTTATAGTTTCAGTCCATCTTTAATTGCTTAAAGAGAAACCATCTATCCTATCTTATTATTAAATACCACACAGGACAAGCCCTAGCTAAGACAGTTTCTTATTTTGGTTAAGTTTCAACAATTAGAGTCATGTTACTCTCATCAGTGATTAACTATTAAAATTACTTTTACAAATGTGAAATCTTTTTTTTTTTTTTTTCCTTAGGGGAAGGGAAGTGGGAAGGAAGAGGCAAATAGAGAAGAGGCACAAGATGGTGGACAGGGTACATAAAGCTGTGCATTCAGTACATGATTTTGGTCAGTTTTTCACAACATGGTGGTTATTTTTGTATATATTTTACTAAGCCTATATAATAAAAGACAGTGCTAAACCTATATATCAAAGCAAATTTGATAAAACATTCATCTTCAAGTCTTATAAATATATGCAGTTCTAATTATAAAGTCTCTACAATACATTTGCACATTTTCATAGACTAACATAATACACAAACACTCTTGTTATGCAGTTAATTTTGCCTAGATCTGCCATTATCTTCATAAATATTCAATGAAGCCACAAACAAAGGTACTGAAACTTTTGAAATCTATCCAAGTTTTAAAGGAAAAAAAAAAAAAAACTGGTCAGCAGCAATTCCTTAAAACAGAAGGGAAACCAATCCCTTACTTTCTTTTGCTTTTTGTGTCAGTTGTTTGAAAAACACTAGAAGCAGACATGAGGTTTTCTATATATTGTCCAAGAACTTGGTTTTCTGACTTTAGCTTCAGATTTTCTTCTTTAACTGCATCTACTCTTGCAGAGAGATCTTCAAGTGTGTGTTGAAGTTCCAACACTTGATTAATAAGTCGTGTTTTTTCTTCAAGTTCCACCTGATTTTCAGCATCAACTGCATCCATGTCAGCACTCATCATCTTGGGTAAAAAACTTTTAGATTTTCAATGTAAAATTCTTGATGAATGATCTTCCTTTTGAGGCGCTGGAACGGGGTGGGATCAGGAGGATGTCTCAGGCCGGGACACCTGGACCAACTGACACGGGCAGCTCTGCCCTCTTTGCCCGTTTTTTATTTTTATTATAAATTTTTTGTAATTATAGATTTCAGTGGAACTGGATACAGTTTTCTATGTCCAGATCAAATGGAAGCAAGTGAGCAAGTGTATTTTGAATATCTACACGGGTAATATATCCTAGGGCTCTGAGTCAGATTCAAGGAATGTTAATTTACAAATGTTTCAAATACTCTAACTCCTGGGGAAAGAAAATCACTCTTTTGATTCTTTTGGCAAAAGGCCCAGTATCTAATTTCTAATTTTTTATACCATCTCTGATTTAATGTTCTTACCATATTACAGAATGTGACTCAAACAAAGACCACATTTTTTACTATGCCATTTTCATAACAGTTGAATCCATACACTTATCTCTATGGTTACTTTTTTACAGTGTATACTGAAATTTAATATGTTCTCCTCTGGCTCTCCCCTCTAATACATTAAGTTGATAATGAGGCCATAACCCAGGAGTGAGAAGTAAGGAAGCAAAATTATGAACACAATTAAAATAAACAGTGACCATGGATTTACTAACTCCCAACTGTTTGCCTAAGTTCTACTTTGGGTGTGGATTCTTTTATTACATCTTGTTTTCACTATAGTGAAGGGTCACTACATTAAACTACTTATATGAGAAGACAAGCTTGTCAGATTATATTTTGTAAGACTATAATATTTAAAAATTTATAACTCGTCTCACATTTTCTACAGACTGTACTGTGTGATGCATGATAAAATGCCTCATGACCTCCAAGATACCTCCCGTATTTTTAATCTTCTGTGAAAAAGTAATATTTTGCTGTTCCTGGAAATAAAAAGATATGTAATAGAAACAAGAAGATAATAAAGATCTAATGAAATATTTTAGAGTGTGTATGTTGTGTGCAGATGGCAGAAGGAGGGCAATACAGAAATATACACAAATGTTTGTAAATGAAAATTGAAGGATACCAAAATACAAGTATATTCATCCATTAATTTCTTAAAGTCAAGGTCCTTGATTATTTCTGTATATTCACTTTTCATTCCCAGTGCTGAACACAAAAACAGGCACACAGTAATAAGTTATTGTATACTTATTAAATGAATGAATACATATATGCATGAAGACATTTTATGGGAACACAGAAAACACTTGACATCCTGGAAATGATGGAAGTGGGTGAATTGGTGAAAGAAGAGGTCAGGGAGTAAAGGTCTGTAGGAAATACTGTTAATTTTCCCCATTATCCATTTTTTTTTTTTTTTTAGTAAAGTTCCTGATAGTTAGCTGGACACATTTCCCAGCTTCCTTTGCAGCTAGTATGCCATGTAACTACATTCTGGCCAATGGTATGCAAGCAAAAGTAATGTGTGCACCTTTCAGGTTGTGCCATTGAAGGGCATGGACATGCCCTCTCGTACCCTTTCATCCCCCTTTATTACTGGCTGAAAAGGGCTTGGGGATTCACCATTTTAGACTCAGCCGACAAGGGCAAATCCCTTAGAGGCAAGGCAATCCCAAGTGGGACTTTGGGTCCCTGACAACTTTGTGGAGGAGTATCACCAGTCCATCAGGACTTCGTGTGAGAAACAAACTTCTGTTTTAAGCCCACGATTATTTTAGATCTGTCTCAGCGGCTAAATTTGTATCCTAACAAATGCAAGCTTCAGGAAAGGCTGCCACAGAAGTGGCGCTGGCGCTGAGTTCACCAGGTAGACCTAGCGGGGAGGGGTTTCAAGTCTGAGGGGCGTGTGTGCAGAGATGGAAGTTGGGGAGCTGGCTTAAGGGTGGCAAGCAATGACGATGGAAAGCGAGGCAAGGGTCAGATACCAGAAGACCTGTCCTGCCTCTCTCAAAGGTTTTACCCTGTTGTCAAGAAGCTACCGCACAGCAGGAGTGTAGGAGGATGGAAGATTCAAATACAACTCACATGCAAAAAAATCGGGTTTCTAGGAGAGGGAAAAGAAATTCACAGAGGCCAAAAGACTTTTCCAAGTTAGTGACAGAGGTGGAATAACCAGACGAGAGTTTTTCGAACTGTGGTCTTCGAGCTGATTATATCAGAATCACCTGGGTTACCTGAGGAAAATGCAAATTCCCGGGTCCTTCCCCGGAACTACGGATTCTAACCACACATCTCTGGGGATGGTTTCTAGCAATTTCCACTTTTAACGAAACTTCAAGGGGTGAGAGTTGACAACCACGGAACCACAGCAGACTACTTTGAAATAGCTCTTTTAAGTGTTCATAAATACGACAGAGCGTGAGCACTCGAGCCACGCGAGATACACGGGGCCGAGCAGGTGCCCACTCCGCTCACAAGACGAAGAGCCACTTACCCGGCGAGAGGCGCCACCGGCCAAATCCCGCGGGAATAGCCTGAGCGCGGCGCCCGCCCATTCCCGTTGCCATGGAGACCGCGCTCAGGACCAGTCGACCTCAGGAGCGTGGGGAGGCCGAGTCCTCTGCCGCCTGCGCCCGCCGGTCCAGCGGTGCTGCGCTCGTCCCTCTCCGCCGCCGCGTCCGCGAAGGTAGCCGCACGAGGCCGGGCCAGGACCAGAGCCGCGCCCCCTTTCGAGGAGCCCGATTGCGCCCAGCGTTGGAGGCCGTGTCCCCCCTACCCGAACCTGGACGGTGGGAGTGGCTGCATTTGAACTAAACGGTCTTCGCGGGTAGCTGCCGCTGCAGACGCCACCGCTTCAGCCCCGAGCTCCCGAGGGCCTGTTGCCGACACCAGCCTCAGTGCCCAAAGTGCAGGGGCGGCCGCGTCTCTGTCCCCAAAGCTCTGGGAAACATCCGCCCTCGGGGTAAGGGCGGATTTGTGGGAGCCGGGGATCAGCGCCTGCCGGGCCGCAGTTGCGGTCACTGGGGCCCCCTGTCCCCACCCTGGCCACGGTAAAAGTCTCTTGGGAAACGGCTCTCCATCTCTCTTCTCCTTTCTGAGTGCTGGAAGTTTCTCTTGGGGCTCGTCTGACTCACAGGATGGGATGCTTGGACCGGCCAGTGAATGCCACCTTGTAGTCTTTGACGCCACAACCAAGGGGCCGTCCAGAGAGGTGCTGCAGAAATAGTGATTGACGAGATAACCTTTTCTTTCCACAGAGACGATGCTTAAGATACAAGGAAAACCATTTCCCGGAACATCTTAATTGTCATTGAAGCTTGAGCTAACGACAGCCAAGGGGCAAACATGTTGAACTCCGCAAGTGAACTGGAGTTTTCGGACGAAAACAATGTCGAGGAGATCTCCCAATTCGTTTCCCTGGAAGTGTCAGGTGGCACAGTATCCACCCAAAGAAGTTCGATTATTGTACCCGAAAAAACGGGCTACCCGGACTCCGTGTACGTTTTGGCGGCGAACATTTTTCAGGGTATTCGAGTGGAAAAGTCGTCAGATAAAATCTTAATAAAGTACGGGAATGAACCCCTGCCGTCCTTGCCCGAGTTTGAGGATGAATCCGTACAGCGTTTGTCCTATGAGCTGGCTTTCAGTACCCTGAAGTGTGAGTAGTAACAGTCTTGAAGATCAGCACTAGAATAAAACGATAAGGAGAGAATCTGTGAAATGCAGTCCCTCAAACGCATCAGATTTTTTTTTTTTTTTTTTTTTTTTTTTTTTTTACCCATGTGCACATCGTTGGTTAATTGCAAACGTCAAGGAATTAAGGAAGCTGCAGTGGAACTAGCTCCTTATTTTTCTCAGTACCTAGCCAAGTGCCCTGTCCTTAGATTTACTGCAAGGTCATTAAAATGAGCTGGAGGCTGGGGTTGTGGCTCAGTGATAGAGCGATTGCCTGGCATGTGTGAGGCACTAGGTTCGATTCTTAGTAGTACATATAAATAAATAAAAAATAAAGGTTCATTGACAACTAAAGAAAAATATTTAAAAAATAAATAAAATGAACTGGAAACGATTCTGTTAGGGAGAACAAGAGCCTCCTTGAGTGTCTTTCCATTCCCTGTATGTACATCTTATATATTAGTTTATGAGCTTGCATAAACATAAAACCATTAAGAGAATGTTGGAAAAAACATGAAATAAAACGAAAAGGTGCAATATTTTAAAAATGAATATCACCATTAACCCTAATTAAGATGATTCCACTTTTTAAAAATGTCTTTATTTTTACGTGGTGTTGGGGTTCAAACCCAGGGCGTTGCCCATGCTAGGCAAGCGCCCTACCTCTGAGCTACAACCCCAGCCTAGATGATTCCATTTTTAGCAGATAGCTTTAATTTTGGGAGCCCAGCTTCAGTGTAATTTCCCTCTCTGCCTCCAGGGTTCCAGTCCCAATGTTTCAGATTCTCTCCACTGTGGTTGTTAATTATCAACTTCTGAGTGTGGAGCTGACTCTAGGAAAATACCAGATATTATTACTAAGAGGAAATCTGTCAAAAGGTCTGGAGTCTTTTGTTTGTGTACTAGTTGTAACCATAAATGTTATACTCGTTTGTAAATTGCATGTAGGTCCAAAAATAATTTCCCTAAATGTTTGGGAGTACTGGCAGCCTAACTAAACTGATGAGCATATGGCTTCTCAAAGACACCTTGAAGAGGTATGAAATTTGTAAACTCACATTTGGCTTATATATTTTATGTTCAGAGAGTCATGATTTAAGAAAAACAAAACAGGATTTCATCCCTAAGGTCTTACAGGAACAGTAAAGTTCTAGAAGTTATTGTATAAACTAGAGAGTCCCTTTCATTTATGAGTTTGTGAATGGGTGATTAGATCTCATTACCATCATTTTTGGAGAAAGTTTTAGGAGAAGGAAAACCAAAATCTCTAAATTATACAAATATTAAGTGTATCCCTTTAGTTGTGTTTTATGCTTTTCAGTTGTATTGTTTGTGTCTTTGTGGATGTCCTTTTTTTTTTTTTGCATAAACTCTTTCAAGCAAGTAGAATTTTTATCTGATTAACCTTTTAGAGTTTTAAAGGCCTCATTATGATTTTTTTTAAAAAAAATAAAAACTAGTTCTATTTTTACCAGATAACCACAAGGTCAGTTTTCTGCTAAACAAGGTAGAATAATTACTAATGAAGAGAAACCTGTTCCTATTGTTTGACTTCTGTAAGAGTACTAGCAGCTAATTTGTTTATTTTTCAAAGAATCTCTGTATGCTTCAAGTAATAATAGATATTAAAAAGAAAAACTGGTGAAATGATTTCTTAAGAGATGTATGAACAACCAATAAAAGGAAATGAAGACAAAAACAACTTAAGGAGAGAGAGAGAGAGGTCCCCGAAATTGCTGATCTTTTCCCTGGCTAATCTTTCTTTGAGTTTTCTAGGTGTATGTAGTAATGGGTCAACTTTTACTCCTAGGAACTGACTGTGATATTAATCTGATCATTTGGGAATCACACATATTCTGTCATTTTGGGAAGTATATAAATTGAAAAACATAGTAAATGCTTAACACATGGTTTGGTTCTAACTTTTGTGTATTAGTAATTGTCGCAGAGGGTTATCCAGGCTACCCTCAGGTTCAATAATTCCCTAACAGAATTCATAGAGCCTAGCAGAGCTTTTATACTCAAGGTTACAGTTTCTTACAGCAAAAGGACATGGATTAGAATCAGTAGCCAGGAAAGTATGTAGGACAGAGTCCAGGAGCAGATAGATGCAAGTGTCCTGTTGTTCTTTCTCAATGGAGTCTTATTGACAAGTGCTTAATTCTCTTGATAATGATATATGACAACAAGAATGAAGTATTGCCAACCTGGGAAGTTCACCTGAGTCTTGCCATGTAGGATTTTTATTGAGGGTCAGTCTTATAGAGTGCCCATGTCGCCGCCCTTAGTTACTCAACTAATAGTGTCTACTATGGGACTCAAAGCCCCAGATAAAGAAAGACACAAAGGCAAGAGATTTCAGAGACACAAAATTGGTTCACAAGTACTAGGATGTAAAACTATGAACTTCATTTTCCTTATAAGTGAAATGGGAACATTACCTTGTACAATATATATCCATAATTGATGGCTAAAATATGGATAATGATTCACAAAAGATTTCCTTTGAAAATTGGAGTCTATATTCCCAAACTAGTATTCTTTCTAGTTTTCCCATCTCCCAAATAAAGGTTTAAATTCAGCTTACCTCACATGTAACAGGTTTTCCATAAATGTTGAACAAATTGAAGATGGCCTTGCTTTTTGTTCAGCTGACTAAAGCATCACACACACACACACACACACACACACACACAAGTGAACTGCATATAATATGTAAGTATAGTTTAAGTAATTATATCACAAAAGAACATTCATGTACTGTAGAAGTTTTAAAATATATCATATCCACTTTTGTGCATGCCTGTAATCCCAGCAGTTCAGAAGGCTGAGGCAGGAGGATTCCAAGTTCAAAGCCAGCCTCAGGAAAGGTGAGGCGCTAAGCAACTCAGTGAGAGCCTTTCTCTGAATAAAATACAAAATATACTGGGGATGTGGCTCAGTGGTCTAGTGCTCCTGAGTTCAATCCCTGGTACCAAAAAGGGGAAAAAAATCCCACTTTTTTCCATGTAGTACCTTTGCAATAATCATTCTATTCTCTCTATCTGGCCTACTGTCTCTCCAACCCTGCCCCCCAAATCTTTACATGACAATTCCTTGTCACTTAAGTCTTAAATTAGATATCATATCATCATCTTCACTAGTGAGTTCTCCAAATATTTAAGTTGGAAATAATGCCATTCTAACCAAACTATTGGAGAGAATAGAGGATGAGGGAATGCCTCCCACTAATTTTATAAGACTAGTATAACCTTGAAACACTGTCAAGGATGTTACAAGGAAAGAAAATTTGAAACCTCATAAACATAAATATAGGACAAAAATTCTAAATAAAATATTAGCAAAAAATAGGAATACTTAAAAAGAATAAGAGAAGGGTTGTTTAACATTATTAATTGTATCTTTTTATGTCTTTCAAAAGACAAATTGCAAGGTTGAAATTCCTTTATGACTACTTTGATTATTCAGAGAGTGCTTCTTTGACTATGATTCTATGTGAAGCCTGGGCCATTAGGGCCCAGGATTCATAAAGATTATAAATATTTTATCATGTCATTTTAATTTAAGTCTTCATTAAGAATGCAAATACACTTTGGATATGAAAGTAAATTTACCTTATGGCATTATTTAAAGTATATTTTGAGGGCTGGGGATGTGGCTCAAGCGGTAGCGCGCTCGCCTGGCATGCGTGCGACCCGGGTTCGATCCTCAGCACCACATACCAACAAAGATGTCGTGTCCGCCGAGAACTAAAAAATAAATATTAAAAATTCTCTCTCTCTCTCTCTCTCTCTCTCTCCCCCTCTCTCACTCTCTCTTTAAAAAAAAAAAATAAAGTATATTTTGACTCCAAAGTTTTCATTTTTAGCCTTGGTATCTTTGGTAAACAGGCATTTCCCTTGTCTTGCAGATCAAGATATTTTGGAAACTATGTTAATCGACAGCTATATCTTCCCAAGTACCACAATAGTAAGTAGACAACTTTTAGAATCAGTTTATGTCATGATTATTCTTAATTATTAAAAAGCTTTCATATTTAAATAATAGCTAGTTTGCTTAATGTTGAGACTGCTTCAAACTACAGGTTCTTTTCTGCTTCTAGTTTGGACCCTTTCCTTTTCATTTTAATGAAAGTACAAAAAAAATTTTTTTTTGGAAATTTTTTCTACTGGATTTATTTTCTATTTTGAAGACCTTCCCTATTTTCAAGTCTAACCAGACTTTGTAAATATTGTCACATTCCTGCTCTGTTATGAAAAATAATGGACTGTAAAATGTTGCTATTAGATTTTGTTTGTATACTTTTCTTTTTGTGTGTTTCCTCTTGGTAGCCAGATCATTTGAGCAGTCTTATTATTGTGATGCTGTATGATTTTCAAGATAGAAAATTTCAAAATCGTGTTCTTTCTGATAATGAAGAGTCCATATTGGAAGTTCAAGAAGTAGAGAACCTTCTTAACAGGTAAGTTATAAGTAAAAATGGCTTAATATTTAAAATAAAAATCATTGTTTTTACTGGCAAAACTGTATGCAGTATAGTGTGTGTGTGTGTGTGTGTGTGTGTGTGTGTGTGAAAATTTTATGGAGATGAAATATGCAAGTTTAAAAATTTCTTGAGTTCCTTTATAAACAATTTTGAATAGATTATCCTGTTAAAAATCAAAATGTTTAGAAACCTTGAATTATAAGATTCAATGTATTAACATGTGAGAATCTTTAAAAATTCTTAGTTTTTGGCATGTACATAATTCAGACTTCATCTGAAGCAGCTATTACTTTTTTCCTTAGTTTTACTTTCATGTCTTGAGAGCTTGTTTGGAGGTTCTAGCAGGGGAGCTCAGCTAGTCTGTATACCCTTGAATGAAGACCACTCCTCCTCTATCAGGGAAGGTCATCCTCTTTGACCAAGCACACAGCTTTGCAGCTTCGGGTGGGATGCACATGGAGTGGTGAGGGAGCAAGGGGACTCCCACCTAGCCAGCCAGATCAGCTAAAATCAACCTGGGCCATCAGTGGGGTGACAGATGTCACAGCCAGTTCATCCTCACATCCATCTTATTTACATGTCTTTAAAAACAAAATCTAATATGCATCAAAAGTGAAAGTCTGATGTGGACAAGAACATACCATTTTGCCAAACAGAAAAAATAAATCTGTTTTTCTAAGAACAAACTAACGGGATTTAAATCTTTTCCTTTTTATCTTAAATATCAACACATGCCTACCATGAAGATAATAAATGCCTACCTCAAAGGGTTGTTAGGAGAACTAATTAATTAATACATGTAAAGTGCTCAGGATAGAACCAGACACGTAATAATGGTCAATAAGTGATATGTTGTTCTTTTCTTTTTTTAAATATATATTAAATATATTATATATTTTTTATTTTAAAGTACTTATTTCTATTAAGTACTTTAAAATACAAGGTTGGAATATTTCTAATCATTGACAAGCTCAGCAAGATGAATTTTTTCTCCCTGTTGTCATTTATTCATATCAATGTGGTAGTTGTTATAGTAGAAGGAAAATGAGGGGAAAGCCTCAAGAAATTAAAATTTGTTTAATCTTGTATGTTGTCAAGACCATACTGAAGTTGTGTTTATGAGTTTTGGCAAAGGTCTGTATAGTTAAGTGTCTTTGAATATATGTTCTTGTTTTTCTAGTCTCTGTTTCACTTATTTCCACTCTAGTCTTTATTATTTTCTTCTTTCTGCTTGCTTGAATTTAGTTTACTCTTCTTTTTCTAGTTTCTTAGGGTGGAAAGTTAGGTTATAGATTTAATACCTTCTTTTTTAATATAGGCATTTATAGATATAAATTCCTTCTGGTTGTATTCCATAAGTATAGTACATTCTGTTTTCATTTTTATTAATTTAAAAGTATTTCCTGGTTTCCCTTGTGATTCCTTTGTGCCCAGTTGGCTATTTGGGAGTGCCTCATTTAACTTCCATGTATCTGTTAACTTCCCAACTTTCTTCCCCACCCCTCCTCCTCCTCCTCCTCCTTCTTCTTCTGTGTGTATGTTGGAGAGAGGTATTTTGTTTTGTTTGGGTTTTTTTGTTTGGTTGGTTTGGTTTGGTTTGATTTGGTGGTACTGGAGATTGAACTGAGGGGACTCTACCAGTGAGCAACATCCCCACCCCTTTTTAAAGTTTTTTATTTAAAAAGCCAGTCTTGCTAAGTTGCATAACTTAGACTTGAACCTTTGCTCTTCTTGCCTCAGCCTCCAAGTGACTGGAATTGAGACATGTACCACCACACCTGGCTTCATATATATATGAAGGTGGAAAAAATATATATATATATATATAAAACCAGGGATTGAACCTAGTGGGATACTTAATCACCTAGCCACATCCCTAGTCCCTTTTTATATTTTATTTAGTGACAGGGTCTTGCTGAGTTGCTTAAGGCCTCACTAAATTGCTGAGGCCAGCTTTGAACTCACGATCCTCCTGCCTCAGCCTCCTGAGTTGGGATTACAGGCATGTATCACCATGCCCAGCATGGCTTTAAGTGCCCAGAATCAATAATGGAGTAGGTCAAGTTGCAGTGCCACAAACTAAGGCACTACTCAACATTTTACAAGCCTCTGGTTAATTTTCATAGTTCTGAAAAAAAATTATTGATAATTTTCATTGGTTGTACTAGGTTTTTTTATGTTTAAAATTCATTTGTTCTTTTTAGGACACTTTCCTGGCTATCTTGACAGTCTCAGAGGAGCTAATGAGAGCTGAGGTTAGGCTGAGTTAGCTAGGAAAGCCACAGGCTCTAGCCAAGTAAGAAAGACCAGACTGATTTCATCAATAGTAGACTTTAGCTGAGGAAGCTAGTGAGGCAGGTAGGAGTTGGACAGGCCAAGGGGATGTCTTGGTAGGCCAGAGGAATCAGATTGTGTGACTGTGTAGGGATTCCTAATTTCCCAGTTTTCTCCCTTTCCCCATAATACTCACTGCCCTCCTCTGGTCTGGTAGATTACATTGGTGTCAGCACAGTGGGTTTTCCCCAAAATTAATCAGTCCCATTATATTATTATTATGCTCCATTCATTATATGCAGTATTTTGTAATTGAATTACTGAGACTAGTAGAGCAGTGATGGGAAAAATATACATACAAAGAGTTACAGTATTTTAATTCAGAGTTCTAGCTTTCAAGTAATAGAAACCACCTTCAGTTAGCTTGAGGGAAAATGGAAAATGTTCTTATAGATACTTGGATCGTGTTCTTTTTTTAATATTATTTTTTAGTGGTAGTTGGACACAATACCCTTATTTTTATTTATTTTTATGTGGTGCTGAGGATTGAACCCAGGACCTCGCATGTGTGAGTGAGTGCTCCACCTCTGAGCCACAACCCCAGTCCCTTGAATTGTGTTCTTACAGATAGAATTCAAAGACTCAGGAAGAGACTGAAGTCAGGAACTGGAAAGATGTTAGGACTTTATTTTTGCTTTTTTTTTTTAAAAAAAAAAATCAGGATTGAACCTGTGTGTGCTTAACCACAACCCCAGCTCTTTTTAAATTTTTTATTTAGAGACTGGTCTCACTAAATTGCTTAGGGCCTCACTAAATTGCTGAGGCTGGCTTTGAACTTGTTACCCTCCTGCCTCAGCCTCCTGCTGGGATTACAGGTATACGCCACTGTATCCAGCTGCTTCTTTGTCTCTTTATCTTTTTGTCTCTTGTTTCCTAGTATCTGCTTCATTCTCTTTTTTTCTGCACCTTTGTCTTCTCTGCTTCTCTGGTCTATGCAGAAAAGTCCCCTACTGTTTTACCCCCATACCTGAACTTATATGTGATAGTCTTATGCTAGTTTCTTAGTGGAGACATACTTACCATTTCTATATCCCAATTCTAAATCCCATGAGTAGGGCTGGGGTATGGCTCAGAGCACTTGCCTAGGATGCATGAGGCCCTAGGTTAAATCCCTAGCATGGTAAAACAAATACAACAACAAATTTACCAATCTAAATTCCCATGAGAGGAATTTTGATTGGCTCAATATGGGTCAGGTGCCTTCTTTTGGACCAATCCTCCATAGCCAATTCCCAACTGCAAACAATATGTAGGTGCCAACCTCTGAAGATCTTCTGGGGTTCTAGGGTGGGTACTGTTGGGAAGTAGAATCACGCAAACTTCAAAGTATATTTTAGTATATATCTAGTGATAGGATAAAGGTTCATTTTAAAAGGTGTTAGAAGAAATAATTATTGAGAAATTGAATGAGAATGATTTCCTCCTTAGGAAAATTGTGTTTGTTGTTGTCTCTCCCAGGGATCCTTGTGTTTTTTCACACTAATACTTCTCTATACCAAATTGTACCTTTTCTTCATTTATTCACAGCTTCAGAGATGCAATTTAAGATGACACCTATCATCATTTTTTGACATACACAAAGGTCTTTAAGAACTCATTCCTTGTATAAAATTCATTTTTATTTTTGGGTACCAGGGACTGAACTCAGAGGCACTTGCCCACCGAACCACATCCCCAGCTCTATTTTGTATTTTATTAAGAGACAGAGTCTCACTGAGTTGCTTAGCACCTCACTTTTGCTGATGCTGACTTTGATCACAATCTTCCTGTCTTAGCTTTCTGAGCTGCTGGGATTTTTAGTACTATATGATAAATTAAGGAGAAAGGGAGAAGGGGAGGAGGATGGGAGGGAAAAGGGCCAGGAAGAGGAGGAGATCATGAACTGAAATAGATTTCCATGCATGTGTGAGTTTGTTGGAAAGAATCTAACTACTGTGTTTAGCTATGAAGCGCTAATAAAAAATTATAGCTCATGAAAAAGAGAGAGAGAGAGATACTGCTGCTTCTTGCTCCCTATGCCTTCCCACCTGCTTAAACTCTTCTTCTGCCAAATAATTTGTTGAACTTTCATGGGCTGGAATTGGGGTGAAATAGGCAACAGAAGAATAGAGTGGCAGTGGGGAAGGATCTAGTGACTCCATCCTCTCCAAACTATTCAGCCTGAAATCTTCTATGTTACAATGAAGTTACCATCAACCTAGCTATCATCCTTGATTCTCCTTTCCTCCCTTCCATTGGCCCTACCATATCTAATGCATGAAGTCCTGCAACTCAAGTTCAAAAATGTTGAATCTGTTCACTTACTTCTCTTTCCAAAACGATGCCACCAAAATCTATCACTTAGACTATTATGACAGCTTCCTCATAGGTTTTCCTGCCTATAACTATTTACTACTACTATTACTATTACTTTATCACAATCCATTCCACATGGCAGGTAGGGTGATATTTTAAAAATGTAATTATATGATCATGATAGAGTATCCTGAATCAGACTTTTCCGCCCACTGTAAGCAACTAGAAAACTGGATAAAATATATTAGGTAAAAGTTTTGGATATTACACAAGAAACAGCCTGGAAACTTGATCCTGAGATGACAAAAACAAATGAATTGAGCCTTAGAATAATCTTGGCTTCATACCTGGGGTACTTTCCAAACTGCAATGCAGGAAATTAAAAAAAAAAAATAACCATTGATATTTTTTCTTCTATACTGTTGAACAGTAAGGTAAATTATATCAAATGACTTATGGGTATTAAAACAACCATGCAGATAAATCATATTTGCTCAATTATATTCATTTTCTTATTTTTCCTATAATTGCCTATAATGCCTCTTAAACACTGCTTATGGGTTTTATCTCTCATATTCCAGTCCTTCTTTGGAAACTCTTTACCTATTTCACTTACTTAGTGAAGATTCTGAAACAGATGCCTGTGTTATCAGGGTGAGCAGCACCCTGACAGAGCAGGTTCCTGCTCAGGAGGTGTGAGCCGCCTGGAAAAGTAAAAAGTCTGAAATAATAGTAAGAAATAAAGACAAAGCCAGAAATTAGATATAAAAAGAGGAGTGTCTGATGGGTCTTCTGGCCCTGATAGGAGCTGGAACTGAACAACGAAAAAAAGGCCCTGGTTCTTTAAGGGGGAGTATACCAAAGGCTGGGATAAGGTTTCAGCAGGAGGAGCCTATTTTTCCCCTTTATTAAATTATTTATTTATTCTAATTTGTTTTACATGATGGCGGAATGCAGTTTATTTCATATTACACATGTAGAGCACAATTTTTCAAGCCATTGGTTGTACTCAAAGTGTTTTCACACCATTTGTGTCTTCATACATGTTACTTAGGGTAATGATGTCTAACTCCTTTCACCTTCATTCCTACCCCCTTGCCCCCTCGCCCCCTCGAAGAGTTGGTTAAAGTTATAACACTATTATTAAGGTTATTCTTATTATATGTTATTATTATTATATTATCCTCATTTACCATGACAAGTACTTTCTGTTCTGTAGCTAATGGATTTAAGATTTAAACAAGAATTATATAATTATAATTTAACATTTAGAAATGAAGCTCTGACTCTGTATGCATAGGGATACTGGTAAAAGAGGAATATGGGCAACTCTGTGATAACACACAAATTGAATTAATAGCATTTATTATTGTAAATTTGAACTAAGTAGGTATTTAGAAATATTGTTTTATCAAAAATACTCTGTAATCAAACATTTCATGGTGTGCAATATAGAATAGTAACTTACTTTCTTTTTTAAAAAATTTTAATTTATATATGATAGTGGAATGCATTATAATTCTTATTACACATATAGAACACAATTTTTCATATCTCTGGTTGTATACATAGTATATTCACACCAATTCATATCTTCATACCTGTACTTTGGATAATAATGATCATCACATTCCACCATCATTAATAACCCCATGCCCCCTCCCTTCCCTCCAACCTTGTAACTCACTTTCTTTATATTAGTTTATTCTTTGATGTGTATTAATGTACTATGTCATTTTTTAGGTCCCCTACTGTGACATTTAGACATAGGACTAGACAAGTCTATTTTATTGTAGCCTAAAAGGTTTAACGGTTGATGACCCTTCCTGTTCTCCCTAAGTGCCCCATGTTCTTTTTCTCATAACTACACATGCATTCTCACATAAATACTTTTATGGGTGAGAAGTTCTCGTGCTGTTGAGATATATGAAGTTTAAATAAGGGAGAGTGCAGCCATAAGGAAAATAAAGTAGTATTTAACAGTTGGTGCTGAAATAAAACTGAGCTCCTCACTTACTACCCTTGTCCTGCCTCCCAGTCTCTGAAGCAAATTAGCTGGACCTGACACCAATTCTTGAGAATGTCCATTTCTTTCTGTACCACACATCAAGTTCATGACAACTGTGACATCTCTTCCTCATTTCTTCAAGGTTATAGTTGAGGTTAATTTTGGTTAGAGTCCTACCATGAAAGTGCTAGGAATATGTGTTCTCATTTATGAAACATTTATTGGGTCTTCATGGTGATATTAACCAGTTCTTGTTTTTCTTTTCCGTTATTTGGAATTTTGAGGCATGTGATATTCAGAACTGGACAGGATTTGATACAGATTCATAAAATTTCTTTACTCTTCTCAAGATTATATTATTGCCATCTATGATAATAACAACTAATCTCTAGCAAGTGCTTGCTATGGGCTAGGCACTGTGCTAAATATTTTGTACACTTGGTTGGTAATGACTATATTAATAGTGAAGTAAGTTGACCATCCTTTCAGATAAGAAAACTAAGGCCAAAGAAGATTAGGTAATATTCCTGAATATCAGGTAACATTCCTGAGGTCACATAGCTGTTAAGTGATAAAACCTGGATTTAACTTCAGATTTTTCTGACTCTACATCCTTTTCACTAAATAATATTTGTTTTTCAACTAACAATAGATATAAATATTCGAGGAATGCACAACTATACAGGGGCAGCAAAAACAGAAAAAGGAAAAAGATTATTGTATTTCTATTATCACACTTGACAAATTTTTATTTTAGACTTTAACCATTTGAAGTGAAATTATAGATGAATTGGTTAAAGTTCTGAAAGTAATTTGTTAATATTTCTAATGGGGAATGGATAGTCTTGTCTCAAATGCAGTGGTCAACAAAAATTGATTTTCTGTTTCTAGTTTTAAGACAAAATTGGCTGCAGCATTGGCAAGATGTCGAATCAAACATGATGCCCTTTCAATTTATCATATTCTGCCAGAAATAGTTAGGAAACAGGAACTAAGGGCCTCTACTCTGCCACTTTATGCTTGGATAAATACTTGTAAAATCAGGTAAGAGTTTTAATCAAATTCTTTATTCATACTTCAAGTCGCCAACCTTTTAAAAAAATGTGATAAGGGGCTGGGGTCGTAGCTCAATGGTAGAGCGCCTGCCTCTCGTGTGTGAGGCACTGGGTTCGATCCTCAGCACCACATAAAAATAAATAAAGATACTGTGTCCATCTACAACTAAAAAAAATTTTTTTTAAATTATGGTAAGAAATATTACCTTTTTAAGGGTGAAGGGGTACATCCAGGGGAATGATTAGAGAATCATAGTTTAATTCCAGAGCTTATCACCAAATTACCAAAGGTGATTATATAAATATGTTAACTTTTGTTTTCTAATTATCTTTTAGCTTATTATTGGTTAAAATTGTGAGTTTTACTAGATGCAATATATGTAGTAATATTTTTCTTTGTTGCTGAAAAAAAGTATTAATGTTAAATATATCTTAATGTTGTATACTTACAGTCCTGAAGAAGTTTTTATTAATTTGAAGAAAAGAGGCTATAATGAAGTCAAATCTGTATGTCATATTGATGATAAAGTCTTTGCTGTGGACCAACATTGCTATGATGTCTTAATATTTCCATCTCATCTAAAAAAAGATCTTATAAATATAGATCTTTTCAAAGATTATAAACTTATTTTTCAGGTAAAGTATTATTTACTTTCATTGTAATTTTCAACAATGATACTTAGTCAAAGAATATCTCTACCTAAAAATAATACCTTACTGTTTATATTTTTTATAGATTACCAGGGAGGTTATAAGGCCTCATTGTCACCTTGAATAAAATTAATAACTCCATAGTCAGTGTTCCTATTATGTTTGTCATCTTAGTCTCACATGAAGTTGTAAAGAACGTATTCTCCTCTCAAGACTCATAAATGAGATTACTGACAACTGAAAGATGCACTTTTTTTTTCTTCTAAGATTTGAAAGAAGCTTTTTTCTTTTTTTCTTCTTCTAAGAAAAGATTTGAGAAAAGCTACAATGAGATCTTTTCTTTCTTCCAATTCTGGGGAAAATATTAGGCCATCCTGCATATAAAAAACAAATCATGTATCATGTTGTGCTCTCTTTAATTTAGTGTCATAGATTTGATTTGTAAGAGGTACATAATTGATATGAATACAGGCAGAGAATGTGAGGTATACTGTGGTTTCAATGAAATGAAATAATTAGGTGAAATTCATTTTTATATTCTTCGACTCCAATTCTTGACTCAAATTAGACTTCTAAGGTGAATTCCTGGGCAGAATCTCCTTATCAAGAATTAAGGCCAAGGACTGGGGATTTAGCTCAGTTGGTAGAGCACTTGCCTCGCATGCATAAGGCCCTGGGTTACATTCCCCAGCACCACAAAAATGAACAAACAAAAAACCTGAGGTCGGGCTGGGGATGTGGCTCAAGCGGTAGCGTGCTCGCCTGGCGTGCGTGCGGCCCGGGTTCGATCCTCAGCACCACATACCAACAAAGATGTTGTGTCCGCGGAGAACTAAAAAATAAATATTAAAAATTCTCTCTATTCTCTCTCTCTCTCTCTCTCTCTCTCTCTCTCTCTCTCTCTCTCTCTCTCTCTCCTCTCTCACTCTCTCACTCTCTTTAAAAAACAAAACAAAAACAAAACAAAACAAAAAAAAACCTGAGGTCAACAGCAGAAGCTAGTTCATCAAATCGTAATATTTCATAATATTTTCAAACTTCATAATTTTAATCTCTGTGAGCTAGTAGTAGTTTAGGTGACAATATAATGGGGAAGAAAAAATGGCAATAACCAGAGAATGTGTTTTCATGAAGTGGTAAGAATGGGAGCTAAGACAAGACATTTCTAATCTATTAATTATATTTTAGAGATTTTAGCATTGTCTTTTATACAAAAAAATCAAATGATAGTCATTACTTAGGCTAAATGAATTTAAGGTCTTTGTTATAAATATATTTATCAGATATATTTGTTAACTTTTTATTTAGACATATATAATGATATTTTAATCTAAAAAGGACGAGGTAGCTCTTCAATATTCCTACTAAGTATTTTCTTTTATCTAAAACAAAAAGAAGTCAGCTTATATTTCAGTCATACTCTTTGAAATTCTCATCATACTATTATTTTGTAGGATAAATCTCGAAGTCTTGCTGTTCATTCTGTAAAGTCTTTAATAAATTTGGATGATGACGTCTTAATGGTCAACACAGGTTCATGGTACACAGTTGCCCATATGTCAGTCCTAACAAATGATAATAATTCAAAAATATTTGTTTGTGGAGTAAACTCACAAGAGAAGGATCCTGACTTAAACAACCTTTTCAAAAAAATGGGATGTAAAAGTACGTACAAATGTGTATTGTTTGGTGATTATTGTTCTACAGGATTTTAAAGACATTAAAAATGTTCGAATTAATTTATTTTTTGTAATGTAAAATCTCCATACTCTATACTCTTAAAATTCTCACTCATCTATATTGCATCAGCTGTTATTTTTTAATGTTTTTTAAAGGTATTTATTTTTTAGTTGTAATTGGACACAATACCTTTATTTCACTTATTTATTTTTATGTGGTGCTGAGGATCGAACCCAGTTCTCGTATGTGCAAGGCAATCGCTCTACCACTGAGCCGCAGCCACAGCCCTATTTTTTTTTTTTTTTAGAGAGAGAGAGAGAGAGAGAGAGAGAGAGAGAGAGAGAGAATTTTAATATTTATTTTTTAGTTTTCAGCAAACACAACATCTTTGTTTGTATGTGGTGCTGAGGATTGAACCCGGGCCGCACGCATGCCAGGCGAGCGTGCTACAGCTTGAGCCACATCCCCAGCCCCAGCCCTATTTTTTAATGTTGATTTAACAACTGTAGGTTAAAGTAATTAATATCTTGGTCCTTTGGAACAGTGTTTGATATTTAGTTGTGAACATAATTTGAGACCCAAATATTTGGTTCATGTAGATGGGGCTCATCATTTAATAAATCAGAATATATTCACATAAGACTTAATTGACAAAGATAATATGAAGGTCTAAAAACCAAATCTTTTAGGATTCCTGTTTTTTAAGAATATTTCCACTCAATTGTGTATACTAAAGATCACATTTTATTATGGGTTCAGTGAAACTGAAAAAGTGAGCAAAACTGTGATAGAGTCACAAGGCCAGGAAGGCAAAAGGTAGAATTCAGAGCTTGACCAAAAGAAGTAACCTGATAAATACCGACGATTTTTCTTAGAGCACAGGATAATGATCATGGAGCCCAGATTCCAGTTATCGTAATTCCCAATTGGACAAGGTGATCTAGGACTGCAAGTGCCTAGGTTTAACTAGCCCATTCTTTGCCTGCCAAAAGCAAAAGTAAATTCTCTCTGGAAGAAAATAACATCATCCTGAGTTTCCAGTTATCTCCTAAATTTTTCCAAATGCAATGTCTGGTACTCAGTTGAATAAATAGATAAAAAATAAGAAAAGTAATGACTCAAATATTAACCTAATAACAGATTCTACATTTGATCTTAGCCAAAATACCAAGAAGTGATAGATATGATTCAAATAAATAGAAGATACTACAATAGAATCAGACCCACACAGGATCCACATACTGAGTATATCAGATGTGGACTTCAAAGTAATTTATGATTAATGTGTTGAAGGAATTGAATAGCAAGCTTTAGATTTCAGCAGAGACATGGAAACTATAATAATAATAATAATAATAATTATTATTATTATTTTTTAAATGGAACCAAGACAGATGTGGTGAACATACCTGTACTCCCAGGTACTTAGGACACTGAGGTAGGATTGCAAGTTCAAAGCCTAGAGAGATCCTAGTCTCAAAATAAAAATAAATAAATAAAAAGGGCTGGGGATATAACTCAGTGGTAAAGTGCCCCAGCGCTGCTCCTCCCACAAAGCGAAAGAAGATTCTAAAATGGAAAAATATGAAATTAAAAAATAAGTGGGATATAGCTCAGGGGTAGAGCATGTTTGATCTCCAGTACCAAATAAAAAGGGGGAAAAAGAGGAAGAAGGACTGGATGGGCTTAACAGTAAATTATTAAAGCTAAACAAAAAGAAGTAAACTGATGGCTAGAAAGAAATATTCAGACTAAAGCACAGGGGCACAGAAGTTTGAATAATATGAAAGAGACTCAGGAGACTCAGTGATCCATTGATAGCATGTGTGTTATAATTGGAATCTCAGGAAGAGAGAAGAGGAATTGGGAAGAAACAATTATTTGTTTTTCAGGTTGGGAATTTTCCAAAATGAATGAAAAACTTTAAGCCATAGATTCAAGAAGACATGTGAACTCTAGTAAGAATATATGGCAAACATATGCTGTAAGTTTATTTGTTTTCCCCCAAAATTCAAACTCCCCAGGTGATATCTTAGGAGATGGGGACTTTGAGAGGTGATGAGTCCTAGAGTAGGATTAGTGCCCTTATAGAGTATAATGAGACCCCGTAGAGTTAAGTCAGCTCCCTGAAAAGGGGCTAACTCACTCAACAAGACCCTTGTTAATTCCTTCTGAGGGCAGCATTTTCAGTGATCTAATTACCTCTCACTTAGCCTCACCTCTCAAAGGTTCTACTGCCGCTTAATTACTAGAACACTGAGACTAGGCTTCTAATACATGAGTGCTTGGGGAACACATCACATCCAAAATATAGCACACTATTTTTGAAGCCTCAAACTACAAACAACCTAAATATCTACACAATAGAATTCTATACAGAATAAATTGTTACCACAAATGATGTCATGGGAGAATCTCATAATATTGATCTTCTAACCAGTAGAGAATGTTTTTTTGGCGGGGGGCAGGCACCAGGGATTGAACTCAGCGGCACTTGGCCACTGCGCCACATCCCCAGCCCTATTTTGTATTTTATTTAGAGATAGGGTATTACTGAATTGCTTAGCACCTCTCCATTGCTGAGGCTGGTTTTGAATTCAGCTCCTCCTACCTCAGCCTCCCAAGCCTCTGGGATTACAGGCATGTGCCACTGCGCTTGGCTAGGAATTTTTAAGACAGAATATTAATGGGATGAGGTAGAGTAGTATTAATAAAAGGAAATGTATATCAAGAAATTTTAATGATTTATTCATTTAACAAATGTTATTGATGCATGTTATTAACTATCAGGCACTAGTATATTTTTGGGGATACAGCAATGAAACAAATTCGGCTTTTATATGAAGCTTACATTATAGTATGAGAAAGATGGGGTGGGGGGAACCATGAAGAAACAATAGGTTAAGGGGATAGAGAGTGTTGTAAAGAGGTTATTCTTTTTCATTTTTTTGTTTTTTTTTTACAGATGGTGATTAGGAAAGGCCTTTCTGATAAAGGGTATTTGACAGGAGACTTCAATGAACTGTTGGAGACCTGAGGAAATTGAGGGATATATGTGGGAAGAGCATTCAAAGCAGAGGAATAGTAAGAATAAAAGCTTTGAGGTTGTAGCATGTTTAGCATGTTCCAGGAACAGTAAGGAAATGATAGGGATGGAGCAGACTGAGTAAAGAGTATGATGAGGTCACAGGGTATATCTGGGAACAAAAATAGGGCATTCTATGCTGAAGGACTTGACCTTGAATGAGATGGGAATTCATTAGTGGATTTCAAGCAGAAGAGTGACATGCTTACCAGTATTTGGTTACTCTTTGGAAAATAGTTTAGGGTAAAAGGTATTAGTGGAGAGATTAGTTAGGCAATTTTTAAAAGTGCAGGTGTGAAAAGTTCAGAATTAGCAGATTTGGGGATAAGAGTTAGAATTTGAAATATGAATCTGCTGGCCTCCTAAACAAAGCTTATTTCTTTATTCTGCATTTCTGTTTTTCCTTTCAAACCATGCATGTTGTTCATGTCTCAGCCCTCTCCATTGCTCATAGGCATGCATATAAGAGAGGGAAGCATCTATTGCCAAGGTAATGAAAATTGTAGGTGGCCAGCACCTACTTAATATTGCTGTTTACACAACATGTGCTCAATAAATATCAGAAGAAGAAAAAAGGGGGCAGGTGTGTAAAGATATTGACTTCTACCTGGGTGATAATGCCAGAGGTTGTGAGAAATGACAGACTAAATATATCTTGAAGTCACTTTATTGGATTGGATATGGGATGTGAGAGAAGGGAAGAGTCAGGATCCACTAAGGCTTTCAGTCGTGTTAGCTTTTTGTTGGCTTGTTTGCTTTTTGCAGTTCTGGGGCTCGAATCCATGGCCTCACACATGCTGGGCAAGCACTCTCTACCACTGAGCTACATCCGCAGCCTCATGTTAGGCTTTAAGATGTCTGTTCAACATTAAGTGGAAATGTAAAGCAGGCTTTTAGGTACACCTTTTTGGAGTTCAGGAAAGAAGTCTGTGTTAGAGATATAAATTTAGAACTTGTCATTATGTGGATAATATTTAATGTCCTGACCACTATATAGCTGTAGTAAAGAAAGCTATAGTAAAGAAAAGAAACCCAAAGGCTAATTCCTAGACATACCAATACTAAGAGATCAGGAAGTTAAATAAGAGGGATCCAGAAAGGGAGCCATGAGAGAAGAACCAAGAAAAAGTGTGTTCAGAAACTAGGCCAGTTACTTCTTCACCTCCTGAATTTTGTGATACTGGGACTGTACTCTGCATTATCCATTTCCCCATTGCCAGCTGCTTCAGCCATTAGCGGGTCCTAGAGACTACAAGGCTGAAGCCGAGGAGAGGAGGACTTTTCTTCTCCAGTGTTTGTTTATCCCTGTGGTTCTTGGCAGTGTTAATCAGAGCTTATTTCTTTGATAAACTTGCCCTCTTCTCAGGGGGTTGTTTTTCTGTTTTTGTTTTTTGGTACTGGGGTTTGAACCCAGGGGTGCTTAACTACTAAGCCACATCTCCAGTCCTTTTTATTTTTTGAGACAGGGTCTTCCTAAGTTGCTTTGGACTTTGCTAAGTTGCCCAAGATGGCCTCAAACAGAGGGTTGATTTTAAGGTAGAGGTACACATGGTTATCACCTAGAGAGACAGATGCTCGTAAACTACATACAAGGTCCCTAGAGGTATGGATGGTATTTCATGCCTGTTTCTGTAGGTTTAGCACCTCAGACTGTGCCTCATAAATGTTCCTGACAGCCATTTTCCCCCCAGGGATGACAGAATATAAAGGGTAAAAATGAAAAAGGGAAAATAGCCTATATTATTGACTATCCTTACTGTATATGAGACACCATGCTAAGCTTACCAACTTTGTCTTGATGTTCACCATTTGCACAAACCGTTGCAGTCCATAAATAAGGACATGGAGGCTTAGAGAGTTTAAGACACACAGCTAGGAGTCAAATTTGAGTCTGTTTCTAAAGCCCATTTCCCCTACTCTATCATGCTACTTTAGATTGAACCTAAAGTTCAGAATAAGAAATTTAATTTTACATTTGAAAATCATTCTGCGGTGGAAATAGCATCTATTAAGAAAATTCCTGTATTAACTTTGGGAGATTATCAGAGAATACTCTGTCCTAATGCAATAAAATGAGTTTTTATGGGGTTAAGGGTTTTAAGATAAATTATATATATTATACATACATAAAGCAGTACCACTATATTGCATTTAGATTTTTTAGCTAATTAAATTACATTAATTTTCTGTGTTTTCCCCCAGATATTGAAATACTTCCTGAGACATTTACTGACATTGAATCAAAGGATCAGAGGTTACAGAAAGTTAAAGTGATTTTGCTGTTGCCTCGTTGTTCAGATCTGGGTGTTAGTAATCCAATAGAATTTATTTTAAATGAACACGAAGGTACTTGTTTTAATTTCTAAATTATTGAAATTAGTTGATGATAGCCCATCAATTTCTATTTTAGAAAATAAATTTTATTTTCTCTTTTCTGCATTAGCCTCCAGATTGAATGAATTCTTTCTTCTGAATCTAAATGACTTATATAGCTACTTAGTTGATTCTCTCAAAGAAAACTTGGAGAAAAACAATAAAATGTTTTTAATATTCTTATTGAAAAAATAGTACTAAGACTGAACATAATTATCTTAATTAATTTTTAAATTTTTAAGTCAATACTTTAATGTTATCTAGTTTTAATAAGTATTTTCCATGAAAATTTTCATTAATAGTCAAAATGATTGAAAAATAGTGCAATAACATCAATATATGAAAAATACCTAATAGTAATTTATTTTAAAGTATTTACTTGTTTTAAAATTTAGATACAGATTTACTTAAAGATCTCTCTCAAGGAGGTACTTCAGAAGATAAACTTCAGGTTCTTGCTCAACATCAATATGAACAGCTAGCACATGCAATGAAATGTAAGTCTGTCATTAGAACAATATTGTTAAAATACAATGTTAATCTTAGAAACCAAAACAAATTTTCTAGAACATAAAGTCTTAGTGCCTTCAAGTAACAAATTATTTTTATCAACTTAACCTGCCTTTTAAAAAAACATACTTTAAACATAAGCTAGCATAATTTTTCTTAATGTTAAGATGAAATAATTATGTATGTTCATAATTGTTTATTTTCATCTTCCCTATTTCTGATCTTCAACTTCTTACTTGACATATTTTTCTGTTGTCATTTTACTTACACCTGTCAACTCTTCTGCAGTCCATATTTTAATCCAAAGTTTATTTCTCTTAGTGCTGAATAGAGTCCAGAGTTATAGAAAAAGCCCAGAACTCTTGATTTGAAATCTGAGTAACAAGGCTTTTTAAGTATTTATATCATTGCTTTAATTACTCCATTTGGGTTTTGAGTGCCACTGCTTTTCCACAGGTGAACAAAGAAATCTGGAAGTCTTTAAGAAACTAATAAACTTTTACTAGGTCAGTGTATATTTATCAAGTGCCTATTCTGGGTCAGGAAGTGAACTGGATGTTAGGCTTATGAACATAAATAGATGTTTCTAAAATAAAGACTCAAAGATGAGTCTGTGAGTATAGATAATTCAATATATAAAGATACTGACTTATACATGAATTATAAATAAGGGAAAGTAGCAGAGAGGAAGTCTGTTCTTTTGGTTAATATTGCTAAAAACATTAATTTGAATGTGAAAATGTATATAAACTATGAAATAAGTTGGTTTAGAAAATCAGGAGATTGGTAAGTAAAAATTTTTACTAATGTACTTTCATCAAATTTTAATTGAATGTTTAAAGCTTTAAAAAGACTTCTGAAAGAATCATGAAAAGCAAAAGGATTTAAGTGACATACACTCTATTGTGATGCCAAAGAAACACATTATTTAGCAACCTTGAGATTAGGAAATCTGCATCACTGGAAGACATTCAGTAAATTAAGTTCCCATAAAACAATGTTAGGTAATGCCTTATCAGGGTTGGACTCCCAATTTTCATAGAAATTACTAAAAGCTCCATTTGAAATTGACCATATAAAAGATAACTATGATAATTTCTCCTATTAGTTGTAAAAAATAATTTAAAAAAATTTTTTTTGGCACTAGGGATTGAACCCAGGGGCATTTTACTATTAAGTTATATCCTCAGTTTTTTCCTTTCCTTTCCTTTCCTTTTCTTTTTTTCTTTTTGAGACAGCATCTTGGTAAATTGCTCAGTCTAGCCTCAAACTTGTGATCCTGTGCTTCAACTTCTCGTGCAGATGGGATTACAGGCATGTACCCAGCTACATTTTTATGTGCCCAGCTACATTTTAAAGTTTTGGACATTTATTGGTCAATTGTTTGCCAGGCACCCTACTATTTACTTTTTATATTTTATTTTATCCCCACAAAATCGTCTCCCTTAGCTTCCATGCCTTCTCTGAACACAGTAACAAGGTGGCTAGGCTCCCCAAATTTCTTTGCTCTCTAAACTCATTCTTGCCACTACTCTGTTTTCTAAAACCACATTTCAGACACTTCTCACTATGTCTTTTATACTACCAAGGACTGTTAACTTGAGAAGCCCCTGACACCCAGGTCATTCCTCATCTGAATAAGATCTATAATATTCCCTTTTTTGTCTTCATCCACATCCCCTTGTCTGTCCTTGTCTCCTACTTTGTGCTTTCTAGAATAGTTGTCTGCAACAAAAATCCCTATATTTTAATACTTCTTTGAATGTTCTCTTTTTTCTCCTATAACTTGCCCTTCTCTTGAGAACAGTATTTCTCTAAATCTCTCCTCTTGTTCTTTTCTGAGCCAATTATTATCACACTTTCACTCTTGCTCACTAACCTGAGATGGTCCTGTGAAGATCACCCGTGACCCCCTTCCCACATGCTGTTACATCAACTCACAGTCTCCGTCTAACTTGATCTAGCTGTGATAGTTGATCTAATTGATCATATTCTCTTCCTTCCCACATTACTTCACTTGTCTTCTAAGACACACCACCTCAATTTATTTCCCATCTCCTTGGCTTGTTATCCTACAGCAAGTATCCTCCCTATACGATACTCTCTTTAGCCTCAGAGTATGTCACAATTCATGTCTAGGATTCTTTTTTCTCTGTTTATACTTACTTCCTTGATGATCTTATCCAGTCTCATGAATTTAAACACTTCTGCGTGGGGCTGGGGATGTGGCTCAAGTGGTAGCGCGCTCGCCTGGCGTGTGTGCGGCCCGGGTTCGATCCTCAGCACCACATACAAACGAAGATGTTGTGTCCGCCGAGAACTAAGAAAAAATAAATATTAAAATTCTCTCTCTCTCTCTGTCCCCCTCTTTCTCACTCTCTCTTAAAAAAAAAAAAAAAACACTTCTGCGTGACTCCCAGATTTCTTCCCCAAACTCTTCAGTCTGTATCTTCAGTTGTCTTCTTGCCATCTCCAGCTAGTGACTAATAGGCCTTTCAAAGCTGATAGATCCAAAATGAAAGTCCTGTTCTTCCTGCAGAACTGCCATTTCAGTTAATGACAATATCAGTCTTCCATTTGTTCAGGTGAAAAAGCTTTACATTGTCCCTGACTCTTATTCACATCCTTAGCCAGCCTGTCAGAAAACAAAGGAACTTCTACATTTAATATATATTTAGAATCCAGTCACCTCCACCACTACCACCACATCCATACCATCACCTCATGCTTGGTTTACTGCAATGATCTTCTATTTTGTCTATCAGCTTCCACCACTGCCCTCTACAGTTTATTTTCAACACAGCATTTGGAACAATCTTGTTAAAACAAATGGCTTCCCATCATCAAACTGAAAACCATCATCCAGTGGCCTGCACATCCTTACTATTTGGTGCTCAGACTCACATTTATTTATATTTATTTATTTTTAAAATTTTTTTCCTTTAATTTTTATTGTTGGTTGTTCAAAACATTACATAGTTCTTGACATATCATATTTCACACTTTGATTCAAGTGGGTTTGAACTTCCATTTTTACCCCGTATACAGATTGCAGAATCACATCAGTTACACATCCACTGTTTTACATATTGCTATACCAGTGTCTGTTGTATTCTGCTGCCTTTCCTATCCTCTACTATCCCCCATCCCCTCCCCTCCCATCTTCTCTCTCTACCCCATCTACTGTAATTCATTTCTCCCCCTTGTTTTTTTTCCCCTTTCCCCTCACTTCCTCTTGTATGTAATTTTGTATAACCATGAGGGTCTCCTTCCATTTCCATGCAATTTCCCTTCTCTTTCCTTTTCCTCCCACCTCTCACCCCTGTTTAATGTTAATCTTCTTCTCATGCTCTTCCTCCCAACTCTGTTCTTAGTTACTGTCATATCAAAGAAAACATTTGGCTTTTGTTTTTTAGGGATTGGCTAGCTTCACTTAGCATAATCTGTTCTAATGCCATCCATTTCCCTGCAAATTCTATGATTTTGTCATTTTTTAATGCAGAGTAGTACTCCATTGTGTATAAATGCCACATTTTTTTTATCCATTCATCTATTGAAGGGCATCAAGTTTGGTTCCACAGTCTTGCTATTGTGAATTGTGCTGCTATGAACATCGATGTAGCAGTGTCCCTGTAGCATGCTCTTTTTAGGTCTTTAGGGAATAGACTGAGAAGGGGAATAGCTGGGTCAAATGGTGGTTCCATTCCCAGCTTTCCAAGAAATCTCCATACTGCTTTCCAAATTGGCTGCACCAATTTGCAGTCCCACCAGCAATGTACAAGTGTACCCTTTTCCCCACATCCTTGCCAGCACTTGTTGTTTGACTTCATAATGGCTGCCAATCTTACTGGAGTGAGATGGTATCTTAGGGTGGTTTTGATTTGCATTTCTCTGACTGCTAGAGATGGTGAGCATTTTTTCATGTACTTATTGATTGATTGTATGTCCTCCTCTGAGAAGTGTCAGACTCACATTTAAACACGTCATTGCCCACTACTCTGTCCTCATTCCCTCCTGCTCTGATCAGACTGGCCCCCTTCATTTTCCTTGAACATTCCTTTAAACTTGCTGTTCCCTTACCTTAAAATATCCTTCCCTAGTTATCTCTGTGTCTGGCTCTCTAATCTTTTGAGTCTACCCACAGTCCTTCATCTCAGTGATGTTAGCTCTAACTAGCCTACTTAAAATTATAGCATTCCCCCGAAACTCTTTCCCACCCCTGCTTTATCACCTAAATAGTTTTCCTGTTTCTTTGTCTTACTGTATTTATCCTCTGCTAGAAAGGAAGCTCCCTAGGGGCAGGGATTTTCGTTTTTGTTGTTCACTGATGTATACCAAAGCCTAAGTGTCTGGAATGTGGTAGGTGCTCAATTGGTATGAATACATTAGTGAATTGCAGATCTTATATTACCTAATTTTACAGATGAAAAATCTGGAACTTTGAGTAATTTTTCCCAGGTTCATGCCATAGCAAGGACAGAATTGGGATTCAGACTGACTTCTGTACATTTCTGGAGTTTTCTGAACCAATTAAGGTGATAAAGCTTATGAAAGAATGACTGGAAGTATCAAGCTCATGGGAGTCTGCAGCATTTATTTCTTTGTGTTTGCAACTAGGTTGGTCATATTGATTCAGTTTTCAACTTTCATACAATCCATCTGGATTTCTATTACTTACTGGCCACTGACCACATTGCTAGTATAAGCTTCTGCTTTAAAAGAAGCTGTTCAAGCATCTCTGGAAATCATTCCCATCAAAACGCTGTGGTGTTTGTACCAAATACATGTCTGGAAACATAAATTGCATTGATCATTTATGGGGTCATTATATTAATTAAATCTTCTTTAAATATAGTTGTTAAAGCTCAAGCAGTGGTTTATTGCACATGCTCAGTTTATCCAGAAGAAAATGAAGCTGTTGTGAAGAAAGCATTGGAATTTCAAAACCAAGGGACCAAAATACAACCTTACAGGTAAGAAAGGAAGGCATTCTTCTGAACAACTCAAATAATCATTTTTTAAATGACAAATATAATGTTTTAAGTTACATAAGATATTCTGCTTTTTATTAGACTTTACTATGATCATTACCTTAACTTCTTACAACTTTAAAGTAGGTTTTGTAAAGCCTTTACAACAGCATGGCACAAACATTTTCTTGCATATTAAAAGATTCTTTTGTTTTTGTTATTATTGTTAAAGTTAAAAGCATTTTGGACTTTTCTTGCTTGGTTTCTGGGTAAACTGGGTCCAAATTTTATGTTCCTGATTTAGATACATGTATACCTCCATAGAATACAAATTAATATATAAAATATTCTTAGAAAATAGACAGAAAATCATATCTGAAAATAGACATTTCTTAAGCTCTTGTAATCTTTGGTATACATCAGAATTGAGGTAAAAATAACTGAGTTTTCTATGGAAAAATGCTGCAATAAGGTAGGGATAGAGAGAAAGAGCATTAACACTACACTCTGAACTGTGGACATTAAGAAAAATTGCCTAGTGAAATATAACAGATGGTCTATAAGAATCATTTCTTAATATCCTAAAGTTGTAGAACTTAAGAGTTGAATAAGTATTGCATGTTTAGATATTGCATGATTAAATAACATTAGGTGTTATCTACTCTGATCACCCATCCACCTTGCTTCTATTTCCTTCCACTGTCCTAGAAATATGCAACTCATTCTGGACTTTAGTCATCATAGTACTTTAGCCCAATGCATCCTGCTTCCATCATCTATTGTAAAAATTTCACCTTACAAAATACTAATCTATAAAAATTTTCCAAATTCCACCCTCTTGAATATAACTGTTTTTAACAGCTTGACTTGTAGACTTCTAGATTTTTTTCCAGCACCAACGAATATGCATATTTTAAGCTTTAGTTGCTATTGTTAAATGACCCACCAAAATAGTCACTCTTATAAATCTGTTTCCCTGCAGCTTCATAAATGCTGAATTTCATCAGACTTTTAAATCTTTACCCATCTGAGGGATGAAAAGATAAGATCTCACTGTTGACCAACTTTATTTTTCTGTTAGTGAGGCTGAGCATGTTTCAGTTTACTGACTGGGCAGTGTAGTGGGGAGTGGTCTTCAAACATGTTTTCTTAACTCCCTAAAATTTTTTTGAATAACTATGTGTCTTCTATGTTTTAAAATTGATGTTTAAGTTTAAAAGTTGTGAAATATAGTTTTTTAGAATATTATATTACTTATATTTTAAATATATTTCTATCAAATCTTTGGACCTGCAGATTCATCTATTTAATTTAAGGAAAAATGATGCATTTGTTACTTACTTTATAAGACTAGTTCTCATTGTCAAAACCAGATTTACCTTTTTTAAAAAAGTCTGATTTTAGGGGCTGGGGACATAGCTCAGGCTAGTGTACTTTCCTACCACGTTCAAGGCCCCTGGTTCAATCCCCAGTACCAAAAAAAAAAAAAAAAAAAAAAAAAAAAGTCTGACTTTATTTTTTAATTCAAAGAAACATGCTAATGTGATTTACCTCTCAGTTTTAATTTTAATATAGATACATAGAAATAAATAAGTGAAAGGAGGGAAGAGAAGGGAGAAAGGCAAGGAATAGAGGAAGGAGAGGGAAGAGAAGGGTGGAAGGGAGAGGAGAAGAAAGAAGAAAGAAGCAAGCTAGTTCAAGAACAGAGCTTTGGGGGTGGAGGTGGGGATGCATCTCAGTGGTGAGCACTTGCCAGAGTTTCACACCCAATTAAAGATTTCTTACCATGGGAGAAGACAGTTGCATTCTTGGGTTGTTCCTTTGTTTAGCCTCTTGTAGATCGTAACTAACATTCCAGGACAGTGTACTAAAACAAGGTAGGTAACAGGTGTAAGTGGGAGAAGGGTATTGAGAATGGAGAAGAGGGAAAGGATGATGTAAAACAGATTTAATGAGGACAGGGGATGTGGCTCAGTGGTAGAGAGTTTGCCTAGCATATGGGTAGGATCCTCAGCATGGCAAAAAATTAAAAAATTGAAATTAGATTAAATATGATTGATTACATTAACTACCTCAGTAGGTCTTTGTGGAGGTTAAATACATGAACACATGAACAGTACCTGGCACATACTAAATGTTCAGTAGTTTTTATTGTCATAGTTGTTATTATTTTGTAAATTTTATGTTCATATACTTTGCCACTTCTTCAACTGAATTATTCATTTTTTTATCTTATTGTATATTAGTGCTTTTAGCTATTTTCATATAAACTACACATTTTATTTACTTACTTATTTTTGGTAATACTGGGGATCAACCCAGAGCCTGTGCGTGCTAGGCAGACACTCTATCCCTGAGCTATGTGCTAACCCCTATAAATGCTTTTGCCAGTTTTAATACTTTAAAAATTTTCTCTTTTATATTTAATAATTGACTAAAGTGTTGATCAAGCTTTAGTTTTTCTGAAAATACTCCTTCCCCATCCCCTCAAAATGGCCTTTTTTTTTTTTTTTTTTTCGGTATCAGGGATAGAACCCAGGGGTACTTATCCACTGAGCCACATCCCCAGCCCTTTTTATTGTTTATTTAGAGACAGGGTCTCACCAAACTGAACTTGTGATCCTCCTGCCTCAGTCTTTTGAGCAGCTGGGATCACAGGCGTGTGCCACCATGCCCAGCTTAAAATGGCATCTTTCACTTAGCATGATGTTTCTGAGGTTCATCCATGTTGTAGAAGTCTGAGAACTTCATTGTTTTTGAAGGCTGAGTAACACTCCATTGTATGGATATATCACATTTTATCTGTTCATCAGTTGATGAGCATTTAGATTGTTTCCATCTTTAGGATGCTAAGAATGTTGTTGTAATATTTTTGTACATATGTTGGTGCAGACATAAGTTTGCATTTCTCCTGGCTATATACCTAGGGGTAAAATTACTGGGTAAAATGGTAACTCTTCAATCATTTGAGGAACTGTTGCACTTTCCAAAGTGGTTGTATCATTTGACATTCTCACAAGGCTTGTTTATTTTCTTTTCTCTCTCTCTCTCCCTCTCCCTTTTTTCCCTTGGCGAGCCTCAAGAATGTGAAATAATGTCCCATTGTGGTTTTGATTTGCATTTCTCTGAGGATAAATGATACTGAGAAGAGCTGGAGTTGTGGCTCAGTGGTAGAGTGCCCGCCTAGTGTGGGTGCGGCACTGGGTTTGATCCTCAGCACCACATAAAAATAAATGAATAATTTTAAAAAATGATGCCGAGTGTCTTTTCATATGCTTATTGGTCATTTACATATCTTCATAGGACACATGTCTATTGACAGTTTTATTTTGCAGTGCTGGGAATTGAACCCAGGACCATGTATATGCTAGGCTGACTTTGAACTTGCAATCCTGCTGCCTTGGCAGAAGTTGCTGGGATAATAAGTGTGTACCATCCCACCTGGCTTTGTTCCCAGTTTTTAAATTAGGTTAGTTTAAATTGTTGAGTTAAAAGAATCTCTTGTATACCAGACCCTTACACATAATAATTTGCAATTTTTTTCCATTCTGTTGGTTACTTTTTAGATTCCTTATAGTGTTCTTTGATGCATACATTTTTAAAATTTCAGTGAAGTATAGCTTATGTTTTTTTTTGTTTGCCTATGTCTAAAGCTTTATGCCTTAGTTTTTAATCTAATTCTTAAATTTAGGTCTATGATCCATTTTGATTAATTTTTTCATATAGTATGAATCGGTGGTCTGACTACTCTTTTGCATGTTGCTGTGCAGTTGTATCTGCACCATTTGTTGAAAACACTGTTCTTTCCCTGATTGAATGGGCTTGGCCTCCTTGTTGAAAAATTATCAGTGTATGAGCTTCTTTCTGGATTCTCATTCTGTTCCATTGATCTATGTGTCTATAATTAAGCCAGTACCACGATGAGATTTTTAAACTCCTAATGGATACCTAGTTTCATCAAATGCCTTTGCAGCATTTAATTGATCAGATCAAATGTTTGTTCTCATCTGTCATTTTAACATGGTGGGGAGCTAAATATTTTCTAATACTGACCAGTCCTTGAGCTTGAGGGCTAGGTTATGTTCTCTATTTAGATATTCTGTTACCTAGTTAAGGTGGAAGCTAAGGAAAGTGAGCATTGCTTGAGAGGAATTGGATTGCTACTACTCCTTGGTACTTATTATGATAATCAGTAGTGTCCACACTTGGCCATTGATGGCAACCTATTACCCCAAACTTGGGGGCTTTTCTGGTCTTTCTTGTGTCAGAATTCTTGTATCCTCATTGTTGTCAGTGAGCCCAGTTCTGTCACAGCATTTCTGGTTGTCAGTCCTCACCTACAGAAGAGCTTCTCAGTGCTGTTATGTAGTGCTCCTCTCACCAGCATTTCCCTGTTGCTCCCATAAAGGGTATAATCTGGAGGGTTTTCCTGTCTATTTAATAGGAAAATAGGATATCCACTGTAGCAGACTCATATCTTTGAGTCTAATACTTCTTCCACTGTCTACTATGGCCATCTGGCATCCTGCCTTATTCAATGTGAGCTATTGTATATTAGTTTTCTATTTCTTTCTTTTTTTTTTTTAAGAGAGAGTGAGAGAGGAGAGAGAGTGAGAGAGAGAGGGAGAATTTTTTTTTTTAATATTTATTTTTTAGTTCTCGGCAGACACAACATCTTTGTTGCTATGTGGTGCTGAGCATCGAACCCGGGCCGCACGCATGCCAGGCGAGTGCGCTACCGCTTGAGCCACATCCCCAGCCCATTAGTTTTCTATTTCTGCTTAAGAAATTACTACAAACTAGCCAGGTGTGGTGGTGCACGGCTGTAATCCCAGTGACTCAGGAGGTTGAGGTAGGAGGATCACAAGTTCAAAGCCAGCCTCAGCAACTTAGCCAGGCCCTAAACAACTTAGTAGGTCCTGTCTCAAAACAAGAAATAAAAAGGGCTGGGGATGTGGCTCAGTGGTTAAGTACCCTTAGGTTCAATCCTGATACCAAAATAATAATAATAATAATAACAACAACAACAACAACAATAATAATGATGTATAATAATAATAGTAATAATAATAATTATTATTATGATCACCACAAACTTAGTGGCTAAAAGCAATTATTAATTAGCTCATGATCCTGGAGGCCAGATGACTGTCATGTCATAACGGAGTTCTCTGGTCAGAATATCAGCCAGGCTGAAGTCTCTGGAGAACAGTCCATTCAAAGTCCATTCTGGTTGTGGGACTAAGGTTCTCACTTCCCTGCTGGCTGTCAGCCCAAGACTGCTCTTAGCTCCAAGGCTGCCTTCACTCCCTGCCATGAAGCTCCCTCCATCTTCATGTCAGCACAGGTGTTTCCTATCAATCTTGGGTTTTGAATCTTTGAGATATTCCATCTGACTTCTAGATTGGCTTTCAGTGGCTCATATGATTAGATCAGGTCCTCCCCAGATAATATTCATATCTTGGAGACCTTAAGTACATCTGCAAAATCCATTTTGTCACATGTATTAATTTCCTAGGTTTTGAAACCCATTATCCCAAACTTGGGGGCTTATAACAACAGAAATTTATTCTTGCACAGTTCTGAAGACCAGAAGTCCTACATGAAGGTGTCGGTAGGGTTAGTTCCTTGTGGGGCCTCTGATGGAGGATGTTCCATTCACACTCCTAGCTTCCAGGGTTGCTGGCACTCCTTTGCATTCCTTACCTTGTAGCTGCCTCACTCCACTGTCTGCCTCCATCTCCTCGTGTCCTTCGTCCCCTGTGTGTTTCTGTGAACTCTCCTTATAGGAATTCTAGTATCGGATTCAGGATTTATCCAACTCCAGTGTGATCTCCACTAATTTTATCTACAAAGACCTATTCCTAAATAAGGTCACATTCTGAGACTTTGAATGCACATGAATTTTTGGGGGGACACTATTCAACCCACAACAGCTTACTCTCTGGCCTCCCAACATTGATATTTGTTTCATGCACAATATACTCACCCCACCTCAACATCTCCAAAACCCATCTCAACTTCTCCAAAACCCACCTCAACTTCTCCAAAAGTCTATATCCATTCCAGGATCAACTATAAATCCAAATTTTCATCTAAATATCATCAACTCAAAAAAATCCAAAATGCCACCATCTAAATCAGGGATGAGTGAGATTCTGGGTATGATCTAATTTTATTATTCAAAGAAATGGGCTGTAAGCTAGAATTTGGAAACTATTTTGTAGGAGCAGTTCCTGGAAGATAAGTTGATCAATCTTAATTATGGACTATTAAGAAAGACAGCATATATGTAGATAAATAATATGTCTTATTAAGAAAATATTTATTGAATACCTAGTATGCACCAGGCATTCTTCTAGGTACTAGTAATGTTATCAGTGAACTAAAATTAACAAAAATCTAAACCTTCATATTTACATTTTGGAGCTAAGTAGGTTGATACGAAATAATTATTTCCATTGAGTATTCTTAACCTATATATGAGTGAATAAACTTTTAAAAATAATTTCTACTTGTGTAGAGAACAAGCATATAGAGGTTGAGTGTCCTTATCCAAAATGCTTAGGACCAGAAGTACTTCAGATTTTGGATCTTTTGGGATTTTGAGATATTTGCATATACAAAGTGAGGTATGTTGGTGATGGGCCCAAGTCTAAACACAAAATTCATTTGTTTCATGGGCACCTTATACACGTGGCCTGAAGGTAATTTTATGCAGTATTTTTAGTGTGCTTGTTCACATTAGCTCAGGTATAGAATTTTTTTTTTTTTTTTTTAAACCTGTGGCATCATGTTGCACTCAAAAAACTTCAGATTTTGAAGCATACTGGATTTTAGACTTCCAGATCAGGGATGCTCAATCTGCATGAATAGTCTCAGAAACTGCTGGCTGGTTACGAGGTTGGTGAGAGGAACAGCTGGCTCTCTCACTTTCAGAACCTGTAGTTCTTTGATTTCAAATAAGTTCCACTGCCATTTGCCCTCATTTGTTTATTTAGCACTGTCTGTTGTCAGACTCTTTAGCATGTCATCTGAGGTCATGTGTGTCTGCCCCTTGCTAAGCAACCTCTCTCTCATCACTCACCTTATGCCACAGACCCATGGAAATACTTGGTGTGCCCGCGAGTGCATTCTCACAGCGCATGTGCTTTTCTTCCTGCTCTTCTTTCTGTCTAGAATCACCTTCTTTTTTCTTCGAGACACAGCTTCAGTATCACTTCCTCTGCAAAGGCTTCACATTTGCCCTCTGCCTGGGCCAGGAAGAACTGGCCTTACTCTCTTCTGTATCTTGTCTCTGTTGGCCCAGCATCCACAGATGGTCTCTTTCAGATTACTGTAAATGGATTCGTTTCCTTAACTAATCTGTAAACTCTTTGAATTAAGGTTTTATTCATGCACTTTTTACCTAATAGGCAAATAATAAATATAAATTTAAAACTGGCTTTAAGTGTCAGGATAGACAAAATTATTGATAAAAAAGTTTCCTGATATTTGAATTCATGTGGATTAAGTGTTAAAATGCTTTGACACAGTAAATACATTTTAATCCTAAAAGCATGGAATTAGAAGAATCACCTTTTCATGAACTTATTAAGTGAGAAATTAAATATAAAAACCAAAATTTTATTTTAAATTAGTTTTTTATGACATAAAGTCTTTTGTTATTACTTTCTTGAACACTCTATAACTCATCCATTAATACCCACAAAGTTATTGGAAGAATAATGTAGTTAAAATGATAGACTACATTATTATAATTGTGCAAAAGTAACTGAAAGAAGGAAGTCCTATATTTCATATTTTGACAATGTAGAAATATAGGGAGTTTGGAGTTCTCTTTTTGTGACTCCTATACATATTTACCTGTTTTGATAACATATTAGTTGAGTGGTGAAAGAAGTTTTGAGTTAAAAGTTTGTCATTGGCATAGTTGTTTAAGGATGCAGAACTTGGGAAGTATAATGAGTTCTGAGCTAATATGAAATACTAGAGCTTTTTCCTTATGTGTTATTTTGGGAAAAGCTGCTTCAGCACTTTTTCTTATTTGGAAGTTTTACTTATATCACTGGTAAAACATAATGGAAGAAATTTATTTGCAAAATACTTTTTCCCTCTCTTTGAAAGAAGCCATTCCAGCTGTTTCATGCTTGTTCATTTCTGTTGCAGGCTCAGTCCTCCTGTTCTTCCTTTATGCTCCTTAAAAGAAATACACTTGGCTAAGGATAAGTTTTTCAGAATGGAACAATCTGAAACTACCAATGGTTGTTTTCTTTCTATTTTAACAAGAGAGGTAAGGAGACAAAAACAATCCCAGTCCATGTCATACTTTGGAATTGGGAATGGCAGAGCCTCACAAGAGGAACATAGGAACCTGTGAACATTTTGAAATGCTGTGCTTATATTTCATAAATAACTAAAGGGCAAGAAAAAACTTTGTGGCAAGTAATCCCCATACCTTATGTTCTGTGTTTCTTTTTGCCTGCCCTCTATGCCCACCTCTGTAAGCAGTTTGTTAACACATAGGGCATCTTCTCTGACATAAGAAATTAGCTGTGTAATTCTATCAGGTTTATAAATGGGAGAATTGAAGTTAAAAAGAAGTCATTTGCTGAGGTTTATGGCATGTATTAGGCCTAAAATCCATTTATTTTAATATTATATTCTATTTATTTTCACTGACATATATTTGCCATATGCACAATAGTTACCTTCCACAGTAATAAATGCTTCTTTAATTGTAGCGGGACCCATCTGAGACAGTGTCTGTGAAAGATGTTTTGGCCCGAGCTGCAGCAAAAGGGCTACTGGACGGGATTGAGTTGGGGAAATCATCAAAACGAGAGAAGAAGAGGAAAAAATCAAAAACATCATTGCCCAAACCGTCTGCCAATGACAATAATGGCATCCAAATGAAAATTGCTGAGTTCCTGAATCGAGAAACCAAAACAAGTACTAACAGATCAGAGGCATTAATAACAAAAGCACTTAATCCACAGAAAAATGCATCTCAAGTAGGTGCCACCACACAGACCAGGAAACCTAGCAAGCCTACCATCAATCCTTTGACACCCACGTTAACGAAGAACACTTGTCACTGCAAGCACACCAACTTCACACGACCTCGACCAGAAGACAAAATGATTGCTTTGAAACCCATTGAGATCGTTTTGCCTCCAGTAATGTTGCCATTTCAGAGTCCTCAAGGGATGAGATCTCAGGTCCCAAATCAGCATTTTTACTATCGCTGGGTTAGGCCCAAGACTGGTGTGCCTGGCTACCTTCCCACACCATCAGTGTCCAGAAGAGGGGAGAAACCTAAAGAAAACTTACCTTCCTCCCTAGTTAGGCGTCCTCGACCATGGCTTTGACTGCCCCATGTTTTTGACAGGGCCAGAAACAGGCGTTTTTTTTTTTGTTTTGTTTTTTTTCTTCCCAAAGTCTGGTATTTCTCAGAAGGTGAGATATAGCTACATAAGATACTCATCCTTTTGTCACTTAGTATCTTCTAATTGTGATATTACCTTCAGAGAATCAAAACAGGAGAGAGACAATAATGTAGAGAGGGTAAGCAAGCAGAATTCAGATTGCAGCAGCTCAGTGCTGATCTGTTGGAGAACACCCCGCTGTCGACTCTCAATCACTGTCAGAACTCGGCTCGCTCCTGTTGACTTCCAGTCTGGACTAAAGCTCAGCAATTTCTCCTGAAGGGAAACATGGTCTCTCTGGAGCAGGCTGCTCTTCACTCACTTTTGAGGGCGTTCAGTTGAAAGCGGGGCCCTCCCACCAGCTCTGGAACACCCTGTCAGTGTCTAAGCAGTCCTAGCTGAACTTTTCCAATCACAATCAAGATTGATTTTTTTTTTTTTTCCTTAAGTACTCATCTGTTCCTGAAAAAGGGCATGACATGAGTTTTGGTAACATGACTGAGCCTGAGTACTAGTAGGAAGCCCAGGAAGTTCCAGAACACCATGTGTGCATTGCTTAGGTGTCGATTCAGAGGGTCTCTTGTGGGAAGAGCATCCAGGACCCTGAGTGGATTGAGTGAGCACAATCACCCCTTCCTTCTGCCTGTTTATGCCAAACACGGTTGAAAAAAAGACTGTGAGCAAATTTCCATCAAAACATTCATAATTCTGAGGACAAAACTGTTAAATACAAGTGATATCTATTGTCAAAGAATACAAGTGATATCTATTATTGAAGAAACCTATAAAGACTTCTGATTCTATTCAAAGATCAGGTGATACAGCAAAATGTTCAAATTGTTTCAAATGGCACACAGTAATCAAACTTCGGTAAATCATTTCTGATGCACAATTAAAATATACTGTAGCACTGTTATATTAAATGTCAATTCATCTTAAATGTATTATCAATTGCCTGCCAATATTGGTATGATTATCATTTCTGGGTCTACTGATTATTTTTCATCATAGTAACAAAATGTTTAACGTTAAATAGGTTTCAACTATAAATCTTGTTTAAAGTTCATAGAAACGTTGATGACATTTGAATTTAAAGTTTATTTTCAGAATCAGTGTGTTTAAGTAATTCTGGAATGCTCAATTCAGGTGATACTTCAGTAGAATATTTAGGTCTGTTTCAGCTATGTTATTCTTTTCTCACTTGAAGTGAAAAGCAAAATGGTGAATTTCATTTTAGTAGTACTAATTGATTTTTCCTTTAGCTGAAGATTATATTTCATTAGAAATTGTAAGTGAAGAAAAGACTTTAAAAATTTTTTCACAGTTGCAGATGGACAGATGCCTTTGTTTATTTTATGCAGTGCTAAGGATCAAACCCAGTGCCTCACATGTGCTAGGCAAGTGCTTTGCCTGAGCTACAGCCCCAGCTCAAAGAAAAGACTTCTTATACTTGAGCCAGACTTATTAGGGGGTGTTTCATTATCTTATACCCACCCAAATCTAGCTTAGGGGACCCCATGCCTCTAGGAGGACAGGGCAACCTAATTTTACATTGTTCAGTGAAGAGCTAATATTTTATCCCAGGGATTTTATATATATATATATATATATTTTTTTAGTTGTAGTTGGACACAACACCTTTATTTATTTACGTGGTGCTGAGATGGAACCCAGTGCCTTACATGTGCTAGGTGAGCGCTCTATTGCTGAGCCACACCCCAGCCCCTCCCAGGGATCTTTTATCCTTTTCCTGCTTCACTCCAACTCTAGGCTGCAAATGATTCCATTGTCCAGAAGCACAGGGTCTGAAATTTTTATTTTCAAGTGTATTTTCTGGGTTAACTCTCACTGTTATGAAACAGCTCAGGATATTTTATAACCTCTGCATGTGATTCATGTCACAACTTTGAAGTCACTTATTTTCAGTAGTTCCTAACATGCCTCTTGGTACTAAATTATTTTTCTCTTTAGAAATTTATGGAGATTCTAAATTAAACCATTCATTAATTAAGCTTGCATTTTAGTCTGAGAATATTCTAAGCAGGACAGGATGGCTTATTTAAATACTTTGGTAAACAAAACAGGGAAAGAACTTAGGATAAAAGCTACATGAGAGAATTGTAGTGAAGAATATGGATCACACTAACATTTTTTGTTTGGTATTTTACTTGCTTGAACGTAAAAGTCTTGCAAAACACTAAAATAATCAAATTATTGGTGTTTAGATATCTCAATAGCAAATGTTGGTTTTTACCTGAAACTATTTACTATCATAAAAACCCTGAAACCAAAATGAAAGTTTGTTGAGTTACTCCCCTTGGGGGGCGATGAGGGGGAGAGAGAACACTCTGGGGGGCATGCAAGACCAACAGTAGTGCCTACTTTACCTTTTCCTTGTCCTCTTCTGTGTGTCTGAAAGTTGAACTAGACCAGATTCAGTCGGTTTTTCTAGCTACCTTTTGGATTTTAGCGCCAATACACCTCTCTTCTTCATTCTCTGAGGTTAAGTTCTTCAAGAAAATGAGACAGACTTTGTGCTGAAATACTTTAACCCTAGAACGACTGCTTGCAGAAGACTCGATAGGCTTGTGTGTCCAGAATGGCAGCTGTCTGTCCACCAAACAAGGTCAGGGTAATGACTCAAATTTAGTTACCTTCTCATTCTCCCAGGTGGAAAGATGCGATCACCAGTCAAAGCAGAATCTTACATTACTAATGAGATTTCTTAAAAGTTTAATTTGAGGTAATATAAAAATAACATGACTAGTTCAGACACTCTAAATTCTAATTTTTGTATATATGACTGAGTTGTCAGATAAATGAGCCAAACATTTTATGCAGCTAAGTTTATTCTCAATACATATTACATTTAAATGTGTAAAAGTGGTCAACAGTAAAAGGGGTAAAAGGAAAAACAAGACATCCTTTCAGGATGAACAGCTGGCGCCGGCTGCCAGGGACTGCTCTTATTGATGGTGGCAGGGAGGATGTTTTCCCTGAAACCGAAATAACTTAAACTGCGATTTTACTGGCTGTAAACCCCATGTTAGATGAGTATTAGGGTAAGCCTGGCCAACCAACAGCGCCAGTAGTTTTATTAAATTGTGCTAAAATCAGGTAGGGAAACATTTTCCACGTTGTTCATGAAGTCTTGTGTGAAATGAGTGCGCCATTCAAGAAAAGGAAGCATGGCGGCCCCTAGCACATGTGTCCATCTTCCAAATGTCCATCTTAAACTCACAATATGATTTTTTTTTTTTAAAAAGTAGCAGTGCCAACAGTTTATCACCAAGAACTTGTTTTAATGGAAATGAGTCTAATGTTCCTTCATGCAGTAAGACAGACAAAAAACAATGGTCCTAATTAGCTATTGGTGACCTTATAGCCAGGTGGAAACAAAAGGTGTGTGGACATATATCTTTAGATGAAATCACACATGTTGTGAAGGTTATAAAAATGAAGCACCATAGGGTGCTTTAGTTTACAAAGTCAAGTTCTTAGTCATAGGCCTGTTGGCTCTTCCCCTTGATGCTGCCAAGGAGCACGCAGAGGAGATGGCAAGACTGCATCTAGCTAGCTGCTTTTAAAAAATAAAAGGAACTTTAAGCATTTTGCCTTCTACATATTCCAATAGAAATGTGACTACAAATCATTACAAAACCAACTTTTAGGCAATGTGTAGTTCACTGAGATTACTTAGACCTGAATACATTGTGACATAATATCCAGTAAAGATAATATATTAACACAACAATGCAGTATATTTCAGTAAAAATAGAATAAATAAAAATATTTTAAGCTGTATTTAACAGGTTAATTAAAAAAAGATACGACATACAAGGCATAGTGAACATGGCGGCCTGTTTACAAATCACAGATATAAAGAATGCATAGATAACTGAAGTCTCACTAAGATATCAGGTAAAACACTGGCATCCTTTCACAGACAAATACACACATACTTTCATATATACTTTTTGGCCATGGCAGAAAGTGTCTGAACATACCGTTTAACATAATTAATTTTACAAAATTAATCTGCATTTAATATGCAAAGCTACTCTCAAAACAAAATATCTGTAGTAAAGTTTGTATAGGCTATCATTCACCTTATTATATATAGCCTATAATTGCATATATAAATCAGTTTGCTACTTAAAGCTAGCTCAATATTCTTGATCCTGAAAATAAACGAACATATGCCTTAAAAAATGAACAGGGGCTTCTGGTAGAGATTTCCTGTAGAAAAATGGATTACTTGGTTAGTGTTTTGAGGTTTATGACACTAAAATGTTTCACTGTGGAGATGGAGATGTAAGATCATCGTAACTGAATCTGAAAAAGCTTTTCACAGGGCACAGTAGGGTTTACTTAATGCAATGATTTCTCATGATGGCTCCGGTTACTTTGGATAGAACAGTATGCAAGTTGGCGAGAAGCTTAATGCATTTCTAAAGTAGCATAGTTTCTGTCATAACATTAGGGTGCCAGCAAACAATTCCAGTCCCTGTGCACCCCCCTCCATGAATTCTGTGAGGAAACAGCAGGCAGAAGGCCTTCTGTTCATTCCATCATGTTTCCTGGTGGCTAAGGGTCTGAGTGAGGAGTAGCTCTACCACAGTAACATCTCTGGAAAATCTCATCAATTTGAAGAGGCTGCACTGAATGGAGACACCTGTCCTCTACAGCACATTGAGGCACACGGCAGCAAACAGTCCTGGACTGACAGAGGACAATGGTTTTATGATTAATTTAATGCCACTAAATAATTTGGACACACATTTCTTTACTTACGGAGATTGCCTGACAGTGTCCCTATCTGCTCTTTGTTTGTGCCACAGTCATCTGGAAAGGGTCCTCTTGACTGACTGTGCAGAGGGGCACAACACAGCAAGAGCTGGGAGCTGGGAGGCATGGGTCCTGGGAGGCATGGGTCCTGGATCTGGCTCTCATGCACTTTGGCGAGGTCTTAGGCCAGTTGGTTCAGCCTTTTGGTACTTTGTGTTCTTACTTCTCCAATGTGTTCAGTACCTTTTCTACTTTATAAGGCTCAAATGTGATAAGAATGTGGAAACCATTCTGACAAGAACAAAGCAGTGTAGTGTATAAACATAAAGCATTACTTTTGAAACTGGATGTTGTCAAAATGTTAATTTTGACACTAGAAGGTAAACAAGACTAATATTGAGATTCATCTTAGCAAAATAAACAATGTCAACAAGAGTTTAAATTGGTATATCTTTATAGCTAAGTTTCTAATCTACATTAAAAAAGCAAGAAAATGCTGTTTTGGGGAAACTGTTAAATAGTCCCATTATTCCTATGTATATTTTGCTCTGATATGAAATTTTTTAAATCTTAAAAGTAAAATGGAAAAAATATAAATTTTAAAATATTTCTAGTTGAGTTCAATAAATTCTAATATTAAATACATAAATTCAAGAAAAGGTCCAACTTATGTAGTTTGTTGCCATGGACAATATATGATGGACAGACAGCTTTCTGGACAAAAAGCACTAGAATAAGACTGAGCTAGCTGCGGAATTCTAGCACAACATTTACCTCTAAGATGTGAACTAACAAAACTAAAGTGGTGGAGGAGACCTCAAATCATAGTGTATGACAGATATAAATGGCATTTCTTCAACTCCAAGTTGCATATTGGCTGATCATCAAACTAAGGATGAGAGGTTCATGAGGAGTATTTCATCTTATCATTGTGTAGAGAATGGCCATAGTGAACTATAATTCTCTAGCTGCATTGTACAATGTAAGGCAGAAGTTTGAAATATGTCCCACCCAAAATGCATTATGATGTTGTTAATCTCTTTTTGAAAATAATCAGTTTGAAAACCATCTGAAAAGAAAGGCTATTTTTTTGTTCGATTTTAATTCCTCAAATTTAGTTTTTCATCCATTTTAAAGTTCCACTCTTTTCCAACATCCCACCATCAGCTGGAGACATGACATGGCGTCCATGTGTCACACAGCTCGTCAAGGAAAGCTGCCAGTTGGTTTCTATACGGATGCCAACTGCCAGTTTTGTTAACAGGTCCAATTTTATGAAAAACTAAAACCCCAACTCGTCATCCTATCTTTACAGCAATTCAATGGTATCTGCTATGCAGTATCTCCATGTTTCCAATGTTGAAAACAGGGCAAAGTGCTGCAGGAACTTGAAGGTTGCTTGTGACAGATCCAGTTGAGAGGACAGTGAAAGAATGCAGGCATCATTCACTCCAAGGACATAGCATTGTTCACTAGGAGGGGAGGGGTCACATTCTTCTCTGCATGTGCGAAGTCATAATGTTCACAATATTTACAGTAAGAAAAAGACCTTCCACTGCTCAGGATGTAACTTACTGACAGGAAAAAAAAAAAAAAAGATTCATGCTTCTTTTCATAGCACAAGATGGTGGCAAGACGAGAGAACATGCCTGTCTAACACTGCTCGGGTACAGATGAATTCTCTGAAGACAAAGCATCAGCAACGGAATGGAAGGCCGAGATCAGTTCTTCTTCTTTTTTTTTTTTAAGCTACTCCATCTTCAGGTAAAGATGACAGTCCTTTAACATATGCAACTAGGGTGTTTCTGTGACAGGACGTTTCTGTTTCAAAGTGTCAATGAGGGATAAGACCCCTCGTTTTACATTGGTTGTGACTCTTCTGGTCATTGAGTCTGCAGGTGGAGGAGGTGGTCGAACTTTCTGTGAAGGTGGCCGGGCTACCAAGCACTTCTGATATCGTAACTGAATAAAACAAAAAAAAATTTTAAGGGAACTAATAATGTATTCTTTCTTCTTGTTTAATATGATTTTCATTTAACACCAATATGTTGACTCCTGAAAGGCAAAGAGGTGGTCCTAAACATAAGTTCAAGAGTTTGTTTTATTCTTAATATGGACGTTTCAAATTCTCCTAAAAGATTCAACGAAGGTATTTTGCCATCCTCTCCTTCCATCTGTTTCCACCTTCTACTTACTCTCTCTGTTAGTAGCTTGCAATTAATATGCCTCATAGTCTGCAAGCCAATGAAAACAAAAAGGTTTGGGTCAGAGTGTCAACTACAGCTCCCATCAGAGACAGCATGGGAGAGAAGGCACCATCAGATGCGAGTGCCCCAGTAGTTACTAATTCTCTCTCAGCTTGTTTCTTCAACTGTAAAATGGCTGAAGAGTGGGAACCTTTACAGAGGGGACAATGATTGAATAAGACATATTTATAGGATCTCTAAAATAATAATAAATGTTTGTTCCTGTTCCAATTTCCTACCCTAATAATAATAGAAAAGAATGATGTAATAAGATTTCAGATGGCCAGGAGTGGTGGCATATGCCAGTAATCCCAGCGACTCAGGAGGCTGAGGCAGGAGGATCACAAGTTCAAAGCCAGCCTCAATAACTTAGTGACGCCTTATCTCAAAATGAAAAATAAATGGGCTGGGGATGTGGCTAAGTGGTTAACCACCTTCCAGACCCCCCTCCAGGTTAAAGGTATATTTTAAGATAAAGGTCAGTCTGCTCTGGTTTCAATCCCTAGTAAAAAAAAAAAAAAAAAAAAAAAAAAGATTGCAGATTTCAGGATACATTTTATATTCAAGTTTAACTCCCAATGGATTAGGTTTTTTTTTAATCCATTAGCATTGGCACCATGAATAATTTCTATTTTTCAAAAATGGAACAACAAAGCCCCTTGCTTTTGCAGTAATGGAAAAAATAATTCATTTTTCAAAATTAGATGAAAACGTTAAATTTATCAAATGTTTCTTGAAATCCAAGTACTTTAAAATAATTCCAAAGCTGATTTTGAAAATCAACTTAAATATTAGCAGGATCCTTGGTAGAGTTGGGGATACACTGATGTGTCTCTCTAAGATGCATAAAATATCTTCAGCAGGACTCAGGAAGGAGAAGTCATAATGTCCTATCATACCATAAGCCACAGAACTGGTCCCTTTCAACTCAAGCTGATGAACGAGGATGGTTTACTATATATTTACTCTGTGTAACGCACCTTGCTTCACATGAATCACAATTCAAACCACATCTAGAGCATGAGTTTATAGGTAGGCAGGATACACCAACATTGGACCCTGGATTTGGAATTTCAAACAGTAGTTTTGTATATGCAATGTGAACAAAAACTACACCTGATGAATTTCATAAAGGATCCCTCTCTCCTATTCCAACTTTCACTTCAATAGCTTCAGTTGAGCCTGCATGACATAGCTATAAAATGTGCCTAAAAATTAAGAAAGAAGAATGTGTTGGAATTGTATTTTGGGTAGTATAAATGTATACATAGATATTTCAAATGGAGGATCATGTACGTTTGAACCAAGAAAACGACTGCATCAGTAAAGCTGGACTTCGAGAGGGGCGCAGGAGCTCTGGGTTCACCCCTGTGCCTTGCACTGACTGGCTGAGCTACTCCAACTGGCCGCATTCATACACTCAGAATAGGAAGCACAGAGTAAAGTTGTTTCCAACAGCGAAGATGAGTTTGGGAATTAGAGAACAAACTATAGCCAGTGATGAAGCTAATCATTTAACTGTTGTTAGCATTTAGAATGTATAATTAAGGCTGAAAGCCATTCAGTTTATGACCAAAACCATCTGTTAGGATCCATTTCAATTTCATAAAATATCAAATAGTCATCTACTTTTGCTTGATTGAAATCTATTTGCTGTATGTAACCCCTTGACCCCATCCTAATTCCCGATGCCTGGATCACACTTTCTTTCACCTTGACTCCTCAGCCCCCCTTGCTTCCCCCGATCCCAGCCTTGCTCCTTCATACCCAGGTGTGTGAGTTAACATCTTGGCCCCACAGAGAAAATATCCTCCAACAAGGGCCTGTGGTAAGGAGGGGACAGATCCTGAATGTAAGCACCAGGCCTCTCCTCCCTTCCACCGGCCCCCCTCCAGGTCAAAGGTATGTTTTAAGATCAAGGTCAGTCTGCTTTCTTTCTAGTCGCCACCTTTGCGCTTGCCCTCCTGCCTCACCCTTTTCCTGGTTCTTAATTAGCATGAAGCAGCATATAGCAGGTCAGAAAGCAACAAGCAAACTTTTTTTCTTTCCTCAACTCCACCTATGTCTCAAAGTAAAAGGTCTCTAACCAACTAGGAGGCTAAGTGCCTCCTCTAGGTCTTCATCTACCACCACTTTAAATGTGAGACCAAGCCCTAACAACAATCATGTGTTACTTAATGACAGGGGACACATTCTGAGAAATTCGCTGTTGGGCATTTCATCCTTGTGCAGACATCACAGTGCACCAACACAAACCCAGATGGCATGGCCCACTTACACCCAGGCTGAATGGCACAGCCTGCTGCTCCTGGGCTGCAAACCTGTACGGCATGTTACTGTACTGAGAGTACTGAAGGCCACTGTCACACATTGGTATTTGTATATATAATATGGGGTACAGTAAAAATGTGGTATAAAAGATAGAAAATGGAACCTGCAGGACTAGGCATTGCTCAGGGTGTCACTGGGTGAGTAGCAAGTGAATGTGAAGGCTGCCGACACTACTATGCACACTGTAGATTCGACCAACACTCTATACTTAGGCTATACTAAACTTATTAAGCATTTTTTTCTTTAATTATAAATTAATCTTAGTTTGCTTTAGCTCTTCTTACTTATTTTTAAAAAACTTTTTGAACCTTCTGTAATAACACTTAGCTTAAAACACAAACACACTGGAGATGATAAGAATTTTTCAGTTCCCTTATGACCTTAGGGGACCACACAGTGTATGTGCATGATCCCACTTCAGTCCAGCTTCACTGGCTCACAGCACTTAGCCTGTGAGAAGTGTGCAGGTTGCCCCATCCTAAAATCAACCAACCAGCCAGCAAACCCGTCAAGTGTCACCCTCTGAACTAGCCTGAAGCCATCTGCTTCCAGGGCCTCCCCTTCCTGCTCCCCCTAATTCATTCTCAAACCAGTGCGGCCTCATATTCTATTTACAGCTCTTTCCACACTATAACATGATTTTGGTCTGTGCATCTCCTGCACCACATCTGAGCTCCATGATGCAGGGTCACACAGTCAGGCCAGCCCAGGAACACTTAAATGCAGTACAGGGGCCTCCAGCCCAGCTTCCCTCACCTGGGCTAGCAGTGTCCACCATGTCTCTCAGGTCACTGGCCCCTGTGCCCTCCCATTGCTGCTCTCTGGCTCAGACCCTGCTCACCTCTTGTGTGGACTGGCGGATGGCCTCCGAGCTGATCACTCCTCTCAGCCTCTCCCTTGAACCCAGCTCCTCCACTGTTGCCTGACGCCACAGGCAACCTTGTGTCACGGACCTGCCTCCTCCTCTGGGTCCCAGCACCCAAACTGCCACTGCTGTATTGCAGCAGGCTTCAGGGCCTGCGTTATGCATCTCCATCACTTTTTGAGAGTCTTCCACAATAGATGCTCCAAGGATATTTGTTCAATGAGCAATGAGGATTTTTGTTTGTTTCAAACTATAATATGTGGTGACAAGCGCCCTGGCTATGTTACCTGGCAGTGCAGGGCTGACCCTAAGCTGGGCCTAGAGCCTCATTCTAGCTTCTCTGAGCCAACAACTACCTGACAGGGTTGTTGCAGATACATAAGAACAATGCACTTAAACCAACTATTTTAAATTAAAAGTAAAACGTATCAAGTTGAATGCAGAAAGTAACAACTCCCCTGGGTGGTGATGCAACCTGTAATCCCAGCAGCTCTGGAGGCTGAGGCAGGAGGATCAAGAGTTCAAACCAGCCTCAGCAACTTAGCAAGGAGCTAAGTAACTCAGTGAGACTCTGTCTCTAAATAAAAAATACAAAAAAAGGGCTGGAGATGTGGCTCATTGGTTAAGTGCTCCTGAGTTTAATCCCTGGTACCAAAACAACAACAACAAAACAACAATAACTCATTTGTGACTAGAGTTTCCTGATCACACACTGAAATTAATTGGGGACATTTAGCCTCAAATGTCCTCAAATCTGCAGTTGGGAAGATCATCCTTCTCAGCTTTACTGGATCCTCTTGAGATGCAACCTGCTTGCCTTAATTGATCCTGCCCACAGGAACAAGAGTGACACAAAGCAAGGCAGGGCTTTGACAATTTGATTTCTTTTCTTTTATGTGGGTGATTCTGCTCGAATTTATTGCATAGAAAACAAAAGCAGAGGATTCCAACATGGCGGCGGGCTCGGAGAGATCAAGTCTCTGACCTCTTCAGGTGTGCGGGCATAGGGAGTCATAAACAACCTAAATCTGTTTGCTCAGGATCACTAGGCAATGCTGAGCTGACGTGGATCTGGGGCGAACAGTCTGGGCCTCTCAGAACACACACTGAGCCCGGATCGGCTGAATTCAAGCTCCCGTTCGCCTGCTTCCCGCAGACAAACAGCTGTGACTCAGCACTAATCCATCCGGCTGAAACAACTGGTCAGCCCTTCTGATCCTAAGGAGGTAAATGCCTACCGAGCCTTCATAGGTAGTGGCCACAGGTTGGAAATGGGGCTTGGGAGAGACAGTAAGGACCCACCCGTTGCATTGGTCGCCCGGCAAAGGGAAACGAACTGTCGCCATTTGCAAGAGACACCACTATGGCAGAGAACTGACGTCATCAGACTGCTGCAGAGGAGATAACTTCATTGAAACCTGCGGCTACAGGTGTGTAATTCCCTAGCCTTCCGTCTCCACACATCGGGGAAACCTTAAGGGCCCCTCCCAGCTGTCCCGTAAGGGCCCCTCCCAGCTCTCCCGTGAGCTCGATAGCCAGCCCGAGGGAATCAGAGGTGGCGCGGGACCCGCTGAGCGGAACTACCGCTCCCACCAGGGCTGACTGCTGAGGCCTTTTGCACCAGCTACAGGGGGCGTGGCTACCGGAGGGCAAGTAAAATTCACTGAGGATTCTCAGCTCCAAGCTCTACAAACTTAGGGTCTGAGGGAATGGCAAACTGGAAGAGTGTGCCCAGTCGTTCATGAAAACAGGACTCCCGGGAGCAGCAGACCTGGCGTGTAGCCAGTATTGTGATGAGCGGCACCCGTGAGAGGGGCCTGGCTAGAGGAAAAGTGGGAAGTGACTAGACACAAGAGGAGGCCCTAAGCACTCAGGATTGGAGACTCGCCCAGTCTGGGAGGAGCTGCTACACAGTGATTGGTTCCCGCATATTGACAGGAGAAACTTGGCCTGGTGGGCACAGCGCCACCTACTGGAAGGGAAGTTAATCAAACTCTAAGACTGCATTTATTAGTTTTTTTTTCTTTTTTTCTTTTCTCTCTTTTTTTTTGATTTGGGTTTTTCTTTCATTTTCATTTTTCTTGTTGTTTTTTAATTTTTTTTTACAATTTTTTAAATTTTTTTTTCTAATTTTAATTTTAATTTTTTATTATTATTATTTTTAAAATTTTTTTTTCTTTTTTTATTTCCTATTTTTTTCTTCTTTTGTCTTTTCATTTCTCTTATCCCCCCTTCCTTGAATTCTACCTGCTTACTCTCATTCTCTTTAGTGACTTCTTCCCTTCCCTTCTAATACCTTTCCTCCCAAGCATCTAATAAGTTTATAGGAGTAAACAGTAACTCAGCAGTCAAACAGAACAAGAAGTAACATGAGCAGCTTCAAAAAGCAAGGAAGAAAAGGAGTACAAACAATGCAGGACAGCCTAAATATTCAGGAGGACCTAGAGTCATCAGAAAAATGGTCATATAAAGAACTCAAGGAACACCTTAGACAGATGGAATGGAACCTTAAAGAGGATACAAGACAGCAAATTCAAGCAGCGAAAGAACACATTGAGAATGAATTACATAAACAGATAAAAGAAGAAGTTAAGCATCTTTATCAGGAGATAGAGATTATAAAAAATAATCAAACAATAATTCTAGAAATGAAGGAAACGATAAACCAAATTAAAAACTCAATTGAGAGTATCACTAACAGAGTGGAGCAAGTAGAAGCCAGAACGTCAGATAATGAAGACAAAATATATCATCTTGAAAAGAGTCTAGCCAACTCAGAAAGGCTGGTAAAATATCACGAGAAAAACATCCAAGAGTTATGGGATAACATAAAAAAACCAAACTTACGAGTCATCGGGATAGAAGAAGGTACAGAGATTCAAACCAAGGGAATGAGTAACCTGCTGAATGAAATAATTACAGAAAACTTTCCAGAAATAAAAAAGGAAACAGATATACAAATTGAAGATGCATACAGGACACCGAGCACACAAAATCACAGTAGACCAAAGCCAAGACACGTTGTTATGAAGATATCCCATATACAAAACAAAGAGAAAATATTAAAAGCTACAAGAGAAAGGAGGCAGATTACATTCAGGGGTAAACCAATAAGGTTAACAACGGATTTTTCATCACAGACACTGAAAGCAAGAAGGTCATGGAACAATGTATTTCAAACACTGAAAGACAATGGATGCCAACCAAGAATTCTGTATCCAGCAAAATTAAGCTTCAGGTATGACAACAAAATAAAAATCTTTCATGATAAACAAAAGTTGAAAGAATTTGCAGCCAGAAAACCAGCATTGCAAAGCATTTTGAGCAACACACTACACGAGGAAGAAATGAAAAACAATAACCAAAACCATCAGTGGGAAGTTCCTCGGTAAAGACAGAGGGCGAGGGGAAAGATAATCATGGAGAAACAAACTAAATTTTTTTAAAAAAAGGATAAATAATCAAACATGGATGGAAGTACAAACCATATATCAATAGTAACTCTGAATGTTAATGGCTTAAACTCTCCAATAAAGCGACATAGGCTGGTATCATGGATTAAAAAAACAAATCCAACAATATGCTGCCTCCAGGAGACACATCTGATTGGAAAAGACATACATAGGCTGAAGGTGAAAGGATGGGAAAAAATATACCACGCACATGGTCCTCGTAAGCAAGCAGGGGTGGCCATCCTCATAGCGAATAAAATAGACTTCAAGACTAAGTTAATCAAAAGGGATAAAGAAGGTCATTATATACTGTTAAAAGGAACCATTCACCAACAAGACATAACAATTATCAATATTTATGCACCAAATAATGGTGCTGCGACATTCATAAAACAAATTCTCCTCAAGTTCAAGAATCAAATAGACCACAACACAATAATTATGGGTGACTTCAACACACCTCTCTCACCATTGGACAGATCCTCCAAACAAAAGTTGAATAAAGAAACTATAGAACTCAATATCACAATCAATAACCTAGACTTAACTGACATATATAGAATATATCAACCATCATCAAATGGATATACTTTTTTCTCAGCAGCACATGGATCCTTCTCAAAAATAGACCATATATTATGCCATAGGGCATCCCTCAGTAAATATAAAGGGGTGGAGATAATACCATGCATTTTATCTGATCATAATGGAATGAAACTGGAAATCAATGATAAAAGAAGGAAGGAAAAATCCTACATCACATGGAAAATGAACAATATGTTACTGAATGATCAATGGGTTACAGAAGACATAAAGGAGGAAATCAAAAAATTCTTAGAGATAAATGAAAATACAGACACAACATATTGGAATCTATGGGACACAATGAAAGCAGTTTTAAGAGGAAAATTCATCGCCTGGTGGTCATTCCTCAAAAAAAGAAAATACCAACAAATAAATGAGCTCACACTTCATCTCAAAGCCCTAGAAAAGGAAGAGCAAAACAACAGCAAATGTAGCAGAAGGCAAGAAATAATTAAAATCAGAGTGGAAATCAATGAAATGGAAACAAAAGAAACTATTAAAAAAATTAACAAAACTAAAAGTTGGTTCTTCGAAAAAATAAATAAGATCGACAGACCTTTAGCCATGCTAACGAAGAGAAGAAGAGAGAGAACTCAAATTACTAACATACGGGATGAAAAAGGCAATATCACAACAGATGCTACAGAAATACAGAAGACAATTAGAAATTATTTTGAAAACCTATATTCCAATAAAATAGAAGATAGTGAAGACATCGATAAATTTCTTAAGTCATATGATTTACCCAGACTGACTCAGGAGGATACACACAATTTGAACAGACCAATATCAATGGATGAAATTGAAGAAGCCATCAAAAGACTACCAACCAAGAAAAGCCCAGGACCGGATGGCTATACAGCGGAGTTTTACAAAACCTTTAAAGAAGAATTAATACGAATACTTTTCAAGTTATTTCATGAAATAGAAAAAGAGGGAGCTCTTCCAAATTCATTCTATGAGGCCAACATCACCCTGATTCCGAAACCAGACAAAGACACCTCAAAGAAAGAAAACTACAGACCAATATCTCTAATGAACCTAGATGCAAAAATCCTCAATAAAATTCTGGCAAATCGAATACAAAAACACATCAAAAAAATTGTGCACCATGACCAAGTAGGATTCATCCCTGGGATGCAAGGATGGTTCAATATACGGAAATCAATAAATGTTATTCATCACATCAATAGACTTAAAGATAAGAACCATATGATCATCTCGATAGATGCAGAGAAAGCATTCGACAAAGTACAGCATCCCTTTATGTTCAAAACATTAGAAAAACTAGGGATAACAGGAACTTACCTTAACATTGTAAAAGCTATCTATGCTAAGCCTCAGGCTAGCATCATTCTGAATGGACAAAAGTTAAAGGCATTCCCTCTAAAATCCGGAACAAGACAGGGATGCCCTCTATCACCACTTCTATTCAATATAGTTCTCGAAACACTGGCCAGACCAATTAGACAGACGAAAGAAATTAAAGGCATAAAAATAGGAAAAGAAGAACTTAAATTATCACTATTTGCAGATGACATGATTCTATACCTAGAAGACCCAAAAGGGTCTACAAAGAAACTACTAGAACTAATAAATGAATTCAGCAAAGTGGCAGGATATAAAATCAACACACATAAATCAAAGGCATTTCTGTATATCAGTAACAAAACTTCTGAAACGGAAATGAGGAAAAATACTCCATTCACAATATCCTCCAAAAAAATAAAATACTTGGGAATCAACCTAACAAAAGAGGTGAAAGATTTATACAATGAAAACTACAGAACCCTAAAGAGAGAAGTAGAAGAAGATCTTAGAAGATGGAAAAAAATACCCTGTTCATGGACAGGCAGAACTAACATTATCAAAATGGCGATATTACCAAAAGTTCTCTATAGGTTTAATGCAATGCCAATCAAAATCCCAACGGCATTTCTGGTAGAAATAGATAAAGCAATCATGAAATTCATATGGAAAAATAAAAGACCCAGAATAGCAAAAGCAATTCTAAGCAGGAAGTGTGAATCAGGCGGTAAAGCGATACCAGATTTCAAACTATATTACATAGCAATAGTGACAAAAACAGCATGGTACTGGTACCAAAACAGGCGGGTGGACCAATGGTATAGAATAGAGGACACAGAGACTAATCCACAAAGTTACAACTATCTTATATTTGATAAAGGGGCTAAAAGCATGCAATGGAGGAAGGATAGCATCTTCAACAAATGGTGTTGGGAAAACTGGAAATCCATATGCAACAAAATGAAACTGAATCCCTTTCTCTCGCCATGCACAAAAGTTAATTCAAAATGGATCAAGGAGCTTGATATCAAATCAGAGACTCTGCGTCTGATAGAAGAAAAAGTTGGCTCCGATCTACATATTGTGGGGTCGGGCTCCAAATTCCTTAATAGGATACCCATAGCACAAGAGTTAATAACAAGAATCAACAAATGGGACTTTCTTAAACTGAAAAGTTTTTTCTTAGCAAGAGAAACAATAAGAGAGGTAAATAGGGAGCCTACATCCTGGGAACAAATTTTTACTCCTCACACTTCAGATAGAGCCCTAATTTCCAGAGTATACAAAGAACTCAAAAAATTAGACAATAAGATAACAAATAACCCAATCAACAAATGGGCCAAGGACCTGAACAGACACTTCTCAGAGGAGGACATACAATCAATCAACAAGTACATGAAAAAATGCTCACCATCTCTAGCAATCAGAGAAATGCAAATCAAAACCACCCTAAGATACCATCTCACTCCAGTAAGATTGGCAGCCACTATGAAGTCAAACAACAACAAGTGCTGGCGAGGATGTGGAGAAAAGGGTACACTTGTACATTGCTGGTGGGACTGCAAATTGGTGCGGCCAATTTGGAAAGCAGTTTGGAGATTCCTGGGAAAGCTGGGAATGGAACCACCATTTGACCCTGCTATTGCCCTTCTCGGACTATTCCCTGAAGACCTTAAAAGAGCATGCTACAGGGATAATGACACATCGATGTTCATAGCAGCACAATTCACAATAGCTAGACTGTGGAACCAACCCAGATGCCCTTCAATGGATGAATGGATAAAAAAAATGTGGCATCTATACACAATGGAGTACTATGCAGCAAGAAAAAATGACAAAATCATAGAATTTGCAGGGAAATGGATGGCACTAGAGCAGATTATGCTTAGTGAAGCTAGCCAATCCCTAAAAAACAAATACCAAATGTCTTCTTTGATATAATGAGAGCAACTATGAACAGAGCAGGGAGGAAGAGTAGGAAGAAAATATTAACATTAAACAGAGACATGAGATGGGAGGGAAAGGGAGAGAAAAGGGAAATTGCATGGAAATGAAGGGAGACCCTCATTGCTATACAAAATTACATATAAGAGGTTGTGAGGGGAATGGGAAAATAAACAAGGAGAGAAATGAATTACAGTAGATGGGGTAGAGAGAGAAGATGGGAGGGGAGGGGATGGGGGATAGTAGGGGATAGGAAAGGTAGCAGAATACAACAATTACTAATAGGGCATTATGTAAAATTGTGGATGTGTAACCGACGTGATTCTGCAATCTGCATTTGGGGTAAAATTGGGGGTTCATAACCCACTTCAATCTAATGTATGAAATATGATATGTCAAGAGCTTTGTAATGTTGTGAACAACCAATTAAAAAAAAAAAAAAAAAAAAGAAAAGAAAACAAAAGCAGAGGCAGGACTGAACGACCCTCTGGGCCAGGGTCACTCACCATGCAGGCGGCCTGGACCGCCTCCGACACGTTACCAGCATTGGGCTCGCACCAGAACACGTGGCACTCAAAGCGCTGGTTCCCAGTGTCCATGATGAAGGCAAACGTGTGGACATCCTTCCCGACACCCATGAAGGACAGGAATCGCACCCGGCACTCCACCAAGGTCTCCTCTTCATTCTGCGAGAGACGCTGGTTAGCATCCAAACCTCTCTGGCAAACCAGGCAGCAGTCACCCAGATTTTTATATCTTAAGCAGATCAGAGAAGCCAGCACACTGAATTCAGAAAGGCCAGACTGAATTCAGAAAGGACTTGGGTCTTTCTAGAAAGCCAAAACTTTGCTGAAGGGTCTGGACAGGACTTCAGTGCTGTGGGCATCTCTTTCTGGCAGTTCAGCATGATCTGAACTACACTGATGTGGAAATGTCCATTCGCTACCCACTAGACCCCCGGTCTGTGAGTTCACCTGTGGAGGAACAAAGTCACATGCACTTCTTGTTCACTGCCCAACAGGGACACCAGGGGCTTACAGCCTGCTCCCCCAAGTGAACCCCAGGGCACCAGGACAAAAGGATTTGCTGCATCCCTCTCCATGTGGTCCCTCTACCCTAGCAAAACAGCGCACTGCACCACACTGCTACCTAAAACCAGGGAAAACAAAAAGTTGTCAAGTCAACTAATTTGTCATATCATTTTCCCCCTTTCTACAAATTGGTCTCCATATGAAACGGCATACAGAGAGGCCTGGAATTCGTTCTTGTAGTCATAAGGGCCAATCCTTTGCAATGATCACATGCAATTTTTGAGTTGGTGAACACATCTGGAATGGATGGCACCTTTCAGATCACAACATCTTGGCTCATTATGCTGACCTCTTTGAAGACAGCCCCAGATGTAACAGCCTGGTGGGGAAGGAGCCACCAGGAGGCAGCCCCATCCTAGGAGGTGACTGTTGGGTTGGGCTCAAAGGGTGAGAAGCCAGCTATGGGGGGAGCAGGTGGGAAGGTCTGAGGAAGGACCAGGAGCAAGGAGGCCAGGGGTCTGTGCGGGGTAGAAGAGGTAGGTGGGGACGAGATCATACAGGGCTGGAAGGTGACCTCTGGTGGACAGAGGAGCAGGGTGGTGACCTGAGGGCTTCTCCTGACATGTGTTTCAAAAGCAGAATCAAAAATTAGCAAAGGGCCTGGAGCCAGACTGCCTGGTTCTGTACTTCCAACAGCGAGAGGACGGGCAAGTTTCTTTACCTCCTTGTACTTCAGTTTCCGCAATAAGAGTGGAGTAATTTGGGCTGAAGCTAATGCTGGCCTCTGTGAAGATGATCAATGACCCCTTTTCCTGCTGCCATGACAGACCACCAGGCCTTCCCTCACAGAAGCATCCTCTGTGTCCCACCTCAGATAGCATGATCCAATCAACCCTGGAGTCCAGGGAGGGCCTCGCCAGAAAACCGGGTGAGCTATAGCTAGTGTCAATCACCTCGAGCAAATGATTCCAATCTCCTGGGCAAATGAGGAAAACAGAACCAGGAGCACCAGGACAAAGGTTTCCAGGTTCAGAGGAAAGTGGAGAAAGGCACGGATTTAGACCAAGACAAAGGCCAAAACCTTTCACAAATGCAGGCCATTTTAATCCTGAGCAGGCACAGCTCCTGAGAGGTCAAGCCTCGGCTCTCTTTCTGGGTTTCCAAAGCCTCCTGTGGCCCATGGAGGCCAAATGTCCATTAGGACTCCTCACCTTTTCACTGATGACCGTCACGGTGGCATCGGCCACATTCATGTTCACTGATGGCCAATCCTCCTTGATAGATGAGGTCATCAGACTCTCTATGGCACTGTTCAGGGTGTCCATTCCTGTGGATGGAAAAGGTAATTGAAAAATCCTTCAAGTTATTTATCACTTTCCAGCGTGTGCCCAATGGCCCAGTAAGAGCTGTACCGCGATCGATCATTTCTTTGTGGTTCAGGACACTTCATCACTTTATCCTCACGACTGTTCAAAATAAAACGCCAGCTTTTCCAACAGGAAGAAGGGTCATGAGCCCCTCCAGAAATCTAGCATGGGGTGTCCTGTTTAAAGAGACCACGGCACGCCCATCTCTCTCTCCAGTTTCTCCGGCTCAGGGTGGAAACAATACTCAGTAATCCTGTCTCTGTCCAAGCAGGGCCTTGGGAGAGGACCTGGAAGAAGCCAGCACTGGCCAGAGTCCCTGAGCTTCTTTCATGTCACTTGGCATTTAACCAAGGTCAAGGCTCATGCTCTCTAGACCACGCTCTCTAGACCATGCAGGTTAGTGGGCGGGGTCCTTTGCTGAGTGTTCCCACAGGTTGTTGGGGGCCTGGGAGCAGGAGTAAGAACGTTACTGTGATCTCACACAGAATGCACTCACTGAAAGTGTGTAACCCAATGGTTTTCACTATATTACAGAGTACAACCGTTATCACAATCCGTTGTAGAACAATTTTGTCATCCCTGAAAGAACCCTGTACCTTTTAGGAGCCACTTACTAGCTCTCTGTCTCTAGAGATCTCCCTATTCTGCACACTTTGTATAAATGGAATCACGCGGTAGGTGGTGGTCTGTGACTGGCTTCTTCCACTTAGCTAACGATTTCAAGGTTCACTCACGTCCATGTTTCAGCACTTGCTTCCTCTTTATTGCCAAATAACATTTCATTATATGGAAGGATCCTGTCCATGTCAGCTGATGGGCATTTGGATTGTTTCTATTTTTATATTATTGTTTTCATATTATGGTAAATAATGTGGCTGTAAATTTTGGTGTGCAAATTTTTCTGTAGACACAGGTTTCCAATTCTCTTGGGTGTTTGTGCAGGAGCAGAGCCTCTGGGTCAAAGGTAACTGTTTAAGCTTTTGAAGAACTGCCCAGCTGTTTTCCCAAGGAGCCACATCATGTCACACGGGCCCCAGCAGTGCAGGAGGCTCCGATTTCTCTGCATCAGCCAGGCAAAGGCTGCGTCTCCCAGCCTGTCTTCAGCTTGGAAGGGCAACTTAGTCCTGCCGCTGGGATGTGAGCCGAATGCTGTGGTTGCCATTTCTGGGGTCACAGTGGAAAAGGAGGACATGAGGGCTCCCTCAGTCCTTTCGCCCTGTCCCTGGAGACGGAAGCCCTACTGCAGGAAAGCACAGCACCTCCACTGCCCTGCGCTGCACATCTCTATAGATTGCAGGGTAAATAAGAAATGCCTGTCTGCTTTGCTCAAGTATTCTGGGATTGTAGTCAGACCAGCTTAGCGTGTCTTCATGTGGCTCATACTGGTTTTTTTTTGGGGGGGGGGGCGCGGGGGGGTGTGGGTTTGTGTACCAAGGATTGAACTCAGAGGTACTCAACCACTAAGATATAGTCTAGCCTATTGTATTTTTTTATTTAGAGACAGCGTCTCAATGAGTTGCTTAGCACCTCACCATTGATGAGGCTGGCTTTGAACTCTCGATCCTTCTGCCTCAGGCTCATCCTCATCCTCATCCTCCTGAGCCGATGGGATTATAGGCATGTGCCACCGCGCCCAGCTCCACATGGCTCATTTGATCAGAACTGTTCATGGGCCATGGCTGGTGATGGAAAGAGGGCTTGATTCAAGACAAGGCAAGGGAGTAACTGTGCACCTCACCCTCTTGGGGGTGTGAATACCTCCCACAAGCTCCTGAACACCTTCAAAGGGAAGGGACAATAAAGGCCGTACATACCGACTGGTCTGTCGACAGGTAACATGCCCAAGTACTGCACGTGGAACTTCTGGACCAGTTCAGTCTTTGGCGTTGGGAAATCTACTGTAGGGAACAAAAGCAGCCCATCCTTCTCAGTGGTTGCCACACATAAGAAAAAATAGTCACCACCTGGGATCTGAAATCCCCAGAACACCACCTGTGCCTTTATGTCTTGTTCCTGAACAAAATCAAAATAGCACTAACCCTAGACACTGGGGAAATTGGGCGAAAGACTAAAAGCTCATTTAACTTGGAAGTAAAACCACCTTTGGAAGTTGGATTCACTTCCAAGTTAAATGAGCTTTATTTAGTCTTTCGCCTGATTTCCCAGTCCTTTATCTCTGTCAGTCAAAATCCTGTTAAACTTTCATTTAAAGGTGGGAAAGAGTTTGAAGCCAGGAGCTGACGGGCCAAACTGTCTCTCTGATGTGTGCTAAGGAAAACATAACCAAGAGTCCCCCAAAAGAACATACATTTTTAAAAATTAGTCCCTACCCCATACTTTACATGAGTTATGAAAACAATATTCTTTAACTTTGCATTAGCAACACAGCCACCCCACCTTTGTACTAATCCTACTGACACAAAATCAAGTCTGTGCCCCTGTAGGCCCAAGGTGCACACTCCACTCATGTTTTTTGAGTTGAATATGCTTTTTTTAGGAAACCCAAGACAATGGAGAACCACCTGAGCCCTCTTGCTTCTTGCCGTGAGGGACATGCCAGGATGAGGGGAGATGCGACTGGCCTACCTTGCAAAGGGACTTCGGGATTCACACTGGTCCTCTCCTGCGAGGAGCTGCAGGCCAGGGCTTTGGCATTCTTCCGTTCAGCCATAATCTAAAGATTAAGTGCAAATACAGCTCTGGTTGGTGGATGCAGGCCCCACACCTTCAGCGAGTCCAGTGTAATGTGTCTGAGTAGATTTCACTTCCAAGTTAAAATAGCTTTAAATTTTCCACCTGACTTCCTGGCCCCTTCCCCAGGGCTATGTTTTTCATTTGAGAATTTTGCTCATTTTCTCTGGGGATAACAGGTAAACTGTTCCTCACAGTAACGGTCTCCTGATTGTTTGGAATCTACTTCTTCCGTTCACCAGGCTTCCAGCTTTGCTGAAAGTCCCCCAATATCCATGGTCTGTCCTGGACCTGCTGGCCACAGTGGTTAGCAGAACATGGCATGGTGGGGCTTCCCTGGCTCTTCTAGATGCCCACTTTCAGATACTTTTTTTCAGGGTTCTGGAGACAGAATATGTCGGTTCAAATCTCACCTCTGCCACTTACTGTGTGGCATTGGATAAGTCACCTGCCCTCCTATATCTCATCTCCTCGACTAAGCATGGGGATGACCATAGTATTTATGTCACAGAGCAGTTTCGAGGACTGAAGGAGCCAGTGTATCAAACGCTCAGTGGCCTCAGAAATGTCGGCTGCTATCTCAGACTGTCTCTCTGTTGGGGGCAGGATGTCTGTTGTGCTCAAGTGTTATCGCTTTCCAAACCTTCCCTCACCAGCTTCACAGAGCCATGGGCTTAGGTACCAAATCTTCATTTTGGAGACAGGACCACTTGGAGCAACACCTGGCCTACAGATTTCAGGCAGCCCTCCCTCTGTGAGAGTTCTGAGTCTGTGGATTCTAGCGACCAGGGGTTAAAAACGTTATGGTGGTGCCGAAGTATGTATGTAGGTAAGCCTGCAACAGCTGCATCGGTACTGAACAACTGTTTACAAAGCCTTTATATTATATTTGGTATGACAGGGAATCTGGAAATACTTTGAAGTACATGGGAAAATGTACATAGAACACACGCTAACACTTCACCACCTTATATAAAGGACTTGGCATCTGAGGACTTTGGTATCTGCTGAGGTACTGTTACTGTTCCCCTGTGGATTTTGAAGGACCGCCGTTCTTTACTGGGATGAGCTGAACAATCTGCCCACTTCTTCCCTGAGTCGATTTTCATGTCCCCTCTCCTGCCCTTCCACATCCCTTCATCTGCTCAAGGGGTGAGGAGAGAGAGGTGCACTGCTGTGCCCTGACCCACCTTACCTTGGAACAAATTTCGTGGAGACTTGTGGCAATGGCTTTTGCTGGTGTGTCACATCGAAATACATGACATTTCAAAATTCTGGTATCTTTATCTCTTGCTACGTAAGCAAAATCCCTATGCAAAAAAAAAGTATCAGTACATTAAATTAAATAAAGGAACCTTTTACCAACCCATATGCTAGTTATGAATGTTAAAGGAGCCAGCAGCAAGCATGTCAGTGGTAAACAACGTATGAAATGATTAAAAACAAACAAACAAACCAAAATTTTAATAGCTACAGAAAACTGAAGCACGGTTTGGTAGATATTAGGGATTCATTTCTAAGTAACATAACTACAGCATCCTCCACACCCAGGCTCTTGAACTCCCGGAATAGCTAACGACGCTGGGCCAATGCCGAGTTTCACAGAGCCCTTCTGTGTAGCATGATAACACATATTACAACCACACAACCCGGGCTTGGAAGAGTACGAATTGCATGAGTGGTGTCAGGACAGAGTGGTTTGTGCAGCAGAAGCAGAATAACAGGCTCTGATGTGGAAACACGAGCACAGAGAACCGCCCGACCCACAGCTGCTGGAGAAAGTTGATGGGCAATCGGAGGGCGCTGGAACACAGACACGGCGGACTGAGAGTCTACCAAAGGCACCGCAGGCCACTACCCACTCCTTGAACCCTGGCTCTGGGCAGCATCCCATGATATTGCTGTTATGAAGCGTGAGCTCAGATGCTGTCGAGAGCAAGCAGTGGCTGTTGGATTTTAGCATTTGTTTTACTGTTGAAAAAGATGCTGGCTGTGACATGACTCAGCTTCAAAAGGGCTACAGGACACGTCTACGTTCCTCTCTGTTATTACTGGAGGACGCTGGTTTTCAAAGTTGAAAGTGTTTATGAAAAATAAATGTCCCGCTTTACCCCTGCGGTCATGGATCATAGTGATTGATTTGCACGTGACGCTAAGCCAGGATCCCGGTAATTGAAAATTTCTCTCCCGTGATTAAGAACTGGCAGTCTTTTCACAGACCAGGACAGTCTACCCCCGGGGCAGCCGAGGTGTCCTTGGGAAGGCATGAGGATCTCTACCACTGGAGGCAAATGACCATCGTGAGAGAGGCCAGAAAAAAGGTGGGGTTCAGTAAGGGAGGGCTGGTTGAGACAGATGGTCTGGCCAGAGAAGTGTCAGGTTGTCTTGCTGGCCGGGGCAGCTCTTCAGTGGAGCTTCCTGACCCTGGGCTCCAGGTCAGGACATCTTGACCGGCCTGTCATGCAGACACTTTAATTGTCCACGCCTGACCTCAACATCTGCCCCAACCTTCTCCTGCTTCCTCACCGGTGGCTTCAGTCAGTGTCCTCCACACCAGACTCCCCTGCCCCTTCTTCCCCCACCCAACCCTGTGGGGACTAGGGTACAACCTGGAGGTCTGGCGCTCCTGCCTCCCAGCCCCACAGCGTTCAGCTCAGGGTTCAGAGCACGTCCCCTGCCTCTGCTCTCCACCCCGCTGCCCCTGTGGAGGGCTCAGCTGACGCTGGGAGCACCCCTCCTGTTCTCCTCGGCTCCGGTACCCACTGCGCTCACCCTAGGCATCACCCTGGGCACCAAGTGTATCTGGTGTGTCTTCCTCACAACTCCTTGAAGCTCCATGATGATGAACTGTACCTTATTCATCCCCAATACCTGGTGATGCCAGGTAGCAGAACTGTCTGTGATAGAGGCTCCACCCCCACCCCTAGGCACAGCGCCTGCTCCTCTTGGTCCTACTTCCCACGGGAAGCTAGACTGAGCCAGAGGTAGGAATGGGTTCCCTGACAGCAGGTGGAGGGGTGCGTGTGGGCCAGGAGTGCCTCCCATCCTCAGCTAGCCCTGCACTCAAGCCACGCATTACATAACAAGATACGCCTTACTCCGGAGGCCGTGCTCCAGGGAAGCCTGGTTTTGGGTTCTCCTCCCTCTTGCTGCTCTTGTTCCCTAGAAGCTCATGAAGTAGCACACTCCAGATCTCAACACCTTGCTCTTTAAACTTCCAGATGCAGCTGCCATTTGCCTGAGGCCAAATCTGTCTGAAGCTCCCTGTGGTCACCCACAGAAAGCCCAAAACCCTTTGGATTTTAAGAGTTGCAAAACCTGCCCTACCGACTCTCCAGCACTGTTCTCCTGACTGAGGAGCTCTCCCTCTGCTCCAGAAAAGGTGGGTCTCATTGTGGTCACATCTCTTGCTTGGGGACCACTGACCCTCCCTATGCTATCCAGAGCACACCTGTCAGGATGGCCCACCTCTGAGGTCTGCCAGGCCCTCTAGCCCCCAGGGCCCTGTTTGAGTCTAAATGCCCACAGTAAGTAATTCTGCACCACAAAGGATAAGTTCTGTTATGGCCTCTCTCGTAGTGACTGCACAGGTCTCAACTGTGTCTGTCTTAAGAGACAGCAAAGAACAGCCAGAAGGTCAGTGGCTTGATTCTGGCAACTCGACCTCCAGTCTCATTCCTGGTTCCCCTCAGTTACACAGTTGAGCACCCCCAATCAGAAAATCCAAACTCCAAATCCCAACTGCCACAATGCCACAAGTGGAAGGTTCCATACCACAAACTCTGCTTCATGTAGAACATTATTAAAAATATTATATGAAGTTAACTTCAGGCTTTGTGTGCCGGGGGTATGTGAAACACACACATTTCATTTTTGGACATGGGTCCCATCCCCAAGTTATCTCATAGTGCACATGCAAATATTCCAAAATCAGGGGAGCCCCCCCAAATTGGAAACACCTCCATTTCCAAGCATCTTGGGTATGGATATGACATCTGCACAACTCAGGACACAGGGTGACAAACTCAATTCCTAAGGTCTCTCCCTGGCACTGCCATTCTCTGATGTCAGCTTCCAAGGTCCAGTACTCTCTCTCTTGAGCTGGCAGGGTGATGATCCCAAGGCAAACGGAACAGGCCCTGGTTGATAAGCCACACATCATTCCTACCCGAGGTCGGCTTTGTGCCCTCTGTTCTTTCATATGTAACCTCTCAGGCATAATTTTTAAAATTACCATTATTAATCTTCATTTTCTTTTGGCTCAGGGGAAGGTGATGAAGGCTTTAAGGGTGACCATGAGGAGCCCACATTTTCCTAAAGGAGAAACTCAGCAGCCTCAGACTTGCTTTGGAGGGATTCTCGCATGTTTTTTCACAGCCTCATCTCTTCCTGTTTGCTCTCAGGTGCCAGACTGACAGAGGAAGGAGGCAGGAGTCTGTGGTCCACCACCTTGGGTGAGATTAGAAACTCACTCTCCGGAAGCTGCATCTGCTTCTCGGGGGGCGGGGGGGGGGGGCGGGGAGAAAGAACTTTCTCTGCAAGATGTTTGCATATCTCCCATTTTATTCCCATGCAACATAACTTGAGTCACCCTCAAATAGTGACAGCCCCAAACATGGAGGTCTGTAGAGGCAGTGAGGCCTTCCTTTGGACCTGGAGTTTGGACACGCTGAGCCACTTCCTCTATGCACAGTGGAACACCCAGTGATAGAATCTGTGATTGAGAGTCAAGTCCAGATGCCACTTCACTGGTTGTTCTAAGAGTCCTAAGTTGTCCTGGGTAGCCTTGAACTTGAGATCTTCTTGCCTCAGCTTCCTGAGTAGCTGTGATTACAGGAGTGCACCACCACACCTGGCTTTATAGATTTATATTCTAAAAAAATATTCAATTTATCTCCACAATTACCTTCTAAGACACTACTAGGTCCCAGTCACCAGTGATGCAAATGCAAGTGGACAAGGCTGCAGACTAGGAAGCCACTGCCTGGCGTTACTGACATTGACACGTGAGCTGGTGTCTTTAGGTAGGCCTTTCCAGGGTAAGAAGGACAAGGTAAGAAGGATGGTTCAAAGAAAATTTAAGTGAGCATGAGCAGAGCCACAGGGTAAAAGAGTCAGGAGTGTTTGGAAGAACTCACACTGTCCTCTGCACACACCTGTGGCACCGTGAGGTGGCCTCACAGAAGCTGCACACAGTTGCCCTGGGCTCCACAATTAGTTTGCGCAGCGCTTTGTGCCCTGCCGGGTTTCTGGCCCTTACTCTGAGCCTGATGGAGAATGATATTTAAAGGCCTCATTGTGCTGGGTGCTGGGATTATGCTGTAATCCTAGCGGCTCGGAAAGCTGAGGCAGGAGGATGGCAAGTTCAAAGCTCAGCCTCAGCAACTTAGCACGGCCCTAAGCAATTCAGCAAGACCCTGCCTCAAAAACCAGGAGGTAAAAGGTCTGGAGCTGGAGCTGGAGCTTCCGTCTCCTCCTTCAGTTCTAACAGAAGTGAGTACCAGGAAGCAGCTCCATTGGCCATGTGATGACTGAGCCCTTGTATTTCCAGCTCTCCTTGCTCTTGTTCTTCCTAGTAACTCCCCCCCCTCCCCCCCCCCCCCCCCCCCCGCCCCAGGACCAGCTTTGGGTTCTGCTGGAGAAAAATGTCAGCGCTAAGACGTTTTTGACAGCCTCAAATTTCTTAATGGCCAAGAAAAAGGACCAACGATTGCTTTTATTATTCTCGGCTGTACAGCACCCTCATCGCCCTCCAGGAGCTTGATCCATCTTTATGGAATGAGTGAATCAACAATTCATTATTCAAATGGCTCCTATTAAAAACCAGCCAAGACTGAATCATTCACCCTTTCCCCAAATCTCTCCCCTGCAACTCTCCCAGGGTAAGTAGAATCTGCTTATGTGTTTACCTCTCCAAGAAAATTTAAGAGGCATCTCAGATCCCTTAGCTGTTCTACAGACTCACCTTTCAAAGCCCCTTCTACAGCAGCCCTGACAGGTGGTACCTGGAATAGCTCAGGGACATGAAATCTCATTTCCTTAATGAATCAGCCTGTCCTGTTGTTGGAAAGCTCCCAGTGAACCAAAATGTGTGTTTTTTTTTTTTTTTGCTAAATGAAACACTGAAACCTGCCTCCCTGTAGCTTCTGCTAGTTGGAGCCGGTTTTGCTTTGTGGAGAGGCCTGGAACAAGCTGCCCCTGTCAGTCATCACATGCCAGCCCATGCAACTGGCAGTGACCCCCGCCCTGTCTCCTGTTGGCACTCCTCACCACGTCTCCAACACTCAGCAGCATCTTTTATGCAATTCATAGCTGCTCAGGTCAAATACACATTTTGATGTAGGGAATCTGTGAATTCCGGCACATGGCAGGCACTGGCTACATGGTGGGGACTACCAGAAACAAGGGGGAAAGAAGTCAAAGAAAAAAAGCCCACTTTGAAATATTGTCTCTTTATCCAGAAAGGATGCTTTAATAAATGTCCGCAATCATCTGAATTATGCTGACTTCCTAAGATGTATCCAATGACTCCTTCCTCCTGTCTTCTCTTTGTTAAGCTATAAGCCACCAAAGTTCTTACCAGGGCACACACAAGGTCTCTCCTACAAGTAAGGACAAAATGGCAGCAAAGGGACTTAATTCAAACACTGTCCCAGATGTGGAACGCCTATATCAAACTTAGAGCATATAATATAGGGCAGATCATTATATAATGGTAATTCTAATAATATACATTTACTCTGGATGGTGATTTCCAGCCTATTTCAGTGTTCCTCTGTCAATTTTGTTCAAATATCTGCAGGACTGAAAACTTGGGACTTGCTGGGCTAAATTTTGAGCCTTTTAAGATGGAGGGCTTTCTGACTTTTTTGCTTTACCTGCACAGGGCCCAAGAAATTCAAGAAATTCAAAAGGTGGGCTCCCTTGAGAAAACAGCGTAATTACAGGGCTCCTGGGGTGTCCCTACATGTGGTTACTAAGAAATACAAGGCCTGGGGAAAAGCAAATCCTCTCTCCAAGACTGCGTACATTTAATCTCTGATTATATTTTGAAAATTTTGTTTTGGGGGTGGGAAGAACAGGGAAGAAGAAAGTGTCTGAGAAATTTCATCTTAGGGCTGGGGATGTAGCTCAAGCAGTAGCGCGCTTGCCTGGCATGCGTGCGGCCCGGGTTCGATCCTCAGCACCACATACAAAGATGTTGTGTCCACCGAAAACTAAAAAAATAAATATTAAAAAAATTTTCTCTCTCTCTTTCTCTGTCTTTAAAAAAAAAAAAAATTCATCTTAGTTGGCCAGCCCAGAATGTCTGTCTTTGGGGTCATTTTTCTTTGATATTTTACCCAATACCACAAGCACCACACACGGGTATCACCGATCACAAAGCTCAGGCTCCAGTGTGGTGAGGCTCAGCCTCCTTTCTCTTTCTTTGCAAGCTTTAGAAGATGCTAAGCTCTGACAATCTGCCAGAGGCCCCCAGCCATTCCTCTCCCGGCGCTTCCACAAAGCACACAGATGGCATGAACAGCAGATGAGAAATTCTACCACCTGCAACATCAAGGTGGGCTGGGCGAGCGAACGTGCAGCCCTCTCTTTGTACAGAGTCTTGCTGTTACTGTTCAGAGTATGGATTCCCTGGGAGGCGGCTGAATCAACAGTGAGTGAAGGAATCAGCAAACATCTGAGAATAGCCTTTCCACTCACTGGGGTGGGTCTTGCCATTACTTCAGGTGAGGAGCACACAGCCATCCTCCCAGGCCAGGGCCACCCCACAAAGTGACAAATTCTCCTACCCACACCCTTGGAAGGTCTGACTCTGGAAGTGTGACCCATTCATTCTGCGACGGCTCCCTCTCCCTCCCTACCTCTGAGCAATGGAAGCAGCTCACGGCCCGGCCCGGGAAAGGAATAGCCACCAGTGGGGCAGTAGCACCACCATCAGATACAGGCCACTGGTTGCAGTGGACCCAGAGGACTTGTCTTCATCTGCCGGCTCCCAACCAGCCAGGGAGCTTCCCTGAGACTGACTCCAATGCAAAGAGGAAACCACCCAGGCTCCTTCAAGATAGAAATTCTCCAACATCTTTCTTCCAGCAAAAATGGAGGTTTTCTTGAAGTGACCGAGCTACTGAAGGTGGAGCCGAAGACTTCCAAACACTCCTTCTATTTTGGCTAATAATCGATACTAAAATTAGAGCCACACCTTACCAACGAAACTCTGGAGAATGTGTAATGTGAGTTCTAAGAGCAATTCTTCAAGAAGCATGAAAGTCCTCCTTACATAGCACGGTACACCACCAGGACACTGAGTCCTGAGCCAGCTGATTAGGGCTGTCAGATGTTAGTGGGAGGGACCAGGTTGCTGCTGCATCATTGGCCCATCACCTTCCCCAAACAGGGTTACACAAAGCAGCGGATTAGGGACCCAGCCGACCCGGCTCTGTTTTAAATGATGGTGATCAAAGGTTAAACAAAACAAAACAAGGCTCTGCCTATCCAAGGCAGGGCCTGAGGGTGGCGATGTGCATGAAGACAAGCCAGTGAGCTTTGCCAGACAGAGACACCATGAAGGGAGAAGGGGAATGGCGTTACCTCTCTCTGAATCCAGGCAGGCATGAGGGAAGAGAGAGAAACAACACGTTAGCATTCACCCCGCGGCCAGGAAGTCACAGCAGCCCTGCGCACCCACCTCCCATCTTATTTCCCAACTTTGCAGCAATTAATAGCCTTTCGGTGCTTATTTTAGCTCAACTCTTTCACCCACAAGAGTGTATTTTGAGCCACGTTAGGAGGAAGCCAAGAGATGCCAGCTGAATTTACAGAGGCAACATATCAAGTGGGGGAGGTAATCAAGCTTAAAATATCACGGCAAACACAGGAAACCCAGCACAGTCAACACTGGCACAGGACTCGTCTTCGTTTTCCAGCTCCACCTGCTCCCCCCAAAAAACACAGACACAGAGCCGTGGACAGAGCCTTACCTGTTTCACCATGCTCTGGGCATTCTATGAGCACAGCCACAACCCTGCAACCCAGGTACTTTTCTTCGAGGCAACAGGGAGGGAGACAGAGCAGAAGGTGGAGGGCAGAGGTGGGAAGTGGGAGAGCCAGTAGATGAAGGCTCCGGGGGTGAGGGTAGGAGAAGTGGCAGGGAGAGAGAAGTGGAAAGCAGAGCAGTCCTAGGTTGGGGGCAGCCGGCTTTGAGTCCCGCCCTGAGCCGCCCGGGGTCCCGAGTGGAGGCCCCAAGCCCAACACGCTCCCTTCTAGTCTCTACACAGCCAATTTGGGAGGCCCAAGGGCACGGAGGCATTATGCTTGGGCAACTGGCTAGAGAGGCGGGACACCAGAGGGACAAGGGGGAGGAAAAGAGATCTACTCTCTTCTGTGCCCTGTGGCCAGGGTCAGGGAGCGGTCAGTGGGACCCTGCAGGGCTGAGAGCTGAAATCGTGGTGTGAAACCCTCCAAGCACACCAGTGAGCCAGAGCTGCACACACGGATACAGAGCAATGACCTTGACATACTGTTAGATGGGGTGGGGGGGCGGGGGGCGGGGCAGGCTAACAAACCAAAGCTGCAGTTACAGGGTCTCAAATGAAAAACCTCAAAAAAGGTCGGAGCCTGTATTTTCATATACACACAGTTTAAAAAATCTAGAACAACATAACATCCAAATTGTCACTGGAGTGGGAATTATGAGGATTTAATATATTTGTTTGAATATTGTATAAGCACATATGAATTTTTTAAATAAAATATGCACGTATCCTTCTCAGTATTAAAGGGAAATCACTGTGGTACTCGTACTCTCCGGCACAGGTAACAACACTAAAACTTATGGTAACAATAAGACGTCTAGCAACTACCCTTTATTGAGCTCCGACTCTGGGTGGCTCCTAACAGCAACCTGACAAAGCCAATGTTACTGTTCTCACTGACGTCTGAGGAGACAAGGTCAGAGAGTTTGAGCAACTTGGCCAAAGTCACACAGCCTATATGTGGTGAAGACAGGGTTTGATCTTCCTAGATGGGTCACCCACTCTCCACAGTCCTACAGTTCCCTCTAATGGTTTGTCTTCCGAACGGAAGCCCCAGAAGGTCCATAAGCACAATGTTCAAGGCAGGGCCTGTGGGTTTGGAAAGAACCTGGGATTTTAGAGCAATTTTAAAGAACCCTCCTGCCGTTTGGTGAACTTCTGTTGGGGAGAGGTAGCTAGGAATTCCCAGGAGGAGCTCTTTAGGCTGAGGCAGTAGACGAGCCATGTTTCTCTGGGTACAGAACTTACCTTTTCTCTGTTCACTCAGTGTGGATTTTCTGGGTTCCCTCTTAGGCACGCTATGTGAGAAATGACACCCCGTGGGCCCAGGTTTTTAATGAGCAAAAAGGGGACACAGACACTTGGCTCTGAGCCACAATGAGCCATGAAGTTCAATGAGATGATGTGCCAGGTCTGCATCAAGAGCTATGACCATGAGGCCATCTGATGGGTCCACGTCTCAGCTGGGCTGTGGGTATTTGAGATGGACTGTCTCCAACCATGAAGGGACAGTCACCCTGGGAAGGAGTTGTGGCCCTCTCTCCCACTTCCTGGATACCATCTCCCACAGGATGACAGAGTCCCCTCCAGCTCACGTCCCTCTGAACTACCTTGGTCCCACCTGTCAAAGCCAATCTCTGGAGCCAACTTAGCTTAGCAGCAAAGGACCCAAAGGCCTTGATTCTGTTTCCAGTTTGAACAAATGGCTGTGCAACCTCGTTCAAGGAGTTGACCCCTTCTGAGCCTTGGGTTTCCTGCCTCAGATGAGAGGCTCTGGCTGCTTCATAGTGCTCAGATTTTTATCAGAAAAGGATGTAAGTGCTTTGACTCTCACAGCAGAGAACAACAGGCAATGTTCTTTGAATACCTTTTGACTTATGCCAAAGCCAAAAGCTTTTAATTTCTTACTCAACAAAATGCCTAAGTCAAGTATAGGATAACCCCTGCCCAGGAGTCAGTGCTCTGCCTCAAAGACCTGAGGACACAGCCTCTTTCTTGTGTGTCTTATTATTGCCGCCTTGGATATTTCAAGTCCGACTCAACTGCTAGTGAGTTGCTTAAGGAACTCAGAGCCACTGTGTTTCCCCTGAAGGCAGAACTTGGAAAAATGATACTACAAACTTTGATCAGTTACTTCTTTGAGGGGTTAACAGACACTGCTTGATTTTAGGGAGAACTGAAAACCAGCCACAAATAGAGACTTGAAAGGATCTTTGAAATGTCATTCAAAAATCCAGAAGAGTCACAGACAGTGGCAGCTGCTCCACCAATTCAACACCTTATAAATTTGCTGGGGGGTCGGGGGTGGGGGAGACCCATCAGCTCAAAGTTGGGCTTCTGCACAAGACCAGCCATTTTGAGAGCACAGAGGCTAAATTTAGAGTCAGGCACAAGTGTCCTCCCTCCTCCCTGTACAAGATGCCAGGGAAAAGAATTAAACCCCGAGAGGAATTCCACAGGAGCCGCACACCCCGAGGCTGCTGGGTCAGCTTGCTCTTGGTGGCTGCTCCTTAGGTAAAGGAAGATGGCAGTAACTGGCAGTGTTCTCCTAATAGAAGCCAGAGGTAAAAGAGGGTGTTGGTGTGTGTCACTGGGTGTCCAAAAGAATAGCAAATACCTAAAAAATCCCTACCATGATGACACACCAGGATGGCACTACTGTAGCTTTCAGGAAGTACATGCCATCCTCTCCTGTTCCCCAGCACGGTCACCCCGTCTTAGGCCATGCACTATGGTTCACTTTCCACAACTGAGCAGGCGAGGCAGGGCTCACCAGTGCCCCAGCCCACTCCACTCCCTCTACTCCTGCAGGAGTGCTTTTGGATGCTGTTACTTGCTACCAGGGGGCCTTCTGAGCCACGATCACCGTTATTCATTTATATAACAATGAAGGGCAAACTGTAAAACTCTAGGCCATGACTCAAGTCTGTTTTCCTCCCCCAGTTTCACTTCCCACCCCGCACTTTGTGATTGACATTTATTAGCTGTCTGTCCCTAGCCGACCCTTGGCCTCTTTTTTCTTCAGTTTCTTCATCTGTAAAATGGACACACTAGTGGTCTTCCCATCCTAAGTGAGTGTGAGGAGTAAGTATGAGTTAATCTATAGGGAACGCGAATGTTCCTAACTTCCTAATGTTTTTTTGAATCACGGAACCTTTTGGTGATCCAGATAAAAATGTGCGAGAACTGACAATTTTATGTATCAGCTTGAAGCAGGTAGAGGTAGAAAGGTTTGTTAATTCCTGGCACTCATTCTGAGACCCCTGTGGACTCTGTACCCTGCAGGTGAAGGACCTCAGCATTGAAATGAATACCAAATTTATGCAAATTTCCCATCTGGTTCCTGGTGAGATTCAGAGGATTCAGCTTGGATAAAGGGTCTATCCTTCCAAGGACCAATGGGTGACAGAACACCTGCCCCAGACCAAGGGGCCTCCCTTCCCAAGCAGGCCTCCTCCCACCTGCTCCTGCCCACCAGCACTGTGCGGCTACTTATTAATGCAGGAGCAGGGAGCCAGGGAGTTCCAGCCAGCTAAGTGTGATGCTGAGGTTTCAAATGGTGCAGGGTTATTGAAATTCAAGGCACATTCTTCTAAACAAAGGACCTTCTCAAGCCACTGGAGAGAAGACAATCGTTACCTGTCAGCTTACTGATGAGGGGAAAAAAGACTATTTAAAGCAACCAGGAAATGAATCTTTTTTTTTTTTTTTTTTAAAAAAGCCCATCTTTGAAGAGAGCAAGAATTAGAGAGCCTCAGCTTTCATCTGTGCTGTTACAGTTTAAAACAAAACAGAAAAAACCTTGCTCCACTGACTGAGAGAAAGGATGTGCACAACTTATGCTGAGTGAGTGTCACTGTTGCAAGGCAGGAGCTTAGGGTACTGACAAATCATAAAGTTCCACAGATGACACCTGGATCGGGAAGCCACAGGCTGGCTGCCTGCCTGAGGGCAGAGACCAACACAAAAGCCCTCCCACCAGAAGGCCCATCTGACACACAGACCTCGAGGATGAAGACTCGGGTAGGGAGCAGGGAGGACTACAGCTTTCCCAAGAGGAACGCAGGTTTCCGTGCAAGAAGTAGGGCAGGAGCCACTAGCAGGTCACGGAGAGGACACCTAGGTAATCCTAGCACCAGCCGAAGGTGCGTCTCTGCCTCCCCCTCTCCTGAACAGCTGGCTCGGCTCAGGATCCCTGCAGAGGTGGTCCCAGATCTCCCCTTCTCTCTCTGTCCCTTCGGACTTCGGTTCCACTACTGCTGTCACTTTTGACAATAATGACATGCTGTGCTTGGTCTAAATTCCCTTCCCTATATCCTGTTACTCTCAGGCCTACAGTTGCCCTCAAACTTCCTGCCTCCCCCACGCCATCCACACAGGGCCCTTGAACACACAAGCCTCTTCCTACCCTGGGGCCTCTTTGCTTGTTGTTGCCACTGCCTGGGCTGCTCGTCACCCCAAGTCCCTGTGTGGCAGATTCCTCCTGATCATCACTGTCTCCAAAAGACCCCTCGGGGACCCTGACTTGGCCAACTCTCACGGCCACCTCCAACGGCCCTGCTTATTCGCTCATTCTCTCTCCTTTTCTCGCCTCACAATAAAAGGACAGTCCGTGTGAGCGAGAGTGTTTCTGCCTTGGTCATGCACCTGGCACAAGCTGACATCAAGGGGCATTTTTGAAAGAATGAGCCCATTATCTGAACAGGATGAGGTTGGGTAGAACCTCAGGAACGAAGCTGAGGCAGCTGGCTGGATCCCTCTTCCTCCTACTGTTGTTTATGACAGGACAACATTTAAAAAATGACTTTAGTTCACATTCCATTTTCATGTCATCTGAAACAATGCTAATAAAACATATATTTCATCGGAACGGGCAGGAGGCAAGTTCTGGGAAGACCATTAATCTCTTGTGACTCTACTTGAAAGCAAAGCAAATCTGTTCTCCGATCACCTCCAGCAGAACTGACAATGATGTTTCCAGGGCCCCAAACCAGATTCCTTCTTTGGGACATTTGTCTGAATGAAAAACAGTTTCTCTGCTCCTAGAAATCAATATATGAATTTCCCTTGTATATTGATTTCTATGAAGATTTACCGACTCTTCAGATACTTTTTATTTGTGTTGTAGGAGAAAGAAACCTTTGCTTATCACTTAGGGAAAAGACCCCAAACAACATCCCGCACACGCTGGGGCAGCAGACTGACTGAAGGCCACACAGAGCACCATCCCCTAAAGGGGTCTGGAACCCCCCAAGGAGCCATTACCTTCTTGATATGGCACAAGAGAATATAATATTTATTTTTTCCTAATGAGGTTATTTTTATAGTCTCTTATTCCAGCATCATTTGTTTTCAATCTAATATGATCAAAAAAAATCTTAAGAAAACCTATCATGCTACCGCCGTTCCACCCGGTTTACTAATTGGGTTTGCCTTCCTGCTGCTAGTGTCCATATTCATTCACAACTAGAATAAGTGAAGCACTGTAAAGAAGAGGCTCATGTGTGGGTTAAACAGACTGACCTTCAGCAGGAATTCCCTTTGGGGACTGGTTTATAGCACACCACAGAGCCGGCCAAAGGTGACTGAGGCTTCTTATTTACAAAAGACAAGAAGTCCCTAATTTAACTTGTGTTTCACTCAGTTCTTCTGGACCAGGGATTGGCAAACTATGACCAGCCAAATCTGCCCCTCTGTGATGAGGCAACACTGGTACCCATACTTATCTGCTTGGGCATAGGCTAGGGATGCTCACAGGCTACAACCACAGAGCTGAGTAGCTGTTAACAGAGACCATATGGCCCATGGCACCTAAGAAAATTACTATTTGGCCTTTACAGGAAAAGTTTGTGACCCCTGCTGTAGGTGATGATCTGATTCAGGTGTGCATCATATAATGTAGAGAAGCACTGGTTAAATAGTTTGTAGAGCCCAGTAGAAAATTGAAATGCAAAACTCCCTGTTAAAATATTATTAAAAATTTTAAGATGGTAATAGCAGAACAGAAACCAAGTAGACTTTGTGATTGGCTACGGTTGTGGAGTAAGTCCTGACAATGATGACAAATTCCAGGACTGGCTAGAAACTATTCCACTCATGTGTTAGTCTGCTTTGTGTTGCTTAACATAATACCTAAAGCTGGGTACTTTATACAGAAAACACATTTGTTTAGCTCACGGTTGGTTTGGAGGTCCAAGAGCATGGCACCAGCATCTGTTCAGCTCTGGTGAGGGCTTTGTGGCTACATGGAAATATGGTGGATAGCATCATGGTGGGATTGAACCAGCGAGTGCTTTCATCTCACATTCCCCCCAGGGAATGCACATTTATGTCTTCTTTCCTAAATTACTATTTGGGGAACCACACAAGACAGGAAGTGAGATTTAGGAGAGGGGCCAGGCTCACTTATAAAAACCCACTCTCAAGGGACTTCCCTTAAGACCAACATTAATCCCTTCAAGAGTGTTGAACCCACGACCTAATTTCAGGGCCTACCTCCTGAAGGTTCCACCACTTCCATGTCACCATACCAGCGACCAACTTCATGCACCTTTGGGGACACCCTCAAACTACATCCTAACCATAGCAACCAAGGTGCAGAAATAAGATCTTTTCCAATCTGCAAATTCCTTAAAACCAAAAAAAAAAAAAAAAAAAAAAAATCAGGTTGGTGTGCAGCTTAGCGGTAGAACTCTTGCTTAGCACTCATGAGGCCCTGGTTTCAATCTCCATTATTACAAAAAACAAAAAAACAAAACAAAACAAAAAACCTTTTGCTTGGCTCAAATCTTACATGAATGGCCAACATGGGAAACAGCATCCATGTGGATCTCTGCTCAGCTATGTTCTTTCACAAAGGTCACGAGCGGGCAGTGACTCTTAGAAAGTTTCAAGGGGGAGAAAAATGAAAAACAAAACCCACCAGAATCCTCGAAAACAGCATTTTCAGGTACTTTGGCAAACAGATGAATGCTTTAACGTGACAGAATCAGGCCAATGCAGCCCCAATTGTCAACTGTGCTGGCGGCAGCTGCTTTTCCCTATCATAATTATTTCAACTGTCATAATTTATTCATCCCCAGACAAGCCTACATGTTGTAGGGTAACCAATCCAGGCTTCCAGAACAGGAAGGCTGGCAGCCCCCATCACTCCTGCCCCTTCCCATCTGTTCAGAAAACCAACTACAGACGGAATATTTGCTGCATCAATATATATTTTTTTATTCTTTTGCAAAACCAAACGAAAATTGTTTTCAAAATCAAAGTCCCCCAGCAAAGATGCTATCAGCTTTCAAGTTCATAACTCGAACTAAAAGGAGGGGGCAGAAATCCCTTCAGAAACTCAATACAGATGGTTTTCAACTTACAATGCTACCACTTGATGATTTTTCAGCTTTACAATAGTGTGGAAGTGATACATGTTCCGTAGAAACTGTGCTTCCAATTTTGATCTTTTCCCAGGCTAGCAATATGCAATACCATACTCTGTTATGATCGGGGCAGAGGCAGCAAGCCACAGCTCCCAGACAGCCACATGGTCACAAGGGGCGACAACGGACACACTATGATGTACTGTGTTGCTAGGCCAGGAAGGATGGTCAGTAGGCTAGGTAGACTGACTGCATTTTCTACTTTTGATATTTTCAATTTACCATATGTTTATTGGGATGGTAAGTCGAGGTACATCACATTTTGTTTTTCTATTTTTCACATAAAAGGAAATGACCTGGGCTGGGGATGTGGCTCAAGCGGTAGCTTGCTGGCCTGGCATGCGTGGAGCATTGGGTTCGATCCTCAGCACCACATAAAAATAAAATAAAGATATTGTGTCCACTGAAAACTAAAAAATAAATATTAAAAAAAGGAAATGACTTTTCTGGCCCTTAAATATACTCTCTTTGATTTGCAATACCCCTAAAACAAGTTTCATATATGAGCGAATATCAATGGTTAGAGCTACAGAGTGTGTGGAGTGTGAAATAAATAACTTCAAATGCAGTTATCAATGGTTTCTTATAAAACTGGGAGCAGAGGTAGAATAATTTCATATAGATTAAGGCTTAAACCTGTCCTCTTTTCTTATCTTGATCCTTTATTGTTATGCCAAGGGACAGAGTACTCAAAGGTCTAATAACCAGTTGAGAAGGACAGCAGGGCAGCGAAGGGTAAAAATGTCTTGGAGAATTGGCCAAAGGCACAAGACTCCCCAGGGTATGTCTGATCATCCATGTTGCAGAATAAAACAAAATTAAGACAAGGTCTTGACACAACATAAATTTAAAGTGAGTTCCTGTATTACTTAATAACTCTGTCCTTGAACAATCATTATTTCTATGAATATGTATTTCCAATGGAAATAACCAATGAGTAGCTCTAGATCACTCACCCTCCTGCATCATCTATAGTCAACTCTGTTAGTTCAACCTCCAGTATTTCCTGACCCACTGGCCTCCCTTCACGCCCTGTACCATGGTGCCGTCCCTGACCAGCGCAGGCGGCTGAACCAAAGTCACTTGTGTGAATTTGGGGTAATGCAAAATAAAACACAGACACGAATACCTTCACACAAGCTTTAGGATGGCTTTCCCTGGCTCCCAGCCTCAAGCTCCCCCCCAAAAGAAAGCAAGAGAATGTCATGAGAGGCTGGGGGAGGGAGGGAGAGAGAGAGAAAGAGAGAGAGAGGAGGGAGGAAGAGAGAGGGAGAAGAAGAGAGGGAGGAAGGGAGGGAGGGGCAGGCAGGCAAGCACGTTCTTGGAAGTGGGCTTTTATTTGGGGTGACACTGTTTCTTAGAACATTCTAACCAAAAAAGGCAGAAGGGGTAGGATTACAAGGAAACAGGTGAGTGTAACTCAACCCCAGCCAAACAGGTACACCTGGAGCCACGCCCAAGTCACTATGAAATGTAGTGATTGGTCAGAGTCCCCTGTGTCAGGACTTGAAGGTGTGTTCATTCAGGGGGGCTTCCCATACCATGGTATTGCCCTCACCTGGACCAGGTCTGGCTAACTTACCTCCTACTTCCACAATGTCCCTTCCCCTCAACAGCACTGCCCATTTCTGTATGAAATCCATCAGATCATGGCATCTCCCTGGGTAAGACTCTTTTAAGGGCTTCCTGTGGCCATCCAAATAAACCCCAGATCTTTAACTACAGTCCCACACGATCTGTCCCCACCTCCTCTACCCTAGCACAGACCACTGGCCTCCTTGCTCCTGGCCCTTCCCTCAGACCTTCCCACCTGCTCCCCCCATGTCTGGCTTCTCACCCTTCAAGGCCAGCTCCACAGTCACCTCCTAGGATGGGCTGCCTCCTGGTGGCTCCTTCCCCACCAGGCTAGTCTCTGTTGCACCATGTGGCTGTCTGCTTCCTAAATTGTTTTTCTGACTTATCTTCTGTATCTGTGACTAGAAACCTTGTCTATCTCACTTCTTTACAAACTTCTCAAGACGTCTGGCACATAGTAGATGCTCTGTGTCTGCCGAGCAGCTTAAACCATAGATTACAAATGCCAAGATGGTCATAATTAAACCCAAAACACAGACAAGGAAGCATTTTCATCTTCCTTCCTTCATCTGCCCACTTAACAATTCAATTGCTTATGGAGAGATCCTATGCCAGGTACCATGCTAGGGCTTGAGACATTCAAAGGCCTAAGAACTTCACAAAACTGCCATATTCTGATTAACAGAGACACTGGGGGAAAAAAGTTACACTACTATTTAGCATGTGGTCCTAGGAATTTGTGGGAAAGTCTGAAAATCCAGATGCATAAGAATTTATATGTCATCAATTCACTCCTTAAAACTCAAGAAGGGTATATAGAGAATGAAGAGGCATTTTTCAACTGGGTTCCAGGCCCCTTAATCTGGGAGTCATCTCTTAACTTTAGGGAGACGGTGGATAGATGTAGAGCTTTGCTCAGGCAGTGGTACAGAATGAGATTCATCTTCTTGGGCGTTGTTCAAGGTGAAAGCTCGTTGAAGTGAGAGCAAGAGACTGTGTAAACAATGCCATTGTTCAAACTCTCAGCTCTGGCCTTCTGTGCTGCCTTCTCTGAGAGGTATGATCAAGGGAAGGAAGTTCAAGACTGACTCCTGTGCAGAACAACACTCTGGTAGGATTACTACTTCTGCCCTAGGAGTGGAGATGATCCGGGTTCCACCTGTTTGCACCTACAGCTCTGGGCTCAGCTGACCTCCAGGGCAGCAGCCAGCAGCAACATCAGTGTTATTCATTCTGCTCCCCAGGTATGCTCTCGTTCAGAGGACCTGAAATGTGCCCTATGAGAGTGTGATCCACAAAAAGCTAGAAGTTACCTGCTGTGTTTACCACTTAATCACCATCGCCAATGCCCAGCGCACAGCAGACATTCAGTAAACACCTGTTAAATAAATGATCTCTACTATTGAAAACGTAGGACAGTCTTCCAAAGCTAGGAGAACTAAAAAATGTGCCAGCTATTAGAAAAGTGGGGTTCTCACCACTGAGCCAAGAACCATCGGCACCTTCTTTTGTGCCATGGCTGATGCTTTGTGGAAAGTCTTTCCCCCGTTAAATGTTTAATTCACATTCCATTTTGGAGAATGTGGCTATGGACAACTTTTATAAAACTGCAGCTAAAATTCACAAACACAGATGCAGGGCTAGTTTTCCTCACAATATGTTGTGCTTCTAATTTCTTGGGAAGCCCACAGGACACACAATTCCTTTCCAAAAGCAAATAACTAAAAGGCAATAAGCAGCAAAGATTTGAACAGTAGGCACCAAACTTACAAGCAGCTTTTCTGTCAGAGCAAGGGTGGAGGAGGGACAGACTGCTCCATGGTCTAAGAAAACCCAAAAGGAACAGGCAAACCCCTCATTCATGATCCAAGTCAAAGCCAGGCTGCAGCTGCAAGAGTTATAAAAAGAGGGGAAAAGACTAATGGGATTGCCTCCTCCTTCCGCCTTCCACAGAAAACAGTAATGAAAATTCACAGTTACACATTAATTAGGGGATCAATAGACTTGCTTGGTTACAATATTAGTATAAGGAAACAGATAATAGCTAGAAAAGGCACAGATTTCTTGAGAATCTAATCAAGTGTTGTAAGCAATATTTAAATCATCATGTTTTTTCTTTTCAAAAACACTACTTTTTCAATGCCAAGAGCAGGCATGAGACAAGTTGGCTGCTTTTCTACATTCTGGGAATTCGAGACATTTTCTCACATGGAAAAGTAACACCAATATTCTAAATCATGTAACTAAAATTATTTGCAAATGTAATCTTCCTACATCAAAGGATAGTGCTTTTAATCCAAATATTGCATTAACAAGACCTTGCAATATTTTTCACTCCTAATTTAGGAAAGAAGACATAAATGTGCATTCCCTGGGGGGCGGGGGGGATATGAGATGAAAGCACTCGCTGGTTCAATCATACAACACTGGATGTAACAGAAATGTCCAGCGCGGACCATCAATAGTCAACTATGGAACCGCTCCCTGCCGCGCTGATAAATGGGAATCAAAGGACGTCTCCCCCTCATTTCACATCCCTCAGTCTTCCTCCTGCGAGGCAGAAAGACATCTTCCAGTAGCCCACGACCAGCAAGCTCGCGACAGCTGTCTCAGGGAAGGAGGGCACAGCCTTTGTCCCACAGGTCTCCGGCCGCCTGGCCGACTCAGACCTTCGACCCTGGGAACTCACCTGCAGACAAAGGCGCACCGCCCCTCCCAAGTTCCTCACCTTTGTCTCCGGGTTGGCCCCGGGGCAGGGCGGGGATGCTGTCTTCAGAGGGCGCTAGGAAGAGGCTAGGACAGGACAGGGCCCAGGTGCCAGCACCTGCAAGCTGAGTGCTGCCCCTTAATCCAGCAGCGGGCGCGTTCTTTTTCTCAAGTTCAAGTGAGCGGCTTCCGAGCCTCCGCGAGCCCGCCCCGCCCGTGAGCCCGCCTCCCCAGCAGCCGCGCGGCTCATTGGCTGCTGGGCTGCGGGGCCGCTGCCCGCCCCCTGCTCTCCGGCCAGGTGCTGAGCCAGATGCTCATGGCAGGTGCTCCCAGCTGTGGGTCGCCCCGCACAGAGCGAGCGAAGAGGGGGCAGAACCCCCCTTCCTACCCCAACTCACACCACTTGCTCCCTTTCTGGGCCGACCACTCGCTTTTTGGATTCTCAGCACTGGGAAAGTTCAGGCTAAGCCTGCTGGCGGGGGGGCGGGGTTACTGCAATCCACAGCCAAAAAAGCCTTTAGGATGGCACAAAAGCAGAAAGGACCTGAAGTCTGATAGGCAGCAATTTGTGAACTGAGCTGGAAGTATTTTACAGATTGCCTGCCAATTTATACAAAACACTTAATAGTAGGCTACCTCCACACCACTTCGTGATCCCTGCTTCTCTTAAGTCATCTTTAGTTTTACAGCTGCCTTGAAGCCAAGATCACACTGGCACCCTGAAACGGTCATCTCTAGCTAAGAACCCCTCCCCCCACACACATGGAGCAGAAAAGTGTCCACTTGGCTAAGTGACAGCATTTTAAATATGAGTACAGGCCAAGCCATGAGCCAAAGTAAGAGTTTGAAAGGAAAATTTAAGATCTTTTGCTGACAATATTCTGTGTGCATTGAAAACACTTCCCTTTTCTAATTGTTTCTGGGCGAGATTAAGTTATTTAAGTGATCAATTAAAGTAAAATTGGCAGAGAACATCAGTCACGTCCTTCTATAAAGTCCCATGCACTTCTTTTACAGAGAAAGGTACAGAAAATAGGAAATCCACATGGAAAGTCAATGGAGTGTATAACTAGGAGATTTTTTCTGGATTTGATAAAACAATCCACAGGTGTTGGGGACATTTATTTATTTATTTATTTATTTTAACCAGAGACTGAACCCAGAGGTGCTTAACCACGAGCCATAATCCCACCCCTTTATTATATTTTGGGACAGGATCTCACCAAGTTGCTGAGGCTGGTTTTTAACCTGCAATCCTCCTGCCTCAGCCTCCCAAACTGCTGGGATTACAGGTGTGCCCCACAGAACCCATTGGAAACTTTTTTTTTTTTTTGTACCAGGGATTGAACACAGGGGCACTTAACCACCAAGCCTCATCCCCAGCCCTTTTTTATATTTTATTAGAGACAAGGTCTCTCTGAGATGTTCAGGGCCTTGGTAAATTGCTGAGGCTGGATTTTAACTCATTATCATGCTGCCTCAGTCTCCCAAATCGCTGGGATAACAGGAGTGCACCACTGCACCTAATTGGAAACTCTTTTTAATGTTGGTATTTTAAAACAGAATATCAGACATCTACTCATTTGTTCAACGTTTATGAAGTGCCAGGCTCTGTGCTGACCATTTTAAATTATGCTTTCTGGTTAACAATCCTCTTTCCAGGGAGGGCATTGAATACATGGCATATCTGAATCTATGACCACTAATACTTCTGCTATTTAGAAGAGTTATTTAAATGAATGGCTCTGGCAACCCCAAGTGTTTGGAGCACAGTCCAGACTGGAAGTGGGGCTGGGGTTGGATTTGAGGCTTGAGGTTCTGCAGCCAGAGCAGGCATCACCAAGCCTGGAGATGAACCAATTTCATGAGATTGCACCTGTCACCCCTTCATGGCTTCAAGGCACTTCCTTCCTCACAATGCTAATGAGTCTGGTTATCTGATTCTCTTCCTGTACCAAGGTGGACACAATGAATCAGATGGGCCTGCCAGATGCCCATCGGATGACAGGACAATGTGACAGCTGAGGGTCTGCTGGCAGGAAAGTCACACTTGATAAGTTCTGCCAACTTCCGGCTGCTCCCTCAAACTCGACTCCTCTCTCCAAATCCACGCCACCACCCTAGTCCCAGTTGCAGTAGTTTTGGAAACAGTCTCCTTCTTCCCTTCCTGTCCCCAGTGGGTCATTCTCACAGCATCTATAGATGTGTCCCTTAAAAAAAGAAAATGAGCATCTGTGCTTCTGCTTTAAAACCCTGCTGGGGACTCCCATGGCATTAGAGATGATATCCACAATTTAGAGTCTCTGGGGACACCAGGGTCTGGACGCTGCTTCTTTTTCTAGCCATTGCTGTAACCACATTAGCTCCTCTCTGCTCCAGCCTCATCTTCTTAACTAGTTCCTGGACTATGCCCAGCTACTTCCTACCCCAGAGCCTTTGCACTAACTGCTCCCTGCACTGCTTGCTTGGCTAATTTCACAGCCTTTAAATCTCATTCCTTTAGCAGCATCCTCCCTCACAGCATCACTCGCTCTTCTTTCACGGTCCTTGTTGCACTTTGGTATTATAATAAAATTTGGATAATCATCCATTTTTCACTGCCTTGACTTTGTGGTGGGTTTATAAACTTACAGTAGGTTTTTTTTTTGGTTGGTTTTGTACAGTTTAGAATTTAATGTTGGCCAAAGAGAGGTCTGGCTTTTGCCCTTGGCTTCTGGGAGTCAATCTCTAAGACCCTGGAAGATTGTGTCTGATAGGAGGGTTGTTGTCTGCCTGGGGGTCTTGGGTCCTGCAGTGTCTGTCCATCTCTGCAGGTGCCAGAGACTGAGAGTGGACCCTGGACCAGTTAACCATGCCTATGTGATGGGACCCGTAAAAATCTGGACACTGAGGCTCAGCTGAGCTTCCCTAGTTGATAATACTCTGGGCTTCTGTTATATTAAAAAAAAAAACAATAAAAAACAAAAACAAAACAAAACAAAAAAAACCAGGCGAGTTATGCTGACCACAATCTTGAGGGAGAGGAAGGTATGGGCTCTGTGTTGGGACTTGCCTGGACTCTGCCCTGTGTGCATCCTCCTGTGGCTGATTTTAATCTGTATCCTTTTGCCATAGGAACCACAACTGTGGCAAATCATGAGACCCGAGGGTGGTCTCGTAGACTGTTCCTCTACATTTTCAGCAGCCAGCACATTTCTTGATGTACAATAAGCACTTAACACATTCACTAATGATTAAGTTTAAAAAGGTAACACTTTCTCTATTTTTTAAATGGCCATGTGTTCAGAATAAAATGCTTTTACATTTAAAAAAATAATTTCCATTTTGCAAAAACCTACTTCAGAGTCAAGGTCCAGATCAAATGTCACCTTTTCCATGAGGCTGTTTTCTATTCTTCATATGCCTTTGTGCTGTCTGGCTCACAGCTCTACTTTGGTAGCAGTTGGGGGTAACGAAACATTAGTTTTGGTAAAGGACTTGTTAGATCAACTATGAGTCTGTGGCATTGGTGCAGTATCTGCAAAATGTAGGCACACAAAAGATGTTTGCAGGATCAAAGTAATTAAAAAAAAAAAGCCTAGTTCATAGAAAATACATTTGGTTATATGTGAAATTCTGGTACCTACTCCAGCTCATTCCCTGATAAATAAGGTAGCGGTGACTGTAGTAACTGAGCCTTATAAGGGTGTTCTCTATTACTTTTCTTCCTTACTAAAAATAAAAATGTTCCTCAAAATTATTATCCACTTTAAAAACCTGACATGTTTTACAAACATATGGAAGCAGATCACCAAATTTTTAAGTCATCTCACTTCCTAATTAGAATGAAATATTATGGTTTATTTGCATAAGATATTAAGGAAAAACCCCCAGCCACTTATCTTTCCTCTTCTCTATCCAAAGCTAATTGAAAATTCTACCAGCATACCAATAACCTATGATGTTCCCCCAAGTAGCATAGAAAAAAATCAATTTTATTTCTTTCAGACCTGCATTTAAACTGGATAATAACTGCTATAATGTGCAACAGACATAATGTGCAACAGACATAATCCAATTTCAATTTGTTTGATTAGACGAGTATAAACATTAAACAAGAAAGTCATGGGATTGTCATAACAATGTTCACGCTCTTATCTCATTACAGAACAAAGCATTATAATTTGCTCCTGGAAAACATGCTACTAGAAAATATGTAAATATAAATTTCAACTATCCTTAAATGCTATCCACAGAGATCCTTATATTGCCTCAGCGGAAGATTAAAGCAGCTTTGAACTAGAAGATGCTTTGAATTCTCCCTGAATTAGAAGGAAATCCCTGAATGGTTCCTTCAACACTCTAAGACTATTTAAATGTCCCTTCACATCACACTGCATAATCAGGGCCACACCCAGGTCAGTGGTTCTCCTAATGTGCATTGTTAAAATGTAAGTGCTAAGATCTCACCCCAAAAGTGTGACACAGCAGGTCTAGAGCAGACTTCCTTGTTTTTCACATAAGCAGCCCCCTGCTGACCCATACAAAGGCTTTGGAGGCAGAGTCCTGAAATTTGTTTCCAGGGAAGGGGATTGGTGCAGTGTGTGTGTGTGTGTGTGTGTGTGTGTGTGTGTGTGTGTGTGTGTTAAGTCCATAGACAAGGGTGTACTGCTGCTTTCTTTATCCCAAACTACACTTGAAGCTATTTGAAAGAGGCAACCATACATTGTTTTTTTTTTTTTTTTTTTTTTTTGTCTTTGGCACCCAGGTCAACCCTGAGCCCTTATGTTCATTTATGGCAGAGTGGCATGCACCCCTGCTCACATCTACAAGGACATCAGAAACACCCACAAGGGATACATTTCTGAGGGTCACATATGACCCCTATCTTCATGTACAAGTGCACTGACTGGTTAAAATGCAGCTTTTTGGGGGCTGGAGGTATAGATAGTGGTAGAGTACTTGCCTAGCATGCATGAGGCCCTGGGTTCCATACAGGGGTGCTTATGGGGGAGAGGAAGCAGATTCTGATTCATTTGGCCTGTGGGTAGGGCCTACATTTCTGCAAAGCTCCCAGGTGATATAGATGGTCATTCTCAAATGTGAGACTCCACTTTGAGTAGCAAGAACCCAGATGCAAATCATACAATGATCACAATGACAAACCGTAAAAAAGAATTCAGGTCTACGACGAACCTGGACCATGAAAGGCAGGGAGCTGTGGACCAACAGTAATATTCCCAATGTCTCTTACAGGACTATCTCGTTGCTCACAGGGGACTCTGTAATGTGTATTTGTATAAGAAACCCTCTGCTCCCCCATAAAACTTGTCAGACACAGCAGAAGCTTGGCTTGCATTCACATCAGGATGTGACCTTTATGTAAAAAGACCTCCGGCCTTCACTACCGTATCTTTTAAACTCAGCTCTCACAGAAAATTTGAAAAAAACAGAAAAGACATTCTCCTGCCCAATGGGCTAGAGTTCTTCTGTCCTGCCCTATAAAACGCAAAGGCTATGTATAATAAATGTGTACAACAAAAATCTTTGTACGTGGAAAACTTCCAAGCCGTAGGCAGGCAGCATAGCTCATTTTCTTTATGCAATATTCAGCAGATCAAACCTCCCACTAGACCAAAGACCATGGGCAATTCCCTGGCATTCACCAGACTATAAAGAGATTTGACTTCTCCTCCTCCACCCAACAGTTCCCAGGCTCCCAACTGCCAGGTGGTGGGGGAGGGGTGAGCAAAATCAATACCTTCCATGATTCAGAACTGAGACAGAACCAGCACAGCACTCAGTTCCCAAAATGACTGACCAGCTCCCTTCTCTGCCCGCTGCTTGAGCTTCCTGGGAAGCCAATTGTAAGGCCAGCGAGGGCATTGCAAGTCCAAGGAGCAAGACACCAGCATTATCTTCATGCTCACCCAGAAATGAAAAGGAAAGGCCAAAGGAGAAACGGGGTGCTAGCAACTTCCATGATTGCAACTAGAGAGCAATCACACTTGTGATTCTGTACCAGAAGCTCAAGCTTAAATTGACACTGCATCAATCCATGGCTGGGAAGGTGGGGCAGTGGTAAGAGCAGAGGGACTCAGAGGTAAAGCCAAGGGAAGGTTTCTGTCCCTATAATTACACCTTTTCCAGAATGCCATATAAATGGATCACATAGTATGGCCTCAATTCTTTCACCTAGCCTAACAATTGATGGTGGGCGTTCGTTTCTTATTGCTGAGAATTCCATAGTATGGATGCAATACAGTTTATCCCATCAACTAGTGGGTGGATATTTGCATTGTTCCAAGTTTTGTGCAATTATAAGTGAAGCCATTAATAAGAAAATGAATACACCAATTTCTAAAAAGTTTGAAAGAATACTTCACCAAAGAAGATAGATGGTTTTCACAAGCACATTAAAGATGCTCAGAATCATTAGTGGTTAGGAAAATGCTGATTAAAACCCAAGGAGCTACCACTTCACAAGGTCTGGAATGCTAAATATATCAACAGCAAAAATCCTCAAACTGTGCCAATTCCAAGTGAACTCCTATTTTGCCGGTAAAAATGCAGCATGGTACAGCTACTTCAAGAGCAGTTTGGCAGTTTCTTAAAGTTAAGCATACTGTCACTTACAACCCATCAATCCCACTCTAGGAATTTACTCAAGAGAAGTAAAAACTTAGGTTCACACAAAAACCTGAACATGAATATTTAACAGCCACATTCGTGGTTCATAATTAAACTTCCCTTTTAATATGTATGGGAAACTGTCATTTTTGTTCTGTTTTGATACTGGGGATTGAACTCAAGGGCGCTTTCCATTGCGTTACATTCATAATCCTTTTTATTTTATTTTTGAGAGCCTCCGTAAGTTGCTATCCTTGAACTTGATATTCTCCTGTCTCAGCCTCCCGAGTTGCTGGGATGCTGTACTGGGCTGTGAACTGTCTTTTAATTGGTTTCCTAAACTTTTTTGGCTAAGTTTAACATTCATAAGCCTGGACACACGAATAATCTTTTAAAAAATTGCCAGGCATGGTGGTGTACACCTATAATCCCAATGATTCTGGAGGCTGAGGCCCTAAGCAACTTAGTGAGACCCTGTCTCAAAATAAAAAATAATAGGGACTGGAGATGGGCTCAGTGGTTAAGCGCCTCTGGGTTCAATCCCCCTCCCAATAATAGTAGTAGTTAATAATAATAATAGGAATATAATAACAATGATGACTACTTTAATGTCTTGGTGGTCCCAAAACTTCATGCTAGGAGCCTGCCAAGGCCTGAGTCCCAAAGGGGCATTTACACAGGAGCTGACCCAATTATGGCCGCTTTCAGTGCAAAGAAGCATGAAAAGAAACAAGCTGGAGTTTTTGAACCAGAACTGTTCTTAGCCTTGCCCCTCTCTTCTCTCTACTTTCCATTCCCTCATCCATCTGTGTGCCCCAAGAGGTACTAGCTACATCAGACGACAAGAGCAATTAAAGCAGATACACTTTACCAGTATTTTGATTCTTTAGTGTTGAGTTTAAATACAAATACAATTTATAACTGCTAGTATTTGTTTTACGTTCACATTCAGCAGGAAGTTTCTGATCGTGAAGGGCAGTACCATTTTAGATCGATTTTGGTCCATCATCACACAGTACCTGTGTTTTAGGTAAAGCATTATTGGAACACAACTGGGTACCTTCATTTATATTTCATTTATGGATGCATTTGACAAAGTTGAGTAGTTAAGTCAGACAGAATGATCCACGAAGCCTGAAATACTCACTGTCTGACTTTTTGCAAGAAAAATCTATTAACCCCTGACCTAGCAGAATGGCCTCTTAGTCATCCTGTTAATACGAACTACTAGTGTACCTTTCTTAGCATAATAGAGCTACTGAACACTAACATTTATGTAGCCTTTCGTATCTTCAGAGAAACTGTCATAACTCTCACACTATTACAGCAGCCCATTAGTCATGAAGTTAGCTGTTCTTATCAGGAGCATCTTCTTTTTATAGACAAAAGAAGCTTGGAGGAATAATGAACTGAACTATATAAATTCTATAAATTCTATAAATGAACAGAATTTGAATCTGTCTCATTCTCCAAATTATCTGCTCTTGTCACAAATAAACTGAGGACACAGACACCCAGACACATGCACACACGCACAAAGCTGATCATTTAGCAGGCAAGCTAAGATCAACTTGAATTTTTATCTGCCTAAATGCTGAATTGAATTCATTCAAAGATTCACACAAAGTTCACATATGAGGCTTATATCCTCTGAGCTGATGTACCCATTTGCCGTTATTCCTGATTGTTTAACCTATAAAAAACTTCTTTGTTATTACCTATATTCCTTCATATATATTAATTAATTAATTATATTTATAATTGTCAGGGGGGGCTATTCTAGGTTTTGTGGGAAGTAAAGCTTGGACAAGTCCTAGAACTGTCTTTAAAAAAAACAAAAACATTTTCCTTTTGTAAATTTTTAAAAAAAAAATATTTTTCAGGGCTGGGGATGTGGCTCAAGCGGTAGCGCGCTCGCCTGGCATGCGTGCGGCCAGGGTTCGATCCTCAGCACCACATACAAACAAAGATGTTGTGTCTGCTGAAAACTGAAAAATAAATATTAAAAAAAAATTGTGAATGCCTTTAAAAAATATTTTTCATTGTAGATGGACATAATACCTTTATATTTATTTATTTATTTTAATGTGGTGCTGAGGCTGGAACCCAGTGCCTCGCATGTGCTAGGCAAGCATTCTACCACTGAGCCATAATCCCAGCCCCACCTTTTGCAAATTTTATAAAAACCATGCAAACTTATTTCTAGGTCTCCTCCCAAGAGCCTTAAAAGGGGCTCTACATTTTAAATTTCATTATTGTAATGGTAAACCCTCCTTTGTGTATCATCTTTTGACCTCAAATAAAGGAAACTCACATATTCTGAATTGAGATCCTAGCAAAGAGTAACATCCATGGCTGAACAGACTGGTTATTTAAATCTGCCAGCCCATTCCACCCCCTCTCAAAGGTGTAAGACTGTAAGCATCCATGTCTCATCTCAGTAAAGCCTAGAACAGTGGCTTTCAAATTGCAGTCCACAGAGAGAATTAGCCTCTGTTGGGAACTTGTTGGAAATGCAGGTTTTGAGGCCCCAACCCAGACCCATAGGATCAGAAACAGGGAGGGTGGGGCACAGTCGGCTGCATTTTATTAAGACCTCAGCCGATTCTGGTGTGTGCCTGGTTGAGCATCACTGGTCTAGCAGACCAAGATTGTACCTTCTCCATTCCTATGGAACATTTTTTGGAAAGAAAAAAAAAAAAAAGTGGAAACTGCATCACTGAGGCAACCTTTATAATTTCTTTTTAGGAACACAACAATCCAATGGCCAATTTTTCAGCGAGAAAATTCCAATTTTAACATTTTAGAAAAATATGACACATACAACGTGTCAGAATTCACCCAAAGGACAGAAGTAAATGCTCACAGGACAAAGTCTACTTTAATGACTTCTGACTGCACTGATGATAAATTAAAAGAACTCATGACTTATTAATCAAATGGAAATGTATATTTAAAGACTCTTGATATATTCAGAAGGCTAAATCAGTGATTCCAAACTCTGAATCATCTTAGAAGTTGAAGGAACTTCCCACTAGGGAGCTAAATTACTAACCTCAAGCAAAATTTCTTATTCTTAAAGGGTAGTGGTTGGACCAAATTGGTTCTTTTAGCCACCCAGGAGTTATTTGATTATTTTAGCCATGGACAACTTCTAATTTTAACATTTATTTCTTAAGTTACCTTGATTTGTCCCCACACTGTTTTCTATTAACAAAGCTGCAGTTAGCCACTAATCATGATTCCTAACCAATATTAACCAACTCTGAGTTGACATATTTTAATTCCCACTAGAAGCAAAGATCTGTAACATTTTCATGGGCCTGTGTGGCCTTATGTGGCACAGTGTGTCATTTCCCCGTTGGCCTTTTCTTGTCTATAAAATACAAATAATGAAACTGGCCTCCTAGGGTTGTTGTGAAGGATGAAATTAAAAACACAACGAACAATAACAAAAGCAAATTTAACTAGGACAGTGACTAGCAAAGGGTAGGCAGCTGATAGTGTAGGATTATTAGTCAGGCCGCCTGAAATCACCTCTATAATGAACACTTCTTGTCTTGTCCATGCTGAAGCCCTTTTCCGAGAAAGACCACCCCATCCTGTGTGGCAACAGTGGACTTCATAGGTTGACTAGACCAGGGCACGCACCTGGCCCATGCTGGGTTACAGCAGCTTTCTCTCAGGAATTTGATGAGAGATTGCACTCTCATGCTGCCTGGAAACGAGATGTACGTTTTCTGTTATATGAACTATGAATTTGAGAAAAGAATGAAGCCAAGAAGAAAACTAGGAGGCAGAAGTGAATCTTGACACTGTATCAGCCCCTGGTCTGCTCTCAAGGCTGGGCTGCCCCTCTGCCTCAGGGTTCCAGAAGACAATCAAATTGTCTCTCACTTAAGAGCCCTGCAATAGTTTCCTGTTCTTTGTAATCAATGATCTTTGTATTAATCAAGTTTCTGTCACTTCTATAACAAAATGCCTGAGACAGTCAACTTACATGTAAGGAGAAAGGGTTTATTTTGGGTCACACTTGTAGAGGTTCTAGTCTATGATCAGTCAATTCCATTGCTTTGAGCTTGGATAAGGTAGCATCTGGGCAGGAATGTGTGGCAGAGCAAAACTGCTTACCTAATGGTCAGGAGGCAAGAGACAGGGAGGAAGGGGCCAGGGTCCCATAATCCCCTTCAAGGGCATGAATGACATAAACACCTTCCACTGCTCCCCGTGGCATCTCCTTGAAAGAGCAAGACTGAAAGCATCCATGCCTTGTCTCAGCAAATCTCTCTTCAGTTTTTAACACATGGACCTTTGAGAGACATTTCAGATCCAAACCACAGCAATCTTTAACACCCTCAACCTCCGTGGTGGTAGAGCCCCATAAGTCAGAGGTTGATCTTGACTTAAATTAACACCTGACTCCAAAAGCATACACTGGCAGTTGGGATGACTTTCTCCTGAGCCCATGTCCAGGCCGACCTTCTGAAATGTGAGGGGTCCCAAAAGGAAGAAGGTCTTCAGACAATTAAGTTGTAAATTCAAATCAGATGGAGTTGAAGATTCCTACCCATACAAAGGCTGGTAGGAGAGACTTATGAAAGGGGCTTGATGCTGGGATCTTTCCCCCAATAGCTGTGGAATTCTGGCTGATTCACTTTACCTCCCGAGCCTCAAATTCCTCTGAAGTATATGAGACAAAGACAGCAACAGCAACAACAATAATGACAGTAAATGTGTGCATGTCCATCTGTCAGGACACAAATAAGAGAACAAAAACTGCTCTCAATAGCAGAAGCAGAGGAACTTGATGGAACTGGTGACTTGGGTGTGGAAAGCAAACAGGGGACAGTGGGGCCCTCAGAGATTAGCAACATCAGGAAGCTTTTCCCATTCCCACTGAAGGGGCCAAAGGAAGGAAGAGCTGGCAGAACCTGAGCCCAGGGGCCAGGGCTACCCGGAGATGCTGTGCAGAGATGGGTGGCCCTGGGAGGAGACCCAGCTGCTGTGGGCGACATCATCCAGAGCAGGCCCTGGCTCCTGGTTTCTCTAATGCTTCCTACTGGCTGAACCCAGGCGGAGCTTGCAAACAAAGCCTGTAGAGATCAGAGGCCAGCCATGAGGACAAGAATAGGCCTGGGGGCCAAAGGACCAGCGTACCAATCATGTATATGCCAGACAATGTCCTCAACTCTTGACAAGAATTGCCCATTGCTGCTAGGAGCGTGACAATGTTATTATTTGATGAGCAGAGGTACAAAGAGGGTTAAGTAACCTGCCCAGAAACGTGTAAATAGTGGCAGAGCTAGAATTGAAATCTTAACAATCCAGTGGTGCGGCAAACAAAAGGCCATATTGTTGTTGCAGGCACTGTGTGTCTGTTGTCAGGCAGTACAAGTGCTTTAAAGATTTAATGTGCAGACTGTGTATTTAGGCTGTTTACTCACAAAGGAACGTACAGGGTGTTCATTCTGAACGTGGCCTCCAACTCTGTGCCTGCCCCAGGAGCTATAAGCTCAGGGCCCTCCTGATTCATGATCGGTTCATAAAAGTGAGCTTTCCTTTGTAATCATGGTCATGGGTTTCTAGGAAATTAATTCTCTGCTTCTTCTCTTCCTCCAGTAGATAATCATCAAAAAATTCCTAAATATCAGATATGATGGAAGCAATGACGGTATTCAAGAACCCACCCTTCCCTTCCCTTCCCTCTGTACTGTTAACCAATAATGCTGGGACAATCTCACAGTGTGAGGGCCTAAATGAAGTACATTCCACGGATTACCTGTTCAACAGACACTATCACACCTATGCTGCCCTTCTCCACAACCACGGCAGACATGACTAACAGAGAGCAGAACACACCTGGTTTTGGTCTCACAGTTCTTCACATTACAAGTTCCTATGTCATTAGATCAGAAATGGCAAGTAACCCATACTTACTAGACTGGCATTAGTATTAAAATGTCCTAAAAATAAGGTCAATGTCTTCAGAAACTGCTTTATAAATAAACTAGGCCACAATATTAGATTCTGAAGGCAGACAATGAATATACTGTGAATCCAAAAAGACTTTCAAAGGGAAAAATAAGTTTTAGTATTTCTTGGTTTGTACCTTTATGTTAGTTTCCTTGCCAGTTATACAATTATTCATATTCTTCATAGGCTTATTAACTATAAAAACTACCTATCTATAGTTTAATTACCAAATACCTAGTATTTAGTATACATTAAAATTTATTGGAATTCATGAGCACTAACATATCAGGTTCTAATAACTAGTTTAGAAATGGAAAAATAAGAGGTCAGAGAGTGAGCAGCCCTACTATGTGTGTATCTCCTGAGATGAACAAACATGTACTGTATTCCTCTAGCTTCTAATTTAAATGGCAATGAGAAAAAATATTCAAGTGTCTAAAAACTTAAAGAGACCACATTATATTGTACATTATTTTGGGGGAAAGATACAGTTCTCTGGCAACCAACGGTCCACCCACGAAATGAAATACAAATGATTTCATAAACATTATATATTTTTTAACATCACTGAGAAAGATAGACAGGAGGATATCCTGTAGGAACCCTGATGGGCAGCATCTTCTGTCCCCAGCCCACACCCCAACACTGCAGTACAGATGAGGTGGCACCTGAATGTGGAACTTGTCGGGGGAGGGACGAGCTCTCCTTTGCAGCTTGGTGTCTGTGCCAGGTTCCTTCTGTTTCTTATCTCACAACACAGCAGTAGGTTCTAACACTGTCATCTCTACCTAGAGGGCACGGAGGTGCAGGAGGCACGAACTGCCCAGAGTCACAAGGCCAGAGAGGTAGATCTCAGAATCCACCAGGGTTGAATCTGGCTCCAAATACCATATAATCTGTACCACCCAGAGGGACAGCGAGGTAGGTGCAGAGGATGAGGAGTGGACGAGGCAAGAAATGAGCTGGGGGAGCAAAAGGGGTCCCTACCATCCTAACTGATGAACAATGATTCCCCTGCCCAAAGATTAGCTTCGAGCCCCTGGAACCTGCAAAAATAATTTTAAAGGAAAAGAGGGTCTTGGTAGAGGTGATTAGGTTAAGGCTTCTTATGTGGGGACATTATTTTGGATTATCCAAGTAGGCCCTAAATCCAGCCATAAGTGTCTAAGAGAGACGCAGAGCGATTAGATGCTGCAAGAGCAGAAGGGGATGTGAAGATTAGCCTGAGAAGGCTGGAGCCAACAGAAGCTGGGAGGGACCAGGAGTGCACTCTTCCCTGGAGCCTCCAGAGGCAGAGCAGCAGCCCTGTGAATCCTGGACACAGCCCATCGAGAGGAAGGTTGAACTTCTGGCCACCAGAGTATGAGTGCATAAATTCCTGTTGTTTTAAGATGGTAAGTTTGTGGTAATTTGTTACAGTAGCTACTGGCCTGCTGAATAGCAGCTGGAAGTTGTTACTGGTATATCTCAGGTTTTCCAGGCCCCAAATACCAGGAGCCATAGCCAGAGACTCCGGACTCCTTTTTTGAAGTTTTCTTTTCCTTTCTCCTGGGTGATCCTCAGTGCAACAAAACTTGGCATCCACATTAGCAACTAAAACGAGTAGGCCAAACTGGTCCAGAAGTCAGAGCTCGAGGTTTCAGACACAGCTCAACTGCTTTTTGTTCAATTCTGAGCAAGTCATGTAAAAGTTCTGATCTTGGTTTTCTCATCTAATACTATGTGCTAAGTCCCTAAAAGGACTGAAGGAGATGTGCACAGACCCTTAGTAAACCAAAAAGCATGTCATAGCAGGTACAGTTCTGATCATTCTCCTTTCACTCTCTCTTCCCAAGTATTTTAAAGCATCTAATGTAAGGATAGGATTGTATTTAGTCACATGTGAGGAAATACAAGACCTGGTGCTGATCATCAAGGAAATTACAGTCTAACCAGGGAGACGTGCACATCTGTTAAGTGACCATACAAGGTTGAAAAGTTCAAGTGCCATCAAGATCTACATGACTGTACAGATGTAAGAGCTCTCAGGTCACGGTGTGTTGTAAATACTCCCAGGGGAATAATAGACTTTCTTGTCCTTAAAGTCAGGTTTGATCAGATGTCTTACTTTAGCCAATGAAATGTGAGTATAAGTGATATGCATCATTCCTAGGTGAGAATTTTAAGTATAGTTGGCAAGACTCTGGGTAGTGACTATCATTTGCTTTGGACACAGAATGAGGGCAACTACTATAATAAGTAGTGCCTCCGGTGAGCCTACAATGGATATTTAGCAGAGGGGAGTTGTTTAAGTTGCTGAGAATTTTTTATTGTTACTGCAGCACAAGCTAGCCTGTGCTGACTGATACAAATAGCTATAGGCTATTAGAAGAAGACTTAACCATAAGAACAGTGATGCCATATTAATGCTTGTATAGAGCTTGATAGTTATGTGACAAAGCGCTTCAAGGGACTCAAGGACCCATGTAGTACTCACCTATTTCAGTTAGTACATCCTGTGAGGGATCGTGAAGTCCTCATTCATGCCTAGACTTCTAGTGCCAAGCACAGTGGCTACCACATGTTAGGAACTTACTAACTAGATATCTAATAAACCTTCAGAGAGGTAGATGGGATCATAATAGAGGAAGAAGGGGGGATTCCATAGCTTGACACCTCAAGTTAGATGAGGAGGATATAGTCTGGAGCATGAAGAAAGCCAACTCTACACATCACTAATACGCAGGAACAAATATGCTGACATTACAATTTAAATTAAAAAAAAATATAGTGCCCCTTCAGGATAATGACAGCCACTTCCGTTTTCTACCTGCTCAGATCAGGTGTAATCTCTAATGGATGGGGTTCCGAGGCCCAAGAATTGATTAGCAAAGATCCGATTAAAGGTAATCCAAGTTTTGAGGACTTAAGATACATACCGTCTTCTCTTTCTTGCTTTTAAAGAAGCACCCTAATTTGCACAGTATAGACACATGTTTACCTGTTCATTTATTTATTGTGGTACTGGGGATTGAACCCTGGGGTGCTCTACCACTAAGCTACATCCCTGGTCCCTTTTTTTTTTTTTTTTTTTTTTTTTGAGACAGGGTCTTGCTAAGTTGCTGAAACTGGCCTTGAACTTATGATCCTTCTGTCTCAGCCTCCTGGGTCACTGGGACTGGCTTATCTTTTATTTATTTTTTTAAAAAATCTTCTCTTTTACTTTCAACCTTTGACTTTCTGAATTTAATGAATAGAAAGGCTTTATCTTTCTTAATAAATATCTTCTACAGCTTCTCTTATGTCAATAAAAAAGACAAAGCAACTCTTAAGCTACAAGCTAGGGAGAGATAAATCAGAACATTTCCTTTAGGCAAGAAAAGGGCATAGACGATTACTCCGGGCCCCTGAATTTGTAGGGGAAATATATTAAGAAATTTCACACTATCCGTTAGCTATAATGCTTTCAGTAATCGCTGCTTATCTTTGTAATGGGATTCCTGGTGGTGGAGAAAACTAGTTTGGCAAGCAAGTACCTTTAGGGTAGAGGTGGTTTCTGTGACACTATCTTTCTCTAATTCATATAGAAAGCCAAAAATGTCATTTGGTTTGGGTGATAAATATTAATTGGCTGTAGAGACACATTTTTAACTTTGCCGTTCCTTTAACCACTCAGGGATTTCACAGCAGAGAAAAATCACCTCAAAATACTCCTGTTTCCAAATGCATAGCTTTTCCCAAGCACTGAACAATAGAATAGTCAGAGAAAACCTGGATTTGAAACACCCTGTTGGTTAATGGAGTGTTACAACAGGAACTCTGTTTATTAAAATTTATATCCCATTTGCTTTCCAAAAACCATTAAATGGCTTATTGTTGTTGCAAAACAACAAAAGGCACACATTCTATCAGGTTCTTAAATTAAAAACATAAAATTAAAAACAAATAGAAAGAAGTGGAAGTAATTCTAAAAATCAGCTGGGCTAAATGTGAGTTGGAACCACATACTACTATTTCTCTTTTTTTTATTATTTTTCTTTTTAGTTTTAGATAGATACAATACCTTTATTTTATTTATTCTTATGTGGTGCTGAGGATCGAATCCAGTGCCTCACACATGCTAGGCAAGTGCTCTACCACTGGGCCACAATCACAGACCCCACATACAACAATTTCTAATCCACAAAAATGGTCATGTACATGGTTCCATCTAAAATAATTAATGTAATTAAAAAATTAACTTGAAATTTCCTAACAAAAAGAAAAAATGACAAGCCACACAACTTTTTTACTACTAACCAAATTCCTGTATGCAAATTCTTTAAGAGAAAACGTTTTCTAAATATTAAAAATCCAAAAGAAAGTTGCAGGTTGGTTTTCTATACAAGGGCAATTTAACACTATAAAAGGGCATCTTCAATGATATTTTGCCAAAAAAGTAGAAATTTTATTGGCAGAGTCATCACAACTGCACCAATTGCATGAAAGCTGTGTTCATAAGACCACAACATGGTTCAGCGAAGGCAGGAAGGGCACAGTGTTAAGCAAGCAAAATTCTCAAAATATAGCTTTGCTACAGCATAAGCTGGTATAGAGCTATCATCTAGAATCCCAAGGACAGTGTTCTCCAGTGTTTTCTAACTTGGTGGGTTCCAGAAATGCAGATCCTCTCAAGGTTCATTGGTATGAAGCAAAGAAAATGTGTTTCATGCTTGCTGAGTAGCATGTGGGGACAGCTTGGAGCTGCCATGTGGATGAGGTACTCCCTCTGAGGGCAGGATCTATGTATAGTGGTACCTAAGATTATTTGAACATGGAATCCTTTTTTTCTTTAAACACCAGTATTAACAAGTAGAATGCTGAGTTCAAACACTTTTGGTGAAAGTTGACCACGATCAGTGTTCTTCCAACTATAAAAAATCAGTGTTGACCAACAGCACTTAAAAAGTTAAATAGAAGAGTCAGGAAAAAAAGAATCAAAGACAGAGCACACTGCAAAGGTAGGTACTGCAGTGTGAAATTTTTGCTACTTACAAATGGTAAGTGAGTGACTGAGAGAGCGAGAGCGAGAGCGAGCGAGAGAGAGAGGGGAGGGGAAAGATTGAAGATCAGGTCACGTCATTAACGATATTTCTTACCAAATACAACAAAATGTTTTAAAAGCTAATGATACAAAAATAAATGATTATAAAGAACAGTTAAAAAAATATAATAACCGTCCTTGTAAAATCTGTCTGCACATGAGAAGAGTCACACACAAACAGCCAGCCAAGTAGGCTTCCCTGGGAGGGGCAGGTATGGAAGTTTCCAGAGGAGGAATTGGCCATTTCAATTAGAGGAAACAAAGGTTTCAGAGAGGAGGCTTTAAGAAGAGTGTAGGCAGAACAGGGCACCATAGGGCACCACAGGGCAGCTGGATAAGAGCACTCTGCCTGGCCTGACTGCTGAGAGTCTGGCCTACCAGGGGTGAGGCCGACTGGTCAGACCCTGGGTCTGCAGGCAGCAGGAACCACATGCTTCACCTGTCCGAGCAGTTACCTGGGCTGCAGTGTGGCAGGTTGTTGAGAATGTAGAAAGACAGATGGTGGTAAGGATTAAGGACAGATATAAATGGATAGAAAAGTTGGCCAACGTTTGGATATATAGTAAAAGAAGTACTGTGTGCCTTTTATATTGGAGCAATATTTCACTGATTCTCCCAAGGATTATTTGCCTGTCCAGTGCTGTCTAATAGAAAATGTAATGCCAGATGCATAGATAATTTAAAATTTCCTAGTAGTCACATTAAACAAGAAGAAAAAGGAGCAAGTGAAATTAATCTAATATTTTAATCGAATCTGTCCAAAAGGTTTTCAAAATGTAATATAAAATATTGTTATGAGATATTTTACATTCTTTTTAAAGACAGGGTCTTTGGATTCAGGGATTTGACAGTAAAGAAGAATCACCTCAAAATACTCCTGTTTCTGGGGCTGGGGTTGTGGCTCAGTGGTAGAGCGCTCGCCTGGTGTGTGCAAGGCCCTGGGTTCGATTCTCAGCACCACATAAAAATAAAGTCAGTGTATATAACTAAAAGAAATAAATATTTTAAAAAATACTCCTGTTTCCAAATGCATAGTTTTTAATTTTATTTTATATTTCCTTGTATAGCTTGATTCAGATGAGCCACATTTCAAGTGCTCAGGCATCACCTATGACTCATGACTACTGAACTGACCAGCCTGGCTCTTGGGAAATGGATCTGGTTATCTAACGTTTTTGCTAATGGTGAGGTCTCAGAAACTGTGAAGTTTGCTGTTAACATGTAGAACATTAATAAGTTTAATAAACCAGTAGAACATTAGCCAGTTTTTTAAAATGTAACCTAGCTGTTTACTTTAGTGCCTTCTCTTTTGCTCTGGCTTTGGGATTTCTTTTAAGCTTCTGGTTTCCGCCATTTATTGGGATACGCCCAGGGAGGCCTGCTTGAGAGTCTTTGTGATTCTCAAAAGCACAAGTGCCTCCTGGTGGCTTAGTGACCTGAGACAGCCTCAGCCTTTCTTGTACTCCTTTGAAAGGGCATTGGTATCCTGCTGATTCCTTCATTCATGAGGTAAAGAAAACATCTGTCAAGGACTGAACACATATTTTTAATTGTATTTTAAACAGCCTAACTGATAATATGTTTAAAATCTATATTCTGATAAGTTTTGGTGTATGTGTATACCTGTGACTATAACTCCTAAAGATTCCTTTTTCTACCTTATAATCCCTACACTATAGATTAGCTTACTTTGCATTTTCTAGAATTTTGTATAAGTGAAAACAGACAGGATATGCTCTCTATGGAGAAGAGGAGGGTCTTTGGGATCCAGCAGGTTGTGTATGGAGAACAGATTTCTTCTTACCACTAAGTTGCTACCTGCTGAACGGACATACCACAACTTATCTACTGACCTTTGGTTATTCCTGCATATTGGAAAGCAAGACAGGGTTGGTGACTAGGGGTAAACATGCAACCAGAAGCACAAGGCCCTGCCTGCAAAGAGCACAGTATCCATGCCTGGCTGGCTTTCTACACACAGCCACTGTCCTTCCCCTTTTTCTTCTTTCGGTTTCTAAGGAGCACTCCCCCAGGGTACTCTCTGGGGACTAGCCAGGAAGAATGGAATGCCTATTTGGAGAAATAACCAAGAAACATGGAAGCAGCTTATGCCCAAAAGTTGTGAGCTGCTACGAGAAAGTGCCGGCAACATGACGCTCTTGTCCTCCTGTCCAAGGAAAGAAGTCAGTGAGCAGAATAGGAACATGAGCCCCAGCAAGAGGAGGCACAGCCTCCCACTGACTTGTGCAGCATGATGGTGGCAGCAGGAAGCCCTGGTACCCAAGTGACTAGCTAGAAACTCATTACAGGATAATTTTCATAAATTCTCACTTTTTTTTTTCTATTAAAAAAGAACCCCTCCAAACACAATTCATCCCGAGGCTTTAATTCACAGCTCTGATGCCTGAACACCCAGTGTGGCTTAATAAGAGAATCAGAAATGCCAAGCCATTTTGGTGGATTCTGAATAACATTCGCTTTTGAAGTGACAGCACCAAATAGCTCTAGAGAGCTCCAGGAAGGATCTCCAACTCCTTGGCCACAAGTCACAGAGAACCAGTAAGTCATGACTTTTAGGCAATGTCAAGGATAGAATGAGGCTAGCCTTCCATGACTGTTGACCGTAATATATTGCATAGTATGTTAGACAATGTTTCAAAGGAAATCACTGTTAATAAAGGTAGTACCACTGGGAGCAATATGTGGTACTTCTCTGAAAGCACCTTCATATTTCCACTGCTCCAGTGGTGACCCCTCACTCAGATGGGGAGACTGGGACACTGAGGAAGTGACCCCATCCTCAGTGCAAGGAAAGAACCATGACTAAGTAGCAACTGATGGGACTCCCCCTCGGGTATACCTTCTCTAGATTCCAGAACTTGACAGAACTGTACTTGGTAAGATCCTTGAGATCAACTCCATGTTTTCTTTCGATTTTTTTCTTCTCTAGTGACAACTGTGCTACATTAGGTTCTTAGTCACCGGACTCACAGGGAAGTTAGAAAATTTCATTGTGCGTTTGAGTTTAAAAGGTTCCAGATGACAATATGTATATGCTCATTCATTTGCCAAAAAGGTGAGGCTGTAGCAAGTCTTCAAGCACCTGATCATGGAGCACCTGGGGCGTGCCAGTAGCTGAGTGCAGCTCTGGTTATAATGGTTCCAACTTTCTCTGCTCCTAAGCACTCATTTGCATTTGATTTGGCTCTTTCCCCACTACGAATGCTCTTCCTTGTTTTCTTGGGATGCTCCAAGTAGTCCAAGAAGATGATGGTAAAGAGAATCACTAGAGCCAAGCACGATCCACTTCCCTCCCACTGCTTCCACTCTTCTCCTGGCTCAGGGCTCAGGAAGTGCAAGACAGAATTTCTTCAGGGATACTCAGAATTGTCTGCTCCATTGAGACACAGCAGCCTCAAGCCCCTGTGCTCTCCTGGTTGGTGCTGAAACACGTGGTTGAAAAACTATGGATGATGAGTGGAGCCAATTACCAAAATGGATGGTGTGCTTCTCAGAAGAGACTACCTTCTTCACAGATTCACCAATGGCTACAATATCCACCATGATGGATTTGTTTGAAAAGGCCCTCCCATGTGCCTTGGAGGGGATCTTTTCTTGACCGATCATTTACAATGTCTTTCCTTAAAGGTTATTCTATGCTCGAAGTACAGCAAACATCCTGGTGTGATTAATAGGAGCAAGGAAGCCACTTTTAAAGAGATAAAATATAACTATGGTGTAAGTCAGCAGAACAGTCAAGTAAATCCTGATGGCTCTGCTTATCATGGGGCTGTATTAAAAAGAAATTAGCTGTAGAGGTCAAGATAATAGTGCAGCGTGGGGAGAGAATTATTGCTCTCTCCCTGAAGACTTTGCTCCCCGAGGCAAGACAGCACACACCCTAGATTAAACTTTTATCAGCAGACCTTGGACTTCCATCAATCTTTCATTACTGTCTGGCTCAGAGAATCTGCTACTAGATGTCATTAGGAAACTCATCAGAGACCCCACCAGATTACACCTAGGAAGAACAATGGCCAAGCAAAACTAGAGAGAATTTTCAGATCAGCTCAAAAAACAAGAGGCCCATTATTTCTAAATTGCTGTCATCTCAACTAGAAATGCCCTTTATCACTGACAATGTCTACCAATTTAGGAAGGAAATCTCCTTGGTACAAATGCTGCTCTGTCACCCGCGGTGTGTAAAGCTAAACAAAAGAACAGCTTACTTGCTTCTTGAAAAAGCTTTCCTGAATCCCCTCTGCTACACTTTGGATCTGAAAGGTTCCCAAAAGCTCCATATTTAGCTTCTTGGTCACCAGACTGCCCTGTAATGTTCCTGGGAGGTGGTGGGACCTTTAAGAGGTAGGGCCTAGTGGATGGAAGTTAGGTTATGGGCAGATCCAATTTAAGGGATATGGGACCCTGGCCTCCTCTCATCTCTTTCTTGGCTTCCTGGCCACCATGATGTGAATAGAACTTCGCAGCCAAGTGCTCCCACCATGACATACTGTGCCACCAGAGACCAAAAGCGACAGGGCCAACCATGTGCTAAAACCTTTGAAACTGTGAGCCCAAATAAACCTTTCTTCTCTTTTAAGTTGATTATCTGAGGTACTTTGTCACAGTGATGGAAAGCTGACGAACACTTCTTCCACATGGCAGCATGTCCTCTGCACTGTGCAAGTGGCTGCCTCTTATAGTTTGCTAATTCAATCATAAAAGTCAACAAGGGAGGGGCTGGGCTGGACCAGCCAGGAGGCAGAAACCACACCAGTTATATGAATAGCGAGAACATCACAGAAAGAATTAAAACTTAGGGCTGGGGTTGTGGCTCGGCGGTAGAGCGCTCACCTAACATGAGTGAGGCCCTGGGTTTGATCCGCATAAAAGTAAATAAATAAAGGTATTACGTCCAACTACAACTAAAAAAAAAAAAGAATTATAACTCGTAACTCAAAAGGCAAAAAGGGAACATGGAGAGCTTATCATGGGGGCAGCAATTGCAGGAGCAGGGTATGACCTGCAGGGTTGAGGGCACAAAGGAAAGAGGCGGAATTATTAAACTTAAAAGCTCAGAGGGGGAGCTCCCTGGAGAAAAACCTCTGGTCCTTGCGGAGGAGGTGCTGTTGGATTGCTACTTTTGTCTCTAGTCTGAAAGGAGGGACTACAAGTACCAGAGACTCACATCTTTAAAGAGACTATGCCTGTAGCTTATGTCTGTGTCTTGAAGGAAGGATGTGAAAAAACTGATTCTGCATGTCTGTGAAGTGCTGGAAAAAATGCAAAATGGATTCAGAATAGATGCACTGGGACAAAGACGCATTTCTAGGATGGATGCTCATAGAGACAGGAGCCAAAGAAGTCCCAAGTCACCTCTTTCTCTTCCAGCCTGACAGTCTTCATCTAGTGCTGAATAGTCACCAGAGTCTAACAGGTAGCTAACTAGGGGGGCAGAAACATGTTTTTGTAGAGTCTCAGCTCCAGTATTTCACAAAGGAGATCAGGGAAGGGTAGGTTGGAGGATGAGAGAGAAGCTTAATAAAACTGGCACCGGGAGCAATAGGCCATGAGGTGATTCATTTCAGCCTATGTCAGAACACCAGTCATTTCACCTCTTCTTCTTTGCTAGTACTTCCAACCTGGCTACTGTCTGCCCAGTTAAGGACTCCATTTCCCAGAGTCCCTTGCAGCTGAGTCTGGCCGATGGGATGTGAACCGAATGTGACCCTAAGTGAGGTATGCAAATTCCAGGTTGTCTTCAACTTGGAGATAAGTAATGTGGTCTGGTCAGACTGGATGACATTTGAGGGACGACAGAGCATCCACTTGGAAGGGCCTGGGACCCTGAGTGGCACTGAGCGGCCCAGCCGGATGGTACAGCTCACTGTAGACTACTACCTGAGAACTGAGCTCTTGTGTTTGACCTATGGACTTCTGAGCAGAGGGCAGCTGCCTGGCCTGGACCCTGTTTACTACACAAAGGTTTAGCTCCAAGGAACAGTCACAGGGCTGAGCAAGACTTACCGGCACGCCTGAGAACTGCTGGTGCAACTAACACAGCTAGAAAAGTAAAGAGAGTCCAAAAAGACCTCACATGTATGGTTACTCTAATGTTCTTTCTGTAAAATCTGGGCCACACTGGGTCTCCCCTGTCTGGGTAACAATATTTTTTCTTTTTTAAGAATAACCCTTTAAAAATATAAAACCCATTCCTTGCAGGTGGGCCATACAAAACTAGGCCTCAGGAACAGTATGTCAATCTCCACTTTCAATTCACTCATGTGGCCTCATGTCCTCAGTGAAGAAGCCTGTCCTTCAGGGCAGGCTCATGCCATTTCCCTCCCCTGTCTCTTGCTACCCACTCTAGCATGGCATTCAGTACACATCAGATCTGCACCTCCCCACCCTGCTGAGCTCAGTTTATGGAGAACATCCATCACCTCTTGTCGGGATTAATGAGTTTCCTATTGGGACAGGTGAAAATACCTGCAGTCTAGTCTTTGGTCTGCCACAAACTAGAAGAATCATATCAGGTAAATCACACTCTTCTGTCCCAGTTTTCTAATCTAAAAATAAGAGACTGAACAACATTGATTAACAAACTGCCTTTTAAAGAAAAAAGCCTATCAACTGAAGTTTTATATATTTACACTAAGTAATCCCATCATTACTTGCAAGCCTTGCCCTCAAAAAAAGCCAGGTAAAAATGTAAGTAATTAAAGTAAGTCAAAAGTAAAAAGAAAATAGCAAAACACCATGCAAGAAAATAAGAACATGAAACTATGTGTGGCAAAGCCTTTTATAATACCTTGAGTTAAATCTTTTATTAAACCCACTGGGAATGTCCTAGGAGAAGAGAATTCAAGACAATGGAGACTAACTACATTTTAAATATAAAAGTTCCTAAGATCATAAGATAAAACTATAAGATAAAACTATCAAGATAAAACTATCAAGTCAAAGCTAACTCATGGACCAGGTGAGGTGCCTGTAATCTCAGTGGCCCAGGAGGCTGAGGCATGAGGATTGTAAGGTCAAAGCCAGCCTCAGCATCAGTGAGGCACTAAGCAACTCAGCGAGACTCTGTCTCTAAATAAAATACAAAATAGGTCTGGGGATGTGGCTCAGTGGTCGAGTGCTTCTGAGTTCAATTCCCCGTACCTCTCCTCAGCCTCCAAAAAAGCTAACCCATGTGGAAATTTATGAATATTATACAGAAAGATCTAATTAAAACTTGTTCATCAAAACCAGAAGAGAGATGTATGAAATACCTCTAGGAAGAGGAGTTTTGCTCTACAAACTAAACACACAAACAATACCACAGGGTAAGCATTCAAACAGGAAAGTACTTATTAAAAAGCACTTCTGCACGATGGTTGCTGATGGCTGCTGTTAATTATGAAGGAATTTTATCTTCATTATAGCGGGCCCAATGGGGTCTCCACTTATAATAGTTATTTATTAAAGCAAATCAAATTTTTCTTAATAAACAAAAACAGCAATTTAGTTTTGCCACTAATTTAAATTAATGAGTTGACTTGCTAGAGCAGCATTTTCCAAAGTATGTTTCATAGATTGCCTTTTCACATAGCGCCTCTACTCACTCAAAGATCCATGTCTTAAAGGCTGTGTCTCCAGCCCACAGCACTCCTGGGGGGCAGTGGAACCCAGTGGGAAGTCTTCTAGTCACATGTGGGCCTGCCCTTGAAGGGGATATTGGAACCATGGTCCCTCTTCATTCTCTCTTTTGTTTCCCAGGCATCAAAAGGTGCTCCTGCCAAGATGTGCTAACTTGTCATAGGTTCAAAAGCAATGGCAACAAAACCTCCAAAACTGTTAGCCAAAATAAACTTCTTCTTTTTAAGTTAATCATCTCAGATAGTTTGTTATAGTAATATACAACTGAGTAATACAGAAAGGATTCTAGTCAAATCAGGACAGCGGCTTGGAAGTGTGCACAGGAAAGCCTCTGAGAGGGAGGTCCCAGAGTACAAGGGCCTGCCACACGAGTTTAACCCAGTCTCTCATGTGACCCTAGAGACCCTTTTGATTTTTTTTTCTTCAAGGAAAATCTATCAAAATCTGATCTGGTTAATCCTCATGGTACCCTGATAGGGAAGCCCCATGGGAAAGTCCCAGTAACAATCCCACCCACCCACACTCTATTACCTGTTGGTCAAGGGATACGTGGATCTTGGTGCCCGTTCTGCCTCAAGGGAAAGGGGAATCTGTTCAAAGTCCCCTACGCTCAGAGATCACGCCTGCTTGCTTTCAATACTTCCAAAAAGGAATAAGGAGAAAGCTGCTCTCCAAGGTCTGAGTAAGAGAGCTGAGGCTGGAAGTCAGGATGGGCCCTTGAAAGAGGGAGGTGATGTCCTCCTGCCCACCCTTGGGATGGTGGCCTGGCTGGCCCATAGAGACAAGGTGAGAGATGGCACTCTGGTCATCTGCCCCAGTGGCCAAGGCAAAGGGCCAGCTGTTAAAAGGAGGAAGTCCTTCCTCCCATAGCGGTGGGAGCAGAGGGCATCCATCAGTTGCTTCTGGAAATACAAGGCTACAAAAGCCCTTTGCCAGCCCCCATCTCTAGGAGCCCTGACCCTTGTCTCATTGCGATCAAAAGGAACTAACGTATGGTGTGGCCCAGGTGAGAGGAGCCAGCCCCGTTTCACCAGGCAATAAAGCTGCTGGCTCCAAGAACCCCCATAATGGAAACAGGCAAGACTCCAGGGAAGGACAAACGTCAGCCAGACCCAGACCCCCAGGGACAGCGTCAGCCGCGACCACAACTCCCTGCATCGCGTGTTTGTAATAAAAGGTTTCTCCAATTTGATCTGGGGGCACAGTAGGGCTACACCCCCATCGGGTCTCCTCCTTATCCTGAGTAAACTTCTTCATGAGGAATTTTTTCAAAGCACATCAAAACCCGTTGAAAGTCTTAAGAAAAAAAATGCTAGGGGCTGGGGTTGTGGCTCAGTGGTGGAGCGCTCGCCTCGAACGTGTGAGGCCCTGGGTTCGATACTCAGCACCACATTAAAATAAATAAAGGTACCGTGACGATCTACAACTAAAAAGATTTTTTTTTTTTAGCAAAAGATGCTAAACCAAAATATTTTCAGAAATTCTGAAATTACATGGCTCCATGAAGTATGCTGGATTTTGAGGAAGGTTTTGTGCCCTTCTTGAGTTTGGGATACAGACTTTTCTTATTCATTTTAACCACATCAAGAAATCCCCTAAAAGATTCCATTTTTCTCAGCGAGGAAAGTTACAAAAGAGAATGCGAAACGGGCTCGTTTTCTCAAGCAAAATGAAACACTTTTATGTTTTATTCATGCAAAGTGAAAGCCCCTTTCCTTTGCAGCATTACAAATTGAATTTGCTCTTGTAAATTGCTGTTAAAAAAAAAAAGATTCAAAAGCAAAGGAAAGTTAAAAAAAAAAAAAAAAAAAGGAGAAGCAGGCATACAAAGGCCCTTCTTCTAGGGAATGATGAAAACTCGGGGATCCATGGGGAGAAACAGAAGCTTTCACTGGCAAACATGCTTTTTTATTTACTGCTTCATAAGCAATCCTGCCCAAGGGTCCCCACAACCACAGGAGCTTGCTGAGGTTCTGGCAACCTATGGAGAGCCCCGAGTGTACTACTAAAGCATGCTCATCTGCTAACCCTGAGGAGGAGGGGCTAAAACCAGGAGTGATCTGGCCCACATTTGAAAAACGAAACCGAGACAATGTTGCCTAATTTTCTCCAATTTCTTTGGGGCAAGTGGCTCTTCCCGTATTATAGGAAAACCGCACTCATCAGTGTCTGCAAAGCCTCTCACCCTCTATCTCAAATCATCCACTGTCCTTGAAGCCTCCACAGTGTCTGATTCCTCCTCTACTCCCGGTGTCTCAGAAAGAAGTCATGTAATTAGCCGCATCTGCTAAGTGAATGTTGCTTTAAAAAATCAAGAGCAAACATTCATTAAGCATTTGCTGTGTCTCTATCACAGTGCCAATTATCACATACACACACTGGCACACACAAACATGTGTTGTGGTCCCTGTTAGGATCCTCATCTCTCAGATGAGAGAAAACGAGGCTCAGAGAGCTTGAAAAATTTGGTCAACTTGAATTTGAATCATTCCCCCCCTTAGGTGTGGAGCATCTGGACTCATTTTAAAGAGTTTGGGATGGGCTGGAAACATCATCAATAAAAGCCACACATAATATAACCTTAAAAATCGACATGCAGGCTGTGGGTGTAGCTCAGTGGCAGAGCACTTGACTGGCACGCTGGAGGCCTTGGTTCAAGCCCCAGCATAACAAGACGAAGACAAAAACCAAACAAAAAACCCAAACACACAGCCACACCTGGTTGTTTATATAATGATCTCTACCTTAAGAACAAAATTGGAGGGGGGGTAGGTAGGAACCAGGAAAGGTTCAAGCATTTTCCATCCAGAGCCTTCTACCAAGGCTAACTGTTTTTGATGATGACCAAATGCCACCAGATAGGTTCCTTGTAAAATGAATCAACTGATGTCAAGGCACCAACTCCAGTGCTACATTTCTGCCAAGGAAGTGAAGGGCAGGTGCAGGTGCGTCATCCATGCTGAAGCACCTGCCCCAGATGTCAGCACTCACACTGACAAAAAGCTCCAAGATGCACTAAGCCCCCGGGAAGGCTGACCCAATCAGCAGTCGGAGAGTGACTTCAGTCCTTTCCTTGGTAGGCCATTCCTCACATCTGGTTCCAGCATAAATGCTCATCCTTTAACTGATGAATATTTAGTCATAATACTTCCTTTCTGGTTGAGGACTTGGAACTGGATCAGAGGATCATCAAACCCGCTAATGCCCAACATTCACAGAGAAAGTACGTGATAAGACTTGGCAGGCCTGCCCCCTTAGAGAACCAGATGACCTGATAAAAAGCCAGAATGCTCAGGAACGGAACCATCAGCCCAGGAGAGCCATCTCTGTCATCTGGGATTCCCACCCACTTTTGCAATGCTGTCAAACATTTTCAACAAAGCAACGATTTTAACAATACCTAATCATCCATGCTTGTCCTGGACATGAGGAGATCCTCCATTACTTTGGAAACTGGCAACCATTGAATTATTTAAGAACTAAGGGCATTTAACGTTGCCTAATTACTTAACAGTGGTCTCCAAGTATGATGTCTATAATTCCACTAAAATCAGAATGCCCTTGTTTCTAGTCATCTTGGAGAACAGAAAATTCACGGCACAGCTAAGAAGCACTACGTGTAAATAGCTCACTTCCAGCATAGTTTCACAAAAAGGACCCATGCAATGCAATTTTGATAAGACCAGACAGTTCAAGTGTTAAAGAAGTTTGGCCAACCCCAAGCCCAAGCCATTCCTAACAATCATGATTCAATGATCAAAGGTTTGTGATCAAGCAAGCATTCCATGAAGGAGAAGCCAGTAGGAGTGCTTTGAAATGAAGACTCAAGTGAATGGAATAGAGTTGATTAGAGAACAATATAGAGAAGAGAAAAATTAAGAGATTCAGATCACAAGTTGAGTTGGGAACTTAGGAGGAGGAGGAGGAGGAGGAGGAGGAGGAGGAGGAGGAGGAGGAGGAGTTGGAGGAGGGTGGTGGTTTTGGGGAGAAACATGCAGAACTTGAAGGCGGGAGCCAGAGCTGATAAAAGGCTGAAGTACAGAAACCAGGCAGGGAAGAGGCTTGGAGGGTTTATGGGGTAGGGAAAAAGAGATGCGATGTCATTTGTCACATTTACAAACAGAGTTTACAGTCAAGTTTCATATTCGGTGAAGTGTTTTGAGACCTTACTCAGGGTTAAGCTAAAGGATGTGCCAGCGCAGGGACTCACCGGCCATTGTCGCGGCCCACGCCCCACACACGGATGCTCACGATGGGCTGCGAGTGCAGCACTGTGCGGTCCATGGGGTCGACCAGGCTGAGCATGTCGTTCTCCAGTATCAGGTACATGTCTTTGCCCTGGGATTCAATGAGAAAATGCCTGTCATCTTTATGGGGGCTCTGCTTTCCCATCATGTTCCTGGTGATCAAGGGCCACTTTCAAAAGAAGCCCTTGGGTCTAGAATTTGTTTTCTGAAGAGGGAAACAGTTTTCCCAGACTAAACTATTCATAAGTCTTTCCCAATCCCCCTTACATCCCCAATTTCTCTCTCCTTCCCCAAGTCCTGTGACATGTGTCCCCAGCTCGATTTCCAGTTGGCTTTTATTTTTAATTATTTCACTTGTGAATCTTTAAGAACATGGGCTAATGTGATGTCCTGGAGAATCTTCTTTTTTGAACTGTATGCCCATCAGACTCTAATAAACCCTCTCTCTCCATTTTTCTGGCCACACCCTCACAGGCATCCATCCACTTGAAGACCCTCCTTGACCCACAATCACATCTGTCTGTCTTCTACTTTCACACTATGACATGTCCATGTGATGTGCTGGCAAGCAGCAGGCATGGTCTGTGACACTTCTCAGTGCTGACAATAACTTCATGTCTATACGCCCATTGCCTGCATCTAGGATACTGTGCTGGGTGCTTGAGATGCACTGGATCATGAACTCTCTAAATTGCCCCATGAAGGCTGGTTTACTATTTCCAACTAGCACTTGAGGAAACTAAGACATACAGCCACCTGCTGGAGGTGATGCAGAACCTGAGACAGGTGCACGCTGAGATTGAGGGAGCACCTGGGTTTCTCATCATAGTCACTCAGGTCGGTAAGCTTTGGTGTCATCTCTCCACACATTGGCTCTTATAGGACAGGAACACTAGACTACTCAGTTTCCGGCCCTCAGGCATAATGTTAGGAACCATTAACCATCTGGTGTGCAGCTAAAGACTGTCTCTCTGAAGGATGCCCAGATTCTGCAGCGCTGGAATTAGAGAGGCCTGGCTGGGCAGGCAGGGAGGCTTCTTAGTGGGTCTTCAAATCCCAGAGTGAGATGGGTCAATTGCTCTTTGACAACATTTTTGACAATGTTGTTTTTGATTTCTATCAAAAGTTTTCAAAGCGCATTCTGCTCTGATGTCCAGGGTGGCGGGAAGGTGTGTATCAATGCCAGTCAGGTGATCTATGGCCAGTGTCTACAGCTGAGAGTCAGAATGATCTAAATTCTTCCTCAAAGAGCAGCGACTCCATTTACAGATGAAATCAGAAAACACAATGGGTGAGACTGATGAGGCTGAAGAAATGCTACAGAGCCTGGAACAGGTTCATCCCATCTCAGACCCAGGGTACCTCCATGTTAGTCACTCCATGTCGGTGTAAATCACAACCACCTTCCTTCTACATCCTACCTAAGAACTGTTCTTTTGGAGGGACCATCTGTTGACAGAAGGAGAGAGAGGAGCAAAGTGGACCATTTAGGCCTGGTTATTTGGATGGTGAGTAGAAGAAAAAAACAACGAGAAGATGTGAAAGTTAAGCACTGAAAATGTATACAGGTTTTTCCTGGATAGAGGAAAATTCTTTCTCTTCTCCTCTTCCTGCCGGGAATCTAAAATTCTGGCTGGCAAAACGGTGCAGGCCCATTTAAAGGCAGACAGACTTCACCAAAGGAAGCCTTGGGAACCCACCTTCTTCCTCCTAGGAGGAAGTGTGAGTGGAGCTGCAGACGGCCCAACCTGAAAGCAAACTGGCCACCAGTGTTCCCTGGACGTGGACTGAGCAGGGTACAGTCATGCAGCAAGGCTATCCTAGGGTACTTCTGCAATGCTGGTTCTGCAGCTCTCAGAACCACTGCAGGAATGAGGCTTTTTCCTGTTTTCATATGATTTTTATACAGATTTGGTGTTTTTACTTACTCCTTTCCTTTCTGAAATTTTCTCAACTAACATTTTGAAATGGAATGACTTTGTTCAAAGTGAGAAAGAATATACAGGTCACAATTCCACAACTCAGGCAAGATGTGGATCTTCATACTGTAAATAAAGAAGACGGTGCTATCAAAGGACATGCAGTCTAATTTCACAGTGGAGACATCAACCTTCTTGCACCTATAGGTGGGGGTCACATCCCCCCTTAGATATTTTGAGAAAGCCCTGGGTCTTTTCCCCAGAAAACTATTCTTAATATACTAGCACACTCGTTTCATATGCAAAATCTAGAAGGTTTCTGGGCCCCCAGAGTTCATCCATGGATCTTTAAGGATTTGATGATTTCCAGGGGGATTCTATCATTTAGCCACTGAGAAATGCTCTCTCCCAGGGCCCTAGTCTTACTGGGACACAGTAGTGCTAAGACTAAGCCACGTGGGTATACCACGCCAACTGCACCCACCTTCATGGGGAAACAACCCTGACAAACACCTCAGAGCCACTCAATATCATACCTCACAGATCCCTGGACTTCGTGAATGTTATTCTCAGGTGCTGCTTACCTCTCCCCAAATGCCAACTGTATCTCGGATGTCATTTTTGCAGTAAGAGAGCTGCCTGATGCAGTTGTTGACAGCAACGCTGCTTTTACCAGGGGCGAGGTCCTCCTCTGCCATCTCTACCCATCCCAGAGAGCGCACAGCGAAACACTGGAAGACAAAATCGGAGGGCAGGAAATGATTCACTTGCCCTGCTCAATCTGTATCAATTTATACTAAAATCCTTGGGCTACCACAAGGTGTGCTTAATGACTTTTAATTACCTTATTATATTCAATCATCTAGTTCACTTAGCAAACCCTTTACTGTGACAAAATTAAACGGTGGCTGTTTTTTTACTACTTTAAAATGTAGGGATGATCTTGCCTAACTTGCATAGTGTGTTCAGATATTTTTCCTTAGAATAGATTATTAAAAGTACAATTATAGGGCTAATGGGTACAAAAATTTCCATGCTCTATGATCTATTTAAGTCAGATTTTTTTGTTTGTTTAACAGTAAGAAACGCAACCTCGTGAGATCTGTTATTGTTAAGCACATAGGAAAAGAAGAGAGAATGAATTAAACACGTGAGGCACTCGTTTCTAATAAAGCACAACGTTTAATGCTCAGGGAAGAAAATGGGGAAAAATGTACTTTCATGGCAACAAGTCATCTGAGGTCTGACAGCATTTATTATTAGCACCAAACCCAGAAATGCTTGAAGGGCATACGCTGTTGTGAGACGGCACAAATCCTATCACACTTATAATCCTGTACAATTAGGTACAAATCCTGCACACTCTTCCAGTGGTACTTTATTTTGAGATCACATCCCTGTCTTCCTTCTTAAAGTTCTGGTATGCATTTTTTCCCTTTAAGTTAAAAGGCATTATGTGTGTGTGTGTGTGTGTGTGTGTGTGTATTTTTTAAAAATGTTTAGTTATACATGGACACAATACCTTCATTTTACTTATTTATTTTTATGTGGTGCTGAGGATTGAACCCAGTACCTTACACATGCTAAGCAAGCTCTTAACCAATGAACTACAGGCCTAGCCCTGACATTATATGCTTATTTTAACAAATGAACATCCCAATGAAAATTCACAGGATATTTGAGGGCAATGTGGCTGTGGTATCTGCTGTGTTTTGGGTCACCAAGGTTGTTGTCCTGCTGGATGGTCTGAGCTGTGGTCCCTCATCCCTGCCTGGATCCCAAGATCCCACTGAGCTGCGCGTCAGTTGAAGAGAACCTTCCCAGGACAGAAGGGGCAGAGAAGCAGCCACATGCTTCCTTGGAAGCCAACAGACTGGCTCTTGAAGAGCAGCTTGGAAAGTTTCCAAAGTGAACTTCAAAACAAAATGAAGAAATGCAGCCCTCTGTCCTAACCTGACAACCCTGCATCCAGTTCAGTCTTGTCCATCCCAGACACCTTAACCAGACGGGGCACCTCTTTCCCAAGCTGCTAGTCATACTTTCTCTGCAGGAGAAGCCCACCAAAAGGCCAAAGACAAATATCAATGGCACAAAGAGGCTTAAAAACAGTTAATGGGCACATGTGGCTCAAGAACAGAGACAGCCTGGAGTTGTCTCAGCTTTGCTTTACAGATACTGAGAACTTGGCCAACTCATTCACTAAGTACCAGTTTTTTGTTTTTGTATTTGTAAAAATGGGAATACTTATAGTAATAGATCCTTAACAAGGTTTTTGTGAAGAGAAAATAATACAGAGAACTTAGCACAAAGAAAACACTCAATGATCACTTGTTAAATGAATGAGCAAATAAATACAGGGCCATATAAATCTTACCTGGAGTCATCTGAGGTGAAAAATGAAAGGGGCAGAATATCTGTAATCAAGGTGACCATCTCACTGTTCCCCCATGATAGATAATTTTGTCGAAATAATAAGCATAATTAAGAGTATCCCCCCTTTTTTATTGTAAAAGCATTCTAGGTTGGACAAAAAACTAACAAATTAATGCTCAATTTTGTCAAAATTATAGATTAGACTCTGGTGTGGACATGAGGCCTGGATAGGAGCACAGTGATTCACTCAAGAAATGGGGTTCAAGATTGACTGAAGATGCTCTCAGCAGACATCTTAGTGATCCTGCCAGGGGTCTCTAAGACACCAGTATTACTGTGGGGTGCTCACAAATCCTCAGAGCCAGATGCCAGGAACACATTTTTCCATGTAGCTGCCTCTTACACAACCTCCAACCTGTAGATACTCAAAAGAATTAACAATAAAGAAGGTAAAAGAATACTGGCTGCCCTTTGCCCCTTGGGTGGAAGAGCACATGGATTTCAACCTAAACAACCTCAGTAAAACCCAAGAGTGTCTTTCGTGGTTAAGAAACATGAATTACCCAACCCACCACAGAAAGTTCCAGAATGAAGTTTTGTCAGGCTGATAAAAAGGAAACCAAAGCCCCAACTAAACCATTCTTATAATGAATTTATTTAAAATCAGTTCCTTTGAACAATCCTGTAGTTGTTTGAATTTAGTTTCTCAACTGAAAAGTGCCACCACTATTCCATGTGGCCAAAGAAAAGGAAACTGGTGCACAGGGAATACTGAGCTCCTCCAGGGAAGCCAGCATGGCTTCCTCCCTAAGAGCAGATTGGCTAAGGGCTGCTGGCACTGTTTGGTGCTGCCCCCGAGTGGACAGGAAGGTTTATAACCACCAACACCTTCCCTTCAACTGAGGAGACACTTTGGGTAATCATCTCTAGGAACAAACACCCATTTTAGGGTATGGAAAGAGAGGAAAATACTTAATCAAATGAAGTCACCTATCTTCCAAAATACTTTTTTTTAGATTTTTGATAACAAAAAAATCTTCATATGCACTTTGTTTGTTCATTCCTCAACAGCTCCTAACCAAAAAGACACTAGTTATTATTCATGTTTAAGGGATCAGAGTCATGGTTGAATTTGCAGGGGCACCGCTGTTGGCCTGAGCTTCTTTCTTTCCCCTGGTTCTCTCTTCTCCCCACCGCAATCAAGTTGTCATATTTTATCTGGAACATTCATCCAATTTGCAACTTCTATCTCTGCAAGTCCTATGTTAAGAGAGAAATGCCCAGAGAGAGTCTCTCCCTAATACACATGAAATGGAGTAGAACACAGTGCAAAGCCTTGGTTTCTACAGCCACACAGTCCTGGGTTTGAATTCCTCTATTCCAATCAGGGGAAGTTCAGCTATCAAGACTCTAGGTTTACTTAGAGATGCCAGAAGATTCCAAGGAAATGAAGATGGTGAGTAGCTGGCAAATTGTGGGAACTCTAGCAAGGTTCACTTTCTTGTCTTCTGGTTGGGTCAAGAAGACTATTACTTCAACCTTAGTTTTCCCTAGAATCTTTCATTTCTCCTTAACCTGGCTGAATTTCTAGGTCTCTGGCCTTTTCTTTCCCTTGAACTTTGACAGAGACAAGCAAGATGACAGTAATGATGGCAGAAAACTGGGGACCTCACTCATGGAGCTAGAGAAGATAGGGCATGGGCCTTGCCTCTAGCCAGGGGAGCTGCATTCATGCCCAGAACCAAAGAAGATGGTGGCTAATGTCTATTAATGTGGCACATTTGGTGCCCAGAGCACAGTCAGTGCTCTGTAACTGCAGAGGGAGATTGACACAGAGGTAAATGGCACCTGAATTGGAGGCAAATTATAGATACTTAAAAAAAAAAAGTTCACCCAGAAAAGCTAAAATGTGGTCTAACACTATAAATGCAATCCTAGTTACACTCGTTTATAGGAATTATCATTTAAGCCTAATTATGGAGTGGCACAGTAACAACTGTGTATTGAAGTCAGTGGACATTTATTAAGTACCTATTATTTCTCAGAGACCTGCAGAGAGGAGCAAGACCAAGTCCCCAACTCTTGAGAAACTTGTGATAGGGTACCCACATAGTGGAAATCTGCCCCCAGGGGATAAGAGGACACAGTGGCACAAGCTGATGTTGGGAGCTCATGGAAGAAGTTTTTGGGTTCAGAGAGGGGGTTATGCAGGTTTCTGAAGGAGATGATATTGAGCTCAGTCATGTAAAATGAACGGATCCATTCATTCACAAGCATTTAGGGTACTGACTATACCTAGCAAAAGAGACTCATCAGTGAACCGAACAAACCAAACACTCTGTTCTGAGCTGTATTTCAAAAATCTGCAAGGACATATTCATTTGACTGCCACACCAAAGGTTCCACAGCTCCACCACTGGGGACCAAGATATATGAGGTATGACCATATGGGGGGAGGCGGGGAGGACCAGTGTGCACTGTGTGTTAGGGCTCAGGTTTCTAAGCCACTGACCTTGGGATCAAATTTCAGGTCAGCCACTTTATTATAACTTATCAAACAAGTTACTTGGTTTGGGCAAGCCTCAGTTTCCTCATCTGTTAAAATGAGGGTAACAGTATGGACCTCCATGGGGACTGGTGTGATGGAATGGGATGACTTCTGTTAAGCAGTGTGCCCAGGGCCTGGCCCAAGGAGAGGGGCTGAGAAAAGGAGGCTGTTATTTTCTCAGAGAATTGTGTCAGGGTTGGAGAAGACTGCCGAGGGCCAGTTGCACCAATCCTGTTTCACTAAGGACACACCTTCAATGGGAAGGGTAAGGGGAGATTCTGGGCCTGGTGAAAAGGTGGGGTGCGCTGTCCTCTGAAGGGCAGGCTCCATCTCATCAACTGAATTCAGGGGTTTTTAAATCATGGGAGTTTCATGGATGGGTTTCAGGAAGTTCTAAATCCCTAAAAATATACCCAGAATTGTGTGTGTGCACCTGTTAGGGAAAGAGGGTCCAAAGCTTTCACCAGTTTTCCAAAGGCTACAAGACTATGAAGTACTTTAAAAGAATTCCAAAGAGGTTCAATGCAGAGTGCTCACTGATCAAGATGTTAGCCGAAGCACGTGTATTGGGAGAAGAAAAAGTTCACTAGCTGGCATCAGGGTTTTTTTCTGGCACATGGATGAGGAAAATGGTTAAATGGCTCTGTGTAAGAAGTGACCAGGAATTTAGGGGTCAACAGAAGAAATGGGCACAGGGAGGTAGAGAGGGACCAAGGATGAGTCACACGACCTCTGGGGGAGCCAGAGCTTGAGCTGCAGGTGAGCCTGACAGGGAAAGACGAGGCAAGTCCAACACCCAGGTTTACTACAAGTAACAGCTTTGGATATAAAGCTCCCTTGATGTAGCAGTAAAAGCTTGTTCCAAGGAAATGGGGGACACCAGGGGAGTTCAAGGGGAAGGGTACCATCCCCCATCCCTCTCCAGATGACAGGGGACAGACAGATGTGAGTGGTGGGAACATGAGGTTAAGAGACTAATTTTATAAAATGGGTCCACTCTGCTGACCCCCACATGATTTCTTTTCTAAGCCACTTACCTGCAGCCCTGCCTGGCTTAAATGGACAGGTTATGTCACCTTCCTCAGCAAACTACACCTGTTATCTGCGGGAGAAATGCAGGCCTGAAATAATGTCAATAAGAGGAACCCAAGTTACCCCGAAGGGGGAGAAGTTTGTGTGTCTTTTCACACAAAAGAACCCAATGCTTGAGGAGATTATCCTTACGAATGTATGGTTAAGAATCCAATTAGAACTGGTCAGCATGGGCAAAGGGACCTAGAACTGTCATGGCAGTGGGGACTTGAAAGTCTGGTGTTGTCCTACTGTCAGTCAAAAGTCAAAAGGTGGACCTTGGCAGGACTCTCTGGAAACTTCTCTGGGATCCCCAATAAAGCTGGAGTGCAGGAGAGGCACAGTCCCTCTCCTCTGAGAGGATCCACTCTCTCCCTTGAGAGCGTTCCCTTTCCCTTTTCCTATCCCTTCAATAAATTCACTTCTGTTACTCAGAGTAGCATTTCTGAAATCTTTCTGACTTGATCACAAGAATCAGGTGTGTGTGTGTGTGCGCGCGCGCGGTGTCTTCATGCTGTTTCAGTTTTCTGGGAGACCCCAGCCCTGTAACATGGGAAGGTGCTTTGTCCCAGGAACTGGCAGAGCTCTGGGGAGGATCCCTGGACTTCCACAGAACATGGGCCTGGGATCCAGGTCTGTCTCACTCCATCCCAAGAGCATGGTGATCCCAGTTACTGTTCTGGTTACACAGAGTTGCTTTATGGAGGCCTCCTATATCTGAAGGTCTGTGTCAGGTGGCAAAACCAAGAATTCATGCTGAATGTGACTATACAGAAGGACCTTTTAAATTACCATCTGACCCACACATGATTTATTTCATTTAGGGCCAGAATGATGCCTGTCTTGGGTGCATTCATTCCATTCGCTCTCCTATATTCTGTGATATTTCCCCAAGAGTGAAGAACGGCTCTCTGCCCTCTCCTTTCCCATCAAGACTGCAAACATGAGAGACTGCAACACGTCTGATTTCTGGCCCGAGGCCTGAGTCTTCTGACCATCTAGGTTTGCTGGGAAATAAGCAGTAGTCAGCAAAAGGCCGTGAGTTTAAACAACTTTCAGAGTAGCCTCAAAAATGTGCAGGCATTTGAAGAGTTCAAAACATCCTTGGTGGCCACTGCCTGGCTTTTAAGAAATTGGTGTTTGTGGTCATTATATGCAGGAATGTAGGTCACTGTCATTACTTTTAAATAAAGGCAGGCTTTGTTATTGCTTTTCTTTGAAATACTGAAATGCTTTCCAACTCCAGGATGCAGAGGATTCTGCAGGGATGGGTGTCTGGGGAAGGAAGTCTGACCTAGTTCTCTACCCAGAAGATGTGAGGAATCAGCCCGATGAATTTTTCAGCACGGCAATGGCCTTGATGGCGGGGAGAACCCAGAACAGATTTCCTGCACTGGCCCCCTGATTGTGCCAGCCATTCCTGCTGCCTCCTGACTGTCTGCAACACAGTTAGCATTTGGGCAGAAAACAAGATGCACGGTCCTTAGAGGACCTGGGCCCACTAGTGCCTTTACTTGAAATTTCCTCTTCCCATTTTTTTCAGGGTAAGACAGTCCTATTGGAAAAGTTCACACTATGCTAATAACTGACAGGCCCTTCCACAAAGAGGACAGTGATAATAATACCCGACACCCAGGGAGAATTTACAACGTGTCAGGCACTGAGGGTTGATTGGCAGTTGAAATGTTACCCACAATATCCACCTTCTTTCTTGCCTGCTCACTCACTACTGGTGGGGACATTATTGGAGGCTGGTTCCTGGCCTGGGTCACCTGTGCCTATAAACCATTTTACAGTGTCTGGTCCATGGTGACTCTTGTTAATCTGCAGAATCGGTGGAAGCATTATCATCTCATGAGTAAATTATACAAATTTAAAAATAAAAACCAGAATGTCAATTTACTGATTTACACAGAAGAACACCATATCAGTCTGACCTGACACCTGAGCTGGCTGATGGGAAGATCTCTGGAGGAAATCCCCTACAGGTTTCATCACCAGCCCCTCACATGCTGATGGATAAAGATACAGGCAGAGGAGCCTGAACCAGCACCTTAATATCCAGGACCCCAGAGATTCTTTGCTCATGCTAGAGACAGGCCTCTGGGTTGTGATTTAGTATAGACATAGTTAATTGTATTAGTCATTTCCTGCTCAGGAACCAGGCTGGTATTATGAGGCCTATTTTTATCAATGGAAAATTTGAGCAGAGGTGGATTTAACTAACAGATGTAGCCCACTGTTTCCAGAATGTCATGGAACAAATTATGTGTATGCACGTATTTAAACATGCATATTTGAACAGCAAGCTTGCTGTGTTAGGCATATGTAATCTGGTGATCATGTATGATGTTCAGCTTCATACTGGTTGAGGGTTTTTTTAGGCTGAGGATTTTATACACAGAATTCAGAATCTGGACTTGGTGGGGAAAGTATGAAGGTAGGCACTGTTGTTTACAAATCACTTCCTAAGTGCTACAGGCAGGACATGATCTCAAAACAACCCTATAGAGGAGGTGCCATATTTCTTATTTTATAGATAAGAAGTTAAGATTCAGAGAGCTTAGCTGAATTGCCTAAGATTACATAGCAAATAATGGTGGAGGTTTAATCTCAGGGTGGATGACAATGTGGATTTCACAGAAAAGGGCAGCCTGAAGAACAGAGGCAGCCCAGCCCCACATTCGATTACAACCTTCTTTGCTTTCCTTTAGCTGCTCTAGAAACACAACCCTCAACCCAAAGAGGTTCCTCAAGACTAGGCCCCTTCTGCAGAACTCTAAAGGGCCACCGCCCAAAAGAGGGCCCAGCACATGTGACATGCTCAGTAAATACACTCAGTAAATATTTGTGAAATGAAGTTATCAGCACTTGAGGCAGATGGAAGCATCATGGCAAGGATGGACCAGATCTGCGGGTAGGGGAATCCTGGACCAGCGAAACATCCTGTTTCCTCTTGTGCATCATTGGAGTGAAGGAACCCACCCTTGCAGGTGTGGATGAGGATTCAAGAGGCTGGGTACAGTAGAGACTTGGTACAGTCCTTGGGAAGTTTTCATGTTGACAATGGCAATGATGTATAAGCCTCAACACTGAAGCCAGAGTACCCAGGCCTGAATCCTAGCTCCCTGAGTGACAGAGGGCTGGTTACTAGGCTTCTCTGTGCCACACTTTTTAAATCTGGAGACATGAGTAGTATTTATGTTCTGAAGAACGCTGGGAGCAATAAATGGTATTGTACATATCCAGGGCTTACAATGGTACATGGTAAGCAGGCACTGCTCTATCTTTTATTGTGATTAGCTCTATATTATTAACAAATCCCAATCTAAGCCTTGCCCAGTCATGGAAAAATCATGTCAAAATATTCATTTGGTCAGTAATGGTGCTGGGTATTCTGTTTAACCAAATGCCTGAGTTGTAGACCAGAGGGTCAGTTCTTCCAGTAGGCATATCCCTGCCTAGTATTCAATCCAGTCCTTACCTGGCTTATCAGGAGCTCCAACTACAATAGCTTTAGGGGCTCTCAAAGTAGCCTGAGGCCAGGAGCCCACATTCCAGGATCCAGAGCTCTTGTTCTATTTGTGGTCCTAACAACTGGGAAGCCAGCCGATTCCTGATCTCTACTGTGGGCACCCAGGTGTACCCAGAGTCCTGTCCTGGAGCTGAGTGTCCAAGAAGACTTTGTGCTAATTTCTTTCGTAGGTACTAGCAAGATCTAGATAATTGTCATGATGTCACCTCCTCTGCCCTTCGGTCCCAACACTGACTTTAGCTTCAAAACAGGGACCCATACATTAGATGAGATCCTCTAGACACTGGGCAGACCAATGGAACCTTCGGGGAGTATGATTTGGACTATTCCTGCATGTACCTAAGTGATAGGAGCCAAGTATAGAACTCAATATTTTGTTAAACTGCTCAACAATTCAAGTTTCTGCAAAAGACTATTTCTAATACAATATGAAATCATGGCTCTCTTGACAGAGTAGGATGGGGTGTATGAAAGGAAGATTTCACAGTGGCCGGGAGACTGCACCCAAGGCCTTGTGCCCGCCAAGCACAAGGTCTATCACTGAGCTATACCACTGTCCCTGGAGAAACTTCTTGAGCCCCACACCTGGCAACCTGATTTGGGGCATTTGTCAAGTCCCCTGACCAAAGTCCTAGTCCCAGCTCCTCCCAGACAGATCCAACCCACTGCAGCCCAAGGCCCAGAAGGATAGTTCTAAGCTACCATGAAGCATCTCCAAAAGCCATGTTCTAAAAATGAGCCCGGAAATTCTTCTGGTGGGACAGTGAACATGTTTCATGAAAGGGAACTTTTGCAAATCTGCTGCTGGAGACACTTGAACACCAACCAAAGCCAAGTTTGTGGCAGTAAACATCAGATTCACATCCCACCATCTCAGAGCTTGAGCAAGAGGCCAAGAAGTGAGGCTGGCAGAATCCTGCTTCTATTCCTGATGAGAAGCAGCAGATGTCATGCTCCTAGGAAACCATTCTGACTCCCTGAAAGTGTGAGTAGAATTTTAGTTTTTCTCTGCAGGAGTTTTGGAAAAGATTGAGAGGCAAGTTCTCAGGTCCACAGGGCTGATTTACACTACAGATTAGGTTTCTGCTGCTGCAAAGCTGAGAAGCATTATTTGCAAAGTCAGCGTAGAGAAAAATTACACGTATATCTGAACTTGGCACACAAAGTGGAATGTTCTATTTTGTTAGGAAAAGCAAAAGGCCACGTTAATCCAGGGGAGATGCTGATCCAGAGAAGGAGCAGAGAAAACCTGCAATCAGAAGACAGGCTGCACCTTCCTGCCTGGAAGAAGCAAGGAACTGTCAGACCTGGGACAAGGAGGGCAGGCAGGGAAGGTATACAGTTCAACCTCAAACAGCGACTATCTGCAAGATGGAAAAGTACAATACAAACAAGATTTATCATTTTAAAAAACAGTTTGCATAAGCAAGCTCGCCGGGCAGTATTTGAGGTGAAGAGAACTCATTGGATACTCCAGAATATGTCCTAGCAGATGACTCCACTATCAGTGAGACTACTTGGGTCTTGAATGCAGAATGTTCCTTTCTCTGAACAGCTCAAGAGCAAATATAGTCAACATTCTTATGTGCACATTCCATGCCTACAAGTTCACTTATTTGCTAAAACCTATTTGTAACCCCCAAATCACAGTGTGGGGGACTTCTGAGGTCACTCATGGGGACGAAGAGAGGCAAAAAATGTGAGTGGCCCAATGTACATTTTCCTAGCGAAGGTGGAGTTCTGCTCTCTTGGTTGAGCCTTCATCCTTTAAACAAGGGTCTCCTTCACAGTCCACTTAATGCCATGGTTTTCACATTTTTGTGCTTGTTGGTGACAATTTTACCATTTAAAACGGCCTCCAGGAATAGCGCAAAAGCACTCTTTAGAATAAGAGGCTATGTCATGCCTTATGAAGAAAAACATGTTAGAGAAGTCACTCAGGCACGAGTTATGGTGCCGATAGCCAGCATCCAATGTTTATCAATCAATCACATGTAATAAACAAGGCGAAACACGTAAAACAAGGTTATATACTGGTCAGTTCACAAAAGTAATGTGACCAGAGGATTGCAGAAACCTGACCCTGGACTTCCTCTGGGAGAAGGCTTCCATAGTCACTAATCCAGTGTCGGCAGCAACTTTACAGAACATAACTTCCCAGAATGACCAAAGCAACAGCATCTGTCCTTCTCTGCAAGGCAAGGATTGGAGGCTGTGGGGGGAGGGCACAGGACTTAAGTACTCTTAAGCATTCTGGACCTTTGTGTAGTAGGGAGTAGGCAAGACTGGGAACCAAGACCCCCGGGTTCTTGTCCAGGTGCTGCTACTAACTGGCAACCTGTAGGATGTGCTCCTATTTACCAAGGCCTTATTTTCACCTGACAAAGGGGGAGGAAAGGGGCAATTGGGTAGGGAAAAGGGAGAGAACAAAAAGATCTTTCAGGATGTTTCCAACTGCAAAGTATCACTCAAACATCTGCCCTATTCCTGTCCACACAGGCCCCTCATCCTGCTCCAGACACATGGGCCCCAAGGCTGATCCCTCACCCCCAGGCACACACAAGCTTCCCTGTCTCCTACTCAATGTCCCCTTCTTGGGAGGACTTCACTGAGTATTGAAAGCTGCAGCCCCTCCTAGCACCCCTAGGGCTCTTCTCTGCTCTTCTCCACAGCAAGCATGGGGGACCGTATTGTACTTGTTTTCTATATTTTTAATACTGCACTTGGGTGTGTTGCTGCTGATCTGTCTCCTCATACTGGATTGTGAATTGCAGGGAGGCAGGGATTTGGTCTGCAGCATGCCCAGCCCTGAGGGATCCGATTTGACCCACAGAAGGGCTAAATGAGCTCCTGCATGCAAAGCCAGGCCTTCCGCCACCCCCACCACTTGGTAAAGTTAGCTATAATTATCATGAGCACCAGGACTCATTTTAATTTTTATTGTTGGTTTAGAAGAAAGGTTTTTATTGCACTACTCACCAAGAAATGAAAAATCTGCAACTTTTTACCAAGTGTCTGAAACGAATTCAATAAGTTCATAATGTGTGAAGACCCACAAAGACCTCAATTAAAGGCATGGCTGTTAGCAGCCCTAAAGAGCGTTTCCGATGTTGGAGTTCTCAGAGCTGACTCTTCAGAATTAGTTTTTTTTTTCTTCTTACCCAGGAAAAGCATTTAACCACAGCATAGAGGCCTGAACACAGGGCTCTGGGGACCCTAGAATCCAACTACCTCATTTCACAGATGAGTAAACCCAAGTCCCAAGTGCATTACCCAGAACTGCCGCTAACAGGAGCAAGGATCTGCCCTGAGTGAGCGTGGTGGTCACGTGTGGGTGGCAGACTGTCTTGAAAGGGCTCCCTTAGTTACTACCACACCAACGCTCACCACCATGGTCCCCAGCCAGTGCACCCCAAAGACAAGGCAGATGCACATGAGTGCCCGGGCCACACACCGATGCCCCCTCAACAAAAGGAATTTTAAGAAACTGTTCTACAGAATTAGCTTTATATTCCATAATCAGGGTAGGGATATCTGTATCTAGAGGTGAGATGTTAAAAAGGAGCCCATTTTTACCATGAGACTAGGGTCAAGACTGAAGCCTAATTCCAGAGATGAGAAGGTGTTTGAGGAATTGACATCTCAGGCTTGACCTGAAGACAGACAGACAGACGAAGCAACTTCTTGTGGCTTCTTCTCACAAGAAGGCACCCAGCAGATGCTGCCACAGGCAAGCCTGCTTGAGGATCCCAGGATAGTCGCTTCCCACTCTGCTTTTCACATGGAGACTGGCTGCTCTCACCCTGTACTGGCTGAGCTGTGGTTTTCAAAATCCAAGATGTAGTTCTATTTGAATGAACTGCTTTGGCCGTTGGGGACTCATGGTTGGTTTTCATTCCCAGTAGGTGCTATGCCTGAGGATAATCACATTTTACCCAGTGTGTCCACGTACTTGTGGACACTGGGAGAGAGAGGAAGACAGAGGAGAGGGTCCCTTAAAAAAGCCTGGTCATTACAGAAACTCTTCTGTGTTAGCCAGCTTTTGGTCACTGTGACCAAAATACCTGGCAAGGATAACTTAAAGGAGGAGAGGTTTCAGAGGTTCGGTCCATATTAGGCCAACCCCATTGCTCTGGGCCCGAGGTGAGGCAGAACATCATGGTGGAAGGGCGTGCAGAGAAGTCCGCTCTGTTCATGGAGGCCAAGGAGCAGAGAGCGGGGAAGGGGCTTCAGGGCAGAGGGTTACAGCTTTTATAAACGAATCATTTCACCCCTGAAATATTCCTGCATGAACCAACAGTTTTGGGGGACCCTGCATATCCAACTATAACATCTTCTAAAACTAGAAATTCTTCTAAGGGTGAGTAATGAGTGGCCAAATGTGGTGAATACAGAAAAAACAAGGAGCGGAGGGACCCAGAGCATATTCCAAGGTGATGGGTTCCCGAGATACCAAGAGCAGTGGGTGCAGACTGCATCCTGTCACAAAGCCTTGGGATGGTAAGGAGGCACAATGGAGCCAGACTCGACAGGGGCCTCAGGGTGAGGAGTGCAGCGGAAGGGTCAGGAGGGAGGCAAAACCTTGCATTCTAGTCCACACCTGGAGGCTGCCACGCAGCAGGTGCAGACCATGCAGGACTCTCATGGCTGTCCTGTGGCTCATCACTGCTGCCTGTGGACAGCGGGGGCTCTGCCCACTGCATGGGCCTGGGGTGGGTCTAGGGATCTGAGGCCTTGCCTGCTGACCCAAGTTCAGTGAGAAGCCTCTTCCCCAAAGCACCTCCTTCCCCTTGGCTCCTATTTCAGACTCTATTGCTCATCCCCTTGTGTTCTGCTCTTCTTAGAGTTAATCCCTGGAACCTTGTTTCCAGAGCTAAACTCGAAGCTTTTCTCGGCCTCTTGATTTATGGGGGCAGTCCATGGAGGAGAGGCGACTTGCCTGAGGCCTCACAGAGGATGTGTTGCAGCCGTGGGTCAGCAGCAGGGCCCACTGATTAGCAGACCAGTTCTCCTTTCACCACCCCCTACGGTCTTCTGACAACTGCTTGGGGGTCAAGGTCCCTCGCTGTAATTTTTTTCCATATCCCACCCAGGCAAATGCCAAGCAGATAACAGCACTTGGTATCAACTAATTTTTCCTCCAACGAGAAGATTCAGAGCATCCAGAGAAAAAGCACCAAAAATAATTGAAGCAACATGAGCTCTGGGTTTTATGAGAAAGGGGGAGAGGGTCACGGTCAACTTCCTTGAAGAGAAGAAGAGAAAAAAATGGAAAGGGGATCTTCAAGGGTTGGAAGGTGCATAGGGAAAAATGCCAGCTCAATGTCCCTCCACACAAGGTCTCCGGCAGGAGGTGGAGGCTCTGGAGTGGCAAGTGGCACCTAGAGAGCAGTGGCTGAGCACTCAGGAAAGGAGACAGTAAAAAAACGGGGTCATGGGCTCTTGGTCCTGGGACAAAGGTTTAAACACAGGATGACAGGTTAGCTGCCCGGTGAACCTTCTTCCTGTTTCAACAGACACTGGACCAGAGAGTCACAGGTCGATTCTGAATCTAGGTTATGATTCTGTAAGCGAAATGCAACCTCTGGAAATTTCTTCCATGACAACACCTTAGAGCTTTGCCAGTCTTGTTTTCAGATCCCTTTGAGAAGAGTCTTTCCATCTCGAAGGAAAGGACAGAATCACACACTAAAGTTTTTTACGTAATTAGGACACAAACGAGTGATTTCTATCTTCAGATCTCTTCACTTATTAGCATGGCAGTGGGCCCAGTGCAGGCCAAACACTGGCCAAGCCTTACACGGCTTAGCACCTGGCTACTGGGGTCCCGAGAGCCGGCCACACTCATCTCTGGGGACCCACACCTTTTGTAGAGAGGTCCACAGGAACATCCAGGGCATTGTGACAGTGCTTCATGTGGAGTGCCACGCCAAGATGAGTTCATGTGCCTGGGGAACAGGTCTGCTTTCCACGTCAGTTTTCCCTTGATGGTAACTTTGTATTAAATTTTTAAAAAATGTTGTTTTGGGGGGCAAACATCTTATAGGTTCTACGTTACTTATCAGCAGACTCCAATAGAAAGAGTGTTTTAACGCTGTTAATGGCAGTGGGCCAGATTCTGCTGCGATCCCTCATTTTGGGCAGTCCTTGTCACTCTGCAAATTAGAGCAAATGCGGGGGGGGGGGGGGAGGGGGGGGGAGAAGTGGCAGAGCAAGGAGAACAACCTACATTCTCCTGGAAAACAGGGCAACTGTAATTTCAATTAACATTTATATAGAACCTTGGAGTGAGTCTTTTTTTGTAAACTAGCGACTAAAGTCCAGATCTTTTCAACAGGGATTCTGGGAGTGAAAAGCAGGCTGGGCTTTACCCAGGGGTATGAGGAAAGGAAGGCTTGTGCTGTTGACCTTGGTGCCTCTTTTCCACTCCAGCTGAAACACTAACAGTCTGAAGTGATGACGGTTTGACATGAATATGCTGTAACAGCGGGAAAAGGGGAGAGGTATTTGTTTTTATGAAAAATGAAAAAAAAAAATCACACTCAGTAAATGCAACCAGTCCAAAAACTGGTTTCTAGTCAAGTTTCAAGGTTTGCTGTGGCCATGAGTCAGCAAACACCAAATCCCATTAACACATAGGGAATTCTTGAGGCCATTGCCGTTCTCCATGTGGAAGTTGATAGAGATGGCACAGACCTGGGACTGGGCTAACCCCACACCACCTCCTGGGACTTCATCAATACAGCAGCCAAAACAGCTAACTCCCCATGAATGACAGGACTTCCAGGAACCACCACATCAGAATATTTTAAAGAAGATTCTCGGAAGACAAGAACCACATTTTATGTTTTGATAGGGTGGTGGAGCTCTTGAGGTGTCTCACACATATCATTTGGCCCTCACAATAACACAGAAGTTCCCAGATGAGGCATTAGCATCGTTGCATTTTATGGATGGGAAAGATGAAGTCCAGAGAGGTTAAGTGACTTCTTTGGTCACACAGCTCATTTCTGACAGAACTGGTGCTAGAGCCCAGGTATCCCAGCTCCTCCTGTGCATTCTTTCCACTTGGATACTTCCCAGCATGGACTCTGGCTATTTTTTCTCTCTTGTTAATGGTTAGCTGTTTGGGTACGCCACCAAGAGAACAAATGCAAAACATACACACGAGGAAACATTTTATCTTTATGTCCTCAGGTAGACCTGGGCTAAAGTGGTGCCTGGAACCAGAGTACCAAACCAAATACATGCATTAAGGGCCACAGAAAGCCTGCCCCGTACACAGGGACTGAAGTCAGGGCTCAGCCACCAGACCTTGGGTTCAAATCTCAGCTCTGCCATTGACCTGTGTGGAAGCAGAAGCAGCCACCTAACATTGAGGGCCTCAGCTCCCGGAGGACTCATGAGAGAAGAGAAGAGTGTGAGGCTGGCTGGTGGCACTGTGAGAGCTGGCTGCTGTCACTGACAGAAGTGGGAGACAAAACCAAGAGGTGGAACACCGAGCTCCTGGATGATAGCCCTGAGCCCCCCCATGGGTTCGTGCCCATTCATACCACATGTTCAGTGAACATAAGCTACCAGCATTTTATAACTAGAAAGAATTTGGGTTTTAAGAGTCTGCTGCCTGGGGTCAAATTCCAGTTTGCCCAGGCAACAGATTTTTAAGTGTAGGAAAGTCACCTACGTTCTCTGAGTCCATCCCAGTGTCCTCACCGGTACAATGGAGGGCATTCTGGGAATCACACAGATGACCCACTGTACATGCAGTGCCCAGCAAAGGGTTGAAGGTGGAGACAGATTAGTGTCCTCCTCCACCTGCCCACTATGGGGCCCACTGGCCATTCCTCCATTCCAATGCTTCTAGATGTCTACCAAAACACGGCAGCAGGGCCTAAGACTATGTGGAGCAGGGCCGATGAGCTGGATACAGCATTCTGCTTTGTTTACTAAGCAACATGAGCCTTTCACATCAGAGGAGAGAGAAAAGAACCAAGCCCTTTCTACCAACAGCTCTCGTCTGAATTCTCACCTCTGAAAAAGCCACAGCTCTCAGGAGAAGGGCCCAGGGATTTATGGCTTGACTCCAGGTTCCCTGTGCCATTTACATGCGCCAACTTCCCAGCTTTCCTACAAACAGGACAAACTGACCACTGATGATGTGGCCCCAGGCAGGCACCTTAGCAACCACTCTGCTAAAAACAAAAAAAAAAAAAAAAAAAGAGGGACTGTAGTGGAATCTGGAAGGACACACTTCTGACCCATGCTAACAAGAGAGGTGAACTAAGCAACATCTGAGTAAAGATTGGGGTTAGGAACGTATGGGTTAAATAGTGAACACAGTTTTCATGAGGCGGTCTTTTGTCTGAGGGTCTCTCAAAGCCAACTGAAATTGTGTCTTACTGCTCAGTGAACTGATCTCAAAAGTCACCTTGAACAGGAAGCAACCAAAATTCCATGTAGACTCGCAAGTTCTCTCTTCCTTCTTTAATTACAGTAACACCATAACTGTTATTCTGAAGTGACATTCCAATTTCTCTGCGGTGTTATCTTGTCCCCCCACCCCTGTCTGACTGCTCTCTTACCACCGTGTATGTAACAGCTGTCAAAGAAATGTCTGCTGTGTGACCGGATGAACCTGCTGCAGGCAACTGTTGAGGGCTCTCACTCTTGGTGTCAATTAAGAGACTGAAAACATAGAAGCCTGGCTACAAACATGATTTCCTCTTAAGAGCCAGAGCCAGAGGCAGAGGAAGAACTCAGACCCTGATATTTGTGGTCCACAGGGCTTCACACTTTGATGAGAACGTAAATAGGACTGAGGGAGTGTCATGGTAGAAAGAAACGGCTTAGGCAGAAGTGGCCTGGCGATGGGATGATTCTAATGGTCCTGTAAGAGGAATCATCATTTCTCTATCAGTTTCTCTATCACTGTAAACAAGAAAGAAATATTTTCATAACTACCTGGTGTTAAAATTCATAGGCAACAGGCCCAAGAGTACAAGACCTGAGAAGTACTGTGTTGGCTCTTTCTCAGGAAGCCTTGGAAAGCCAGCTGTAGGACCCCAGGGCTTGAACAGCTGGCCCTTCAGAAGACCCAGACCTGCTGGATGAACATACGGCTGCCTGAGGCTGCCCAGCTTGAGACTATTCATGGCCCAGAATTCTCTGCCAGGATCCCGTGGGGCCAGGTTTACGCACACGCTGCCCTGGCACTGTCAGGATGCCCACAGTGGCCACGGCTGCCCATCACCTTACCTGCTTCCTGCCGAGTTCCTTCAGGGGGAAGGGAGGTCTGCCTTTCCTTAATTAGCCTTTCCAGGCATCTGCCCACCACCAGACACAGCTGCCAACAGTAGGATAATAATGCATCTTGTTCCAACAGTGCCCTCAGAACTCGGAGCTCACACACGGCTGCCAATTCCTCGACCGCTCATTCAGGCAAATGCAGTGACCAGAAGTTAATAAAGAAAAGGAAGCAGGGGTTCTGCTAGACACACAGCATTATGCTTGGCCATGCTGGCAAATAAAGGGAGGAAAATAGTTTTAGAAACCCCAAAGCCGTCCTCTGGGCTAAGAGGCAAAATGAGCATCCAAGGCCCATGGCGGTGAGGGTCAGCACTGCTCGGTGAGAAGCGATGCTGGGCTGGGTGGGGAAGCCTGGCTTGGAGTGCTGCTGTCCCCCACAGCCATGCATGCAAGGGCAGACCTGTGTGCCTCTCTCTGTTCCTACACATCTCCCCAAGATTGAAAAAGAGGACTCTAATTTTCCCTTTGTGAATGCCAACACAAACCCATGTAAGAGAGGATGAATCTCATCCTGTCAGGACTTGGTATGTTTGTCACTGGCTCTAGGCTCTGGTTCTTGATGGAACCATGTTGATATTCGTTGTCCTTCACTAAGGGCACCTACTAGTTTTAAAATTATTTTTAATTTGATCTTTGTAGTTATATATGACAGTGGAATGTATTTTGACATATACACACACGGAGTATAACGCCCCAGTCTCGTGGTTGTACTTGATGTGGAGTTACACTGATCTGGATTCATGTATGAACACAGGAAGTTCTGTCCAACTCATAGGGCATCTACTCTGAATGACCAACTAACACGTGGGAATGACTTTTGTCACAGACAGTGCCTTACAGGATGGCTGCAATGAAGTCCCCATCCTACATGTTCCTGTACTAAGACCCTGCCAGTCCACTTCTCTGTAAAGTCCATTTCTCTACCTCTTGGATCTGGGCTGTGACTGTTTTTTACCAACAGAATATGGCAGGAATGATGTGGCACCATTTTCAAGCACAGCCTTTTCTCACTTGATGGTCTCAGCTTCCTGTTTCTTGCTACCCAGAGATCACCAATGCCAGAAGCCCAAGTCACAGTAGAGACCCTGGAGGATGGGGTACCATGTGGAGAGGAGCACTAGGCCACTCAGCACCCCAGTGAGCTGCTATCTCCGAAGTAGATCCTCCAGGCCCAGCTGCCCCCGTGTGGATCAGAGAGGAACTGCATCACTGAATCCTCCCCAGATTCCCAGATTCAGAAAATCATGAGCAAAATAAAAGAGTTTTGCAGTGTTTTACAATGATACATACAAACAGATAATAGAAACAAGGTAATCCACAGTATTGGACAAATATAGATGCACCTTATCCTAACAGATCTGTTCCTGGGCTAGTATGCACAAGGCCCTGGTTTGATGCCCAGCAACACAAAAGAGGGGGAAAAGAAGAGATTTGTACCAAGAGTATTTTCTGAATATAAATACAAATGTATATATAAAATCATTTTCTAAGAGCTGAACTTAAATTTATTTAAAAGAATGGGGGCAGTGGATGCAGAATCACGAAATCCTCTTATAATTTAAGTATACTCATTAGGTTAGGCACCATCTACTTTGGGGAAACTAAGCCTGGGATTTCAGGAGGTTAAGATGGTGGGGCTGGGGATGTGGCTCAAGCGGTAGCGCGCTCGCCTGGCATGTGTGCGGCCTGGGTTCGATCCTCAGCACCACATACCAACAAAGATGTTGTGTCCGCCGAGAACTAAAAGAAAAAAAAAAAAAAAAAAAAAGATGGTGGAGATCAAGGTGGCAGAGGATAGGATGGCAGAGGCAGGGTCTAAGAAAAAGGCCAGCTGAAGTCATGTCCCTGTTTACAATAGGTCCTGTTACTATGACAACACCCACCAGGGTAGCAACTCCCACCACAAGTTCTGTATTCTAATTAGACAAAAATAAAGTAACCAATGGGAATAAATGGGGCAAGGTCTTCAGTCAGGTCCCTGCCGAGGGGACCCGGGCACAGCTCAGCTCAGAAGACTCGCCAGCAGCTGGGGGCTGAGCCACTCTGCCTTTGAGTGCTTTGCTCTATTTTATGGAGCGTTACTTTCACTTTCATTTTCAATACAGCTAACCTCTGCCTTACTCCACTCTGTGTTCAGGAAGCCAAGAACCTGAACCCTAAGTGGACACCACCCCACCTCATGTTAAAAGCACATGTACATGAGCCACCCCTTCCACCTGCCTGGGTAGATCCCCAGCACAGTCTTGGCAAATGACACAACAACTCAGCTCTTAGCACAGTGCCAATATCTGCTTGTTTGTTGTCTGTTCCTTGGAAACAGGGGCCATATCTATTCCTCTTCATAGTAGAAACAATAACAATGCATAAATAATGCTTATTATGCTAGGGACTGTTCCAAGCACCTGGAATATGTCTTACATTTATAATACATCAACTCAATGCTCACTATAGCCATGTGATGTAGATGCAATTATTATCTTCATTCTATAGGTGAGGAAACTGAGGCACAGAGAGGCTAAGTAACTTACTCAAGACCGCCCAGCCAATAAGCAGCAAAGGCTTACTGAACCCAGGTGATTGGGTCCAGAGCCCACGCTCTTAACCATTACACCATGCATGAAGTAGTCACTATGTGTTTTTGACTAAATGAACCAGCAATGCAAATCAAATCCAAATTTCTCTCACTGATCAGAATTTCTACAAGAAAAATAATCTAAACCACAGGAATCAAATCAATTATAAGATGTATGAGCCACTATGCATAAATGCTTAGTAATGATAATGAATTTACAACACAGACCAGAAATAAATCTGAATGAGAAAAGGCACTCCCTACCACTTCCTGTTTATCTATTAGTGCTAATCTAGTCAGTAGCCTGCAAATATAATTACTTCATGAAAATCTATGCTAATAAGAACCAAAGGAGAGCTCAGATAAATAAGCTCACAGACGAACAGTAGAATCTCATGTTCATTCATTCATTTCAGTAAATTCCTCTGTCAAACCTCCTAACGGATCGATTGGTATCATCTCCTTCCCTATTCTCTGCATCTGGGGCAGTTTGTAACAAGAGTAAGGAGACAAGCAAACCTTTCATAAAATCCACTGTCTGGATTTAAAACAAAAATCCCTGTGCAGTTGAGCACTGGCTGCAAATGGCCATAAGAGAACTGGAAGGTACTGAGGAGAAAGACCATGTCAATTGCCCTGCAGAATCTGCCTTGTTTTGGTCAGTTCTCCAACTGTACAGTTCACTCTTCGGTGTTTTCTGAAGGCCTGCAGCAACACCATTCCCTGAGAGCTCAGCAGAAACGCAATCCTTTGTCCCACCCCAGAACAATTTTAATAAAAATTTGCCAAGTACTGGAAAGTTTGGAAAATGCTGGAAAGGTTTGAACCACAGAGTCAAGACAAAGATGAGAAGGAATCTATCCCCAAGCAATGACATTCCAGTTATCTTACAGATGCCACCTCCCACAATTCTGCTATCTCAACCCCAAACACCAGGCAGCCACAGTGACCTGAAGCCTAGGGAAGCAGCCACTCAGAACAGGGGGGCACAACTTGGGTTTGGGAATCATATATAGGTAAGTCCAAGTCTGGGTGCCAGTTCCACCTGTTACCGTTTATTCCACTGTGGAATTAAACAAATTATTTAACCTGCTCAAAGCACAAGTTTATTTTGTTTATTTTCATATCCATAGGAAAGTAGCTACGATGCTTTGTGTTTGCAGGAAAATTACATATAAGTGCCTGACCGAGCTCAGGGTGTCCACGGAGTGGGTTCAGAAAGGAGGAGCCAGCCCCTCCTCTGCAGCCCTAGCCCCAGGCGATCTTTCTTTCCTTCTCCAGACCTGAATATAGATCAGACAAACTATTTCATCTCCAGATGCCATAGATCAGGACTGCTACATGTCATTTGAAATCTCAGAACATTTCAGAACCAAAGTGACTTTTAATACGATGACATGTTCATTTTACAAATGAGGAAGCTGCAACCCAGAGCCGTTAGTACTTGGAACAGTATAATCCTCCTTACCCATTTCCTTTAATACATATTTTAAAGAATAATGTTCTAAAAAAAAATCCTCAAAAATATTATAAAAATGACTTGATATACCCTGAGACAAAGACAGTAGAATGGGTGGGAAGAGGCTCAGGAGACCCACCTGCAATGCCATCTCCACCACTAACAAGACTGTGCAACCCTGGAGCCCACTGTTTTCATCTGTACTGTCACATCTAGCTACACGCAATTCTAAGATTCCAAAGGAAATGTAGCCAGTGCCTCTGAAGATGTAATTTTCAATATGGTCCGCCAGGTGGCAGAACATCTCCTTTACAGAAGTCTGAGCAGTTACACAAAGGATAGGAAGAACTAACTGGTGCATGTTTTTCAACACATTAACTTTTCTGCAATTTGATTTTATGTTAGTGTTAATCATGCACCTGAACTGCAATGTATATTCTAGTTTTCTTACCGATGCCACTTGCCACAATTCTGCTATCTCAACCCCAAATACCCAGGCAGCCACAGTGATCTGAAGCCTAGGGAAGCAGAGACTTCCCTAGCAATGTACGCTGTGCCATGCGAAAAAGGACTAAATTCAGATTCTAAACTCTTTCAGAGGGATCAGTACAGAGAACAGATTGTAAAATAATGGAAATTTTAAAGTGCCAGCTACCTGGCCAGCTGAATATGGTAAGGAGCTGTCTTCTTGACAAATGCAGTATGAGTGGCATGATCTAAAAGAGGTATGAGTATACGGAAATATTTAAAACATTGCCCTTGGAAAAATGATACAAAACAGACAAAAAAAATGACTAGGAAAAAATTTTTGAGGTTACAGTAGCAGATGGTTTTAAATTTAAAGATTCACAGGGACTAAACACAATGGGATCTCCTGGATTAGATCCTGGAACAGAAAAGGGACAGCATAACAAAAACTGGAAAAATGAGAATAAAATCTTTCATTAATAGTTATGTATCAATGTTAATTTCTTACTTTTCACCAGTGTTTTTTGGTTCTGTAAGATAGGGGGTCACTTGGTACCCTATACATTTTTACAGTTATAAATGACCAATTTACAATTTAAAAAAAAAATCAGGGGAAAGTGGGTGAAGAGGACATGGGAACTGGTACTATCTTTGCAACTTTTATAGAAATCTAAAAATGTTCCAAGATAAAAATCTTAGTTAAAAAACATATAGTAGAAGGCTGGGGTTGTGGCTCAGCAGTAGTTGTGGCTCGCCTAGCACATGTGAGGCCCTGGGTTCGATCCTCAGTACCATGTAAAAATAAATAAATAAAACAAATGTATTGTGCCCAACTACAACTAAAAATAAATATTTTTAAAAAATATAGAAAAGGAAACAGCCAAGAATAGACAGAAACACAGTTTCATAAGAAATGTCCTGTTCAATGATTTGATATTTTTTTTGTAAGGGGGCGGGTACTGGGGATTGAACCCAGGAGCACTTACCCACTCAGCCACATCCCCATCCCTTTTTAAAAATATTTTATTTAGAACCAGGGTATTGCTGAGTTGCTTAGGGCCTTGCTAAGTTGCTGAGGCTGGCTGTGAACACGTGATCCTCCTGCCTCAGCCTCCTGAGCTGCTGGGATTAAGGCGTGTTCCACTACACCTAGCTTCAATGATAATTTTAAGAAGAGGAAGTTTTAGGGCTGGGTGGCAGTTCAGTTGGAGAGTGTGTGTCTAGCTTGTGTGAAGCTCTGGGTTCAATCCCAGTACTGGAAAAAAAAAGAAGAAGTAGAAGAGGAGGAGGAAACTCACACTGGGAGTTAGTAGCTCACATGCAATAAAACTAAAAATGAACATTAAAAAAAATAAAAATGACAAAGCCTAGTGTGAACTGGGTTGTGGACAAATAGGTGAATTCTAGGATATTACTGATGAGATTATATGTGACCACTGGCTTTCTGGAAAGCAATTTTGCAATAAGTGACAGAACTGATAGCCTTTGACCTGGTAATATCAGTTTTAGCAATCTCTACTAAAGCAATAATTTAAAAGAAAAAAAAAGAACTATTTTTTTTTTTAATGAAGTTGTGGCTCTGCTCTGTATTACTGGCAACTGCTCCCAGGCCTTCTGAGGCCTAGATGGATTATGGTCCTCTTAACTGAATGATGAAACTAAGAATGACAACTCTGAGAATTCTGGAAACATGTGAAGTAATTTTTAAAGAACTCACTACATGCAATGTAGAGTCCTCACCTGTGTCCGAAACAGAAAAAGGGTATTAGTGGGAAAAAAATATATAGTTCAATTATACCATGATTATGAAGGTGTTAATAGGGAGAACAAGGAGGAGGACATATGGGAACCCACTCTTTGCAACTCTTTTATGAATCCATAATTATCTCAAAGTAAAAAGGTAAATAAATGAAGAGCTTAGAATGACACACAAACCCATGCTCATATGGCCATCAGCTACAGAACATGATTACTGTATCCAAAAGTTAGGGAGACTCAAGAAACAGTTCCAGAGTTATAAAATACTCTGCTCTTGGGGAATGTACACACACCTTTATGGTTATTATATGTTGCCATTGGCATTTAGAGTTTTTCATAAACAACTCATGATCAAGATGCCACAGTGGGTAGGGTTTAGAAGTATGCACATTCTTTTCTTTTTAAAATATCTTTATTTTGTTTATTTTTATATGGTGCTGAGGATCGAACCCAGGGCCTCACACATGGTAGGCAAGCGCTTTCCCTCTGAGCCACAACCCCAGCCCTAGAAGTATCCACATTCTGATAGTCTAAAAGTTATTAGTATTTTTTGGCATGTAAGTTTTTTCTTTTTCTTTTGTGGTACTGGATTGAACCCAGAGCCCCTACATGCTAGGAAAGTGCTCCACTACTTAGCTACATTCCCAGTCCCTCTCTCTCTTTTTTTTTTTTTTTTAACTTTCAGAAAGGGTCTTGATAAGTTGCCTAGGCTGGCCTTGAACTTGTGATCCCCATGCCTCAGGCTCCAGAGTGGTAGAGGTTATAGGCCTATTCCAGCTAGCATGTAAATTCTGTCTAGGAAATAAGGAGGAAATTTTCTATAAAAACCTTTTTAGTAATCATTTCTCAGACTATATTTAGAATTCCTTTCTATAGAGAATTAAATACCATGTTTTAAAGAGAGAGAGAGAGAAAAAAAATTTTTTTAATATTTATTTTTTAATTTTCGGAGGACACAACATCTTTATTTTATTTTTTATGTGGTGCTGAGTATCGAACCCAGTGCCCCACGCATGCCAGGCGAGCGCGTTACCACTTGAGCCACATCCCCAGCCCTTAAATACCATTTCTAAAGAAAGGATATTTTCTACTTATCTGGGGGGCATTCATTCCACACACAGTCCATCCTGGTCTCAAGCCAGAACAGAGCGCTGGTCTACGCTGTCACAGTCCTCTACTGATTTACTTCAGATGAGTTGTGCCTGGGTGTTTGCTTCCAGTACGAAATGCTATAAAGCTGGCAAAATTCTAATTTCTGAGCAATGTTCTTGAGAACACTGACCACATGGTGGCCCTTAAATAAAGTTTTGTGTGGGAAAAAAAATCATTTTTTTATTTCTTAAGTTAGTCTAGTGATCACGGGCTCTGGAGCCAAGTAGCTTGGATTCAAATCTTGGCTCGATGACTTACTATCTATTTACTTTCCCAGGCCTCAGTTTCCCCATCTGCAATATGGAGATAATGCTATAGCCTTCTGTAAATTTAAGGGAGCACAAGTCAACAGAATGAAAGGTTTTAGGAACACGCCTAGCAAAGAGTTAGTACTCAGTAAATACTCATTTTTCAATTATTTTATAATGAAGCACAAGAAAAACCTTCACATTCTGTAAGGAATTGGAAGGTTCTGCCTAATACACAGCGCGATTCATACAAAGCAGAAACTCCTCCTCCCTCCTGACATGCCTTCGGTCCTCAGTGCTGGTGGAGACGTTCCATAACAAGGGACCCTTCAGAACACAGGGTGGCAGGGTGGTAGTTAGAAGCACGTGGAGGTTTGCAAAAGTCCTTTCAAGATTCTGATTTTCCCTTTTAGGCGTTCATGCCATTCACCCTAAGAGTGGATTTCACCTCGGTGCAAATACAGACAGATGTTCCTTGACATACAGTGGGGTTATGTCCTTATGAGTCCCTTGTGAATTGAAAATACTGTGAAGTTGAAATAGCACTGAATACACCTAACCTACCCCACACTGTAGCTCAGCAGCATGAGGCACTGCAGAGTACCGGTTTGTGCCCTGGTGATCTCATGGCTGACTGGGAGCTGTGGCTTGTGGACCCTGTCCCCAGCCTTGGGAGAGACCAAAGTTCAAAGTTCCAAGTATATTTTCTATTGAATATACGTTGCTTTTGCACCATCATAAAGCTGAACGATAGTAAGCTGGGACTATCTGTGATCACCAGGACACCCCCCACCCCGACCCCAAACCACCAGCAGCTGATTAATTTTAGTAAATGTGCAAATCCTGTGACCTGAAAAGCTTGGTATAATTTTTTCTTTTTTCTGTTTCTTTTCCTTTCTGGTCAATATTGTTCCAACCGTCATGATGCACTGTTTATTCCTTTATATTTTCTATAGTTTTTTAAAAAGCATTTGTTCTTATAAGTCTTCTCAGATATTTTACGAATCCAAGTAAGTAATACAATACACTTTTTTCTTTTGTGTTTTAAAATTAAGCACAGCTTCAGTAACTTATGACAAAGCGGAGCCTCCTTATTAACATGAACAAGTTTATGGACAGACACACTGACAGCAGGAGGCGGGCAGATAAAGAATTCAGTAAGTAATACAACTAGAGGAAGAAAAAGAGACCCAACCCACCCACTTAAGTATAATTTAACCAGCCTCCCTATTCCTGTCACCAATTCTGTCTCCAGTCTGTGAATTACCCTCCCGCCCACTCTTGTCAGTTTCAGGGCTTCAGAGCCAGCACTGCCCCATTCAAGGTGCCCGTAGATCTGCACTTCCTGCCCCTCCCTCTCCCCCTCCAGCCTCTGCTGATAGCCCTTGTAAAACACCTGATAGCAAAGCAAATTATTCACAGCCCTCATTGCTGTCTTATTGCATCCCTTCCTTGACTTAAAATTTATCTTTAAAAGCCAGCCTGTTAGCAGCAGCCCAAGGACTTGTTTGGAATGTTACTTGCTTCTGAGCAGCTCATCCTATGGTGATGTGCTTAGCAGGAAGCTGAGTGAACTCAGAGCAGCAGATTCCCCTGGGAGCCCTGAGATCCTTATAGAACCAGGTGTCAAGATGACAATTTCTGGCAAAGAAGCCAAGGTTTTGAACCTGCAAGGTATACTCCTTTTAACTACTACTAAGGAAACCCATTTGCAATTGTATTAACAGACATAGATCTACTTTGAGATTTAGAATAGAAAAAAGTCTGGAGGGATCCTTCCCTCTCCATGGCCCAGGAGACGGAGGAGAAAATGATGACGAAGAACACACGGGAACATTCCACAGCGGGTAGCACTGAGCACCCGCCGTACAGTGTGGAAATGAAAACATGAAACATGAAAAATGAAAATGCAGAGGCTCCCCTGTTCAAAACACAGAAAAAGAAATGATATAGAAAGTGCTCAACATAAAGCTCTTTCCCTTCTCCTGCACCCTCTCTCCTCTTGCTATTGTATTTCTGCATTGCATTTAATGCTGCCCTCCCTCAGTCACAGGGGCATGTGCAGAGGGTGTGCCAACCCCCCAACAGGTGCCCAAGGCCCTGCCTGTGTCTTGGTGCACACGCACAGGCCATCAGCTTTGGGGTTCCATCACCAGCTGTTACACAGATGCACCATCTGCTGTCCAGCAGTGAGGAAACCAGTCAGGAATCTCCTTTTCCCATGGGCCCATCACCATAATCCATGACAGACAGGCGCCCTACAATATCACGCCCGGACACACTAGGTACGTGGATGGGGAGGGGGCAGGCAAGAGGCTCACTCCAGAGTTGCCTGCTGGATACACTCCATGCTCCATCCTGAGATGCCAAGGGTGTGGGACACCTCCTCTAATCCACCCCATGCTCATGGCCAAACCCATTCTGAAGGAGGAAGGCAGCAGGAGTCTCTGAGTGGAGCCAGAGATCAGAGGACTGAGCAGGGCCTGGGGTGTCAAGGTGGGCAGGCAGCTGAGCAAGAACTGCCTGGGTAGTCAGGGAGGCCAGAGTGCGCACAGCCTAGGCTCCAATCCTGAATGCATGCTGCACTATCCCACAGGGCTTCAATTATAAAATAAAAATCCAAAACAAATGATTATTTCAAGACAACCATGCAACATTAGAAACTGTGTAAGGGGCCCTCTCAGCATGAGGCCCGGTGAAACTGCATTGGCCACAAGCCCATAAGGGTCTCACTGGGACCCCACCAGAAATTCCAAAGCAAAATGGAGACCAGGTTGCCCTCATTTTTCATCATAAAGCAGAATCTCCAGCCAGTGTTCACGACAGGGATGGCAAAGGCGTTCCACCTGCAGAGGTGCGGGTTGCCCTGGCAAAGGAGGGTCTCACATCCTGCCTGTTCATCCTCTCTCTCTATAGGGCAGCACTGGAAGTGTCTTTAAAAACTTCTGGAGCCCTCATCTGAACAGTCGTTATCTTAGCTTATTATATTCTTCAAAAAAGTGATGTAGTGACATTCAGGCAGTCTTAATATTTAGACATACCCCAAACCTAACTTGGCCTATGGATTTTCTTAGAGTGATTAATCCAGATGATTAAAAAAAATAGAGATGATCAAGGAATAATTACTTATTAAGTGGCTCTGGACTGATGGTTTGTAAAAAGAAGGCCATTATCCACAGTCCTTATTTTGATGCAAGAATATATTTTTCTTACAAACCTTGGCTTCTGGGTCACTGTTGATACTACAAGAATCGTCATCATCAGCATGAGGGACATTTCTAGAAAGAAAACCAGAAAACTGGTCTTAGAATTCTATCGCACACACTCGCTGCAAAGGTTGCACTTTTCAATCGCAGACCCCACCCACATCCTTCCTACCTGAGTTTCAAAGATGCATAACGTAGCGTTGCTCCTTCGAACTCTTTTAAACTGGGGTCTGGATTGACTGTGGCTGCATGCAAATCCTAGAGGAAAAAAGATCCTTGTTAATGTACGACTGGGTGTGTGTGTGGGGGGGTTGTTACATTGCCTCCAGCATTAAAGGGGAGCGAAGTTCCCGCAGAGGCAGAGAGTGGTGTGAGCTTAGGCAGAGCAAGGCATGCAAGGGCTGCTGGAGGCTTGACTTGGTGCACAGGTGCCTGTTCTCAACAGGGAACCTGGGGCCATCAGCTTGGAGTCATTCACAACAGGAGACATCAAAAAAGGCAACATGAGTGTGAGCTGCACGCCCCTCATCAGAAGCCCCTTCGCTTCGTTCCTGCAGAATGCAGGATATTCACAAAGAAGAAAATCATACAGCCGCAGCCATGCAGAAAGGAAAACGTATGGAACGATCTAAAATCTGACAATATACTTGCCTTCCAAATGTCACTATTAATCTTTCCCCCATTCAGAACAGCAAAATCACTCCATGGCTGTTTCTAGACATGTAATTATTCACACAGGAAAAAAGCACATTGATTTAAAGAAAAAAGAAAAGAAAAAGAAAAAAAAAACACAAGACACTGTTGTTAGCATTGATATTCACAGGATGGGTTAGGGAACAAATTAACTCTAACAGCAACTTGTTAGTTCACTCTAAGACTAGCTTATCACCTGCAGACTAGGGCAGGGGGAGACAGGGGCATTTTAATTACTTACCAAAACAAATGACTGAATGTTATCAGAACCAGACAGTGATTTTCTAAATGTAGTTTTCAAAGCAAACCATATGCCTAAATTCCATAGGAACACCCTCCCCCCACCACCTTAACCAGACAGAACTGTTTTACAGGGGTAGCGGGTAGGGATGACAACATGTTAGTCTGTCAACTGAGGATGCCCATGGCCAAGAACACAAAAATCTGAGGATCAAGTTATTGTCACTTACAGAAAGGGGAGACAGGGTTAGTAAGGAGCACAGACTGACAGCAATATCTTGCTGAAATTTGTTTTACTGAACAAAAAATCATTCTAAACACTCTAAATCCCTCTAGCTCATAAAATGCTCTCCTTCCTTGCCACACAAACCTCCTGAGAGATTAATATGTGGGAACTAAATGATTTCCTAAGCAGAATCACAGCACAAAGCATGGTGCCTTGCCTCAGAGGGAAACTCCTGCAACAGGTCTCTGCCTCTCAACCACTCCTCTCTCCACCTCTGACAATAAGGGCCACGTCCGACAATAAGGAATGTCTTTTCTTTCTTCTATGCCAAGGAAATATTCAAATATTTTTCACTTAAGATTTGCAGAAATAAATGAAACTAATAGAATGCAAGGACAGTCCTGTGAGTCTCTGTTCACTGACTGGTCAGGCAAATCTCTTGCTTTGGGTAATAAATGAACAAAACAATTTTTTTTTCAAGGAAGTAATGTCTCAACTTTGTTCTTTGGAAATGAGAAATGAGTACTGACCCATCACCTTAAACTCATGTTAATACAGTTCTTAAAACCACTAAGGGAAGACAAATTTAAATTCAGATGATCCAAAGATGCTTTTTTTTTTTTTTTTTTAAACTCTGTAGGTCTTGATAAGGGCAAAGGCGCTGCAAATGAGATGCATTTTCTCAACTCCACAGTAGCTGTGTTTGCTTTCTGGGGCTGAGCACCTGAATTGCAGAGTTTATAATACGAAAGATCACCATACTTATTGTTTAAAAAAATCACTTTTAATGAATAAGAGGGTAGGAACCCAGCCCCTTACCTCTCTCCTTACTCTATCAGTGTTCAACCTCCGCTGAGGAGAAAATTCACTTAGGAGAATCTTAGACTCTTAGTGGAGATGGAAAGGCAAACCCCGAGATGGGTGTGGGACTCAATGCACCAGTGTTCTCCTGGGGACAAGACGCCCAACTTGCTCATGCTTTTCTCTTTCTTTTTGGCAGTACTGGGGATTGAATCCAGGGGCGCTCTATGATATTTCCCTAGCCCTTTTTATCTTTTGAGATAGGGTCTTGCTAAATTACTCTGCTGTCCTTCAACTTGCATCCTCCTGCCTCGGCTTCCTGAGTTGCTGAGATTACAGGCAGTCACCGCTGTGCCTGGCTGCTCATATGTTCAGAGGGGTCAGTGACCAAAAGGTTTAGCATCGACATTATAGGGGATATAATAAGGATTCATGATAAGGACCTGAGATTAAGTGCAAACTAAAATTTCAAGTTAGATTTTTATGTTTAACAATGAAAACAAGCACCAGACCTGGTGGCACACTCCTATGATTCCAGCAATTTGGAAGGCTGAGTCAGGAGGATGGCAAGTTCAAGGCCAGGCACAGCAAATGAATAAGACTCTGTCTCAAAAAGGACTGGGCATGTGGCTCACTGGTATAGTGCCCCTGAGTTCAACCTCCAGGACCCCATCTCCCCAAGAAAAGAACATGTGGCTCCAAGTTATCATTTTTGTTGATGGGTCTGTTTTTCACTTAAGTTGAACTTTGAAAAAGAATGTCAGATGATGAATTAAAGGAATTTGAGATAACTGTGTCCTCGTAGAAAAATTTAGGAATTAATTAAAAAAAAAATAAAGAAATAAAAGGAGGGGTGTCTGAAAAAAGAAATCTGAAATCAGAATTTACCCCAGACGGGCTATGTGTTAGCAAAAGAAGAGTATTTTCTAAAGCAAGTATTCAGAAAAGTTCCAGCACTTAATAAAAACAGGTCTCTGTGTGCATATGTGCTCTTTTTTAAAAAATGTTTTTTAAATATATTTACTCTTTGGACATAGGAGTCTCTGTAAAGTGAAAGCTGATTACAGTTCTAGGCCTATGTGAATCCACTTCTCTTGCCACGGAACACAGGTCAGCTGGCAATCTTCCAACAATCACCTTTTAGAGATTTAAATAAACAAAGGCCCTATACAGTGATTTTTCCAAAATCTTACAATAACATGGGCTCTCCTGAAGAGACCCTTCAGTATAAAACTCAAGTAAGGAAAAATGGAAACTGGCGATATTCAGTTAGGAAAGGGCCAAAGATCTCTTTTCCCTCCTATATTTAAAAACATCCATTTACGTCAAAGATGAGAAACTTTCTCCCCAGTATAAGTAACCATAATTTTTTTCTTTTTTTAAAAAGGAAGGTCAATGAAATACAAAGACTTTTTCTTAAATTTGAAGAAGTACACAGCCATCTAAATATTTTTAATTCATAAGAGAGAATGTTTTCTACATTTAGCTAATAATTTTAGTTAATAAAAATTTTCCAAAAACAACCAATGAGAGAGTCTGTGGTTTTACAGAAATTCTCTGGCCACTGGGGTCGGCAGTCTGGGTTGTGGGGGTGGGAGGGATAAAGGAAGAGACAAAAAGAAAAAGCAATGGAGGAGGGAAAGCAGTGAAGCCATATGCTCAGGTGAGACTGATGGGAGGAACGGAGAGTGATAGAAAGCTGCACTAATCTCCTGTGAGCAACAGCCTCCCACCTGGTACCTTCCAGGCAATTCAGCTAAAGCCTCCCACGGCCAAGTGATGTTCTGCTACCAAAATGCAAACCAGAGAGTGAGAGTAGAGGGCTGGGGACATGCTCTCCTGGTGCTTGTCCTGACCTTGCCCAGCTTGCAACATCCCATATGCTGAATATGATGATCGTGTGCAGTTCTGGGTCCTCAGAGACTGTGTGTACGGGACGACTGACCCCTGCCTGGAACACAGCACCCTTCATGACCCATCAGCACCAAGCAAAAAACTGTGCAGGGGTGGGTCTACTAAAGGAAGCCAGCTTGTTTCTTCCATATTTCTCTCTTGGGGTCTTGGAAAGCAATTCCACAAGTCAAAAAAAAAAAAAAAGAAGCACTATCCTTTCGCTGGAAAAAGGCCAATATTAGAATTGATCCTTTGACAATGTCAACAGGATGTTCCCGAGGATGGAGTCTCATAGGGCTGGGAAAGTCCCCACGAGGGAACCTTCCTCAGGGTGCACTATAGTTCAATTCTTCCTCCAAAAAGCATGTGCCGGAGAGCACCCCCAGTGTAGCAGTATTGGGAGGTGGGGCCTGATGGGAGGGGGTTGAACCGAGTCTCCACCCCCTTAAATGGATGAAAGCCAATTATAAAAGACCATAAGTTTGCAAGTTCTTTTGCTTGTTCTCTCTTGTACTGTGTGTTCACTAGAGGGCCCTTGCTAGAGGCAGCCCTGGATCTTGGATTTTCTGGCCTTCAGAACTGTGTGCCAATAAATTTCTGTTCATTGTAAGTCACCCAGTGTCTGTGGAACTGTTGCTGGAACACAAAACCAACTAAGCCAGGGTACCCAGAAGGTTTCTGGGAAGTGGTATCAAAACGCAAACCAGGGAGAATGGAGAGCTAAACTGCTGAGGACCAAGTGAGGACGAGAGCATTTGAACATCTGGCAATGGCTCTGGCAGAAGATGCCATGTCATCTGTGTGTCACTCCCAAAGCTCTGAAGCTAGTCCAGCTGTGGGAAAGCTGGGGTCCAAGTCCTAAGTCTGCTTTCATTTGCTCTGTGGCCTGGGTTCTACCATGTATCAAACAGGGCTAAGAACACCTTGTATCAGAGTGAAGACAACCTGTGATAAGAATGTTGGCTCTTAGCTCAGGGGCTGGCTACCAATAGGTGCCCTAGAAATGACAGTTCCCTCATCCTCTACTCTCTCTCTTCCTGCATGACAGAGAGTCTGATGACTATGAAGTGTCTGAATTACACTTTTCAATCTGTTTTGTCAAGACTTGAGGCTCACACCGATTGTGGTTTGTGCATGCCTATCATCCCAGCAATGCAGGAGGATCTCAAGTTTGAGGCCAGACTCAGGAACTCACTGAGGTCCTAAACAACTTAATGAGACCTGGTTTCAAGATAAAACATAAAAAGGGGCTGGGGATGTGACTCAGTGGTTAAGTGCCCTTGGGTTCAATCCCAGGACCACCCCCCCCCAAAAAAAAGGACTTTAGACTAACAAGTGTGGCCTTGATGGAAATGGTGGAAAACCTGCAATATTGGAATTCCAGAATTCCAAGGAATCAGCCAGGCAGTATTAAATGAGCATTCTGTACATTTATGTGTGTATATGTTTCCCTTTCTTTTCAAATACTCTCTGTGGTTTGGGTGGATGTGATGCTATAGGGGGAGTCCAGCAGTTCCCCCTTCTCCACAGTTTTGCTGTCTGCAGTTTCAGTTATCAGCTGTCAACCAGGGTCCAAAAATATTAAATGGGAAAACACAGAAATAAAGTTTCTAAGTTTTAAACTGTACATCATTCTGAGTATTGTGATGAATTTCCATACCATCCTCCTCCTCGCTCCTGGGAAACAAACCCTCAGTTTGTCCGCACACCTGTGCTGTATATACCTGTGCTGGAACTTAGTAGCTGTCCTGGCTGTCAGACTGACTGCTGCAATACTGCAGTCCATCTAGGGGTTGGTACAGATAGATTTTAGGCAGCTACTAAGGGATTTCAGAATGTGTCCCCTGTGGATAAGGGAAGACAACTGTATGGCATATGTTTTATTATATAAACACAATTCAGAAAAGTAAAAAAAAAAAAAATAGTAAGACCGAGGCTGGGGTGGTGGTTCAGTGGCAGAGCATTTGCCTCCTACGTGTGAGGTACTGGGTTCAATCCTCAGCACCACATAAAAATACTTAAATAAAGATACTGTGTCCATCGACAAATAAAAAATATTTTTTAAAAACTAGTAAGACTGACAGAGTTTTGTGCAATTAGATCTCTGAGCACCAGCATAATGTAGACACTCTACTCTGGATGGTTCTAGCGCTGGCTCTGCCATTAGAGCAAACCAGTCAAAGCTCCCTCTCTCTGAGGCTGGGTTTCGCCTTCATTCAGCAAACATCTGATGAACTTTATCACTACCACCAACTGTGCCAGGTCTGGGGACATAAGACGAGGACACCAGGTCCCGACCCCCACAGTTTTCTGGAGGGAGATTAACATGCTCTAGGTCATGACACTTCGAAAAAATGAGATAGAATAAGGAGCTTTCAAAGCAGATGATGGAGAGCAGCAGTCCCCGAGAGACACTGGGGTGAGGCCAAAGAATTTAAGAGCAAGTGACACACAAAAATAAGAGACTTGGTTCCCTAGAGGGCTGGTTGTCACACAGCACTCAGCACTGAGTCCCCCGGAAAGCTTATGTAAAAGCAGATTTCCAGGTCCCACACATTTTACAAGTCCCCAGAAATCCTCCTGGTTGCTGTTTTAGCTCAAAGGCTGAGAAAGACTGTCACAATATCTCCAGTGCTCTTTCCAGATCTAAAAAGTCTTGATTTGTCAAGAAGTTCAGTAAAATGATGACAAAATGGCCCTTGATGTTGTCATCTTATTTCCAAGTGTACATGGAAATACACTGGTTCTAAAGGAATGAATTCCACCCCTCCTGGGCACTAACTGCTCAGAGCACCCAGAGAGGCCATGCAGAGGGCTTCAACAGGAACAGAGCATTCACGACCAAGGTGAGGTTACAGTTCTGAAGAATGATTCACCTGCCACCTTCTCTATCCTCTCTTTTGGAGAAACCAGATGGTCTCTCACTCAAAAAGATTTGTAAGTAAGATTTGGCTATGGGCCAGTTATTCATAAAAACATTCTGTGTGGCTCTCATCTAAAATTCAACACCCGAATAATTTGAGAGGTAATTTTGAACAAATAAATGGCTTGGGGTAGGGAAGAGCACCACGTGCCAATTTTGGTGGCAAATGTTTCCTGGTCTGTTTGTAAACTTTGAAAAAACACGGCTGACATGTGCGGTGGAAACATTATCCACGGCGCTTAACACTTCGCGAGTGAACTTTGGAATGTGAAACGTGGAATTTTCAAACTGTAAGGATGCCTTCAGTCCTAAACTTTTGTGAAGTCAACAGATTTGGCACTTATTTGACTAATTTTTTCCCCCAACTGAGCTCAGGATAAAGCTGAATAAAAATATGCATTTCTAACACGACACAAGTGTCTTCTCTCCTTTAACATTTTGCCTTTGCTCATGTTTCAAGATTAGTTGAAATAGATTCTATTTAGGGATCAAAGAAATGATGTTAGAGAAACATTCATTTTTCTTCCGCTGTCATTAGCACCTGAAGTGGTGCTATTAAGAGAAGTCATTTTCTAGAAGGCTCCGTGTGTAACAGAGCTGTTCCTCGGGATGAGATGAAGAGACTTGAGTCTGCAGGCTTCCTGATGCATTCTGGGAAGCTTGGAGGGAGGCTGGGGTCAGCAGACCTGAAGTCGGGTGGACTCTACCGTGGAGCAGCTCCGCTAGCTTGTGTAAGCCCTTGGCATCTCTGGGTTTCAGGGTTGTCAAGTGTAAAATGGGAGTGACAACTAGAGTCCCAGGTGCCTGTTTCATAGAGAGGAAAGCGACAGACACTGCCTGGAGCTGGAAATCTCTGTGGTTTACCATCACCACCAGGGTTCCCACATCCCGGTATGTGGCAGCTGGGTTTTTCTCCAACTCTCTCATTCCTCCCCTCTCTCCCTGCTCATCCCTTTGCTTCTCTGATTTTTAAATTTAATCCCTCTTACATCTGCTTGGTTCTCTGACTCAATGGATGGCCTCAGGTACAGAGGGGAGAATGAGCAAGAAAGAAACCATCGAAAGGTGAATCAGAAGAATTCCTGTCCCATAAGTCTATTAAAGGATTGGATACGAGTCCCTATTTCTAAAACTTCTAAAAATAGTCATCTATTAACAAAGATTTGTGGAGGGATAAGACTTTGCTAGTATAATGGCATGGTCAGCAGCAGAAGAGAGGAATGGCACCAGCCTAAGGTGGAAATTCACATAGTGTGTGGGGGGGGGGCAGGGCAAAGCACAGGGCTGAATTGGGACAGAATGTCTCCCCACTCTAATACCAGCTACATGGCTACTCAACCCTCAGACTCTCTTTTCTTAAATATTGTACATAATAGCTGTCTTTCCTCCCATAGGAACATCATCTGGTAAAAGAAATAATATTTATAAAAATACCCTGAATTTTTTTCTTTTCTTTTTTTTTTTTGCAGTGCAGGGGATGCCATCCAGGGCCTTGTGTACGACAGGCAGACACTTTACCACTCTACTGCTGAGCTACACTGTAGAGCCAACAAACCCCTAAAAGCAACAATGAGGCTGAATTATGGGGATATATTGAACACCAAGATTGAACTCCAAGAGGGAAGGAAAATGGGGTGTGTCCCTTCTGAGCCTGGAAAGAGGCACTGAGCAATGCATGGGATGTGGGTAGGAAGCAGACATAGAGGGGGAAGAACAGACAAGAGTGGGCACCAGGAGGCTCAGGGATTAGAGAGGAACTCTGACACCTGAAAGTTTCACCCAGGCCAGCTACCTTGGGTGAGTGTTTTGCAGTCAATATGGAAACAAAGTCTACCATAGGAAGCAAAGATATAAAAATCCTTGGCCTTGGCTGGCTAAAGAAAGACTTATTTCTTCTAATTACAGAGGACATGAGACTCCTGAGTTAGGAATTGTGCCTCAAAGTTAGTCCGATTTCCACACCTCAGAGTCAATGGGGAGAGGGAGTAGACTGAAACTCCAAAGCCAGGGGTGAAGAGGGACGAGAACTCTGGCTGAGGATAAAGGAGAATTCAGGAACTCTTGAATGTCAGACCCAGCATTGCTGCAGGTCACCGTCCTCTCTGCATTCCAGTTTTCCCATCTGTAACACACAGATGCTGGTACCAGATGACCTCTTCCCACCCTGGCGTTCTAAGACTGTAGGTTATTCTGTCGGTGAACACGATTAAAGGGTCGGGATAGAAGAATGAAGCCCTGGAATGGAGAAGGATCCTAACAGAGATGCCAAGAGAAATTATGTACAGCTAAGGAGGAGAGCACCTCTGCCGTTAGTGAGGGCAGAGGCTAGTCCTGCCCGGCTCTGATCTTGGAAGGTCCCTGTTGGTACCAAGAGGAAGTCCTGGATGCATCCAGGTTAGAACAGGAGAAGAACTTCCCTCTATGTCAAGTTCCTTCAGGACTGGGGCTAATTTGGTTCTCCTTTATTCCCTAGGACACCTAACCCAAGCTGAATATATCACTAAATGGAAAATGTTCAGGGAATGGAAATGTCATGCTGCAATAAAAAGCTGTCAAAATAATAATAATAATCTAGTGATAAGAAAAAAAAATATTTTGTGGTTCATTGGACTGAAGCATGTACCTGAAGATCAGAACAAAGAACCAACCAACCTCGTTGACCAGTGAGGGTCCAGCTCACTCCACTTTAGAGATGAAGAACTGGGGTTCAGGCTGGGCAAGTGAGATGCTGCAGCCTTGAATTAGCAGGAATGTGACAAGATGATAGGCCTTATTGCCTCCCAGAACAACAAGTAAATAATCAATAGGAATAAGATACTGTGTTCAAAGACAGGAAAAGTGATAACAGTTGAAAATGACAGAAAAGCTCTGCAGGTAAGAGATGAAGTGTCCTCACAGTGAAAGATAATGGGCTTGTTTGAAGAACAAAAGAGGGAGAAAGGCCGGGTATCATGGATCAAACCACTTTTCTCAAAAAAAAAAAAGAAAACAAAATCATCCCTTAATTGTGACCTTTCCCAATTATAATTCTCTTGAATGTTCTGTTATCAGGATTTGCAAAGGTTCACTGCAGGAACTTCATATTAATAAATATCACAATGGAATTTTTAATGCCTCGATTCTTTGTTTAAACATCCAGATTTCGTCCTCAGGGATAGGAAAAATTTATGCTGCTAATTATTTCTAAAATTATGTCACTTCTGCTAAATAAACAGTTCCTTTTCAAAATAGAAATTAAACATTTAAGGGCTCTCAAGGGTTATTCTTGCAGACATCCTTACCACGCTAGGAAAGGAACCCAAGGCTAATAAGATGCACGGTAATTATTACATGCCTGGCCAAGAGATGTTCTTCTGCGTGTAAATATTTTATCGAGGCAGCACCATGCAATGGTACCTGCAGAGTAAATTACTGCCTCCATGGGCCCTAGGGAATCTTAACCACTCCTCATTAATCAGCCCCTCTTGCTTTCTGTACTGGGAGGGTGTTTCAAGAGACCAAAAGCCATTAAAAATGAAAACACCCTCAAAAGATGGATATTAACACTATTTACTAAGAGGAAGCATTCCTGAGATTTCAAATGCAACATGCATGATAATCAAAAGGCTTACCTCGGTGACCTGTTGGGGGTGGAAACCACTAGTCTAAAGAGAAACCACAAGTTTACATCCACTCTACTAAGCCGGTAAAAAGACACTTCCATTTTACCTCATTCTCTGGGGTGGGAGATGGCGTTACAGAGCTAAGTGACCCTTTCCTAGAACCCTGGATATCTGCGGGGATGGAGACAGGCCGTTCCCACTGAGTTGTTCCTGTTGGGATGTGCCAGTAATAGGTCCCAGCGATGTCATTGATTCTTTTCCAGCCAGGCGGCAAATCCGGATCTGTCTGAAATGACTGATCACTCCAGATATCTGCTGGGAAATGGAAAAAAAGAAAGGGCTTTATTAAAAGAGGAAAAGAGCCTTCCAACGTCAGTACCAAGAGCCAGGCGAACTGTACAGGCAGATGTGTCCACAGTCCAAATGAGAAAAACCAAAACCATCCTGTGGATATAAAGTGTGGTAAAAGGGGTGATAGGGAAGAAACAAGGAAAGAGCTGGAAGAGCAGGTTGGCATTTGAGAATATTGACATATTCTCAATATATTCTCAAATATCAGATCCTTCTATAGCTCTAAGAACCCTGTGACCAAGCTAAAGCACCACGAACCAGGATCAGCTACCCAAGCAAAATTCACATGGCTACACACCAAATCTACTGGATCCTTCTGTTAATTACTGGCTGGGACCACATATCATTCTCAGCTACGAGTATAAATCTAATTTTCTGAATGGTTTTCAATACATGAGTACTGTATTTATATCTTTCATGCACTTTAACAACCCCTCCCATTCAACTGTAAACACCCACAAAGTAGCAATGTCCTTTTTAATACTCTAGAATTCTAAATTGTTCAGAGAACATTCCCGGGAGAGTGAACTAGAAAGGCCTTAGAGTTCAGCAAAGAACCAGACTGGCTTTAAAAACAGGCCAGTAATGTAAACACCTGGAGGAGGACAGGTGTGAGAGACAAGAAGGAACTGTGGGGACTGTGGCAAATGGGTGAGCATCGACAAAGTCCAAAGGCATTCAGATTAAAAAAATAATAGTTTTTTTTTTTTAAGCACTGTGGGTGCAAATGATATACATCCACATGAGCCAAATGTGTTTCAGCTACTTGCTTCATATTAATATGATGTCAGTTTCCAGAATAATTATTTGCTTAAAAAAAAATCTCAATCTTGGAGCCAGCCATGGTGGCACACACCTGTAATCCTAGCCACTCAGGACACTGAGGCGGGAGGATCACAAGTTGAGGCCAGCCTTAGCAACTTGGTGAGACCCTGCCTCAAAATGAAAAATAAAAGGGACCCGGGATGTCGATCAGTGGTAAAGCACCTCTGGATTCAATCTCCAGCACCACACCAAACCAAGCACCCTTATTCTTAGCCCTAAGTTAAACATGAAATGGATACAAGAACTAAAGAGGAGAGGAAGTAGGATCAGAAATTCATAGAGATGGCAGGGTCATGAACGAATCCCAAGCAGCTCCATCAATGCAGGCAGGAAAACAAACTTGAGTTCTCCACCCAAAGCATCACTTGAAGGGTTAGGGCCTTTCCTCTGTGGCCACATAAAAGAGGCCAAGGCATGTTATTGAGCTTTAAATCAGAACAAACATGTAGGCTTTGATCTGGGTGAACGTCACTGCACCCCATGTGGGCAGGCTTGACTGAGGCTGTTACAACCACAAGAAGAAAAGGAGAAACCCAACAAAGAGGCTGATTAAGACTCTGGGCACAGATGTGCATTCATGCAGCTGTCTGGCATTCCAGAATTTTTTTTTTTTTTCATTTAAATCTGCCAGAGGCAAAACTGCCACCAGTGTCAAATTATGATGCAAATTTCCCCCTTCCTGACAGAAAAATTAAGCATGATTTCATAATTTCAACTTAACCACATTTTGTAGAAACCACTTGAGCCAAATGTGTTTATATATTCCTTTTTCTTGTCCCCCCTTTAGGGGGTAATGGAGTCATTTTGATTGTTACTTTGTTTTCAGTCTCTTAACTGGGACAGGAAAGGTAAAACACATGGCAAAATACACCTTTAGGGATTAAATTGGAGAAAACTCTTGCAAGTGATTCCTTGTCCCAATTTAGTGGCTCAGAAACAAGGAGCTCTGAGGCGAAGCAGAAGGGGTATACAGAGACTGCCAGTGACCATTTCTATGGGTTTATGAGGTCTAAGGGCCTGAATTTCCACATTTATCCTAGGTGTCTTTACTGCAGGGGCATTATCAAGTATGAGGAATAGCTACACACAGTATCAGCACATGAAGTCATGTCAGACCCCGGGCCCAGATCAAGAGCATTGGGTTCTGAGGAGGTAACTGGGGGTGTGGAAAGAGCCGGGGCTGTAGCATGACTGTGTGCTGAGTGGCAGGAATTGGGCTGTTTTGATCTGAACCAAACCTACCCTACTTTTACCTGATTTATAGTCCAAGTTTATGCTGAGAGTTTGCTGGAACAAATTTAAAAGGAGGCTTATTTTGTTGCTAAAAATAGATGATGATGAAGGAAGAAGTAAACTGAGCATATTTACAACATTAACAGTCCCAGCATCACCTACAGAATCCCCTTGTTATTGCACATTGACGTAGAGGGCATAAGGGCAGGTGGACAATATGCCTGTCTCACTAATCACTGTCTATCCAACACCCAATATGGCAACAATTCAATAATAAATGGTGGATGGATGGATGGATGGAAGGATGGATGGATAGATGGAAAGAAAGAAGACAGAAAAGAATAAAAAAGGAAGGAGGGAGAAATGAGTGAATGAATTAGATCCTCCAATGAACTTGGCACTTAGCAGAAGAGGTCGTCTAAAGCAATCTGTTCTATTCAATTTCTTTTTTTTTTATTAGAGAGAGAGAGAGAGAGAGAGAGAGAGAGAGAGAGAGAGAATGAGAATGAATGAGAATTTCAATATTTATTTCTCAGTTTTCGGCGGACACAACATCTTTCGTTTGTATGTGGTGCTGAGGATTGAACCTGGGCCACACGCACGCCAGGCTAGTGCGCTACCACTTGAGCCACATCCCCAGCCCTGTTCTATGCAATTTCATAAAACAGAGCAACTCCATGACCCCCAGCACTGCTAACAATGTCCTCGTGGATAAAACAGAAATGCAGCTGGTCCACCTTATCTGCTATCTGCAGGTTCCACATCCATGGATTAAACCAAGAGGATCAACAGAATTAAAAAAGTAATAACAACAAAAAAAATCCATATCTGAACTGAACATATACGGACTTTTTTTCTTGTTTTTATTCTCTAGACAACACAGCATAACAACTATCTACCTAGCATTTACATTATATTAGGCATTATAAGTCCAGAGATGATTTAAAGTATAAGGGAGGATACACATGGTTTATGATGTAAATACTATGCCATTTTATAAAAGGCACTTGAGTTTGGTATCTGTGAGGGGTCCTGCAAATAATCCCCTGCAGACACCAACAGACACAGTATAACATGATAAACCAGAGTTCTGGGCTGGAGGCCAAGGGGTCTTGAATGGGATTGTGTACCTTTTCTGTACTGACAGGTTCCACAAGGAAAGTAGGCACTATCCCTTCTGAGGCCTCTCAGGCCCCTCACATTTTATCTTGTTTAATCTGCACAGTTTCATGGTGTTTCCTAGATAAAGCTATGTATACATTTAGATAAGTGCTCTGGACTTTATTAATGGCCCAATAGTTTTCAATTGGTAGAAAATCGGGGGAGGAAACTAGTCAAGCAGGCAGGTAGAATTCCTGGCCCTTCTAGAACTTTCCAACCACAACAGCACCATTTTTCTCTGTTACATATTTGCCCTGTATGTATGATTTTCCATGAAAATCAAATCAGTTATTCTTCAAAATTTCTGCTTTTATAAAATGAACTTCGACACCATAGTTAGAGCAAGAGTCCTGTGGAGCTCAGACACTGGAATATCAAGAAGCTGCTTCTGCCCTAAAGTTGTTCCAAATATCATCAAGCAGCTTTAGACAGCTGTCCTGGGACAGTTACCACCAGGGAAAAGGCAGGAGGGAGGGTGTGCAGACCAACCAACCAGGCATATCTGAAACAACAGGTGGCTAGGAGAGAAAGTGTTAGTCCCTCTCAGTTCTCCTTGCTGAGCAAAGCTGTGCTGAAGATGGTGCAAGAGGCTCAGCATGGAAAGGCAATGGTGCTGGACAGTCTCACTGCACTCCTGATTCTCAGCAGGCTGCGTAAACTGAGCGTCTGTCATGCACCTGTTGTTAACCGATCTGCTAAGGGTTTTGAAGTCACAATGTGGTATTCTTAGTTTCCAGTGGGAATATCCTGGGAGACCTCCATATTAGAGAACATGTTTTCTCACTTTGGATGAATCTTTGTGCCACAGTAATCTTGAGAAGTTAGAACCAGTATCAGCACAAAGCACACTGCAGGATCCCATCTCAGTTCCCCATCCGCAGAAGTGGACCCACTTGTTTGCAACTTAGTGAACTCAGGCCAACTGTGAGGTTGCTCAAGGAAAGATTTATAAGAGTGTATTGGTGAAATTTATAGAAAGCCTCAGAAATATTTAAAAAGCACCTGAATTTATAATACAATAGATATCCACCAGCTTGATGTAAACTAAAAAGTGTTATAATACCAATTGCTGATAGGCATGTAAAACAACGGGAACTAGTATACATTTCCAGGAGAAGGGTAACTGGATATAATCACTTTGGAAAAAAGAATAGTTATTAATTATAAAGTTTACAGTATCTCTACTTTATGACCCAGCAATTCTACACCTAGTGCACATCCTAGTGGACCCACGTGTTTGCAGTAGGTAACATATTCACAGCAGAAGCATTAAGACAGAGAAAACCTCAAAACATCCTAGACAGCCATTTAAGGCAGAATGAGTACATAAATTGCAACACAATGAAGGAATGAATGAATGAAATGAATGAAGTACAGCTGTACACTAGAATATGGATAAATTTCACAAACACACTACTAATGAAAATAAGGAAGCCAAAAGAGAATGCATTCATTAAATTTCCATTCAAATAAAGTTCAAGAACTAGATTACGATATTTAGGGATACAGACATAGATGGTAAAAGAAGTAGAAAACTATAAAGAAATACAAGGATATAGCTATCACACCCACACACCCACACACACACACACACACACACACACACACAACACACACAAACAAAAAAACAGGTTAATGGATACCTGAAAGTGTGGCTACGATTAGAGAAAGCATATCCAGGACTTCTGTAATATAAGAAATGTTTTATAGCTGGCTGTGCTAGTGCATGCCTGTAATCCCAGAGATTCAGGAGGCTGAGGCAGGAGGTTTGCCAGCCAAAGGCCAGCCTCAGCAACTTAGTGAGACTCTGTCTCAAAATAAAGGAACAAAAGGCTGAGGATGTAGCTCAGTGGTAGAACACCCCTGGGTTCACTCTCTAGTACCAAAAAAAGAGAAGTATTTTACCTCTTGATGTGGCAGGTAGTAATGTGGACACTCCCTCTATAATTATGTGTTGAACTGCATGTTTGTGTTTATGGCTATTTCTGAGTGTATATTGTTTTTCACAAATTAAAAAATATGCTGGTAGAATCTTGAGACCCAAGGGTTCAACTGTTGTTTAAAAAGACCTGCACCAGAAGAGAAAGCTGGGAAAAGCAGAATATTTTTCAATACCTAGGAAGATAATCCAAGCAAAAAGAAGGGACTCATTCAAGACTCTTGGTGGCTCCAGTGAGTCTAGAAACGAGAGAAGAATCAGAAAGAAGTCTAGTGATGGCACTATATGGCCTATAATGGGGACTGAAAATAGAATACCAGAGAGGACCTTCTTATCTTGGCTCAGCCATTCACTGCTTGAATGACCTTGGACAAGATACCCGACCTCTACAGGCTTCAGACCTTATCCATAAATCAAGGATCATAACAGCACCTATTTCACTGGGTAGTGTATGAAGTACTCAGAATGAAGGTGGCAGGTAACAGGCTTAGTCATTACCTGAACACCCACTCCCGTTTATTACGGATTACAGGTCTCCAAAGCCAGCAATAAATATATTGACATAGGCAGCTTACTCAAGTCACAGCAAGAATTTTTTCATATATCCAAAAGAAAATGCTTGCTACAGATTCTAAGAGGTTCAATGGTCACCATGGTTCAAAGAATGAGACTCAAAGAAGATAATCTAATGGCAATTCTTTCCATGGAGAAGAAGGTGTGAAAGCTCCCTGGCATGGATAGATTTAGAGGCAGCTCTAGACTCTAACCCACCTGCCTTGCTGGGCTTCTACCTCCTCATGCACTGTTATGGTTTGGATGTGAGTGTCCCCCCAAAGCTCATGTGTGACACAATGCAAGAAGGTTCAGAGGAGAAATGATTGGGTTATGAGAGTCTTAACCCAACCAGGGAATTAATCCCCTGATGGGATTAACTGGGTGGTGCCTGAAGGTGGGTGGGTGTGGCTGGACGAGGTGGGTCCCTGGGGGTACGCCTTTGGAGTACATATTTTGTATCCGGCCAGTGGAGTCTCTCTCTCTCTGCTTTCTGATCATCATGTGAGCAGCTTTCCTCCTCCACATTCTTCCATGATGTTCTTCCTCAACTTGAACCTTGAGGAATGGAGCCAGACTCCTATGGACTGAGACCTCTGAAACCGGTAGCCCTCAAATAAACTTTTCCTCCTTTACAATTTTTCTGATTGGTCTTTTAGTCACAGCAGTGAAAAGGCTGACTAAAACACGCACCATTTGCGCTCTGGCCAGCTATGCCTCTGCCACCACAAGACACCTTCTCTTTTTTTTCCAAATGCCCTGTCTTCCTCTCTCAATGAATGTCAAAGTGAAAAATATTTCATAATTTTAAAAATAAAGATGTATGTCCTCTGTTCTCCATCTTAAAGCAGATTTGCTAAATTCTTCCTAGGTTTCTCTCAAACACATTCCACCCCAAATGAATAAAGTTGCTTTGCATCTGTATATGATTTTTGAGTCCCCCCCCACCCCCACCCTGCTGTGGGGCTGGGGCTTTCATTAGAAAAAAGTTCTCCACCCTTAAAGTAAAGTGCATCTTATATTTTTACAGTAAGGCTCGCACCAGTCCCAGCCAGAGGGCAAGACTGGATCCAGAGGGCTGCTATAATGACAAGGACCCTGAGGCTGACCGGGTATGTATCATGCACCCTTTGTTGCTTAGGATTTATCTAATCATGGCTGCTCCATGAAAGAGGCACTATGGTCAACCTAGTTCTGAGTGGAAAACAAACAGGTTTCAAGTCAACGAGGTAAATTTTAACTTTTTCACAGAGGTGAAAAAAATCCAATATGGTCAGCAATGGGGAATTAAGAAAAAGTGTGAAAACGAAATAAAGCAAAGCAATGCTGTAAGGCTGCGATTATAAGGCCAGCAGGCGACCTGACCAAGGTCAAGCAGCTATGAAGTGACAGCACTAAGCTTCACCTTGGGGACCTGGACTTGGGCTCCAAGCCACCCTGGGGTTCCAGGTGTGTTATGGTGAGTACACTTCCAATGCAGGCCTTTCCACATGGACCTCCTTTGTGGGCCTCCCTTCCTGACTCTGCTCCAGGACAGTGTCCCCTGGGTCACAAGGCCTTCCCCTTAGAAGCCTGGAGATGGGATCCCACCCTCAGACACACTGCAGAGGCTGATCTCCGGGTTCCTCCTCCTTCCCTCCAACGAGCTTTTGCACCAAGGGACTTTCCCCGATTTTGGTTTCCCATCTCCTGTCACCACCATAAGTCACCGCAGGCACTTTCACACGCTGGCAGGGGATGGGTCAGTGGTGGAAGCTGAGAGCCACAGGTGTCCTTTCAAAATGGCCCTGTAGTCCTTCTTGTTTGTATTTTTTGTTCTTTTTTGAAGAAATAGGAAGCAGGGACTGGAAGGGAGTAAAAATAGCAAGGCTGAGAGCCCCACAAAGTCTCTCTTGTGCTGGGAGCCTCTTGGGCCAAAAGCAACACTTGGCGTGGGAACAAGGGGCCCATCTGTGAGCAGCCAGGACCCGCCTGCTCCAGCCACCTCAGGCACCAGTGCTAAGGGCCTGGCTGCACCCTGGCTTCCTGGTAGGACCCACTAATCTTGGCAGCGGATGGTGTGAGAAGCAAACCCACCTCTAATCACCTTCTCCCTGGGCTCTCTTTCAGAAACCCAGGATCAAATAAAGATGAATTAGCAACTAGCAGGAGCTGGAAATTTCCTCTCCTGCTGAGGAGGGCAGAGGAAGGAGGAATGGGTGAGCTGGGAGTCTATATTTAGCAAGGTCTGTGCTGCAGAGCACAAAAGATTTCCTGCAGGTCCTCAGAACGGCATTCACTCCCTTCCTGGGCGTGTGTGTGCCCAGCTCCAGAGCGCAGGGCACAGGGTGGGAAGAGGGAAGATGGATGAATGCATCCAGCAAGTACTTCCTGTCCACCCTGGGTCAGAGCTGTGGGTGAGAGATGATGATGATGATGGACAGGGAGCTGCCCTAAGGGTGGAGAGCAGGGGTTCTCAAGCAACTAAGTCACCTGGCAGGCTGGGGTCACCCCCTGAGCTTTAGGAGTGACCAAAAAACCCATCTGCTAATGGTTTCCTAACACTGTACTTTTAAGAATCAAAGTGGAGACCTGAGGACACAGAAAAGTCAGCCATTATTCTCCAAACTCCACTTAACAACTGGCTACAGAATAAAACACACGAAATGTTCTTCAATCATTTATTTAACCACTTATTCATTCTTTGATAGTAAGGGCCTTCTGTCAACATCAAGTATTATCCAGAGGCTGGGAAAATAGCAATGACTAGAAGAGGTAAACTAGGTAACAAGCTCTACCAGGAAGGGACCAGGAGGGCTATCTAAAATAGTCCAGAGCCAGGCCTCCAGGTCTAGATGGTCAATTATAGATTTGCTGAGACTTCCAAGCAGCAAACAGAGACTACTTAGAATTTATCCTTTACCAAAGGGGCTGGGAGAAACTCGGACCATGGCAACGAGGGAATGAGCCCCCGAATGTGCAGAATCCATGAGCTCCCAGGATCCTCACCTGCTGGCCACCAGAGTGGATGAAAGTCCCCCCAAACAGTCCCAAAGCCCATGTATTTCTTGCTATGTTCAATTGAAAGACATGATTTATATCCTGTTAAGTCTATCATAGCCTTAAAAAAATTCCACTTTGTATTCAATTGAGCTTTCATGTGGCAGCATTATTTTAACAGTTGTAATAAACTCTATAACAGTTTGGGGAGTGTTAATGCCCTAACACTTCTCTTCATATTTTCCTTTAAAAATTCAACATTAAGATTTTTGAGTGTCCTTGAAATAGGGAGTTATTTGTAGCTGAGGATTTTTTCTGTTGAAACTGAGTAAATATTCCAAGAACTCAGTATCCAGATAGTCCTTAAATCTGGGTCTTTCAACACTAAACATATTATATGTTTTTATTAAGCATTTTGGCATAAGAACACCAGGAAATTCCCTAGTTTAGACTCACTGGAGACATGGTCTGTGCTTACTTGACCTAACTTTTCTCAGAACTGTGTTAATGCCAGGAACAGGGACCGTGGTATCAGATCAACAGCATAGATTTGAATCTAGCTTAAATAAATGGCTTAATTTCTAATGGTCTGTCACAATGGCTCACTGTCACACAGTGAGCTCATAGCTCATAGGTTTGATGGGGAACAAAGAACCCAGCACAAAGTTGGGCACATAGTAATCACTCAGTAAATGATGTTTATTATTATCAGTCAACAATTGCTTCATTCAAATATGTTTTTGGACAAAAACATTCTGTAATATAAAACTTTCTTGTGTGTGGGGGGGGATGTTGCGGATAGAATACAGGACCCGTGCACTCTGGGCACATTCTCTATCACTGAGCTACACTCTCGGCCCCTATAAACGTTTTGAGCTGGCATCTACCACAAAGCATTTCTTCCTTAAAACAAATAAGATTTCTAAGAATTTATAACAACTAAAGTGTTCAATTAAAAATGTAATTTTTACTTAGCTCGGGAAAACTAGATAACACCAGCTACAAAGGATGAATCATGTGAGAGAGAACATACTTGTTTTGAATACAGCACCTCTTTAATCAGCAGGTGACCGTTTTATGTCATGTAGTTGAGTCCTTAAAGCAGCAGAAATGAGCATGCTTTATCCTGAAGAAATTCCTCTTTTGAGACCGCTCTGACTCGCATCTCACAATCTTGGAGAGAAGGTGAACAGAAAGTGATTCTGACGCTGGGGGAAGACTATTAACAAAACTTTACTCACCAATGCAGTCCAGTTAACTTCATGGACACACTTAAAAATTAAAAAGTATGAAATATAAAACAGCTAAACGTACCTGAAAGGAAAAATTCCAAGTATCCGCTCACCTATCCAAACATACATACATATATGAATACATATAAGAAAGGTTAAGTATGAGTTACCAGGGATTGAACCCAGGGGTGTTAACCACTGAGCCACATCCCCAGCCCTTTAAAAAAATATTTTATCTAGAGACAAGGTCTCTCTGTGCTGCTCAGTACCTTGCTAAATTGCTGAGGCTGGCTGTGAACTCACGATCCTCCTGCCTCAGCCTCCTAAACCACTGGGATTACATGTGGCTTGTAGAACATTTTAATTTCATCAGAAAGTCTAATTCTAAATACCTACACATTCAACACATGTACGTTTTCTTATTAGTTATGAAAGGAGCTAGGTATAGTGGCCTATGCCTGAAATCCCAGCATCTCAGAAGGCTGAGGCAGGAGGATCATGAGCTCAAAGGCAGGCTCAGCAATTTAGTGGGGACCTGAGCAACTAAGAAAGCCTCTGTCTCTAAATTTAAAAAAAAATAAAATAAAATATATATATATATATGTAGATAGATAGTTAGATATAGTTATAGATATAATATGGGCTGAGGATGTGGCTCAGTGGTTAAGCGCCCCTGGGTTGAATCCGTAGTACCCCAAACAAAAGACGGAAAGCAGCTGTTATGATTTTGAAATGATATGAAATATCACCTGTGAACACTATTTTCATTTGTAGTATGTACAATGTACAACATAGCATAAATTACAACCACTACTAAGACTCCTCTGACTTCCCCTCCCCGCACAGAAACACTTAAAAATATATACTTAAGTGGGCCACGGTGACACACACCCGTAATCCCAGAGACTTGGGAGGCTGAGGCAGGAGGATCACAGCATCAAGGCTAAACCCCGCAACTCAGTGAGGACCTAAGCAACTTACTGAGACCCTGTCTCAAAATAAAAATGAAAAAGGCTGCGGACTTAACTTGGTGGTGAAGCGCCTCTGGGTTCAATCCCCAGTACCAAAACAAACACAACACCTTAAAATTGGAGTGAATACTCATATTTTACTGCTGAGAAGTGTTGGGGGGAAAAAACTACATTGAAACTAACATCCATCCAAAACCCAAAAATCTAAGCATAAAAATGAAAGAATGAGTATAGCTGAGCATGGTCTTGAAATCAGTAATTTTGGGGTACTTTTTAGACATAGAGATCACAACATATTTACATGAAAATCACCAGGCCGTTTGTATTACGTTTTCTGCTAGTTGCTGGCCTCTACCCCTCACCTAGGATCTGGCAGTAATGTACCCTGTTCAAACTGGGCAGGATAATTTAGGTTTGGCAGCAAGAGCAACAAATCAGGCATTCGATTCTTTGGTTTCAAGTTTGGATATTTTAGTATCTAACCCTAACCACAGCATTGAAGGAAGAGCTACCATTATGTGGAAATTAGGCAAAGGTAACTGCCAACTTCATTCAGAGAACATGTCCAGTTCTCACATTCTCCATCAACACCGTCTTGCAACTTCATTTTATTATTATTTCAGAGTGAGCAGCTGAAGAGGAGGCAGAATAGGACCATGATAAGAACCTTTGTTTGTCCTCCATACAATTAAACAGATGGAATTATGATGGGAACCACTCTTTTTCAAGGTCGACAGGTCTGAAGGTCTATTTAATGGAATCAATTTCTTCTCCGTTATTTCGGCAGGATTTCAATGTGTTTTTCTCTTAGATTTGTGGTCCTCAGGCTAGTGTACAAGGGCAGTGGTCCTAAGAAGGAAGTTACTCCAGGGGCTGCCAAAGTCATTATGATCCTAAACAGTGGCATGCTAGGACTTGACTTCCATCTATGTTTAGTAATACAATAAAAAATGGTTTTGAGAATCAAGAACTAGCACAGCAATTCCATGACAAGTTGGCCTTTTGTTGGCACACTAAAACAACAACAACAACAACAACAACAACAACAACAACAAAAAAAACGCTTAAGAGGTTATCTTTAAAATCAAAGTCTATGTGGGAATATTATACCCCTACACTCCCAAAGATTAAAATGCATATTTTATGCTTCTGATGCAAGAACTATGCATGTCCTTCTAGAGCACTTGTAGCACTTCCAAAGTGCTGTGACAAGACCAATCTCATTTGATTCCACAAAATTCTGCAAAAGAGATAGAGGACGTATAACCACCATTACATAGGTAAAGAAATGGATTTTGGCAATGTTAAATAATTTGATGAAGGTTAGAAAACTAGTCTGTTCTCCTGACTGTGGAAAAATCTCAGTGTATTTCTGTTAGGGAAGCATTCTACTTGCTAAGTGCATTTTAAAGGTTAAATGCCTTTTGAAGAAATGAGCAGAACTGAAGTAAATTGTTCAGGGTGCTAGAGTGGTTAATGGATAAGCCTTAATATTTGATGTAAAACAGGACTTTAGACTACAGATGGGGAGGAGGAATACAGAGAAAAAGTGTTTTTCTGAGATTAAGTTTTAAAAACACATTTAAAATAATCAGAGTCAGAGCATTTCTGTTTCTGATACCTCTGAGCTATTTATTCTCCACCTAAATAAAAGAATTTGTAGCAGTTTATGTAAAAGACAGATATATTTCAACCAATAAAATGAGAGAATACAGCCATGGGGTTGAGAAAAAAATTTAATTTCTTGCTCAAAAAATTTACAAAGTCTTCGTTGTTTAATAAAAGAAGTTCATTAGAAAGCAAGCAAGCAAGCAACCTTTTCCTCAACACCAAGTCTAAGAGGAGTTTAATAAGTGGGAAACAGTTCTGGAAGTAGAAAGACAGTAGTTAATAATGAAGGTTACACTTTGCATCTGGGTGATTTTATTTTCTAAATCTTATTCTAAATGGCAATCATGTTATGCAGAAGAAAACTATGTGTAAGCAATTATTTAAAACAACAAAGTTAACTGGGTAAACCATTCTGTACATTTTCTTTTTTCCACAAGAAGCCTAGTGTTTGGAGTCTCATAAACAAGGTACCTGTACTGGACATTGCAACGTGCTCATCCACATCTAATCTCTTATAGTGATATAAACTTCTGATTACACATATAGATACTCAGAATAAAGATGAAATGTTTGGGGCTGGGGATATAGCTCAATTGGTAGAGTGCTTGCCTGGCATGCACAAGGGCCTGGGTTTGATCCCCAGCACCACAAAACAACAACAACAAAGATGAATTTTCCCAGCCTCCTTTGCAGCTAGATGTGTCCAGGCAGGGAATATTCTAAGCTCAAGACTGTATAGAAATTTCCAAGCATTTGCCAAAAACAAAAACAAACAACAATAACAACAACAACAACAACAAAACAATGTGGCAAGCACACATCTTCTTGCTGCCTGGGAAAAGAAATGTTCTTCTGGACCATGAGGACAAAGCTATAACCTAGGGATGGTGGAGTAGAAAGGCAGAGGGAATCTGGTTCCTTAGGTCTTTGTGGAACAGAGCCATTCATCAGTGGACTGCTACTGCCAGACTGCTTGCTATGTGAAAAGGAAATACATTCCTACTGTAATAAGTCACTGTTATTTTAGATTTTATATATGGATAGATGATCGTAACTATTCATCTAATAGCAAAAAACTGAAGTCCAGTCCAAGATCTAGAAAGAAACAGCTTCTAAATGATTCACTTTACAATCTCACATTCCAACCTAAACCTCTAGGCATCTAAATGATCATGCCGGGTTAAGAAGCCCAGGTTCCTGATTCCCAACTTGTCTAATTCTCTTTCTAAAATATCATACTGCTAAAACATAACTTCATCAGTTATGATTCATTCATTTTCCACCACCCACCAATCTAAACATCACAACCTCACTTCCAAACATTGTCAAACACAGCAGATGCAGACACTATGTTGGGCCTAATTTTTCACAAACCTTAGTCTTCAGTATTTCACTAAACACAGGCTTCATCTAATCATTCATTGGGTTGAAGGCTTTGAATTCTTTGATCTCTACCATCTTCTTCTCTCAGCCCCTACAATTTTAGATCAAAAGAGAGAAGCAAAGATTCTTCTGGGGAAAACCAATTAGCTTTCACACACCTGTGGAACAGCTTGGTTTTTCTTTTCCAGTAATGACAGAGTGACATGACAGAGTGACATGCAGAGCTCTGAGTTTCTCAAAGACACTGAGGCCAGGCTCCGTGGCACAAACCTGTAATCCCAGTAACCAGCAAGGCTGAGGCTGGGGGATCACGTGTTCCAGGACAACCTGGGCAACTTAGTGAAATCCTGCCTCAAAAACAAACAGAGAATGAAGAAGCTGGGGCTTTCTGTGAAAAAGAGGCAAAAGTATTTGTAGATTCCATCTGCCAGGGATGCAAGTGTAGAAAGTGTCATTTTTTTTTTTACTCAAAATAGATTCCAGCATAATATAATATTAGGTAATAGAGCCAAAATTCCAGAGAAGAACAAGTAACTATGCTAACTAGTCTCAAAACTCTCCAACAATAAATTGGTGCTTCTTTCCTGCAAAGATTAGAATATGGAACGATTTGGTTTTTAACTTGTGAATCCCCCAAAGCAAAAAGTTCCAAAAGGTCTCACATGGGTGCTATTAATCACAAATTAAGCAGATTTAAATTCCATAGAGCAAAGAGCAGATTCCCTCCACCCCCTCTTATTAAAATAAATGTAATCAACCAAGGTCCCACAACATGACACAGGTACACAATGTGGGTTTTCTGAATGTTAAGTGAATGTAGCTGGGAGTGGCCACCTTTTTCATATTTTATTCTCAAAAATTATAGATGCTGCCTAAATAACACTGATGTGAATGAGAGCTATGGGAAGGAGAACAGAGAAGAAATAGAAGGAAGGAAATGGGAAAAGGAGCAGGAGAGGCATTTGTCACTAAGTAGTCTGCCTGCTAAATCTGAATCCTGATTTGCTGCCATCCAAAAAGGGTCTGGAATTGCTGTTTGCTATTTTTTATTCCCCCACAAATGCTCTAGTTAACCCACGAGGCTTTGAACTCCAGCCAACGTGCTAAAATTATCTTCCTACAAGAAAACTGCTCTTGAAGCATTAGCAATTTCTTATCTGCAGGTCTCCAGGAAGGATTCCAAATTTATTATACTATAGAAGTAGTTGGAGATATTTTTTGTTTTGTTTTTCTCATCTCAAAATCTTAGCCTTTCACTTGTAAAAACTCCAATTTATAACAAGTTTTTGGCCTGGGTTTAGTTCTATTTCCTTCTTTCTAGATCTATGGGTAGTTACTGTCTCTCTGTAAAAGATGGTTTATCTGCTCTTGAACTCTGGTATGTTCTAAGTGCCTTTTCTAACATTCTCCCTTACTTTCTGCAGGAAAGAAATTTCTATAAATTAAAGGCCCTTGAGAGATGACTGCTCATCACACACAAATCATTAGGTCTCAAAAGTGGGCACAGAGGAACATTCTTTGGAAGCAAATGAATCAGATGCTGTATCAAAGTCTTCCTTGTTGTACATAAAATAGGCAGACACAGGTGGAGACTGAGTATATGGCTGTCTGGGAACTCTGTCCTAGATAGCTGTTTGTGCTTCCTTCCTCAGAGGAACAAACTGTGCATCTTGCTGTGTTACAGATGTGCTTTGATGAATGAACTGAGAGCATTTTTACCCCTCCCTTTAGAAATTATTACAGTGGGAAGTCCCCAAACCTCAGGAATAGAAAGGAACTGAGAGAAAGAAAACACGAAAAATTATTTTTTTTGTTAATTCCCTTTGAAGAAACAAACTTTATAAACTGCTTTAAAAAGCAGGAGTACATTTTTGGAGGCCCAGATTTCACCATCACCCTGGGAAACCTTGACCTCTTTCATGGCCACTGGGTCTGTCTGAGAAACATATGTGTGAGAATTAAATTGATAAACAACCCCTAAATAAGTAAGCTGCAACTTGATTCACCTGTCCATGAAAAGAATCTGATCCAACCATTTCAGTGCTGCATTTTTCACTGAAAAAAAAACTACATAAATTTATACCCATATATCTATAAATAAATCTTTTTCCCCCTCCAAGTATTCGCCACATTAATTATAGGATATGTATGAGGGTGTTACATGCATGGTTACTTGTGTTCCTGGGGAAACTGAGGCAAGCTAGAAGCCTATTACTCTACAAGGGGAAAATAAATCGTGCTGGAATCACACTGTGATTTATAATGAAGCAGTTAAAATAATGCATTGGATGTACACACAGTGTATGGATAGGTTTGTAAAATGCAGTACATGGGGAAAAGTATCCCTTAAATAAATTTAGCACCTCCCCCAAACAATAATGCACACTATAAGTATATGTTTGAGCAAAAAGGTAATATTAAATGCATTAAAATGGTTGCTTATCTGTGGAGGGAATGGAGTGCAGGGAGGGGAAAGTGGGGAGTAAATAACTGCATAAACCAAGGGAGAGGTTTTGCAGGGACCAGTGATGAAAATCTTTCATGAGTCATGTTGTATGAATATGACATGCCTACAACTGAGGTCCAAAACAAACTCACTTTTTCACACACATTTTCCATAACAATAAAATCATCAAAGATACAGGCATCCTATAGGTAGCCACTGAAGTGATTCAGAGTTCTGAAAATCCTTAAATTCAACGATTGTGCTATTCAATATGGTAGCCATTAAATGCCCCATGGGGCTACTGATCACACAAAATGTGGCTCACTCAGATCAAGATGTGTTGCCCGAGTAAACCACACACTAGATTTGAAAACTCAGAATGACAAAGAGAATACAAAATATCAATTTTACAAGGATATGTTGAAATGATAATATTTTCTACATATTAAGTTAAATAAAAAACATGATAAAATCATTCTATTTTTTATTTATTTTAATATGGCTATTACAATATTTACTATATTATGTGACTCACATTTTATTTATGTATTTTGGCAGGGGTACCAGGGATTTAACTCAGGATGTTTAACCACTGAGCCACATTCCCAGCCCTTTTTATTTTGAGACAGGGTCTCACTACATTGCTGAGGGCATCACTAAATTGCTGAGGCTGGCTTTGAACTTGGGATCCTCTTGCTTCTCCCTCCTGAGCCACTGGGATTACAGGCTTACACCATCACAATCGGCCTCACATTATATTTGGAGTGGACGGTGCTGTTCTAGAGGTTTTCCAAATGAGCTTGGGATTCCAGAGGGATCTTTTTAATAAAAATTTCTATTGAGCCTCAAATTGGAAGGTCCTGAAAAACATACTGTGGTCCTTGGCTGGAGGTACATAAAAGTGGCTCGGGATTAAATATTAAAATTCTCGTGAGGAATTGACAACAATTTTGAAGTACTCACAGCCTTCCATGGCTCTCATTTCCAAACCTCTCTAGAATGCAGCTCTTTAGAAATACATATCCAGACCCCAAAAGGAGACTATACAAAATGAAAATCTCTACTACAACTCATTCGGAAACTAGGCCTTAAATTAGATAAACCTGATAATTTTTCAAGATAGATGCAATTAATATGAAATTTAAGTATCCAATACAGGGAAGTACTTTGAAAATCAGAATGACCTTGCTATTAACAACTCAAGAACTCAGAAATCCCCTCCCTGCCCTCGCCTGTTTTCTGTTACTTGTGGACTACTTTTCCCACACTCTGGTATGAACGGACCCTCCACCTCCTGTTGAAGGCCTCTCTGCTCCTCTGGGACAAGATCCATGAATTGTCATCTTTGTGCTTCCTCCACAGAGTACACGCTGGGCACACAGTGGATGGTCACCCAAGAGCCATCCGATTAACTGAAACTCATGTTTCTAGAAAGGTAGGCTGAGACATTTGGAGGGGAATAGTCAGCAGCACGCTGTGCTTGATGCCCTCTTCAACACGGTCCCTCTCCTCCCTTTGCCATCTCACTCCCTTAAGCCCCTTTTGACCCGGGGTCCAACTAGACCCTCTCGGGTCTCACAACACACCATCCATTCCTGCTTCCCGAGCCTTTGCCTGTGTTGTTCCTCTGGGCTGAAATCTTCTTCTCTACGTGAAACTAAAAGCTGTTCACTTTTCAAGGGTCACTTCTTCTACAAAATTTTCCTAATCACCCCTTTTAAAAATTAACCTGTTTCTCCTTGTGCTACCACCTCCCTTTAGAGATGAGTTTCTCAGGGTAATTTTCCACAAAGGATTACTGTTTCTATGTGAGATGCTCGTCTCCCTCAGCTCTTGGACTCTGGAGTTGAGGACTGGGTGTGTCAGGTCCAAAACGAACAGCAGCGAGAAAGTCTAATGGAAACTGCAAAGCTATTTTTTGCGGAGGCTCTACAGACCACATTCATGAATTTAGAATTTATTATACAGGCAACAAAATTATTATACAAAATGCTATCAAAAGTTCTGAACAGGGGAACGCACAGGTTTTGAGATTATTGTTGCTGACAACATAGAGAACAAATGAGATGGAGTTGAATGCATTTGTATTAAAATTACGTGTCATAATGTACATTCGAAAATTGCATGTCAGTAATACAAGTGACAATATAGAGCCAAATTAAGATTTAATTATAAATTCAACATCCCTATTTAATTTAGCTATCAACTTAAATCGATGATTAAAAACCCAGTCACTGGCCATTTCAGAGTCCTTCCTCCCAGCATGTAACTGTTGTCATGACAACATGACTTCATCTGTATCTCATGCTTAAAGGGAAAGAATGAGCATCAATCAGCTTAAATAAAGAATACATGGACCAATTTTGAAATGTAAAGGGAACACGTTTCAACCCAAGGTTACCCAATATAATCCCTTTTAAATCCCCTTAAGTAGTAGAACTGGGACGGGCTTTTATAATCATTAAAATTATGCTTAGCATCTACATTCTTTACACATAATAACACACGCTTAAGTTCTACACACCAGCCCTGTAATTAGTCAAGGACTTTTCAAAACATTTCCTGCCCTTACACTGACATTATCTTAAAGCTGTGCAAGGCGGAGGTCACACATCCTTTTTCTGCCTCATCCCTTCTAAAGGATGTATTCTCATTAGGAACAAATTCCCTGATTCAAAGGAGATGAAATAAAGGAGTGGGATGGTGGCCCAACCTCCTACGGAAGTCAATTATCTGTCCCACCCTTCCAAATTATCTAAATGTTGGACAGCATTATAATGACTTTATAAATTAATTTCAAGATTCTGGAAGAACCAGAATCTTTTTGTGGCTCTTATTTAGTCATTACTCTAAATAAGAGCCACAAATGGATGAAGTTTTGACTAAAAGTTTATAAACTGAATCAATTTCTTCATTTTCCCCCATGCATTAGATTTTCATTTAACATGACCAACTGTCCACCCTCCATCTTTTTTTTTTTTTAACCAAAGGCATTTAAATTAACTGCATTGCTATCAGACTGAAAAGGCCTTGTGCATCCACAGTACTTCAGCAATAGTCTTGTCAGACTCAAGAGTAGTTCTCACTCCGGGGACACTTAAATGTATGAAAGTGTCTGGTGTTTCCACAATGACTAGAGCATCATGGTGGGCAGGAGCCCAGCTAAATGACCGGCTATGAGCAGACAGATTAGCTAGGGTAACAAACCATCCTGGTTTTCTGAGATTCAGTCAATATTAGCACTTAAAAGTTCCACATCCTGAGAAACCCCTCCATCCCAGGCAAACGGTCACCTCCAGTCCAGCACAAATAAGGAACTGACTCTTGCCAAACACCAGAGATTCCTTTCTCCTGGACAGTAAATATACGTTTGCCCCTATGTCTTCTAAGAATTCTCTTTGGTTTCATAAATCACCAGTCCCTTTCTGGCTGTGCCATTTATTTACAGTTCAGATTTCAAAGGGAAAGCAATTTTCCTCATACAAACTCATCATCTCAAAGTTCCCAGCCTGGAGCTAGTTTTTTTTTTTTTTTTTTTTTTTTTAAGTAATCCCTATAGCCACACTCGAAACATCTGATTGTTCAGCATATTGCCACTGCCTGATAAACTCTCCTGCAAAACCTATGATGGGGGCTGTTGATGCAAATCTTTCTTATGAGACTTAAACTCTGGGAGGAAGGAAAAATTTTATTCCTAAACTTCTCTCCACAATTTGAGAGAGACCACTGATTTCTAAAACCTGCTTTCTCTTATCCTTGATTTCCTTAATTTTTTACAAGTAATTTCCTCCATTGTTTTTAAGCTGAGAAAGCATTTTATACCACTGACAAGTATAAAAATGAAATTCTCTACTTATTCAAATACAAGATGCAATAACTGGAATGAGCTCTCTAAGGAATATATTAGACATCTTTATGCAGAAATACTGAAACCTTCTGTGAGACCAAGGTTAAGTCCCCATTCTCAGGCTATTAGAAACAACTGCTCATGGAGTCTCCAATGGTTTTCTCCTAGAAGTGTTTTCCTTACATGGTCATCAAAGGAGCACTGGTTCTTCTTTGGCAATGGTATTTGGAGGCCCCAAAGATTTAATATCCCTATTTAATACTAGAAAACATTTTTAAGAGCAGATAAAGAAATTCAGTCACCCAATTCTTTTGACATCTTTTGAGTCTTAATCTGACAATAGGTGCAGAGAATTTGTTTTAATCATTAAAATTGGTAAAGGTAGTCCCCTAACTTCCTGGTCTAGATTTGAACTATTGATTTAGAGGTAGGAGGGCCTCCATGTGTAATGAATCCTTTATTGTTCAGATATGAGCATTAACTGCAATGCACATCCCTATGAGTCAGTTTATGAGAACAGTTATCAGATAAAACAAAAAGGCAATATTAAGATTCAGTCTCTAAAACTGAATAAAAGTGCTTTCAACACAAAACAAATCTCCTCAAATAAAACTCTAGACTTGGATACGTTATAGATTATTTTGTCTTAATATGCTTGCTTTTGCAAAGGAATAATCCAAACAATCCTTTAAAATGTCAAAATCCCTAATATATTTAGGTTTGCCCAGTTTTACATGTTTTAAGTTACCAACTAACTTTTAGAACTAACTCTTTAACAGTAAATATGAAGCACTCATTTGCTTATTAATACACTCGGGAACAGACCAGGGCAGGCATGCTAGGTGCTATCAGTCCCTCCTGAAGCCTGCAGTCCCACAGAAAAGGGTGGTATCTAGCCAGTAGGGTCCAGTCACACTGAGTGTTCTGGGAGAAGTAGGTAGAGTTGCATGGGCATTGTAGCCTGGGCTAATACGGCTGGTGCCCACTAGACTGTGAGATCGGTGAGGACAAGGACAGAGTGAATTTTGTTCATTGCTTATCTCCAGGGCATGTCTAAGGCCTGGCACTACAGCAGGTGCTTTAAAAGAATTTGTTAAATGAATTCCAAGGCCTTCCATGCTGAACTCCAATAGAAACATCTGTAGGTAGCCTATAACCACAAGTATTTGTTGAGAGCCACAGGAAAACATATATTGGAATAATACATGCCCCTTCTCCCAAATATGTAAGCTATTCTCCAATTCCCCTTCTGGATCTGCTCTCCTTTTCCATCCTGTCATGCATCCTGAGAGGCTAACCTATGTCCTATGCCACTGAGCTCCCCTGGCAGGTTGGCCAACAAGAGGCTCAACAGGCCATCAGACTGAAAGAAGAAAGAGGAGGAAAGGGTGAGAGTAGATTCCAGAGCTTGCTCTCTGCCTTGGCATGGATTGGAAGGAGCTAGAGTCAGGCCACCCTCTCCTACATCCACAGGTGCCAAGCTAGCTCTGCCTGAGCTCCAGGAACCTTCCTAGCTGTTGCCAATCCCGGAGGGCATCCCCACCCCCTGGAGGTTCTTCATCTTGCCCTCACCCTGTGCCTTCTTTAAACTCTGCTCTAATCCCACTGATTGACCACCTACTTTTTGCTAGGGCTCTGACTCAAACAGCAATGTGTTATCTCTGTTCTTTTCCTAGGATTGCTGGGACAAATACCACCAACAGAGTGGTTTAAAACAACAGCAATCTATTATCCCACAGTTCTAGAGGCCAGAAGTCCAAAATCATGCTCCCTTCAGAGCTTCTAGGGGCGTATCCTTCTTTGCCTCACCCAGCTTCTGATAACCTGGACATTTCCTGATTTGCACAGCCCAACTCCGATCTCTGTCCCCATCTTTACGTGGTCATCTTCCTCCACAGCATTCCTGTGTGTGTGTGTGTGTGTGTGTGTGTGTGTGTGTGAGAGAGAGAGAGAGAGAGAGAGAGAGAGAGAGAGTGAGTTTGTGTGTGTATCTGTATGTCTATCCAAATTTCTTCTTATAAGGACACCAGTCTTCTGGATTAAGGCGCATCCTAAAGACCACATCTTAACTGGATTACATCTGCATTCCATCACCCTATTCCAAAATAAGCCAGACTCATAGCTACCATAGATTAGGACTAATGCAAATCATTTTGGAACACGTGATTCAACAAGAGGAACACAATTCAGTATTAGCAATAGCTAATGTATTCAGAAATACATTCTATACCCAAAATTGTTTAGGACAGGGAGAAACTAATACCAAACTACACCCTTAGGATCTTGCCCAGGGCCACAGCAAGTGTATACAACAAATGTGAGAAATGTGTGCTCCACAGACCAAAAATTCAGTGTGGAAATTGCACATATTTTTTAAAAGGCTGCTGATTCTAGGTTCTATAAAATGAGAGGAAGAGGAAGAGAATGAGGAGAAGGAAGAGGAAAGAACAAATGAACAAACCTGAAGGTGTCTAACTACTTCTCTCACATCTACAGATGAGGAAGAAGGGATGCTGTGTACAGCGGGTGAATACCTCTAGTCTCAAGCACTTCCGCTTCCGGTGATTGCACGAAGACTGGAGAATAAACCTCTTCAATCTAACATGAACTGAGATTTTCACTCAACAACTTACTACTTTGGGCTGGACTCTAAGATCAGATCTGAGAGTACATATGTGAAGGGGACAGGGTCACTGCCTTTAAGCTACTCACAAGGCCAGCAGGGTCAGAACAACCTTGGGCACTGCTGCTCACTCATTTCTTTATTTTACTGAAGTACTCAAAGCATAGTTTTATATCTTTCTGGTGATTCGGGCTGCTACTCCAAATATTAACTGCCACCATAAGGCACTAAATACTCTCTCCACCCCTGCTACCGACATGACCTTAGACCACTCAAGATTTGTTCCAGGTCCTTCTCTTCCCACTGCCCAAGTGCTTCAAATGTGTGGCTCCATCATCCTTTCTCTCCTGATCCTCCTATCACCCAGGTACTTCTAATCCACTACATCTGATCTTTGTCAACTATGAAACCATGTTAGACACAAGTTTAAATTAGAATAAACAGCCTCTGGGTGAGGGCCTGGAGGCTCTTCATCACCGAAGTCACAGGCCTCTATTTTTGGCTTTTGCCCTTGTTTGCAGCTTCTGATCAATGGTTTAGTCCCCCGCCCCCAGCCTCCACACCATAGTGGTTTCCTACTTGAGGAGTAATCACAACTGATTTTGTCTAATTATATGCTTAATTACTATCTGACTTCTGCAATAGAATTTCAGCTCCTTGAGGCTATAAACCTCATGGAGGTTTGCAACCAGCACAATACCTCGCATATGCTACAAGTTATTAATATCTTAAGGAATGGTACCGGGAGAGATTGATCCAACGGAGTGTTACGGTTAAATAATGGATTGTTCTGATCAAGTTATGGTTACACAGGAGTGAGAAGTACTGGTATACTACTGTACAGTAGGGTGACTTGTAGTTAATGACAATCTACCATATACTTCAAACGAGCTGGAAGAAAGGATTTTGAATGTTTTCACCATAAAGAAAAATAAATGTGTGAGAAGCTAGATATGTTTATTCTGATTTAAACCTTATGCAATGTATCAAAACACCACTCAATACCCCATAAGTATGTATAGTTTCTTATATTTTTATGTGTCAATTAAAATAAATTTAATAATAATAAAATATTTTCCTCTTCTAGAATTTATGAGTGCTTACTGCTCCAGACACCATATGAAACACCCATGTGCTTGATCTCATGCAATTGTATCGCTGGCCTAGAAGGAGAATATGATGCCAGAAGGTCCCCGTACAGGGCACATAAATAACTTCCAGGCAAGGAAGGGATTTGAATACAATAAAAGAGAAAGAAACCCCACTTTCTCCCATATAAACTTCTTCTTTACAAAAACAGAGAACAATTCTTTATTCCTTACTTCTTAATTCAGGACTTGGAGGACAAACTCGAGGGACTCTCATGAATTCCTGCATATTTATTCAATGTAAACCAGTAAATTTAACTCACTCAAAAGACTTTCTAAAAATAAATTTTTATCATTCCTTCTGGACAAAATTATTAAGAAAACTTTCAGCTGTAATAAGATTTACACAAACTCATAAAATATTAATAATGTTTAAGGTTATTTTTGTTTCACATAAAACATTACCACTTCTCTATAAAATTCAGTGCTACAGTATATAGAAAATTTAATAAAATTAGACTTTAATTACAAATTATTATTTAGCACTGGACAAAGGGGTAAAAACATCAAATGCAAATAAAAATCCCCATTTCATTGTAGCAAGTCAATAGTAATTTTTAAATAGTGCTTATTTCAATTTTATGGAAATGTATAATTTTCTATAAAAACTCATTATGTCATACTGTTCCATTTAGGAAACACCTATAAAACTTAAATCAAGCCACAAATATACTTATGGTAACTCTGAAATAAATATTTATGTTTCTAGAGTTCTCTTCTTCTGAGAAAAGTAGTAGCTGAATCTTTAGTGATAATAAGCTCTAGATTATGATTTCCAACCTATTTTAATGCACCTATGTCTATTTCATTGCAATAATCACAGAACTGGAAACTTAGGGCTTATGGGTTAATGTTATGCAATGTGTGAATTAGCCAAGGTGCTGGTTCTTGGACCAACCCCAGGGGCAGATGTTTTGCTTTAACATTCAAGTTGGCTGAGGCAGTCTACATCCTTTGGCTCAGGACTAGACACCTTTGGAAATCATAATACTAAAGAAATTTCCAAATTTTAAAAAAGTAGAAAAGTGTCTCTGGATTAAAGAGTGGTTACACACACTTAACAGCTGTGACCCCAGAGCCTCTGACTACTAATGTGCATGGAACCTACTGAGTGGGTGTTGTCGATGTGCTAAGTAGTGGGTCCGTGGGTCACAGTCACAGTCCTGGGGCTCAGGAGCTTCCAGGCTAGGAGGGGAGGTGAACATCCACAGACTCATGCAAATAACAAGGGACTGAAGGTTAGTGCTACAAGGGGGAGGCCCCATCTGCTCAGTTCACATACCTCACAGAAGAAACACAGGGCCAGCAGGCTCCAGACAAGGAGGGGTCCCCAAATCTCCAAACGCAGCTAGGGGCTAAAGGGCAGTGGCTTTCGATACACAAGCAGGAGGGTGGCTTGTATAGTATTCTTAGTAAGTTTAGATTGAGAAAAAAACCTAAATCATATTGAATTCAGTAGAGTTTTACCCAAACTTGTATTAGTCTCAAGAGTATCTACATATATCTGAATAAGAGTCACACACATATAAAACCCTTGGTGCATATGCAGAGTGAAATATCTTTTCAGTCCACACATGAGGAATTACCACAGTATGTGAAAGACAAATAGGATCAATGGAAAGACACTGGCCACACCTTCCCTGAACTCAAGAAACCTCCATTCGAATGGAGAGAAAGCAAATGGCACATGAGCGCCACATAAAGCAGACTGTAAAGAGACTCATGCTCCAGAACACTGGGAGGTGTGACTTGGAGATGTGTCAACGCTAAAGAAGCCTCAGGGAAGAAGCAGTGGCAAAATGACTGACTGAGCCACTCTCACGTGAATATGAGATCAGGTGCTGATACAAAAGGAGGAGGAGGATAGGCAGGAAACACCACATGGGGGACAACTGCCAAAGACCTGTGCCCACATTACCAAAACAGTTCTTTGCTTTACCTCAAACCAGGCAGCTTTGGGGCTGGACTAAGTCACACATTTTTCTACTCACACAAGCTGGGTAAGGACATTCGGCTCCTACACAGTTATAGTGGGACCCAGATCTATATTTGGTAACAGTCACTCTTTGAGATAAACATGACTATTCACCTGTAAGGTCATTTAGTGAGACTGGAGAAGAAGACTGAATACAAGCCACTACAGAAAAACACTGACTTGTCAATGGAAAGATTTTACTTCAGAAGAAACAGAAAAGATTCAATTATATTTAAACAACTTGGTATTTAAAGAAAAACTATCAAGCATCAATGAACATCTTTGGGGAAAAAGCATGGAAAATTACTTAACGGGGATCAATCTGCCAACTACAAAAAGGGATTTTTTTTTTTTTTTGCAAGGCAGTTGGATGGAGTGTCTGAGCTTTCTTTGGTTCTTATCCCCACCCTTAGCTGCATAATTCTTGACTGAAAACTTCACCATGAAAATTACTGAGACTTGTGCTTATAAAAAAACAACAAAAAGCTCATTTTATCCAACATTCCATTTCACTGAGTAACTAATTCATACACACATAAGAAGAATAATGTTCCAAATTCAAGATGACAATGGGAAACAAAGAAGATCGTTCATTACAGTCAATGAGCTCTGGACTTATTAATAAGAGTACTTTGAGCACGTCTTTTTTAAAAAATTAGGAGATACACAGGAAGAAGAAAAGATGACCTGGCATAGAAGCCTATGACCTTGGGATGCTTTCCACCAAGACAAGTTTCTCACCTGTACAATGAATATGGGTATCTGAATAAGCTCTGGATTTTTTCCTAGCACTTTCTGGTTTTTAAATTCTGGAAGGAAAGACTAAATACTTTATTCTGTTTAACAACTTTTCCCAAAAAAGTTGTAGGTTAATATCCACACAATTAATTAGAGATCCCTAGACATTAACATTCATATTTTTCGAGTTTCTAACTAATTAAAAGTCAAGATTCAATGTTCAATACACAATATATGTTTTTGGACACAGAATAGGCAGGATTCTAGAATAGTCCAAAGATTCCTATCTCTTGATGTACATGCCCTGATCAGTTCCCACTCCCCCTGCGTATTGGCAAGACCTATGAATATCATCCTGTGATTACATTGTACTGTAAATTGAAGGGATTTTGCATATTTAATTAGGGTCCCTAAATCAGTAGACTCACCAAAAGGGAGATCCCCTGGTGAGCCTGGTCTAATCAGGCAAGAACTAAACGGGGAAAGCACACACAGAAACCACCCCTGCCCCGACCTTAAAGGTAAAGGCTGCCAAGTTTAAGAGAAGATCTTGTGGCCACAATGGTGTCACATGGCAACCTCTAGGAGCTTCGAGTAGCCCTGGCCTACAGCAAGCAAGACAACAGGGACCTCAGTGAGACAACCCCAAGGACCTGAATCCTACCAACAACAAGCAGGTGTGGAAAAGGACTTGAACCTGGCTGACACTGGACTGCAGGCTTGGAGAGACTCCCAGCAGGACCCAGCTAATTTGTACTTGGAATCACAATACAGAGAAACTATGGGTGTTGTTTTAAGATACCACACCTGTGAGAATTTGTTACATAGCAACAGAAAACTAGCATAAGACACCTACGTTTTGCGGAATGAAATGAGGAGCTATTTCCATATTTCCCCACTTGCTGGGCCTTTTTTCAAGTACTTCCTGGCCCACAGTTTCCTGGAAAGTAGTCTGCCTCCTCATTTCTTCTGCATCCATTTTGGGTTCTTTTAGTCCCCTACAACTCTGGACTAAGGGAGCAGTAGCGAACTCGCAGTCTCACTGAGAGAAAGGTAAGAATGTCTACATGTTGCCAAGTGTGGTGGTGCACACCTGTAATCCCAATGACATGGAAGATTGAGGGCAGGAGGACTGCAAGTTCTAGGGCAGCCTCAGAAACTTAGTGAGACCGTGTCACAATGGAATATTACTCAGCAATAAAAGAGAATAAAATCATGGCATTTGCAGGTAAATGGATGAAGTTAGAGAAGATAATGCTAAGTGAAGTTAGCCAATCCCAAAAAACCAAATGCGGAATGTTTTCTTTAATATATGGAGGCTGATTCATAGTGGGATAGGGAGTGGAATAGATGAACTCTAGATAGAGCAGAGGGATTAGAGGGAAGGAGAGGGGGTAGGGGGTTATTAATGATGGTGGAATATGATGATCATTATTATCCAAAGTACAGGTATGAAGACACGAATTGGTGTTAAAATACTATGTATACAACCAGAGATATGAAAAATATGTAATAAGAATTGTAATGCATTCTGCTGTCATATATAAATAAAAAATAAACAACAACAAAAAACCAAAAACCAACTAAACAACAACAAAAAAAAAACCATAAAAAGGACTTGGAGACCAGCTCATTGGCAAAGCACTCCCTGGGTTCAATCCCCCATACAAAGAAAGAAAAGAAAAAAAAATCCATGTAAGATCCATTAAGAGACAAAGCATTCTCAAAGAGCATGCAATTAGGGTCTATTTGCCTCAAAGATACACAATACTAAAAAGGAGAAAGTTTGAGAGAGTATATGTATACTCTTTTTTAAACCACTAAGAATTACAGCCCTCTAGTTAGATGGCTCTCTTCTCTATCTTGTCCAATCTAATAGACTGTGTGCTCTCATGGCCTCACTGCTACACAGATGGATGCAACATGAAATTCAAATTGTATAGCTTCAGGGACAAGAACCAAAAAGGACAAAAGGAAATGTCCAAATCTGGTATTTCTCAAACTTTTTGCTCAAATGTATTTCAGCTCCCAGTTTATTTTCACAACAAGGTGAGATATCTGATTAGTTTCTCAAAGCAGAACTGGACACCTGCACCAGATCCCCTCAGCTGTGCTTACTTAAAAAGGAAGATTCCTGGGCTCCATCTGGGAGGCTAATGAGTCAGATCCTCTCTGCAATGAGGCCCAGGGAATGTGGATTTTTTTTACACATTGAATCTTTTGCACATGAAATTTGCAAAACATTCATCTACGTTGGTTGATCCCATCATTTACAGATGAGGAATGTGAGGCTAAGCATCTTGGTATAGTGCCTCAGTTAGTAAGAGAGAGACTTAGAATCCAGAAGGTAACACCTACCGACATTGATCAAGAAGCTGAAAATCAGTGTTGTTCATTTTCCACACATAGACTCCCCTCTATTAGTACAGATAATTAAGCATTGAAGTCAGAATGACTCGGTTGTGATAGCAAGAAGCTAAACACATTAGGAAAACGTTTCCATTTCACAGAGGTCTGTGATTAGTTCATTCTGCTGAAGTATGGTCTCTCCTCCCCACACAAAATGAGGCTTCCAGAACAGCCTGTATTCCTCCAATGCACCCCTGAAATTCTCCTGCTGCAGTAGTTACCTTCTAGTTTGGGGCTAAGCTTCTTTTACATGCAGAATGAAAACAACCAAGCAGGATCTTGGTTCAGCACCACCCCTTGTTACAGGCTAAACTGTGTCCTTTCAAGATTCATATGCTAAATCCCTAACTCAGTACCACAGAGTGTGGCTGTATTTGGAGACAGGCCTTTGAGAAGGCAATTAAGGCTAAGTGAGGTCATTATGGTGGGATCCTAATCCAATGCATCAGGGGTCCACCTAAGAAGGGGAAGAACACCAGGGTGCACACTAGCCAGCAAGAGAATAGCCATCTCAAGTCATGGAGAGTCCTCAGGGGAAACCAACCCTGTTGGCACTTTGGTCTTAGACTCTCCACCCCCAGAACTGGAGGGAAATAAATGTCTGTTGTTTAAACCGTCCTATGTGTGGTATTTTGTTATGGTAGCCCAAGCACACAAACACACCTATCTACAGTAACTATGAAGTATGACGTGCCTTCCTTGCCTGATACCCAGAGTTGATAAATGATGTGTCTGAAATGCTTTCCAGCCACACTTCTCTTCACACAGAGTGGATCTGTTTTCTGATTATAACGACTTTTTTTTTTTTTCAAGATTAAAACAAACTTACATATTTGGTGAATTGAAAACACATTATTTTTTTTTTTTCTGTGAGTATTCAAGTTTGGTATTTCTTTGGCCATGAAGTAGATAACAAAAGAGTTGGGCTGGGGATGTGGCTCAAGCGGTAGCGCGCTCGCCTGGCATGCGTGCGGCCCGGGTTCGATCCTCAGCACCATGTACAAACAAAGATGTTGGGTCTGCCGAGAATTAAAAAATAAATATTAAAATTCTCTCTCTCTTTAAAAAGTCAATAAAAATGTGTCTTAATTTTACACAATTAAATCTAAATATATTCAGGAGATCAATTCAATGGAAGGAAAAGCAAAACCATCTCCCTCCTCCTTCCCCAAGACCAATCTTCAATGGTTGACATAAATAAACAGAAAGACTGGAGGGAAACTATGAGGCCAGATTTCCTTCCCGCCTGTCCTCCCCTGGGTCTGGTCTTCAGGATGGTTTCTTCCCTGGAGTGAGGTTCTCCTTCCCAGAGATGAAATATCAAAGTTCCCAAAGACTTTCTACTTGTTCAAATGTAGCAGGCAGAAAAGAGGTCAACCATCTTCTTTTGGAGACCAACAGGTGACAGGTCTCTGCCTGTCACTTTTGAGCTTTATACAGGAAACTGAATTTCTCTTTGTCATTCCCCTCTGACAGACATAGCCCACTCTATGGGTGGAGAGAGAACAAGGAGAAGCAGACAAGGGAGACATTGCTTATACTGGGGGTTGCAAAAATAATAGCAGCTGACATTTATTGAACATTTATGAGTCAGAACATAGTTCTAAGCACTTTGTGTATATTGCTGATTTAATTCTCAATATTTCCCATCTTACCAGGCAGGACACTAAGGAACAGGGAATTTAAGTGGCTTGCCTAAGGTGGCATGGGATTCGAACCACCAGGGTCTGTGCTCTTAACCATCACACTCTCAGCTCTCCATGGAGAACTGATACCACAGCAAAAATGACTTAAAGCATTCTTTCCTCCTGCCCAAGTTCTGTAGAGTACCATTTCAAGGTTGGCAGGGAAGGAACATACCTCTCCATAGCTTAAATATGAAATATAGGGAACTAGCAGGCATTTTCCAGAAGTTCTTTTCCCTGCCATTCTAGGAGGTACGTAAATACGATTTTTCTCAGCAATGGACATAACAGCTAAAACGGCTTTGTACAATGTCACAGTGAGTCTCAGTCTCTAAAAAATCCAGAGCCCTATTTACTAGGATTCTTTTAAACTATGATATTTTGATCCCTGAATCACAAAGCCTCTTGGGAGGGAAGAAAAGAAGTAATTGAAATGTTACTGGAGAGTTTTGATGGTTGATGAAATGATCCAAGGAAAACTCGGCACCAGCAGCCATTTGGCCACAGTGCTGGGGGTGGACCACACCACGGACTGATAAGTTGGCCTTGGTCCTTGGAAGCAAAAGAAGGCATCAGGCGACCAACTCCTGTACAAAGGATGAAAATGGAGGGCTCGTATCTCAGCGATCACAAATCACAGGCACAGGGTACCTTTCTCGGGAGTGATAGCGTAGGGGTCATGTGGGAAACTCAGAAGGGGCTGACCTCCTGGGAGCTGGGCCCTTTAGTGCTGAGATCTTTAGCATTTGTGTTGTCCTACAAAAGCTTGTGTAACTGGGCCTAGAATAAGGTATCCGTTCTCAGAAGCTGTCCCTGGGCTCCACTCGCACATCAGAGAAGCCCACAGCACAACAAAGGTCAAGAATCCCTGCTTTTACACTACAGCCATGTTTTTGTTTTTTTTCTCAAAACACAGATCCAATGTTGCCATCACACGGTTTCCCATTATCTTGCTTTGATCTTCACTAAGACCAAAGGATGCAATAATCTGGTCACCTTCCAGCCTCACTTGGCACTGCTTGACCCTGTGTGTCTGGGCTCACAATAACAGCTACCTTAGCAGCTCAAACTTGCCAGCCGCCAGCCAGGGCTTTAGCTTGTGCTCCCCTCTGCCTAGAATGTGCTTCCCACTCCACTGCACCCCGCCCCCACTGACCCAGCTAACCCTTTTCCACCCCTGTAGACCTCCCTGTAAACATCACCTCCTCAGAAAGGCTGTGCTGGGGACTTCAGCAAGATCCCTTCCCTTGGCTCTACACTCTCAGGGCTACAGGAATGTCCTCCTCAAGCACTTTCCACAATCAAAAATCTGCTCTCTTGTGTTGACCTGTCAGCTCCATGAGGTGGGAACTATACCTGAGTAGGAATCTATCCCACTACTGGCCCATGCTATGAAATCAGTTAATATTTGCCAAATGAATGAGCTGAAGAAAAAAAAAAACAATCTAAATATTTGATAATGGAACTAATTAAAATAAATCATTCTATAGCCAAGTTATTGAATAGCCATTAAAAATTATATAATAAAAGGAGATTTGTGCCAGGCATGGTGGTGTAGGCCTATAATCCCAGGGACTCGGGAGGCTGAGGCAGGAGGATTGCAAATTCAAAGTCAACCTCAGCAACTTAGCAAGGCCTAAGCAACTTAGTGAGATCCTGTCTCAAAATGAAAAAAGGGCTGGTGATATGGCTCAGTGGCTGAGTTCAATCCTTGGTACCCAAAAAAGGGGCCATTGTGGTTGTGCCAGGCATGGTGTCACACATACTCTCAGCTCCTTGGGAGGCTGAGGCAGGAGGATCACAAGTTCAGGGCCAACCTGGGCAACTTAGCAAGACAATCCCTCAAAATGAAGTGTATTTGTTGATAGGCAAATTAATCCATATATCTAATATTTAGTGTAATAGGTGAGAAGGGCAAGTTATCAACTTCAGCAATTTCACTGAAATTATTAAGAAGAAACAATAGATGCATAAAAATCTATTTTTTTTTTTTTTAATACAGAGAGACAGAGATAGTTCCACAGATCAAAGCCTGGAAGGATGTTCACAGAATCTACAACCACCTTTGGGGGTGGACCATGCCACGGACTGAGTTACAGATGATTTTAAATGGGGTATTCATGCTGATGTACATTGCCTAACCTTGTCTTCAATGAATGTGTTTTGCTTAATACAGTTAATAGATTAACAAATTTTTAAACTATTTAAAGCTAATTATTTTCAAAAATTATTAAACAACCCATAGGTGGTAAGCTACACTGAGCTAACTAAGGTCCATTTCAGCAGTATTATCTTTAGGAGGAAAGCAGAACTTTTCAGTTACATAAGGGATCACAGGACCTCTTGTGTGCACCAAGTGATCTTGAGCCAACTGTGAGGTGGCTGGGACCCAGAAGGGTCTTTTCAGGTCAGTATCGATTTCATTATCTTGTAAAACCACTTCAGCTATATTGAATTCCACTTTCAATGTATTGACTGACTAATCCACAAACAGTAAAAAAGACAAAAATCAGGGCAGCTTTAGTCACTATTAAAGACGGATTTCTTATTAGATAAGCTGAAATTAAAGTCATATTTTTCTCATTCTGGCGCGGTTTCACCACACTAAATCTCTAAGTATTAATCCAACCAAGAGCTAATGCCACAAAAGGAATTAACTCTAGCAAACCTGGGTACAAAAGATGAACATCGGGAATTTCTGAAAATCTGAATAAAGTAAGATTTCTAGACATAAGTCAAATGGAGTGAGGGAAACATCTCTGATAATAGTTACAAGTGCTCAGGTCCAGTTGACGCTTCATCGTGGTAAACAGGCACTTGGCCTTGAACAGGAGCATGTGGCTGGAGTGAACTTGCTGACTCATATTATCTTGAGTATAGACTGTTTCTACTTGAGTAACTTAACAGGTTGTCCCAGGGAGGAAATCAGTGACACATGAAGGAGAAAACAGAAGTTTTATAACAGATTCTAGTTTGAAAACCTTCAAGTTCCATGGATCACAATTTCTAAAACTCAGTTCCTGGACCACAGGAAAGCCAAGAGCTCAGATTGGAGGCAATCTTTTCAAGCTACTGCGTTGTCTCAAAATTATTTTGTTTCCTCTGCTTATGAATCCCCTGCCAGCCTAAGAAAACAACACAATTAAAAAGAAGCTCCAACACAATCCAGAAGCAAGAGCTAGCAGATGAAATACTGCCTGTGATCAGAGAATACTTACAACCTCCCACTGTGACGGGGCAGAGCCCTCTCAGCTCCTTGGCCACTAGCATCCTCTGGGTTCTGAGTTACTTTTCTTGGTAGTTGCCTATCCTTCTTCATGTGCTACCAAATAATCTTGCCCATTTGAAGCCGGGGGTGGGGGTAAATTTAGTTAGACCACACAGAATCAGATTTTGTGTGGGAGAATGCAAAACCTCTCCCACACCCACATGCTTGGACACTACATGGCTAAAGCTCCACGGGCAAAGAGTCTCAACGTTTCCTTGGCTGGATGAGCTACTACAGGGCAGCTAGGAAAGATGAACTAACTGACCACTGTTAATGCCTCTGGTTTGAAAGACACTGATGCACGGTCTGCTTTATTCCATTCAAGAGACCAGATCTGGAAACCAGCATTTGGACCACACATCTGCTAAACAAATCCATCACCCAGGGGTGCCACTTAAATAGCAAAATTCCTCACCGGTCCCTCTTTCAAGCATTAAAGAAACCATTCAAAAAGCAGATATTTATTTCAAATTGTTTGAATAAACATGGGTAGGGGGAAGGCAAATAATGAAAAATTATTAAGATTCAATTTAGGAGACAAAAAGTCTTCCCAAGGTTCTTAACCATCAATACCCCAGAGGGGCACGGTAGAAATGGTGGGAATTGATTTTGTGAGAGGCTATTAAAGAGAGTGCTGTTCTCATCAGAAAGGCCCTCCCCTTTTTAACTGTAATCAATAATTTAAAGCAAAGCCAAAAATCACATCAACCAGAGGACCAAGAAAACTTTTTTTGTGTGTATGGAGTCCAAGGGGGTTAGACGCACTGTTTAGGAGTAAAATGAGAGTCTCCTAAGAAATTATTACTTTAAAGAGAATTGTCAGGTAAACATTTTAACTCTTTCCCATGGCTTGTCATTTTACTTACTTGAAAAAGAAAAGCTCAAAGTTAAGCAATGCAACTCCAAGTCTGTGCGTTAAAACAAGAAATCTATACCTTCTATTATTCAGACACTTGATTTCCTATCAAAGTCTAAACCATTGACTTGGAGTTTGATGGGCACAAAACACAATCAGAATTTGGCAGTATAATTGCAAAAAGTTGTTTGTTTTCTCAGTTCAGCAATTTTTAAAAATTTTAAGTTATAAAATCATCAGCAGGAAACTTTGATGGCTTGACTATAAATTATACTAAACCCATTCTTTATTTTAATGTGCCTTGTTCTCTTTAGAAATTGATTTGTGCCCTAAAGGATAAGAGGGTCTATTTAATATTTCAGAAGACCTTTTTTTTTTTTGATGTGACATTCCAATCCAATGATGAACACTTTGAAATGTACTTAAAAGTAAATAGTCATCTTTTCTGCAAAATGAAGGGCTGAGCATAATCTCTGTGTGCCTCTCTTAATAGAACATGAGGATTCCCATGATGTTCTGGTTGAAGACCACAACACAGAAAAAGCAGATGAGCTTTATTTAATAAGTAGATATGTACCATTACGCTGTGGCAATCCTTGCTTCTGTAACTCTGCAAATAGGGAATCATTCTGTCAACCTACCATCTCTCTATAAGACTAGTGTATACTGTAAGCACATACTGAATCATCACCTCTCTAGAATGTAAGAGAAGAGAGTCAGGAGGGCGAGTAGAGTGGACAACACCTTCAGTGTCTTTTACCAAGACTGTCATCTTCCACTGCACTACAGTGAGATTTTACGTTCAAACATTTGTGTTCATCACATGAAACGTATCTTTCAGCTGGGCATGGTGCTGCATCCCCTTAATCCCAATGACTCAGGAGGCTGAGGCAGGAGGATCACCAGTTCTAGTCCAATCTTAGCAATTTAGCAAGATCCTGTCACAAAATAAAGGGTTGAGACTATAGCTCAGTGGTAAAGATTCTCTGGGTTTAATCCTCGGTACAAAAGAAAAAAAAAAGTTTAAAAAAATCTCCCTAAAACTCAGTTTCTTTTTCTGAAAAAACAGGAATAATTATGTAAAAAAAATCATTTTGAGAATTGAACGAGACAATGGATGTGAACAGACTGTTCATATGGTAGGCAAAGTACAAATGGTCACCACGACTAACTGACTGGGCCCCAAAGATAATTCAAAGCCAATTCTGACACAAGAATATTAAGGCCACACACAATCTCAACAGCTGCAGAACCGAACTTGACCCAAGGGAGTTATTCCCGCTGCACTTGTGCTGAAAGCCCTTATTGTGATACACACTGTACTTGGATTTGAGTGAATTAAAACTTAATTCTTTCAACAATCTACCCTTCCTTTTTAAATACCAGAAGCTAGTACATCATATACTTATAATTAATATTGCTGTAATGAATGCTAAATAAATATGGAGTTTGCTTCTGCAATCCAACGTTGTTTCTGCCCCCTTCCTTGGATTTTTAATGGTTCATGTAATAAGTGAGAAATAAATGGGGTTTTCAGTGGGGTAAAGAAGAGAGAGGCAGTTGATGGTGGGCCCCTTTTTCCACCTTATTTACTGATGCACAACATTCATAGGCCCTCATTATTACCAGCTCCCAAACTATCTTGCCGCCTCCTGGGGACCTGAGGAGGGGTGGGAAAAAAGCACAGCAAAGCTCAGAGAAGATGCCTTCTCCCATTGCTGTTTGCTGATGCACACACGAGTGGGCAGGAAAAATGCCTTCCAGAGGTGGATGCCTTCCCTGCAGAAAGGGTTCACTTCCTGGAAGCAAAAACCCAAATTTCTGCATCTAAAAATCTATGCTTCCAAAAATAATGGCCTTGCCATCACCACTTAGCTTTTATAAAAACAATGTGCAGATAAGCTTAGTGGAAATCAATAAAACACAAGAGTTTTTAATTTCCCCTGAGTCGAATGGAAGGTACATTTTTTCCCAAGGACATCACAAATGTGTCGGGTTTTCAAACTACATATTTACTTTATTTGTTAATTTGCTTGCTTGATTATTTATTCTCGACTGTACTTCAGTAAACAGTTTATAAGGACTAAGAGAAGTGCATGCATTGCACAGACTATTACAAAACCTACTGAGTCTTGGTGTCTGTTATGCTGAGCTTCAGGGTGATCTCTGTGTGGCCATAGCTTCACTGGAAGAGAGAGATGTGCTCCAGGGGATGGCCTCACAGACACTTCATTTGCAGATTAAATACCATGCAAACAGACTTTCTAATCCAATGGCAGCAAAGATAACAATCACTGGGGGATTCAGGGAAAGCAAAGCCTGGCCTCAAAGAGATCAGCAATAGACTGGCCAGAGAGAGAGAAAAGAAGGGGAGAAAAAAAAAAAATCAAACAATATGCTACAATGAGGCCATTAAAAAAGCTTCTGAAAGATGAGCTAGCAAAACTTACGGTTACTGTTTCAGAAACAGATTCTTCTCTTACCATTCTGTCTTCAAAAGTGAATTTTTAAACTTCACTCACATTATCAGGAATGTAAAAGAATGGAATGTGGGGCGTGTACTCTGACAGACAGACCTTGGTGTGAATCCCTGATCCTTCTGGTCACTTGGCTATGCAACTTTAGCCTTGATTCTAAAGGCTTTCTAAACCTCACCAACCTTGTCTCTTAATAAATAAATCAAGCTCCTCCATACCCCCCTCCATCAGGTAGGCTGTGGTGAGGATTAAATTTCATCATGCTTGGATAGATTGTAACACAGGGGCATTCAGTAAACTGTGGTGGTTGTCACTCCCATACAGTGGATACTGTCAACTGCGTTTTACAAGGGAAGAAAGTAAATTTCTGAAAAGTTAATCAGGGATTCTCAACCTCAACGGAAAGATGTGGAGAAGTCTCATAAACACTGATAACCAGAGCTTTTTAAAAAAATAGTGTTCCTGTCACAGACTAGTCATAGCAGAGATCCTTTTTCAAAGCTCTCCAGGAGAATATAAGGCACCCTCAGGGTAAGAATCAATGGGCTGAGTCCATGGCCAATGGCAACACACACTTTTCCTTATGACCCATCATCTATTTATCTGTAGTAAATCTTCAGCCTGCCTGCTGTTCCAGGGGCCATCAGCCTCTGGGACCTGGACCTGTGAAATCTACTTTAGAGTGAATTCCATTCTGCTGGCTCTACAATAATATCTTGGAACAATAACACCACCAAATCAAAGGAACCCAAAATACACATCACTAATATTTTAGGAAACAACACAAAATAAAAGTAAGGGAAGAAAGACTACTGTCTCTTATGCGCCAGATATATACTTTACATTATATATATCTAAATATACACATACATAACACACAGAGATACTCATAAATTTGCACAAATTTTGGCATATATTCTCTCATATATTATTAGCTAGCTCAGTCATCACAGAAATCTTTTGAGGTAGGTAATATAAGCTCCTTTTTAAAAGTGAGGGAACTGAGGCTCCGAGATGGTTAATAACTCTAAACAGCAGATCTAGAATTTGACTCTTAGGCATATTTGACTCTAAATATCATTCTTTTCCCACTCTATCATTGTAAGTCAGAGTCAAAAACACATTTTCCTATCATGAACCAGCAAATATATACATGTATTTGTCTAATGGTAAAAAATGTTCCATAAAGTAATATTGAGCCTAAAACTGATATACTTTGTCTAGCCCAACCTCATGGAAATATTCCAGTTGTATCAGGTATCCAACCTGAAAATAAAAAAAGTGTTTTGTGTTTTTTTTTTTTTTGTGTGTGTGTAAGTGCTATAACCACTAGTGTGGATGGATAGATGGATACGGAGGCAGAGAGGCAGGTTCAGCAAACAGCTCAGCATTCCCATAGCCTGGCATTCCAAACATTTCAGACCGAGAAGGCTCTTTATGGAGCTACAACAAACATGAGGGGAATGGTTTACCCTGATAAAATATTGACCAAACATGTTGTAGTGCAGAAAACGAACGATCCATCCACATGTGCCCATATGGGCAGAGTAACAGAGATTAAACAGTGATTTACCAAATCTCCAATAACACCCATCACTTAAAAAACTGTTTCATCAGCCTACTCCAAACTGTATGAGATACTTTCTCTTCCTTTCCTGCGAAGCAAAGACTCAGTTCATGAAGGTATACACTGGGTTTATGGAGTCAAATGGAGGAAAAGAAAGCAAGGGACCCCTGAGTAGTAAAAGGGGGGATTCAGTTTGCTGACTACCTTGACTTCTGGTCATTTTGGCTTGAGTTGTGATTTTTAAATTTCTTATTTTGCTTCCTGGTATTAATAAAGAGTCCCGGGGGCATGTTTTAACAATTTAAAGCTCTTTCACCCCTTTTTACATTAACCCATTCAATCCTTAACCCATTAAGTTCCAACTTTTCAATTCTGTGAATATTTCAACAAAATTAACACAGTCACATTAAAATAGGTTGGAAATCACAATCTAGAGCTCCTATACTGTATTAAATTAATTTTATATTTATATGCTTATATTTTTCAATTATATTATCTATTATTTATATATGTAAGTCTTTACAGGTGTTCTACCTCTTGGACAATGGGACAAAATGGGTTAAGATTATGAAAATAATTTTCAGAGCCCTTTAGATGTGGGCCAGAGTAATAGCTACTAAGTGATCCTGCTTACTTTTTTAGAACCATGTGCAAAGAATACAGAAAAACATACCAAGAGAGCCTCAATTTCCTCGTACTAATTCCTACCCCAGAGTATGGAGCAAGGTGTTTGCTTTTGGCAAATGAATAGAAAGAAGCAAATACTGACAAGCACTCAACCTTTAATCCCTCTTCCCCAAGTAGGCACACTAATTAACACAGAGATCTATCACCTGGGGATCCTTCCCAAATCAGCACATCCCTGGGTTTCCTAGGCTTTTCCACCACTTTCTGCTTTTTTATAAGATAGGCAGACACCAGAGGGTATTTTAAATGAGAATGCTACACATCTTACCCCTTAGGAAGGTGGGCTGAGGGGCCCTTAAAAATATTTTATGGGACTGCTCGGAATACTCTGAAATTAGAAAGTTATAAAAATTCTGTGACAGTGTCCCCCAATGGGTATCCATTCACCTTCTCTCCCTTTGTCTCCTGACTCGCCCCCATCCCTCTCTCCCTCCCTCCCTCTTGCTCTCAAAAATACAAAAAATTCATACTGAAGTAATGAAAACTGCCAATTAAGACTAAAATTACTACAGAGAGAAGCATGAGGGAATACTCAGAATGTCTTGAGGAGGAAAACTGCAGCCCCTCGTCTGACAGGTCACCGACACAGCTTTTTGGTCCATTTCAGCAGCCACACCCTTATCTCCTGGTACAGTTACTAAGAGTTTTGGCGTCTCCTGGACAGCAGTTGTGGATGCTTTGTGGATGGAATGTGAAAAAGGACACTTGGAAAACTGATCAGGAGAAATGTATGAAGGGAATGGCTGGTGCCTTTTGTCCCCTCTTGCCAGTAGACCTTGTAGGAAGCCAGTGAGTAGGAGAGTAAGGAGCACGGCCAGCTCTCCAATGTCTAGTCCCGGGTCCTGCATGCACCACCTTGAGACTCGCCCCCTTCCCTACCCTTTCAGCAAAGGCTGAAGCTCCTGGGTCACCATAAACTAGCTGATGTCTCTGGTATCACTGGAAAACAGGCCAGCTGTTCATTGGCAGGTTCCACACTCTCTTAAAAATGGCCTCCTTCTACATGTCCTGGTTTATTCTGCTTATCTGAAGTTATTTTCTGCTTGAGCATACAATCACCACTCCTCTTTTATTCCCTTTCTGTGCTTTTCCTTTCATGGGAGAGTTGTTTCCATATAAGGGTATTTATAAAGTCAAATTTTTTACTGAGCTCTGGCTGCCTGGCAAACCTTCTGCTGAGTGCTCAGTGTGCCTTATTTCAGTTAATTATCAGCTACCCCAGGAGGCAGGTGCTCCTGTTAACCCTATTTTACAGAGCAGGAAATGCTTGATGTTAAGTGACCTGGCTATAATCATCCATTTTGTCAGGACAATGTTAGGATTTTAAATATTCAATTTCTATGCTGCAATAACACACACATCACAGGTCCAACTTAGGGTCAAAAATGAGAGAAGAGAGAGCTGGGGTTGTGGCTTTGGTAGAGCACTTGCGTAGCACGTGTGAGGCACTGGGTTCGATTCTCAGCACCACATATAAATAAATAAAATAAAGGTCCATTGACAATTGAAAAAAATATTTTAAAAAACAAGAGGAGAATCGGGTGCAGTGGCATATGCCTATCATCCTGGTGACTTGGGAAGCTAAGGCAGGAGAATTACAAGTTCAAGGCCAGTCACAGCAACTTAGCAAGACCCTGTCTCAAAATGAAAAAGAAAAAGGGCTGGCGATGAAGCTCAGAGGTAAAATGACCCTGGGTTCAATCCCCAGTAGCAGGGGAAAAAAACTAAAAATCAGGAGAGACTTCCAGTGGTTTAATTTTTGTAGCAAAGAAGCAATTATGAACACGTATTGATCCTACCAGAATCAAATACGACATTAATTTGAAAAGAAAATGAGTTTTCCATGTTTTTTTATTAGGATTGTGATTCTTGTTCACTTTTAGCCATATCAATGCCCATTCTACTAAAGATACAGCACTTTAAACACAACAGAAGCTCTGATGGAAGAAGACTCGGTGTTGGATTTAGAGCTATGATTCTTAAACCTAGCGTCTGGAGGAACTTCCTAAGGTTCCTGAGACTTACCTCCTGGGTCTCAGTCTACAGGGCCCAGGTAGGGCCTAGGTAGCCACATCTTAATAAACATCTAGGAGATTCTGAGGTTCACTGACTCCAGGCCAAACTTGGAGGAAACAGTGACTTAATGCTGAAACGAGTAAATGAAGGAGAAGTTCAAATACAACAGGTGAACTGGCTATTGAATCAAAGCCAACCAGTGGCATCAGAATGAGAAAAGATGGCTCTAAAATACAGCACAGCATAACGACCGAATTGTAAGAATAATTTTGTTGATCAGAAACAGGTATCTTTTGTTTGTTTGTTTTTTGAGAGAGAGAATTTTAACATTCATTTTTCAGTTTTCGGCAGACACAACATCTTTGTTTGTATGTGGTGCTGAGGATCAAACGCATGCCAGGCGAGTGCGCCAACGCTTGAGCCACATCCCCAGCCCCAGAAACAGGTATCTTTTTATAAAAGCAAATCTTTCCGTCTCTCCAAAAAAAAAAAAAAAAAAACAAAAACAAAAACAAAAACAAAAACAAAAAAAAAACCCCAAAGGAACCTGAATTCCTTCAGTTTGAGGACTCAGTGTCCCTGACAGCAAGATAAGGGATGCTTCTTCCTTAAAGGGGAGAAGGGACGGTCACCTCAGACTATCCCATTCAATTCATCTGACTCCCCTTTGGCCAAGTGCATGCTCCCTGAGCAACCCCTGCTGATGCCTGGGCTTCTCTTGCAGTTCTACAGTAATTTCTCACTGGGAAATCATAATACACTGCCACTGAGCATGAACACTGACCATGTAGTATCAACAAACCTAAGACCTGGGAAAGTGATTGTTCTTTTCACAAATTAGATAAAGGGATATTTTTGGCTTTAGTATTTCAGTCTCATAAACTTGACTAATGAGTCCATTCTTAACAGAACCTCTCAACTAGGCCCCTGGCCAAAGTCATTTCACCAATATTATAAATGTCACCTGGTAAAGCCTGTTGGGTGCCTTCCCTGGCCGACCCTCAGTGACAACTTGTAAGTGCATGAGCATGTTTGTCTCCGTGCATGTGGTCCCTTGCTTTACTCTAGAGAAGCAGAAATAAGGAAACAGGTTGTGTCATCACTAGATTCATTTGACGGCTCAATCATTGGTGAATGAGATACTTAGCCATTTTCCTAGAAGTATGGTTTAATGGAGCTTAATACTCCAAGTGGGAACAAAGAGAACAGATTACTCAAGCTATCCTAAGTATTTCACTGTTTTTAAGGCAGCCTCTAATAATATCCGATCTCATTACACCACCCACGTTGCTTCCTCAGCCTTATCAACCATTTAAATCTAAGTATGGTTGTTAAAACAGCATCACACACCGAAAAGGACAGCACAGCAGTAGATGTGGTGTCCTGGAAGGCAAAGTCTGAACTCCCCAGACTTTTCTGTAAGAGCCACAACTCTAACTTGAGGACATCACTCCTGATATTCCCACATCGTCTCAACTGAACATCTGGAACCAAACCATCATCCTTCTCCAAAAACTAGCTCCTCCTCCCAACTTCACCATTTCCAAAAACAAGCACTTCTGGCTTCAAACTGAAAATCCGACATCTTTAACTCTACCCTCTCCCTCTCCATCCAATCAATCATAAAATCCTAGTGATTCGTCCTTTCTTCCAGTTCTGTTCTGTTTTTAAAACTAGTTGTCTTGTCCGGGACTTATCATATCATATGAATTATTGTCAGATTCTTGTAACTGCCAGCCTCATTTGCCCCACCAACATATTCTAGCCACCAACATCAGATACACCTTCTCCAAACTCCACCTTACTAATGGTGGTCTTAAGGCTGAGATGTAGCTCTATGGGTAGAGTGTTTGCCTAGCACATATACAAGGCCCTGGGTTCCACCCCCAACATCAAAAAACCCCAAAAAACAACCAACCAAAAAATCCAAAGGTTCCTTTCTTTTCCTCGTAAGCATCAATTGTTTTCCATACACAAAAATATTTTCACAATTCAACATTAGCATTCGTTTTCCATACACAAAAATATTTTCACAATTCAACATTAGCATTCACTAATTTGGCTTCCACTTACCCATCTGACCTTTCTCACAATTAACTCTCAGAACCAAACCAAACCGCTGGGAGCTGATCCTTTTGTCTAGAAGCTTCCCAAAGGGCATTTCAGGGGCTCTCTGAAGTGAAAGATATTTTCATAATACTAAGATGTTATTTACAGCCCTTTTCACTGTGTTGACAATTAGCAATGGGGGCACCAAAAATGAGGGATAAATTCTTGGCATCTCAGCATGAAGCAAGCCAGTGGCATAAATTATATTGGACTGTCATTTTAAGGAAAAGCACAAGTGTGACCAAGTTGCCAGCTGAATTTGCTGCTTTTTTCATGGATCACCTCTTTTGCTTGAAAGAACACCTGACAGACAGACTACGGTTGTTCAAATTTGTGCTGACATTTTCTCAAAAATAAACAATGTGTGCCTATCGCTTTAAGGAAGGCAACTGACACTATTTGCTGCCAATGATAAAATGGGAGCTTTCAGGAAAAAAAAATCAGGATTTTGGAAAAATTGTATCTGCCACTGTCAACTTGACAAAAAGCAGACTTTTCTGATGAGATGGTGAGATTAACAAATGGAGCATTTTCACATTGTATAATGAAATGTGTCAACATTTGGAAGATCTTCATAACTTACTTCACAAAATTTTCCAAATAGCCAATGCATGATTTTACAAAGTATGTGTGGGTAAGCATCCATTGAGAATGTAGGATGGACCAATAGATTTTGATCTAACAGAGTGTGAAAAAGTTATGATTATGGATGCAGATTCCAAATTAAAAGGAATGTTTAAGAAACTACCAATTATGGACTTTTGGTGTAACTCTAACATAAAAGAAGCTCCACCATTACTGGAAAAGCTATTAAAATCTTCACCTCTTTGCCATCTACACATCTGTATGTGTAGGATTTTCTCCATCTACACCACCAGAACAATTCATCAAGATATATAAAGGGGGCAGTGGCACCACCTGTAATCCCAGTGGCTCAGAAAGCCAAGGTAGGAAGATCGCAAGTCCAAAGCTAGCCTCAGCAACTTAGCAAGACCCTGGACAACTTAGTGAGACCCTGTCTCTAAATAAAAATATAGAAAGGGCTGGAGATGTGCCTCGGTGGTGAAGCACCCTGGTTCAATCTCATATATATATGAAAGAGGATATATAAAGGGTAGAAGCAGATAAGAGAACCCAGCTGCCTTCAAACAAACCATGCATTAAAGAGATTTTCAACTGTTCTGTACTTTTCAAACAGTTAGAAGAAAGGACTTTGACAGGCTTTACTGTAAAGAAATGATAAATGAGAACACAGAAATGCGTCAGCTGATTTAAACATTATAGAACACATACATGTATCAAAAAATCATGATACCCCATTAGTAAGTAGAATTTTTATGTTTTTGTGTTATCAGTTAAAGATATAAAATTAATGAGGCAGGAGAATTACAAGTTCAAAGCCAGCCTCAGCAATTTAGCAAGGCCCTAAGTAATTTAGTGACACCCTCTCTCAAATAAAAAGTAAAAAGGCCTGGGGATGTGCTTCAGTGATTGAGCATGCCTGAGTTCCATCCCTGGCATCAATTAATTAATTAATTAATTAAAATTAAGGAAGAGATTTTTAAATATATAAAACTAGGTCACTTTTCTCACTAAATTGTTTTTTATTTTGGAAAAACATTTGCTTTTCATAAAAATTATGTTGATAACATTGAGGGTTTTCTTATCTTTTAAATGAATACCTTAAAAAATATCTCAGATTTAATTTCTAATATGATATATGCCAATAGGTATAATTCATATGAACAAAAAATGTTTAAAGTTCAATTATTTTTGAGAGTATACAAAGGATCCCCAAGATCAAGAAAGAAACATCAGCTGGGCATAGTGGTGCACACCTATAATCCCAGCATCTTGGGAGGCTGAGGCAGGAGGATCCTGAACTCAAAGCCAGCTTCAGCAACTTAGCGAGGCCCTAAGCAACTCAGTGAGACCCTGTCTCTAAATAAAATATGAAACAGGGCTGGGGATAGAACACTACTTTAGAGCCATCTCTTCTTTTGCTCCCTTTCGGCTTCTTTTTCCTTGTGCACACTACAATTCCATAAATCCCATTGCTGTCTCCATTTGTTTCTCTCCTTAATCAGCAAGTAATTCAAGCAAGTAATGCCTTACTCACCTGGAATTTCACTGTCTTTATCAGTTCTACACATTTAAAAATCTACCCAGTATACTATATTTTGAGATGAGCATTTTTCCACAGTATTTTGGGAAGACAAGCATGTCCTAGTTACTGTTGATTCTAGCTGCTGAGGTTTCGCTAGTGAACAAAACAGACTGATGCCTGACACAGTTTAGTCCAGTCTCACAAGTGTGAATGAGGCCAGAAGTACCAGCATCAACTGAGAACTCATTAAAAATGCAGAACTTCCACAATCAAAAATCCATAATTTTTTTTTTTAACAATACAGAATCTTAGGCCCCAGCCCAGTCCCACTAAATCAGTATTGTGTTTCACAAGGTCCCAGGAGATTTCCCTGGGACCTGTGCACCTGCTAACTAGTGTGAACTTCTCAGAGGTAAACCAGTACTTTGAATCTGTTCCAAAATCCTAAGAGGCTGACATGTGTTCTAGGAAAAGAAGGGAGGTATAGAAGACTATGGAATATCTCCCTGTCCATGGTAAGAATGGGACGAATGGAAATATTAGCTAAAGGACACCACAGGAAAGCAGAGCAAGACTAGAGAATTAGCTCACTACTGAGAAGTCTCCCTAAAAGCTTCTATCAGCTAACCCCCAGCCCTTTAACTTTCTTTGCCATACCTCTCATCAGTCCCAAAGGTTGGGAATTGGAACCTCTCAGATCTCTCACTTTCTGCAAATTCCACATGGAATTCTGACGCCACCCCAAGAAATGATTGTAAAAGGTTCTATAATAATATCCTATATATCTACCAGAGATTAAATAGGCTTTCAGAGGCCATGCATCTTGCATCCATTAAATATCACAAATACGATGAAGTGTATGAGAAAGTGTCCAGGCAACAACAGCAGACCAAAGTCAGCTTCCCAAACCAACCGTTTTCAGAATGGAGCTCACCTTTTTAATATTCCAGATGCACCAGTTCAGTGCAGATCCATAGAAAGAACTCATCTGATAAAACTGAAAGAAAAAAGTATCAAGCTAACAATGTTCCTAATGATACTATGGAAGAATTCTTGGGAGGATTTAAGTCAGTCACATTCAAGCATGAATCTAAGAGAAGCTAAACAAAAAGGAAAAAAAACAAAAGCTTACACATGGTAAACATCAACTCTTTCCTTAGGTACCAACACCAATTATTGGGATCATCTCATTCTCTCACTTTCAGACCGTTCCACATGGAATGTGAACCACATATGATGTTCTAATAGTCGAATGATTTTTTTTTTCAGTGACATCTGCTTGAATATGAAGCTTTTATTTCACTGTTTTGCATCCAAGGGTACAAATTAGGAAAACACAATATATACATTGTAAGGGTTGGGGCTGGGGGAGTAGCTCAGCATAGAAAGTGTGCTTACCATACACCCCCACCCTGGCTCTCTTTTTCCCCAGCAAAAGAGAGCCAGGGTGGGGGTGGGGGTTGCTAAGTCCCTTTACAGTTATGAAAGCTAACCGGGTATATTAACTGAGTCAGCCTTAAGGCACAAAATTTATGAACCACCCACAGCCTAGCTTTGGAAAAGCTAATGTTTTCCCTCCTCTAACCAGATAACAGATGGAAAACCCTGAGGAGCCATCTAAAGATGTCTTTGGAAATTTCAAGCATGTTTTGCTTAACAGTTCATGTCACACTTTACAATTGGACCAGAAGGCATGGAGCTGAGAGGAGGATGACTATGATTAAAGGAAGTCCCTAGACTCAGGGCTGTTGCTGCCATGGCACTGCACTAGTATGCAGCTTTGAGAAGCATGATCACCGTGAGCCTGGTTCATTCTACTGTCAGAGTTCCACATGTAGGAGGGCTGAGTCCCTCGCCCTGTGGAGCAGCGGACCACACGTTCAACGCCTTGAGCTGGAGAGGGGAGGACCCATCCAGAAGAGATTCTGGTCTCTGGCCTTTGGTCTGAGGGTTATAAGATTTCTGAATTTACAAGAGAATCAAGAGGTGCATATTTTTATGTAAAATTTCTCACTTCTAAGCAGTGGCATGAACTTCCAGGCTTTCTGAACAATGCCTATGGGACAAAACAGTGCTGCGTTGCTTTCCACTATAGAGCTTACTAGGTTCTCCAGGGAGCAAGAGGTGTGTGCCATGAGTGGTGGCAGAAGTCTCGCAGTCTGCGAGTGTGTACGAGACAGGAAGGACGTGCAACATGGAACCAGAAACTGGCCATGAGAGGAGAGAGTGCTGTAAGCAGAAAAGGTAGAAAAGACAGGGTTGTCTGTGGACTCCCCGGCGCTGTCCATGTCTGAACTCTGAAGCTTTCCTGGCACCCTGTTGCCTTGGCATTGCCTAAAGTTAGGGTCACACGCTTTCTCTTCATACTCTGCATAGCTCCTGTGCGCAAGGCAAGCAACAAATGTTTCCCAAACTGAGATAGGAGCATGGCCATTACTGATATTCCTTTCTGCTACAGTTTGAGTAGGGCTTGTTCCTAGCAAACTCATGAAGGGTTTAATCCCTGGTCTTAATAGTTACTAAGCAGGTGGAAATTTAATCTAATTCTAGTGTTTAAATGTGGGGCATTTGGGGACTGGTTAGATATAATAATGTCACTAGGGTGGAGGCCCCCTGATCGAATTCTAGTGGCTTTATAATGAGAGAAAATGACCATCCAGGCAGACACTTGTGCTGCCCCAGGACTCTGCCAGCAGGAAGGTCCCTAGACATGCACTTCCTGAATCATGAGCCCAAATAAACCTCTCTTCTTTATAAAGTAGTCTGCCTCAGGTATTTCATTCTTGTAAAGGAAAAGTGGACAAATACAGTATATGTTCTTAAGCTTTGATCAAAAGGAATAACCTTGTTTTCACATGCCAAATTCCTGAACTATCTCACCCTCCAGAGCTGAGCTGTACTGCTAAATGTTAGCTTTGCTGTGTCTTGATTGTCTTTTTCTGCCTTTTCCACTCATAGCACTTTATGCTCTCATGAAACTTTTCTGGGTCTGACTCACAGGTATCTGCTGTCTTGAGGCCGATCACAGACTGCTAGACTTCTGCTGCCACTCACCTTATCATATAGCCTTTTTGCTCCTTGGAGTACCTAGCATACTTCATTATAGAAAACAACACAAAATTATCTTTAAACATTTACCTGAACACATTTTGTGTCTAGAATTTTCCAAAACTACCAATGGAACAAATCATTTTCTTCCTTAAGTTCACAGGGTGAGATAAGAAATATCTTGCTACATTTTATCCCCAAGGCACTAAAATCTCATTTAGAAAACGCATGATCTACCCCAGAACAGAGTGTGCCCCAACTATTTGGGAAATATCTCACATCTGCCTTCTTGAATTCCTCCTGTCACACCACGGAACTCTCAGCTGAGCAGACAGACAGGAAGGCTAGTGAATCAATCAGTGCTCGAAAGATTAAAATTAACCTAGCAGGGCAGAACAGCTAAAAACTGGGCCTTTCTTATATTCCGGAATTTTAAAAGAGGAAAATTTATGGTTGAACTACCAAAAGCCATTTGAGATACAAAAGGAACCTTCAGAAGAGGTTTCTAGAAGTATAAAAAATACAAACTTATCCAATGCTCTAACACCTTAGGCCAGCTGATGCCGGAAATAAGAAGTGCTGCCCGTCATGTTGACATAATTAGGTCTGTGCCTTGGCTTTCGCTCTCATGCACTACTCAGCCTACAAAAGAGCTCCACTCTGCTTGCCTCGAGACTGGAAATCAATTGATTTAAAACATCAAAGAATTCAAACTCTATAGCAACGTGGCTCAACCTGCAATTTCAGGCAAAATGCAAAGGCAACTGAAATCAATTTGGCCCTTTTCCTTGGTACTGGCTCCTCTGACTTACAGACCTATGGACGCCAATGCAGACAACAGTGGTGGAATAAGTTACCGGCCCCAGTTCTTCATCCCTCCCTGGAGCCCAGACTATAAGTAAGAATCGCCCTATCCAAGTGCTCTACCAACTATTTTTACCAGCGGTGCTCACTTTCTCTATGTCTACAGATGTGCAGACACAGCAGACATCAGAGAACACTCAGGGTGACATGATCCAGCTCCATCCATCCGACCAGCAGACAGGTAACATGTACGAGGCTTCTCACTACATGTCATACAAAGTGTGAAGAGATGCACACACATATGCACACGATAAAGTTCTAAATCTAAGTGGAAACTTTTAAGGAAGGTAGCAAGCCCTGAGAAGAATTCAACAGCAAGCTTGAGGGTCTAGGCAGGTTTCTAGATGGCTTCAATGCCATCTCCTCTGGTAAGCTGAATTGCTTACCAGCATGGAAAGATCCTCTAAAATCTAATTTTCCATTTTCTACATTCTCAAGATCACCACTACATGCATCCGGCTGAACAGGATCAAGTCTCATGGGTTCAGCCTCTGGGGCCATATGCCTGTCTCAAGACCGTGGTACAACGGAAAATCACTGGACACAGTGTCCAAAGACCAGAGTTCATCCCAGTGTGGTGACCTGACAGTGAGAAAGTACCAAGAACAGGGCCTAGAATTTCATCATGCCTAATGCAGTAACTGTGGTGACTGAGCCCCAGGACCATTTAAGTTATAAAGCATGCAGCCAATACCAAAATCAGATATTGATTAAGATATAACGACAAATGACATATTCAATGCATCAGGGATGTTTGGGGATATGTAGATGGCCTTCATTTTTATTCAACTAATCATGACTTAATTATTTAGGCTCATCTGCTACCTTCCAGGCACTGACAATACAAAGATGAACCAATCAATGCCCCGAGGATCCAGATAATCTTAACTAAAATATAGGCAAATTGTAATTAAGATAAAATTGAATTTTTATGTCACACCACTGTACTTATAACCATCATTATTAAACTCTTATTAGAAACTATTCTCTAAGAGTCCCTTAAAGATGCTCTCACTTAACCTTTAATGATAGGTTGATGCCAAATCCTACCACTGCCCACTGCCCCCATATTATAGGCGAGAAGCTACGTGAACTACCTGTGAGCAGCAGAGCTGAGATTTGAATTCAGAAGTTGAGTCTAGACTCCATGTTCTTAATAAGGCAACAGAGCATTAGGCCCGGAGCATTAGGCTAACCTTGAAATGTTATTTATTACATTACATAAGATCCATCCATACTCTGTCTCTAATTTTGTGAAGCTCAAATAAATCCTACTTACACGTTGGCACCACAGATGCCAGTATCCCAGAAGCTTCAAAATGATGCACCTTTCTAAAAGTTTTTATGAAGCAAACATAAAATGGAAAGCAATCAGCAGAGAGACCACACAGTCTGACTGACATGTATTTACTGAACCACTGTGCTTACCTGGGGCCACTGACCCCAACCGGAACCTCATTCAGGTTCTCACTTCCAACTATCAACACAATACCACCCTTTGTTTTAGAGTCAGGATCCAGGCACTCTGACTCCCTAAACAACAGCAGCCCAGTGATGTGATGTTAAGAGGTGCTTTTCTTTTTCCTAACAGCCTCTTGTTTTCTCCAAGAACCAACTACACATGAGGAAATGATCAGCAGCACACAGTAGACATGACTGGGGTGGGAGGATCATGGAAAGCAGGAGCGGGCAATTCAGAAAGAAGGGAAGTAGAAAGTCGTCAGTGTCTAGGTTAGGCAATGCATTTTATTTTATAAATAGCATTCTAACTCAGAAAAGGATACCCCTCAGTATTTATTGTAAGTATTTTTCTAGTTTCCCAAAGCACAGCACATAATCCAAAGATGATTTTGTCATGATTTAGTCATAAAACACACTCCACTGGATGAATGCTAACACATGGCAAATAGGAAATATACACTCTTTATACACATACTATGGCACTGTCCACTAGTATCTTAAAAAGACTCTCATTTCTTCTTATCTTTCAATAGCTAACATTTGAAATGTATATATACTTTAAAAACCATATAATAAGCAGGGCGCTGTGGTGCATGCCTGTAATCCCATTGGCCCGGAAGGCTGAGGCAGGAGGATCACGAGTTCAAAGCCAGCTTCAGCAACAGCAAGGTGCTAAGCAACTCAATGAAACCCTGTTTCTAAATAAAATACAAAACAGGGCTGGGTATATGACTCAGTAGCCAACTGCTCCAATCCGGTTCAATCCCTGTTATCAAAAAAGAAAAACACCATACAATGAACACTTATTTTCCCATTACTTACAATGTTTAATTTAAATGATTGCGATCATTTCAAACACTAACAGTGTGTCTTACTGGAAAGATGAAATCCAAAGAATTACGAAGGCTGAAAAATTGTTTATTTTATTCTGCTTACTCATCTGTGTGGTGTTTACTACCTGAAGCTCTGAGCTGTGACATGAAGTGGTTCCATCTCACTAGGGTGACACATCTGGCTCTAGGCTATGTCAAAAGAGAGCTCCCAAAACTATTAACGTTACTATTTCGAGACACTGCAGCCTGCTGAATCAAATGGGTGCTGAGGTCCCAAAGCAACCATTCTGAAGGAAAGCACATCTGGCTTCTAGGATGGTTTCAAAATGTGATCTTCAGGCCCGGTTGACACACTGTTTCAAAGACACCTGATCCAAAACATCTACACTCAGGGACCCAGGAGAGCTGCTACCACCCTGTCACCCTTGCTCTAAAAGGCACTGACCTATAAAATAAAAATAGAAAAAGCAAAGCATAAAAACTACTTAATTTTTCTTGCTTAACTTCTTATTTTGGAAAAGTTTGCCGACAAAAAATTAGAATAGAATCATGAACCCTCACAAACCCATAATCCAGTTTTAACAACCTGCCAGCTTATGGCCAATTCTGTTTCTTTTTTCATCCCTCACCCCAATTATTTTAGGCATTATTACTGGTATTACTATATATAGTCATCCCTTGGGGGATGTCACAGTCATCCATAGGGGACTTCACAGGGAGTTCCAGGACCCCTGTAGAATATGAAAATTCAGGGATACTCAAGTCCCTTATATAAAATGTATAGTATTTGCATGTGACCTATGTACATCCTCCTTTCTACCTGAAATCACTTCTAGATTACTTATAATATGTAATACATTGTAAATGCTATGTAAGTAACTATACTGTACTGTGTAGAGATAAGAGAAAAGTCTATCCATGTGCAGTGCAGTTGCAATTGGTAAAAAAAAATATAATATACATGCACGTACAGTGCAGTTGCAATTTTTTCCTCCAAAAATTGTTGATCAACAGTAAGCTGAATCCACAGATGTGAAACCCACAAATAGGGCTAACCACACTACGTTATATACATTAGTTTATTATATTAGTATGTATCTCTAAAAGATAAGGACTTTATACTCATAAAATGTTGGTGGGACTGCAAATTGGTATAACCTACCCTGGAAAGCAGTGTGAAGATTCCACAAACAAACAAACAAATAAACAAACAAACAAACAACAGGAAAGGAACCACTAAATGACCCAGCTATCCCACTCCTTGATAGATATACAAAAGATCTAAAATCAGCCTAATATAGGGATATAGCCACATCAATGTTTATAACAGCAACAGTTCACAATAGCCAAGCTATAGAACCAGCTTAGGTGCCCATCAACAGATAAATTGGTAAAGAAAATATGATATACACACACAATGGAGTTTTATTTAGTCATAAAGAAGAATGAGATTATGGCATTTGCTGGTAAATGGCTAGAACTTGAGAATATAATGCTAAGTGAAATAAGCCAGACCCAGAAAGTCAAAGGTTGAGTGTTTTCTCTCATAAGCAGAAGTTAGAACAAAATAAGGGGGAGGAGGAAGTGGTGGGGAATTCCATGAAAATAGAACAGAGGTCAGTGCAGTAGAGAGAGAGGATTGAAGGGGAGGAAAGAGGGTCAGGAAAGGGAAGGACAGCGGAATGAATCTGACCAAAGTTTCCTGTTTACATATATGAATATACCACAGTGAATTTCACCTTTAAGTATATCCATAATATACTAAATGAAAAAAAAAACCCCACAAATTCAATAGAAGAAAAATCAGAGTAGGGAAAGGGAACAGGGCAAGGGAGGTGTGGAGAAAAAGGAGAGGTAATAGGGACTGAAGTAGAACACATTATGGTCCATGCTGGTATAATTATAAAAATGAACCCCAATATTATGTATAACTATAACAAACTAATTAAAAACTAGTTAATGTCTGAACTCTCTCCTTCTCCTTTTCCTTACTGTTATTTATCTGCCTTATAGGTTGGAAAAATGCTATTTCCTTTCCTGGTGTTCGGTTCTACTTGTTATGTCTGTCCAACATTAACACAGCCTTGAGACCCACCAGGGCAGCTGCTGGGACTCCCTTGTGAATCTTGTTTACACTGAATTTCTATATAACAAAGTGCTCCCACATCTCCCAGCATTCTGATCAGTCGAGTGGGGATCCTGAGAAAATGAGATAAAAGGTAGCTGACCTTTAGGACTTTGTTTATTTCTGTCACAATGCAACTCCTCTGATAAATAAAGATGTTACACATATAGACCAAAGTACCAGATGATAGATCTCAGTTAGACCCACTAAAATTTCTAGACTTGTAAATTCATTTAAAGAGAAATGAACATCACTTTCCAATCTCACTTGAAGAGGCTAATCAAATATTCCCCAGTAAAGGTCAAAAGGAAAATGTCTTTAAGGAACAGACTTCTAATGTTTTAAACTTTTAACTTTTCATTAGTTTGGGTATAATAAGTTCTGAGAACTTTAAAGTAGCTGATTCTCTCTTTTATTTATTAAATTTTTTTTGGTACTGGGGATTGAACTCAGGGGTACTCGACCACTGAGTCACATCCCCAGCCCTATTTTGTATTTTATTTAGAGACTGGGTCTCACTGAGTTGTTAAACATCTCATGGTGGCTGAGGCTGGCTTTGAACTCGAAATCCTCCTGACTATGCCTCCCGAGATGCTGGGATTACAGGCATGTGCCACTGCACTGGCCCTTGATTCTCTTAATGGGATCATAGCTTGCCTCTAATAACTATATTTCTTATTTTATGTAAAAAGAATCCAAAAATCCTGTATTTCGAGGTGGTATATAGCACTACCTCGCCTAAACCCAGGCAGTATGACTTTTTATATTGATGTTGTTTTACTGCATTTAACCAACAAGACCTATTTCTTTTACAAAAATGCTTCCCAGAGCAAATAACATATGCATAATTCAAAATGAAACTAACCTAAAGTGTGGTTGGGTCTAACAATGTTCTTCATACAAATTGCCCAGTTTTAACCTAATGTTATTATTAATTAATTATTATTAATTAATGTTATTATTAATGTTATCATGTCCTTGTCTGCCTGAAAAAGGGCATTTACAGTCAGCTTAGAGAATTACTCCATCCATAACTAAAAACACCAACAGGAAGTGCACCTGAGGCCACACCTCTCCCAGGGGTACCTGTTTCATCCGGGGAGCTGGGGGAAGCACTGTCTTGGGACAATGTTGTCCAGCTCGACTCCTCATCGCTTGGCGCCAGGTTCTGGATCCGGTGAAGTGCACAGTCGGTTTTGGCCCCTGTCTTAGGATGATCCTTTTTGGTCTCTGGACTGGAGGACACTGTGGCTACTTGCCCGTCTTCCGGGCTGGACTGGGGTTTGTTTGGTTTCTGCAGCAGCAAGTCACCATTCCCAATGATGGCAGCAGGGACCTGGCCCTGGCCTGGCTGGGCTTTCTCTTCCCCGACCCCATGGCAGTTGCCAAGGTTCTGCTCCAGTTCTCGGGCTGAGGTTTCCAGGTCTGCATAGTAATTTAGGAAGCTCTTAGTTCTCCTGGGCTGGGAGGGTAAAATCTCACAGCTGGAGGAATCCTGTGGGTGGGGCTCTTTACCTTCTAACTTCTCAGAAGTTATGTTGATGACTGCGGTGGGGCTGATGTTTTTGTTGGGGTCCTGCTGCCCTTGCTCGGCAGCCTTTCGGAGCTGGTTCTCCCCATTTTTCACCAGCTTGATGTTGGCTGAGCCGTTTCCCAGGAGGGGCTGTGCAGCCGGATCCGAGAGGCCCATTGCCACCTGGATGTTAGTCAGTGCATATTTTTTCCTGCATTTGGGAGGTGTGCTGTTCTTGGCGTCTGAGTGTTTTATTTCAGCATTCAGCAGTTCATTGTGTGAAGAACGGAGATTAAGGGTGTTTGGTGGTGTGGCTGGGCTGTTCCGATTTGCGACGTCTGTGGTTCCGCTGGCCATAAACACTGCCAAGGTGTCCGCACCTGAGTCACCTGGGGAAAAGGAAAATTGGTCATTAGATGCTGGTGCTGATGGCACGAGTTAGTATGCAGTGTGAGCCGACATTTTTATAAGGAAAATTGAAAGAATCAATGCTTCTGCTGCATAATACACTCTTGTAGAACTGACCCATTTCCCCTCCTTATTTCATAATCAGATGTTAAACAGGAACAAATAAAAGGCTTAGTGTGGATACCCAAAAGTCAATTTTTAGAAAAGCTAAGACATCTGAGGATCTAAGTTTTACTTGGAATAAAAAAAGCATTTTGAATTCATATAAAAGCATTTCCTTCTGGTGGTTGGTCTTCAGTCTTCATAACCTGAAAATCATCCCCTTTCCAAACATTTATATAACATTTGTATTCTATAGTTCCTTCCAGCCACAAAAACAAAAACTTTGCTCAAAATTCCTCTGGGGCTCCAGTGTTCTTAATTAACCTGAGAGGTCATTGTTCAGTGATGTTCCACACATCCATGTTTAGAAAAAGTATTCCGAATGTCTGGAAAACCAAACCTCCATTAGAGTTTGCTCAGGTCTTCATGAACATTTTTGACCTGGGCTCACTGTTTGTGCCCAACAGAAATTTTGAAGAAATGGCTTAATTTCTCAAGAACACAAACACAAGCAGTATTACTACTAAAAATGCAGCCTTGAGCCCTGGACCACAGACAACATGTCACAGAGTCCCCAAAGGCATCTGAATATATTCCACTGAATTAAAATACAGACTCAGCTGTCTACAGTCACCACATGCCCTTGCAGAACTCCTGGCAAGCTATCTGACAGTTGCATTTATCTCAGATATTGTTCGCACCATCAGTGATTTATTCCGTATGTCTCTTGTTAGGAAGAAAGAAAGGTTTTTTCAGACTAGAAGAGAATAAAATTCATCAGGAAGAATTCCAAAGGTTTCAAGTTTCTCAGTTTCTGAGCAATGGCTTCCTTCTTATCTGATCCTCTGCCCTCCCCATCAACTTTGGTGATCTCCACACCAGGGGCAGAAGAACCAAAGCACAGCTCCTGACATTCTTGAAATTGTATTCTGACAACTCCCTCTTCCTCCCCCAAGCAAAACAGGGATCTTCACAGAAGAGGAGGGCAAGAATTTCTCCCTGTTTGGGAGCTTAGAGTTATCTTTTTATTGTCAAATACTCAAGTTGGGCAATTTCAGAAGAGTCACTCATTCTCGAATCTTCCAGGAAGCTAGGCAATGTCCATGTGCTCTAGGCAATACCCATATTTGTAACAGAATGACCATGTGGCCCGTAAGAGAGCTAAGGGCTATCACCCAAAGAGGCTAGATTTGAGGCCACGTTCTTTAAAATTATAATAAATCCTGCTTACCCAGAAATTACTTCAGCTTCTCAGTCTCATTTACAGGAATAGAGAATGCAGTGTGTGTCTTCCCTTTAAATAATGCTCGGGAAATTGAATTTTTTTTTTAAAAAATTAAGACTGATCACTACTACCATGTTATGAAAAACATGTTCCAATTTATAATTCAATCTCATTCAAGAGTAGTATTTGATATGAGCAAACCCCAGAATGAACTCACATGAACTTTTCCCCGAGACATATCTACAGCATAGATACAAGGTCCACTCCCTTGAGAATTTAAAGTAACATGAGAAAGTGGAAACCTGCTAGCTTCCTAAAAGGCATAGCAACCAACTTCTATGAAGCTGTTTTATGATTTTAGGTATTGTATTCTAGCATGTTATTAGGGAGAAAATTTCATTTGTTTATAACTATAAACATTTTCAGAAAGAATGCCATCGGAATTTCTAGGTGATTTTAATATGTAAGTAGCTTTTATATCCTCTAAGTGACATACCACAACTTTTAGCCATGTTCTCATAAGGCTTTTGGATCCCTCTCAGTGACCAGGTCACTCTCTCCCTTGCTTAAAAATCATGGTGGGTTTGGGAGGGGAAGGCTGGGTTAGAACAGAACCATCCTGCACAGAGTGGATGTGCAGACTCAGCTCTGTATTTCCTGTAGATGGTTGATGTGAGGATTGACAGTGAAAAGGCCTGCAGAGAGCTTTGACACAATATGGAACAATAAATCTGAGCACCCCTTACTTCTATGTACCCAAGAGACAGAGCACAGGGTTTCACTATAAAAAAATAAAAATTCCTCAAGGGTTCAGAGGGAGGAGATTTGCATTTCTATTTAAGTGAAATAAAAATCTTATAAAGTTGCTTAAAACCTAATATTTAGCTTTTTTTCTTTGGAAATCATGGGACCTAAGAAATAAGACCAGATACTTTCAACATACACAAAAAGCAAGTTTTTTAAGACTCTCCATTTCTTTGCTATAAAAATGGAGATAATAACAGTAGCTACCCCTTCCAGAGCTTTGCTGAGGACTAAGAGATGACTTGTCAAGCATTTATTCTAATGGCTGCATATCATAAGAGCTCAAAACACTCTAGAGATTATTATCACTTTACAGTTCCCTCCTTTCCTGCATGCTTTTGTTTCTGTGGAAGACAGACACACAATATTCACAGAAATCAGCTAAGATGGTGGCTGACAGGTGAGAGGAGGAAATGGTCTTCTCTTCTTGGGGTGTAGAAGATCTGAAGGGAAAGGGATAGATTATCACCTGAGGATCCTGTGCCAATCAAGACACAAAAGGAGAGGTGGCACATAGAAGGGAAAGAGCTGGCCAGGGGTTCTGTGAGGTGTGCTCTAGACTTGGGCCTGACCCTGAGGCAGTAGGGTGTAGAATGAATTGGAGGCTATGGTGTATGTGTGTGTGTGTAAGGCATATTTGTTTTTATGTTGGTATCTTCCACCACCACATTCTCCAAGAAGGAGATGACTATGGCAGAAAGTCATTAAAGAAGCAATGTAAAGTAAGAGATCAAAACAACAATGGTCATCAGAGAAACAGTGGAATGAGGTAGAAAGAGGTATCACATTCACTGTGATGGTTAATATGAACTATCAATTTGATTGGACCGAGAGATATCTAGGATCCAGAGGCTTCTGGGAAGACTTCTAGATTTGATAAACAAATTCAACAAAGCAGCAGGATACAAGAAGAACATACAAAAAAAAAAAATAATAGTTTTCTTTTACTCCAATAATGAGTCCACCAAGAAAGAAATCAAGAAAACTACTTCATTCACCGTAGCCTTAAAAAGTAGCAATAACAACAACTTAGAACTACATATAACTAAGGAGGTAAAAGACCTCTACAATGAAAATTATAAAACACGGAAGAAGACCTTAGAAGATGGAAGACCTACCATGTTCATGGAGAGGCAGAATTAATACAATCACAATGGCCATATCACTAAAAAAAAATGCAATTCCCTGAGTCAAGGGTTCAATATTTTCTCTCCTGAGGAAGCTAGAGAGAAGGAAAAAAATTAAAAAGGGATCTCCCATAAATAAAAGAGAGATCAGTAGAGGCAGGCAACCAAGAGGGAAGGAGGATGGGAGAGAAACGGGAAGAACTGGGGAATAAAGTTGACCAAATCATGCTATGTACATGTATGAATATTTCACAAGGCATTCCAATTTCATATATAATTATAATGTACCAATTAAAAATAAATTAACATGAGCTGGGGTTGTAGCTCAGTGGTAGAGCGCTTGCCTCGCATGTGTGAGGCCCTGGGTTCAATTCTCATCACCGCATACAAATAAATAAAATAAAGGTCCATCAATAACTAAAAATATACAAAAGTAAATAAATAAACAGAAGAAAAATCAACAGAGTAATGGGGCGGAGGGGGGTTAGGAAGGTTAAGGTGAAAAGTATTAAAGACTGAAATACAGCAAATTATGTTATATGCATTTAGGAATGTGATAAAAATGAACCCCACTATTATGTATAACTACAATGCACTAATAAAAACATTTTTTAAAATAACATTTCTTGGGGCTGGGATTGTGGCTCAGTGGTAGAGCGCTTGTGTAGCATGTGTAAGGCCCTGGGTTCGATCCTCAACACCACATAAAAATAAGTAAACAAAATAAAGGTATTGTGTCTAACCAAAAAACAAATATTAAAAAAAATAAAATAAAATAACATTTCTTGGTGTATTGATAGGGTGTTTCCAGGCTGTCATGTGGGACAGCAAACTGAGTCAGGGAGATACCCACCAGAAATGTGGGTGGCACAGTCCAATAAAATGGGGTCCAGGTGGAGCCAAATCCAGAAGGAGGACTCCATGAAAGATGAGAGCTGAATTTCTCTTTAGCAGAGTGTCTATTGCTGCTGCCATCCCCCAAAGACATGGGACTTCAGCTCCTTTATTTTTCCAAAGCAGCTTCTGACCAGTAACTCTCCAGGGAGGGCTACATGACCGGTGCCCCTTGTTCTAAGACTCCAGCTTGTTGACTGAGCAGCTACTGGTTCATTTGGTTCTCCAGCTTACAGATGGCCCTTGTGGGACTACTCAGCTTTTGAATGTGCAAGCCAATCTAATAAATCCCCTTTTATAATCATTCATACATATATATGTCTGTATGAATATGTATGTATGAAAAATGTTAATCCTACTGACTCTGTTCCTCTGGAGAACCCTGATTGATAAGTTCACCACTCACAGGGCTGGCTCCATCTCCACATTCCTACTTTCTGGCATTAGAATGGACTCTGCTCTTTATCAAAGGGGAGCAAGACCTAGACATTAAGGTCAGTTGAGAGGTTACTGCTACAGTCCAGCTAAGACAGTGAGGAGAGGACAGTCACTTTTTTCCAAAAGAGTTCCAACTCTGGTCAATCATCTCCTGACCAGTGTTGGGGTCCAATCTCCTGAGGTCATGGAAAGTGCACCCTGAAGAATCCGCACTTGGGAGTTCCTGTTTATGAGCTGAAGTCAAGGAGGCTGGAATGCGGCATATGGCAGGACAGCAATAACTCCTCACACTAGGCTAATTCTTGTGGGGCACGATGACCCTGTTTAAGGAGAAAAATCAGGCCCCAATTGTACTATCTGCTACATGCTTTGGATGTATGTTCCCTGACAGGTCATGAGAGCATATCCTGTTTTGTCACTGGGGAGAATGTTTTCTTAGTACTAGCAAACCAGTTGGTTGTTTTCAATATGTTCTGCCATAGTTAAGACCCAACCTCCCACTGCCCTATAAAAGGTGGGCTGTGTAAGAACAAAGCAGCCTGCAGCTCTGCAGGCTCCCCAGCCAGCTCCCACCCACAAACAAATCATCCACTTTAAGACTCAGCGTCTTCATGCCTAACTGCAGGACTAAACGCTCAGTAGTAGTTCATTAGCGGCAGACCAGGACACGAAAATGAGGTTTACATTAGCCACCTGGATTTAGAGGCAAAGATGGAAAAGAGTTTGGTGAACTGAGTTACTAGAAGGACATCAGAGACTTCCAACAAATCTGTTTCAGGATAATGGCAGAGGTGGGCAAAGAGTGACCCTTAAGGAGCTTTACTACTACAAAGTTGGGGAGGACAGGATGGTAGCTGGAGAATGATCTAGGGTCACGGGAAAAATTTTTGTTTTTTAACAACAAGCATCTTTGTCGTGTTTTACTGTTCAGAGGCTATAGAAGCAGAAGCCAGGAGAGAGGGGAGAGTGGTCACAAAGGAGGAATCGGCCAATGTGATAGAATCCAGGTGAGGAGAGAAGGGGACCACAGCAGATGGGAAAGAGTCAGCCCTGCCCAAGAGAAATGACACATCTTCACATGAGAAGGGACAGGAGGGAATAAGAATAGGGACAGATGCATAAGTCACTATAGTGATTAGAGTGATAAAACTGAGGAAAAGACAAACTGACAGCCTCCCTTTTCTCTATGAAGATAAAAATTCCCCTGGAGGAAGCAGGTTGGGTAGAGGGGTCTAGCAGGGAACCAAGGAGAGGGACAACATTTAGACACAGTCACAGAGGGGGATGGGAGAAGGCTTCAGGTATGCTGCAGAGGAGGATGCACTCCAGGACCTGGGTAGAGCAGAGAATGAGGGAATGAGACCCAAAGAAGCCAAGAGCTAGGGAAAGAAAAAGGTCAGGGATCAAAAGCCTCAGAAAGGTTGAGGAACAGGCATGGGCGGCACGTTAGAATTCCTTGGGGAGCTTTAAAAAAATACAGATGCCCCGGTTCTACTCCTAAGGATACTCCCAAAGATTCTGACTCAACTACCCTGGGACTGGGCCTGTCAGGGTGTTCAATGTTCTTTGGGTAGTTCCACTGTGCCACCAAGGCTGAGGACCAGTGAAGTAAAGGGAGCGAGAGATCTAGAAGAGTAAAATTGTCTACACCTGAGTTCACAATTTCAGAGGCCCATGGACACTCTGATCACATACGTCACCTTCCCTGTCTTCCCAAATGTCCTCAGCATCCCTACCCCCCCAGCCAATTCTGCGCTTCTTCTGAGATTCAGGGTAGATGTGAAGGCTTCTCTTGCCCCTCCAGGGCTCCGTGGTCTGCCTAAGCACATCTCTACTACAGCATCACCCACTCTGCTTCACTGTCATTTTTAATTTGATGGAGTCTCCCACCCGCACTGACCTCCATCAGTCAGCACAGCAGTCTAGCGCACAGTAGGCTCAATAAACATTTGTAGAAGAAATCCTTAAATAACATGAAAAAGGCAACTGTTTCATTAACACCTCAAGAAATATTGACCTAAAATATCTAAATATAGGGCTGGGGTTGTGGCTCAGGGGTACAGTGCTCCCCTAGTATGGGCGAGGCCCTGGGTTGGATCCTCAGCACCACATTAACATAAATAAATAAAATAAAGGTATTGTGTCCAACTACCAACTAAAAAATGAATATTTAAAAAAGATTACAAATAATATAGATATAATTCTTGAGTTTCTTATCAAATATTGAAAGGGAACTACCACTATGGCCTCAATGGAAAATTCACTTTTCCTTCTTTGAAAAAGCTAGCTAATGATAGCACAAAGAGAAAGGGTGATCAAACATCATCTCAACTTTATCTCCACACAGCATCTGAGCAAGGATTAAAATAAAATCCTGCAATATAATGTCTATGTCAATTTATCTTGCTCCCCCGTCTCAGACTAGGAATATGACCCAGCTATCCCACTCCTTGGTCTACACCCAAAGGATTTAAAATTAGCATATTGTAGTAACACAGCCACATCAATGTTTATAGCAGCTCAATTCACAATAGCTAAGCTGTGGAAGCAACCTAGATGTCCTTCAATAGGATATGAATGGATAAAGAAACTGTGGTATATATACACAATGGAATATTACTCAGCATTAAAAGAGAATAAAATAATGGCATTTGCAGGTAAATGTATGGAGCTGGAGAATATGCTGAGCACAATAAGTCAACCTCAAAAAACCAAAGGCCGAATGTTCTCTCTGATAAATGGATGCTGATCTATAATGGGAGGGGAAGGGAGTGGGGGACATGGAAGAACTTTGATTGTGCAAGGGCGGTGGTGGGGAAGGAGCATGGGGGTAGGAAGATGGTGGAATGAGATGGACATCAGTACCCCAGGTACATGTATGACTGCGCATATGGTGTGACACTAACTACATTGTGTATAACCAGAGAAATGAAAAGTTGTGCTGCAACTGTGTACAATGAATCAAAATGCATTCTGCTGTCATATATACCTAATTAAAATTAATTAATTAATTAATAATAAAGAAGAAGACTTTTGAGAGCCACAGGTTCATGTCTTGTGACCCTGAGCAGACTGGTGCACTTTTCTGCCAAAAAGACTGTTCACCAGCTACAATCCTGTCCTGTTGAAGTGCTCCTATTTAGTCTGACGAGCACTGGGGTCCAACCAAGCCAGTGGTGTGCATGTGCTCTGGGCATCCTACCATCCAGTTCCGGGCCTTCCACTAACCTTTACTGCATCATAAATAGCATCTGCATCGTTAGGAACAATGAGCAGAAGAGAATTAAGTAGAATGGTTATTAATAGCACAATAATTCAAAAAAGTATGGAGAAAAATGAATTCTATGTGGCTATAAAAATGAAAGGACAGCTCTCTTCCCCTTTCATCCTAAGATCCCACCCACTTTTGATTTTTCCAGTTTACATGCAGGATAATTTTAGCCTGCTTTCCCCAGTACTGAAGCTATATTGACACTCTGAAAGTTGATGCATCTAAGCCAGTCCCATTTTAAGTTGCCTCATATAATTTTAACTACACATTTGAGACCAAAGAACACTGGTCTATTACTCTCATAGATTGGGGAGATGGGGAGAGTCAAATCCACTCAAGTCCGGGCTGGACTCAGAGAACTCGTGGCATCACCAACTTCCTAGATTCCCAAGCTAGAAACTTTAGAATACTCCTTCATGCATCTCTTATCTTCCCAAAGTCTTACCAATACTGCTTCAAAATGTTTCTCTAATACTTCAAGTGCCCCCTTCCCACCTTTTCTCTGCCTGCTTTCAGGACCTCACCCCTTACTCTGAGTTTTCCTGTGGAGATCATTAATATAACCACTCTTTCCATCTCTATCTACCTAACTACAGGTTGTATATCCCCAATCTCAAAATCTGAAGTTCAAAATGCTCCAGAATCTGAAACTTTCTGAGTACCTATATAATGCCACAAGTATAAAATTCCACATGTGACCTCATGGGACTGGTTGCAGTCAAAATGCAGACCCACTAAAAATATATAAAATTACCTTCAGGCTACGTGCACAAGGTATACAGGAAACATAAATTAATTTCAGGTTTAGACTTGGGTCCATTCCCAGGACATCTCATTATATATATTCAGATATTCCAAATCTGAAACACATCTAATCCTAAGAATTTTGAATAAGAGATATTCGACCTGCGTAAATGCCACCCCCCACACGCGCGTGCATGTGTTTGTACATTTGCATACATTTAAATTTTTGAGGATTGCCAGATATTTTACAAAGTACCTACACCATTTTACAAGTCCCACCAGCAGGGGAAAGGGTTTCAATTTCTCCAAATCCTTGTCAACAATTGTTATCATCTCATTTTATTATGGCGGTCCTAGATGGAATAAAATGGTATCTCCATTGTGGTTCTGATTTACATTTTCCTTTCATTTTTTTATTTCCAGAATTCCCAGTTCTTTATTCAAAGTTGGCCACTAGAGCACTCAATATATTTTTTTGTTCACTCATTCACTTACTATTTATCAAGCACCAATTATGTGCTAGGCTGTCTCCTCAAGGCCATGAACACAACAGTGAACAAAATAAGCAGAACTGGTGTGAGTAGAGAGGTGGCTCTCCTCCTGGATTTGTCAAGGGGATGGACCCCAAATGATTTTGCCATCACCTCCAAATCGACTCATCGTGCTGTCCTGAGTGTGACTCAGGAAGGTTCAACATCAACTCAAGAGGCTCAATTCCTATTCCCGAGGTAGATTCAGATTTAAGAATGTGACAAAAATGACTATTACTACTGTCCTCATTGTCCTGCATGTACAATGGAGAAACATCTATTAGAGCCTGGCATGTACACCTTCCTTTTCTGTTAACAGTTCTGCAATTTGAGGAGGGGGAGAATCAGCTTTCCTTGACACACATTCATTCATTCAACCAACTTTTTTTGTGTGTGTGTGCTACCATGTGCCAGAGATGCTTCTAAGTGCTGAGGATATGGCAGTGAACAAAACTGACAAAGTAAAAATATCTCCTCTCTTGGAACTTATGTTCTAGGGTTTTAGCCCACATGTTTCAGGCAGAGATGGGTGCACTCTTATTTGAGGGGGCACAGCCAGAGTGGCAAATCCCCTACAGTTCTGGTGGCTGGTTCCAGGAAAAGAATGTAACCCCACATAGAACCCGTCATGAGACCTTTGCTAGAATAAGAGGTGCTCTTTGTTTCATTTTTGAAAATTAGAAGATTTAAGCCTAGAAGTTCAAGGGGTTTCTGCATAAGTGTGAATCTAACAAGAAAACAGAACCAAGAGACAGAAAGTAAACACGTCCTAAAATGGCACTGTTAGAATAATAAAGTAAAGCATGATGAACGGGAGAGCCCTGGACTTCTCAGGTCAAGGGACTTATTTATCTTGCTTAAGCCATTTTGAACTGGGTTTTCTCTTTTTTTGCTTCTAAAAGAGCCCTAGTTAATACATGGAGTATTTTATAAGAAGCCTAAGCAAAATTAGGAAAGTCAGGATGAGTCTAATTTCAGGGCATACACAGCTGTTCTTAAACCTAGGCACAAAGGCCCCCACACGGATGCAGCCAGGCAGACCAAACCCTAACCCAGCTCACAGTACAGACCTGTCCCAGATCCTACAATTAGACATGGCTTCCTCGCCTCCTTTTCTCTTTTTTAAGACATACAGACTTGTTTCAGAGAAGAAGCTGTCAGTAATGACAGGAAACCCTTCTCTGTTCAGCAACAGTCTGCTCACTCTCCCTCTCCTACCATGACACATTTGTAAAATTGGAAATGAGCTGACAGATGGGCCCAAGGAAGCCCGATGTTTGCCCTGTTCTTGAATGAGACTTGGTGTTTTCTCCAATCTTGCTTTACTGCTGTACAATTTCATTTTCACTGAGGAGTTAACAACAAATCGCCCACCCTGAGGAATGCTGCCTTTTGAACTGGACCTCCAAGTATTAAGGAAAAGAAATAAACTCAGACTTTTCCTCTTAGGAAGGAGAGGTAAAATAAAACTGGTTTCCTGAAATTAGTCATGAAAGCAAACCCTCAATGTGATAAAAATGATAAGAAATTCTCTGTGAACAAAAGAAGCAAAAAGTACTAGAAGGCAGCTTGAGCTACTGGGTCAGGGAGATCACAGGAAGAGAGCCTGGGAGGTTCCCAGTACTGAGACAGCAACTCCACAGGCTGATCACAGGGTCAAAGATAAAAGGGTCCTTCCAACAGCTAGGTCTTACCCACCTCAGGGGCCCCCGGTGGGCTCCACTGAACTGCCTGGGGGCTCGCTCCATTCAAGCTCCCAGTAGAACTGAGGACTCCAGACAGATGGATCAAAAAAACTTTTCTTTAAGACATTTGATCAGCTCTTCACTATCTCAGACTAGCCAATCCACAATATATATACACTTCAAAACAAAATTTTCCATAATAAACATATAACTTTTGTCAATTAAAAAAAAGTAACTATGGGTTGGGGATGTGGCTCAAGCGGTAGCGCGCTCGCCTGGCATGCGTGCGGCCCGGGTTTGATCCTCAGCACCACATACAAACAAAGATGATGTGTCCGCCGAAAGCTAAAAAATAAATAATAAAAAAAAGTAACCATGAAACCATATTTTAAAAAATTCAGAGTCTGTGATGAAAAAGATGAAGTTATAACACACACTCATAAGTCTGAAGTAGGCAGAGGACCCTATAGGAACATGGGTCTTATAAACAGAGAGGACCAGGAGAGGTTTCCCACAAAAGGACTACTAAGCTGAGTCCTGAAGGGTAGGCAGGGAGAAAAAGAAACTACAGGTGGGGGAAAGTCTGGTATTTCAACCTAACACCTGGCAGATGTGATGGCTGGTTACTTGGGAAACACAAGGCAAAATTTGTGTACTCAAATAAAAAGACCTTGGAAAGTAGTCCCTTTGGGAAATTATTTGCTTACTCCGAGGATATTTTCACTGCTCATTTTTAAGCTGTTTTCACTCCTTAGAAAAGCTTCACCATCTTCTGAAGAATTTATTTTTTAATAGAGCTCTAGACTTTTATGGCCAAGTATGATAAATATGGTCAACGACCAAGCTTGAGAACACTGATATAGGAGAAAAGAGTAGGGAATGAGCTATAAAGGAAACATTATGTGTTTCCTTGGGTAACTGAGAAGCTGGGTCTCAAGTCAATTCCCAAAGGGGAAAATATCACACAATAATAAATAACAAAGTCCTTGAAATAGGGTAACAACTTGACTATGTTATGGGATAAGAACTACTTGGAAGGGACTCCTGAGCTGAATCCTGAAGGGTCAAAAGGCATTTTCCAGGCAGGTAATAATATCAATTCTGGGAGATTTGTCTTTTCAAACACTTCAGACATGCTCTTAGTTGCAAATACAAGCCTGTAGTCAAGAGCTCCCAAGAATTGAAAATTCTTTGCTCACTACCTGCTGTTTGAATTTTCAAACAAACAAACAAAAAATCCTGGAATAAGATACTCCACTGAGATAAGAATACTGCTTTCCTTGTAAAAACTGTTACCTTCTACATCAATGCATGATAGTAGCAGCTGTTATTTAAAAATCACATTGGATAACTGTTTCAGTATCTCATACGACTACCAAGGAACAAAGCAATCTGAATCCCTGCAGAAAGATGAATACATCATCCTAACAATATACAGCCACAGCAAGAAATTTCTGGAAGTTATTTGATTCTTCCCTTCCATATGAGGAAAAAAACCATCATTTTATATATTTGTCAGCCTTACTCTTTTAATGCTTCAATACTGAGTCTATTTGCAACATAATATAAGATTTTATAGGACTTCTAAAAAGAATTATTCTCAATATTTAAAATCTATTTTTTTTTTTTAATTTTAGTGTAACAGTAGAATTTATTGAAGAATAGAAACAGGAACAGAACTGTTGCAGTGCAATAGGGGACTCGATTGCACGTTTTCTTCCTAAAATCTATTTTTTTAAAAAATGTTTTTAGTTGTTGTAGACCTTTATTTATTTATATGCAGTGCTGAGAATTGAACCCAGTGCATCACACATGCCAGGCAAGTGTGCTACCACTGAACCACAGCCCCAGCCCCAGCCCCCTAAAATCTATTTTTTAAAAGGACATATGCTGGGTGTGGTGGCGCATGCGTATAATCCCAGAGGCTTGGGAGGCTGAGGCAGAAGGATGGCGAGTTCAAAGCCAGCCTCAGCAAAAGTGAGGTGCTAAGCAACTCAGGGAGAGCCTGTCTCTAAATAAAATATAAAATAGGGCTGGGGATATGGCTCAGTGGCCAAGTGCCCCTGAGTTCAACCCTGTTACCCAAATAAATAAATAAAAGGCATACATATTTGTCTTGAGTTTCTAAAATTAAAATACCTAATCAAATATGTATTTATAAAGAAAACCTATCCCTTTCCCAAATCATCACAGCATGAAGAATCAGCTTTAAGTTCCTGATTTTTCTATATAAACTTAGGTTTGTGATATTATTTTTTTGACTTTTTTTTAAATAAAAAGGGTATTTCTTGCCACTCCTATGCCTGTGCTGAACTTAATGTTTATTTCACTATTATTATTGTTTACTTCTTTGTTGAAATGTAACACACAAAGTGTTATGTAAAGGAGAAAAGGATTTGAACATATTTAATAAATTTCACTTTAGAATGTAAGGAAATTAATATCTTTTTATCCTTGGTTAAGTGCACTTATTTAAAATGAGAACTTGCTGAATGGTATGTTTCCTAAGAAAAATGGAATGAACAGATCTACACATGTAATCTTATATTATGTTCAGTATGAAATGCTACTGCAATTGTTTTTTTCCTTGTTATGTTTCCATGAGTCTATGAATTAAATCCCACACTATACTGGGTCTAGACTAGCAGCTATCATGAGACAAAAAAAGGGACATACAATAAAATTAGTTTTTTTTTTTCTGAAGACCTGAAATTAATCAGCATTAGGTTCAAGGAGAATACTAATTGGGGGATTCTATTCTAGACAAACTTCACAATATAAGAAGCAAACCAAGATTCAATGCCAACACCTATTGCTTTGTTCATATTTCAAAAGCTCACAGGCTATAATTCACAGTGCTAGATGGTACAATTTTAATTTCAGTTTTAATTTCTTGTCATAGTCAACCAAAATATTTTTTACATGATGACTTGTGCAATTATTACACAAATATGATTAAGTTCCATTGATCCTTCTACCTTATTTGGATATTCATTCTTCCATTAGCAAAAAACAATGAAAACCAGAAGCATGTTGTTTTAGCAAATTATGAGTTTAACATTAAAATAATTGTCTCATATGTTTTATAAGGGTTTAATATTGAACTGCTTCTCTGTATTGAAATATGTGAAAATGTATCTAACCTGGAAGTACTTCTGACATGGATCACTGGGCGTCAGCAATGGTGCAGGAAATAGTTTATAATTTGCAATCTAAAAAACAAAAAGGAATCATTTGAGAAATTAAAACCTCAAATAACAAAGCATAAAAGGAAACTATCATAACATTGAAAGTTCTTCCAAAAGCTGTTCAAAATTTTAAACAAATGTTGGCAAATTATGTACAAATTTTTGTTTATATTCACAGTCAATCCCACTACTTCTGACTGTAATTTGAATTCCTACTTAACCACATTCCCCATAAACATTTATTAAGAATTATTTTCCCCATGCCAAAGCCAAAGCTGTCTGTCTCAGGTTTCCAATGGCTTTTTCTTTTTCCTTCTTTTTTTTTTTTTGGTTGTAGTTGGGCACAATACCTTTATTTAATTTATTTATTTTTATGTGGTGCTGAGGATTGAACCCAGCACCTCGCACATGCTAGGTGAACACTCTACCACTGAGCCACAACCCCAGCCTTCCACTGCTTTTTTCCCCACCAAACACTTATAATTCAGAAGCCACTAAGGAAAAAAAAATAACATACATAAACTACATAAAAATGAAAACCTTCTGTTTAAGAAAAAATTACTATAAATATGGTAACAATGAGAAACAAATTACCATCACAGATGACATAAAAGGACAATTTTCCTTTATCTAGAAAGCAATCCCTGAAATCATTAAGAAAACTAAGAACAAGCTACAGGAACATGAGCAAAGGACAGGAACAAGTGCCAAGAGAAACATAAGTGCCCAATAAACATAATTAATTTACCTCATAGGAAACTAAACAAAATGCAATCTAAGTACAATAACTGACTGGTTCTCATAGATCAGAATACCAAGATGAACAAGCTCGAGAGAACATATAATCTAAGGCAAGGACGCTGGAAATAAGAATACTCAAATCTTGCAGGTAAAAACTGACAGAACTCTTTGGGAGACCATTTGCAAATATCTGAGCAAATTCAAAATACATCAAACTCTACTGCTCAGCAATTTCACTTCTAAGAATTCATTTTACTGATAAACTCACTTTGATGCTATCATTCTACAACCAGAAAAACCTGGTAATGACCTAACTGATAGTCAGTGGACAACTGGCTCATTAAGTTACGATACATCTATTTCATGCCACCATTAGGAAACATGAAGAGGAACTGTGTGCGCCCACATGGAAAGGACATCAAGACATATCACTGAGAAGTCACTAACATGCAGGGCATGGCATGATATAATTGACTAACCATTTTTAAAGCATACACATATGAACACACACAGGTGCACACTCACACACCTGCATTTAGAGAGGAAATTTCTCAAAGGAACAGTAAGGACCTAGAAATAGCAGTAAACTGCCAGTTTACCAATTAGATACATAACAAGGGAAACTAAAAACAGACCTTGTTTTCAATGAGTCTGCTATCAGGAATGTCACTTAGACAGATAATGTATTATATTATAGTAGGTTAAATGAGGATACTGCATGATTCCATTTACGTAAAGTACAAAAACAGGAAAAAACATTGTGTGTCAGGATGGTAGTGGGGGCAGGGGTGGAAGATGAAGATGAAGGAGAGTAGCTTCAGGGATACTGGTCACAGCAATGAACTGGTTCGTGACAGAATGGGAAAAATTCATCAAGCTAGGCTGCTATGTGCACATTTCTGTAAGTGCATTGCCATTTTACAAAAAGTTACAAGAAAGGGCTAAAGGCTAGAGGCTTTCTGAAGCATAATTCAAATGGAAAAACTTCGTATTTGCAAAGCCTCTAAATTCTAACCTAACCTTTCCAAACTAGTAACCTTTAATGAGCATTACTTCCAACTTTATAATTCAGATAATGACCTGACAACCTGGTCTGCTGGTCCACAATACATTTTTAATTACATTTTCACATACTGTGGGTAAGGCTCATTACTCTGGTATAATTAAAGGGGTGGGTTTATTTTAAATTGTCCTGAAATACCAAGAGGTCCCTCCCTCCAGACACATTTGTCTTCACCCCATGCCTTTCTCAGCACCTTAAAAAGTATTTTTACAATTCAATTTTCCTTTGGGTGTTGAGGCAGGGGGAAGACGTCTTCAATGTGCCTTAAATTATAAGCTGAAACACCAAAGTGATAAATAAATAGTTCAATGAAACAAATACCAATGAAGTAGAGAGAAAACCAAAGAAAGGCACTCTTGCATGCATACTTTGGGAAGGCTTGAACAAAAGTTATGAACATGCACATCTTTTACTGTATATAATCTTTTTTTTTTTTTTAGGCTCAAATTTATTTTTTTTTCTTGGTTGTTCAAAACATTACAAAGCTCTTGACATATCATATTTCATACATTAGATTCAAGTGGGTTATGAACTCCCATTTTTACCCCAAATACAGATTGCAGAATCACATCGGTTACACATCCACATTTTTACATAATGCCATATTAATGACGTTGTATGCTGCTACCTTTCCTATCCTCTACTATCCTCCCTCTCCTCCCCTCCCATCTTCTCTCTCTACCCCATCTACTGTAATTCATTTCTCTCCTTGTTTATTTTCCCATTCTGTATATAATCCTTAAAACAGTCCTGTTTTCCTGACCTGAAACAAACTGCACCTTTAGCAAAGTTAAGAATTAGATACTTTGCTAATCATTTCATGTCATAAATAGCCCTTTTTATAGTGCTATTATCAACCAATACACATTCCATACTTACCACGCGCCATGCATTATGCTAGAAGCAGGGATGCAAGGACAGTTAGTCAACAAAAACTATTTTCCTCTTCAGTATAGTATGCAGTCTATTGGGGGAGATGGATGTTAATCACAAAATTAACTCAGATCAGTATGTAAATATGTATGTTCTGGGAGAAAATATCTCGGTTGTTAACAAAGGACAGGTGCCAGGCTGCAGTCTGGAAAGGCTCTCCTGAGACAATGAAATTTGAGGACTACATAGGATTTAGGAAGGAAAAACATTTCTTAAACACCTACCATGTGCAAGAAGGCATTTCCTGGCCTTGGAGATGGAGTACAAATATCCCAGCTACTTTTCCTTGATGAATGAATCTAATCTGGTAAAAACAATTTCTGATACGGACTTGCTGGTGTGAACCAACAATAACTTGAGAAAAAACAAAAGAGGCACTTAGGAAATGGGAAAACACTATGCAAATGTACGGTTTTCAGAAGAATCTACAGCTGTGCTGTCCGATATAGCTGCTACTAGCAGCAGCAATATGGAGCTTTCAAACACTTAAAAGGTAACCAGTCTAACTAAAGAACTAAATTTTCAACGTTATTAACTATACTCAATTTAATTACAAATTCATGAAGTGATACTTGATACACTGGAAAATTAAGTAACACTGGAACTTTTAGAGTAGGTGAGCCTATTTTTTCAACTCTGAATTTTATGGAATCTGAACACAGCCAAGTATTTCCCATGAATATTTTGCATCTGAGTTCAGTGCTATGAGAATAAAATACATGTTGATTTTGAAGACTCTGAACAAAAAAATGCCAAATGTCTCACATTCATAATATTTAAATATTGAATCAATGTTGAAATGAAAACATCTCAGATGTACTGAGTTAAATTAAACATGTTTAAATTAAATTTAACTTTTTAAATTTTTGTTTTCATGTGGACTAGAAATTTCAATTTACCTATGTGCCTGTCTTTTATTTCTGTCGGAGAAGCACTGACCCAGAGAATGTAGACAGAGTCCGAAACTTTACCTTAGATTAAATTATTGTCTATCTTAACCAAATGGTTATCTACCTTCTATCTGTAAAAGTAAAGCCTAGCAGAAATGTTACCTCTCCTGTGATGCTGGAGATTTTGCCAGCAGCATTCAGAGCACAGAATGCCACAGAAATCACATTCTGAGGTCAAAGGTGCTGGGGACGAATGGCAGGCCACTACATGTTCTGCATTAGGAACACAGTTGTGATTTTAAGGTGAAGCACAAAACAACCTAAGTGAAATAGTCTACAGTGATTTCCTGCCTTCCAGTGGTGTTTGCCTGTGCCCTGTAAATGAAAATCCATTGTGCTGACGGGCCTTGGGGTGATGCTATTAGGGCCTAATAAACATTCCACAGGACCTGAGACAGCCCTCAACAGAATTCACAAAAGCACAATTAAACAAATAGATGAGTGAATAAATAAATAGAACACCCACTTCTATTCTGGTTCCGTGTAAGATGCCAGGCACTTGCAAATGATTCCAAACAGAATAAAAATCAGACAAAGAATTTGGCTTTGCCTGTCTTCCCCAAATACAGGCAAACACGACTGACAAATCCGTCCCTCTCAATTGACTACTCTCTCTGTCCTGCCTGCTCTCTCCTCAGACATTGTTATGGTATGATGTGATTTGTGGCCCCCAAGGATCTGCTGTGAAGAATGGCTTGGTCCCCAGGGTGGTGCTGTTGGAAGGGGTAAGCCCTTTAGGGGGTGGAGCCTTGTATGAGGCCTTCAGGCCGTGGAGGGGTTGAGGGTGTGAGGTACCTCTCCTCAGCCCCTTGGTAGTTCTGGCAAAAGGGCTGTTACAGAGCCCTTTTGAGGGCCCAAGTGGCTCTCGGTCCAATGGCCTGAGACATAACCCTGACCTGCTCCCACATGCATTCTAACCTTTGTTCCCACCATTGTTCTTCACCTTGATGTAACTGTGTTATCAGCTTTTGTTTTTCCCCCTATAACAAAATACCTGGGGGTAATCAACTTTCAGAGAGAAAAGGTTTATTTGGGTTCACAGTTTTGAAAGTTTCAGTTCATGGTCAGTTAGCCCTGTTGCTTTGGGGCCTGTGGTGAGGTGGCATATCATGACAGGAACACACCGGGGAATGAAGCTGCTCACCTCAGAGCTGGGATGGGAAGAGAGAGAGAAGACATGGTCCCACAATTCCCTCTGAGGGTACCTCCCTAGTGACTTCAAACCTCCCAGTAGGCCCTGCCTCTTAAAATTACACTACTTTCCAGTAGCATCACAGGCTGGGGACCAAGCCTTGAATCCCCGACCTTTGGGGGGAATACTCCCAATTCAAACTGCAGCAGTGGTACAGCCCTCATCATAACTGAGCTGATACAAGTGCCATGCCCTTAAACTTCTACCACTCTGAGCTAAGTCACCCTTCTCTCTTTCTAATGTAGCTTCCTCAGGTATTTCATTGTAATAACATAAAGCTGACTAACCCAAACATTAAGTATTGCATGCAGTTCCATAACTCCTCTCTTGCCCTTCAGTCTAATCCCTCCCCTTCACTTCCTCTCAGATCGATCCTAGATCCACAATATCAGATGAATAACTTCTCTATTCACAATCCCTCTCTTATCCAGAAATCGCCAGAATTAATTCTTTTGACTACTGAAAATCTAGTTCCAATTGATTCTAGAACCTCTCCTTTACTCAAACCCTTCATTACCTTCAAGTAACTAATTTCTTGGAAACTTTAATGCTCTTTAATCCTATCAGACTCAATAACTCCTTCCTATGATAAATATTTTTTATTATGGTTTGGATATGAGGTGCCCCCCTGCAAAGTTCCTGTGTTAATGCATGAGCTAAAACAGATTATGAGAGTAGTAACCTAATTGGTGGATTAATCCATTTGATGGATTAATACTCTGAATGGATTACTGGGTGGAAACTGGGGCGAGGCTAGAGAAAGGAGGTCACTGGGGGCATGCCTTGGAGATCATATAATCTGTCCCTGTCTCTTTGCTCTTTTTGCTTCTTGGCTTGCAAGAACTGAGCAGATTTTCTCTGACTCACCTCTGGTCCAGAGTCATAGAGTCGCTTTACCAGGGACTGAACCTCTGAAACCATGAGACCAAATAAACTCTTCCTTCTTTTAAGTTATTCAGGACAGATATTTTGGTCACAGAGATGAAATGGCCCTTTATTCTCTTGAAGTATAATTCATAGATATATAACTTATCGACACATAAATTCCAGAAAGGGAGAGATTACAGTAGGGATGCATTTCAATAATCAAATTTTCAAGCAGGGTAAACTAGGGATCATAATGATCAGTCATCAGATATTTGCCTATATACAGAATCACTGTTAGGGTGACAGCTATGGGCAGACTGACAGAAGCTGAGTGTTGTATATGGACAACTCAGATATCGTGAAATACACTGCTGTCATTAACATCACTAACTTCAAAATACTCAACAACTCTTAGGAAATATCAAAAATACTAAATATGATTATCTTTTGATCAGGAGGCTTTAGAATATACAGTGTCTATTAAAACCATAAAAAAACTTTACACGGGGCTGGGGATGTGGCTCAAACGGTAGCACGCTCGCCTGCCATACGTGTGGCCCGGGTTCGATTCTCAGCACCACATACAAGCAAAGATGTTGTGTCCGCTGATAACTAAAAAATAAATATTAAAAATTCTCTCTCTCCCTCCCTCTCTCACTCTCTCTTTAAAAAAAAAAAAACTTTACATGTTTAACTTTTGGGATAATTATAAACATGTGGTTCACCTACATGAATAGTCAACAGATTGTCTGGGAGCTTCACAGATTTAAGACATTCTTTGTTGGACAGGGCAGTCCTGGATGCTGTAAGATATTTTTCATTCCTGCTCTCCATCCCAAAAACTGAAGTAGTGAGTCCCCTTCTATACTCCCTAAGGAGTTCTAGCAACTACTAAATCCCCTGCTTTGCAAATTTGGACCTTTGCCCAGAGTTCTCTTCCTCTTCTTGTTTGACACTTAGGTTCGACATGATCTTGAACCACTCCTAATGTTTGCAAGCTTGTTCTCTTATTTCAATGGCAAATTATGGTTACCATCAATCTGATAGTTACCATAGGATTAAACAAGATACCAAATGTTGATCACTTGATTTGCTTAGTTCCAAGCCTATCCTCAACATTTGTAAATAATAACTGCTATTACTGTTATTAATATTTTCTTAACACATATGATTTGTTTTCTCACTTAGGTTGTAAGCTCTGGTGCCTTGGAGATCTTTGTACACCCAACCTAAGGACCTAGTAAATTCTGGTGCCTCATATCTCCCATTTTCTTTCCCTGTCCCATCCTGACTTCTTGTGAAAATATTCACAAATGATAGCCTGTTTCCAAGAATGGAGTTAAGAACTTCAATTACAATGGAAATGGAGCTTTGGCATTACTGAAAACATCATTGTAACCTGCCAAGCAGAGGAATGCTGCTGGTGTACTTTTTTTCCTTGAAAATCTGCAGGGCATATTAATTGATGAATACTTTTATATGTAATATTGTGCTCCGTGTGTGTGGGGGATTTAATTGTTTTTAAATTTGGGGAATATAAACCTTTAGTAGTAATAAATTTCTTGCATCCACATACCTGGGACTCTATTGCAGTTCAGAATCATTGCTCTGATTCTGAATCATTGAGAGATCCTAAGTTGACCAAATATATAATTTAAAACAGAAAGAAAAAAGTTATGGTAACTTCTCAACCGCAACCCATGCAGACAAGATAAGCTGGGTTAAAACAGGCTAACTGTGACATTAAGCCAAGAAGACGGTGGCAAAAAACCACACAGCACAGAAATAATTTTGGAATCAAGGACAGGACGGCTCTTTGACCTTAAGGATCAAGCTTCCCATGCTGGAAAGAGAGTGAGCCCCCCTTTTCTATATTTTATAGCAGAGACATCAGAGGCAGGGATAAGGTTTCAAGAGTAGAGTCTTGCTTCATGACGTTTTGTGGTCAGCAGACTGACATCTTGGCAAGTCACGCCCATCTCAGGTGCTGTGTGGGATCTTAGGCAGAGGTAGAGGGGGAGGCTCACCTGCATCATGAGATCAATCTGGAGTTCTCAGAGCCAGACTTCCCTCAGGAGGCTACTATGCACAACACGGACAGCTAGTGACAGTAACTAAGGTATAGAAACTAATCCTTTCTCTAATTTCTATGTCTTTTAAAAGATTTTTTTTTTTAATTGGGAGATGGACACAACACCTTTATTTTTATGTGGTACTGAGGATCAAACCTAGCACCTCCCATGTGCGAGGCGAGTGCTCTGCCACTGAGCTGCAACCCCAGCCCTTAATTTCTGTATCTTAAACAAAATGCTTACAAATGTGCATTTGGGATTCTGGTTCTTTATCCTGCTCCATTCAGTGTTCTCCAAACCATTTCCAAACAACTAATTCTGAGAACACTATCAAAGAAAGAAAAATACGCACAGAGAGAAAGAAGTCTTATTTTCTGAAATGTTTCCTCGGGAGGAAACTCTAACAACTGGAAAAGAAATATTTTCAAGACAGATCACCACATGTAGATGTTTCCATTTAGGAGTGACTTTTATAATTGTGAACCAGAAAAATTTTAAATGAAGCAAAAGATATTATACTTTCCCACAATATACTTGGATCCCCACTTTTTATATGTCTCAGGCATTACATCTGCAGTTTAGAAATAACAGCAATGCTTCCTACTTCTAAGAAGTGCCAATTTAAAATATGCTGCTGGCTAGCTGTGGGGGGCCCACTGCGTTCGTGGTGCCAATTGACGGTCTCGGTATCCTCGCCCTCTGCTCTGTGACTCTGTACTCCCTTTCCACTGGCTCTGGGCTCAGCTGTGCAACTTGCTTTGGTCAACTGGATATTAGCGATATTAGCAAATGGGATGACATGCTTTGCCCATTTCCAGCACCTTGAAGAAGACAAGATCTGTGCTACTATCATGAGACACGCCGAGGCTGGCCTGTAGGAAGGCTGTTGGAGGCTTGGGTAGGTCAGCTGAGTCCTCTTGGCCAAGACCATCTTAGGCCTAAGCCTACACCACCCAACACCGAGCACAGGGGCATTCTGCACAGATGAGCACATCTGTAAACTCTTCCTGTAATGGACTGTAGGCATATGAGTGAGCCCAACAGAGACTCCTGGCAGAATTACTCAGCTGTCCTGAAGATACTAACGGCTACTGCTTAAGCCACTGGATTTTAGGATGCATTTCATCATGCAATATTGTGAGTAGATAAATGTTACACTAATTATACCCACAACAACCAAAAGTGGTTACAGAAGAGCTGCTGGGATTAAATCTGAACTGATCCACAAGAGGGATGATGCAATGTGAAGATCCTACGGTGGGGAATCAACCTGTTTCTGAGACTCATGCCCTCCCTGGGTTATTACACAGGGCTGCCTTCATCAATACAGGTACAACTTCAGCCTCTCACACTAACTGCTCATTCACAGCATGCCACTATTTATGGTTTGCACATTAGAAAACACTGTGATGGAGCAAATTTTAGGTATTCTTCATAAGGACACGTAAACGACGTTATTTCCACTAGGAAAAAGGATCAGAACCAGGTTAAATGTTCGTCATTAGAAAATTGATTAAATAAAGTATTATACAAAACTATTCATCACTCAAAACTGGGGATGTTTCTGTCTGTAATTATGTAGGAAGGATCTTTACTAAAACACTACTGAATAGAAAAAATAAATAGCTATAAAACAGTATGATGAAGACATAGGCACTCCCTACACAATGCTTTCAATTTCTTCGCTCAAAAATTACCAATAGGGGTTGGGGTTGTGGCTCAGAGGTAAAGCACTTGTCTAGCATATGTGAGGCACTGGGTTTGATTATAAGCACCACATATAAATAAATAAAAAATAAAAGTTTATCAACAACTAACAAAAATATTTTTATTAAAAGGGGCGGGGGCTAGGGATGTGGCTCAGTGGTTAAGTGCCCCTGGGTTCAATCCCTGGTACAAAAAAAAAGTCACAATATAAAGCTGGGAGAAAGGCAGTATGTGCAGTGTCATTCTTTCATTAAAAAACTGTTCACAGGGCTGGGGATGTGGCTCAAGTGGTAGCGCGCTCGCCTGGCATGCGTGCGGCCTGGGTTCGATCCTCAGCACCACATACCAACAAAGATGTTGTGTCCACCGAAAACTAAAAAAAATAAATATTAAAAAAAATTTTCTCTCTCTAAAAAAAAATAAAAACTGTTAACATCTTTTTACAGTAAAATAAAGCACAGATTAAGAAGATTACACAAAACAGTCTATTACTATAAAGACCATACTCTTCTAATTACCACCCAGATCAAAAAACACACTTGAGTAGCTACCCTTCAGACTCTGCTTTCCTACCTCCAAAAGTGAACTCTTGAGTTTATGGCAATTGCTTCTTTTTCCTTATGATTTGATTACCCAAGTATATAATGCTAGTCAGCATAGTTAAGAGTTGTCTATTTTTTAAAATTTGATAAGCCTCTTATGATACATTCATTCTGCATCCCACTCTGTCCTTTCCTTGACAACTGATTCATTAAGGACTCAGAGCTGTCTGAGCTGTGAAGTTTCCACAGTATGGACTTTGCTGGTGCATGTTTAACGCATTCCTCTAATCTCTGAAATTCCCGTCAAGGGGCAGCTGGATTCAGAGGCTTGCAGAGTCTGAGGTGCGGTTCCCTGGGTGGTCCAATGCTTCATCAGGAAGCACAGGACTTCTGGCTCTCAAGTTGTTTCTCCTATTAGTGGCCTGGGCCACTCCAGGCCTAGATCTGTTAAACGCACAGGGGCTGCATGATGGCACCATGCTAATTTGCTCACTCCATCTTCACTTACTGCGAGGGAACATATCAGGAGATGCTTCCTCCATATAGTTCTTGGTTATCCAGCAATATCCTTTGCCTAAGAAAACCAGGATAAATGCCTGATTCTTTCCTCATTATTTTTAAGATGATCAATCAAAAGGTAAGCGATACTTTTTTTCATACCATTACCACCTAGTGGATTGAAACATTTGCAATGCTTATTTTTTGGCCAGTATCAGTCCAATTAGGTTGGCTCCTGGGCCATTTGACATGCTCTCAGAGTCTCTGAAGCTTTTAAGCTTTTACCTATTATGTGGCAATATGCCAGTCTTAGGTTTCCCCACCTGTTTTTGTTGTCTGAAGCTCATTCTCTAGGAAATTCCGTAGGAAGAGCTCACAGGAACAGTATCTCCTCTCCTGACATCTTGCACGTTTATGTTCCTTATGCTTGAAGGTCAATTTTGCTAGATATAAAAAATCTTGTCTCATATTTTCTTTCCCTGGAGCACAAACATACATCCCTTTCCCTTCTGGCATGAAGACTTTCTGGCAAAAGGTCTTAGGGACAATTTAAGTCTCTGTCACTGAGTTTCTTTTTTGTGTAGATGCCCAAAGGACTTCTTTCTTTTTTAACCCAACAGTTTTACTAGAATATCTTTGGAGGAGTTGTTCTAAATTGATATTCTAAAATATATGATTTGCTTTTCCAAAATGTAGTCTTCAAACTTTTTTTTTTTTTCCAAAAAAGTTTTCTTGAAATGGAGTATGGGTACCAACCCCTCTCCTGGTTTTCTCCTCCTGTTACCTGTATGCTAGATCTGCATGCATTGCCTAGCCTTCAGTATTTCTTACCTTTCCCCAATTTTTATTTATTTAACCTTATTTAAAAAAAAATATTTTTAGTGGTAGATGGATACAAGACTTTCATTTTATTTATTTATTTTTATCTGGTGCTGAGGATCAAACCCAGTGTCTCACATGTGCTAGGCAAGTGCTCAACCACTGAGCCACAAATCCAGCCCCCCAATTTTTATATTTTTTTTTTTATAGTATTAGGGACTGAACCCAGGGTGACCTGCCACTGAACCACATCCTCAGTCTTTTTAATTTTTTATGTTGGGACAGGGCTTTGCTAAATTGTTGAGGCTGGACTCAAACTTTTGATCCTTCTGCCTCAGCTCCTCAGTTGCTGGGATTACAGGCATATGTGACTGTGCCCTGCCCCAAATTCTCTTTCTTTTTCATTTCCTTGTGATTTTAAACTTTTCCTTCCTTTTTACAACCTTTGTTTCTGTTATGGCAATATTTGTGGTATGTAACTGATTTTGTGCTCCTCCTAAATTTGAGTTTATTTAATTTTTCTAATTCTCTTTTAAATTCTGTCAACTTGTCTGAGTTTTCCAAATTCAGATTTATGCTGCTCTTTCATCTCTTGCATAATTATATAGTTACCTTTTCCTTCTTTTGAAATAGAACATTCCAATTTTAATCTTTATTTTTGTGGCTGAGCGTGCCTTTTTTGGCATGTTTTCCTTATCTATAGGGATACTGTTCTCTTTCTTAGTTTGGGTTTTTTAAAAGTAAGTTTGTCTGTAATTTAACCTTGTTAGTACTGTTTATTTTCATGTATGCAATCTGCATAACCTGTTTGATGTCTTTCTCTCCATGCGAGCAAAGACTATGTGTCTGTTTTGTGCATCGGTATATTGCTGGTGCCTGGCACGTGGCAGAGAGTCAATAAATAGTTGCTAAAATAATGAACAGAAAAGTGTACTGAAATGTTACTAGTGGTAATCTCTGGATGATAGGATTTAGAAAAATACCTTCTAATCTTCCGTGTTGCTGATCTGCCTAAATTTTTTAAACTTTTTTTGTTGTAGTTGTACATAATAACTATTTATTTTTTATGTGGTACTGAGGATCGAACCCAGGGCCTTGCATATGCGAGGCGAGTGCTCTACCGCTGAGCCATAACCCCAGCCCCACCTAAATTTTTTTAATAATGACATAAGAACATTTTCATATTCAGAGAAAAACCACTCTTTTCAACTTTGAAAAAAATAAGTTCCTATATGAAGCTAGATAAGCATATACCATGTAGCTTTAAAAAAAAACAACCCTCGTCTCCTCTCTCCCCTCCATCTATCACGTGTGTTTTCTGCAGTGAGGTAAAGGGAGGTGATAAAGCGGAGTTCTCTATGGAACACTAGGTCCAGAGTTTGGGGAAAAGAAGACACGCAACCACCCATCTGCTTTCCGTGCTACATTTGCCAGATTTTACTCTATAGCTCAGAAAACATGCTAATAGGACTTCTTGTGGTGCGAGGAATGGATTAAAAAAAGCAAAGAACCCTGTAGTGACAGTTTGGCAGGATCTGGAAAGTGGCTCATAGAGCCTGTGACAATTCATGGAACAAAGAAAACATCTCTTCATAAAATCTACACTCTAAGACATCTCAAATATACCACTGAGAAACGTCGGTGGCAGTGACTCAAAAGTGCCAAACAGAAGGATCCCAAACAAGAAAAAGATGAAGCCTTAATTGGCTTAACTGGGCTTTCCTACAGCCATTAGAGAAAACACAAGACATGAACTGTCTCAGAAAGCAGATGGTCTTCTCCAGCTCCCTTTCTCTCTCTCTCTCTCTCTCTCTCTCTCTCTTTTCAACGAGATAATTAAAGGAAACTGAAGAGAAAGGATCTTACTAAATTGGCCAAGGAAAATTATTTCCTCTGAAGTAGAAGGCATGAGCTTTTGAAGAAAGGATTTCAAGTTTCCCTTGGGGCTGGCAGGTCACGCAGGAAGGCCAACAGCAGAGAGGGAAACCTGGAGGCCCTGTGAACACATGGGGATGGAAGCTGGGGTGCCTCGGCCTGCTGCAGGAGTACTGGCATGGGGAGTCAGGGCATAGGGGAGGTGAGGTCTTTTTTGAGGGGCTGGAGACAGAGCCCTGGACCACTGGCATGCTGAAGTCTGTGCTCCACCACAGAGCTACACCCCACCCCTGAGAGTTAGTTGCCTTCTTGATTTGAGATTTGGGGGGAACTGTCTTCTCTTTTGTCACCTGTTAATTTTTCTTAGAAAACCCTATTATTTGCTCCCCTATTCTGTCTTGGTAGAAAGAAAAAATAAGATAATAAAACTCAATACAACATAGACCACAAGTGCAAAACCATTGGTCAAAGAAGTAATTTTGTTTAAATGGCTCTACTGCTAGCTATAAAAGTCTCCCTGGGCAGAAATGCTATGAATTAAAAATTAGGGGATGGGAATAAGGGTCTGCGTGTTTGAGACCCAACAAAGAAGAAATTATATCCATTTCTCCTCTAAGCTCTGAGGCACTTTTTTGCAGAAAGGAAAGGCAGATAAAAGTATACGCAAAGGCAACTCAGACACCCCATGCCAGATTCTTGACTGAGACAGTGACGCGAGCCAGATGTCCGTTATGGTCCTGGCTAAAATTCATCCAGAGAGGGCAGGACCCCACTTTGGGCTTGCATACTTGGCCTGAATTTCTAACCAAAGCCTAATGGCATCAGGACGAGGGAATATTAAGAAACTAACATTATTGAAGGCTTCCTCTGAGCTAAACAGACAGTGTCCGCAAGGTCTCTTCCACTTACCACATAAATCCTGTGGGGATGGAGGAGGCACCGTATTTTCCTTGTGTCACACAGGACACTGAGCAAGGTAAAGGAACTTGCATGATGTCAGGCAGAAAAACAGCAGCAGGGCCAGCTCAATCCCACCACAAAGGCTCCGGGATTCTTAGTTTAATGTTCCTACTGCCTTTTCCAGGAAGCGGAAAGGCAGAGGGAGCTGGAGAACTGAAGACTCCAAAGACCTCACAGGTAATCTATCTGCCACCTCCTGGTTCTGGGACAAACTGAGTCTTATGACCAGGGAATTAGGAAATGACTAGGGGTCTTTGTCCTCAGCCGGGTCACAGCCACACAGAGCTGTGTTTCTCCTGCCTCCTGGTTATCCCACGTTTTTGAAATCCTTTAGAATTTTCCTGATGTTTCCAACACCAATTCCCCAATCCCTCTCCATGAAAACTAAACCCTTTCTAAGCTTCAAAAATGACAATGAAACCACCTTTGAACACACTAAACTTAAAAGTCAATCCCTACTCCACTTATTGTAGCTTAGAAGATACCTGGCAGTTTTCTTAATGATAATAATTTCCCATTCATACATCACATTGACTATTTAGTAAGCACTGTGTTAAGACTTTCTACGTATTAATCATTTTGATCCTCAAAACCACCTTGTGATAAGGGAACTATAATCATCCTATTTTAGAGATAAGGTAACAGCAGTAAGACATCAAATAATATCTGAGGCCATGTACCTGGCAGGTGGTGAAGCTATTCTGTTTTAAACTTCTCTGAACTTTGGCTCTCATCTCACAACAGTGATTTACCTCACAAGGTTAGTATGCAGAAATGAAATAAACATACATAAAGCAATAAAATACTAAGATTTCCCTTTCCTCCTAGTATTTCTGGGCTTATTCCAAGGTGTGACCCAGAAATTTTTAATTAGAGAATGAGATAAGAGGAGTGCTTAGTATTCTTTCAGAATACTAAGATACACAGTCTTGCCTGTCTGCCGTAGCACCCTTTTTGAAGTAAACATCACCACTTCTTTTGCAAATGAGAGACCTCTGTGCATGGGTTTCCTGACATGAGTGAAGGAGGATTCGAACCTGTGATATTGCTTTCCCTGTGGATTCTCAGGGGTTTGAGGTCAGGCTTCTGGATCTCTTCATCTTCCCCAATAAGCCATGTGCAGACCAGGGCACAGCGATGTGAACTCCACTCCTAACCACAGACCTTTTCTGAGAAACTGGATGGAAAACTACGATTGTCGGCAAAATAGATACAGCCACATTTACCAGCCCTGCAGAATTAGTGACTCTTCTGGTATGAGAAAAGAGAGGGGAGAGGAGAGAAAGGAAGAAAGAGAGCCAGGGAGAGGGGAGAGGGATGAAAGGAGAGATGGAGGGAAGAAGGAAGGTGCGGGGAGACAGAAGAAAAGGCCCCCTATATGGTAACAAAACTTCAGCCCAGATGCAAACTCTGCGTCCTGCCACCTCCTTCAGGATGCTTCCCACAAAGACATCAGCTGCTCACCAAGAGCCACCTGGGGCTCCCCATCCGCCTTCAGCTGGGGCTATGTTCACAGACACAAGGGAAGACACGCCTGGCCAGGGCCACAGGCCTCAGGAAGGCATGAGGGCAGACACACTCTCAGCCTTGACCCGGGCTGAGGCCCCAGAGGAACAGGGCATCCTCTCAGCACAGGATGCTGGGATGCACTGTTGAAGGCCTTCCTCTGCCTCCATCGGCTTTCCTCATCGAAGCTTGAGCTGAAGTCAAGAATGGCAACCAAGGAGGCTGAAACAATGGCGGTCCCTAAGCCACAAACCCAACCTCCTTCTGCTCTCACTCCCACTGATCCTGAAGCCAGGAAGAGGACAAGCTGCCTGAGCACCATGGGTATCGCAGTCATAGCTCTAAAGGCAGCAGCAGCAGGCTCAGACAAAGGAGCCTGTCCATCACTCACAGAGACCTCTGAGGACACACCCACAGGCATCTGTTTTTCTAGACAGTCTTGGTAAAGCACTCAGAGAGGCTGCAGGCAACTCCAAATGCTCTTTAAGTTCCCAATGTCATCCCTTAAGAGCTCCCAACCTCACCAGTGCACGCCTGTAATCCCAGAGGCTCAGGAGGCTGAGACAGGAGGATCGCAAGTTCAAAGCCAGCTGCAGCAACTTAGCAAGGTGCTAAGCAACTCAGTGAGACCCTATCTCTAAATAGAATATTTAAAAAAAGGGCTGGGGATGTGGCTCAGTGGTTGAGTGCCCCTGGGTTCAATCCCAGGCTCCCAACTACATAGGAAAGGAGGAGAGAGCAGAAAAGGAAAAGAAGATCCTACTGCACTGCTGGGCTCCTAACACCTTCTTTGTCTTGAACCAAACTTGCCAAACTAGCCCCAAGTTCCCCTAATATGCAGGGATATAGCTGTTCCCCTATCACCGATGCCAAAGGGCGCCCAGACCAGGCTCCTCACTCTGCAGAATCCCCTCCGGCGTGTGCTCCCTCGCCCTGCCTGGGAAGGCTGCCTCCTGACAGGGCCTCACCAGCTCTGGGGATGATCTCAACAGCGGGTGCCACTCAGGGCACCCACATTGTGAATTCCAGCATATAGCACTGAGGCTGCTATTGCATCCAGCATTCCTGTGGTCCTGTTCATACCCGTCCAAGGGCTGCTTTCTGGTCTGCCTTGAAGAGGCAGGTAGAACAAATGGTTTCGAAAGCCTCTTGTGAGGGTCCTTAGGGTACACAGTGCTTCTCATTTCTTTGGAACAGTTTTATTAAAGAGAAAGAGAGTCCAGAGTGTAACCACACATACTTTAATTTTTTAAATGAATGAAATTATTCTAGGGCTCAAGTTCTGAGGCTACAAATAAAAGCAGAATTTTACAAGATGATGTCCAACAACTGACGACTCCTATGGACCACAGTCCTTTCTTCCCAATGGACTAAAAGACAATTTTCATTTCTTACCTTATATTAGCTCCATGATGCGTGTCACAGAGCCACATGTACCTCCCACATGGAAAACAACCCACAACGCGTTCTATCCAAGGTCCAAATCCGCAAAAAAATCAGAATTCACATTATTTCCTCCTCCTTCCCAATTCGGCCATTGGGTAATTCTTTTTCCACGAGTGTACAGAACTAGTTCCCAAATTTCTTAAAGTTACCGGCTCGGAACTTGGCCACAAGAAGTTTGAAAAGAGGCAGAAAATTTAATAATACCATTACCCTGAAACCCAATAAAGTCTGTTGGACCTTCACATTTTCAAGACATCAGACTATTTACGCTGTGACCCCTAGTGCTGCTGTCGCTTCCTATGAAGCCATAAATACACACACTGTAGTTCACCAGAAAACTGACTTAAGGCCACCATAAAAAAGGCCCATAAGGAAGATCCGCCCATGAAGTACTCGTGGTACTTGCCGAGGCAAGTTCAGATGGACAAGTTCATTTATCTTGGAAAATTACATTTCTGAGTCCACAACTCATCACTTCAACTGTGAACGACTTCTAGTACGAGGGAGAACTTTCTTTTGAGGGACTGTTCTCACGGAGGTCCTACTAAACACTAAGGACACAGAAGAAAAGGCTCATAACCTCTGTATTTTCATACCTGCTTCACTTAGCATTGTGTTTAGTTTTAAGTATCGATGTTGGAGCAGCATCTCTGCCCATGGTCTCTCCTTCACATTTCTTACCTCACAGTGACATGATGGCTGCTGTATGTTCAGCCATCCTATTAGCACTCAAGGCAGAAAGAAAGGGAAAGCAATGAAGGCACTGATAGGCTCATTTTTCAAGTTTTATAAAAACAATAAGTGCTTTCCCAGAAACCCCAATTACCACCCCGGCGGACTCCTTCTCAGGACTCCCTGGCCAAAACCAGGTCACATGGCCACATTCTTATAAGGGAATGCTGTGAAATCAGGGTTCAGGATTGGTACATTGGTTTAGACCATTACTATCTACTGTCTGGGGCTGAGTACCATGCCACTCTGAATTAAATCAAGGTTCTATAAACAAAAATGGTACAAATCATGGGTACTGAGTGGGCAATTAAATGTGTCTCCACTTCGAGTCTTCATTTTGGGAAGAAGAAAATCATCCAATTATAGTATTTCCAAAGTGTTCTTTGCTCCTCATATTAAAATACCTAATCTACGTAAAGTAATATTTTATAAATTTCAATGCTTATAATAACAAATAAGAATAGTTTAATCTTTAAGCTCCTATGCTCTGGTTTTTTACATATTTGTGTACACACACACACACGTTATAAACTGGCCATCAAATGGCTAAAAAAAAGTTGGACATGGTGATGCAAACCTGTAATCCCAGCCTTCAGGAGGCTGAGACAGGAGGAGCTCAAGTTCAAGGATAGGCCTGGCAAGTTAGCAAGACGCTGCCTGAAAATAAAATGGAAAGGGCTGGGGATATAGCTCAGCAGAGCATCCCTGGATTCAATTCCCAGTGCCAACACAAGAAAAGAAAGAATGAAAAAATAAACATTGTGAGGCAATGTGTGACTCTTCCAGTCCTTGAGCGATGCCAGCACTGTGTTAGGTTGATGGATACTGCACCTGCTGCACTATCTATTAATTGGCTCTGATCACCGTCTCCAGTCTCATCTCCACCTTTTCCTCAAACAGAAAAACAGGAGGCCTCTTTAACTGCTCCTTGCAATGGAAGAAACAGGGACCTCAAAAAGAGAAAGCTTCTAGCTCCTGATGTTCAAAAGCAGACAGGAAATCCTGTTTATTCCAATCAAGCTCCAGTTGCAAGAACGGGATGGTAGCTAGGTATTTATTTCCAGCGGTGGTCAAGTCATGCTGGGTTTATTGATATCAAGTTCCAAATAAGCAGCATGTAACTGAAGCTCTCTGGGGAATTTTCTTGTACCCTGAGGGGCAGAGCTCAACCTCTCCCACAATCAGGAGCTCCTAAGAAAGAACTTGGGGAAGAAAACAAATGGAACCCCATGGATTTAAGTATTTGCCATAAAATAAAAAAGGAGGAACTAAAAAGTCTAGAGATTCCTTTAACAAAGCATTCTCTATTGAATATTCAGTGGTGCAAGCTTGTAACTTTCAATTTCTTAGGATATGTTCATGAGGGAAGGCTCCAGAAACGGCAGAGGCTAACAATAAACTGACCTTTCTCATGACCGAAATAAACCAGGTCATTCCTTTTAAAATTCTGTCCGTCTCATTTTGGAAGAGATTTTTTGTGGCTCTCATTCAGGTCATCAGAGTTAGCTTCCCCTGAGAACCATCTCAGGTTTGCATAAATGTGCAAGTATCCAGGAAACCTGGAAAAATAAGTCTATTTGCTTTGGTCTCAAAACTATCCCCCAAAGTTGAACACTTTTCTTTCTCTTCAGGAGGCTGGGCTCCCAGGTCTGACTGGGATATTTCCTCTCTGCTCCCCTGATGGCAGGAGGTACTGGGGCCACTTTTCTGAGAGCAACATGCTCTTCTGAGTTGAAGCCTGTCCTCAGATCCAGAAGGGACCAATTCTAGTTGATCCCCATCACCCAAATGAGAAAAAGACTGTTCAAGAACCCTCTGATGTTTAGTGATCCCTAAAACACCAGGTCTGCAGGTACTGAGCACCCCATGAGCAGGTTCCCTTAGACCAAGAAAACCACCTACAGCTGGTTGCAGTGGCACATGCCCATAATCCCACTTCCAGGAGGCTGAGGCAGGAGGATCACAAGTTCAAGACCAGCCTGAGCAATTTAGCATGATCCTATCTCAAAATCTTAAAAAAAATAAATTTAAAAAGGGATGGGGATGTGTCTTGGTTGTTAAGCATCCCTGGGTTCAGTCCCCAACACCAAAAAATAAAAATAGACACACAGAGAAAGTTTGAGGAAAAATCAAAAGCAAAAGCAAAGTTACTAAGAAGGGATTTTAATGTGAACTGTTGAAATTAATTTCTCTCTTCTGGGAAAGATAAACATTTAGAAATAACATTTCTTTCCTAGTGTTAATATTAGAATATAACTGTACTTGCTAGACATATAAACATAAACTACCATATTAATGAGTTCCTAAAAATAAGGGCAGTAGACACGACTCTGATAGCTTGGATTTGGCATCAAGAAGCAATCTAGAATCTAACATGATTCTGACGTGGACAGAAGGTGGGTTCTGGCAACAAGGTGGCCGTGTACCTCGCTACACTGAGGAAGGGTGGTTACTCAGGCAAACCACATCTCAGTAGAGGGATCTGCAAAACACCCATTCACTGAATTAATACTGACTTAACACTACATTTAAAGTTCTGTGGGAATCAGGGATCACAATCTGGTGCCTCAAAGGTCTTAAAATTCATTCTTCAGTCTGTGATGATAAAGTTTCCAGTCAATATGATGAACTGAGATGACAGAGAAGGACATGACTTGCTTCAAAGACATGGACAAACAGTAAAAGATAAATAACAACTGTTTAAATAGGAAAATTCCAAATCACAAGAAATAAATTTTTTGGCTGGAACCAAAAATGTAACTAAAAGTCACGTGACAGATCACCAAGAGCTTTGAAGACTCAGAAGGCTACTGGATGACAACAGAGCCAGGGCACGCAAGGGCTAGGATTCTGATGCCCAGAGAGAGGAAAGAGGCATGCCCAGCCAACAAGAAATCAAAATCTCAAGACAACACCCGCCACCCCCGGGGCCTGTCTTGGAGGTATGGCACCCAGATACAAAACACCCAGGGAGCATCAGGTCCCCAGGCCAGAAGGTATTACCAACAGTGGTCTAGAAGCAACCACAATTCTGTGGAACAGATGAGGCAAACGAGAAATTGTCCTGGGTTTGCAGAGTCCTACATACACAGGACTCCCAAGACCAACAACCTGCATTAACGTGGCTCTCCCAGATTGACCACCAAATCAGAAGTCCACCTGCCATGATGACAGCCAATGGAAGTGGCAAGATCGAGCTGGAAATAGTACAGCAGACCGAAGACCACTTCAAGATCTATTTAAATAATTGGAAAAAGCAAAATTGGAATAGGATAAAAGGAAGGCAGGTGAATTTGGAAAAGAAAAAGCTTCTAAAATTCCGAAAGTGAAGGAAGACAGAAAGAAGGGAAGATAAAAACATTTCACAGAATGAAAAATTTAAGGAATATACAAGGATCAATATACAAATATCAATTTATTTTCATGCACTTTTATGAACTCTCTGCAAAGGAAACAATTTAGAAAACAATTCCATAATTTACAATAGCACACAAAAAATTAAAATAGGCATAAAGTTATTGAGAGAAGTGCAATCAATGCTTGTACACCATAAATTACAAAATATCATTAAAAGAAATTAGGCTACATAAATGGAAAGATGTATGTGTTTACAACTAGAAGAATTAATATTAAGAGGGCAGTAGTTCCCCAAATGATCTAGAAATAAAACACAATCCCTATCACAATACATCTGGCTTCATTACAGAAACTCACAAGCTGATCCTACGAGGGAAAAGAATCTTTTCGACAGACAGTGCTGGGATAACTGTATATATATATATGCAAAATAGTGAAGTTGGACCACACCTCAGTTGATATACAAAAATTAACTCATATGAATCAAACACCTAAATGTAAGGAACAAAAATATAAAATTCTGAGAACAAAATTTCTGGGGTAAATCTTCAATACCTTGGATTATGCAATTTATTTTTAAAGATAAAATATCAAAAGCAAAAGAAAACAAAGGGGAAAAAAACCCAGAATTTAATACTTCTGGGCTTGGGAAGAGACAATAAAGAGAATAAAAGGAACCCATAGAATGGAAGAGAAATTTTGCAAATCATTTATCTGATATGAGTCTAGTATAGAGAATATATAAAGAATTCTGACAATCTAACAATAAAAGACAACCCAATTTCACAGTGAACCAAGGATTTGAATAGTTATTTCTCTAGCAAAGATAAACGAACAGGGAGTTGAAAGGAGGCTCGACATTGTGTCACTGGAGAAATGCAAACAAAACCCGCAACGAGAGACCACTTCACTCCTATTGGATGGTTGTAGCCAAAACCAGACAGTAAGACAGTTGGCAAGATGCGGGCGATTGATACATCGGTGGCATGATTGTAAAGGAGTCAAAAATTACTTTGAAAAAAACACTTCAGGGGCTTGGGATGTGGCTCAAGTGGTAGTGCGCTCGCCTGGCATGCGTGAGGCACTGGGTTTGATCCTCAGCACCACATAAAAATAAAATAAAGATGTTGTGTCATTGTGTCCACCTAAAACTAAAAAAAAAAAAAAAAAAAAAAAAAAAAAAAACATTAAAAAAAAAACAACACTTCAGCAGCTACTTAAAAAACAAAACATAAAATTACCTTGATCCAGCAATTACATTCCCAGGTGAAACCCAAGAGAAATGAAAACACCGATCTACACAAAAATTCATACAGGAATATTCAACACCGATCTACACAAAAATTCATACAGGAATATTCACAGTGACATTATTCATCATGGCAAAAAGTAGAAACAACCCCAAATGCCCATAAACTGATGAACGGACACAGCAAAGGTGGTATTAGCTATAACATGGAAGGTGACTTGGCAGTAAAAAAGCATAAAGTACCAATAATGTACAACGTGGATGAATCTTGAAAATATCATGTTCAGTGACAAATGGTCATTGATGATTCCAATGGTGTGAGATGATGGGAACAGGCACATCCACAGGGACAAAACAGATTCCTGTTGCTTAGAGAGGAGAGGAACACGGAATGCGGGCCAAGCATGGGGACAAGATTTCTTTTTAGAGTAATGAAAATGGATTGGAACTGGAGAGTAGTGATGGTTATACAACTTTGTGGTCACTGACTTTCATACTTTAAAATGGCAAACTATAGAATGTGAATTATATCTCACAGGGAGGGGGCAGCCTCAATAATAAACTAGAAACAAAGAGTGAATCTGTGAATTGGCAGAGTTTGGGCAGAGACTGGAATGACTCAGCCAGCAGAGTGTGTCCCCATAGAAAGTGGAGATCTGTCCACACAGCACTGTCATGGAGACCCCTGACAATCTCCTTCTGCCATTCCTGGCCTCTGGGTCCTATCGGGTAACAAGGAGCCTTGCCTATGTCACCTATGGTAGAGTATCTGCCATAGCAATTCCGATAATTTGTGGGAAGACAAGATTTCTCTAGGTAAATACCATAGTGGGCAGAGTGGGAGGTTGGGATGTGTACACATAAGCTCTCATAAGAGCAAAGTGTGGACAGAAAGGGAGAAGTTCATGTTGGGAAGAGAGAAGGAGGTACAGCAGGCAGAAGAGCGCTTCTCCCTCAGAGGATCTACGTCCTAATCCCTTATACCTGAGAATGCACCCTGTGAATAGGGGTAAATGGATTCTGCAGACTCACCAAGTTGAAGTCTTGAGAAGGGGAATTATTCTGGATTATCTGGGAGGACCCCTGGCGTATCCACTATTATCCTTATAAGAGGGAAGTAGCGGGGCTTGGTGGTCCATGCCTGTAATCCCAGTTGCTCAGGATGCTGAAGTGGGAGGATCCTGAGTTCAAAGCCAGCCTCAGCAACTTAGCAAGGCCCTAAGCAACTCAGTAAGACCTTGTTTCTAAATAAAATATAAAAAGGGCTGGGGATGTGGCTCAGTATTTAAGGGCCCCTGGGTTCAATCCCTGGTACTAAAAGAGAGAGAGAGAGAGAGAGAGAGAGAGAGAGAGAGAGAGAGAGGGGCAGACAGACAGACAGACAGACACAGACACACGGAGATAGTCTTTGAAAATGGAAAAAGTAACCCCAAGGCAAGGAACACAGGCAGCCACTTGAAACTGACAAAGTCAAGGACACAGATCTCCTCCAGAAGGAACCAGCCCTTCTGACACCTTGGCCTTAATTCAGGAGGACAAACTTCTTGTCTCCAAAATGGTAAGAGAGTAAAATCTGTGTGCAGTCACTACATGTGCAGTATTTTATAACAATAGTCATAGGAAACTTAAAGAGGAGGTAAGTAGAAAAGAAGAATTTTGCAATTCAGTCTTAACAGAAATAAATGAAACTGACAGTAAAACATACCAGGGCACTGGGACTACGTCACAGTGGGTAGAAAAGGACACTAAGGAGATGATGAAATCCCATGGTACATACCATAGGGGCTGTCACATTCATAAAAAGTTAATCTGAACATAACTAAACCTACAGAACCAAGAGTGGTGGCAACAGGAGGCAGGAAACATGTCATGTACAAGGCATTTCCCTGCTTTTCAATGCTGAGTTAAGTAGTCAAGCAAGTACTTATTTGTTCATTCATTCAATATTTGTTTATTGAGCATTTATTATGGGATTACTCAGAACATTTGCTATCAGAAGCATTTACACAATTATACCAGGAAATGAGCGCTACACACCTGCCTAGCTAATAACTACCTAAACCAAAACATTATTGTGTAAAAGCACTTTTTATTTTGTCACTGCTGTTATGCACCCTAGCAAATTCCCTATACCCACTTGGCTGTGATCACTCTTGTTTAAAAGCTCTTTGTCTTGGCCTATTTGCAGATACTTTAGGCTTTTAAAATCCCAAGGTTAAATACTACTTCACTATCCATTAATTTCCTGAGTTTTATATCTTGAATACATTTGCTGCCCTTGGCTGGTTCTCCCTAGAGCCAAACTTCATTTGCAGTTCTCATTTTCGAAAGCAAAGATAATAGAATTCTTGAACTAGAAGTTTCTTAACTATCAGTCAGTATGGCTCCTCTGTTTACAGGCGTCAGAAGGGAGACTTGGGTTTAATGACTTGTCCACAAACCTGAACACAGTAATAAAAGGGCCAGGGCAAGACCCCAGACCTCCCATGTCCCACAACCACAGGCCACTGCTCCTGAACCCAGAGTTCTAAGCCCCGGGGCTCTGTCTCATATTTTAATTAACTTCCCTAAGCTGCTGCCACAGGGAAAGTCTGACCATTTGTCCCTTCCAAGAATCAGACTTTTAGTTTGAAATCAATATAAATCAGACACAAAGAAAAGAAAGTCATACTCTCATAAAAGTCCTTGGGACGTTTTCCACGTCAGCCCACACATATTTAATACAGCTGATTCTGGGCCACCAAACCAGAGAAAGAGCCTCAATTGTAGGGAAAAGTAAGGAAATACAAATGGTGCAAACCTATCAAATTGGAAAGTGGTTTTTAATTTTTTTGTTTTGTTTTCAGAGTGTAAAGAAATGGGTGCTTCTCACAAAAGGAGTTCGCGCAGGAAGGAGAGCCCTCTCTCTCCCACACGCAGTCTGCTGTGCACAGCAAGGTCCTTCAAGAGCTAAGCAAACCCTTTAGCTTCATGATTTCATTTCTAAACTTTTTTTAAGGTAAAAAAGTTACATTCAATCTAGAAGGGCAGCAAAAGACTGGAGATCTAAATGTTAAATGACGTGCATTACTATTAATATATCCATGCAAGGTAAAAAAGTATATATATATTTTTTCAGTATATAGTTTTATATCAGAAAGATCCATGATGAATCAAGTATCCAAAAAGCACGTTAAAAAATGATCATAATGGGCTGGGGATGTGGCTCAAGCGGTAGCGCGCTCGCCTGGCATGCGTGCGGCCCGGGTTCGATCCTCAGCACCACGTACCAACAAAGATGTTGTGTCCACCGAGAACTAAAAAAAATAAATAAATATTAAAAATTCTCTCTCTCTCTCACTCTCTCTTAAAAAAAATGATCATAATGATACTTAATGTAAATGCACAGACGCATGTAGACACACAAAAAGACTATTAAAGACACACGCAAAACACTACAGATAGGTTTTTTTTATGTGCCTTTTGCTACTTACATTTTCCAAAATGAATGGACTTGCAGTATTATTTTAAAATTTTATCATTTTGAACCTTTCTTGACTCTCAAACCTACTCCTTATTCATGGAATTTTATTACTAAAACCACAGCCTCCCAGGGACTCCTGGGCAGATGACCCTACAAAGCTGCCACTGCACTGGGCAAACCAGGGCAGAGCCCCTCTCCTTCCAGGTCATATCCTAGCCATTCTGGGCCTTGAGACTCACTTGGCTGTTCATAATCTTTTGAGCATGGCTCTTGGGCTCCTGGTTTTGGTTTTAATTCAAAATCCAAATGTTTCCTTATATCCCGGATGAGTGCAGAACATTAATCCTTGCCCGAACCCCCAGTTCTGCCCTAGGGATTGAACCCAGAGGTGCTTTACCACAAAGCTGCATCCCCAGCCCTTTTTATTTTTCATTCTGAGACTGGGTCTCACTAAGTTGCTTAGGGCCTCACTAAATTACTGAGGCTAGCCTCAAAGTTGTGATCTTCCTGCCTCAGTCTCCTGAGTCACTAGGTTATAGATGTGTGCCACTGAGACCAGCACTTAGAGAGGGAAAGTCGGCTTTCTGTCCTAACCAGCAGTTTTTGACCAGAAGTTCCTCCTTCCTACAAGGGGTATCAGTCTCCCTTTGGAACATCCCGGTAATCAGTGCACCACAGGCCACACCTGCTTGGAGTCACTTTAAAGGTAAATGGACTGGTTGGCAAAATAAATTTATGGAGCAGGGGTGTAGCTCAGGTGTAGAGTAAATGTGCTTTGTAGAGTGATGCCCTGGGTTTGATCTAGAGCACCACAAAAAAGGGGGGCGGGGGCTATGACCCTTTGTGGAGTAAACATCGTGTTCATTATCCTATGGTGTCAACAGAGAATGAATAACCTTATTAAGAGAGGACATTTGAAGCATAGAGTGGGACTCAACAAAGTGTTATAAGGCAGTCATTTCTTGGGATATAGGATTGTGATAATGGATTCCCTTTTATTTTAATTTCTTATATGAAACGTATATTACATCATGTTTTAAAGTGTTATTACTGTGCCTGTATTTATTGTTATTCTTCCTGTGTGAAGTGTTCTCTTAGGGTCTTTAGCTTGGCTGCAGTTACTGGGTTTAGTTGAATAAGAGAAGAAACACAAGACAGATGTTAGGATCCTTTCTGGCTGAATCTTTTGGGCCTTGAGACCCATATTACCAAAAGCAACATTGTGGAGAACAGGTCGAGTGGGTGTCACCTAAGTAAGTCAATGCCAGGTCACTGGGGGAGCGGGGGAGGGGTGTGTGTGTGTGACACACAGAGGGGGTGGGAGCCAGGAAAACCTACGCTCAAACTGTAACAGGTTCCTTTATTGTTTCAAGCCTCAATTTCACCATTGGTGAAACAGGGATAATAAAAGGAACTCTTCCAAGTTAACCTACTTTGAAGCGTAACATGGCCAGTAAACAGAGGAGGACCCAAGGTGTGGCGGAGGGTGGTGCCTCAAACAAGACCATCGCCTTTCAGCAGTGAGAGCAAGGAGGAAAGGCCAAGGAAGCAATCTTCTGTGCCTGTTGCTGTTTAAACGATGTGAATGGTAATTTCTTAAGAGTAAAATGAAAGGAAATACCCATTCTCTGAGTGGGAGGAGGGAAAGGCAGAGAGAGCTGGGAGTGAGCAGCCCCTGGTGCTGTACGCGGTTGTGCCCTGATGAATCCCTGAGGTCTGGGCCCACACAGGCTCTTGGCGTGTGCTGGAAAGTGCTTTATAGGAACCTCCTAAGGACAGGAATGATCGAGTCCCAACCCTCAGCCCAAGCTGACTCCACAAATATTCGAGCATCTAGTGTAGATGAGATGCTGTCCTCACTCACAGAGGAGGGAAATAAGACTTCAGGGTCCAAGTTCAAAGTACACAGACATGTCAAGATATAATTTGAGACACAGCTTCAGGAGGGGATTAAGTCTCTTAAATGGAGCTGCAGGAGCCTGTGCTTCCTGGCTGGCAGAATTGAAAGCTCCCTAGAAGATGGGAAATTCTGCTGAACCCTAAACCAAGTACAGGTCTTTAGCAGTTGAAAAAGGATGGCTCTGCATTCTAGAGAGGGAGCAGCCTAAAGCAAAGGTGTGTGTGGCAGAGCAGCCAACACAGGCTGGCATGGGACATCGACTGACTGGTAATAAAGCAAACAACAAAATAACAATTATCACTCATGAGAAGCGGGATTAATAATAAAGGGAAGGGAAAAGAAAATGTGGAGGACTCAAATGGAGTGAGCCCCTGAACCAGTGGGGATGCCCAAATCAGTGGAGAGTGGTGTGATCAGAGATGTTCCTCATTGGATTAATTTGGCAACTCTGCAAAACCAAATGTGTACGCAGAAAGGCTGCAGGCCAGAGATTGGGAGGCTACTGCGCCAGGCCAGACCTTGACGGCCAAGGTCAGAGCAGGAATAACTCAAGGGAAGGAATAGGTACAATCAAAAACAAACAAGGATGCAATTTTATTAGTAATTCTTGGCATACTTTCAAAACTCCAGCCTTAACACTAGCCTAAGTATCTGTACAAAGAGTCTGGAAAGGTCAGCTCCAGCTATTTACTTAATTTGGTGCTCACTGGATGCCATTTCACATTCCATCAAAGAACAGCACCCTGTCCCACAAGAAGACAGCACTGAAAGGCAATGGTGATCCCCCCAAAAAAAGAAACTCAACGTTCAAATTTGATACCCTCAAAAACAACCCAGAGTGCAGCAGTGCGTACTGCCAGCCCTTCACTAACGGCTCTGACCACAGTGATGGTAAAATTATAACTCTACAGATTTTTTTCCCCCGAAATACTTTCCCTTCTTCAGGGTACACTGTGACCTGTTCAGAAATGGGCCTGGCGCAGAGGTCCTGAGTCATCCTAGCTTTCTTGTCTCATGTGAGAGCAGCTGAGGTTAAAGTCCTCTACAGCTACGAATGGCTGCAGGTTTCAAGGAGCAAATCTTATTGAACAGTCTGGAGAAATGAGGTCCAAAGGAGGGAGAGAAAGAATCCAAAACAACCCACACAAAAATAAACGATGGTGGCCATGGATCAGGCTAAGGATGAACAACACTGAAAGCAAGCAGGGCCGGGCCACCTTCTAGTTCTGGGGAATGACATTCCAGCAACTAGGACACGTGCTCCCTGGGAGACACAGCCACGCCCCCTTCCCAGGTAAAAAGCAGGTGCAAGTGACCACCTCAGCAGAGGCCTCAGGGAGTGATCAGAGCCATCCAAGGACAAGCAGATGTGTCAGGCCCAAGTAAGGGTAAGAAAGGGCAATTTTCTCCTAGAGAGCTCTCGGTAAGAGTAAGCAGGTGGGAAACAAGAGCTCCTTGAAACTCGTGGAAAGCACAGCTTACCTTAGAGCCCTCCAGGTAGCTCTGGAAAGATACTTGGCTAACAGGAGACAGGTGAGTCCCCAAGATGTCCACATGTGTGAATTTCCCAGATAAAAAGTCAGCTCTTCTACTCCAAGAGCCCAGATATTAGAATCCTAACCATTCTGAAATTAGAATTTCTTCAAAATATATTAGAATGAACCATGCAAATTTAGCATTTCTATAGGTCAAATACTAACAAGTCACATGGATCCATTGTAACAAGCCTTCCAGCTTTCCTCTAGAGCAGGGTAGGCAAATTTTACCAAATGGGATCACAGACATTTTAGGCCTTAAAGGCCATAAGGGAAAAAACAGAGATTATGTCAGTGTAGCCATTTAAAATATAAAAATAAAATGAGTTCAGCTTCTACAAAAATAGGTACCGGCTGGATCTGGCCCATGGGCCATCGATCACCCACCACTAGTGTACAGAATGCAGGTGTGAAATTAATTCTGTAATGCTAAGAAAATGGCTGATTTTAGAGTAAAACAATAATGCCCTTGGAGAGATTAAAGCCTAGTGTTGAATTAACCTCAACACAGCCGGCCTTCATGCTGGAAGCTGATCTGAATCCCGGCTCTGTTGTCGTAAGCACTTGCCCTCCATCTGGTTCATTTTATAAGCAATTGTCTGGGTGAGCGCTTGAGTGTGCTTCTGACTTTTCTATGAAGGGAAACTCTGAGCTGTATAAAGAAATAGGAACGAAAGGTGAACATGAGTAGATATAACCAGAGAAAGACAATGGGAGCAAAAGCACTGTGAGGAATGGCCCTCCGTACACCTGGAGAAGACAGAATTCCAGAAGCTGCAAAAGGAAGCAAGAAAAACAAAGGACTATCCACACAGCTAGCCCCAAGGAACAAAATCAGTAAATGAGACAATCACCCTTTATGTGAGTGAAGGAGAGGGGAAGGAATTTCTTTTCCTAAATTGATTAGGGGTAGAGATAAACAGAAGAACCACAACCACCAGAAAGACTGCTGGAAGAACCCAGTGTCCTAAGGCACAGAAAAGTCATCTCAGAGGGAACCACTACCATCCTCCTTTGGAGAATATGGAGAAATAGCCAAGGCTCTCCAGAGGATACACCCAGAACAGAGGCAGACCCAGGGCACTTCTCTGGATCCACTAATTTCTTTTTTTTTCTTTTTTAATTTCAGAGGAATAAAAACAATTACTAGGATGTGTTTCTAATTTATGGCATTACTATCATTTCAAACACTAACATGTGTTGTGAGGAAAAAAAGAAAAGACTTAAAAAAAAAAAAAAAGCCTGTATGGGAATGGGCGCATAGAAACAGAAAAGGAAGGTGGCTGATCTTTTGATTTTACAGGATCGCTTGATCATGAAAATCCTCATTTAAATAACATTTCTCACCATCAAAAACCTACCCTAGAGCAATTCATTGTCCTGCATTTCTAAATATTCTCATTTAAATCTTATAAACCTTCAGTGGCTCAGGCTCCTACCCTGCAATATTCTACAATGGAGAAGGGAGGGGAGGGGAGGGGAGGGCAGGGGGAGGGAGAGGGCACATGCACAAATGAGCACACAAGCCCTTACATACATGAGCTGCCTGGGTGACAGTGAGCCTCCAGGTACCATCTGCCCATAGTGACAGTCAGCACATTAGCAGGGACCTCAACTGCTCCAAGTACTCACGAAATATTGAGTTGGTTAGCTGTGGTAGGGAAGACAAAAAAAAGAGAGAGAGCGAGAGAAAGAGAGAGCGAGAGAGAGAGAGAGAGAGAGAGAGAGAGAGAGAGAGAGAGAGAAACAAAACAGAGACTTAGGATAATGATCACTTTTTTTTCATTAAAATGCTAATGATGACCACAAATTTCCAGATAGCCATGTTTATGAATTATTCATGGTCAATGTGAGATGAAGTCTCCTGTCATTACAGGCAGACATGGGGCTTGCTGGTGATGAGCATGTGCCCCCGGAGTGTGACAGAATGGCAGGTCACCCCAGGTGCCTCGGCCAAGGCTGGTCCTCAGTGGCCCTCTCTAGAAGTCTGGGTGATCCCACCCACATTTCCCTGATACCTCTTCATCTCATTCTTCCTCATGTCAAGGGATAGCACTAGTGTGGCTCTTTATTGTGATACCTGCACTAATATTCTGTTAATCCTCTAAAAGCTTAAAAAGAAGGAAGGAGATTTTCTGCATTGGAGAGGTTACACAGCAAACTAATTTAAAAAAAAAAACTTATCATAGAACTATAACATAAATATGAGGCTGGGGTTGTGGCTCAGTGACAGAGCGCCTGCCTAGTATGTGTGAAGCACTGGGTTCGATCCTCAGAACCACATAAAAAAATTAATAGATAAAATAAAGGTGTTGTGTCCATCTATGAATAAAAAATTTTTTAAAAAGTATAACAAACATAAAAAAGCACACACACAAGTGCCAATTCAATTAGTTTTCATAACTTCTGCATAGCAGAGGCCCCTTAATGGTCCCCTTCCAAAGGTAATGCCTCTGCATAGATCACTTTGCCCATTTTCATAGACATCAAACTGATTTGCTGTCATTGCAAATTTTTAGTTTAAAAAAAACCCCACATGCCTTATATGTCAAACACTGTACTAAGCACCTGAGCTACAAAGAAGAATAAGGCCTCCACCACTGTCTCTAAGGAAAGTGAAGACCAGTGGGGCCAAGGGACACACATAAACTGGGTCCCATGGGGCAGTTGAATGAATGGGATAATTTGTCAAGCCAGGGTACATAGCGCAGAAATGGAGAGGTCAGGTATTCTTCCAGGAAAATGGGATACCTGTGCATCCCAAGGCTGGGAGACGAGACAATGGAAAAGGCAGAGGTTAGAAACTACATGGAGTAGGTGAAGCCGCAGCATGAGGCCAGGAGGAAGCCCGGAGTCAGAGTGCAGCCTTGTTCATCTATTGGGGCAGGGCAGGGGGCAGGGGGCAGGGGCTGACTTTATCCTGGTTGTAGACAACCACGGATGGGTTAGTCTGTTTCAGAAGCAGTCCTTGCCCTGGATGGATCTGCAGGGGCCAGAGGAGGGCAGGTGTGCGGTGGGGCCCCTTTGGTTGTTACAATCATCAGAGAGCAGGGTGGAGACGGGGCAGTAGAAGGAGGCGGGGAATGCGAAAGAAGAATTAGTACTTGGAAACACCCAGAAGTTAAAAGCAGAACAACATGGCGGACGGACTACTCATGTAGATGGATGGTAGTGACAACTGAGGTAGAGGATACAGAAGGAATAAGGAAAACAAAAGTTTAGTTTGAGGCATTAGATATTAGAGTGTAGAAGAGTCAGGCAGAGTGTACCCTGATATTTTTGGGGGGAGGGGTTTGTGTTGTTGTAGATGGACACAACACCTTTATTCTTTTTATTGTTATGTGCTGCTGAAGGTGAAACCCAGTGCCTCACACATTCTAGGCAAGGGCTGTACCACTGAGACACAATCCCATCCCATATCCAGATATTCTTGGGTGAGAAGGTGAGGAAGAAATCTGAGCAAAATATAAAGGCACATAAGGGGTTCTCACCCAGAAAGCAGCACAGACCCCATCAGCAGGGGGTGTCCCTGGAGGAACACAGCTGGGTGAGAAGGTTACAGGATTGGCATAAGCAGAGCCCTAGAGAACACCATGACAGAACAGGCAGCAGGAAAAGACCTTTTGAAGAAAACCAAAAATGGCAGAGAGGTACCATGAGGGACAAAGAGGTGAGAAAGATAAAAAATGAAAAATACAGCATTGGATTTGACATTTAAGAAATCACCGGTAGGTCACCTTGATCGAGGACCATTTCAGTGAAGTGGTGGAGGAGGCAGAAAGATCAGATTGACAGAGCAGGGTAAGGAGATGGATGGCTCCCAAGAGCTTAAGTGCTCAGAGAAGGACATTCCCTTGGACTGAGGGACTTGGGAGGGCAAGGCAGAGGGGAGTACCAGAGGGAGGAGGGAAGGATTAATCAGATCTCAAGAGGCACAGAGAAAGGTCCGGAGTACAGACCAAGGGGCTGACCTTGGAGAAGGAGGAGAATCCCCAACCCTGTGGTGTGACAAGGAGCACAAAGATGAGATCTAGTTATAGTCAGTGCACAATTAATAGTCCTGGGGAGTGGGTGGTGATAAACCATATGACATCAACATTCTTGAAAAGAGACGGCAAGGCTCTTTCGGGGTGACAAGCAAATATTTTGAAGATATAGATCTTGATTCTTAGTCTCTGGCATGCTATTCCGCTGCAAAAAAAAAAAATCAAAGCAGCCAATCCTGTTTTAAGGTCAACAAACACATACGAGTACATATGAAGTGGAAAAGGGCATTTTAGGGTAAACACTCATAACAGAGTATCAAAAAGAAAAAAAAAAGTATATAAACACAAGATTGGAAGCAGGCTTGTCCCCAAATGATCTCAGGTCTCGGGTGCAAACTTTCCAAAGGTCTGCATATACTTTCATTAAGCAAAACCATTACCACCATCCTATAAAGCCTCATAGAGATGTGCCAATTCACAGATTCCCTCCTAGCATGGTGGACCTAATGAACAAGAGAGGGAGGCAGACACCAGCAAGCTAAGGCGAGGAGGAGGGCAGGGTGGAGCCTGCAGCAGCCCCTGCCCCTGGATGACCTAGCAAAGTGCCTCCTAAGACTGCAGCCAGACCTTCCCACTTCAGGCTCCTCCATACTTTTCCTCCTGGGGTTTTGGTGAATCCAGAAATAGGATGCACTGACTTAGGTCTTGGAAGATATCCCAATAATGGCAAAAGGAGCATAGTTCCTCAGAAACCGAATGCAGGGGAAAACACCTTGAAAAGCAGCTTTTATGTCCTCTGGGCAGCCTTTGTGATCTCAAAAACCCTTGGGCTGCCTCACGGTTTGTCTCTGTGTTAGTGAGTGAGATCTAGGCCATCTTTGGAATTTTCATTGAAGTCAGCCAGGATAGAGATGGTTCCAAAGGCATCAGATGTCAACAAACTGGGCCATTCATCTTTGTCTCCCTGGGGGCATGGGCTATAGTAAGCAGTCAATAAGTGTGGACTGGATCAATAAACCAGTACAGAGTGAAGAATTTTCACAACTAAGAGGTAAGAAGGCCAATTAAATGGTGACTACAGAGGTATCTTCCTGTCCTACCCTGACTCAAAGCAAAGCTGTAAATCACATTCAGCTGCATTTATTTTTCACAGAAGAAAATCTTCATGAATTCGTAAGTTGGAGGTTTCAGAAATTAGGAAAACCAGGAGGCCCATTAAATGGGGAAACAGGTAGGTGCCAACATTTGGGAGCTCATGAAAACTTTGCCCCATCCGCCACCTTTGTGAGCCTCGCTGGCCTAGCAGCATGGTGCTTCTCCTCATGCTCACGCACAAGGCGGCTTGCTTAGGTTCAACCCACTGGAGCAACAAGATGAACATCAGGCTTCGCTGCCCCAAAAACTCACCTTGGTTTCAGGTCCACGTCTTTGTCCCAATATGTACATTTCTGTTACGCGCCACTATATTTCTTTTAATACAGGAGCCCTGAGACATCACGGAGCAAACTGCACATTTTCTATATTACACAGCAGTACATTATACTATTTGTCGGGAAATAAGTTCAATGATAGTATCTAAAAATGAGAGTGATTTTTTTTTTTTTAGGAGTATGTACTATGTGACTTTTCTTCTGAGCTGTTAAAAAGTAATTTGATCCTGAAAACATGGAATTTGATTCCGTCCATCTCATCGGCAGTATCTTGAGAACAAAACAAATTTGGGGGACTATCATTCCTCTTTGTGTTCTTGAGAATGTAAAGAGATCAAGATAAACAATACATGTTCACTTAAACGCAAGACATCAAGGAAAGAAAGGGAATACATTTGCCAGTCCACGAAGTGTTTAGTGTGCAGCTTTTTAACTACTATATTTATGGTACCATCCATAATATATTCACCCCCACTAATCCTCTACAAGGTCATTAATCCTCAACAAATACATTAGTGCTTTCCTTCTTTCCTACAAATTCTTATTATGCTGATGCAGGGCAAAAATGCCAAGAATTCTCTCCAAAACAAACAGTTCATGTCAGCAGCCACTAGTTCTATTACCCTCATCTAACTATTTTAAAATATTGTAATGTCTCTGCTTAAGTATTTGGTGTTATAGATCAAAACATAAATCTGTAAACAAAATTTCTAAAAATGACTTTGCTTAATGCAACATTTTTTCATATTAAAGGTGCTGTAAGGTAGCTGTGGTTGCTTATGCTCTTCAAAAATAATATATTCTGTAATTCATTAAATTACAATATTCTCTTCTTTATAAAACAGTATTAATTTCTGCTTTTTAGAAATCTCAAGGAGAACTGGGAACAGTGGAAGACACCTGTCATCCCAACTATTCAGGAGGCTGAGGCAGGAGGATCACCTTTTGATGCCAACCTAGGCAACTAAGTGAGAGCTTACCTCAGAATAAAGACAAAAAGGGTGGGCAATGTAGCTCAGTGGTACAGCACTTGCCTAGCATGTGTGAGGCTCTGGGTTCAATTCCAGGCACTGACCGCCCCCTCCCCCAAAAAGAGGAGGGGGGCAGTCTTAAAGAATAAAACATTGAGTATGATCAAGATTTTCATAATAGCTGAAGAACCACCCATGTAAATAGTAAACGGGTTTAAAGTCAACCACCAGAGATGATTAGGTAGGAGCTGGATATTAACACCAGAGAGAGGACTGAATATGAAGTTCCTACCAAAAAGCCACAGAGCACACATCGAGAATGAAAAGGAAGACACTGCTTGAGCTCAGACCCTGAGGAAAGCACAGAACACACTTGGAGAACCAAAGGTGAATCCAAGTTGTAAATCTGGGTCCAGAGTCAAGACCTGCAGCCAAGCACAGGCAGGATCTGAGTGGAAGATGAACAAAAGGGAGTCGAGACTCAGACTGGGCAGTCGGCTTTAAGTGTGTGCTGCTGGTAACGGGCTTAACCTGCCTATTGAAGGTCAGTGGCAAAGTGGCTGACCACAGAACCTTCTGGGACTCAGGGGTGTCTGTGCCTCCACTCAAAGGCCAATGGCTGCTGGGCCTCAGGGGACCCTCCCCATCTGCCTTTCATGGTTTGGTTATCTCCCCTCCCTTGCCTAAACACTCACGTCTTGGTCTCTGCAACTTTTCCATTAAAGTCAGCTATGATTTTGGAAGCCAAATAAAATCATGAAACCTAAGAAAACTAAACTTAAAATTCCAAGTTGCAGATAAGATCTGAAGGGCATGGGGCATAGACTCTGATCACACACTTGGGCTTCTGAGAAGCTTTTTTGTTTATTTCTTGGTTCTTCAAGAATTCAAATAGCATTGCTTAAGTGGCACTCATCTGAAGTCACTTAGCCCAAAGACAGCCAAGCTGAAACCATGCCCTGGGGATGTTATCTGTAAGTGACCCGTTATTTACACTGAAATATAATAGGGAGAGACTCCAGAAACACAACCAGTTGCTCTGAACCGTCTATGGAAATGTGAACCAAACTCAAAACCTGGAGGGGGAGGACTTTGCCAGTGCATGATACCTACCTTGCAAAGGGATGAATGAGAACAAAATGAAAGGCTCCACAGACAGACAAACATGAACTAAGCCTTAAAGGGAAATGGTGTATAACCCCAGGACACAGGTCTTCAGAGTCAGGAGGGTTGAGGGCCTAGTGGTTTCTCTATGACTACCACCACCCCACGTAGGATTCTCTTTCCAAATTATCCTTGAAAGAACATTGCTTTTGGCTAATAAATATTATGTCTATAACTGCTCAAATAGGAAGTTTAAGTACTACTGCATTTCCAGATGAAAAAAAATAGACTGCAAAATTCCCCATTAGGACTTTTTCTTTTTCTATTTTCCCTTATAGGATCATTGTGAATCTATTTTTTTTTCTTTTTTTCCCTTTAAAATGTAACCCTTACAATAACAGTAACTTACATATCTGTTATTTAATGGTTTACAAGGCACCTTCATAACATTACTTTATTTCCTTCAAATTACATCTATTTTCTTCTCTTTATTTTCTCTTGCTTCACTTTCAGAAACACAGTTTTCTAAAATCAGCAAAGAAGCAATTTAGAAACTTTCTAAAATCAGGCAAGCAGCATGAAACAGAACATGCAATTCTTCAGAGTTATCTAAAGCAAGTTAGACTAATTTCAGTACACCTAAATTATGACAGATTTGATTCTTCATGGAAATAACTATTTTCTCTACTAATCATCTTTTGAAGCTAAATTGTAGTAATAAATGTGTAAATCCACCAAAACAGCTCAAAATAAGACAGATAAATCCCTTTAAGAATCATCAAAGATTAAAAAAAATGGCAAATAAAAGAAATTAGAAAAAAGTTGCAGAAAGAAAGGGGAAATAAAGTTGTTGTTTTAGGTTCCAGTAAAATTCCCATCATCTGTCTCACCAGGGCCATTTCCCCCCAAGCTCTGCATTAAGTAATCTGATCATTAAATCTGTGAACACCACAAGGGATGTGCCCATCTCATTAAAAAAGATGATCATTTGAGCTATGGTAATGAGAAAGAACATCTATTTTTGGTTTTAAGGACTGAAGTCCTTTCTTCTTGTTGCTCAGAGGCAGTGACACCTCTAGTTAGCCTCAGCACACAGCAAGAGTCCTGGGTCTAATCAGGATGACAACAGGATCCCCACATAGCCATGTTCCCTCCCAGAGCTTCCAGACTCCTGCTCTCATTTATCAACAAAAAACACAAGGCATCTGAAATTTAAAAAAATATATATTAATATACCATGTGAAGGTAATTTTTTCAAGAAAGAATTCTGTAAACTCTAGGTTAGGAATCAGATCGGATCCCCTTATCTTCATTGAAATATTTCAGGATGCAAAAACCTCTAAGATTTGCACTGGTTGCCCTTTTACAATGGTTGAATAAGGGCCAAGGTTAACTTTCCAATAATCCTTGAAACATCTTAATAATGATATAACAATATCAAAAAATCAATTGCTATTCTTAAAATTAGAGCTGTAATGAAATTCATGGAAAATAGTTGGAGGAGAGATGGAGTTTGGCCCTGATTCTGCTGCGGTGTTTACACAGTCAGTGATGTAAGCCTTTGGCATATTATAGAACCTGAATTTTTTTGCAAGAATAATTTTATCATAGGAAATGGGGAAGGATGCTGCCATCCAACATTCCTCCATAGTCTAATGAGAGCTCCGTTCCCTGCAGAGCTGAGGACAACCGGACAGAGTAGTTCTTAGAAAACAGTTTATTTTTCCAGTCTAGAAACAACTCCAGTCAAACTATTAAGAAATTTAAGAAAGGGCTGGGGTTGTAGCTCAATGGTGGAGCGCTCGCCTAGCACGTGCGAGGCCCTGGGTTCGATCCTCAGCACCACATAAAAATAAATAAATAAAGGTATCATGTCCAACTACAACTAAAAAATAAATATTAGAAAAAAGAAATTTAAGAAAGATGTACACAAACAGAATTGTTGCTGTGGAAACCCTCAGGGAATGGAGGTCATATCCTTATAACGTTGGAAGTATGGTGTTACCCTTGTGCCTGGGTTTGACCTCAGACTCGGAATTCACAGAGTTAAATAAGGACCCTTTTTCCTAGAATGCATTCAAACTAAGAAATCATAACAACACTCACTTGGTTTCGGTTTATTCTGACAATGAGAATAACAGTCTCTGAATAAAAGTGAAAAGAGAGGAAACAAATTAACTCCTCTTCCATGGACCAGACAACCATGTATCCAAATGGAAGCAAACCTCAAAAATGGATTTGATTTTTAGTTACATGTGACAGATGATCATCACAAGCTTTAATAACTCCATTCCCTCCTAAAACTCCACTAAATGACACAAAGTAAAGGTCAATGATAAATTCAAAAGCACCAAAGGAAGGAAGGAAACAAAATTAATAGAAATATATATATATATATATATATTTTTTTTTTTGGAAAATGGAGAGCAGATGGGGCTTTTTTTATTGGTTGTTCAAAACATTACATAGTTCTTGATATATCATATTTCACACTTTGATTCAAGTGGGTTATGAACTCCCATTTTTACCCCGTATACAGATTGCAGAGTCACATCAGTTACACTTCCACTGATTTACATATTGACATACTCATGTCTGTTGTATTCTGCTGCCTTTCCTATCCTCTACTATCCCCCCTCCCCTCCCCTCCCCTCCAGAGCATGAGAAGATGACTAACATTAAACAGGGATGAGAGGTGGGAGGGACAGGGAGAGAGAAGGGAAATTGCTTGGAAATGGAAGGAGACCCTTAGGGTTATACAAAATTACATACAAGAGGAAGTGAGGGGAAAGGGAAAAATAATACAAGGGGGAGAAATGAATTACAGTAGAGGGGGTACAGATGGGGCTTTGATGCATGGATTTTCAAAGCAGGGACACAGAGAGCTTAAATGTCTACAGAGTGAAGTATCAGGAAGTTGTCAGCCAAGATGGGGTGCAGAACCTCAGGCAAGTCCAGTCACAGCACTGTACAGCCGAAGTGCAGGTTGTAAGGTGGGGACAGGTGGAGGTGGCATTGAAAGCAGGGGGACTGCCTGAAAGGAGTCTTTGGGAGTAAATCTCCATACCCTTTCTTAGCCGGGAGGCTTGCTAAGTGCCCTTGTCCACTGCAGCAGGAGACACAGGTCTGTTCTCAGCAAAGGTCAAACCGGGAAGGATCTGGAAGTGGGGAAGCTACGGAGCAGTGGTTGAGAGATGGTGCCAACTGAGAAAGAGGACAGCAGGAAGGTCTGCACTGAGTGGAGAGCTCCAGGGCCCTGCCCTTGATGGGGTCACACAGCCTAGCCCAGCAGGGAGACTGGAAGTCTTCTCTGGAGAAACTACCCAGCCCAAGAAGAGACCTACAGTTATCATAACTGGGGGCAAGGGGACTTCTGACAAGTTGTGGCCATCCCATGCCAAGAACACCAGCTGACAGGCCACATACATAACAAGGACATAATTATGATCACGATACATGTGACAGAATCTAAAGTGACAGACAGGAGCTTGAGTAGCAAACAGAATCGACACAGGAGAAAACCATGATTAATAACCCTGAGAAGGTAAAAGATCCTGTATCTTATGAAGCAAGAATGAATATGAGGCTGTAAAACAGAACTGTTTGAGAATAGGACAAAGCTCTTAGAAATTAATATTATGACCATGGAAAATTTTTAAAAATTAAAAATGTACTAGAAGAGTTTAAAGAGGTGCGTGTTCCCCGCAAGTGAAACAAAAAGATACAAAGAATATTTAATAATAAATAAATTGGAGGAAAAAATTCAGAAGTTCCACATCCCATAGACAGGAGTTTCAGAAAAGAGAAAAGAAAGAAAACAGTAGGAAGAAAAATGCCACTCCCACCAAAAATAATAATACAATTAAGGAAAAAAAATTACATACCAAGAAATATTATGGTGAAGCCTCAGAACACTGGGGCATTAAAAACAAAAACACTAAAAGCTTACAACAACAACAAAACCAGGCACATCCAAGGCACACACAAACAGAACAATACTTAACAGTTCAAAAACAAAATTGGAAGCAGAAGAAAGTAGAAGGCTCTAAAGCTCTCTGAGAAAATAAAGAGCAACTTTAAATTCAGCATTAATCATATATAAAGGGAACTAAAGGATACTTTCATACAGGCCGGATCTCCAAGAGTTACAGTATGCACATTCTTTCTAAAGAAGCAACTGGGCAATGTGCCTCCCACCTTCCCCAAAGACAGTCAGAATCAAGGCATGCCATTGAATAAACAGGTCAATCAAGAATGCCCAACAGGAGGGGGAGGGAAAGTTCCAGGCCAACAGCTGAGCTTAAGGTCTCAAGAGTAAACAGTCCAAAAGGAAGCAGGCAAGCTGGCAGCTCCAGGACTAATGTCACACACACACACTCACTCACATCCACAACAGAACAAGCCACTGCGTCTGATCTTATGTGAGAATATGTGGATGAATAAGCAGTCTATAAATAGAATATTAAGCAAAAAAAAAAAAATCATTGTGCTATATAAGAAAAAAATAAATAAACCATGGTACACGGCATAGCTGAACTGTGAAAAATAACAGTGAAAACAAACTGTCTTAAAGAGTAGGAATGTATTTAAGGGAGGGAGAAGAAGAGCTAAACATGTTTTCCTTAAAAGTATACCTCTCATCAAAACCCACATAGGAGAAATTCAATGCTTGATGCCTAAATTTGAAAAAAATAAATAAATTCAAGGAATAGCAATATAAACATATTTATTTACATATGGAAGTAAATACCAGAAGAACAGCTAAAAGAATTGAAAATAGCTGCTTCTGGGAAGTGGAAAATGGCAAGGTAAAAACAAGTGGGACAGGAATTTGCAAGCTACATTTATGAATTATTACAATTAAAAATGATTTTCTAAAATAGGGAAACCAGCTGGGCCCGTAGTGCACACCTAGAGCCCCAGCTACTCAGGAGGTAGAGGAGGGAGGATTACTTGAGCCCCAGGGTTCAAGCCCAGACTGGGCAACATAACAAGACCCCATTTCAAAACACACAAAAGAATGAACAGAAAAAAAAAATAGGGCAGCAATTGATGAATCAAACACATAAACCCCCAACCGTCCAAGACAAACAGATAATGTGAAATTTCATTTTCTGCCATAAACAAGGAAAACAGATAAATCTTAATCTGATCCTCCTAGTTAATCAAATTGTTAAAATTCAATTTAGTGTATTTCACCTTATCACTTTAAAGAACATGCTGTGAGAGGTCAAATATTCCTGAACCTTCACACCCTGTAGCTCTAGTTTGCACATGTTAAAAGGGTCCCTGGACACCAGTGCATCAGGAAGAACTGGCAGTTTTTGTTGTCACATGGTTCCTGTGAAGCCTCCGATGCAGCTTCAGATGGATAAACATCTCAGCCACCGCCATCACTTGCCCCTTCTACCAGAGCTGGCTATAGCTTCTTACAGTGAGTTTGCCCACATGGGGGGAAAAGGATGGGGCATATCCAACTTCTGGACCTTCTTCCTGTATTAGGGGGGATTTCTCCTATATGGGTTTTGATGAGAGGCATACTTTTCAACGTAAAATCAAAAATGGTCAGGTGTTCATTTTTCCAGAGACCCTTGCAGCTAAGGCCTGGGCACATGACCTAGTCTTGGTCAACACTGAACCTAGAGCTAGGAACAGAAAGAGGCAGGAGGAGATTATCACAGATAGGGGTAAGGGCAACAACATCCGGTGCCCAGAGGCAACAGGCTGAGGTGACAGAGTTGGTACTGAGTGTCTGGTCCCAGTGGGGTGGTCAATGTGAACATGATTTCCAGTGTTTAGTGGTAGGACAACCCTACCTACAACTAATTCTGTGACTGACTTGGCTATGAATCTGGTTGTATATAGTCTATTTTTTCCTGCTCTTTCCTCAGCTTCTGATAATTCCAGAACCCACATAATATCTTCTGTAATAACTTCTCTGCCTAATTCCCTCAGCCAGGCTCTATTGCTTTTTATCCAAGAACCCTGAATGATACACTGCTCAGGATATACAGGTAGACACTGTTGGGTGGGTGGATATGTGCTGAAGGAAAGAATGAAATGCTTATGGATCGAAAAGCAGAATGAAGGACATGTTTCCACAGAGAAACATGAGGAATACTATGTTTTAAAATATAAATAAAACGATGTTTCTGTAACATTATGGATTAGATAAGTTTTGGTGAGCTCATGTATTCTCTGCATTATTTTCCTCCACTAACCCACACACGTTCAAAGTTAAATCACTGACTACAATAAGCATTGGAAATGTAATCAGCTTGTGAATTGGAGCTGCCAATTCACATCTGGCCAGAGACTCTCGCTCATGATTCCTATTGTTGTCAGTGGGTGAGGAAGAACAATCGTCTTTGTCTTTCTACTCATGGGCAGTTTTCTGCAAGATAAGGTATTTTGAAAACTAGTGTTCAAGAACTCACATGAGGATGAATTGCAAAGCAAAGCATCCAAAGATTTATATTCAACTTACAAACATCAATATTGCTGAAAAGCTACATCCATCAGTTCAGGGCACTATGGCATATTTAGTTCCAGGTCTGAGGATGCTGAACCTGGGCTATTTATCTGCATATGTCTCAGGTGAACCACACAAATTTGCAGATAAAGCTAGAAGTTAAGAAGGATAGCTCAGAACAAACTGTTGATAGGACCAAAAGGGCTTCCTAAAAGAGTCAAATGCAGTGATGACATTAATACAAATGAGGACACAGAGATAAAAAGTGTCTCTCTCTCTCTATGCCCTATTGTCTCTGGAAACTGAGGAAGTCTTTCATGACCAAGAACAGCTACCTTTTGTCAGTTGTACACAGTAAGACTACATATACTCTTAAAGAGTGCTTATGAAATAAATGCAAAACTTGGTGCATGCATACTATTTCCCTTCCTGTGGTTTTATGTCATGAAGACTTGCCAAGAGATCAATCCCTCAGTCACAGAAGTCAGGCAATAAATCAGCAAGGGGGGGGGGAATTATATTTCAGTTGGTGATATAAATGCTACTTCAAATTCCATCAACTGCCAGAACATCTTTACTATACATTCTTCTCCTGTGCAGTCTGTTCCCTTGAAATATGTAATGGCTACTAAAACAAGAGCCTCATTCCACCGTTATCCAAATACGTTATGCTGTGCTCACACAGTGTTTTGAAAAGCTCAGGTAAATTTATTTTAGTCACTCCCAGATTCACCGCCACCTTGCTTCATTTGGAGATCACCACTGGACAGCAATGTGCATAAACCAGGGTGAGCACACAATCCAACCAACAGCTCTGGTAAGAATTTGGCACATCTCTTATCTAGGTTTCAGAAAAGAAGAGAAAGAGTGTGTTTGGGACGGGGTGAAGGGGGGTCCAGGAAATTATTCTCAAAGTTGTTTCCAGCAGTACCTTTTGGAGAATTTAAAAAAAAAAAGAGTCATTTTTCAATATGACAAGTGTAAATGAGCCAAATTCATAGCTAGCTAATAACCTCTCATGGTGGAATTATAAATGGTGAGTTCTAAAACAGATACAGCATGAATTAATACTTAGTTATGTAGAATTTTAAAAATTTTTCCCCCTCTACGAAGACTTCAGAGGTCCTTTCAAAATTTAGAGGGGTTTTATTTGTTTAGTGAGAAGTTCTATACACAACCATCATAACTAGCAGAATTTAAAACTTGTATTACAAGAATCCCTGTTGGGATTATATGATTTCTTAATTACCTTCTTAATCTGAAGTTTTTAAAAACTAAATGAGTATGTTAAAATATCATTAAAATGGCACAAATTTCACCAACATCATGAATATGGACTAACAGTCAATAAAGTTCCATGGAAAGGATAAAATGGTAAATTGGTATTATTCATTTGAAATAGGAGGAACCAAGACAATTCAGATGGTCACCAATACTCCAATACTTACTATAGACACAGCTGATGCAGTATGTGTGGACCAGGAAAGAGGTATGAGACATAATTAACAGTCACGGGGGCTTATTATGTTGGAGAAACAGGACATATAGTACTCTGGAAGACTGATCAAAAACCTCACAGAACTCAGGCTTAGATTTGAAGAAGAGGTTGGAAAGGTTTCCTTGTAAAAGTAATATGAATAGTCATTCTAATAGTCATTACTACGAGGCTCAAAGTAATTGTTTCATCAAAACTAGCTGCTCTTAATCAAAAGATGCACCACTATTTTATGTGCTAAGAATAAAATCAATGCTGCCAAAAGCTGTAAAGGGTCAACAATTCTAAGATATATCAGATTTCAAAGATGTTAAAATGTAAATACATATGTATCTTAGAATCAATGAAATGAAATACATATAAAGCAGCCAGTCACATAAGAAATATGCTCATAAAATAAGAATGAGCACTAGTAGTGATTAGATAACAACAGACTAATAAATCTATGGGAAATTTGATAGAAATCTCTTAAAAGAAATAAATGGCTTGATTAAAAACTGGAAACGCAAGGCAAGGATTTAAGATAATGAAAGAAACAAGGACACAGAACCCGGAGGGCAGATCTTCATCACGTCTCTGAGATACAATGTACTGGGTTCAAAAGGACTGTGTAAATAGATTATCAAAAAGAAATGAAAGTGCTTCTCTGACAGCACTATACACTAAAATCAGAAGATGAACACAGCCTCTGCATAAAGATGAGATCCAGTTCACAAAGCATTCCAGATGTGTAATAAGTACACAATGCACATGTGTACCAAATCCTCATGTTGTACACCTTGAACAAATAATAACCATTACTTGTCAATTAAGGTTTTTTTTAAATAAAATATACCTAGAAAATTCTCATGGAGGAAGAATAGGGAGGAGGAGGAGGAGGAGGAGGAGGAGGAGGAGAAAATAAAGTCAACTGGCCTGAATGGATTCTAAACTTCTGTATGTTAGAAGTCATGAAATGAACAGTTTAGAGTGGCACTTCCTGGAAAATCACACTAAAACTGCCTGTGGCTCATAATCACAGAGAAGGACACTCAATGAATTACAGTAATGTCAAAAATTTCACATGATAGAGTAGGGTGGGAAGAGGTATAACATACCCTGGATGAAGCATTGTGATTCACAAAAATAAAAATGAAATTTGGAATTTTCAATCCATGGGTCCTCTAGTCTTTCTTCCCCAAATTAACCAATTTCTATCAATATTATTGGCTTTTTCATGTAATATAATAATAAAAATTAATTAATCTCACTTGAACTTTTAGAATTTCAGCATGGGGGAAGTATAAGAAACTTCCCGGTTGGGAATCAAATTATGATACAGTATGTTAACTATCAGCGAGAGACTGATCACAACAGTGCAACAAATTTGGCAAATGGCAATGAGCATGGAGACACGTGCATTGCCCAAGGAAGGGGGAAAAATGGCAGAGATGTTCATTATTTTAAAGTATTGATTATTTAAATTCTTCACATATCTACATACGTAAGGCAAAGGAGTCTTTTTCCTTGCCAAACTGCAAAAACAAAGAAGTCCAGTGCTAAACTAATCTACAGCACCATTTTTTTGGTGAAAAAATAATTTAAACATCATTAAAGCCAACCTCAGAGAAAAGTAGCAAGACAGAATTGGTCCTTTGGCGAGACTGACAAAATTGAAGAAAACTTTAGCTAGACTGACGGAGAAATCAAAGTGAAAAGATTGAAATAACAAAAATCAGAAACGAAAGAAAGGATGTAGTCACTGATTCATACAAAAATAAAAAGGATGATGAGAGCAAAAGTGAATGGCCGCAGATAGATTTGCTGGGTGAAAAGGACACATTCTTAGAAGCACACATCCTCCCAAGGCTGCATCATGATAAACAGAAAATCTGAACAGACCTGCAACTCATGAGAAGATTGATTAATCATCAGAACCCTCATAACACAAGCCCTAGACTTGATGGCTTCACTGGTAAATTCTACCAAACCTCAGAAGAAGAATTAATGGTGATCCTTCTCAAACTCTTCCAAAAAACTGAAGAGGAGAAAACACTTTCGAACTTATTCTATGAAAACAGTATTACCATGATTATGTCTTATGAATAAACACACACACACACATACACACATACACACACACACACACAAACACACGGGGGTGCTGGGAGTAAACTCAGGGTCTTGTGCATTCTAGGCAAGTATTCTACCACTGAGCATCATCCTCTATGAATACTGTTTGCAAAAAACCTTCCACAAAATACTACAATTAGAAGAATTATATACCATGACCAAATGAATTCATCCTGAAATGCAAAGATGGTCCAACATATGAAATTTGATCAATGTGATATACTGCATTCACAGAAAGAAGGAAAAGACCAATTATCATCTCAACTGATACATAAAAAGTATTTTATATAAATTCAAAATCTTTTCTCAATAAAAATGTTCAACACAGTAGTAATAGAAGGAAACTACCTCAAAAGAATAAAGCCAGATGGTAAACACTCACAGGTAATATACTCAATGATAAATGTCTAGAAGCTTTTTCTCCAAGAGCAGGAAAAAGATGAGAATTAGCACTTCAACCATTTCTTTCCAACATAAAACTGGAACACAGAGCAATTAGGCAAGAAAAAGAAATAAAAAGCATCCAACTGGAGAGAAGAAAACTTATTGCTCTTCTCAGATCACATGACCTCATATGTAGAACACTCCAAAGGTTACACCCACCCACACCCACCCATTAAAGTAAATGAATTCAGAGATATTGCAAGATACAAGATTGACACACAAAAATCAGTTGCATTTCTACACACTATTAGTGAATAATCAGAAAAGCAATGTAAGATAACTGTTTTATTGGCCTTTTCCCTGCCTTGACCAAAAGGCCTGATAAGAACAATCAGAAGAGGAAAAGTTTATTTTGGGGCTCACGGTTTCACAGGTCTCGGTCCCTAAATAGCTGACTCTATTCTCTTGGGTCTGAAGTGAGCCAGAACATCATGGGAGAAGAGTGTGGCAGAAGAAAGCAGCTCAGGACGTCACATCAGGAAGCAGAGTCAGAGCTCTGCTCAACAAGGACAAAATATAAACCTCAAAGGTAGGTCCCCAGGGACTCACCTGCTCCAGCCACACCCTACCTGCCTACACTTATCACAAGTTAATCCCTATCAGGAGATCAATGCAATGACCAGGTTAAACCTCTATATAACCTAATCACCTCATCTCTAAACTTTCTTGCATTGGCTCATACATGAGCTTCTTAGGGACACCTAATATCTAAACAATAACAATAACAAATTCAATTGTATCAGCATCAAAAACCATGAGATACTTAACAAGGCAATCATGGGGAAGACCTGTTGAGTTTTTCCTAGCATCAAAAAACAAGTCTGCCACTGAACTTCAAGACACCAAAAGAACAGCATAGTATTAAAGAATGGGCTGAATGACCTCTGCCAGCCATTGATGCCAAGTCTCCACAAAACAGCTATATTCACAAGCCAAGGTGGTGTTAAGAATGGGAACTCCCAGCGTTAGATACAGACAGGTTGAATCTGTTAAAAAAAAAAAAAAACTATACTACATACTTCCAGCAGTTATTCTAGATTCATATAATTCTTGATTGATAAGGACCTAAAAAAGTTATGGTATATGTGAAACTCATTTCATGGACAAGAGAATGAGGTCCCCAGGAAGAATCCTCTGGTGTGCCCCAGATCATATAAGCAGATAGCAAAACTAGGCCCGGCACTCAGGGTTCCCCATGTTCCTCAAGCTTCTCTAGGAAGACTCCTGAACTCACATTTGGGAGCACCACCTTAGTCTCCTGGTAGGAAAAGTCCACACATCACACCTTCTTGACGATGCTTCATCATATCAGTGCCTGCCTGATAAGGTTAAACCCACTCACCACTGTCCTAGGAAAGAAAATTCCCAGTGTTATACAGGAAGCATTTGTACTAAAACTTTTTTAGACAGCTGTAGTTGTTGCTGTCCCATCTGTATGGAAAGGGGTTAGGGTCTGCCCTGCAAGAGGTGGCCTTCCCACTGTCAATTGTCCAAGGAAGAGGCAGATCCTGAAATTTAAGACATGGGAACTTGCAGAAAGAACTTGGTAGAAGGAAGAAAGATCACCCCCCTTTCCAGAGCCTTAACATCTCTTTGACATCTGAATTCTACATCTTTATTTGTTGACAGTCATATCTGGCAAAGAGGGTGAGTTGGATAGTCTACCCAAACCATCCAACTGGTCTGGGATTGAACCCAGGGGCACCTAACCACCAAACCACATTCCAAGCTCTTGTTTTATATTTTATGAGACAGGGTCCAGCTGAGTTGCTTAGCCTTGCTAAATTGCTGAGGCTGGGTTTGAACTGGCAAACTCCTGCCTCAGCCTCCTGAGTCTCTGAGATTACAGGCATATGCCAACACTGCTGGCTTCTAATAGTCAATATTAGGGGGCTCTCAGAGTTTTGTTGAAAGCCATGAACTCAACTTCTATGTTCAGTAGGGAATTAAAAACATATTTCCAAAAGACAGGTGGAATGGAAAAAGGGAACAAACACTAAGTCCCCGAAGAGCTCTCACTGTACTGGTAGCAATGATTATTAGCAAGGACCCCAAAGGAAAGGAGAACCTTTGGGACAGGAGTCAAAGCAAAAGGGTTAGTCTCATATGAAGATGATTCCTCTTCCTGGTCATCTCAGAGGAAGGAGCATTCAATTTAACCAGACTCAATGCATTTCTTTCCATCCAGAGCATCTGCTCTTAATTCCCACTTTATATCCTACACTTATGTTCACACAGATTCAGGAATAAATAAATATTAATAAACTAAGCAGCAGACATCCTTATGTCCATTGTATAGGCTAAAAAACTGAGGCTCAGAGAAAGCACTCACTCATGGATAGCCAGTGGCAGAGCCAGAAGTTATCGTCAAGGTGAGAGGAATTTTAGGAGTATTTAGAAACAGTCCCTCTATACTGGAAATACACCCTCCTTTGAAAGATAACACTGTAGGAAACCAGTAACATGGGACCTCAAGGTAAATGCATCACTATCTCATAAAATGTGAATGTGTAAAAGAATGATCAGAAATGTGTTTTTACCCCTGCATGCAAGTCTCATCTGCAATCACTGTCGGGCATTCCTTCAACAACGGAAGCTTTTACATCTATTTGTATGAGAAAACACCAGTTTTTCTTGTCAAATCCAGTTTTATGAACTATAAAGGAAACTTAACCCTATTTACTATGAGAAAACTCCAACATACATGGTATTAATGCCCTTGTAGTCTCCAGGTGAATATCTCATTTGATTAAAACATGTCACTATTTTCCCCAAAAGATAGAAAATTATCAGAAGATTTAAGGGAAAAATCTGAACTGAACAGTTTTCCCTCTGGTCATTTCTTGAAAGCTAATAAAATCTTTGTTCTAAAAGATTATTTCTTTTACTTTACACAGAGAACATAAACCAAAAGGCATCTGATGTAAATTACCAGTGCTATGGAAACCCTGAAACTCTACATCAAAACTAATGATAAGATTTTCTCCAAGGAGGTGCAATTCCCCAAACGCCACCGATCATCTGATAACCTCTAAGTGCCCTTCTCACGTGACTACACCAGCAACCACCTGTAATTAAAGTTCATTTTGTTGAAAGCAATGGCTTTTCTCTGCATCTCTTTTCAGCTACTGCTCATCTTCTCTTTCTGCTACTTATGGTAAGACATCAGATGTCTGATGTCATTTTACTGATCCACATTAACTCATCAAAAGCAGCTTGAATGCCATCAAGATCTGTTTTAAAGATAGAGAATGCTATGAAATTCCTTTGTTAGTAGGATAGCCATTTATCTCCTAAACCAGGACACTTTTGACACTGAGAGGGGCATTATCAAAAGTGATACCAGAACAGCAGGCAGAGCTAGGATTGTCACAGAAAGCCAGCACCTATGTCACTTGATTTGTTAAGAAACCAAATACTACCCTTCCAGGTCTCAAAAAAATGAAATAAAGATAATGGTGGGGAAGGGGCACAGAGGCTTCTCTGTGAACAGAAATCGGAAGACTGAATCAGAAGGTCAAAGGAAGGCTGCAGGCTCTCCCGAAGCATCAATATCAAACGACACTTTCGGATCACCTGAACCCTGTTCCTCCTCCCCTAAAAACTGCATATAAGCAAATGAGGCCTGCTGTATGCCATGCATCCACACACTCTTCCTTGATGCTACCTGAACATATCCCCGACCCATGGAGTTTCTTTCCCCATGCTTCTTTATTTCCCACCACTGAGCCAATAAACCAGAGTTAGTGGTACTTGCAATGAACCAGGTACAATACTGTTACTTCTTACGTAAAAGGGGGAATCCAAAGCTGAATTAGACACATTCCTTGCCAGATAACTGCCCAAATTTTCTCTTTGCTAGATTTGGTTTAAAACTCAATAGAGTTTTGCTCCCACCTCCACTTCTGCATGCCCTAAGCAGTTCATGCAAGATGGACAACAGCCAAGTATTCTAATGAAGCCAATTCTCTCTTCATTTGTATCAACTGATATAAAAGAATGAAGAAATTAAGCAACATTTGTTAAAGTGTCAAAATTTTCTACATATTAAACTGTACATAAGTTCTCCCAACCAAGACCTTGTGACCTTTGGGAGAGCAACACATCATATGCTCTTTCTCGCATCCCTAGTTCCACCTTGAGGCTGGTGGGGAATGTCGTCATCCACCACTGAATCATCAGCACCCTGCAGAGCATCTAGCACAAACACACACTCAATAAATATCTACTGATTAAATGAAATAAATAAGGGCTCATGGTCAACTACTTTTGTCTTGATCCCAACTCCTCAACATCTTTGTTCCATTGATTATCTCCTCATAAAAGGCAGCCCCATTGTAGTAAAAGATTTGAGGTCGGCCAAATCCCCAGTCAATATGACCTTAAGCAGGTTTTCTAATCACTCTCTCTGCCTCAGTTTTCTTACTTATAAAATAAGATACTGTTCATAAGGTTTTGTTGAAAAAACTCCCATAAAAGGCCAGACAGGGACCCACTAAATATTTGTTGAATGACACAAATGACCATTCTGTTCTGTAGTTGCAGATCAAAACATAACTATCAAAATCTAATTTGCCAAAGTTGATCCTCACGTAAGCAACAGACAGGCATCAAGGGTTGGAATGCACTACTGCAGTCTGTCTGCTGTTAAACATCAAAGGAAGAGCTTAACATCTGCCTTAAATGCAAGAAAACAACAATTAGTTCACAAGTAAAAGGGAAAGGTGCACAATCCAATCTGACCTTCTTCTTTAAACCAAAGTATTAAGGGATTATAGCTGACAGCAGACTGAAGATTTTCTGCAGGGATCACACACAGTGAGGGAAGGCAAGCTAGAAATGGTTTTTAAACTCAGCATTTATTGACAGCTTCTGCTTTCCACAGCCAAGAATGCACAGGCCAAGTTTGCCTTTAAAGTGCAAAACTAAACCACCACAGACTACAAGAATAATATTTATCTCCACAGTGTTTTCATCTAACCGTACTTACTCTTCCAACAATTCAAACTGGAGAATCTGGAAAAAGTGAAATATCACAGGTCTCTGTGCAACTTCAAATTTATGGAAAAAATAAACTTGTTTTTGCTGTGCAGGGATATCCTAAGAGACCCACTCTGCTCCTATTTCTCTTCTAAGAAGCCCCCTGTGTTCTATGTCCATAACACCTGAACTCTCTGTCTTCTGAGGCTTCAAGAGCTATCCAGAGGCCCTTCCTTTCCTCTCTTCCAGTAAAAGCAGCCTAGACAAGCAAGGAGACTCCCTGGGGTTTGGTTTCCTTTCTCAGCCCCCTGCTGCTCCCCTGGAAAATGAAAGAAACCTAGAGTTTTCCAAAGCCCAGAGGCAATGTTGATCTCCAATAATCTTTCCCATTCTCTTAAAACCCATCACTTCCTACTCTACAGGGATACAGAGCTTGAAGAGAAGCCTAAACCATCCCTCATGGTTCAAGAGAGTAGATGCAGTAGTTACAAGAGAACACGAACTCTGGTTTAAATGCAGCCAAGATTGTCCTGGGATAAGCATGGTCAAAATACAGCAGCATTAAATTCTGCCCTACAAACTGGCAACTTTGACGTCTGAAAAAGGTTAACTGAACAAAAGGGGCGCCCACCTGTACTAGGATTACTCTGCCTAAATTCCCAATGGACTAGGTATACAAAACTATTATCATAACTTATTTGATTGTACCATGTAAACTAAGAAACTATTCTATTAGAAGAAACTATGACTACATTACGTATACACAGGTTTCAAAATCATCGCTCTGGGCTGGGGGTATAGCTGGGGAAGAGCTCTTGCAGACAGGGTCTCACTAACTTGCCAGACTGGCTTCTTCCTGCTTCACAAGCGTCTTGTTCATCTTTGAATGAGTTCCTGAAATGGTACCTGAAACATAGTGGTTGTCCAACAAACACTAATTTAGTAAATGAACTAAAAAATTGAGAAAACATGTAAGGTCTGTAGAATATTCTGCATCTCCAATGAATGTGGACTGCAATTTACTCCATAAATAATATCTAATGTCTATCAAATGTTCCCTCTGTGCACAAAATTTCATCTGAGTCATTATGAGTTTCTTTGGAGAGAAAATAACGTGGGTAAGACTCCTCTTAGGTATAGGAATATTAACTAATACAGCTAGGGAGAAGGAGAATGTCACCTGAATTCCTGAAATGTACCAAAGGGACCCCAGAAGACACAAAGCTTTATATACAGAATCTATCAGCCAGTGACACATACTTAGGCCCATAAACCTCCAGTTTAGAATCTGTCTGGTTATAGTAAACACTGAAGAGTGGACCCTATTCAGTTCTTTATTAGATGAAAAACCTATACTGCACATTTCACATATTTGTAACTCCTTTCTGAAAATTAGGATAGCCTCAAAATAAACAAAAGGCTAAGATCCAATTATTTTCCTTTCACTAAAAGTTATGTTGCAGGTAAATGTTTATTAACATGGATAATCATTATTTATTGTTAAGTGGAAAAGATGGGTTACCAATTTGTAGCACTACTACCGAACAATTTGTACTTAAAAACAAGCATAGGTATGTATTGAATAGAATAACAGTTTTTTTACTTCTTAAAAAAAAATCCATGGCAAATAATTATAGACTCAAGTTTCCAAAAATCTACCTTCAGTAATTAAGTAAAATACTCAAAATAAGGAATACTTTGAAAATGCATATATGATTAAGGAAAAAGGAGTTATAAGGAAGTGCGGGTATTGTTTGGGTCCGTCCTACATTTTCTCTAAAGTTGTGTGTTTGCTTTGCCAAAAGGAAACCACTGATACCGTTCAGTGTTCTATATAGGTTTTAAAGCACTGTCAGAAATATTCTCTCGTGACTTTAATAAATCTCTAAAAGGACTCCCCCCTTCCCCTCCCAGTCCCTTCATGTTAACTTCCATGTAACAAGTTCTTCAGAACTAGATTTGTGTGCAGGATGCTTTTGTGCTTTAACCTTCCGTTTTGTTTTGTTTTTATTTTTAACTGAAGGATGAACGGTGAACATCCTTCCATGCACATGAGCATTCATTCACAACATCGACTTTGGTAAGTAGGGGCCTTTCTGCCACCATCCCTCCGGTTATGCAGGGATGTCTTTAGCCAATCGCTATGAACAAAAGCCCCACAGATGCCGCACCTCAAGAAAATGGAAACCTAACTTTTACAACATGCCACCAAGTGTCCCAAAAGGGAATATTTTGATATAATGGAAGGAAATTGTTTCCCTAGGGGCCATATTGAATTTTAAAGAAGTACTGAATTATTTGAAAGGCAGTTTGAGGAACTTGTTTCTTAGAACAAGGTATATTTCCTATCTAAACACACTGCAACGACCAGGTCCTGAAGTCCAGAGAGCGTGTGGATTGCCTTTTTCATTCTACCTCTGGGGATGAATCAGTGCCTCCCAACATAAGTCTCTTTCAAATATCCTTCCAAGATGGAATAATAAGTACCAACAAAGAATTCCCTTTACTCAAGATTAGTATGTGATTAAAGATAACAAAATTCAACCAAATTCCTATAATTTTAAGAATTCCACTGACAATCTTTCACTATTACAAAATTTTACTAAAACAAAAAAGCTTGGCTTTGGTATATAATTTCAAGTCCTTGTTTTCTCTGCAATTACATTTTAGCAATATTGACAGACCTTAGAAATTATATTCATGTCTATGTATGTGCATATATTTATATATATATGTATATATATACACATACACATATATATACACAAATGCATATATTTTTTCATTACAAATATTTTGATAACCTTCAAATCAGTTTATATTATTATTACAAAATACACAATTTAATTATAATTAGAGTTGTAGTGAATATAGTCTAATAAAACCTACAAATTTGATTTTACTATTTAATGCGATCATAAAATGTCTTAAGTTCTTTTCTGTTTTGCTTTGTCATTTTTTTAATATTTATTTTTTACTTATAGGTGGACACATATCTTTATTTTATTTATTTATTTTTATGTGGTGCTGAGGACCGAACCCAGGGCCTCGTGTGCGCTAGGTGAGCACTTTACCTCCGAGTTACAATCCCAGCACCTTAAACATGTTTTTTAAGTAGCTCATTTACATTGTCAGAAATGGAGATGACTCAAAAGGCAAGTTTAGAAATCTAGTAATTTAATGGGAAAACAGCTTCTATCATCAATAATATTGTTTCTGGAACATTCCAGGAAGGAGATGGGTATGCTTGTGTGCATCTTTTGTTTTGCATATATTCTTACAGGCATTGGATCCTTAATACCTTGAAGCTGTACTTACAAAAAAGTAAAATGACCTGATTATCTTTAAGTCTCATTTTACCTTTTCCAAAGATCAGGGAATAAAACTGAACTTTCTGGTCCAAAGTAATTTTTTTCTCAAAAAGACAGCTAAAGCTCTAGGGGTGGAGCTCAGGGGTGGAGCATTGCCTAGTACTTGCAAAGTCAGATCACCAGCACTGCAGAGGGAGGAAAGAAGGAAAAGAAACAGAGACAGGGAGGGAGGAAGGAAGAAAGGAGGAGGACAGCAAAAGCACTCACACAGGTATCTCAATGACAAGGTCTTAAGAGTCCCTCAAAAGTTATAAAATACTAAAACTGAGAGGTACATCAGTTCTTTCAAGACCAAGGTGCATAAGGGATTTATGAGACAAGCTAGCCATGTCTTGTTCTCCTGTCTAGACAAGGAAAGAAATAAGTAGGTTTCATTTTTTCCCTAAAAACCCCAAAAAAACCAAAGGGCCTACTCAAAATGCCTCCAAGTCTAACACACCTGTAGCTCCAAAAACTGGACTCACTTTTGTTTCATGCTGTATTACACTGTCTTATTTCAGTTTAACTCATCAACTATAAACCTTACAAAGGTTTGATTGAAACCTTGAGACTCACTATATGAACCCAAAAGATGGAACAATACAGAAAGCATCCTAATCTCTTCCAAGTTTTTATAAAGAGGTCTCCTAAGTCCCTTGCACATTTCAAATCCATAAAAGCATAAAATTTACTAAGCTGGACATGAAAGAAAGTAGAAAAGCCATAGCCCCATTGGTAACTTTCTGAAAGAAGTGTAACAGAATTTTTAACTACGAATTAAGAATCTTTGGTTCAGAGCTCAGAAGGCAAGCTCCCTTCTCCCCACAAAGTCTGTTAATTAATAGCAATCACCGAAGGTAGTCAGGCAGCCCAAATATATCTATAAATTGTGGAGAGACAAAAATTTGAAATTCAAAGTCAGATTAGAAATTAAAAATCAAAATACCCCATTCTATTCAGACTATCTATAATTAAAATAAAGATTCCGTCGGAATACCTCAATGATGAGATGCGCAGGCTATCTTTCTTTCATAATAGATTAACAAGGTTTTCTAAATCTAGGTGGCATTTTGATCTGTCATCTTATTAAAGTTCCTAAAGCAGAACTCGGAAGGCCTCTTGGCAACTGCTCATGTTGAAAATGTCTTTCTCAGGGAGTCATAAAAAGGAACAGAGGGAGGATCTGGACTTCTAATTATACTGTCACTCGGGAGGGAGGGAGGGGAGTTCTGAAATCACACTTGCCAGCCCCTGCCCACCAAGATGAGCTCATTTCATGAACACAGAAATGGTTGTGAACTGAAGTGAACAATAACAACAAAGAAAATTATCAACTTCTAATCACTCTTCAGATGTATGAATTTAAGCATAATTCATCTTTGCAGTGGGAATTAGAGGAGAATTTTTTTTCCTAAGAAAATGGAAAACCTAAAATTTCTGTATGATTAATAACCTCACTTAAACCATAAAATATTTCTCCAACAATCCTGCAAATAAATACGTAGGTAATTCATTAATAAGATAAACTAGTTTGAGTAGATAACTCATTAATAAGATAAACTACTTTGAGATGGCTAAAACAGATGCCACAGGTAACCTATAACCTAAAGTGTGCAGGTCCCTTGGGCTCTCTCATTCTGGGCCTTACATTAGATGAATTCCAAAAAGCATAATAAGCTCAATTACAAGCCTGGAGACATTAAGAAATCAGTGTATTAGAAAGAGGTAGGAGTACTGTTACAGCACACAATCATAACTACAAAGCAGACAGACCCACCAATACCAATAAGCATAATTTTTTTATCAGTGTCATTGTTACTGTCAGCATTTACACAGTGCTGACTCTCACGCCACATTGTTCTCTAAGTGTTTTAGTGCATTAACTCTATTTAGGATAGGAAAGGGAATTTTGTATATCAGTTCTTCCCTGGAGCTCAGTGTATCCATCTGTACACAGCACTCTCAGTTTTGCTATAGCACATGCATGTGTGCCAAGAGTACAATCTAAACATAATTCATATTTCAATATTTATGCATGACTTCATTGCAAGAAACACTAATTGGGAAGGCTATACCTAGATGAACCCTGTTGCATGAGGATACACCCAATGCCTCAAACATCTACCAGTGAACTCAGTTTCCCACGTGGCATGAGCCACACCCATGCATACCTGATATCTCAACTCTCCATCCTATTTCAGGTCACCTATTCTACCCACACTTCATAGTAATTCACAAGTTGCAACCTTTCAAGGTGCCAAGTTCATAAGCAAATGTCAGGACTTTTCCAAGGTAAAATACCAAATTTATTGTGTTATATATTCCTTATCCATTTGATTAAATTTTGCTACTACTTATTATTTTATATATATGACAGCAGAATGCATTACAATTCATATTACACATACAGAGCACATTTTTTCATATCTCTGTACATAAAGCATGTTCACACCAATCCGTGTCTTCATACATGTACTTTGGATAATGATATTCATCATATTCCACCATCATTTCTAACCCCCTGCCTCCTCCCTTCCCCTCCCACCCCTCTGCCCTATCTAGAGTTTGACTATTCCTCCCATGTTCCCCCTCCCTACCTTACTATGAATCAGCCTCCTTATATCAGAGAAAACATTCAGCATTTGGTTTTTTGGGATTGGCTAAGTTCACTTAGCATTATCTTCTCCAACACCATCCATTTACCTGCGAATGCCATGATTTTATTCTCTTTTATTGCTGAGTAATATTCCATTGTGTATATATGTCACATTTTTTTTATCCATTCATCTACTGAAGGGCATCTAGGTTGCTTCCACAGTTTAGCTATTGTGAATTGTACTGCTATAAACATTAATGTGGCTGTGTCCCTGTAGTATGCTGGTTTGAGGGGATATAACCAAGGAGTGGGATAGCTAGGTCAAATGGTAGTTCCATTCCTAGTTTTCCAAGGAATCTCCATACTGCTTTCCATATTGGCTGCACTAATTTGCAGTCCCACCAGCAGTGTATGAGTGTACCTTTTCCCCCACATCCTCGCCAATACTTATTGTTGTTTGTATGCATAATAGTTGCCATTCTGACTGGAGTGAGATGAAATCTTAGAGTAGTTTTGATTTGCATTTCTCTAATTGCTAGAGATGATGAATATTTTTTCATATATTTGTTGATTGATTGTATATCCTTTTCTAAGAAGTGTCTGTTCAGATCCTTGGCCCATTTATTTATTGAATTGTTTTTTGGTGTTTAGCTTTTCATGTTCTTTATACACCCTAGAGATTAGTGCTCTATCTGATGTGTGAGGTGTAAAAATTTGCTCCCAAGATGTAGGCTCTGTATTCACCTCACAGATTGTTTCTTTTGCTGAGAAGAAACTTTTTAGTTTGAATCCATCCCATTTATTGATTTCTTGATTTTAATCCTTGCACTATAGGAGTCTTATTAAGGAAGTTGGGGTCTTCCTCACAGAAATAGAAAAAGCAATCATGAAATTCATCTGGAAAAATAAGAGATACAGAATAGCTAAAGCAATCCTTAGTAGGAAGAGTGAAGCAGGTGGCATCACTATACCAGATCTTAAACTATACTACAGAGCAATAGTAACAAAAACAGCATGGTATTGGCACCAAAGCAGATTAGTAGACCAATGGTACAGAATAGAGGACACAGAGACTAACCCATAAAATTATAATTATCTTATATTAGACAAAGGTGCCAAAAACATTCATTGGAGAAAAGATAGCCTCTTCAACAAATGGTGCTGGGAAAACTGGAAATCCATATGCAACAAAGTAAAATCTCTCATCATGCACAAAACTCTACTCAAAGTGGATCAAGGACGTAGGAATTAAACCAGAGACCCTGTGTTTTAACAGAAGAAAAAGTAGGCCCTAATCTTCATCATGTCAGATTTGCACAATTTTTAATTTAGTTATCATCCCTTTTTTTAAGTATCACTGATAGTTTTTGAAAGAATCACTGATAGTTTTTCAGTATTGTATTGCCAACTCCATTTTTCTCATAAGAGCTGTGGGTTTTACTCTGTGATTTTACGTAGTATGGTGGTTTTTAGAACTATGTATATGGTATTTTAGCAGAGCTGACTAGACAATAACTAGTGTTTACACAGATGCTTGTGATTAAATTGTGATTTTTTTTCATATTTTGTCTTTACATTTGTGAGTAGCACTATAATGCAATACAATTTTATACATATTTTAATTCATAATGCTTATAATCACCAAGAATGAACAGTTATGGGTCAATTTCAATTGTGTGAAAAAATTTAAAGAAATTATCTAATGATATTTAAATGAGGTTATCCATACTGCTAAAAAGAATTTAAAAAAGGAATGGATTTATTTTTCATTCCTTAAAACCTTTCAATAAAAAATCTGAATTTTCTTTAAAAGTTTTTAAGATATGCATAAAGATATATATACAAAGGAAGTTTCTATTATAAGTAATAACATCTTAAACAATCTAAAAACTTAAATTTCCAATGATGGATAAAGTTTTTTAAATGTGTATAATACTTAATAAAATGGGAAACTTTTTCTAAAGCAGTATACAGTGAAAAAACGGATGATAAAGCAATTACTATCATCCCAATTCTGTATAAAAGTATGTATCTACATAAAAGATGAGAAGGAAAAAATGCCAACATTTGAAAGGGTGCTAATTGTAGACAGTAGAATTAGAACAGAATAATTTTTACTTTTTTCATATTTTGCATTTGGTAGGAAAATCCTCCTTTTATTCCCATTTTAATTTCACATGTGAATCCACAAGGTATTAATAGGTCTGGTTACGTGGCCAAAACATTGAAATTATTTTGTATCTCACACTTCAAGAATGAATACAGTCCCAAGAAGATGTTTAAAGTATATAAACCCATTACAGAGGCCAATAAAATTTGCTTTTACTGGCTAAAACAGTCACAAATTTTGTAAAACCCAGATGAAAGATTTTTAATTATATACTTGCATCCAACCTGTCTTACTGAAAGAAATTTCATCCTGTATAAAGAAATTGTGTTCTGGATAAGTTCCTTTCAAATAAGATCAAGATTAGCCAAATACAAAGAGGAATGGACTTGTGTGGGCAAGGAGATGAACTTCTAACTTAGGGAGGTTTAAGAAAGTTGGAAAAGAGAAATCCGTCTTCGTAGCCTCCAAAGAAACTTGGCCATGTACAGATTTTCCCAACAACAAAGCTTGACTTCGAAAAGAAGAATCCATTTGCCAACAACAGTGAACCTTCCATCCTGAGTATGCTTGGTTTAATCCCACACACTGGCACCACCTGAGTGTGGGAGGTACACAGGGACCGACCGAGGGGCGGTCTGGGACAATCCAACCAATGCACACCTGAGTTTGGTCACCTGTGCTTGGTGAGCTGCGCATCGAAATGACACATCCCTCCCTCATTTTCAGGGTTGCCTTCTTGGCACACCTTTCCACCCAGGAACTATTTGGTATAGGATAGTAATTTCAAGTGTCCCCTTTCACAAGAACATGCTGGGATTAAAAGTTAATGGTCAGGTATTTGTTTTTGTGGTGATCGGATTTGAACCCAGAGCCTTGTGCATGCAAGGCAAGCACTCTACTAATTGAGCTATATCCCCAGGCCAATGATCATGCTTTTGTGTATGTGGGGATGGGCTATTCTGTAAATTTCCAATGCACTTTTAACATCTGAATAATCATGTTCTTGCTATACAAAGGATAGAGTAAGTAGACTTCAGTGTTCTGTTTAAACTTCCAAAAATGGTGATACAGATGAAAAATGAAACTTTTATGTTTCAAACTGCTTTTATATGACATTTTATATTTGATAGCTTCCCTATCAAGTTACTGGCTTTGTGTTTTGTTTGAAGAACAGAAAAGGCAAAATGAACATTTTGATTATACTATTACATATAAAAAGAGATCATAGAGGAGATACTAAGTTCCAGAAAAATCAGTCCAAGGTCAGTATTCACCTGAGACACTCTACCATTATATCAAATGCATGCTGATTATTTTGGAAAATAACTTCGAAATTCTTGGCTTCTGTGTCTCACAAGTTACTGCCTAAAGTCTACACATTGGCACCTTTGCCGCAGTCTGGCTGGGCACAATTCAGGAGCCACTTGTCAAAAGAAACTAACTTTATTTTTTAGAACCACACAAGCCAAACAAAACAGCTCCTCAAGAAAAACCCTCAGAGCCCAACTGCCACCACTGGCTTCCCACAAGCCTCTCACCCCAACACAAGCCTCACCACCTCCCCATATCCTCCTGCTCTTGAGGCCAATTGGCTGGGTCGCATGGGCGGAGCCAAAGAAGTCCCCCAATGAGCAGCTCCGTGGTCTGAAAGAGCAGGGAAGCAGCCCAATGAACATCAACGCAGAGGAGCCAATCAGCTAGATGTTGCTGGGGCTGCTGTGAGCCAATCATCAGCTGGCAGTCTGAAGGGTGGGGAAACAGCCCAATGAACATCAACACAGTTTGCTGGGGCTGCCTTTGGCTGTGGCTCTCAACACACCTTTAATAATTAGCAACCAGATCTTACTATCAGGAAGCAAATTCAGATAGTACACCCAACTGTGAGTATTTAAAATGAAAACTGTGCATTTTAATTGTTTTTTAAAAAAGGAGATGCTAAAATATATATCCATCTATATATACATTTTACACGGATTCTGGAAATACAGAGCACTTGGGAACTCTTGGTATGGAAAATATATTGCTTTAAGAATTAGCATATGCACAGGTCAGGGAAAAACATTTTATCATAATTGGACATGAAAAAGGACTACCGATTTTTAGAGTTTATCTGGAAATCAATCAGAAGTATTTCCTGGGACTCTCAGGTCACTCCCTGGGCAGAATGCCAGTGGAATCTAAATTGGTCTTTAGCACTCTCTCATTTCCTCTTTTGCATTCCTCTGCCACCTCTGATCTAAAGCCCCAGACCTCTACTTTGGATGGGTCTGTTCCTTTCAGTGGTCTTTTCCTTCTAACACTGACACTCCCAATCCATCAGGGGAATAATCTTAGCAGAAGGGAATGAGAAGAACCTAAACAAATTATTGATGATCTACAACTTGTTCAGCGTCACATGTATTTTTAGAAAAAAACTGTGACCCAAATCCTTGTTTCTAAAGACCTTAGCTCACTAGAGAAACAGCTGAATGCAGGTCTGGGTTAAGGAAAGCATAAAATAAGTCTAGAACCTCCTAGCACGCCACAGAGCAAAGAAGTGCTCCAATACTAACGCAGACGTGATAAAGGACATGGGAGTTGCCTTGAAGGTGCTGCCACCAGCCAAATGTGGGACAATCTGAACAACCAAAAGGAATGGTATCAAATAAAAAAGGAAACCATGAATCCACAGGTATTTATGAGAAAGGGGAACGGGGAAATCTCTTCTTTATAAAGAACGTCAGCTAATAAACATCATAGGAAAAACAGAAGAAAATCCTACTTTGCAACCACCAAGATTCAGTCGAGGGTAAAACCACTAGAGAAAGGAGGGCTATAGAACTGGTACTCACAGCCTCAAGGCATTATCCCCCAGATTACTGATCATTTGCCTCGGAGAGAAGGTATCCTTACAATGCAGAACTCTGGAAGGCCACCTCATCCAAGGGAGGCTTGACATAATCAGTGACAGTACAAACATCACCTGTCTCCACAGCCACTGTGTAGCATAGTTTGCCAAATGTGCTTATCATCAGGTAGCAACCAGACAAATTCAGATTGTGATAACATTCTACAAGACACGTTTTGATATCTGCCAAGATGTCAGTGCCATGAAGAATAAGAAAAAGGAACCGCAGGACAACTGTTCTAAATTAAAAAAAAAAAAAAAAAAAAAAAACCAAAAAGACAAAATGCTGTGGGTGACTGTTGAATCTCAGATCAGAGGTAGGGGTTATAAAAGACACTGTTAGGATAAGTAGTAGATTGGCATTCAAGTATTACCATGTATCAGTAGGGATAATGGTATTCTCAATTATGAGACTCTTCTTGGGTGTGAGACATACATATAGAAGGATTTAAGGCTACAGGTTCATGAGTTCCACAACACGAACAGTTCAGTAAAAATCTGTGTGTGTGTGTGTGTGTGTGTGTGTGTGTGTGTGTGTGTGTATGAAGAGACATAGTTATAGAGAAACAGAAACAGATAAAACAAATTTGGCAAAATGTTAACATTTTGGGTGCATTATAGCTATAACCCATAAAAACCAGTAATCACAGTCACTTGTAAGTTATACCCACACCAGCTAAAGTGAGATCATAACACACCTTAGGGTTCAAAGGGACACAAATAGTAATGTAATTTCTTCAGTGTTAGAGCATTTAGTCCACTTTTCAGAAAATTTCTTCCAACTATTTCTCCTCTGAAGCAATCAATGGTTCTTCATTTATAAGAAGAACCTTAAGAAAAAGGTTCTCCTTGTCACTCCAAGGAAGAAGATGGCAATGGGTAAACACTAGCATGAGGTAAGTACAGTTCTCCACATATTCTGAAGAAGAGAGAGGTCTTCGGCTTTAAAAACGTTCTGCCTTTAGTCATTAAGAATACAAACAATAATAAATGCTGGAGAGGATGTGGAGAAAAAAGAACATTTTTTCCACAGTTGGTGGGATTGTAAACTAGTACAACCACTATGGAAAGCAGTTTGGAGGATCCTAAAAAGACTATATATGGAACCACCATATGACCCAGCTATAGCCCTCCTTGGTGTTTATCCTGAAGAATTAAAGTCATCATACTACAGTGACACATGCATATCTACTTTTTCAGCAGCACAACTCACTGCAGCCGAAATGTGGAATCAGCCTAGGCATCCATCAATGGAATAACCAGATAAAGAAAATGTTGTACATCTATACACCATAGTTTTACTCAGTGATGAAAAAAATGGAATTATGTCATTTGCAGGAAAATAAATGTAACTAGAGGCCATCATGTTTAGTGAAATTAGCCAAACTCAGAAGGTTGAAGGTCATATGTTTTCTCTCATATGTGGAAGCTAGACAGGGAAAAAGAAAAGAAATGTGGGGGTATCTCATGAAAATCAAAGGGAGGTTAGTAGAGGAAAGGGACCAGAGGGTGGGAGGTAGGGAGGGAGGGCAAGGGCTGTGGAGTGACATTGGCCAAATTAAATTGTTATATTGTGTGCATGTATGAATATGTAATAACAAATCCCACCATTATATACAGCTATAACAGACCAGTTTTAAAAATTAAAAAAAAAAGTTTTGCCTTTGCTGGGTGCAGTGACACACACCTGTTATCCCAGCTAAGACAGGAGGATCAAAGGTTCAAGGCTAGCCTCAGTAACCTGGCGATATGGTCTCAAAATTTCAGAAATTAAATAAAAGCACTGGGAGGGGATATAGCTCAATGTGTGGAGTCCCCCTGGATTCAGTCTCCAGTGCCACCAAAAAACAAACAAACAAAAAACCAAATTGCCTTCACTCCCCCTCCTGGTAAAAATAACAAATTTGTGTGGATGTTTCTGACCAGCCCCAAAGAGTTCATTTTCAAAATTTACACTGACCAAACCTCTTGCCCAGGAAGGTGGATGACTTCACTCTATGCACCCCTTGTTGAGGCTGGAGCAGTGCGTTGGTATAATACCCCTGAGGGCAAACACACATCCCAGACATCCCAGACCTACAGCTTTTAGCAGTTATTTCAAACTGACATACCTGAGACAGAATTCATCACACCAGACCTGACCTGTGTTTATACAACAACTTCCTCTTTCACTGTCTCTTCCCGAAGGCCCAGTCTTCACACCTCTTGTTTCTCATCTGCAATCTCAGAAGGCCCATATATTATCAAATAGCATTTCTGCTTATCCTCAGCATTTCTGTCTACAGCACTCACTGGGCACTTCTGGAAAATCTCTGCTACAACACTGATTCCCCACTCACTAGATGCCAAGTGCTTTACTAAGTTGTCCCACTTTTAAAAAACCCATAATTCTGTAAAAATTATTGGTATCTTTTTATCCCTATTTTACTGAAGAAATGGATGCTTGAACAGGTGAAATAAATTGTCCAAGGTCACAGAATTATTAAGCTGAAATTGAGACCCCAGTCTTCTGGTTCTACCCTAATATCAATGTACTTGTTACTATTTATAGTTCTAAGACTGTCTCCTGTCCTTAAACCCAGCATAAGGTCCTTGGAGGAAGGGGTTCACATCCTCCCTCCTTTTTTCTTTTCTTTTTTTTTTTTTGCAATAGGGACTGAACTCAGCGGTCTTTGACCACTAAGCCACATTCCCAGCCCTTTTTATTTTTTGAGACAGGGTCTTGCTAAATTGCTTAGTGCCTCCCCAAGCTGCTGAGGCTGGTCTCAAACTTGTGATCCTTCAGTCTCAGCCCCCTGAGCCACTGGGATCACAGGCATGCAGCACATGTAACACCACCCACTTTTGTGCCCTTGCTAGATGACCTAGCATTACCCATTACTCAGGTGCACTGACTTTTATTTCAAGATTCCACCCAGAGATTCTTTCTGACACTTCTATGTGCAGAACCAACCACACCCTCCTCCTTACTTGTCATGTTCCCACTGTAGTATATGTGAGCCAGAACCTCAGGGACTATGGTTGCCACATCTGTGTCTGGCACACAGTAGGTACTGAATGGATGTTTCCTGAATGAAATGATTATACATAAGACAGTCGAGTTTCTCAACAGGGCTGCTATGCCTTGTGAAAATTTTTGACCTCATTTTTATCTTTATCACAGACTGAGGAAGATTATTTTAGGAAAGAGTGACAGAGAGGAAATGAAGAAGAACAGAGGGGACAAGTCCTGGCTACTGGGTCCTCTCTATTCACTTGCTGCCCTGGGTTTAATATGTTCTAGAGCAGGGCTTCCAGATTTTAAAGTATGTATAATAGTGCTGCATACAATTATGATTCCTTATGGTTTGGGGTAGAGTCTGAGATTCTGCATTTCTAAAAAGCTCCCAAAAGAAGTTGATGTTTCTAACCCATGAACCACATTTCTGAAGTAGCAAAACATTCTAGCAAAACCCAGCTACAGTGAAATAACACCCATGAAAAGGGATGTAACCTGTAGACTAAAATGACTAAACATAAATTCACAAAATGTTTATGGTAGTTGTCTCTTGAGTTGCTTCTTTCTGCTTTGCTATATTTTCAAGTATTCTATAATTATTCTTGTTGATGGAAATAAAAAACTTTAAATGCTATATATACACATGCACCAAAAAAATTGTATATTTTGACATTTCCATTCTGCATGGCTACATCTTTATTTAAGCAACAAATATACTTAAAAGGACTAGACTAGGGAGATAACATGTGGGTGAATTTAGCAATTCCCCCTCTTCTCAGTTTAATGTGCAGATTAACATAAAACAGCAATTACCCTTAGCACAGTCACCATCACAACCATTGTTTTTCTCAGGTTCCCTTCCCTTAAAAGAGAGAGAAAGCATCCACTCAGTTGGAATATAATGAAAGGCAAACCAAATTAAGGACAGGAGAAAAAAATAAACAGGAGCTACACTGAACCTCTTCCAAGTGGGTCAACAGAACCACGTGACAGTGAAACCATGGGTGGAAAAGCTGTTCTGGCCGCAGCAGCGGGAGAGGCTGTGATCAACAACAAGGTGAGATGGGATAAATTAAGGCAGAGCTCACTGTGCACCTGCAGGTGGGGTGGAGGGAAAGGAGCCTCAGAAGAGCCGTGATTCCTAAGCATAACCGCTTCCTAAGCATAACTGGAAGAGATCATTAGGCACACATTTCTGAAGCACAGGACACTCTCCAGTGGAGTTCCAATGGATGCCAGGTCACATTCCTCCAGTTACAGAGGGACTCTGCCTGCCACTCCCTTCCTCCTCCCAGGGAAGATGACCTCATCACAGGCTCCACATATTCAGACGGATTCCACCTACAGTCCTAACTGGATTGTTCTGCCTTAAAGAAAAATTGTGAAACTCATTGTGAAATTCCACCCAAGGGCTACAACCCAGTCCAGAAGGCTTATAAACATGATGAAGCCAAAAGTCATTTCTGTGGTATCTACTTGGTACTCTTAAGGATGTGGTTTCATACCTGTGAAGTTTAGACACACCAGACACTGGGCTCAACAGAAAACAATGTGTTATTGTCTCTGATGGATTCTGTACGTCTAGCACTAGATTACTCAGGGCAAGTAAATATTTGCTGGGTTGTTAAAAATGTGACCGCTTGAGATTTCAAAACTAGCATCAAAGTTACCATCTTGGTGGGGGAGAACTGGAATTTATTTGGACTTCTTGCATTTATTTTGCTGAATTTCAAATTGTTTTCCTTCTGAATTACACTGGGGCTAGATAACAGTGGGGATGGGGAGGGCACCATCTTCCTGTGCTCCACAGCCTAAAAGGCTTAATGTCTTACTTGGGTTTTGGAGACTTCTGAGTCATAATAATCAATTGCAAAGCAACACACGATCTTTTGTCCCAAGAAGGATTCTCATTTGGAGTGTTTTTAGGACAGTAGAGAAAGCCACTATAGCACAATGAGCTCCAGGGAGCAGAAGGACACAAAGAGCCAGACAGGGATGTGTGACTATGGTTCTCCGAGAAGGGACAACTAAACATGGGCATGGAGATCCTAAAAAGGCAAGAAGTGAAATGTCATCAGTGTAGTCTTTGTGCAAACTTGCCAGGAGGAACATGAGAAGCACCCAGATGTTTCAGTCAACTTCTCAGAGTTTGATAAGAACTGCTCAGAGAGGTGGAAGACCATGCATGGTGAAGAGAAATGAAAATTTGAAGACACAACAAAGGCATCAAGGCCTATTATAAAAGAGAAATGAAAACCTACATCCCTCTTAAGGGGAAAATAGAAAAGAAGTTCAAGGATCCCCACGTACCCCATAGACCTCCATCAGCCTTCTTATTCTGTTCTCAGTATCCCGTAAAATCAAGAGAGAACATCCTGTCCTACCCATTGGTGATGTTGCAAAGAAACAGAGAGAAGTGGCATAACAGCAGTGCAGATGACAAGCAGCCTTAGGAACAGAAAGCTGCCGAGCTGACGGGGAAACACAAACAGGACATTACTGCCTATAAGCAAAGGAAAACCTGATGCAGGAAAACAAAGAAGAGCCAAGACTGAGAAAATCAAGAAAAAGAGGAGGAGGAAGACAAAGATGATGAAAGTGGATTTTAAAGCAGTTTGCTCCTTATCTATAAAGCATTTAACATCCCTGGTACAACTCACTCCTTTTAAAGAAAAAAAAAATACTTCAATGTAAAGCCGTGTAAGATTTGTTTACAAACTATACAGTGTCAGTCTTCTTTTGTATAGTTAACAAACTACAGAATACTTGTTTAGATAGCTCTGTCCTTGGTGGCATTTTCAATAGTCACTAATCTTGTCTGCGACAGCAGGGGGTTGTAAAAGTTGCAGCTCTATTGTTGAAGTCCATGACTGCTGACTTTGCTTTGCTTGGGATCCTTGGAGGCCTGACTCCCTGCCAGCTGTGTTATTGCTCTCTCCAGCCAGAAAGACAGGCTCTGCCTCTCCTTGTAATTTTAGGCAGTACAGATGCTCCTAGACTAATGAGGGGGTCACACACTGATAAAGCCATCATTAATCGAAAACACCATAAGCTGAAGATGCGCTTACTGCACACCACCACCTCGCACCCTACAGGCTGCAGCACCGGGTCTTCACCCTTGTGACCTCGTGGCTGACCGGGAGCTACACTGCATCATGAGTGAGGATCCTACCCCATGTCACTAGCCCAGGAAAAGATCCAAATTCAAAATTCAAAGTACTGTTTCTGTTGAATGCATATTGCTTTCTCACCATTGCAAAGTCAAAGAAATTGTAAGTTGAACCATTTTAAGTCAGGGGGCCATGGGAACCCCTTTGGTCCCTGAAAGTCATGTCTGTCTCCCCTCCCCGTCCAGACCACATATCTGTTCCTGCATCTAATCTCCTGAGCAAAACTGTGTAAACCCCCTCAGGACCAGTTCACTTGTGCGCAGATCCCTCTATGTTAACCCAGGGCCTCCCTCACAGCCAGAGACCCCCAATCCCAATGGCACGTGAGCACCCACATTAAGGATCCCGTGCTATGAGGCTGACCCACAAGCAACACCCATGAGACAAAAGCATACCGTTCTAGCTCTTCAAATGTATGGGAAGTTCAAAGGGACATTTTACCCAGGACTGACTTAAAAGTTAAACTCATAATGTTTAAGTTTCTTCAACATGGCTGACAACCATGAATTTTTTAAAAATGAAGAGTTGGGCTTTTTGCCCCAGAGGTCCTCTGTCAGGCCTCCAACATGAGGCCCAAACCATCTGGGCAAGCTGCCCCATTTCTTGGTTTTCAGACAGATTCCAGAAAAGGTGAGGGAGGAAAACAAGTTTTACCACCCATCCAGCTTGGGTTCCTCTCAAAGGTGCCACTTTCTCTTCAAATAGGCCTAAAATGGGCTTTTACACATTTCTCTTTATATAAATTTGGTTGTTAACCATTTTGTTACTAGAACCTTTGAATCCCGGAATCCAAATCAAATGAAAATTTAAATCGTTTTTAAAAGATCAAATATAAAATGTGTGTATCTTTTTTTTTTTTTCTCCCAGGTCTGTTTCTGGTACAAACACAAAGCTCTCAACTTCACAGTGACTGGGTTCTAGGTGTTACCTGCTCGGGTACCAGGATATCACAGAAGTTGCTGAAAGAAGCAGTTTTTAGCAGTAGCGCACTTGCCTGGCTTGTGTGAAGCACTGGGTTCGATTCTCAGCACCAAGTATAAATAAATAAAATAAAGATCTATCAACAACTAAGAAAAAAATTTAAAAAAAAAAAAGAAGCAGTTTTTACCAATGGTGCTTCAGTGCCCTCGCAGTTTTAATATGACAACTTGGACTGAAGTGGCTACAATGCAGTGCTTCCTTTGGTTTTTAACTGGAAAAATAAAAACAGAATATAATTCAGCACAGTCTTGGATTTCCCCCTTGCTGAATTATTTTTCTCTGTGTCCAACTATAAAAGATACTTAAAAAAAAATGACAGACACTCTAAGGAACACATGTGCTCTAATTTTTTTCCCCAGGAATGGAATGATAGGACATAGAGAGCTGTATAAATCTTCCTTGCATATCTAATAGCACCCACTGTAGATAGAGTCCAATATCACAGAAATACTGAGAAATGCCCTGAAATTTTACAGTTAATGAAAGATTCCTCTTCTCTAGTCAGAAAAGTGATTGCAGAATGCCAGAGGGGACCTAGGAGTGTTTGTGTGTATGTGTTCACGGGTGCACACCTGTGGTGTGGCCTAGGGAGGGATGGGGGAGGGGAGGGTGGCAACAGAGAGCTGGAAACCAGATGAAAATCTTGATGTGTCCCCCGAGATGAATCTTCCAATTGCCCCTCCACAATTCCACCTGTTCTATTTTCCGGAGCAGATCCGCTTAAGGGCAGGCTCTCTCACCCACTGGCTCCCAGCTGGCTTCTGCCAAGGAGAAGCTTCCAAGGGGAAGGGTTGGCTCCCTGCAGAACGACCCTCTGCACAGAGCTGCCTCCCAGCACCGCTCTCTGCCTCACCCCTCACCACAGGGAATGGAGGACCAAGGGTGCTATGAGCCACAGGGCTCTGCACAGGCCTCCGGGGTTCCCCACACCCCAGGCCAGGGCCAATGTGCCATCTGTCTCCTCAGGGCACCTGGCCTGACATGAAGACCTAAAAACCTCTGAATGCTCACCTCACCACACACTGCCCTGTAATTATTATTGTTTTGATCCCACTTTTATGACAGTCTTATATCAGTTTTGTCAAAGAGTCACTCTTAAATATTCAGGGTGTTTTAGAGCTGTTTTGTATAGAACACGGATGTGGTTTTTGTTTTGGATTTTTTTTTTTTTAACAACTAGTCATTCTCTGCAATCCACTACACGGTACAGAAAGCATTCTGTAATCTAAATGATCCTTGAGCAAATGATAAGTCCGATCAAGTCAGTGCTCTGTTCAAAACCCTCTCCTCTCAGAAAAAAAAGTGTTGAGTCCTTCTGCCCTGCAGAGCCTGTCTCTTGATCCCCCTCGGCGCCACTTGTCCCCCTCTGCTCACTTGTCTCACTGTGCTCTGGCTGCCACAGAGGGCAGCTTTCTCGTTTCTCAAAATGAATCATGAGCCACACTGGGTCCACCTGAGCTCCTGGGCCCTGGAATTTGCTTCTACCTGGAATGCCACCTCCTGGAATGCCACCGAGTCCTGGTCACCTAGGACTGCTCCAGGAGTTCTTTGCCAGTCACACCTCAACCAGCTCCCTCCCTCCCTCTCTCCCTTGTTTTCTCCTCATTGTGCCCACGTCCACACTATGTTAGATACTTATTTGTTTGTGATCCATCTCCTTCCATGAGAACAGATGGTCCAAGAGGGGCACCTTGCCTGTCAGGATTCATTCCTACTGTCTAGGACAGTGGGTGGCAGATGGTCAGTCCTCCCTCAGTATTTGTTGAAGAAATGAATGATTTGGATTAGAGAAAAATTAAAAGAACTGCTTTCTTAATGACTACAGCTAAATTTTCAGTGATAAAAAAAAAAAAAATGTTCAGTACCTTCCAGAGATGCTTTAGAAGGAATTCTGTTCAAAAGATGAGTTTATGGAATGACCTGCCTCTCCGAGGATGTTCTATGGGTGCACACCAAAATGAACACAGTATATGGTAAATGGTCAAATATGATTAAATGGAAACAATCATTTAAACCAGGGCAGCAAAGATGTTCTGTAAAGGGCAGACAGTAAGCAATTTATGCTGAAAGGGACAAACACTCTCACAACTCTCAACTCTGCAGCTAAAGCATGAAAGCCCCATGCACAATACAAAATTATGTGAGCTGTATTCCAACAAACTGTACTTAGGGGCACAGAGCTATGCATTTCAAATCATTTTCAAGTCTCAGAAAATCATCCTTCTTCATTAGATTTTTTGCAACCATTTAAAAATGAGGAAAACCATTCCAAGTTCATGAGCCATAGAAAAGAAAAACAAAAACAGGTAACAAGATGGATTTGGTCTCTAAAGTGTAGCTTACTGATCTCTAGTTTAACCATTTCTAAAGATGATTTTTTTTCTATAGAGAAAATACATCTGATACATGAATCTATTAGACATCTTATAACTAATTAAACATGAAATAACTGTATTTGTTAAAGAATAATAAGCTGTATGAATGGCTTAGTTGAGTGAATGAACATCACTAACTCCCTCATCTAAGACAAACGTCTTTCCACCTAAATTTTGGGAGTCATCTCAAGTGAACTCTTCTCACACAAGCACCTTTTTCTTATGTAAGTATCTTCATTATCCATCCTAATAAAGAAATTCCACCCTACTCCTTCTTCCTTTATCATAATGGGAACTGTAATAGCCCTTAGAGGAGAGAGAAGAAGGTGGTTCCCCAGGCTTTGGGGCAAGGCAGATTCCAGTAATAACCTTTTATTATTACGTGTTCAACATGTTGCTTATACTTTGCTTTCAAGTATGTTCAAACACACCCTGTTGCGTGGGCCCTGGAATGAGAACCATCTTGACTGCAGGTCCTGCTGGAATCCAGGGTCATCTGTCTCCATAAACTACAAAATTAACAGAAAAGCCCAGGCTGGGTAAAGACATAGCCAACATATAGTACTGGATAACTTGAAGCAGAGATTTAAAATTTCACTCAATTATAATGATAGTCTCCTCCCTCCCACATAATAACAATATGTGAAAATATGGAATTTGAGAAAGTATCCTGCATGGTATTAGAAGAGTTGACCACACATAAAAAAAGAGGTATGATTTAGAACATACAGGTCTACTGGACCCTAAATACACAATAGAGAATGAAAACACTTTGCCTTAGGTCTCCAAATATTGTAAATGTCCTAATGTTAGGTACCCCAGAAAGTCAATTAAGAAAAGAATTCAAGAGAAAAGTTCTCAACATTTAGGATCCTCATTTTCTCCAAGCCTGGGAGACATGGATCAAAACCAAAATTACTATAACCTAATTAGTTGCAGACTCTACTTGCCCTACCCATTTCGAAAGCAGATCTCCTGGAATGTGAAATGAAAAATTTTAAAGCTCTCTGAAAGACCTCTCAGTACCTTGGTTCTTGAATAATTTCCAAGTGAATCAAATTAGAACAAACAGGCCAGAGGAAGGCAATGGTTTTCCAACTCCTACTGTAAGTAACACGCCCTACAGATTCACAAGGAAACCAAGGAGTCAGTTCAGCTTTGCTTAAGTTCCAGGCAGTTTCCTGAGAAAGCCAACTTGGCCAGAAACCCTGGCATCTCATGCACATGGTCCAATTCACGCCTGGGACAGCCATCCACAAAGTGGCCCTGCCTCCCCAGGAATTTCGCCCATTCTGCTGAGCTCGGGGCTATGCACAGAAGTGAACGATGAGGCATCCAATCACAGAACGCTGTAGAGAGGCACCTCAGCATCACCTCCTTCTCTTCACTGAGTGTCTGAGGGAAATGGAAACGCTGACAAGGCACACGGCTACAAGCAAAAGTAATGAGAAAGGAACAAACAAGGAGCCGAGACTGCAGCTGCCTGGCAATCCTGTGAGCGCTCAAATGGGTGCAGCCTTCTGAGGAACCCAGGGTGCCACGGAGGAGCCCTGTTCCGGATGTCCAGGAGGTTGACATGGTGACACCTGGTGATGGAAGAAGTCTCCCTGAGCCGCCTTGGCTTCCTGCTTGTGTTAGTTTGACAGCGATCCCATAACAAAGCACCACAGACTGATACAGATATTTATTTTCTCACAGTTCTAGAAAGCACACGTCTGAGATGGAGGTGTTAGTGTCAGAAGTTTTGGTCGCCTAAGGCGTTCTCGCCTTGGTATGAAGATGGCCATCTTTTCCCTGTGTCCTCCTTTCATCTTCCCACAGTTACATGTCTGTATTTCTTCTTCTATAAGACACCAGTCATGTTATAGTAGGACCCACTTTCATGACCCTTAACTGAATTTTAACTTAATCACCTCTTTAAAGATCCTATCTCTAATACACTTCCATTCTGAGGACCTAGGGTACTGGGGCTCTAACATATGAATTTGGGGGGACATAATTCAGCCCATAACACTGCTGGAAACAGTGTTCCATTTTTTTCTTATCAGTGCCACGAGGCTAGACTCAACAACACCCCACTCACTCAATTCTGACTTCTCTGAATTCTCACCTTTCTTTTATAACAAAAGGGTATGACATACTACAATGTCCCAATACCACCCAGAAAACAGCAACATCTCTTTTCGCCACCTTAATGAAATAATTCCTCAGGTACCAAATCCATCCACCCTAAGTCTTTGAGGGCAGGGATACCCAAAAGATTTTGAAGCACTATTGGCAGACCACATTTTAGAAGCACTTTACAACATAATAGGGATCTACCACAAGGAAGAAATCTGTGCGTTCACTTGACCTTCATCACAATGAAAGGCGAGTGTGAAAAAGCCTATTCTCACTCATTTCATGTCGCCTTTTCACAGAATCACCCACTTCTCTGCAGGAAGAATTACCTTTGTTCCAGCGGCCCTGTGTCACACTGGGATCAACAAATGATAATACTATTAGAAATCAAGATGTGTACAGAAATCAGCTCTGTGACCAGGAGGATCATCAGTAAAAAGTCATACTTTGAAATGTGAATGACCTAAATGATCAAGCCCTTTAAACAGAAAACAACTAAAATAATGTCATTTAAATGACTTTTTTTAATATTTATTTTTTTAGCTTTCCACGGACACAACATCTTTGTTGGTATGTGGTGCTGAGGATCGAACCTGGGCCACACGCATGCCAGGCGAGCGGGCTACCACTTGAGCCACATCCCCAGCCCTAAATGACTTTAAATCTCAACTTAGCCTTTTAACAATTTTGGACTTGAGTTTTGCCCTCTGTTGGTTTCATTCCCTAAGCGTTGCTGAGGAGCACTGGGTGGTTACAGGGGCTGGAGGCACGGCCTTGAGCAAGCAAGTCAGTGCCCTCCTGAAACTGACGTTCTGATGAGGGCCACACACTGCTTCTCCTGCTGCCCTACAAAGACAAATCCCCTCCACTTCTTTCACTGGGACACTTGTACCTCCAGCCTTCGGCTTCCTAAAGACAAAACTGATGAGCTACTTTGTATTTTTTCACTCTCCTTTGTCTGATGAACATTCCCAGCCCTGTCTCCTTCCATCTTTCCTAACACAGACAAGGAAAGAGTCCCTGCAAGCCCAACTATGAACCAGATGACCGTGTGGCCTGCACTCACACTCTCCACAGTTCACCAAGTCTGGTTAATCCTATCCAGATTCCCCCCCACCCCCCCCCCCCGCCCCCGGGTCTATTCCGGCTCCTGTTCCCATCACGAGATCAGTGCCACGAGGTTAGACTGATCATTCTTCTTCTCAACGAACACCACATTCTCCTTGGAAGATGAAATCCAAAAGCAGCAAGAGTGACCGACTTGCCTTCGAATTCCCAGCACCTAACACAGTACCTGGCTCACACAGGCACTCCATGAAGATGGGAAGCCAAGACCCCTGTGCATGGCAGGGAAGCCCCACTCAAACTGGCCCCGCCTTCCAGGTCTCCTCCCTACCACCCACCTCCTAAATGCACAGAAGGCCCCCATGTCTTCCTACACCTGGGCACATCCCTGGGCACATTTCTGTACTCCCCCGCCCCCAAGTCCTCACCTCTCCCTAACTGTGTGCCTTGGAAAGTACAGATCAACACCCAGACCTGGCTCAGAAGGGAGGACTTACCTGCTCTTTTACTTGGGTTTGTACAGAACTTCGGACACACACTATTAAATCATACACTTTGTTTTTCCTGGCTGTCACCCCTACTGGACCATGCTGAGGGGCAGGGCTTGCACCTTTTAAAAAATTCTCAGTGTCTGTGCCCTGTTTTTTGTAGAGTGGGGTGCAGGCACTGGGGACTGACCCAGGAGTGCTCTACCACTGAGCTACATGCTCAGCTCTTTATATTGATTTTGAAATAGGTTCTTGCTAAGTTGTGAGGCCGGCCTCAGACTTGTGTCTTCCTGCCTCAGCCTCTCAGGTTGCTGGGATTATAGGTGTGCCCACTGAGCCCAGTTTTGAGTCCCTCTTGAAAGGTGCTTACTCATTCCTTTGACAAATACTCATCCAGCGCCCATTCCCCAGCAGGCACTATTTTAGGTGACAGGGATATATTAATGAACAACCAAAAATTTCAGTTTAGAGTCGATATATAGAAATTGATATTTATATAAATCCCTCTAGGAATTTAAATTCTGGGGAGATAAATGATAATTTAGACATTTAAAATGCAGTATGTTAGAATTTTGAAGGGGAAAAAATGTATAAGAGAGATTTGAGGAGGAGAGACAAGAAGGTTTATCATTTTTAATGCAAGCTGAGTTTCAATGAGAGAGAAAGTAACATTTGAGCAAAGATTTTAAAAAGAGAGGAAGTTAGGTTTCTAGGGAAGACAAGCAGAAGCCAGGCAAAGGCCCTGAGGCAGAAATATGCCTGATGTCCTCAAAGGTCAGTGTAGCTAGAACAGAGCTCGCTACAGGGAAATGGAGCTAGAGAGAAGACGGGGCATCATCTGAGGCCGTCCAGGCAACTGTAAGGACTCCACCTTCACTGTGAGAACACAGAAGAGTCATTGTAAGTTGTGAGAGAAGTGCCATGATGTGATCGGAGCATAGAGAGGCAGGGATAGAATCGGAGCTGGCAGCCAGGAGGCGTCTGGGATGACCCAGGCCAGACAGAATGGCGGCCTGGGCACCCTACAAACCGCAGTAGGGCTACCGCTGGAATTGCACCAGCCACTCACAGTGTCTCCACAGAACACAGACCAGCTCTGAGCATGGTCTATGCTGTCCACCCCTATGCTGAGGACAGTCTCCCCGTGCATCCACCCTTCCCCAATACCTCAGACACTTCACCATCACCCCGCCACGACACCCCACCAGCTCTCCCTCTCCCTGTGGCCCTACATGCCAAGTCACTTTGGGCCCTTCAAGGTTTGCTGCAGATCCCCCTCCATTGTGAACTCTCCCCAGGACGGTCTGGCTCACACCAACTCTCACCTCCTCAGCCTGTGGCCTTTACCACCCACACCATTTCCACTGTCCTATATCACGTTGGCCCAACTAGACTGTACTCCCTTGCTAAAAGAGAGGCTTTCCTTACTTCCCAAACCATGACTGCACAGGAGGCCATTAAATAACATGTACTAACCAAGAACCCCATGGCAAGGACGCAGGACTATGAGGGTCTTGATTTTTTTAATGCATTGACAACACATGGAAACTGAGGGCAGTCGCATAAAAATAGAATTTCTGACTTCTCTTTATAAATTGGAAGGCCATGCTGTGCTGGATCTTCATTCCCAGACTGCAGGGGCAGGTTGGCAGAGTGCTGGCTGGCCTTCTCTCTCCTTTATATCCCGGTTCACTGGTTTACTTTTCTGTTAGATCCCTGAGGAATTTGAGTTTGCCATCCCTGTATTGGATATTGGTCATCCTGAATTTTTAAATTACTAGAATTTGGAGAGAACTGAGTATTCACTGAAGATATTATCGGGTTTTCTCATTCATGATATCAAATAGAAAGGGCATGAATTGGGATTTTCTATATTATAAATATAAACAATTATATATGCACAAACACACAAATATCTCCATCTATATATATTTTGGAAATGCCTCTTTCTTCTCCCTAGTAGATTAAAATTCTTATACTCAGGTTTAAACACTTTGAAATGTGGGGCCCATAATTCTGACCATGACTAAGATTGAGACAATTCTATAGAAAGGCAAGGCAAAAATAAATATTACTTAGTCAGATGAGGTACTTACCAACCATTTTGGGGAATAAAAAGTTTCTGAAGTCCTTCTGACCTAAAAAAACAACACTGATTTTTTAAAAATGAAACATCAAGTATTATCTATTGAAAGATGGATCACTCAGGGACATCACAATGGGCTCATCCTCCAGACCACCAATGTCTAAACTATAAAAAGTAATTGTTATTTTCAGATCTATTATTAAATTTCAGTGTTCACTGTAAGACCAGAAGAGGTATCTTACACCACAGGAAAAGGAACATACCAGTTTCAGGCCAGCCTACCAAAAGATGAGGAGTCAGGCAGGTATTGGAAGAGTTTAAGGTAACATCTCCTTTGACCTATGACCTTTGCCTAGAGGTTTTAATTTATGAGAAAAGCAAACTCTGGACACACAAATCAAAAGCTATTTTGGCTTTATCTGTGCCCCAGTCATCACTTCAAGTCCAAACAGGCAGGTCTTGCAAAGCAAACAGAACCCTGATTAGTGCAATCAGAGCGTGGGGACACCAGGCCGCACCAGCCCTGTGGTCTGAAAAGCAAATATGGCTCAAGCCAAGGCTCCCTTTAAAGCAAACAAACTGAGCATAAATCACACCTTCAGACACACTCCAGGACGACGGGCTTCTCTGTGTGCATATCACACTGAGTAAATATCTTTTTCCCTAATATTTCTCAACTCAATGTTTTAACTAATAAGCTTTCAAGGGAATGCTTGCTAGCTTAACTTTGCCACTTTTCACACAAAAATCACCTCCTTCCTCTGCACTCGCAGAGGACAAGAAAGACAGACAAATGAATACTAGGAAAAAAATACACAATGTTTTCAAAATATTTAGGATTTTATTACATTAAAAATAATGAAGCAAAGAGGCCATTATCATAACCTTCCCCCCCCCCCCTCAGAAACAGTAAGTGGACAAAGTCAGAAAACTCAAATACTATAGAAAATAAAAAGAAACATTTTCCAGTGTACTAATGGTTATATCATGTCATTTTTAGGAGAAATAATTTACATACCAGCCTAAACACCTTTTTAAAAAATTATACAAAAGGGACCTGTATTATCACTATTCTACAAAACATTTTTTTTCAGTGTGTGTGAGCGCGCAGGCACAACCCACCACATGTCCATTTTTTAACATGCTGCAACTTATACAAATAGTTTTAAGTGAACACTTTTGTGAAATCGATAGTGACTTTAAGTCTTGAAACACATCACAGCTACTTTCTGATTGTCTACTTTAGAAGACAAAGGAATCTCAAACCGTAGTCTTTTTTGCAAATTCTAAATATCACAACAAACTTTTGTCACAAACTGCATCACAGCACAGGTAGATAGCCAACCCTCAGCAAACCAAGTCAAGCTCTTCTCCATAACACAGCTCCATGAACCCAGCCAGAAACGGCTGAGAGCCAGGCTGGAGGTCAGCCACGACAGTCTACAGAGGGTTCTGTGTGGCCCACGTCTTACTTCAGTAGCTACTACACCCTTTGTGGAAAAGGCAGGCACAACCACAGGGCTGCCATCTGCTAGGTATTCCGCCAAGAATACCTACTACCAGCTGAAAATTGAGACAAGCAGAAGATGGATCAGAGTTAAACACCTGGGTCCCTCACCACTGTCAAAAGCTAGGCAGCTACCAAAGTAGTCACAAGAAGGACAAAGCAAGCAGAGTGGGCTCAGGGGGACTCAGGATGCTCTGGCTTCTCCAAGTAGCTATGTGGACGTAGCTGACTCTCCTGACAACCAAGCTGCCTTTGGGAACCTCACAGAAGGCTGAAGGTTGTGCAGGGCGGGGCCCCACATCTTGCTATGAAACCAAGAACAACTTTCCAAACACGCCCCGCATTTTTATTTCCAATTCTGAGGCATTTTTTCTCAGGTAAAAAATGCTTGAAAGGCCCTATCCACGGACACCCACTTAGCTTTTACTAATTTACCAATGATAACAACATGCCACCTCTCCAGATTAGCCTACATTCATAGTTACCACTGTCTCCTTGGAAATTCCAAAGCATTCTATTCATATATTTCTTTGGACCTTTATTATCTCATTTGTTATTTTTAAAATGAAAGCCATACAGAGACAGATACATAGAGAGTTTACCATACGTCAACCACTTTATAGGCAGTGCCTTTATTTATAAAGGAATATCATGTAGTTGGGAGGGGACCTCTAGATTCAAATTTAAATAAGTAATGTCAGATTTGGACAAAATCATTTGATCTCTCCGATTCTGAGCTTCTTTAGCTATGCCTCTCTGACATTATTGTTGTGGGGTTAGATTAAATGAGGTCTATCCCAGCCTCCCGCAGCCCCAGTGAGAGCTCAGGAAGTACTTAGGGACTTAGCATCCTGGACACGCTCAGTAAAATGCTACTCGCCCCAGAGGGCTGGCACTGCAGCTGCCTCCCCAGTGTGAAGAAGTTTCATTCAGTAGCCTCCAGCGACTACCACCACAACCTTCCAGATGGGAGGCCTCATCACCATCCCTTGGAATTTAACAGAATTGGACAGAGGTAAGGAAACTAACTTAGCATGTTATCACGCAGAAATTCATGCCTGCTCGAGATCAGGAGGCATTTCCAATCCAGTTTCACAATCATAAGTCAAGAGCCTAACGTCAGACATTTTATTTCTGAGATAAATCTTTGGTAAAATCACTAATTACTGTCTAACTTTCATAGGCAGGATGACACTCTACAGACATCAGGAAAGAGCCATCGTTGCTACAAACTAAGCATCTTCATGAAAATTACCCTGTGAAACTAACATGGAATAGTTACTAAGACTCTAAATTCTGTACTCGAAGGGCTTTGGCTGAATAATGATTAGAGTAAAAACTGTTTTCTTTCCTTCTCAAAAAAAAGATACAAGGGGTGCTGACACAAAACAATTTTCTAATGCAAACTATCTGATGTTGACACTCATTGTTTATAAATTACTGGTCTGGATACTGTCTATGTGGAAGCATTCAATAGACTATTTTTGTTTATGAATAGAACTGGTAATCAATAGTTATTTGTGCAGATAATAATTAATTTGGAAATTTCAGTTTTGAACAGTTATCATGCTATGAATATAGATCTTGATTCAACAACCTAATTAAATGTTTCATTCATCACAAATCAGTATTGAGAAAGTACTGTTTGTTCTTACATCAGCAATTACATTAAAATACATAGCAACTCACATACAGTATCTTTGAAAGCTTTTAAAGAAAACCTATATTTCACAGAAAAAATAATAAAATAAAATATAAGCCAAATACCAAATGATATAATATTCTAAACTCTATTAATATACTTATGGTAAGCATCTTCATTACACATTGACATAGAAATGTGGTTTCTACTAATGATACCAAGTTCCAGATATTCTGTTTATTCTTGTATTGAGTCAGCAAAATGTAAGTTAACCTGATTATTTTTTTTCGGGGGGGGGGGGGATGGGGGGGAACGGGTGTTGAAGATCAAACCCAGGGCCTTGTGCACTTGAAGCAAGCACTCTACCAACTGAGCTATATCCCCAGCCCAGTTGAGCTGATTTTAATCAATTCATGATCAAAAAATTATTGGCTAGAGGCTTCTCAAATTTAACTGTACCACAACTTAAACTTCAGAGATTCAGTCCTCCTGGACCCCTAACTTCAGTCAGCAAAAGGCTGCCTTCAAAGTTAAGAGCAGTTAGGAGGTCACCCTTCAAAGAAAACCAAAACTCCATCTTCCTAAAATATTACACTAGGCCCCTCGGAGGGCCCTTCTGTGAAGAGGCTGCAAAGATGTTCTTCTCCCCGAGAGAAAGAAAAGAAAATTCAAGGAGTGACTATATAGACTCATGACCCCCACATCTGGGGTTCTAGAGATAGAAATGAAGGCTTACCCTTGAATTTTTCTTTTAAATGAATGCTAAAAAACAATTCCATGCTACTCTACAGATGCATTTTTATGAAGTGACATGGAAAGTAAATGACTGCCCAGGAAACTAAAAGGGCCAGGTAACAAACACGTCTACCCATCAAGCTGATCTACAGGTTGAAAGGGAAGATTACAAAGAAAGCAGGAAGCTGAGAAGCCACCCTGGAGAAAGGAGCAGTTGGGAAGACACAGACTGAACTAATGGAACTGCTGAAAACAGGCTCCAAACCTGACTGGGCAATTTTGTTTGTTTGCTTGCTTTTTTTTTTTTTTTTTTTTTTTTTTTTGAGAGAGAGAGAGAGAGAGAGAATTTTAATATTTATTTTTTAGTTTTCCGCGGACACAACATCTTTGTTGGTATGTGGTGCTGAGGATCGAACCCGGGCCGCACGCATGCCAGGCGAGCGCGCTACCGCTTGAGCCACATCCCCAACCCCTGACAGGGCGATTTTTCAACCGAAGTCCAATGGAAGAATCAGTGATAGCTACAGGCCACAGAAGGGAAACGTCTCTGAATGCCACCAAGGCTAACTTAAGATTTTTTTTTTCAAATTAAAAATAAAAGCCATGCCCTGAACAAAATAATCACTGTACTAGAAAATAGTCAACTAGAATACAAGCATCGCAAAAGCAATAACTTTTTAACCCTTCCTTTTTCAATCTTTAGCCACTTACAATTTCTACACTGTTGTAGCTGAAGATCAGATATAAATTTGCTGTGTTCATATTTCTAATATAATCATGCTAATGTTTTAACAGTAGTCTAGTGAGAACTATACTCATACAAAGAGAAAATACAGTAGGTGAATTTAAAATACAGATAAATTCTAATTATAATATGAAAAATGTTCAAAAACCATATGGAATGACAGTATGCCATCAAACCTGGACACTTTAATTAACAGATTTTTCTATTTAGTAAAATAAGAGTTTTATGACACCTATCTTTCCCTGTATGACATCCAATCCATATCATCACTAATGAAAATTCCTGAAATAACCTACCAGACTTGTATATCCTTCAGTCAGGAATTTTGGCAATGATTAGGATGGAGGTGATGAAAAATTTAACTTGTTTTATACAAATGGACAACAGGCATGAAAATGCTTACCTCCTTTAAGAAGAACAAAGCACTGTTCAAGGTAATAGAGGGCTGGGTGTGTAGCTTAAGAAACAAGATAAAGTATTATATATAGTAACCTGAAAAATGCATCTATATTGAAAAATGCATTGTCTTCTACCATTTTAAATTCATCACTATTCCAAAGAGAAATTACCAGTGACCAGGACTTTTAACAGTGGTTCAAAACAGAAAAGGAGAGGGAATAATAATAATAATTTTTGAAAGGAAGAGAAATTGCAACTCAAGCCTATTTCTTGAACAAACCCTTTTCATAGAAAAATTGCTTTGCAAAAGCCAAGTACAGTGTGGTGGAGACCCAAGGAAAGGCATATAAACCCAAAGAACAGAACTGTCGGTCTAGAAACGAACCCTTACATTTGGACCAACTGATTTTCTACCGAGGTACAGAGACAATGGATGGATAAAGTACAGTTTTTTCAGCAAATGGTGCTAGGATGGTATGTGCTCAAAATAGACTAACATAAAATGAGCTTAGACCCACACTTCTCACCATACATAAAAGTTAACCTCAAATGCCCCAAAGATCAAAATGTAAGGTCTAAAACAAAAGTTCTAGGAAGAAATACTGGAGAAAAATCTTTGTGTGCTTTTATTAAGAAATCATGAGTTTGAAAAGATAAAAACTGATAAATTGAGGCTCATAACGGTTAAAAATTTTTAATCTACATAGGGCACTCCTAAGGAAAAAAAGTTTACACACACGGTTTCCTACACTGAATCAACACATTAGTTAAAATTTACATTATTTCATTGTGGCAGGGAAAAAAAAAAATAACACCATTAAGAAAGTGAAAAGACCAGGAGAGAGACTGGGGAAGAAGGTACAAATAGCACATCCAATAAAGGACCTACATCCAGACTACATGTAGAAAGAGATGACCCAATATAAAAATGGACAAAATATTTGAATAGGCATTTCCCCCACGTAGGCACAGCAGTGGCTAAGAAGCTCACCGACTGAGTAGATAATGAAAAAATCAATTTCATGATTACCATTTTTTGGTCCTTATCAAAAGTTAACATAAGAGTGATTTTATTAGAAAGTCCAAACTATCTTTGTGCTTCTCATGTCACAAGAAATAAAACTTGCCCCATTTGCAGATGACACTTGTAATACAGAAAATACTAATTCCACTTTTATGTATAACTACAATACACCAATTAAAAAATCAATTAACACTGGGTACAATGATGCATGCCTATTCTCAGCAGCTAGGGTGGGCTGAGGCAGGAAGATGGCAAGTTCGAGTCCAGCCTTAGCAACTCAATAAGGTCGTAAGCAACTCAACAAGACCCTGTTTCAAAATTAAAAATGAAAAAGGGCTGGGGATATAGATCAATGGTAAAGCACCTCTGGGTTAGATCCCTAATAACCCCCCCACAAAAGAGATCAATTTTTAAAAAAGAAAATATACATAAACAATTTTAAAAAACTATCCGTACTTATAAACTAGTTCAACTTGGCTACAGAAAACAAAGTTATTATACAAAAATCAACTGTACTTCTAAATAATACATTAGCAATAAATAATCTGAAATGAAGTTAGAAAAACAACTCCATTTGTAAAGACATCAAAAAGAAAAAACACTTAGGAATAAATTTAACATAGACATAAACTCATTGGAAAGCACACAAGTGTTGAAAGAAAGACCACCTAAAAAAATGAAAAAAGCATCCCATATTCATAAATCAGAACTCTGAATATTAATATAGGGATTCAATGCAATCCCTATCAAAAGGATGGTTCAACATTCAAAACCCAATTAATAAAAGCCATCATATAAATAACTAAAATAAATATCACTAGGTGAGAAAAACAAATCTGAAAATGCCACTTACTATATGATTCCAACTATATGACATTCTGGGAAAAGGAAACTGGAGATGATAAAAAGATCAGGGATTCAGGAGAAGGTGGAGAAGGATGAATGGGTAGAACACCGGAATTTTTTTTAATATTTATTTTTTAGTTGTAGTTGGACACAATACCTTTGTTTTATTTGTTTATTTTTATGTGGTGCTGAGGATCGAACCCAGGGCCTCACACATGCTAGGTGAGCACTCTACCACTGAGCCACAACCCCAGCCCCTGAACACTGGAGATTTTCATGGCAGTAAAACTATTTCTTTTTACTTATTTTCTTAAATTTTTTTAAAAAAATTTATTCTTTTTAGATATATATGACAGTAGAGTGTACGTTGTCATATTCTACATACATGGAATATAACTTATTCTAATTAGGATCCCATTCTTGTGGTTGTACATGATATGGAGTTTCCCTGGTAGTGTGTTCATACATGACCAAAGGAAAATTATGTCTGATGTATTCTACCCTCTTTCCTATTCCCATTCCCCTTCCTTCCCTTCATTCCACTTTGTCTAATCCAGTGAATTTCTATTCTCCGTGCCCCACCCCCCTATTGTATGTGAGCATCTGCATATCAGAGAGTACATTTGGCCTTTGGTTTTGGGGGATTGGCTTATTTCTTTTAGCATGATAGTCTCCAGTTCTATCCATTTTCCAGCAAATGCCACAATTTCGTTCTTCTTTATAGCTGAGGAATATTCCACTATGCATATGTACCACATTTTCTGTATCCATTCAACTGTTGAAAGGAAAATAGGTTAGTTCCATAGCTTAGCTATTGGGAATTGAGCTGCTTTACACATTGATATGGCCACATCACTATAGTATGCTGATTTTAAGTCCTTTGGGTGTATGTTGAGTAGTGGGATAACTGGATTAAATGGTGGTTCCATTCTAAGTTATTAAAACTATTTTTTTATGATATTATAATGATGGATACATGCTATGATATTTTGCAAAGCCCACAGAATATACAACACAAGGAGAGGACCTAAAATAAATTATAATCTTTAGTTAATTACAACATATCAATATCAGCTCATTGATTATAACTAATTTGCCACACTATTGCAGATATTAATAATAGGGGAACCATGCAAAGGAGATAACACGGAAACTCTCTATACTTTCTGCTCAATTTTCCTATAACCTATTCCCCCACAACAAAGTCTATGAATTTTTAAATAAGCCAATAATGTTATCAATTTCAATGATAATAAAAATCTAACATTCAGAAGAGAAAAATAAATCTTGAAAATTCACTGATGCACTTGGAACCTGCTTGGAACAGAAATCCAACTGAGGTTTGGGTGAGGCGGCTGCTATTACCCTGTGGCGTTAAACTCTGGGCAGCTTTCTGACAAGTTCTCATTTGGCTGCTCCTGAAACAATTGTATTTACAGTAAATAACAAGATTCTATTACTAGTGATGCTCTGAAATTATCTTCCTTATCTGTAATTTGCTTTAACTATAGGGTTCTGGAGAGCCCTCCTTTCTTTTAGATTCAAAAGCAAACAACTGAATTAAAGGGATTTTTTTTTAAATGTTCCTAAAGTCTAAATCTCACTTCTGCTTTGTAAACAGCCCTCTCTGCTACTCTCTCCACCATGCAGCAGAACTCAGAATTCCTCCCCAGCTCCCACAGAACTGTGTTCCGGCTCTAGTAACATACCCTCCTATGGTGTGTGAGCTACCTCCTGGCCTGCACCCCACACCCTGCACCTCTGAAGGAAGGCCAATGCCACAGTCATTGTATTGAGAGCCCAAACCTAGAAACAACTGCTAATCAGGAGGCTTTGGATGTATGTTACCTCCCAGGCTAGCAAGTAATGAGAGATGCTGATTTTAGGCTAAATTGGTGACCAAAGTTTGTACATGTGTGTGCGCATGCATGCACGTATGTGTGTATGCATGTGCATGCATGTATATAAATGTGTATGTGTTTGTGTGCATATGTGTAAATATGTATGTACGTGTCTCTATGTTTATGTGTATATGCATACATGTTCCTCCCTCTCAGCTGCTTTCTTCCAACCCCCTATTCTGATTTTTTCTATGGTGACTTAATTCTCAGAAAGTCTTTCCCCAGTGTTACGGTTTGATTATGAGGTGTCCCCCCAAAATCTCCTGCATGAGCAGGCAAAATGATCAGATTGTGAGAGCCGTAACCTAATTAGTGTATTAATTATTTGATGGATTAATAATTTGAAAGAACAAATTGGGTAATAACTATAGGCAGGTGGGACGAGACGGGAGGAGATAGATCAGTGGGGGTGTGTCCTTGGGGATCATATCTTGCCTCCCTGAGTCCTCCTAATTTGCTTCAGGGCCACCAGGAGAGGAGCAGAGAAGTCAAGCTCTTCTGCCATCATGTTCTGCCTCACCGCAGGCCCAGGGCAACACAGCCAGTCAACAACTCTGAAACCATGAGCCAAAATAAACTTTTCCTCCTCTAAGTTTTTTTTTTTTTTTTTCAGGTATTTTGGTAACAATGACAAAAAGCTGACTATTGTACCCACATAAACACAAAAATTACCACTAGCAGCTGCCACTCAACAAACTTACAGGAAGGAAAAACTTCTTTCCAATAGATTGCTGGGATGAGAGTACTGGTCAGTTTAAAAAACTGACCACTGCCAGGTGTAGTGGCACACACCTGTAATCCCAGTGGCTCAGGAGGCTGAGGCAGGAGGATCATGAGTTCAAAGCCAGCCTCAGGAAGTTAGCAAGGCCCTAAAGCAACTCAGTAAAAAACCTGTCTCTAAATAAAATATAAAACAGGGCTGGTGATGTGGCTCAGTGTTTAAGCATCCCTGGGTTCAATCCCTAGTACCAAAAAACAAAATAAAAAAACTGACCATTGTGACTGTGGCTGGCCAAATTTATGTCACATGCCTAAGAGAAAGTCAGCAGGGTCACCTCCTCTAACTACACAGGTTGAAAATGAGGCCAGGGTAACTGCCCAGAGAAAATCTGGGTGACTTAATAAGAGAAGGCAGCAGATGTTCACCATTTTATGGTTCTCAGTGACCACTGATTCCCTCCTTCCTAGCAGGTACATGTTCACTGCTTATTATTGCTATGCAAGTTACCTGGTGTCTGTAGTGTCTGGCCTGCACAATACACTTCCTAAAATGAAATCTCTTCCCCCTTAGTGCCACACAAGGGCTATCCATGCTATCTGGTTCTCCTGGTCCACAGTGAGGCTATTCTGCATTTACTTGAATGCCCATTAGATTCAGGAAATTTCTCTTCTCTTGTCCTCTTTGACTATCTTAATGTCAAATGCACACACTGCTGAAAACAAATGTGGGTATATGTGGATAACATGGAAACTCTCAAGTCACACACAGCCAGAAGCACCCCAACAGAAATGACCTACTTTTCTGAATGTGAAAACACAACTGAGCGCACATTTCTGAACATACCAGTGCAAGCCCATGAGTGAGGATGTGGCTTTCTCTCCAAAACAAAGCCACGATCACTGAGGCCCTGGTGGGTGACCCCTGCTTGTGGCTTTTTCCATATTTGGACGGAGGCTCTTTCTTCTCTTCTCTGAGAGACAAGGGGAGGATGAGAGAGATGATGGGACATAAGAGAGGACAGGAAGAGAAACAAAGGAAGACAACACCACACTCGGCAGAGAAAGTTGTCCCGTGTGCCACTGAATGTCCTAGGGATCATTATTTGGGCTTGTCTCAAAAATGCTTATGGAAGGAGCCAAACAGTCTTCCCTATCAACCCAATGTACTTTATCCAGCCTCTCTTATTGCATACCAACCTGAGTCTGCGGAAGTTCTTGTCTGTCTCAGCTTTTCAGAAGAGCTTTCTTTTATGGATTTTCCATCCGGCCAATGTCTCTGCTCCTCGGCTGGGCAGATCCGACCACAGCATGCTTGGCCGGCAATCGCAGCGACTCACCCACGGCAGCTCCAACCTGGAGGGGCAGAAGCCAGAAGCCATCATGAGGACTCTTATTCACAAACTGCCCCTCTCTCTCAAGGGTACATAGTTGGCAGGACAGCCTCAAATACCTTCCAAATGTTTAAAATCATTAACAAACAGAGGCAACAGCGTAGGGTATCCTAAAGACACGTGCAGGCCACTCTCAGGGGAGGATTGGACTACTCAGTCATTATTGAAAAGGTTTGGCCACACAGTTATGCTCTGTTGGTGGAAAATTTAAAAGCCAGATGTTTTAATTAACCACGGAAAACACCAGCTACAACTAAAATTTCATGAACACACTGATCTGCCCCATGGAAAACCACAGGAATGTTCTGGCAAGGCTCAGTCGGAATTCTTGGGACACAGAGGCCTGGAGTCATTCCCCTTAGGAACTCAAACAGAAAATTAACTTGCTCAATATGTTTCAAAAAGTAAAATGAAACCCAGATTTAATCTCAATCAAACATGAAAACATTTCAGGACTTCAAAGGACACCACCAAAAGACACAGTGGTGGAGACCATTAAAAAAAAAAAAAATTCTAATGTGGTCCAGGATTTAGAATATATTTACAATGCAGTGTGGACGTTGTAACAGAAAATTTTACAGGCTAAATAATCCAAAGGGGAAACTAATGATCTTTCATTTCGAAACCAATACTCAACAAGTTAAATCGTAAATATTATCAGATGTACAATAATCTGGTAAAAGGAATCTCTTCACCACCCTGCTGCCAAACGTGTGGCCTTGCCCACACTGGATAGCTTCAGCTGGAGGAATCAGGGCATCCAGGAGTACATTGTTAAAATGACATGCTTGCTGGTGCTGCAGCCAGCAATGCTGACACAGAAACACAAATAAGAGAAAGGAATTAGTGAGCAATAGATTACAAGAGCTGATGGATTAAGAAATCTTCGTTTGTCAATTATAGTAATGGTTATGATGTTTACACATGCCAAATATTGAAAGCCTGTTCAAGAGGGAACAGGACAAATGTTATTTTCAGATACTGGTCCACAATTCTATTTCTGTAAGTCAAAACAGTCCCTGTAATAAGCATGCCAAACACAATATTTCATTAATCTCTGCCTTTGTTTGAAACCTCAGTTTCAAAAACCATCATGAAAGGATCACATCCAGAAAAAAAGGAAAGATATCAAGTTTTATATTATATAGTAGGGTCCCAGTTTCATTCTACAAACTGGGTGTGTATAAACTAAGGACACCAAAGTGTGCAAAATTACACTTCTGGAAGCCACATGTATTTCTTTTTGGGTTCTTTCCAAATTTTCTACAATATATATTGCTTGTACAACTGAGATTTTTAAATAAGGGCTTTTTTTTTAAGAGTATGGGAATGCAAAATAAAAACAGGATATCTATGCCATATTAGCCTCATCTGTAGGTTGCCTCTTGTCTGAATAATAAGAGCTAATAAATGAAGAAGCATGGTTTAACTTAAGTCAGTCCAGGGTAAGCATCATCAATTCAAAAATTCCAAAATCCAAAATGCTCCAAAATCTGAAACTTTGAGTGCCAACAAGACACACAAGTAGGAAATTCTATACTATGAAACTTTGTTTCATGCACAAAAATATTTAAAATATTATGTAAAATCATTTTCAGGCTGTGTGTATGAGGTACATATGAAACAGACAAATCCTGCATTTAAACTTGGGTCCTTTCCCCAGCATGGCTGTTCATGAAGGCATTTTTTTTTTAAATCCAAAAACAAAAAAATTCTAAAATACTTCTGACACTCTGCAAAGTGACACTCAAAATATAGTTCTTAATTTAGAAGTTCAAACTCCAGTGTCCAGTTATTAAATTTATTTTAATAACTCAGGATTGAAAGTGGGCCCTTTGCCTAGAATTGTGCAAAAAAAAAAATCTTTTTCTTTAGTTTTGCAAACTTGCCACAGAGATCACATTGAAACCTATCACTGACAAGGCCATACAACTGTCACCTAACTAAAAGAGCTCCCCCTGGGGTTACTTACTGGTTCCACAGCAGCAGGGCCTTTGGCCACACCTGCCTCCCTTCTGATCCTCTTAGAATCCCAAAATACACAAAGCACAGGGTAGCGGGGACCATGGCAATCTATCACTCCAAGAAGACCATGCCCAGAGAAGTAAAATGCTTTTTCCCTCAATCACACAGCCAGGAAGCAGGGGTGCGAGTCCAGGTCACCTGCCTTCTCTCTGATAAGCTCTCCTTCCACCCCAACTTCTCAACATGCACCCTCGGAGACAGCATTTGTATGAATCACACACATACACACACATTAAATTCACTTCAGCAAAACTTGCAGAACAGACAGAAATCTGTTCTACCAAAACTGAAATGCAGACAGGAAAAATAGTGAAAACCCAACCCCAGGCTAATAGACATGGCCCCGGCCAGAATGCATTCAACAAAAGAAACAATGGCTGCACTGTGTCTGGTAGCAGGTGTCCTCAACAGAAACTGCCTATCACATCCAAAGTCCTACTACTGGTCCTGTTGATAGCAGCTCCGTCCCCCTGCTCAGAGTGGGACAAAAGGTTTTCAACAAGATAAAACTATACCTGTGCCAAGCCACCTGCGAGAGACAGGAAAGGCTAATCCATGAGAGTCACCTGACTTACGGCATCAAGTCCTGGCCTCTTACTTCTACAAAGGTGACCCAAGGGGAGGATGTCAGTAGTTTTGAAAATTCAGAAAACAAGTCACTAAAGAGTGAAAATAATCCTGATACTTCACATCTTACGTTTTATACAACCTTAGAAAATGAGGTTTTTTTTTTTTTCTTCATAATTTTTTTCTCTGAAACAGTGCTCGCCTCCAGTTCTTTCTTACAGTGCCCAGGTCACACGAATCAGAAACCTAAGTCACAAAATGTGACTAAGCCTGAACAGCAAGGGAAGCAGAGGACAGATGGCAATGGCAAACTCAAACCCGCCTCTCCCCACTGTGCACCAGGACAACAAAGGCGGGTACAACCGTATCAGGGATGATGGGATCCAGCTTTGTAACAGCCTGCACATTCACAATGGCTCTGTCCAGCCCCGGCTGAGGAGGCAGGCACCGGCTGCAAAGAGAAAAGGCTTTCTTTCCACCCTAAACAGCTCTTAAAGTCCCCACCATATATTTCCATGCCTAGACCCTGAGGGCCCACAATACAAACCGTGGTATGTCCCCTCCTGTGGCTCAGTTCCAACACTACAGGCGACTGTCCACAGCGGGCAAAAGGAATTCAATTCTTATTGAGACTTCACAACAAAATCAGAGCATTGTAAGCATTGTTCAGCCAACTCTTTAAAGTCATCCATAAGATAATGACTGTAAGTTCAAATTGAGCAGTCTGATAGAATAAACTCTGACCTACCAACCCCACACTGGACAAAATCTTGCTGAAACCACCAAATTATCTTTCTCAATAAAAGGGTAAATAGGAATGAGAATTAGCTTCACAGATTTTAAAATCCTTCATTACTAAGAACCTTGGCTCTAGATCGTGGCTTTGGCAAGGTGCACACCCAGATATTGCTACCGTTTGAGAACCTTACATGTTTGGCCAACATTTTCAATTATCACAGGGAAGGTTTCTGCTTCCTGAGCCTATTCCAGAAATATCCATTGGATCAATTCAACTCTGCTGGAATTTTTGCATCAAAATGACCAGGCAAGGGTTGGAGATGTAGCTCAGTGGTAGAGCACTTACCCCACATGAGCAAGAGCCTGGGTTCAATCCCTAGCCAATAAATAGATAGATAGATAGACAGATGACCAGGCAAACAAGAAAGAAAAAATATATTAGAGAATACTTCTCTCACAGCTATGAAATTTATTTTAATAACTTATACTATTGACAAATTTACATCTTCAAGCATTTAGAAGAAAGAAGAATATGATTGCTTAAAAGAATAAGAGCTAGTTTTAAAAACATTTTTTCCCCCTAAAAATCTATCAGGCTCTCATCACAAGTAACCGAAAAAGGACCACTGTGAATAACCCAAACTAGCACCTAACAAAGTTTGTGGCTGAAGATGAGGACAGCAGTTTGGGAAAACCTGCACATAGGACATTTTCCTGTCACACTCTCAAGTAAAGAGGGTCTCAACTGTGCAGAGGGGAAAAACTAATGTTCATTAATATTCTAAAGGCCGTTCTAGAACAAGGGAGGAAGAAAGCAACAGATTCAGAGATTGTGGTTCCAGCTCTGCTACCTACGACCCCAGGCTTTCTGAGGTAGCTCACTTACCCTCTTTTATCTTTGTCCCATCGAATGTCAAACTGGGAAGGCATCATCAGTCAACCTCGTGGAAACCAACTAGGAATGATCATAAAACAGCCCACCACGCATCCATCCAACAAATATTAACTAAGAAAATACCATGCTGCCTGCAATGGTACCGTGAATGAAGGAGGCACAGGCTCCTCCAGGCAGACCTGCACTGAGCGAGGCTGGATCTGTGCAGAGGCACAGGAGACCTGGGAACAGCAGGCAGCAACTTATCAGACCACCAGACAAACACCAACGTCACCTTTGCAACAAGTCCATAAGACGGGTCATCACTAGAACTGGGATTGTGGCTCAGTGGTGGAGCACTTGCCCAGCAGGTGTGAGGCACTGGGTTCGATTCTCAGCACCACATAAAAATAAAGGTCCATCAATATCTAAAAAAAAAATATTTTTTAAAAAAAGAAAAGTCATCACTGAAAAAAAATAGATGTGATTGTTTGTTTCAGTTATTTAACTGTTAGGTCATTCATTTAGTAGGTTTTTATGGAACAATCACTATGTGCCAGGTACCATTCTAGAAGCTGGAGATTTGGTGCTACACAAAGCTTTTGCCTAATGTAGCTGATATTTCAGTCATTCTTCATCCACGTGAAATGTGAAATAGATGTACTAAATACACACAAGCAGCCATGCTGCTTCTGTGGCAATGTAATAGTGTAATTTTTTTAAAAAATCAAAGTCTCCATACATAAACCTTCAAGGAAAATGCAGTAAACATTTTACTTCTTATTTTAATCTCCAGGCCACATTTTACAATGTACCAAATAACTGCCCCTGTTTGAAAGGCACTTGTAGATTTGAGGGATTACAGCCTGTGTGTATCTTGGCATAGAGCAGCGCGCTCCCCACACTTCCCCCCCAAGGAAAAAGAACACATGCTGGAATCTGGCCAATAACAACCCCAGCTTTAACAAGGGGAGTATCAGTTATTTTAGAAGCATTTCCTGCATTTTTCCAAAGAGTTAAAAAAAAAGTCTGAAATATTTATTTTAGAAACTAAGCTCAAGTTCAATTTTAACATGCCAAATGTCTGTCTCAGCAAAGTTTCTATTTAAAAAAAAAAAAAAAAGCTTTATTTAATTTTAAGAAGTCCTGAGAACCAGGCTGTCCAGGACATAATCCACACTGCTGTCCCAAAATTCAATATGGGATGGAAGGAATGGGGCTGGTGAAGGGTGAGAAAGAGAAAGAAAGGTATGAGACTGAGAGCCACATATTAATCTCTGGGACTAATAACTTAAACACACAAAAGATACGCAGAGCCGGTGTTCCAAATGCATAGCAAGGAAGACAGTCAATACCCAAGTAAAAGTAACACCAAATGCTACTTGAGTCCAGAGCAAGGGTTCTGATTTTTCCTAAAAAAAAAAAAAAAAAAAAAAAAAAAAAAAAAAATACAAAGCCAAGTTCTCTGACATAGCAAGCCTGGGGTAGCATCTGGGAAATTTTTTTAATTATTATTTTAATTGTACCCAAATGATGCTGATACACAGCCATGGGAACCACTGCTTTACTGTATTTACTTACTGAAGAGGACTGGAATATTTTTATTTTAATAACAGACAACTGTTTTGCTAAGTGTTTTCCATTAATCTTTACATTCATCCTGAGGCAGAAACTGTTATTTCTATGCTTGTTTTCAAGGAGAAATCTGAAGCGTAGAAAAGTTCAATAATCTGATCGGTGTTACATGGCTTTTAAATTAAAGACCTGATGCAAATACGTGACAACGAAACTCACCATTATATACAACCATAATGCACCAATAAAAAAATAGAAATAGAAAAAATTTTTTATTTTATTTTATATTAAAAAAATAAAAAATTAAGTGCCTGAATTTTTAAAAATTTTTTTTAGTTGTCACTGTTTTAGTGTTTATTTTATTTATTGATACGTGGTGTTGAGAATTGAACCTGGTGCCTCACACATGCTAGGCAAGGGCTCTGCCACCGAGCCACAACCGCAGCCCAAGGGCCTGGATTTTTTTTTAATGTTTTCTTACTTGTAGATGGACACAATATCTTTATTTTATTTTTTTATATGTGGTGCTAAGGATCAAACCCAGTGTCCCACACATGCCAGGCAAGCGCTCAACCACTGAGCCACAACCCCAGCCCAAAGGCCTGGATTTTAATCCAGGTCTTAGCTGCCCCATATTTTCTTAACATTCTGATCTGGTGAACTTTAGGAAGCTATCATGTCTTTTCTACTGTATTCTAAGGATGTTACATGACTACTCATCTTAACATATGACACACATTAAGGTTTTAAATACAGAATATAAATCCCCAAATTCAGTAATGTTTTATAACTTATAAGGATGTTGTGAAATCCTATATTAAACATAACCTGTTTAGTGCATTGGGGAAGTACTTGGTCAGGTCTGCAGTTCTTCTGTGTACTTCAGGAGGGGAGAGCCCTGCCATGAAGAGGGCTCTGGGTTTGATCCCCAGCACTGAGGGCGGGGTGAGAATAAAAAGAGCGAGAGAGAAAAATCAACTTAAGATCCATAAAAGGAATACTACTGCTATCAGGGTATAAATAGAGCTGCTTTATCAACTCTAGATGTTTACCTAGAAGGACGCTGGACACGGTGAAGCCAGATTATTGGAAATTATTGCCAAGGCCAGCACCTTTTCACAACCCCGTGCTGGGAGTGTGACTCCTCTGTCTAGACTGTCCTACTACCACCATGACTACTCTGATATATCAATTATAGCTTCAAGGCCCACCCCAATTGTTACCTGCTTCATGAAATCATCCCAAATGCCTTGCAGAAATAATTCTTGAAGGCTCTGTGATTTTCAGGACTTCTTACAAGGAAAGCAAGCTGTTTACTGCAGCAACACACATGCCTGATCTTAGGCAGTCTCTGCAACGTCTCACCTCCTCACTCCCTGGAGGTCTGAGCTCTGATTCTCCTCCTCCTCTCAGAAAGCTCTTTCCAGACTCCATCTTGGGTTCCTTTCTACCTGACCACTAGATCATCAAGGTGTTTGAAAAGCTTCATGCCAACCCTCTTCATGCCTCAAACACACCTTTTGTAAGTGACTTCAACCACATCGCTGGACTCAGTTATCAAGTGTATTCTGATGGCTCCCATCTACCCGTTGACATAGCACCCACTCTCTCATCAAACATCTATTGAAATATCCCCAAAAGATCCCAAAGCAGCATCCTGTCTCCAGGCTGGACTTCTGTTGCCCCGTCTATGCACTGCCTGCACCACAGCTCCGGGGCTCCTGTGCCCCTCATGCTCTAACCCATGTGGCATCTGTCCCTACAGGCCCACTTCTTCCCATTTTCACATGGGTAATATTGAGATGTCTTATAAAAAGTGCTATCTTAAAAAAATTGGCAATGTTTTTCTTAAAAATACTAAAGTAGAAAGTTGTTCTTTCGAATGACAGCATCTCAAGAGTCAGAGTGAAGCAGAGGTTATCTCAGTGTGTGTCCCCTTCCATTGCCCTGCGACAGCGCTGCCAACAGAACCCTCTTCCATGATGAGAACGCTCTGTACCTGTGCTGTTCCATACAGCAGCCACTAGCCACGTGTGCCTTGGAAAGTGCCTATTATGGCAGAGGAACTAAGGTTTCGACTTTAATTTTAATGAATGAAATGTACCTACATGTATACTAGCTTCTTTGTTCACCATCCTCTCTGAATCTGAGCCCTGTCTCTGGCATCACTTTCTTCTTCCTGAAATACATCATTTAAGTTTCCTAGCTAATTTCCGATGTGGTAAAATGTTGAAATTTTTTTCCTGAAAGCATATTTTAGCTTTTTCTCGAATGACAGTTCTGCTGGCATACAATTTGTATTTTCTTTTAGTTTTGTTGTTGTTGTTTGGTTTTTGTGGTTGTTGTTGTTTTGTTTTTGTCTTCTGCATCAGGTGATTGTACTGAGGACTTCATGCATGCTCAGCAAGTGCTCGACCCCTGAACTACAACCCCAGGCTGCGGTGCTTCTCTTTTCTGCCCATAAGTTACTTGAATTTAAGAAATGCTGGTCATTTACATCCTTCATAAACTCTCTGGAAATTATTCATAGATTAAATCTTTAAATATTACTGCCCTCCATTTGCTCTTATTATCTTCTGGGACCCTGAAGAGACCTCACTGTGGCCCTTACATCCTCTAACTACACTTGCATGTTTTGTTTTGGTTTTTTCCTCCCTTCTATGCTATGTTCTATTAATTTCTTCAAGCCTTTTTTCTAGTTCATTAATTCCCTCTTCAGTTGAATTCCTGCTCTAATTTATTTAGTTTTTAGTTTCCGTTGTTACAAACAGTTGAGTGTTTTGTATGTATGTTGGTTTGGTCTGGTGCTGGGGATTAAACCCAGGGCCCCACACACTCTGAGCCCAGGCTCTACCACAGAGCCACACACCCAGTTCATGTCTCGTCAATTTTTATATCCCATGCTAGTGGCACTTATTTGATTTATTAAAATACTTCAAATATAGTATCAGATAATTCTAACATCTAAAGTCCTCTGGATTCTAAATTTATTGTTTTTCTTACTCATTTCTGGTTTCTTGTTTTCTAGAAGGATTGAAGATCTTTGATTCTGAACTCATATTTGGCTAAACTGAGTAAGACACGTTCTTTCAAAAAGGATGAGTGTTTGCTTCTGCCCAGAAGCCAAAGAACACCATCTCCTTGGAGCCACTCTGGCTCTTTTTACAGTTCCTAGTGGAATGCAGCTCTGCTACCTGCACCCACGGCTCAGTCTCCAAGCCCAGTGGTGACAGCAGCATTTGCTCTTGAGGCAACTTGTCTTTTGTGTTTATTTCTACCTTAAGCACCAGCTTTTCAGTCTTAGCTTTCCCTGTGAGGGCTGGCTGATCTGAATGAAGTGGGAGACTCTGGAATTGTCTTAGTTCCTTTAATCCCAGAGGTACATTAAAAAGGTTTTACCCAGAATATAGTGGGGAAGCGTGTGATAGTATCTAGCCCACCATTCTGCTAGAAACATAAGCAAAACTAGTCTTGAACTAATTATCATTTCCCCAAAAACCTACTTTTCCTCCTTTGTTGCATAGTTTGCGATAGAGCACCATTTACTCTTGCACGAATCTTCAACCCAAAATTGTTGGTTCCAATGATCCCCCCTCCTCTTGCTTCCACTACTGCATGTGCAACGAGGCACTAGGTCCTAAGGTGTTGCTTGATCAAAAATGGATTTGTATTTATGCTTCCAATCCTGACACTGCTAGTGTAATTTTAATCATCAAGGCCAAATAAAAATAAAAGAAGCAGATCTAAAGCCTGAATCAGGCATTCTGCTAAATGAAGGTGCTTCACATGAAGGAAGCTTAGACCACGGGGACATGGAAGGACAGTTGAGTTACACGGGGATCTCAGAGGAGCTGGCATTTTGGCTGTCAGAAACATAATCACATTTTCCAAGAGAGGTTTAATTGGAGTCAAACAAAATCATCTGTCATGATAAATTAGCGTTAACTTGGATTTTATTGGTTTTGTAGTCTTATTTGAATTTACTCTATAAATTTGTCATTGTTTTATAGTTATGTAAGAGCTAGAAGCATAAGGAGTTTATACCTAGTTTTATGTTCAGGCATATTTAAGCTACTTCACAATAAAAATATTTATTATGGTGGATTTGCAAGACATTTTTTTTCCTTTAAATAAAGAGGTCCATAAATTCCTGAGATTTAAGGAACACTGGTCTTCATATACTTTGCCACCTTTGATGCATCTGTCATTCTCTCCACAAATGAAGAGAGAGAAATGGAACACAATAGCACAAGCAAGAAGTCCCTAGCTAAGCTCCCATTTCTCCCCTTCTCCAGCTGCTGGAATTGGGTCCTCACTGCTTAGTCCTTAGAAGCAGCACACTCTGTTCCTTTTCTCTAATGGAGGTGGTTTCTAATAAGCTCCTACCATCACCCACTTACATTAGAATTTGTAAGTGACACAAAGGAACCTGGCAACAGCACAACTAACGTGTCAAACAAAGGACAGTCCTTGCCTTAAGGAAGTCCATTTCCTGGCTGGATTCAATAACCAGGAATTTGGAGGAAGGTAGCATTGTTTTTTACTGAATGAGTACAAGAACTGCCAATCATTTCTTTTTAACTTTTTTTTTTTTTTTTTTTTTGAGATGGGATCTCACTCAGTTGCCCAGGCTGGTCTCAAACTTGTGATCTTCCTACCTCACCATCCTGAATAGCTGGAATTACAGGCATATGGCATGGTGTCTCATTCTGACCTCAATTTTCTTATTCTTTATGGGCCTTCAACTTCCAGATAACTCATTTTATAAGTCTTGTGGCCAAGATAGAACCTCCTCTCTCCAATGTATTTTCCTGTGTGTTTCTCCTCCCACAGGGTCTCAACTCAATCAGAACCAGGAGGGGGGGGGGTCACAGAGCATCCAGACAGTCCCTTACCAGACAGAGGGGGCACACTGGGGCTTGGGGTCACACAGATGACGGCAGGAACAGTACCCACTTCTGCCAGGTCTTGGCACCCCATCCAACTTGGTGAGCCATTTTAAATCACAAGTTTGAGCAAGACTAGAAATTAATGAGTTCAGTCATCACTAAACTTCATTTAAAAAAATAAATCTAGTCATGTAACTTGACATTTTGCTAATAATAATCAGAACATCTCTCGCTTATGAATCACCAAATAACATTTCAATAAAAAATTCATGAAAGTTTCTCAAATTCTAAAACTTAATTCTAAGATACTTAAATGGAAGTTTATTTTTTTTTTAAATCAGAGTATATTAACTACAAGTGGGGGGGGTAAGACTAACTTCTGATTCAAAAAGAAAAACAGAATATTCTACTGATAATTTAAAAATAAGCTAGTAACCTCAGGTAACTCTTATTTCAGTAATTCTTTTTTTTTAGTATTTATTTTTCAGTTATAGGTGAACATAATACCTTTATTTTATTTTTATATGGTGCTGAGGATCAAACCCAGTGTCTCACGCATGGTAGGTGAGCACTCTACCACTGAGCCACAACCCCAGCTCCTTCAGTAATTCTTGAATCCAGATTGAAGGCGGGACACAAGAGTTCACATCTTTAACAAGCACAAGTGACTACAGTGCTGACAGTCCAAAGGCTACTTGATGGGAAACACTGGTCTACTTCATGTTTTTAAAAATGAAAATAATTTTTATGCTCTTTCTACCTAGTCAAGAAAGTTAAAAATTTTTTTAAAAAAAGAGTAAGAGAAAATCCAAAAGCCACACTACCCAGACAGTCAGACAGACATGGCGTTACCCTTCAAGCATGTGGAAAAGTGGCTTCAATGGAAGAGCCACATTCCTAGACTCTGGCCTAATAAATTATGCTGAGAGCTGCTGCTGAGACTTTTTAAAACCAACTCAAAGCATAAATGGAACTCTCACCCCATGAACAGGTGAAAATCAAGTCACAGACCAAGACAGTGTCAAAAAGTATCTGTTTAATTAGGAAGCGATTCCTGCCCCAGCTGGAAAACCATTCAACCACAGCAGCAAATCACCATCAATACCGTGGCATCCCATTTCCCCTCTGCGGGTTTCCTCAGGGCATTAAGAACGGCTGAGTTGGAAATGGAACCCTGAGTGTTATAATTATCACTTTTATTGGAAAGCTCATCTTATATTTTCGTAGTTCCTAAATTGATGGAGATGGCTTTAGTTCTCACACTTTTTCAAAGAAAACTGAATTTTGGAAAATTATATACATTATCCATTTTAAACCAAGTCATGTTTGTAAGAAAAACCTTCTACTAGTACAGACAGGGAGGGGAAAAAACAGAGAGGGAGGCATAGGAGGTACAATTAGTTGAAAAAAAAAAAAATCTAAAGTAAAGAAGTCAGGACCCAAACATAGTTAAAAATATAGACAGTTACTTGATGGTTCGGATACTATTAACATAAAAGAAAAAACTCCCAAAAGGAAAATTCTTCAAAAGGGAACTAGGAGACCTCCTGAATACAGTGAGGAGGAGGATGTTTCCACCCCAGTCCAGCTTCATTCATTCACTCGTTTTTCTTTACTTCTTTCATTTTGAGACATTTAGCAGTGCTTTAATTTAGTCAAAAGAACATCTTTGGAAATCTTACGGAAAAAAACTTCTATTTGTAAACTAACATCTGCAAAGTACACGATTTTCTGTCACAGACAGGGAGCAAGGCACTGTGGAAAGTTCGTGGGCTTTGGATGTGAAGGAAATAAGTTCAAATCGCTCATTATCCATGTGCTCTTTCATCAGTTAACTTTCTGAATGGGCTTCCTCCTCTAGAACACGGGAACCATCCTGTCCACCTTCCAGTGGAGCAGGGATTAGGAAGAAAGCATTTAACCAGTCAAGTGCCGTGGTGCACCCCTGTGATCCAGCAACTCGGGAGGCTGAGGCAGGAGGATCAAAAGTTCAAGAGCAGCCTCAGCAAAATTCAGTGAGACCCAGACTCAAAATAAAAAATAAAAAGGGTTGGGGGTATAAATCAGTGGTAAAGTGCCTCGAAGTTCAATCCCCAGTACCACAAGAAAGGTAGAAAGGAAGGAAGGAAGGAGGGAGAGAGGGAAGAAAAGAAATGAGAAAATAAAAGCACTAACATGGTGACCAGCAACAGAACAAATGGCCCTCGCAGTTTTCACATCTGCTGCATTTACATGAGGGCAGCATAATTTTCTGGTGAGGATGGGAATGTCTAGAGCAACCTTTCCCTGACTATGCCCACTCTGTTCCAGGCTACAGGACGCTCCACGTGAGAGCCTTCCCCCAGCTATCAGCTGCCAGGCTTGCTGCAGTCCCAGGCTTGTGGGATGCTGTGTCCTGTTCTCTCCCGAGGTGAAAGGAGAGCCCTTCTCCTTGGTTTTTCCAAAAGGGAAGTACATTTGATCTATCCTGGAGCTATAGCAAAAAAAAGCCGAAGAAATTACCCCCAATCTTCACCCTAGAGCAAGCGAATCTCAGTTTACCCACAGGGGGAGAGTGAATGGCTAACAGGAGAGGTAGGGCTGTAAACTGGCCCGCCATCCCCATGACCCACCAGTGCACACAACTGCCCTGGGGCAAGCATCCTAAAATCTGGATTGGGCTAAGGTGTGCCCAGAAACAATGCAGAGTCAGTGCAGAAGGAAAATGCCAGTTTCAACCAGATTCCCAGGGCCCTTAAATAAGAGTAACAGACTCCAAAACCCATTTCCAAGGTTGTCCTCCCTGTCATTAAAACAGGTGGAACAAGAGCATCAACTCTGGAGCCACGCTGCCTGGGTTCAAAGCCTGGCTCCATCCTATCCTAACTGTGGCCTTGGACACATCCTACAGGAAGGGCATTATGATACCACTTAACCATTAGGGTTGTTTTGAGAACTGAAGGAGTTAGCATATGTAAAAGCACCTGAATTAGTTATTACCAATACTAATAAGCATTATATCATTTCTTATAAATGAGACACAGGTGGCAAGAGCATACTCTCTACTGCTCAGAAAGGGACTCCAGTATCCTTAAGTGGCTACACCCAAATCAAAATTCTAACAAAGTTCTATCAAATACTGTCCATGCATTAAGAAGTCATTCAGGTTGTTGAAAGCAGTGTCCCTAAACCAGAGTGGCATCAGACATCTGGGGAGATTCTCCTTAGGTCCATGTCTAAGCAGCAGGTTCTAGTTCGCAAGCCAGAATGTGCATTTTGACACAGTGGTGTCACTCTAAATGCCCATCTAAAGGAGAAAAGCTGAAATCAACTCCCAACTCCATAAGATGAGCATTTCTAGAAGGATGGGGATCATTGACAGGCATTTAAAGGGTCTCACTGCCCACACAAAAAAATGCCTGTCTGCCCCTTGAAATTCCCTTGGCAGAAGCTTTCTACAGCATAAACCACAGCTACATTATAAACCAGAAAAGGAGCTAGCACTGACGGAGCATCCTCAACATGACAGACCTTCATATCTGTCCTGGTCCCCACAGCCACCCCTTAGCCCAATTCCTGTACAAAAGAAGAAACTGAGGAGCAGGGAGACTCCCCAGCAGAGCCACAGCTCCATCCGGCTGTGTCTGCCCACTGCGTACTCCCTAGACAAGCTCCAGAGCAAGGACAATGAACCACACACTCCCCCCCACCCCCCAGACCCTCTCAGGGTGCTAGACCATGGACAAAGCTTAAGTTAAAGGTGCCAGAAGAGACCTCCACTCCCCTCCCTGCCTCCTCCAAGAGAGAATTTTTGGATAAATCTCACTCACCAAGTCTTAATGCTACATCTCTTCAACAGTAATTCGTGAGTCTTAAATCAGTTTCTCTCTCTCTCCCTTCTCTCACCCCCCAGCAAAATAAGAGAAAGAAATAGATAAATTCATAGAAACAGGTAAAAATAGAGAATCTACCTCAAAAAGATACTTTTCTATGAAACTCAAATAAACTACACCACACACATTCATATTACCCAAGATTTACTCAACTTAATTAGTGCCAAGAACATATCATCTCCCAACCCCTTAGAGATGGGTATTATCCTTCCCATTTTTCAGATGAGAAAACTGAAGTCAAAAAACGGTAATACTAACTTGTAAATGGTAAAACTAACTAACTTGACCTACCATTTGCAAATGGAAATACAGGATCCAATCTAACCTTCTCAATTCCGAAGCCCCGCTATTTAACCTATAGAGTCTCCCGGAGAAATTACTTTCCCCCTTATTAGAAAATTTTCATGAGCTGTAAAGTGTCTCAATGCTGCAGAAAAAAAGGGATGAGGATACCTTATGAACTAGAGTCTGATCCCTAGAACAAATAAGAGAAGCTTATAAACTTATTTTCAGATTGATGAACAGAAAATAAACAGAAGCATCCCAGGAAAATGAAGGCAATCAAGACATAAAATTAAGGAGGAAAGCAACAGGCTTAAGTACAGAGAGAAAGGAACAAAAATCACAGGATGCAGCTTTGTGGGTGCTGGAGAAATAAAACAATTGTGAAGCTTCACAAATAGAAAACAAGGCCAGCGAGGTGAATCAGAAAGACTAAAACCATGACCTAGGTCAAGTGTGCTGATTGCAAGGAGCGGGTGGGGGCTCACAGGTGCTGCCGGCCTAAGGAGCTCAAGGGCCTGGGATCACCAGGTCCTAGAGAGGAAATGACAGCGACCTCTGCGCCTATTAAGGGATTAGTCAGAGCGCTGAGGAACACCAGGCATGTTCCCATTTCCCTTCCCTGCAGATGCAAGAGCATTGCCAGGCATTCCTTCTTAATGGAAGGGACGACTCTGTCAATACTGGACAGATCAGACAGAATTTTCCTCCAGGGACTGCACCCTAGGCAGCAATTAGGATGCCAAGAAGACTTCAGGAAGCTGAAATGACCTGCACTCAGGAGACCTGAGCTCCAGATGTGGCTCCACCCCTAATGCCTTGGCTGGGCAAATCCCTCGCCAATTCAAGAGAAGGCCAAAGAGATGGCCTCTAAACGCTATCCTGTGGTAACTGACACTCTTCCCTGTTCACCCCTGTCCTATTCTCATATCCCGTGGACTGTGGGAGCCCTCCCACATCAGGCACTCCGATCAGAGGGCAGAAGAAAGGGAGGAACTGAAGATGAAGAACCAGAAACCCAAAATATAATTAAACTAAGAGTCAACAAATAATTATACCTAACATTTACTGAGCTACTACTATGTGCCAGATACTGTCTGGATCAACCTGAAGAGGAGAAGGTAGGTGAAGGAAGTAAACCAAATAGCACAGCCTGTGGTCAAGCTGGGATCTGCACCTGATCTCCAGAGTCTGAGCGTGGAAACACTCATTATATGTGAAGTGGTAACTATGGAGACAAGACCCCCAACTAATTACAACATGATGCTTCCTTGCTTTTGACTGAAATGATACCAACTCCAATGTTCTGCAGAATGATGCCAGTTTCCCAGGGGCTTATAACTCCTCTGATCCGATACACACACAGCTTGAACAAAACCATGCTTCACAGACGTGGCTTCCTGATTCTGAAATCTCTCTCCCTGAGTCCACACCCCAAGTCTTTCTCAGAAGTCCAGTTCTCCAGGTAACCACCCATAGTGCGGACCCCACCCAACCATCTCCTCATTTACTCACGAGAGTCAGAGAGGCCCAGAAATGTTGAAGGAGGGCCTCCGAGTCATACATGTAAGCAGACAGCACCATGGATAGGACCTGAGCCTCCCCAATTCCAGTGTCAAGTTTTCATATTTTTTAAAACAAGACCCATGTCCCATCCCTTATTTCATGTTTTACATTTTATTACAGAAATTTCCAAACACAGGCAGAAGTAGTGAAAAATGAATGCGTCCCCATTCACCCATCATCCAGCTTCATCAATTATCAACTTGTCTCTTCTCCACACCCACCTGCTCTGGACATTACATTCCATCACTCACAACTACTTCCATACATAGCTCTGCGTTAGACAGCTCTCTGTCACTGTAACAAAATATCTACGAAAGTCAACACAGAGAAAAGGTTTATTTGGGCTCACAGTTTTGGATGTTTTAGTCCATGACTGGGTGGCCCCCTCGTTTTTGGACCTGTGCCAAGCCGGCACATTTTGGCAGGAGCACACGGAGGAACAAAACTACTCCCTTGTGGCCAAAAACCGAAGAAAACAAGGAGGCAGCTGGGGAAGTCTCACAATTTCTTTGAAGGGCACACACCCAATGAATTAAGATCCCCATAAGTCCAGCTTCTTCAAATTTCCACCACATTTCAATATCCTATCGGCACCCTGGGGACAAAGCCTTTAACATATGGGCCTTTGGGGACACTCAGGATCCAAACTGAGTTGGAGCAGTGGCATATGCCTGCAGTCCCAGCTACTCAGGAGACTGGGTTGGGAAGGAGTTCAAGACCAGCCTGGGCAATATAGCATCACTGCAAAAAATAAAGATCCAAACTATAGTGAGTTCTTAAACACAGGTTATTTTTAATAAGGATATTTTAAAGCATAATCACAAAAGTATTCTACCTATAAAAATGAGCAATAATTTTAAAACATGAACTATCTCTACTCAAATTTCCTCGTCTTTTTTTGTTTGTTTGTTTACTGTTTGCTGAATCAGTATCCATATAAAGTCTATACATCACAACTGGTTAATATTCTTCTTAAATTGTTTTTAATCTCTAGGTTCCCTTTTCCATCTGATGCTCTTTTGTCAATTTATTCATTGACAAAATCAGGTCAATTGCCTACAGGTTTTCCATAGTCTGGATATTGCTGAGCTTTATTTTTATCTTCCCACAATGCTCTCTGCATTGTACCTTGCAGAAAGGAACTGTGCTTAGGCTTGTACTCTTTCTTGCTGTGTCTGTCTGTCTGTCTATCTCTCACATGCACACACACCCTTAAAAGAATAAGTAATAGGGGCTGGGATTGTGGCTCAGTGGTAGAGCACTTGCCTAGAATGGGTGAGGCACAGAGTTCGATCCTCAGCACCACATAAAGAAAAATAAATAAAGGTACTGTGTCCATCCACAATTAAAAAATATTTTTTTAAAAAAAGAAGCAGCAATAAATTCAATTCAATGGACATCTTCTGAGCACCAATAAAGGCAAGATTCATAGGATGCCAAGATGAAAGAGAACGATCTGTAGATAAGAAACACCGAGGGGGACCTAAGTTAGACTTACAAAAGGATGGTCTTTACCCACATGGAGCGAATGCAGTGTGACATAGAGGACAGCTTGGCAATGTTAACAAGGTGGGAACACGGGAACATTTCTGGCACATTTAACAACTGACAGCAGCACCAGGGAATAAAAGATTTTGTGGGAAAAAAAGTACAGTAAGAAAAGGCTGAATCTCTGCTGAGGGATTTGAGAACCATCAAGCATTGTATGACGAGGGGAAGAAGAGATCTGTATTCCAGAGAGTCAGCAGAAACCCTGGATATGCCCAAAAAACCAAATGCCAAATGTTTTCTGTGATTTAAGGATGCTGATTCATTATGGGGTTTGGGGCAGGGGACATAGGAGGATTAGACGAACTCTAGATAGGGCAAAAAGGAGGGAGGGGAGAGGAGGGGAGTGGGTATGTGGGTAGGAAAATGAGGTAGAATGAGATGGTTATCATTATCATTACCCTAAGTACGTGTATGAAGACAGGAAGGATGTGACTTTATTTTGTGTCCAACCAGAGATATGAAAAATTGTGCTCTATATGTGTAATAGAAATTGTAATGATTCTGCTGTCATATATAATAAATCAAAATTTTAAAAAAAGAAAAAAGAAACCCTGGAAATGTATTAGAGGTAGGGAAGCCAGTTTGGATTTCGATGATCAAGTTCATGGGGTCCTGAACTAGGCCAATGGGAATGACCAAAGGGAGAAGGAGACAAGATGCTTTGTCAACTGAGTACCTGGAACCTGAAGGCAGGAAGAGTAAAAGATACTGAAAGCTGATTTTTAGCTGTAAGAGAAAAGAGATGATTTTTCTTGAAGATTAGGTTAAAGTATCCCAGAGTACCTCCTAGGGCTTCACTGTGTCCTCAAAGCTCACGGGTTGCAAAATGACCCCAATAAAACAGTGTTGGGAGGTGGGGCCTCATAGCAGTAATTGGGTCATGAGGGCCTGACCTCTTCAGTGAATTAACATCACTGTCTCAGGGGGCTCGTTATAAAAGTGAATCTGGCCCACTTAGTCTCATCTCGCTTGCCTTTCTTCCTGCTGCCATTGGCTGACATGGCTCAGAGGGCCTCATTGGAGGCCAGCACCATGTTCTTGGGACTTCCCAGCCTTCAAAATTGTGAGTCAAATAAATTTCTGTTTCTTATAAATTATCCAGTCTCCGGTATTCCAGTATAACAATACAAAGTGAACTAAGAGAGTACCTCAAAAAATAAACACACATTTTGGAAGATGAAATCATCAGATGACAATTTTCACTTTAAGCTAAATATGGCAGATCTTAGAGAGCCTCAGAACAATCCACTTTTTAAAATACAGTCTAAATCTTTTTTATTTTCCTGAGGCCTTCTATACTATGGGTATGAGTTTAAGACCAAAATAGATTTTCCAGGCAGAAAATGTATGTAGGGATGTGGGTTCAATTCTCAGCTCAGTCAAAAGAAAAAGAAAAAAAAGTATATTTTCCACTTTAATTCTATTTCAAAAACAAAAAAGAAATTCAAGTCTTAAAAAATAGGACCTCATCACCACATAAAAATAAAATAAAGATATTGTGTCCATCTAAGAACTAAAATAAATAAATAAATATTGGGGCTGGGGATGTGGCTCAAGCGGTAGCGCGCTCGCCTGGCATGCGTGGGGCGCTGGGTTAGATCCTCAGCACCATATAAAAATAAAATAAAGATGTTGTGTCCACGAAAACTAAAATAAATAAATATTACAAAATTCTCTTTCTCCAAAAAAAAAAAAAAAAAAAAAAAACAGGAGACCACTGCTACCCCCCACTATCCTCCAAGACTTCAAGTACCACACTTGCATGGCTTTGTATGAATCCACATGAAATATAAACATTCTCTAATATTTCAAACTCAACTGCAAAGAAAAGGTAAGTCTTCCAGATTCATATCTGGATGAAATGTCAGAAGGGTTTTCATCACAATTTCTATCTCTGAATTAACCCCAGTTTTGAGTGTGCACACACACCGTGGTCAGGAGCTTAGGGCTATAAATTTCCAAGAAACTGACTGACTGACACAGGGCATGAAAGAAGCCTCCTTTGGAGAAGATAGCAAGACACATAATCTCCTTTTATCTAATTAGGAGACCACAGTAGTCTGCCTCCGCACAGCACAAATCCAATTAAAGTGTTTAACAGATACTTTCTGTGCTAAGTCCCCTGAAAAACTAAAGCGAACAGAAACCCTACAGTTTAGGTGCCTGAAAAAGTGAGATAATATCACTTCCCCTAAATGTTAACTTTTAAGTAACCAAAACAGCTATTTTATCCTCTGCATTTCAAATCCTCTATCACACTAGCTTTAACAGATGCACAAAGAGTAAATTCCACATGTTTTTAGAACCAGCAAAAGGTTACAACTTAGAAGCGGATTCTTTAACTTAGGAATATTCCAAGCAATCTCTTAAAACGTGACTTCTTTAAAGGGCTAGATGAACTCCAAACACTCATGGACCTATCAAGGCGAACATAATGCCTGTCTTCTAGGATTAAATCTAGACCTTAAATTTCCTCTTTCACTTCTATTTTACAAAGGCTTTTGTGGATATATTTTCCCTTCAGCTCCATTTTCAGAAAGTTTCACCATCGTTATAATAAACCACTTCCCTAAGGCCCTGAATCTCTAACACTTGCCTAATGAAAAATAAATAAATAAATAAAATTTTTTCCTTGTCTACAAGACACTTCTGTAAAGGAGACAGTTGGGAGATTCAGGAACAAAAGTACCCCCCTGTGTGCTATTTTTAGCTGTGTTACGTTAGGCAAATCACTCATCTGTTTTAGCACACTAGCGTGTTATAAGGACTGTCAGGGATGTTACAAGGCCTATCTTTGCTTCTGCAGTTCTCCAACAGAACCTAAGTGTCCCACAACCCAATCCCATTCTGACACCAGCCACCCACAGCGACAGTCATAGGCTACAGGCACTCAGTTCCACGAGATTGCCCTCTTTCAGATGCCAATCCCTAAATTATATACCCTTCTGTCTGACGTGGCTGCAAATTGGGGTTCCCACATAATATCCCTCCAGGCTCAGTAATTCACCAGAATGGCTCACAGAACCCAGGAAAGCACTTTACTTGGTCCGTTGCTTTGTCATAAAGGATACAATTAGGAACAGAAAGACGTATAGCAGGAGGGGTGTGTACAGAGCTTCCAGGCCCTACTAACCCACAAGCCCTCCAGACCCTGTTGTCCAGAGGCATTATATGGAAGTTCCATCATGTAAGCACGACTGATTAGATCATTGCTGAGGGCCATTACCAAGTAGGAAATTTCCTTGCCAGCGTACCCCATGTTAATTTCGCTGTTGACATTGCATGTTAGGTGACCCTGCCCAAGGACGAGGGTGGATCCAGGATTAGGGTGTATCCTGCAGTTTGAGGAAGTATCCCAATCCTTGGGTTTAGGGCGTTCCCGGTTTAAGACCTTGGATTTTAGGGAAGTTCGATGTTGAGGATTATTGCTGCTGGAAATAGGGCGTTCCTGCTGCCTAAGCTCCTGTTGAACTCTCGTGAGATTCAGAGGGCATTTTGGGAAATAAGCCTCGTGGAGTAGGTGAATTGGGTGGCAGCAGAACTGGGATTGCCCCAGAACGTGTGTGGAGGCCGGTGTGAGTTCGGGAATAAAGAATTGCTGTTTGAATCTACAAAGCTGTGTGGTGGCTCGTGATTCTGTGCCCAGCCAAGACTGCGGCAGATCATCAGACCCCTTTCCTCTCCTGAGGTCCTGCCACTCAGGAAATTCTGAGGATTTCAGCAGCTCCATGCTAGGAACCTAAGGCAAAGACCAAACATTTACTTTTTGTTATATCACAGACTAAATGTAATGGCAGCTGTTAGTAATGAAGGTGCCTCCCCAGCACCACAAGGCAGTGAAAGTGAGGCTGCCCGACCCCCACCCTCACCCCCAGGACCAAGTTCCATCTAACAGAGATCCAAGAAATGGAACACAATCTAAATAAGAGTCAAAGCCATTCCTCTTCATCTCCCTGACCAGCTCCAAGTTCATCCAAAGAGTATAAGGCTCGACCTTTGGAACAATAGCTAAAAAAAAAAAACCGTTTCCCTAGATGGGAATGAAGGCACCCATCATCTAAATGAGGATGGCAACCATTTTGCCACATGGAGGAGCACAGTGAATAAACACTGGCAGGAGAGCCCAGTGCCAAAGCAGTGCTTCTCAAGAGTCTGCGATAAGGTTAGGACAGAATTGAGAAAAGCCTGTCTAGATAGGCCAAGTGGCGCACACCTGTAATCCCAGTGACTTGGGAGGCAGAGGATGACAATTTCAAGGCCAGCCTCAACAATTTAATGAGACCTTCAGCCACTTGGTAAGGCTGCTTCAAATTAAAAAATCAAAAGGGCTGGAATGTAGCTCAGTGGTAAAGCACCCCTGTGTTCAATCCCAGTTCCCAAAAGAAAAGAAAGATATACTGGGCTTCTATAGTACTGCCCCTCTTATCCACAGGGAACACAGGGGGGTATCTTCCAAACCCCCAGGGGATGCCCAAAAGTACTGAACTCTCTATATATTATTTACATATTATTTTTTCCTATAATATACATACCCGTGATAGAGTTTCACCTTTTCACTTAAAGGAACCACTTTATAGGTTCTCCTTAGCATATCTGAATTGCATCATTCCTCTCATACATTGGGGCCATTTTTAAGTAAAATAGGATTATTTGAACAAAAGCAGTGCCATATGGCAACATCAGCCGATGTGATAACAAAAAGGCTACTAAGTGACTAACGAGTGACTAGCATATACAGTGTGGAGGCACTAGATAAAGAGATGATTCACATCCTGGGCAGGACCAAAGGCAACTGCCCAAGATTTTTTCTCACCACTCATAACAATACAAAATTTTAAACGTATGCATTGTTTGTTTCTATAATTTTCTAATTAATATTTTCACATCTTGGAAATAAAACTGCAAGTAGTGATTTCATTTTCCTAAGTTGTTGTCAAAGCTCTGCATAATCAAGCTTCCAAAAAGAAGAACTGGAAAAATGATGATTCAGAGGTGGGAAAGAAACATGAGTTATTGTGCCTGTCTTTTTAAATTTTGTTTTGCTAGTACTTCATTTCTATTATAGTTTATAAAACTATGGATCTGCATTGGTTTAGAAATTGAGAAAAAAATAAAGCTCCTTCCCTCAGCTTATGCAGCACCAGCCTAAAACTCTGTGAGAAATTGAACCCACACCCTGATCAAACCTAAACTGAACTCCTAATTTCTACTGTCTAGTATGGTGAGCCAGGAGATCCCCTTTGTTATTTAAGGCTGCTGGAGTTGACACTAAGAATCAAAACTTATCTCTCTGACAGAGGAAATGAATATGAGGCCAAAATAAGGGGAAGGAAAGGACAAAGATAGAGGTCAGGTACAGCTCAGGCCAAGGTACAGAGAAATCCAAGCATCACAGGTAACTCTGCGTGAAAGAGAAGAAACAAAATCCACTCAAAGATGTCTCATCCAGTGGAGGCTTCCCGCAGCCCCACAATCAAATGGCCGAGGACTCCTTGCTTTAAACCCAGGCACACACCTCCTCCTGCCACCCATCTCAGAAATGGCCACCTTTGAGACAAACGAATGATCTTCAAGCAAATGTCACACGGTGGGTAGCAATTTCATTTTCGTAAGTTGTTGTCAAAGCTCTGCATAATCAAGCTTCCAAAAAGGAGAACTGGAAAAATGACGATTCAGAGGTGGGGAAGAAACATATGAGTTATTTCAAAGCAGCAGCTTTGTGTGCACAGAGCTTTCTCCAAAAGGCCTTCGCCGAATACTCTCCAAACTGTGATCATTTCAAATACTGCTTTTCACTGTATTTATGCTAGAATTTGGCTGATTTATTTTTATACTGTTTTACTAGGGTGTATTCCAAAAAGAAAATATTAATGTAGGTCGAAAAACAAAGATAAGAACTAGAAATAGGCAGAGTGAGGAAAGAATGAAGAATGAACTTTGTTAAGAAAAAAAAATGTTGATAGGTTTTATATGTTTTAGTAATCTAAGACAGTCCTGAGACAAAATGAGTTTGCTCTGAATGAAAATTCCACTCATAATAGGTGGGATAAGTCATGGGGAGAAATGCCAACCCTAAGTTATCAGTTCAAGGTCAGGGAACTTCCAAATCTCCTAGCAAGATGGCACCACCTCACATCAGTGAGATGGGCAAAGTCTTGCAAAGACTTTCTAGCTGGGGCCCAGGGACACTTTTTCCTAGGGTCTGTCTGCAATGTAGAAACTTTCTCTGGTCCCACCTCTATGAGAATTTTGACAATGAATACATAATAAAAGAAGCATTATCCTCTACCATGCAGATGCCAATCTTACATGGCTGTGTGGCCTCAACTCCTGTCTTTCCATTTACAAGTATACGGGCACAGGGACTGCTTAAAATAAGGGCCACTCTTGCTTTCAACTCCCTCATGCTCTGGTGGCCCCATACTGAGTCTCAGAGGTCAATATGACCTCAGGTGTGAGGAATTTGAGCTTAGGTACTTCTACCCACTGGGAAGGAAGAATGAGTAAACTATGTTTAAAGACAGAAGGGCTGACCTGCTCTGAGAAGTACGAAGTATCACTTCTACAATATTCATAATAAACATGGAACATCTTCGCTCACTGTGAGGAAACTACAAGAGAGTTCTTAATGAGGGGCCTTCTACAAAACAACTGGCCCAGGGCTGGGGTTGTGGCTCAGTGGTGGAATAAAGTAAAGGTATTGTGTCTATCTACAACTTTAAAAAAAAAAAAAAGAAAAAGAAAAAGAAAGAAAGAAAAGAAAAAATTGCTGCATAATTCAGGAGCCTCAGACTAGGAGAGAGGAAGGAGGAGGTATCATTTTCACTGAAGGGAGATCAGGGAACCAGGAAAAGGCAAAGGGAAGTCCTGGATGGGATCCTAGACCAGAAAAAGAGCATTAATGGTACATCACCTGGCACAATGTAAAGACAGTCTACAGATGTTACTATTATATCAACGTTTAACTCCTGCTCAATGATTATGAAAGATGTTAACATTTAGAAAATTGGGGTGAAAAATACAGAATTATTTCCTTGTATTTTTTTTTCTTTTCTTTTCTTGAAAACCTAAAATCATTTCAAACTAAGAAGTCAAAAATAATTTTTAAAAAATTTTTTTAAAGACAAGGGACATGTATGGGCCAAGAAATATGAAGCCCACTTAGAGTGTGTAACAAGGTCCAGCCAACTGACCATCCGGTCCCCTCGGCAGGACTGCAGAGCTGTGGCCCAGGTGAAGACTTCACCAGCCCCTCAGGTCGGATTCCCTTCTGGCTTCCTGGGTAGGTTTGCCTCTAGAACTCAGGTCAGTGCCCTTCTCAGCTCTAATCTTCACTTTAACATTACCTGGCCTTTGAGTTCACACGAGTCCCTCGTGATGTGGATTAACAAGAACCTAAGTCCCAGTGTCCAGTCACTTAACAGACATGGTAAGAGAAGTACTGGCTTTTCCAGGCTATCAGGGCTGAGAGCCAGACCCTGGACTGTGGAGGCCCTAGGTTCAATGGAAGAAGTAAATTAATTTGCCCCTGCCAAAGACCATTTGGCAAGACTGGAACACCCATATATCGTTTTCTTCCATGGCTTCTTGCAAAGATAATAGAAGACATCATCAAAAAAATAAATAAAACAGTAATCCCAAAAAATCTTAATCAATGTAGAGTCTCCTTAGAAAGCAGAAAAAGGTATAATGGCAAACTCTGAGCCGTGTGAAATAAACAGAATGATGAGAAGAACAAAGAACCACACTATGCACAACTCAATAAAAGATTTAGCCGATAGTCTGAAGTGAGTACCATTTTGGAAGACTGCATTAGGACCTGTAGCCACAGTGACCCAGAAGAAGCCTAATAAAACTTACATATACCCACGTCTTTCCTCTATGTCTAACCCTTCAGCAGTTTCCAATTGCATTTAAATAAAAGTCAACATCATGGTCATGGCCTGGACACCTGGCTCCTTCCTATCTGCTGTTCCGACACCCCCTCCAACATCACTACCCCTTGTTCATCACTTCAGCGACTTGATGCAAACTGTGCCCTCTGTCCTGTCTTCCCACCCTCACCCACTGGCCCCTACACAGACACTTCAGCCTAACTTCTACTCTTCAATATTTATTCAGGTTTCATCTTAAGTATCACTCCATCTGCTACCTGGGGGACTAGATGAGTTCCTGTTTTACATTCTCTTGGCACCCTATAATTTACCTTCATGGAACCTACCATTGCTTCTAATTCAAAATTTGTAAGGCACTTGGTCTCCCCTGTTAGAATGGAACATGCCAAGAAGAGGGACTAAGTATGGTTGGCAGACCACAACCCAATGCCTAGTACAGACTCTGCACTTCATACAGTAGGAGAGCATGGTCTGCCCACATCCTTAGTTGGAAATGAAAGATGTCAAGGAGCTGCTATGGTTGTGTCCAAATGGCTTCCCTTCAAAAGGGTTTGAAATTTACTACTGCTTTTCTTTCACCTAATGTGGGGTGGGGGAAGTCAGTCCAGAAAAAGATGCCACGCTGTCATTTTTTCAATGATACTGACTGTAGTTATTACCAATATAAGGACATTCCACCCCTTTTTCAAATATCAAAGATTCTACTAATAACTTTCATGAAAATCAGTTTCAATTGTGGCTAAAATTTCATTTGCTTATGTGAAAAATTTGCTTCTATGAACTACGAACTAATAAAAGCAAGAAAAATCATAGCTATCCCAAGTAGTCCTTGTTCTCATAAGGATGTTTAAATTTTTAATTAAAAGATAAGTTTAAAATATTTTTTTAAAGATTGAAAGTAAAAAAAATAGGAGGCTAAAATACCAATTTGATCTTTCTTTCCTGGGTATGGTTCATTGGCAGTGAAAATAAATTCTTCTGGACCCAAGCAAAAGAAGAGGAACCAAGGGCTGAGATGTCTTAAGAGATAACTACAGATTCCTCACCTTGAGAATTCAAGAGTATGTTGGTTCCTTAAGCAGGAAACTAATGTTGGAGAACCTGGCTCTAAAAAATGACTCCAATGAAATGGCTCCATTCCAGGTATATTCATTATGTCAGCAATAGAAGCAGCTACATGCAAAGCCCAATGGGTAATTTGAAGATGGGAGAACACATGCTCCTTATCTTCACAACAGAGGATCAAGAGAAACATAACACATTAGGTGCACATCTATAATCCCAGCTACTCAGGTTGAAGCAGAAAGATCACAAGTTCAAGGCCATCCTGGTTCAATGTAGTGAGACCCTGTCTCATAATAAAAAAGGGTGGGGATGTAGCTGCATGGTAGAGTGCTCCTCTAGCATGGGTGAGACTCAGTGTTTCATCCCCAGCACTGCAACAAAAGAACAAGAAAATTGATGCATAATACAAGCATTACACATAAAATAAATACAAAATCTGGTATCGTGGTTCCAAGTCAAGGAATCTCATGAAGGCTATGAACCGTCTTAGGGTGAGTACATAAAAGAGAATTTCTTAACTGATCTATGTTTAACCACTCTGCCTGATTAACCAGCACATCCTACACCCTATATTGAACACAGCAATGATGTTTGAGCACAACAGCAGCTCACAACCAGTAGAAGACTCCACCTGAGCACAGGACTACCCCAACTGTGGTCCACAGACGGGTGCCAGTCCGCAAACTAGGAGTTGCCAATGAAGGAAATCCAGAAATGGAGGATGGGCATTTGAAAGCACATAGAGCAACGGACATGGCTGTGACATCCACATGCATGAACAGCAGACTTACATCAGTGACCAATCCAGTCAACTGACCTTGTAAGGTAACCAGAATGTGGCACAGGTATCTCCTCATCAAGAACCACATGACCATAAGGGATAATTTAAGAGGGTCATCTGTCAGTGTAATTTAAAGTGTTAAAACTGAGAACCATTTCTTACACTGAGAGATGATTTAAATTTAACCATAAATTTAGACATTACTGGAACTGACGGGAAGAATCAAAAATGAATTCTGATGCTACAGCATCACTTGCATCATTCTGGGGAAAAATTAAAAATGAATATCCTGGGCTGGGGCTCATTGATAGAGCTCTCGCCTACCACGTGCAAGGCACTGGGGTCGATCCTTAGCACCACATAAAAAAATAAATAAAATAAAGGTACTATGTCCAACTACAACTAAATAAAAATATATTTTTTTAAATGAATATCCTGAGTTTTCTCAAACTGCTTTCTTTAAAAATGTCTTTTTTTTCCCCCTAACATCAACATCCATTGTAAGATCAGTTCTTCTACCTTGAGTGTTATTAAAACAAAACCAGGCCAGGCGTGGTGGCAGCTCAGGAGGGTGAGGCAGGAGGATTGCAAGTACAAAGCCAGCCTCAGGAACTCAGTGAGGCCCTAAGCATCTCAGCAAGACCCAGTCTCAAAATAAAACAAACAGGGCTGGGGATATAGCCAAGTGGTTAAATATCCCTGGGTTCAATCCCAGTTACAAAAAGTAAAAAATAAATACAACAAAACCATTAACAGTTTAAAATATATTGTAGTTGGGCCTCAAACCAGCTGTCACTAACCCAGCCTATAGCCGACAGGTTAACATGGAAGAAGTAAATTAATTTGTGACATCAGAAACCTTAAATATTAATATTTATGAAGCTTGTTCAAAGTATACACAGAGGTATTAAATGTGGAGAATTAGCATTTCACTTATAATTTTTTTTAGTTATAATTGGAAAAAATAGGTAGAGTAATAGAGATTTTTCTGTAAACTGCCTCCATATGCATGCTTTCAAAGAACATATACAGATTTTAAAACACTGTTTTCTTTTATTGGTTCTAACTATACTTACTAAAATATAATTTTATTTCTGTTGTTTCTGAAACTAAGCTTAAAAACTAAGGTTGCATTTTCTCTTATTTATTTATTTTCATTTATAAAAGTACAGGTCCGTGACAGAATGGAAATAGGAAAGACTCGACCTTCACAACATACAGGCGGAGAACCAAGGATGTGCTCCCACTGATCAAGGTGTGTCCTTCCCTAAGTCAGGTGTGTTTATTCCTAATGAGTTTATGTCAGTTGTTTTTGTTTTTGTTTTTGTTTTTGTTTTTTGGTATAGGTACTAGGGATTGAACCCAGGGCCTTGTGCATGCAAGGCAAGCACGTTACCAACTGAGCTATATCCCCAGCCCTATGTCAGTTGTTCTTGTACATTAATTGTACATAAACACAGTAAATTTCACATAAACATGTAAAATGTGAGTTCAGAAAAATTAATGTTTCTACGTAAATGAAGTTGAATACTTGAATGATTTGGGAAAAATCTAACAAAATTGATGGCGCTAAATTAACTGTTATTATTTTCAGAGTGCAGCAGAAATGACAAGGGACTGGAATGCAAATCATGGAAATCTAGAAGCATCTGCAAACAAGATATTTCACAAGTAAATCAAAGATATAGCACTTTAGAGCAACCCAAACTGAAATCTTGCAGACCATGCACCCAGGTGTAGATTAGGCTTTGGCCCTGTATCAGAAATTACTCGTCACCTATATCAGAAATCAGCAAGTACATGTTTTGAATTTAAAATAAAATGTTTCCGATATGAATATAAAACTTTTTAACATTTCCCCACCTTAAATAACCAACCAGACAGTGGTTGAGGATCCCAGATAAGATAGCTCGTAATGTAAACATAAAATTCCCTACAGATTATTCAAGAGACTCTGGCCTTCTAGCTCTGTTACTGATATATAAATGGTAGGTGATAAAACAGGGAAATACAATGCATGGTAAGATTCAGTCCAACCTCAAAAAGAATAAGGAGTCCAGAAAAAGATTCTAACCAAATAAAGAAAATAAACAATTTGGTAAATTGCAAGCTTATGTCTCTTTCTTAGTAACATTATATTCACTGCTGACTCTTGCAGAGAATGTATTTTTTAGCAGTTAACAGCATTAACCAAATTACAACAGAGCCCTCGGGGGGTAAGCTCAGCTACAATAGACAGAATGCACCATTTTTCCTGGCAGAGCCCAAAGGTTAAAAAACAAAAAGCAGAATCTCAAAGTAATATATAAAAAGTCCCTTATGAGATACTGCAAGACATTTTCTGTTACAACAAAAAAATGTTGGTGATGTTAAGCCATAAACCAAACTAATCCAAAGCAAAGGATTTAGTTTAATTCTGAATTTAAGACTTTCTGTAGCTTATCCACATTAGCCCATTATTTAGGATTAAAGTTTTAATTTAGTGTTAAAAAAATAAGCCAACAAATGAAAAATAGAATGGTGTGATGAGGGAAATTAACACACGAAGACTCATTTCACAAAGCATTCTGGGTTGACAAAAACTAAAATCATAGGAAAAAAATGTTTTAAGAATGTTATTAGTAGTTCATTGAAATAATCTGAACAAAGACTTATTTGCAACTGTCACTTGAGAGCATTGGAACTTAGTTGAATTAATATAAAATTTCACTGTCAGATTGCACAAATGCAACAGAATGGAATTAACATGCAGTACAATACACACACATATATATAAGGGCTAAAGATGTGTTACAGCAGTAAAACACTTCCTAGCATGCATGGCGTCCTGGGTTCAATCCCCAGTAGCTAACACACACAAAGAGTAACTATGAAAAGCCCAACTAGGCAGTAGAGGAACACTGGGTGGTGGTTCTGGCTTTGCCAATAATTAGCACCAGGGTCCTATAGAAGTGACTTGCCTTCATTTGCATCCCCACTGGAGAACTTAAGAAGTCAGTTTAGGTACACATCACAGATACTATGTGCCCAAAGATTCTCCCACCCTACATTAAAATTCACGGCTGATACAGAACTGATGTGTTCCCAGGCAGTGAAAGGTGGGATGCACACATGAGATCTAATCCTGTGAACAGATTTAGACCCTCACTGACTCTGCTGATACTTATTCTGGTTATGAAACAAAAAAAGGAAGGGGGGTCATGCAGGCTAGAAAGCAGGGTCAAGGACACCAAACTTTTACAACTCTTAATTGCAAAATTCAATACAATGTTTAATAATATTTTACCTTAAAATAGTTTTTTACCCTAATTTTTTAATTAATAAAAACTTATTTTTAAAAACAGGAAGACTAATCCATACTGAGACCAAGGGGTTCACAGTGGTTATTTGAAGATTGTTTTACTGGCACCTTCATCTGTACGTACAAAATGTTACATTCTTTGTCTCTGAATGAACACTTGACAATGCAGTGATGAAGAATACTCACTAGAGCTGTAGCCTGGGGCCAGGTCCCACTTACCAGCTGTCTGCCCTGGCAAGTTCCGTTTCCTCATCTGTAAAATTAGTAGAAGATGGTTTTAACCCTCATGTGTTTGTGGAGGGCTAATATGTACAAAGCACCAAGAACAATGTCCCTGGCACATAGAGGGACCTAGGTAAGAAGTTGCTAAACAACTTCATGATTGACTAAAAATAGATGTTTAATAATATACCAAATGAAGTCATAAATATAAGACCTCCAAAAAACCTCACATAGCAGTACCAACATTAAGTAGTTAAAATATTACAGGTTGAACATCCCTTCCTAAACTGAAGAGTACAGATTTAACCATGATATTCAAAAAAGTTTTGAATTTGGTGCAGTTCAGATGTTGGATTTTTGGATTAGGCATGCTCAACTGATAAAGTCTATGCAAATATTCCAAAATAAAAAAAAAAAGTCAAAATATGAACTACTTCTAATCCTAAGCATTTCAGATAAGAGATAATCAACCTGTAGAACAGTAAGGTAATTCCAAGTGTTTTATATAAGAGTAACTTCGTTTAACTATTTTCCCAGACTCCAAACCTTCATCAGTCTATTCTAGTAGATTAATCTTCCTAAAGCAATACTGACTTTAAGTCATTCCCTACCAAGAACCTTTAAAGACTACACAGTCTGCTGGATAAGCTTCAAACCCAACAACTGAGTTCCATCCCCACCCAGACTAAAGTGGGCTTCTTGTAACCTGTACTTTGCAGTGCTTAGAACAGTTTGTAATTCTAAATTTGAGAGATGATTTGATTAATATCTTTCTCTCCCATGAGAAGAAACCCAGATCTGTGTTTTACCCACCATCCAAGTGCCACCATGTGTCACAGTGCATGTGTCACTGCAGATGCCCCAGTATCAGTGGGATGACTGAATCTTCCATCTTCTCATCTTTCATCAAGGCTCAAACCACTGAATATCTGTAACAAGACTTCAGTTTGCAAAACTCTTTGCACAAATTTTCTCATGTGAGCCTCATAATGACTCTTTGGGGACAGCACAAAAGATGAGAAAACCAAAGCCCTCAAGTTCACTGAGTCACCCAGGTCACATTTTCAGGAAGTGACAAAGAACCAAGTGTGTTAACTTCCAGTCTGGGGCTCCTTCCAGAATATCCTGTGGTCTGTGTCAACTCCAATACCCTAGGGCCTCAGCCTTGCCTTCCATTTTCTAGCTTCTGCAGTTTTTACTGTCCTTTTCTATCCACATATCTCTTTTCCCACTTTACATTCATTAAACAAATACTTATTAAGGACTGTGACTGCTCAGCAAATCCTCCCCCCTCCTTCTAGGTCCACCACTGGTTTGTGTATGTGCCACTCCCACTGTAGGGACAGCCATTTAGTCACTCAACAAAAAGCCTTCTGTTGTGTGGACATTTATTTGTCATTTCAGTACAAATGTCAATACCTGCTAAGCGCCACGTATGATTTGGGTGTGGTTATCTCTAAAGGGGTCACATGTTGGAAGCTTGGATCTCAGACAATGCTGGGACGTGGCATGGACCTTTAAGAGGTGGGATCTGATGGGAGGCTGTTAGGTCATCAGGGATGCTGCCCTCAGAAGGGAATTAAGGTGGATTTCATGGGACCCTGAGTTGAACAAGAACAAGTTAATTTTTTTTCTTTTTAATTTTTTAAAATTTTTAGTTATACATGATGGTAGAATGTATTTTGACCTATTGTACATACATGGAGTATAATTTCCCACTCTTGTGGCTGTGCATGATGTGGAGTTACACTGTGTATTTGTATATGAACATATACAAATGAATACAATATACACACACAAATGAATCAAAAAGCTATGTCCAATTCATTCTGCTGTCTTTCCCATTCCCACCCCCCTTCCTTTACCTTCCATTCCTCCCTGTCCAATCTGGTGAATCTCCACTCCTCCCTCCCTCCCAACCCTTGATTCTGGCTTGGCTTTCTGCTGTGCCAGGGGACCTCTCCCTCACACATGCTACTGCCATTGTGATCTGACATGAGGTGAGGACCAGAGCAAAGCCAAAGCTGGCACCATACCCTTGAACATCCAGAACTGAGCTAAATTAATTTTTCTTCTTTATAAAATTACCCAACCTCAGATTTTTCTTTATAGACTAATAACAGTGCCATAATGTGTGAGATTTCAATGGAAACTGAACAGTTAGGACACTGTACCCAGTGGTCTGAAGCATCTAGAAAAGAATAACAATCTCAATTAACCTCCTTTAAAAAGCAATAAGACTGCTGCGGTTCACACAACTTCAGATGTTCCAAGGACCTCAGTAGAGAAATAAAGCAAGCACTAATACCACCACAATAATATAAATCATATAAATTTATATATCAATTTTTAAAAGAATATACTCAATATTTGTGCCATCATTAAAAAATAAATTCATATAATAACATCCACAGATAAATTATCCCTAGATATGCATCAGGTCTATTAAACTTAACAGTCCTTCTCAGACTTGTTAGCTTAAAGGACACACAATTAAAATGGAAACAAGAGATTTGGAGACCTCATGCCTCTGAATTATCAGCACAAACTCCAAACACATCGACCATAAACCTGCAATAATCCTCATGAAATATGTGCATGAATTAAATGTTGGTGAGAGAAACCTAATGCAGAATAGCTGCCATATTAACGCTCCCTGAAGATAAATCACTGAAGACTTTAAACAAGTGAAAATCGATTCCGTGAATATTTAACACAGCTGACTTTATTTACAATTTCCCACAACAGACACATCATAGCATGAAAAAGAACTAGAAAGGGTTAAGAATGCTAGATCACATTAGAGAATTCACAAGTAAGGAAGACAGCTGCCTGGGACCCTTTCAGAAATGGAAGATTGGAAATGACAATCTTTCAAAGCCTCAGGGAAAGTATACAAAACAGTATTGGACCACAGGTTAACTCCTTACATAATTTAATTGAAACAATACCTACCTAGTCCTGTTTCACCCCTAAATCCCAATGCTGAACGTCTGAGGCCAATCTCGTATAGGACAAAAAGGGAAGTTGTGAGAACAAAATTTCTCTTGGAACTGACAGAACGTGGGAAACCATCTGTAGGGTGAGGAATTTCCATCAGTACACAGCAGCCGTGGGTTCCCCCCTCACGCTGTGCGTCAGGATCACAGCCGCTTTTATACACTGAGGTTCCTGTGGGCCTGGAATAAGCCAAGGTACCTCGTAATGGGGTCTTTAGGGGAGAGTTAAACTTCCCCAAATGACCAGACAGACCCAACTTCCAGTAGCCCAGATATACCTGCCCAAGGTCTCCCGATCACTCCACCCTGATCTTTTTTTTACAAGGGAGTGAGTGACCTGTGAGTCCTGCAGAGAAGCCAAGGCCATCCCCAGGTGCCTCCCAGGCAAAGCTCCCCATGAATTGAACCTGAAGCTTCCTTGCTGTGCAGCTTAATTCCACTTCTTATTCCCCACCTCTGTGAACTCAAGTGGAGGGGAAGAAATCCTTGAAAGAAAAAGTGCCTCTGGGGGCCTAAACATAGATGCCTGAGGCATTCTGGATCCTGGGGCCTAAACATGGACACCTGAGGCACTTCCAGGTCCTAGAGCCTAAACATGGATGCCTGAGGAACTTCCAGATTGGGGGGGGGGGGCGCTAAACATGGACGTGCACCCGAGGAACTTCCGGATCCAGGGGCCTAAACATGGACATGCGCCTGAGAAATTTCCGGATGCTGCGGCCTAAACATGGACACCTGAGGCACTTCCAGATCAGAGGGCCCAAAGATGGACGTGCACCTGAGGAACTTCTGGATCTGGGGGCCTAAACATGGACGTGCACCTGAGGAACTTCCAGATCCGGGGGCCTAAACATGGACACCTGAGGAACTTCCGGATCCTAGAGTCTCAACATGGATGTGCACCAAAGGAATTTCAGATCCTAGAGCCTAATCATGGACGTGCAACTAAGGGACTGGATCCGGGGGGCCTAAACATGGACGTGCACCTAAGGAACTTCCAGAGGCTATGGCCTAAACATGGACGCCTGAGGCACTTCCGGATCAGAAGGCTCAAAGATGGACGTGCATCTGAGGAATGTCCGGATCTGGGGGCCTAAACATGGATGCCTGAGGAATTTCCGGATCCTAGAGCCTAAACATGAAAGTGCACCTGAGGCACTTCCAGATGCTACGGCCTAAACATGGATATGCGCCCGCTTCCGGATCCGAGGGCCTAAACATGGACGTATCCCTGGAACTTCTGGGTCCTTGTGCCTATAAAGGGCAGCGCGTGACTCTCAGAAGGGACGTAGCCCATGAAGGGGAGCTGAGTATGGGGCCTGTTGGGGGGCAGACTGAGCTGTCGCACCCTGAACTTGAATGTGATGGTGGCCTCACTTCCCGGCCTTCCCTTGGGTGTCACTTCCTCCCCTCCATCATCCTGGGCGAGCACAGGTCAGGACACCAGACGCTACTGAGAGTGACATCTTCTGGATGGGCGGCTGGGGACTTTGCCTCTGTCCCCAGGCCTCAGACATGGGAGGGATGATCCTTCCCAGAGACAGAAAATAACCCCACACTGCCCAAGACTTATTTTTAAGCTTTGGATTCTGAAATTTTCCTGCTGCCACCTTCTTTGTGAAGCCAGTTTTTCAACAGAGATAATATTCCAGGGGGAAAAAAAAACAACAACAATAACATGGAGTCAATCAAACCAAGCTGACACATCTGGTCCTCCAAGAGAAATGTGGATTGGAAGGAGAACAGCCATTCTCAACTGGCAATATAGTGAAGTTCCCTTGTCCTTATTTTGTGTAAGCAAAATAAATAACCTGATGTTAACTCATCAAATTATTTTTGATGAGTGCTTGGCTCATAGGAAAACTGATTCTGTTTTATGGAATGAAGTGTTACCTAATTTTAAAATTAAAAATGAAGCCAATTAGGATTGTTAAAAAAAAAAAAAGAAAGAAAAAGTGTCTTTCATCTCACAAGAAATAATCACATTTGGTTGGGTGAATTCTGAGTTAATAGAAGAGATGTGCTCTTCAATAGGCATCCTCATGAGAAGAGGAGGACATCAGTGTTCAAATTTAATTCTACCATTTACATCAATTTTTTTTCAGATTTATTAAGATCTTTTTTTATTTTATTGATCGATTCATTGATTGTAGTTATAGATGGACAGATTGCCTTTATTTCATTTGTTTATTTTTATGTGCTGCTGAGGATCGAACCCAGTGCCTCATGCATGGTAGGCAAGCGTTCTGCCACTGAGCTACAGTCCCGAGCCCCAGCCCCTAGATTTAATAAGGTTTTATAGAAACAGCATACCTAACACCTCCTTTGATTGTGACACTGCGCAGATATCCACGTTAGTCAGCGTGGACAGGCACAGGGAGCTTTTTTCTAAAGGTTTTCACAGAGACCTGGAGGGGAGTCTAGGAAAACTAAAATTCCAGGGTCGTTTTGTTACACTCCACTCTTCCAAGTGCCTTTTGTGATCTTCGGCTCCCTTGCCTTGGAAGACTGGAATGATGAGACAAGATGAAATTTGAGTCTGTAGATTGTACTTTACTGTAACTCCTGGTTTTAAGACGAAGAAGGACATTGAAACATGGCTAAAATTGTTTCTAGATGTAAAATTATCCGCAGTGTGTGTGTGTATAAAATGTGTGTGTGTGTGTGTGTGTATACGTGTGTTTGTAACCTCATTTTCTTTATTCACGTAGGTAAATACTAGATACATTTCCTTTTAGGTCAAATATTTCTTCCCTTAGGACTCCATGACTAATCCCCTATAACCCTAATGTTCTCTTACTCATTCCTCAAGAACTTAGTATATCGTCCTTGCTTTGGAGAGGTTGACATAACATACTTCAGCAGGATGGTATCGTTACTGGGCAAAGTAAAAGTTCAACAACCCTGAAACTGAAAAGGGGAGGTGAGAAGTACCTGAGCTTCATCCTAAGAAGGTTGTAGAAAGGTTTCCCAAAGGTTCTTCCATTCCTAGCAACCTGCATCTTTGGGATGAACACGGGACCAGACCCTCAGCAGAGTGGAAGAGCATCAACATCCAGAGCTATCACCATGAACTCCAAGTTCAGGCCAATTAGGCTTCCACTACCACCATCGTATCAAGACTGGCTGTCAAGGTCAACAGTGAGCCCCATTTTGCCAACATCAACAGTAAACCTGAATCCTTACCATAATGAACATCTGTCTTAAAATACATTCACTACAGGCCTTAGAAGAACCCCTCCTTTGAGTTTTCTTTCTACCTCAGTGACTCCCCCTTCTCAGGTCTTTCTAAGGACCTTGGAGATTCCCTCTTATCTTCCCCAACCTCTAGACTAAGTTGTGCCATTGAGCTCAGTTCTCAACACTGATTAATTTTACAGGGGACACAGACACACACAAAAAGGAAAGATATCTCATGTCAATCAGAAGAATTGGTATTGTTAAAATGACCATACTACCTGGCCACGGTGGTGCACACCTGTCATTCCAGCTATCTGAGAGGCTGTGACAGGAGGATCCAAAGTTCCAGGGTAGCCTGGGCAACTTTAATGAGACCTTGTCTCAAAATAAAAATTTAAAAAGAGCTGGGGATTTGGCTCAGTGATAAAATGTTTGCATAGCATGTGCAAGGCCCTGGTTTCATTCCCTAGTACCAAAAGAAAGAAAGAAAAAAAACAAAGCAAAACAAAAGGAATGACTATACTACCCAAAGCAATCTATGGATTCAATTCAATCGCCATCAAAATACCAAGGATTTTCTTCACAAAAATAGAAAAAAAAAAAAATCCTAAGATTCATATGGAACTACAAAAGACCCAGAATAGCCTAAGCAGTCACAAGCATGAAGAAAAATGCTGGTGGCATTGCAATCCCTCACTTCAAAACATACAAAGCTAGAATAACTAAAACAGCATGACACTGGCATAAAAACAGACACTTTGACCAGCGGACCAGAATAGGGAAGCCAGAAATTAATCCACGTCCATACATTCAAGTCGATTTCTGAAAAAGACACTAACAACATACAATGGAGAAAAGACAGGGTCTTCAATAAAGGGTGCTGGCAATACTGGATATTCATATGCAGAAGAATGAAACTAGATCCTGTCCTCTCATTGTATACAAAAATCAACACAAAATGGGTCAGAGATCTCAATGTGAAACCTGAAACTGAAATTACTGCAGGGGAAACACTTCAAGACATTGGTGCAGGCGATGATTTCTCAGATGGGACCCCTAAGGAGCAGGCAACAATAGTGAAAACAGACAAATGGGATTTCATCAGACTAAGAAGTTCCTGCACAGCAAATGAAATAACCAAAAGAATTAAGAGTCAACCTACATAATGGAAGAATACATTTGCAAACTATCATCCAACATGGGGCTGATATCCAAAATACATAAGGAACTTGAAAAGCTATACACCAAAAAAATAAAATAAAAAATTTCCTAATTTTAAAAAACAGGCTAAAGAACAGACAACTTTCAAAAGAAGAAACATAAATGGTCAACAAGCACACGAAAAAAAAAATGAAAACTTTCACCAATTATCAAAGAAATGCAAGTCAAAACCACAAGGAGATATCATCTCGCCCCAAAAGACAAAAAGCAACAAATGCCAGCGAGGACGCAGAGAAAGGGGGCCTCTTACACACTGTGGGTGGGAATGTCAATGAAAACAAGAGATGGCGCCAAAAACTAAATATAGAACTACCAGATGACCCTGCAGTCCCACTACTGGATTCATATTCAAAGGAGATGAAATCATTATACCAAAAAGATTCTTGCCCTCCCATGTTTACTGCGGCACTATTCAGCCTAGCTAAATACGAAATCCACCCAGATGCCCTTCAGGGGATGAATGCACAAAGAAAATGTGGTATATTCACACAATGGAACATTATTCAGCCAGAAAAAGAACGAAATCCTGCCTTTTGCGGTAACATGGATGGAACTGGAGATCACTATGTTAAGTGAGAGAAGTCAGATACAGAAAGGCAATATCAAGGTTCTCGTCTCACTCATCTGTGGGGACAGTACATCAATCCCGTAGTAAGACAGAATGGAACCATGGTCACTAGAGACGGGGAAGGGCAGGGGGTGAGGGATGGGGTAAAGTTCAGTAAGGGGCACCAAAACACAATGGAGGAATCACTTCCAGTTTGTCCTTAGCCCAACAGGATAACTGTCAGTTAAAACAGCCTATGATACACTTCAAGATGACCAGACAGGAGGAGTACGAAATTCCCAACTCATAAAAACAATTAATGGCTAAAGAGATGGAAATGCTTATTATCCTTATTTTGTTATTACACACTGTAGATGTTTATGAATTATCATAATGTACTGATGAGGATGTACAAGTATTATGTCTTAATAAAAAGTTCACACACACACACACACACACACACACGTTTCCAACTTGCTGTGGGTTGAACTGAATCCCTCCAAAACTCATATAGTGAAGTCTTAACCCTTCAGAATATGACCTTATTCAGAAAAGGGGTTTTACAGACATAATTAGTTAAGATGAATCATTTGGGTGGATTCTAACCCAGTCTGACTAATTTCCTGATAAATGGGGAGATCTGGACACAGGCCCACAGGTAGGGAGAACACCAGATGGAGATGAAGGCAGAGACCTACAAGCCAAGCCGCACCAATTACTCCAGCAGCCAGGACAGGAGAACAGAGTCTCTCAGTCCTCAGAATGAACCAATCTTTGCATTTCCGGTCCCTGGAACCGCACAACAAGCTTCTGTTGTGTAAGCAACCCTACCAGCAGCCTGGCAAATTTATATACTACCTTATAAAGAATAAAAGGCAACTCTTTGTAACACTGCTTTGCCGTTTATCCTCATAGTTTATCATATTTTTCTCTTTATGGGCTGTGTCTTACGTTCAACTTCACTCAAAATATTATTATTTTTTTTCTTTCTTAGAGAATTGTCTTTCAGTGTATTGCAATACTTTGCATTCAGCTCTGGAAAGTGATTTAAAATATATATATTTCCATGCCATATAGTTGGCTACATATTTAGATCCAAATGAAACAGATCCCTGTGTGGTCACAGTACCTCACACCAATCCAATCAAGAATGCGTGATGTCTAGCTCTAAAGCAACAATGCAGAGGCTGGGGGTTGTGTATGTTGGGTTTCTAGAATCACTTTCATCTCTTTTTGTATCCTGCATGATGAGATTCTAACAGAAAAATGTAAAGTCATGTTTGACACCAAAAACAACAACAGAATCATCCCCAAACTAGAGCTATTTTTGCCTTACTGATCTGTAACCACTCCACAAATACTCTAAGACAAATGGATTCAGAACACGGCCTATGTGTTTACAGCACAGGAATGTCTTACATAGATGTACCCAAAATGTTTTATAACCATAAATATGAATCACAGAGTCTTCCCAGGCCTATCTCATTTCATCAGGCTTCTGAAGTTACATCTTTCACTAAATCAGCCTCCGGGCACAAATGCAATAAGATAACATTAATTAAAATGCATAAAGCCATCCAGGAATGGCAAGGAGTATACAACATTTTTTTTTCCAAGAGCAGAAATTGAACTAAAAATAGTAATTGTTATTTTGCCAGAGTAAAAAGCTTGGTCTTACCTACTGCCCGAAGCTACAATTCTCCCAGACTTTTCTCAGAGGCAGGATAATAATTAGTATGTTATTCACTCGCCTGGTATGCATCTAACTTTGCAGGGCTGTGTGTGCATGCTCACTCTGCACCCACGTGCTTCAGTTCTCTGATACCAGTTTGCCATTAAGCAAACTCCAAGAAGTTCCCAAGTAGAATGTGTTAACCCTTCCATGACACCAACAATAAAGACTTCAGTAATTCTAAAGAGACCCCCATTATTATCACTGTTGAAATTCAGATCTCCACTTCATTTGGAAATGAATTACTGCTGACTCTAAATAAATCACCATCTTACTATTATTATTAACCAGAATTGCCTTAGTGCTGACATGATCTCCCTGGGTCACAGAACCCCATCAGTTAGGTACTGATTGAGAAACATACACATATCCATTGAGGGGATGATGAAGATAGCACTGTGGCCAGAACTGGACTCCAAATCCCATGCATGTGATGGCATCCTGTAGTTCTTTGAGACTTACAAATGTAAACAAATGCTTAAAATGAAGAAATGAAGAAGCCCATTTTACCACGAAAACTCACAGCCTCTGCACATACCAAAGAGTCACAGGTATCATCAATGTGAGAGCACTGTTTTATATTTTGCCTTTTCGCTAAAGATTATTTCAAAAATTAGCATCCAAATAGCCACAGCATAGAAATGAAATCAGGTCAGAGATGTGCTTCAACTAGAATCTTTTCCTGGTAAAGTGTAGATGAATACAAAACAAATCTCAGGTAATAACGAGCAACAGTTCATCACTTTCCAAATCTACAAATATAACACCTATCAAAATGGCAGGATTTGAGGTGATTTTCTAAAATTACTTTTTCATACTGTTACATATTGTTGTGCTTTCTACTAAAACCCATACCATTCTAATAACATGAAAAAAGATAACATGGATCTTTTGAGAGAAACAAATAAGAGGAACATGCAATTGTACAAATAGTCTACTATTACCTACAAAATATATATCCAAACGACTCATCCAAGTTCAGAGCCTACATACTTTAAATCATACACAGATAGAATATAACTGAATTTAACAACCACGCACTAGAGGTCAAAATAGGTTTTATGTCTCTCACATCCAAAGAATGAGACCACAGACAACAGAGGGTAAGAGTGGAGCTCCCACAAGAGACAGGGGTCCTACAAGAGTTGCCACTTAAAAGCTACTGTCTGGGGTTTGTATGATGTTGCTGGATGGTGACTTTCAGGGAAGGGGGTTTCTGTATCCAATCAGAGAGAAACACTCGGTGATTATGCACCCCACCACCACCCAATCAGGATACTGACCATATGCTATTCACACTCTGATCACATGGTTGATCATATGCTGGTCACATGATTCATCATGTGTCACTTCTCTTCAGGGACAGGCTCAGGCACATGCCTTCAAGAGCCAATGAAGTTACTGATCACAGGTGCACAGAATCTGCCCCTTATTGAGGTCCCGCACCAGCTGCCTATCACGTCTCAGGCTCCTGCTCTCAGTATGAGCCAAGCCATCAGGTACCATCCATGTCACTCTGAACAAGTTATTCAGTCCCTCAGAGATCCCCATCTCCTCACTTGCAAAAAGAGAATACTGTAATAGTACTTATTTAACATGGTCACTGTAGGAATCAACAGAGAAACATATGCATTTATACATTCCTGTACACATTCATAAACTGCAAAGTGTCATCCAAGAGTTAAGAGATTATTAACAATCAATATTTCTTAAATCTAAACAGAAAGATCCTTAAGTAGATAATACTCTCATTCATTTTTATGACATGAAATCATCTGTTTGCATCTTCGCTTCTTTTATATCCAAATCCTATAGCAAAGGCAGAGTACAAATGGATCTTTATGTTTGTATATGTGTACATTTCTAAATGATATCCCCCACAGAGTAAAAGCCATTACTCTTTAATTCCTTCCAATATATATTCATGCAAAGGAGTTTAGACCTTACATTACAGCCAGTTTTAAATTAGAGTCCCATTCAATTCATATTAAAGTGACTTTAGTAAATTAGGATAGGAGCTTTTAAGTGCAGAGCTTTATATTTTAGGGGAATATTCAGAGGCTCACTTGTAGAAATTTCTAGAAAATCTAGAGACAGAAAAACCAATTACAGCCAATTAGCAAGCTTCGTCATCATTAAAGGTGAGGGAGAAAAAATAAAAAGACATCTAGGGAAGGAAAAGAGAGAAAACAGATTCTAGACCCATTTCAGAAGATTGGCAATTCCTGTTACAATCTACCCAGGTGAAGTCAAAGAAAAGAATCTTAAAGAGCTGAAGGTGTCCAGAATGTTTGTATTCCCCCCAATTTATGTTGAAATATGAACCCTCAATGCAACAGTAACAGGAGGTGGGGCTGTGGGGGGTGATGAGGTCATGAGATTGATAGAATTAGTGTCTTTATAAAAGAAAAAAAAATCCAAGCCAGGTGCAGTGGCACACGCCTGTAATCCCAGCGGCTCGGGAGGCTGATGCAGGAGGATCAAGAGTTCAAAGCCAGCCTCAGCAAAAGTGAGGCGCTAAGCAACTCAGTGAGACCCTGTCTCTAAATAAAATACAAAATAGGGCTAGGGATGTGGCTCAGTGGCCAAGTGCCCCGAGTTCAATCCCCGGTACCCCCCCCAAAAAAAAAAAAATTCTGAGAGCACTTTTGCCACAGGAAGACATAGCAAGAAGATAGAAGATGGCCGTCCATGAACCAGAAACCAGGGCCACTATCTGCCCCGATCTTGAGAAGCAAGTGTTACCACCCAGTGACTATGTCACCCAGGCTTTGGCACTTTGCCTCCAGAAGACTAAACAGGTTACTGGCTGAGGAACTGGGCTTAAACTTAAAAAAAACAACAACAACAAAAACCCACGTGAGCTCTAGTCTCAAGTCTAACTACAGTATAAACTAAAGCTGTTTAACATTAATATTCTTTTCTGGATAGCCACAGCATATCATTTAAATAATCATTTTTTTTTTTTTTTTTTTTTTTTGTCCACCGACTATCTTAACATATTTAAGGAAATGATGACAAAGACTTGGGGAGAAGAAGAAACAGGAGTCACTACACACTGCATGACAGGCCCTCTCAGGCTGTCCCAGGTCTTCTCCCACAACCTTTTAAAGTCAGAATTACTGTCTCCTGTCTGTAGATGAAGCCACCTGAGGTGCACGAAGATTAGGTGGCTGGTCCCTGGTCACAGTTAACAGCAGGGCTAGGATTCGCAGCGAGGGCTGCAGAGCACCAACACCTCAGCCCCTCCCCTGGACCATAAGCTCTCCAGATGTAAACCCCAGACTCTCCCGGGGCTATTTCCACCAGCCAGCTTCACCGGCTCGAGGCTGCTGGCCTCTGCATCATTACTTCTGCTGGTCTCCTAGGACCCGGCTGGTTGTAGGAATATGAGGAGGGAGGGAGCCAGAGAGAGCACGACCCAGGCGTGTACATGAAGGTGCAGGTATCTGTGTGTGATGAGTGACACAAATAAAAACAGGAGAACTAACCAACTATAAGGGGAGCAAAGGGAAAGCCACAACATCAGAGCACTGTACACATTTCTTTTCTGATGGGCATCAGATACGTGAGTGTCTAGCACGTTAGTTCCTACTTTAGGGATATTTGTATATTTGAAATATTTTGCTGAGAGAAATACGTAGATGGACAGATCCCACCACAGATGTGTAAATAAACACATCTGAAAGGTTATCCAAACAGCTGACTGTTAACCATGAGATCCCTAAGGAGCAGGAAGAGAGAAGGGGGCCTTTGTACTGAATGCAAAAACAATTCTATATATTGAGAAATGAATAAAAGAAAACCGAAGATACTCTCATAAGTTTTCAGTGGTAATTACTACAGTTTAATGAAAAGATATGATTTACTTGTAGATCTGACCCTGCTGTCCACATCTTTGCCTTGAAATACATCTTCGCTTGGTTTCGAAGACATTATGCACCCACCCCAGTGGCCACAGTGGCTCAAGTCTCCTTCACTGGCTCTTCTTCATCTCCCCCATCAACCCCAGCAGGGCTCTTGGGTGGGGTCTCCACCTTCTTCCTCCTGTGGAGAGCAAGCACCCTGCTCCTGAGAGAGCCCCGACTCAGTCCCTCTCTACTTGGCTCCAGACCCACAGACCATCCAGACGGTCAGCATTTCGAGTGTTGAGGTCTAAGGCCAAACTCCCCCTCGATCCTTCTCAACTCAGCAGCCTCCCACTTCACCTGTTTGACTGAAATCCTCGGGATCCTCCTTGGCTCTTCCCCACCACACTCCACATCCATCAACAAATCCCGTGGACTCCACTCTGAAAATATACTCTGCACCCATCCCATCCTCCCACACCCACGGCTACCACCCTTGCACACATCCCCTCATCTCTCAAGTCTTCAATGGTCTCCCTGCTGCCCGCACCCTCTTCTCACCACAGCAGCCAAGTGACCCTTGTAAAATGTAAATCTGTCACCCTTGGATGGAACCCTCTGATGGCTTCTCGTCTTAATTTAGGTCCAAACCAAGGCGTCTCTGTGGCCTCACCAGCCCTGCCCACTGTGTGGCCACCTTCCCCGGCCCTTCTACCTTTTTGAGCAGGCTCCATCTACTTACTCCTCTTTCCCTCTCTCACCCTATGGAATGAGGTCCTCCAGCTCCTCCACTACCTCTGCCTGGAGCACCGGCCCTGGAACCCCAGAAGGGTCCTCCCTCACCTCCTGCAACTCCTGGCTCAAACACCGCCTTCCCAGTGAAGCCCGCTCCAACCCCTTCCCCATTTAAAATAGGTCCCCTCTTCCCAGCCCACCTGCCCCACCAATCCCACCCCATTTCTCTGCACAGCACTCCATACATGGTACTTCATACTATCAATCATGCAAACTGTACAAAAACTCAGATCTTGACTATTGGCACCTACGTGGCCCTCAGGAAATAAATACTGGATGGAAAAGTGGATAACCTCTGTCCAGCCACTTCTGATCACCAACTCAATGAAAAAAACAAAACAAAAAAAAAAACCCATGGGGTCGATGTGGCTCAGTTGTAGAGCACTTGCCTAGCACGTGTGAGGCCCTAAATTCGATCCCCAGCACTAGGGAGAAAACAAAAACAAAAGTAATTCATGATCATCATTATGTTGCACTGAACTTCCCAGAACAATTTCTAATTAAGCACGTCCCCAAAAGCCTCACGCTGGCTGGAGCTGCCCTGCAATTAAGAAAGAACTTTTTCTTTTTCCTTTCTGCAAGTTTGAGAAGACCCAGAAGGCTCTATTCCAAGTGTTAACAAGTATTTTCTTCAAATGTTGAAATTTCTAGTAATGCTTGCTTTGGTTTTTTTTTTGGGGGGGTGGGGGGGTGGGGGTGCTCTGAATCTAGTCATCAGGAAAATATTCTCCTTTCATAACCAAAAAAAAAAAAAATACAATAGTAAGTCACCCCCTTCCCTTCAAAAATAAAAAGAGGTGGGACTGTGGCTGAAATCAGCATTTGCAATCAATACTCTGAAACGCATGGCCCGAGAAATCTTGAGGCCACACACCTCCCTGCCCCTCTGAACGCAGCTGGCCCGGTGGCACCAGGCGTGACTTTAATTCTTAATTACATGAGTTCAGAACATAGACTGATGACACTGGATAATGTGTATATGATTAACAACAAACCAAAGCCATCTTTAATTGATCACTTAGAAATACAGGTGGTTCGCCAGATTTAAAAACAACAGCATGTTGGCGCAACATGCTGGCTTATTTTTTTTATTTTGCCTAATCAGCAATCTGTACACAGCTTGGTGCCAATGCTGGGCCCATTTTAATACTTCTTCCCTCTATTTAAACAATGTGCACTGTGTTGTTGTTTTCCCCACCTCCTATTACCAACATTCAAGATGAAAGAGTGGAAAAACTCAGGGTGTCGCTCTTATCCAAGATCTCAAGAACCACAGACCAAGAAAACTGGGTGGGGCTCCGAACCCCTGTCTTCTAACAGTAAATACAAGAGGAATAACATTAATTAATGTCAATATTTTTTTTGAGCAGTTACTTTGGCCAAGTACTCATCTACACACTTCAAGTCAGTTTAGTCTAACTTGAAAGCCTATTATCCCTACTTAAAAGATGAAAATGCTGAGGTAGAGAGAGATCAAGAGAGTAACTGAAAGTCACACAGCAGTAAGCGGCAGGATTTAAACCCAAGACCTGTTCCTTTGTACCACTGTAGTCACTGCTAAGTATCTTTTGTATTTTTTTTGCTCATATGACATTTCACTAAAGCATAAATAAACCTCTGTTGATTCTTCTATGCACTGGATGCGGAAAGGATCTGATTCATGCTTGATTTCTCCATGTTTAACAAATACCAAAAGAGGAAGCCAGTTGATATACCAAAAAATTCAAAGTGAAATACGTGCAATCTGCTTACAAAGTTATGCTGCTGATTTATCCTGTGCTGCCATCTCTTCCACTAAGGCAACACCTCTGAACTTTAACTGATGAACAATAACTAAATAATATTCTATAACAGGAACCTATAATTATTGATATTTAATTTTTAGAACTCTTACTAAAAGTGCCCATTTTTTTTTTTGAAAGCTGATGATCTACAGCTAACAGTTGAAGATGACATGTAACCTTTAAATTTTTGTTTATTTTGTTCATTGAGGCATCTTATCTGTAGGTACTGCACCCCTGGAAAAGAACCCTGTGTGTTTTCATCTTGCTTTTTCGTGGTCCATGATGCCGCTGCAGTGACCAGTACAATGAAACCAAACTGACAGGGTAGGATTGTTCTGCCATTTTTCTAGCTCTTTGAGTTGCACCTCAAATCTGGGGCTAATCGCTCCACACCTGTTGAACCTGCCTGTGAGGTTCCCACCAACCTTTCCAGCTCTGCGACCATCAGCGATTTCTTATTCACCCACTTATTCACCCACTTTATTGCCTCCACTTCATCAAGAAACTGCCCATGAGGACCTATCATTGCCCCCTTCTCACTATGGATGCTCTTGGGGTCAGCCAGGACACTGATGTACAACACCATGGCTGTATGGAAGGAGGAACAGCTGTCACATTTCTGTTAACCTGACAAACATTATCCTTCAAGGGAAAAGATAAATGAAATACATAATTATTCAAATAAATGGGTGTGATTCAAATGTCTCCCAATGCCAGATTCTCTGTGCTTGCAGAGGTCCAAGCTGTACATTTCTGTGTATTAGCTGCACTTTGTCCATCTGTGAATCACATTTACCATGGACTGGCAGATAGTTCTCTCTATGCCAGGGAGGCACCCAGAAATTCCTACAACAGGCTAAATCATACCCTGACCCTTCAAACAGATTGGGGGAAATTCTTTGGCATGAATAACTGTTAACCAACCCACCAGTCAAAAAGTATCTTTGCACCAGGTGCAGTGGCACACACCTGTAATCCTAAAGGGCTCTGGAGGCTGAGGCAGGAGGATCATGAGTTTAAAGCCAGCCTCAGCAACTTACCAAGGCCCTAAAGCAATTTAATGAAACCCTATCTCTAAATGAAATATTTTTAAAGGGCTGGAGATGTGACTCAGTGGTTAAGGCCCCTGAGTTCAATCCATGTTACCAAAAAAAGAAAAAAAAAAAAAAAGGTATCTTTGCAATGACCTTGTGGCCTGCAACTGAGTGAATCCAGGACACCAGCACCACCATGATGCTGAGGAGCACCGCCCAAGCTCCTGAACTCACATCCAGATGAAAGCATAGCACTGAAGTCCAGGCACACACTACAGGACAAGCTGGACAAAGCTGACATTGTGGATTGGTGATATTTCCTAAAATCAAATTCCTGGCCTGAAATTTGATCTCCTTTCTTGTATTTTATTAATTATCCTAACTCAAACAGAAACCTAAGGACTAAAGGTTATTCCAAAGCACAATTCAATCATTTTGGAAGAAACGAAAGGGAATTTTTTTTTTAATAAACTTACCTCTAAGTTTATTTTAAAAAGTCCACAGTTAACATGGAACAATTTAGCAAGTAAAATTCTATCTTATCAGTATTCTACAATAAAACGCAATTTTCAGACGAATATCTTTACAGGACATTTTGAGTCTGCCACTTGTTTTCCCCTGGCTGCTGGAGAGTAGCCTGTATAATTGTACTGAGCGCAGTCTCAGGATAGAATACTCAGTGATTACAGAAACACCTGATTTGTTCCAAAAGAAAACATCACAACACTAGTTACACTCTTTAAAAGGACTTATCACCCTACAGGAGAGCATAGAGATTCTGTTTAAAAAAGCAACCAGAAAAAAAAAAAATGCAAAGCAGCAACAATTACAACCAAAGACAGTTAGCGCTCCCAACATGATCTTTCTCACGACGATTGGCCCTCACACACTCTGCTGTGATGGGGGATTCCTGATTCTGCAGTCTAGTAGCTTTTGTGTCTTAGGAAAACATCCTGTGTATGTGTGTGTGTGTGTGTGTGTGTGTGCGCGCACCTCACACTGAGTGCTTCCCCATAACCTTCCTCCAGTCCAGCACCACCATGTACTCCAGACACAAGCCCATGGGCAACCATGGTGAGCCTCTACTTCTCCATCTGCATTTGAGAATTAGACTGCATCTACCTCATAGTGGGACTGGGCCAACTGAACAATCCATGCAGGGTATGCATCACAGTGACGGCTTATCACGGTAAGTACTCAGCTAACATTAAGTTTCATGCTTCAGGGGCTGGGGACGTGGCTCAAGCAGTAGCGCGCTCGCCTGGCATGCGTGCGGCCCGGGTTCAATCCTCAGCACCACATACCAACAAAGATGTTGTGTCCGCCGAGAACTAAAAAATAAATATTAAAAAATTCTCTCTCTCTCTCTCTCTCTCTCTCTCTCTCTCTCTCCTCTCTCTCTCTTTAAAAAAAAAAAAAGTTTCATGCTTCATACCAGATCCTGTTACAGGTGAGAAAAAGAACTTGTTTAGGGATTGTGCTGATCAAATGTGACTCAGGATCAAACCAAATCCTATCAAACTATAATGTGTGGTAGCAAAACACACAGAGCAACTGTCATCCACATCCTCTGAAGATAATAGGAGGGTAACAATCAGAACTAAAACCACACAGTTGAATACAAAGCATATTACAAACCTCTCTCCAACAGCCCTTTTTTAAATGGCTGCCTTTTTAAATACTTAAATTCGAAATAATATCCAAGTTTTTGATAAAGGCTCTCTGTAGCACAATAACAAATGAACTAATTGGGAAGGCTTGCTCAGCCGAATGACCACTCCCACAATAGGAAATACAGACAGGAACTAAACATCTTGATCGCTACTCTCTGGTGAGCACTTTCCTACTGCCACATTGCACCCTCCCAGTGGCATCCTCGGATCCCTGGAGATGTTTTACAGGTGGAGAAACTATGACTCAGGAAGAAAGCCTTGGGACTGTCACCAACATTCGCCTGTCCCAGAGGAACAGATTCAGAACAACATGGACAAAGGGTTAGGCCACCTAGTCACTCGGCTTTGAGGATACAATCCACAGCATAAAGGGGAAAGGTGTCACAGTGTTTGAGGACATCCCAATGAAGATTTGTTTTCACCAAACTAATTCTTCCCCATAGTAGAAGTGAGCAGCATGCACAGCCACAACATGCCTCACGGAGGTCACACCCAATTCACAATTCCAAAATTGTTTGGATGAATGTTAGTTTTGTGCAAAAGAAAGATTCTGAAAAGACAGGAACTTGGTGTCACATCCAGGTGAATGGCACCTATCCCTTCCCCAGTTCCTGGACTCTGTGACCTCCCCAAAGGGAGCTACAGGCCAGCAGCAGATTGCCCTGGAGCTAGAACATGCTCCAGGGGCCTCTATCCAGGGCATACTCAATCTTCCTTGGAAGTATAACTGTCTTACCCAATTTTTAAGCATACAATTCAATGGTACTGAGTACATCCACACTGCTGTACAAATGTCACAACCATCTACCTCCTGGTTTTGCCTTCCCCAAATGAAATGAAAACCTGTGCCCATTCACCAGTCATTCACCATCACCCCCAGCAACTGCACTCTACTTGGTCTCTACAAATCTGACTACTCTTAGGTACTGCATGTAAGGGAGTCACACTACATCTGAACCCCTGTGACAGACTTATTGCATTTAGCATAATTCCAGCTCTCTCTTATTCCCAATTAGCCTCCTTAAAGAAATACAATCCTAAATGTACATCCTTTAGATGAAACAAAAACGAATGAACAGAATGACCTTTTTCTCTTCTTACTCATTGTTCAAAGGATATAAAAGCACAAAGGAAACTTAGGAAGAAGAGAAAGTCGATAAAATCATTTATAATCCCACCAAGGAACCATGGCTATTTTCATATCTATCCAGTCTCTCCTAATCTTTGGCTTTATGCAAATAAACAGTTCACAAATATATAACATTATAACGTTCACCTGTTAACATCATATCACATTCTTTTTGGGGGGAGGGAGTACCAGGGGTTGAACTCAGGGGCACTGGACCACTGAGCCACATTCTCAGTCCTATTTTGTCTTTTATTTAGAGACAGGATCTCACATCATTGCTTAGCATCTAAGTTGCTGAGGCTGGCTTTGAACTCGAGATCCTCCTGCCTCAGCCTCCTGAGCCACTGGGATCACAGTCATGTGGCACCGTGCCCAGCTACATCACATTCTTTTAACCACCTACCAAAATGATAAATCACCGAGCATTCCAAAAATGAATTTTTCAGACCAACAATAAGTAAAAAATAAAATGTGCCTCAATGAACATCTGTTCCCACCAAGCTCTCCTGTTACACAAATAGTTAAAACTGCTTTTAAGTTTCACTCTGAGAGAAGGAAACTGCTCTTGGCAAGAAGGCACTGTACTGTTTAATAGTTGGTACTGTGGGATAAAGGCAACACCTTCATAAATGTTCACATGAAAATAAATGTTACACAGAAACTTATATAAGTTTCAAGTGCCAACATCCATCTCACTATTCTCTCTCTCAATGGAAAACAACAGAACAGCATCTAATGAAAATCCTGTTTTCTTTACTGAAGTAAAAATAATGCCACAAATCAACATTCTAATTAGTCTTTTTTTTTTTAACTGGTTTTTCTTGCAATCCACATCTCAATACCAAGAGGAGAAAAAATTCAATAAAACTCCACATTTTATTTTTGTTTCTTATTTCTACTTGCAGCTCATAAAATAACAGCAGGGTCTAGAGCTAGTAAAGGAAAATTTTTCAAACTGAAATAAAATTCAAGCCAGCAGGAGATGACTTTGATCAGGAGACAATGGTATGTAAGTCGATGGAATGCAAGACTTCCTTTATTTATTTTAGTTGAAATAACCTCAAGCCCTGGAAAAAAAAAAAAAACCAAAAAACAGACATTTTTAGAAAATGACACTGACCCAATCTCTAAGTTGCAGAGATATGAGCCGTGGGTGTTAATTCTGTTGTGCCACTGCTCATATATTTTCTGCTCAAATGACTGGAATATCCTGAATTTGAAGACAGGAGGTTTTTCCCTTGAAATTTTGGGACATGGAGACCCTGTCCATAGTGATGGTATCCCACGTGTTCACTGTCTCTTTAGGGAGAACACCAAGATAACAGAGTACCTCAACAGGGGGACACAAGACCAGACAGCTCCATACTCAAAGTCAACATTACAAGAATGAGAGGAACCTCCAAGGATTCGAAGTCCTGGGCCTCTCCCCGGCACTGCAGGCCTGCTCCCACCTGTGTGGACTGTTCCTTGGGTTGTTCTGTCTCCCTCCAGATCCCTCCATCCTCTTCTCAGTAGAGCCCCAAGCCCAAGAGACAGCAGCACAGGATCATCAAGCCCCTCACTTCCCCAGCCTCTGAGCCAAATGGTCTCGTCTAGTCTACCTATAGTGACTTCATGAGGGACCTAAACAAAACACATCTCAACCAAAAGCAAAGCCAAAATTTTCAAGCGGTGATGAAGATTCCAAAACATCAACAAAAACCCCAGCGTAGTGTCAACCAATCCTAACCACAGTTCACTTTTGGTGCTCACCCTTAGTGACTCCAACAGGTAGGTCGCTTTTCTCTCCCTACTTCCACTTAGGTTCAGCTGACATCCAAAGCCATGCCGTAGACCCAAAAGAAGACAGAATTAAGTCACAATTTGAACAATTCAAGCCAAAAACCACTAAGTTAAATTCACTAAGTTTCAAGTGCAGAAACAACGTACGACTGACCTGACATCAGAGTCAGGCCCTCCCTGCACACAGCATGTGAGCAGAGTTCTTGACCTCTGAACACCATTTACCTTCAGACTCAAATGACAGGCACTGACCAACCAGCACAGGACTGAGGAAAACCAACGAGAGGGGCATGGAAAGCCACTGATGGGTGAATGGAAGGTAGAGAGAGGAGATAAGCATCATGGAAAACACTCTCTTAAGTGTGCACAAAGCCAAGCCTCTGGAGCTGGCCATCCAAGACAAGCTGTCCTTCAAGAAGCACCAGCTCAAAGGATATGATGCAAAACAAACTCATGGCCAAAGGCTGCCTTGAAGCAAGTTAAACAAGCTTCTTTTCTACAGACTTCTTAAATATTTTAATGGAAACAGAGGATACAGTTTTCTGAACTTGATGCCAGAACTCTTTAATCCTAATATGTCTGCAAAACCCAGGTTCCACTGACCACACTGTGGAAAGTGCTGTTTCAGAGGCTCTGGAAGCAAGCTCGGAGCTGAGGCCTAAATAGCAGCAAGCCTTATGGCGGCATCAATCACCTTCAGGATAGGAGCAGTGGGGCTCCTTGAAAATGCTCTAGGGAGGGGCCCTTGTGAACCAATCCCTTGGCCTGAAATTGCTCCTCTCCATCTTGTGAATTTAACGTGACCATCACCAACTGTCCTTCAGGACACAACATAAAGTCTCCCGCTCTCACCCACTCCCACCACTCGATCTGAAGGCGCCACCAGCACTTTACATCACATCACCCTTTGTTTCGTGATATCTCCTGCCAAGAAAGCAGAGTATTTTCCGCATCCTTAGGGCCTACTGCCAACACAATAGGTGCTCAATAAATATTTGCAGAATGAATAAGTGAAGGAAAGATTCTAGTCGCCCTCCCTCCAGCCTAGAGAAATGATTAAACATCTGTTACATAAACTCAGTTTAATTTGACTTCAGTTCACTGTGATGTCATTTTCAATAAAGAGACCATACTCATGTTGCAGCTGCTAAATTAAATGACATCTGCACTTCCTTTGGACACATTTTCTTCCTACACAGCCTTGATGATGCTGACCCATTACAAGAAAACTACATATTTTTGAGTCAGTCCATAAACAACAACGGGTTTAAAGTGAGTTCTCTTGAGGCTGGGATTATATCTCAGTGGTAGGGTGTTTCCTATCATGTGTGAGGCCCTGCGTTCAATCCCCAACACCACAAAAACAAATAAATAAATAAACTGAGTTTTCCTGAAGAACTTTGTAGAATTTGGAACCAAAGTCACAAGGTTAACTGACTTGTATGTAATTCATATTGACCTCATTAACATCAATCTGTGAGCCTATACTACAATAACTGGGGATAAAGTCTGAGGGGAAAAAAATAGATGCTGAAAATGTTCTGGGTTATATTGATTAAACCTCCAACAATGAAATTCTTTTTCGCTCCTATGTTTGATTCTTTGACAAATGTCTATTGCGCACCAAAGATTTCCAAACAGCAGGAACACAAAGATGAAGCAGCTCAAGGCCAACCCTGAAGGGGGAGCAGACTGGAAGAGAAAGCAGAGCGATAAACAGTAGAAGGCAAAAAGTGCTGGAAGTGGGGCAGGAGGAATTCACAGTGGGAACAGGGAGAAGGACCGGGCACCCTGTCCTGGGTGGTCATGTACACCAGTGATTCTCCCAAGTGCGGCCCCCAAACCAGCAGTATCAGCAATGCCTACGAAATTGAAAGAAATGCAGATTTTCATGAGGCCACACCCCAGACCCACGAATGAGACACCCTGGGGCTGGGGCCAGTAAGGATGCCCACTGAGGTGGACAACCATGACACGACTTCATAAAGGAGGACTAAAGTCAGATACAAAGAAGACAGTAGGTTGGATGCAGACAAGAGGAGCAGAGAATAAAAGCCCTAAGCCAGAGACACCCGGCCCGCTGTAAGAACGGTGAGGGGCAAGCCCAGGGCAGATCATGAAGGGTGTTGGTGCAGCACCAAGAAACTAGGACCTATCCTGAGGGCAGCAGGGTCCCCCGAAGGGGTGGGATAGGCATGCCCAGATCTGCAGAAGACTTCGGATCACCTTGGATGTAGTGCAGAGAAGAGACAGCAAGAGGCGGTGGAGAACCGCACTGCGGCTTGGAGTAGTGAGTCAACAGCGGTGGGGAGGGAAGTGGAGGCTGCTGGAAATGGCAGGGCCCCACGCAGGAGCCAGAGAGTCCTGGTGCCTTAAGTAACTGCAGAGATGCAGCTGCCTGCTGTCCTGGGGGATAGATGAGCATCCCCCCAGCCACCCAAGCCTTACAGGACCCACCCACACCCAACCGGGGGAGGTGCCGGTCTGGGAAGCACTCAGTACTTCTGCTGGCAACACCAGCTGTGCTGTACAGTAATCTGCCCTTTAGCCGTCGGCTTCTCTACAGACCAGGGCTCTGAGCAAGCGAGACAGTGGTTATCCTGGTCAGTTTCCATGTGCGGCATTTGGAACGGCGCCCAGCCACTACTGGGAAGCCAAACTGCATGAATGGAGCTGGACAAGCCGAGAGGCCACTGGGAGGCCACTGCTCTAATTCAGGGGAGAGAGGACCATGTTGTGGGGAAGGAAATAGACAAATAAAGCAACTGATCTTCATTGCCCTCTAGCCTCTTGATACCATTCAAAACACGGAATAAAACTCTTTCCAAGTCAATTATATTGTGAAAATTCAAGAGTGAGTTTGATCAGTTGAATGGAATCCATGAAAGCCCATCTCCCCGTGGAAAGTCCAGAAAGGACCACGATTTGAGCACTTTCACAGTGAAATAAGACACAGTTCTAGGCCACAGAGAGAGAGCCACCTAACTGAGGTGCCGAGTTTATTCTCTTTTGTTTTTGGAATAACTCTACGACGCCTCCAAGTATACAACAGAGACATCTCAAACCCTGCTGAAATAGTCTGCATCTTTGCTTTGATTTTTACAAATGATTCCTGGCAGGCAGATAATGTTGTGACCCAATTACAAGGTATTTTGGAAGTAGCAGGCACCTAACCCGGGGGAGGAGCTGGTGGGCGCAGAGGGAAGAGTTACAGCAGCCACTGCCACCTGCCTCTCCATCCTCCGGATTCTAGAGGAGGGAGCTGTGACAACCAGGAAGTAAGAGAACATCTCCTCTGACCTGCTTCCCGTCTTCTCACCATTCCCAAAATAGAAAGAGCGAAGGAAAATCATAAATATAATTCTCAGCCCTTGAGGGGAAGGGCATAAATCTGGGTCCCTGGGAAAAGGACACAAGGCAAAGCTACTGAAAGCCCCAGAATCAAGAGGTGGGAACAGTGGGAAACAAAACCCATGGAACAAAGGGAAACCAAGACCCTCAAAACAATGGCTAATTCTTACACCAGAACATTCTTTTTTTTTAATGTAAAAATATGTTTATTTCTGACACATATGAAAATTTGATGGAATCTACAAAAAGCTATTAGAAATGATTAACTTTTAGCAGGATTTCAGAACACAAGATCACTAAACACAAGTGGATTACATAGAGATAATAAGTTAGCAAAAAACAAGCACAAAGCATGTAAATAATACCCTTTAAAATAGCATTGAAAATATAAAATATTTAGAGGCAAACCTGACAAAACATCTAAAGAATTGAACACATATCTACAAAACATTGTAAAGAAGAGCCAAATAAATAGATGTTTGCACTCATGAGTTAAATTTTTCAAAAATTTAAGATCAAATTTTCCAGAATTGACCTATAGATTCAACTCAATTGTAGTCAAAATCTTTTTTTTTTTTTTTTTTGGTAGAAATTGAAAACCAGTTCTAGATTTGGTATAGAAATACAAAGGATGTAGAGAACTCAAAACAACTTTAAATTTGAACAAATTTAGAGGACTCCACCTCATTTTTTAAAAAAAATTTTTATTAGTTGCTCAAAATATTACAACCCAGATGCCCTTCAATAGATGAACTGATTAAAAAAAATGTGGCATTTATATACAATGGAATATTACTCAGCACTAAACAACAAAATCATGGCATTTGCAGGGAAAATAGATGGCATTAGAGCAGATTATGCTAAGTGAAGCTAGCCAATCCCTAAAAAACAAATGCAGAATGTCTTCTTTGACATAAGGGGGGCAACTCAAAACAGAGCAGGGAGAAGAGCATGAGAAGAAGATTACCATTAAATAGGGACAAGAGAGGTACGTGGGAATGGGAGAGAGAAGGGGAATTGCATGGAAGATGGTAGGAGACCCTCACTGTTATGCAAAATTACATATAAGATGGTGTGAGGGGGAAGAAAAAAGAGAGAGGGAGAAACGTGTCACAGTAGATTGGGTAGAAAGAAAGGAGGGGGGGAGTGGGGATAGAAGGGCAGCACAATACAATAGACACTAGTATGGCCCTATGTATAAACATGGCTGTATAACCAATGTGATCCTGCAATCTGTACACGTGGAAAAATAAGATTAAGATTACGTACCCCATTTGGATCAAATGTATGATATGTCAAGACCAGAACATTCTTGGAGGTGGAACTCCAACTCAGCTGCCCTGGATCCTCCAAATTCACTCTCTTTAGACCAAAAGGTAATATTATTCTTTAAAACTAAAAACAATACTCAAGGTTAAGGTCTTCCTCCTTCATGCCAAGTCCTATTCACAAATTCATGAAATCTTCACAACCACCGTATTAGACAGACACCATTAGTATTCCTATCGGCAGATGAGGAAACTGAGACACCCCATAATTCTGCTGCCCAAGCAAATTCTGTAGTCCATGGTGGTGGAGCTATTAAATGTCTGGCTCTTAATCACCAACAAACCCTACACCTTCCTACCTGTAGGGCTATCCCGTACGTGCACTAGAGGATGTTCAGCATCCTCGGCCTCTACCTGCAGATACCAGTAGTTCCTGGCGTGACAGGATGTCTCCAGACAGCACCAAACATGCCCTGGAAGGCAACATTGAGCCCTCTGAGAACTCAAGCGATGGAGATCTGAAAGGCTGAATTCCTATGTCGCTTAGGGGAATGGCAAATCCTACTGGGTTGAAGAAACAGGCTCCACGAGTTTCCCTGAGTTAAGGAAAGATAGGAAAAGAGATGGCTGAAGGGCTTCTGTACATGGGGATTTTACATTAGGAGTCACCTGCCACAGCTCTTGTTCCCTGAGGTCTTCCCTCTCTTGCAAAGCGAGGCCAGCTTCCTGCCTCTCTCCTGTGCTAGGTTGGGCATTCCTTATCATCAATGCTCTGGCACACTCCTCTCTACCCTCCTGAACTCGGCACAGTGTCTGGCACAAACTAGGTGCTCAATAAACATTCTACACAAAGGAATGAAGAAACAAAGCTGAGGTTTCTGGGTGTTACCAGATCAACGGTCTCTTCATGAGAAAAGGCACAAATAAAACTTGGTTCTTGGAGAGGGTAAAAGGTTCTGCTCAGATAAACTGAAGAATCTGAGGCTGAACTGGTACTTCCGATGGTACCTATGGGTCCCCAAGTTCCCTGAGAGTTCTGATCACACCATAGCTATGTCCATAATTTAACTGGTTTAGTGCACCCAGGCATGAATCCACTCAAGAAATCTAACTCACTTCCACCCATAAACAGTACTGCCCAACAAATCAGGATACTCAATGTCACGGTCAACTTACTCTTGCCCAGGACCCAAGTCTCCTTAAGAAATCGAATGAGGGGGCTGGGGATATAGCTCTGGTGGTAGAGTGCTTGCTGCCTCACATGCACAAGACCCTGGGTTCAATCTCAAGCACTGCAAAAAAAGAAAAGAAATCAAATGAGGAAAAGAATAAAGCCAGCATCCAAGAGCAAGCAGGATGCTCCCAGGGAGAGGCACCCTCCTCGTGCATGTGGAGTCCTCTCTCCAGACCAACACTTCAGCAGCCTAGAGTCTCAAGGTAGTCAGTCACAGGGTTGCTGGGGAGGCCCCGAAATCCTCATCAGAAACCTGTCTCCTAACACTGCCTCATGATTGGTAGATGATAACTAACCATATTCATCCATGTTATAGCAGAAATATTCTAGACCGGAGTCTGCCCAGAGATCAACAGCAAAACCCTTGGTTTTGGGCAGATTTGGAAATTATATTTGGATCCTATTCCTTGTTTTCAGATGAAAAACACGTACCAGGGCCATAACACAGAGGAAACGGCTCTACCACTGAATGGACAGATTCAAGTTCAATGCCCTTTCTGTACCCCCAATGCTGAATTTAGGAAGATTCATGGTGGGGTGAAAAGAAGAGCACAGGGGGTGTTTAGGGCCAGGACAAGTCCCCCAGGTCCTTTTCTGAGCTACAGCATGTTTTCCTCACCTGCAAAACAGGAGTCAAAGAGGTAAGGAAATAAGAGAGAAATGTTTCCTGTACAGTTGGCCCTTATTAAATGTTAGCTCTTCATCCCAGGGCACTTTCAAAATTAGCTCCGTTGCGGCTCCTGGGACTCTATTCCTGGAAGACCCAGGGGCCCCAGCAGTGCAACCACAAGCTCCACAATTGGGCCTGGCCTCCACTCCTTGGCAACCCATGGACTCTTCTGTATTAATTATAGTTCCAGGGCAAACACTGTTGTTCACTATGCAGTCTTTAGTAAAAAGGACCCCAGTCGTCTTCTCTCTAAAATAGGAAGAGACCCCAGTGTTTTGTAGCATCAAGAGCAAAATAGGTATAAAGCTCTTAGCCAAAGTAAAAGCTCTACAATCATATTTATATTATTATGATCAGTGAGATGTGATAATGAGTACACACAGATTCTTCAAGTATTATTTACTTTTTAGCTACCATTTGAAACTCAGAAATAATGCGTTTTGCTTTGTTTCCCCTCTTTCTTTGCCGTCCAACAGTAACTAAAGGTGAAAAATAACCATCTCATGGGCAAACTATTCTTAAGCTTCCTCTGGCCACTCAAACTCACCCTGGAGGGCATGATATTGCAGAGGCCCAGACCAAGCAGGTTATTACATAATCCTTGGTTCTACAGCCTTGACTCCAACAGAATTTCCTAGAATCACCAACTCTGAATTGCTAAGTTGATTTGGCAGAAAGAGGCTTGCATGCAAAGAAACAAATGCCAAGACACATCTCCAGGCCTGCCTGCCGAAATGCACAATTCAACCATGTGCCCTTTCTGCTCTCTCAGACCCTCATCTTTCATCTTGGCACTTTCCTTGTCATTCTTGGGCTATAATTCAAAAATACTCACTGGTTCCCAGGGCACTTTTGAAATTAGCTCCTTTGCAACTCTGGGACTCTACATTCCTAGAAGGCCCAGGGGCCCCGGCGGCCCACCCACAAGCTCCACACTTTGGCCTGGCCTCCACTACTCAACTCAATCCTGAGGGCAGCCTCTCTGCATCTCAAGCCAGATTCCCAGACTTACCAATTTCATGGACCATTAAGCTGCCAAATGAAAATATTCCCATCGCTTCATAAAAGAATCTTACCCCAAAACCGGAAGAGTATAATCTCAGAGAAAAGGACACATCTTCTCATTTCAACTCTAATAAAATATTCACTGCAATCATTATCATATGACAAGGACAATTGAAACCTTCACCAACAGACAATGGCCCTCAGGCTTAGCACTCTGCTTTGCATACACTAGACACACAGTTACTTTAACACTGTGTGGAAATTAAGATCTGGTGTGTAGGACCATGATTTTGGAAATGCCACATTCAATACCAAAGGCAATACCAAGCTTTCTTCTGCAACAGAATTTCCTTTTATGCTCTGGATCTCTGTAAATTCCCTCCAATCTCATCCTCTGGAGTGCACATTTCTCTTCACAGCTCGGTTCCAAAACTATGATTTCTTTTTTTTTAGTTAACTTAAAAAAAAATAACTAAATAAAACCATCCTTTCTCCCACCCCAAGCACTCCTGAAGCATAGCTGCCAGTCAAGCTACTCTTCAAAAAGAGCTATACTTAGGTATTGTCTAGCAGAAACAATTTTGCAACATTTCCATAAGAGGAAAAGGACAGAATGGTTAACTTGATTTACAACAACTGTCAAGTCAATAAAAACAAACAATAAAAAATTGTAATCCACATTTCCATACCATTCGTATTTTCCCAAGTTCTCTTCCCATCTGTATTCCTATGAATCTGTACATTTTATATACCAATAAATTATATAGTGAGATTTTTTTTCCTGACTATAAAAGTAATGCATGTCCATTAGAGAAATCTAGATAAGGTTCAAAGATTATGGAAACAGTTAACATAGAAAGGAGATGTCTCCCTTAACTCAACACCCAAAGATGTCCAAAGCCTTTCAATTGATCCAGGCTTCATGGTTCACACCAAGCAGTGATGACTTGTCTATCCCTACCTTCCTCTCGTATAGCTCCCACTAGTGTTTGGAGCTACTAACAGGGGTCCAGGAACCCTGGCGTCTGGTTATGATCAGAGATACTTGGAGTCACTGTCTATTCACTGTTGATTATTTAAATGGCTAACTCCTTACCTGCCTCGCTTAAATATTAATGAGGCTGAGCTTTTGTGAGCATCCAAAAAGCAAAATGCACTAAAAACACCAAATGGGATCCGTTTCCTTTGCTCTCTATCCCATCATCCTAGCTAGCCAGAGAAGGAGGGGGAAAGCTCATGATCCAGCTAATGACACTAGGCAGACATAATCCACCAACCATCACTCCTGCTACTGCAGCCAAGTACAGGTATCTGTCCACTTCAGCCACTGTGCTAACATTAAATGACAATGAGAATTTATTCCGGAGACCAAGGACTGCACTGCTAATCAAGGGTAGAAGACAAAGGGACATGGGAAAGGATTACTAAAAATGGACTCAGGTGGGCCCAGCAACCAAGGCACAGTATATGCCCTGCTCTGCAGCCCAAGCAGCTCCCTTCTCAGTCTATCTAGAAGCCCCAAAGCCGGAAGTCTCCCTCAGAAAGTGCAATAAAAGTCTCCAATGTCTAAATGCACTTTACCCAAATCTAATCATTACCTTATCTCCTATCTAGAATGGCAGGGCCACACACTTAATTTTATGACAACCATTGTATATACTAAATGAAAAGTAAAAGGGAGATAGGAATTGGCCCAAAAAGGAAGGGTAATGGACAAAGGAGCAACAGGCCAGGCTCATGGAAACACAAAATGAGCTTCACCTAAGGCACTAAATGAAATCCTCCATCACAAAGGTCTGCACCACAAACCTCTGCACTGACCTACTTCATGCTCTCATTCAACAGATGGGAAAAGTGAGACCCAGAGAAATAAACTGATTTTTTTCCAAGGTCACTCAGTGAATTAAAGTAACAGAGGAACAGAACCCAGGATATAAGTCTTCAGAGTCCTGGTTGGTGGTCTTTCTATCAAATCCCCCTAGACCCTTAAATATAGAGTCTATCGCTCTGCCTCTCTGACAAGCCACTTCAGCTGAGAGACATGCCCTTGACATGTATCAATATGCAGAATATAAACTAATAACACATTAAAATTAAAATGGGCCATTTGGGTTTATCTTCCCTACATTTAATTTCATTTGTTAGTAGTACAACACTGCTGAAAGTAAATGAACACAAAACAGTTTTAATATATGGATGGAGGCATCTGAAAACATTCTAATCGTTCTGAAGACATGCTGTTCTAATCAAATCTCATCCTAAAAAACAAATCAAAGATGTTTTGCAGAGAATGCTTAGCGAATAATAATGGAATCCATTGAAAATATTGTATGAGATAAAACATTAAAGTTAGATTGCTTGGTATCAAGAGTATCCACCCTTAGAAGGGATTTGCTTAGGCAATGACTGTTACGCAAAGACGCTTACAAAAGATGACAGTATATGTAAAAAGCTTAATATCAATCTTGATACATAATAGCACAGAACAAATTACTTTCCTCAGCGTAGGAAAATAAGTATTATCCACATAACTAATAATAACTTATTACAATATTTTCCTAAGAGTTTGTCCTACACCTCTAAAAAACTTAAGATGTTAAAAGGGTACTATTTTAAAAGTGTAACTGAAAAAAAGTAGAGAGACATAATCTTCCATTTTTCTTAAAAGATAAATTTAGATTATCCAGTAACCAGGATAATCAACATAACACTGATAGCACCGCAAGGCTTTCAAGTATTAATTCCTGCTGTAACAGAAAAAGAGTTCAATGTTTGTTTCCCCTTGTTTCTCTGTTGGCAGGAAAAGAAGTCATTAAAAAAAAAAAGTTGAAACATGACATAAAAAGTAACAGTTTTTAAATACTGCATGCTCGCATATGTAGATTTTGGTAATATTTAATAGTCTTTTCTCAAATAATGTTGCCTGTCAACATTCACATTACCCCAGCAAGTGTAAAATGCTACTGTTACATTTTAGCTCATCAAGCTTTTCAACTACCACTTCATTAAAGTTTCAGAAAGCGGAATCCTGCTGGCTCCTTAGAGGTGAATTATTTAGTTAAAGGGATCCATTTGAAAAGGGAGTAAAAGTATAACAGATAAGCACCTTCCCTGGAAAAAGGTCTCAACCTAAAGATCCCTTCTCGAAGGCTCTATACAAATATCTTGGGCCATAATTACATTCTCAGTTTATGAAGAGTCACCTGGCACATCAATAACAAAGGGACAGGATCTTGACAGAAATCTTGCACCTGTGGTGTGTACCTCTCACCTCCTGGAATGCGCCCACTGAGCAAGACTGCGCCCACTGAGCAGGACTGCCTCTGTCTTCTCTCAGCATTGCCCCCAGCCTGGAGAGTCCCTCATGGCAAGCACCATCCTTTCAAGATGATGCCATTTCTAGGATTCTGCAAGTTCTGAAAACAACTGTTGAACAAATACTGCTTTCAAGTTACAAATTGAAAAGGGCAAAGCCTGCTACCTAAGTTCATAAAGAAAGCCCCCTTCCGGGGTTCTGTCTGCTCCTGAAAGGCTGGCCACACAAAATCAGATGCTCTAATTAATATGGCCAATTAAGGATAAGATTTGAAATATAAATCCATGATAAGGACAAGATCTGAAATATAAATCCATGACAAGGAATTTTTTAAAAAGCAAAGACTGAAGAGAGTAAAACCCAGAAACACATCAGATGCTGCTGTTTGTTCTTAAATCAGTGAGAAAAGAAAGCAAATTAACAAAACAATGCTGGTCTCACAAAGTTTCCTCATTTCTTGGAATTCACGCACCACTGCTGATATCAATTTATGATGATCCCTTTAGTTATTTCACTTAAATCATCAGGCACAATGTGAAACCAATGACTGAAGGACTTCTTAAAACTATCCCTCAGAAAAGCCCAGTCCCATCCTAGCTTCTGACACTGACCTAATTCTTTCAATTTCGGCCCTCTCCAACTACTCAATCCATCCAAAAACATCTCTGACAGTTCGTGGCTCAAAAGCCGCGCAGAACTTGACTACAAAACGGTCCCAATTCTAAGTCTGATATGTCCAGACAATTTCTCTTTTAAAATTCAACTCCCACGCTCCCTCGGCCCTTGACCACGGACCCCTGGGTTCTAGAACTCTTCACCCAGGTGAAACCACTTCTTATTGTTTCTACCGGACCTCGCATCCCTCCCTCCTTCCAGCTCTAAGATTTTCGTAGCACAGATGTCATTTCTGGCTTTCAACCCTCCATTCCGCCCGGCGGGCAGCAGGGGCTTTCTCAGGACCCATGTGGCCAGCTTCCCTGATTCGGCCCCCTTCGCACAGCCATTTTCTAGTTAATAGGCTCTCTCCGCCTTCGAGGGGGGAAATGAACTTTTCCCCGCTTTCCTCTCTCCGCGTCTGGTCTCTGAACCCCAGAGAAGCCAGCCCTGTCTCCAACTCCCGGCAGGAGCGCGCTGGCGCCAGGGCGAAGAGCCCAGCCGCACAGCGGAGGCGGGTGCTAGGGCAAGGGGGTGTGCGCTCTTCGCCGCCCGCGCTCCCCCTCACTTTTCCCCTCCGCAGTCCCCACCCGGGAGAACCCGATCGAACCCCATCTCCCCTGCCCCAGGCCCTGCCAAGCCTAAGCTGATGAGGGAAAGAGGGCGCCGGTGGCAGGAGGGATGGAAGTCAAGGAGTGAGCCCGCAGTCGCCCTGCCACCCTCCCTGCAGCGCGGGCGCAGGGCGCACGGGACTCCGCAGCGGGTGTCCGCTGCAGATGCGGCGGCAGCTGCTGCAGCTGTGGCTGCGGCTGGGCGGGTGGCAGTGATCGCGTAGCCCAAGGGCCAGGAGGAGAGGAGCAGCCGCAGGGGGTACGTGCAGCCACTAGACGCCCGCCGCTGCCTGGGTCTCTCCCCAGCACTCCCGCCACCCCCCACCCTGCCCCCAAGTCCGAAGCAAAGGCAAAGAGGAAAGCGGGCTCACCAGCTGTGCGCGCGGCGCTCGGCTGGGGCGCCCGGCGGCTCTGCTCCAGTCTCGCCCTCCCCGGAGCGCCGGGATCAGCTGCGGGCGCAGCGCACGAGCTTCCTACTTGAGACCAGCACAGACTCGGGCGACTGAGCATGCCCAGTGCCGCTCCGCGAGTCCCGCGCAGGGAGCGGCGCCGGCGAGATTCCACTTCTCCAGGCTTTGGAGGCGGCTGCGCGAGGAGAGGCTTGGAGGGGCCTGGCGGAGCTGGGGCCCGAACCGAGAAAGGCGGGGCTGGGGGCGGTGACGGTAATGGGCGGGTGGCGCTCCCAGGGCGACCCCTGCAGGTGGAGGCTGCGGGGCCTTCTGCTCGCAAGCTCCACCAATCGCCAAGAAGACCGCAGGGAGGCAGTGGGTGCCAGGGTAAGGCTGGGGTCGCGGTGCAGCCCGGGTACCCTCTCCGTGTGGCCTGGCGTCTGTCTGCACCAAAAGGCAGTTGGGTAACCTTATCCCTGGCTTTTCTCCCACATGTCTGCATCGCCTTACAATGGGAAAATGTCCCCAGATGAGAGCAGCCCACACCCACCCAGGCTAGCCAAAAGTTAGTAGGCGAGACCTTCTCCTTCCTTCTGCTCCTCATCTCTACCTCCAGGCATATCCTCCCCCCCCCTCCCGTGTGTGTGTGTGTCTCTCTCTCTCTCTCTCACACACACACACACACACACACACACACACACACACACACACATCATTCCTCCATCCGAAAATCAAAAATCACAGCAAGATGAGGCCAGGGGAGAGAAACACCTGCAGGAAGGAAAGGCATAATTTTACTTCCACTCTCAGTGAATTAACTACAACTGCTGAGGAAGTCGAGAAGCAAGGCCCTGATAAGGTAGATACCCAGTTAAGTGGGAAACACTGCTCGGTCCCAGGAGGGCTTCTGAAATAGATTGCTGGATCCGTCTGCGGTTGATAGCAAGCATCTGTGCATCTAACAAGTACCCAGGTGATGCAGGTGCTGCTAGTCTGAGGCCACACCTTGAGAACTCTATATATACACAGAGATCTCAACCTACCATCTCCTTAAAAAGAAAAATCCTAAAGGTAAATTAATTGTAAACCCGGCGCATGGGCACCCGCCTGTAATCCCAACAGTAGGATCCGGAGTCCAAAGCCAGTCTCAACAACAGAGAAGTGCTAAGCAACTCAGTGAGACCGTGTCTCTAAATAAAATATAAAATAGGACTGTGGATGTGGCTCAGTGGTCGAATGTCCCTGAGTTCAATCCCTGGCACTTCCCATCCCCCTCCCCCCAAAAAAGTAAACTAATTGTAACTATAAAATACAGGCTCCTTCCCATCCTCTTCCCCAAACCTACATAATGCAGTCTTCCCTGGAGTAACAAACTCATACCCCATTCTTCCTTATTCATATGCAGGCACTGTACAATGAAGAGGGGCATTATTTCAGTCCATCATAAATTTATTGAGGGGCCACAGGGACTTTTATTAGGCCTGGGGATAAAAGTGAATTAAAAAGCCAGAACCCCTGTCTTCATGGTGTTTACAGTCCAGCAGGGTGATCCACACCCATCAAGTCACTGTAAAATGTCCCCTCAAACAAGGAGCTTACTAAAAGGGAAATGCACACGATGCTAACAGTGTAAAGGGGGGCCCTGATGCAGACTCCAGCGGGGCTGTGTGGAATGAAGGGGCTGCCTTGTGAAAGAGGGGGTTTTGCATCCTGAACTTCTATGGACAATTACTTCCCTCAAAAGCAGCTGGAAGCCAACAATCACGTTGCTCCTTCTACAACAACAACAAAATAGTATAGGCACAGAAAAAGCCCCCAAAATCCATGAAAGCGCTCATTCTTGGGGCAGAGTCCCTGCACCCCAGAATGGGCCTAACGAGTCTGTGATCCATGGACCATCGAGAGCCATAGTTCACTTAGCCACCTGGGAAAAACTGACTACACGGAAAGCCTAGTGGTTCTAGTCCGCGTTCTTCAGGTCCAGAGAGGAAATTGGCACAACCACGCCAAGAGTCAGTAGCAGAGATCGGCGGGCTTCCAGGCGAGCCCCCTTCTACCCGCACTTTATTTCCCCAGACACCACAGATTCCCGGAGCCCCGCCCTGCCACCCGCTACTCTCGGTGGTCCCGGGGCACGGAACATCGCCCGCCCCTCTAGGATCTGTCTCCTCTGGACCCAGAGGAAAACCCGCGGTGGAGTGCACGGCGGTGGGGCGGGGCCACGCGCGCAGGCGCAATGGCCGCCAGGTTGGGCCGAGGAGGCGCCCTGCTCCACACCTGATGCAATCAGCCTTCCGGAAACGGGCACGGCCGCCTCGCTCCTGCAGGAAACGCTTCCGCGCCCTGCTCCCGCCGCTGCGCTCCACGCCGGCCTTGGTCCCGGGCAGAGGAGGACGTTCTGCATACCCCAGGGGATCTGCCGGCGAGGTCGGGAAGTCGCCTCCTGGACCAGCAAAATCCCTAGATGCCCTGGAGAGTGACGTCGAGACGGCCACCGAGGGTTCTGCGGCTGCAGAAGGAAATTCCCTTAATGATTTCCAGAAAGGACGGGCGGGGGCTGCAGGGCCGACTTTTAACCTCCCTTCGCTTCCTTCCTTCGTCCGCTCCGACACCTATTTTCTTTCTCCCTGGAAGGAGAGTTTATGGTAACAGCTGTCCGAAGGCAGGATGGGAAGGACGCCCTGGTGTACCTCTCTGTCCTGCTAAATATGCAACAGTCCCATAGCCTGCCTGCCTCCATTGTATAAATAAGTAATCGGTGTCTCTGTACCTCGTCCTCTAACTCCACAAAGAAAATCATTTCCCGTTTCTCCATCTCATGCAATTTGGATCGCTATTGTGAGTGGGTTTTTCCCTGAGTGCTGACTCACCCCATGAATTGTTTTCTAAGGAAATGAAATATTCCAAGAATATGCTAAGAGCATGTTTTAGAAGGTATGAAAGCAAACGCTGCGAATAGCACACAAAAATCATGTCTTGAGTCCCTGAAGGCCAAAGGTCCTCCTCAACCTCCTGGGGTAGGGGGTGGGGAGACAGTCAAGGAATTTTACTGGGAAGGAGGCAACGTTTGCCTCTCTGTTGCCCAGTGATATGATTGCCTTTTCCCTCACTTAAGACAAGTCAGAGACTTGAACCCAGATTTCTCGAAATTCGAATGGTCCATGGGTCACAAACTAGTTAGGCACATTCTGGGGTGCAGAGACTCTGCCCCAATATATAACATATATTCAAGAGTATATGTTATAATGCTATTTTTCGATCTATTTTTAATTTTGTTAAAAAGTACAAAATTAGTAGCCACAAAGGGGATCCTATTACTTGTCCCTCCTTGTTAAGTCATTAGTCTTTAAATACTCCTTGATCAACAACCTATCCAACTACATCTCATAATGCCAGACTAGGCAATTAGTATCTCAAAGTGGTGTGAACTGTAAGACATCAAGAAATCTTTGTGCCAACATTAGAACCTCTAGTATTTTTATTTGCTTGTGGAGTATGTGAACTATTTGAGGTTAGTTAATTCAAGGGAGTTTTAATGATCACAACAAAACATCAGGGTCATGGTTTGATTTTGTTAAAATTTAAAATACTTTTCACAATATAGAAATCAAAAGGAGGACTGTGGTTGCGGCTCAGTGGTAGAGCACTTGCCTAGTACGCATGAGACACTGAGTTCCAGTCTCAGCACCACATATAAATAAATGAATAAAACTTCTGTCAACAGCTAAAAAAAATTTTAATGCTTGCAAATTTTTTAAAAAAAGGAATACAAAGAGATAGCTTCACAACACAATAGCTGCAATAAGATAATATCTAAATAGTAACTTCAGAAGTCTACCTTTTTATCTTGAATGTGTATTTCTTTTTGGAATGTTCTGACATTTAGAGATCTGGGAGAATACCTGCTACAGCAAAAATAGAGTTGAGTGAATGTCAAAACACAGAGGTGCAATGTACAAGCTCATCACAAGGTACTGATTATAGAATACCTAACTTTTCCTAAGTGTTTAGCATGTGCTAGAGACTGGCTAAGCGTTTTTTATGGGTTATGTAACTTAATCCTCACAATTACCTTGTGAGGGAGCTACTCTGTTATCCTTATTTTGCCCACAGGCAAAGTAAGGCCAGGGGAATGTGAAGTAACTAAAGGAAGGGACAACATATTTGGTGGCATAACTGGGATTTGAACCCAGGCAGTTGGCCTGGAAGTTGTGTTCTTTAACACTCTACACAGAAAAACACAAATGTGGAGACACTGATTATGATTTCTGTCTCATATAAGAAAGTGGAGTGTTGTAACTTCCTTCCCCTTTTTCTAAACCAAAAAATTTGATAAAGATGTTGTGGTCTACATTAGGAAAGAAGCCCTGCTAACTAATGAGTTAAGATCCTTGTTATGGTTTGGATCTTAAGTGTCCCCCAAAAGCTCATGTGTTCAAGGTCCCTGACTGGTGGTACTGTGGGAGGTGGTAGAAACTTCAGGAGATGGGACTTAGTTGGAGCAAGTAGGTCATTAGGGGCATGTCCTTGAAGAGTGTATTGCGACCTCAGACCTCTCTTCTCTTTGCTTCCTGGTATTATAAAGTGAGCAGCTTTCCTCCACCTTGTGCTTCCAAGTGGACAAACTGAAACTTTGGAAACCATGAGCCAAAATATTTTTTTCCTCCTTTTAACTTGTTTACCTCAGGTATTTTGTCACAGTGACAGAAAGATAACATCATCCCCAAACTTAGAACTAGCCTAACCAACACATATAAAGAAGACAATCAAATATCTAGTGATTTTTCAGGAGTACCAGTCAGGTTTCTCCTTCAGTGACTGCTCTGGGCCTGGTTGTTTTCTCTAGTCCCAAACTGTGGGATATGGTAGTCACCAGCCACATATGCTATCTATACATTGAAATTCATTAAAATAGCTCAGGATTAACATTTCAGTTCCTCAGTCACAATAGTCACATTTCAAGTGCTCAATAGCCCCATGGGCTGATGACTGCTATATTGGACAGGACAAATAAAAAACACTTCCAGTATGCCAGAAGCTTGTTTTGGACCATGCCGCTCTGGTCCTTTATAAAGTTTTACCCTCTTCTCATGCTACAGTATCCCATGCAAAATGCCATCTTTCCATGGTCTGTATCTCCCTGAGCTTTGGTCCTATTTTTCTAAGTTGAAATTATTATCAGAATATAGAATATTATCATGGAAAGAATAGAAGCTTTGGAGTTAAGACCTTAGTTTAAGTTACAACACTCCACTTTCTTCTATGAGACAGAAATCATAATCAGTGTCTCCACATTTGTGTTTTTCTGTGTAGAGTGTTAAAGAACACAACCTCCAGGCCAACTGCCTGGGTTCAAATCCCAGTTATGCCACCAAATATGCTGTATCTTCCTTTAGTTACTTCACATTTCCCTGGCCTTACTTTGCCTGTGGGCAAAATAAGGATAACAGAGTAGCTCCCTCACAAGGTAATTGTGAGGATTAAGTTACATAACCCATGTAGGAAAGACTTGGGCAAGAAACCGAACCTTTTTTATCTGTAAAATGGGCATGTTATGAGTCTTTATGTTGTGGGTTTGTTTAGGACTAAATGAAATAATATGGAAGTTTCTGGCAGGCCCTGTGTAGGATGCTTTCCTTCCTCCCAATCCTATTTCAGTTAATGACATCAACAATTACTCAGGTTTCTAAACTAGAAATCTCAGTCATCCTCCATTCTCCCTTCCTCCTCAGCCACCCGCTTCAGATTAGTCATCCAGCACTTTGCTCCCACCTCAACAATGCCTCTCAAATCTGGTGCCCCTCTCTGTCCCCATTCCCCTGGCCTCATGGGCTTTCATGCAGTATTTCAGGATACTGCTAACTGACCTTGGTGACACTCATCACTCCTACTCCAAGCCCTACCCCCATACTGCTGCCACAGTGATCCTTATAAAAGAAATGCCCCTGACATCATTTTCCTCCCTCAGCTCCGGCCCCACAACTCCCGGCTGCCTAAAGACAAAATCTCCACTGTTCAATCTAAGGACTCACACAGCCAACTATCACTCCATTTCAAGCCCACATTTGGACTGTTGCTACCAACCCCACTTGCAGCCACCCCTTCCCAAACCCATACCTCTTGGTATGCCCCCCAACACCCTATGTCCCAGAAGCCCATGCTGTGAGCCTATGTGGGACACAGAATGGCCTTTTCTGTCCCTACCCTTGCACATACCCTTCTTCAACTGAACTAACATGATTACATCTTCTTTATCTGGAGAAATCCAACTTACTCTTGAAAGTCAAGTTCAGCTATTACCTCTTTCTCAAAAGCTCCTTCAACTCCTCAGGGAAGGTGGTCACCAGCTCCTCTGTGATGACGTGGATGCCGAGTTCTGGATACCCAGGTTGAAATCCCGGCTGCACCACTCTCCACCTGGAAGGGTAGTTCTGGGCAAGTGACTTAACCTCTCCCACCTCAGTTTTCTCCTCTGAAATAATGACAATCAAAGCATGAACATGTTAACGCTTTTGCCAGAGTATGTGAAATAGTACACATAACAATGTGCCTGGCTCATAGGTGAGCACACAATATGTATAACCTTAAAATGATGACCACTAGAGCTCTATATGGACCCTCTTTTAACATTTTAGGTAAATTTTAATTTTTTAAAATTTTCGGGTTGGGGATGTGGCTCAAGCAGTAGCGCGCTTGCGTGGCATGCGTGCAGGACTGCGTTCAATCCTCAGAACCACATAAAAATAAAATAAAGATGTTCTGTCCACCGAAAACTTAAAAAAATAAATAAATATATTAAAAAATTCTCTCTCAAAAAAATTCTATTCACAATTAAACTTGATTTTACATTAAATAAAAAGTGTTTTGTCACACAAGTACTTCATATTCATGGAACAAAATTTAGGAAATACACATAGTGAACCAAAACAATTAAATTGTCTATTGTTTGAGACAGCTCTTGGTTACAAACAGAAGGAACTCTCATTAAGGTAAACAGAAAACTAAACAAAATTTAAAATATGGGATGGTTGTCAGGTAGCTCACTGCATTAACACAAAGATGGAGAATCAGGTTGGGAATGGGATCAGGATCCATGGAAGGCTGGCAGCAAATAACACAGAAAAGACCATGCCAGCACAATATGCCAGCAATGGTACGACACTGGCCACTTTCGTTGGCCACTGAACCTCTGCAGCTTAGCCTCATCCCTGCCCTAATCAAGGTTACAGGCACAAGTACTTGAGTGGCTGAGCCAAGGTTATGTGCCCATGCCCTAGCAGCCAGAAGACAGAGCAGGAATGTTGGCCTCCCTGCAGATTCCAGCTCCCAACCCACAAAAGGGAGGTTCACCAAGAAAGGAAGAGGGTCTTCTCCCCTCTCCCACTCACTCACCCCACGATGATCACTCACTGGCAAGCAGCAGGTACTTCCAAGCTTTGGTGCCTTTGCTGATGGTATTCCCTGTGCCTGGAAGATGTTCCCTGCTCTACACATTGCCCATTCCTACCTCCTTCATCTTGTCACTTTTCAAAGTCTTTCTTCAGAGGCCAAGATTCCTCCTTGAATGCGCCATGCTGGTTCATCGCTCACTGCTTAATTCCAGAGCACGTCGTAGTACTTCACACATCCAATTAGACGGATCCGTCTTTGTTGCTATGCTGTGAATTATTTCCAGTCACATCATGTAGAAGATACTTAATAAGAATCTGTTTAATGAGTCATGGAAAGAAAAAAAGAAAATTAGATTTTCAGGGTCTATACTAAGTAATTTACAAACACTAACCCAATTTGGTCTCAATTTATAACACAATTTTTCCTCAAAAAGGCTGTGTGTCACCATTTTATTCCAGAAGAAACTGAGGCCAGAAGAGTTATTTTCCAAGGTTTACATAGCTATTAAAGGACAAAGGGAAAATTTGAACAAGGCACTCTTACTCCAGAGTATAAGCTCTTACTCAATGAAACATGTCTCCAAAATGTACTGCACAACCCCTTTTCATCCACCATGGAGATGTTTTGTTTTGATTAAACCATGACAGCCTCTTGGCATTAAGAAGAATCTAAGTAAGTGTTTCTATAAATTTTTACTATTAAAAATATATTTAGCTAGATTTGGTGCTGCATTCCTGTAATACTAGCAGCTTGGGAGGCTGAGGCAGGAGGATTGCACGTTCAAGGCCCTAAGCAACTTAGTGAGACACTGTCTTAGAATGAAAAATAAACCAGGTGTAGGTGCAGTGGTGCATTCCTGTAATTCCAGCAGCTCGGGAGGCTGAGGCAGGAAGATTTGAGTTCAAAGCCAGCCTCAGCAAAAGTGAGGCACTAAGCATCTTGGTGAGACCCTTTCTCTAAATAAAATACAAAATAGGGCTAGGGATGTGGCTCAGTGGTCGAGTGCCCCTATGTTCAATCCCTAGTACTAAAAAAAGAAAAAAAAAGAGCTGGGGATATAATTCAGTGGTAAAGCACCTATGAGTACAATCCCTTCCCTGTGTGTGTCTGAGTGTGTGTGTGTGTGTGTGTGTGTGTGTGTGTGTGTATTCAGTAAATTCCATAAACACTAATGCCTCGGTTCCTGAACAATGATAATGAATGGCTCAATATAAGAATTTATAGAACCTCAATTAAATGAGCACAGAAGCACACAATGAAATTCATCTTACTCTTGGCCTTTCCCCTTCCCCTAGGCTACAGGAGAGGTTACTATAGACACTGGTATTTTATTGAATTGACTTTAGCTACAAAGAATTTTATGTTGTTATGCTCCGGGCAATCTCCATCCCTGACTCTTTGCTTATCATCAGAGAGCAGAAATTTGAGTCCAGAGTACCAATATGCCTGGTGTATCACAATTAATCCTCTGCACAGATAAGAGCAAGAATTTAAATCTTGTGAATGGAGGAAAACCATCACCTTCATATTCGAAGGATACAATATAAATAACAGTATCTGATCTAGGAAAATAGTTTTAAATTCACACAAACATAATTATATAAGAAGGAAGAAATGGGAAACACGGAGACAGAAGACATTTTTAAAGAACTGGAAATGATTTACAAGAGAATATGCTTTGCTCATACCAGAGATAGATAAGAAATATATTGTTAATTTGCCAAAAGAAATTGATAGTCTCCTTAATCAAATAGGAGTTTATAGTCTCCTTTCTCTATTTGTTCCTAACAGATAACTTCTACTTTAAAGTGCCTTATTACAAAGTTTGCAAAAAAAGAAGATGAAGAGAAAGACCTACAGATCTCAGGGCGTTTTAAGGGATCAAATGTTTATAATAAGTAAACATTTGTCACTAGATTAAATGAAAACTAACTTCTCACAAATAACTGAGAGAATAGAAACTGAATTTGGGAAGAAAGGGGCATTAGTATTGGAAATGGAGTATGACTAAGAGCAATAGTACAGAATTAATACTAACATGAAGGATAGATGTTAGAAAAAAGATTCTTGGTAAGTTCATTTAGATAAAAGAAAAAACTTCAAAGGGATGTAACCAGTGCTCCCTCCCTTGAGACATTTAAAATTAACCTGGACAAAGAACTAGAATATATTTTGTAGAAAGCAATCGTCTCTGACAACCTGGTAGATTAGCTCTAATTGATTTTTCCACCTCTAATTTCTCTGACTCTCTGAAATGCTATTCTTAGAAGACAAATGAGTTTTCCTTGAGGTTGAATTTTCTGTCTTTATTTTAATCAAATGAGATATGATTTCTCATGGAAATAGTTTCCCAGCCAATGACTTGGCAAGTAATAATTCTAACTCTTATTTAGACTATAAAAACTTCAAATCAAAGTTGCAGTATTAGTAAACATGATAAATCACAATCTATTTCCTTCCATCTTGCACTAGTTACAGAATAATATTCCCAAGAAGAGAAGAAAGAGGGTATAGTACAAAAACAGGAAAAGCACAGCAAGCTGCTGTAGCCTACCAGTTTTTACTTTTTTGTTCTAGGTTCACATCCTATCTAGAAAATTATCAGTAGAATAACATTTATTTATTTTGAAAATATATCAGAGATTTATTGACTCCGATAATAGTACAATGTCACAAACATGTCACTTATTGTCAAAGAAGAGCTAATTTAAAAAAAAATTTTAAATTTTTCCCTGACGTCTTTGAATTTTCTGAGGATACCACTTTGTCCTAGGCTCTTGATATTTTTTATTTTTATGAAGAGAGAACACTAGTGAAACAGGGAATAAATCTCTTTCTCCTTATATTGATTTACAAAATAGTTCCTATATCTTATAAGTTGTTTATCCATGAGTGAAAACATGACTGGAAAAAATTTCTTGATTAGGAAAACTTTTTTCTACACTAGGTTATAAAGACATTTTTCCCTATCCTCATATATTTCAAGTTTTGTATATTTCACTTTGTTTTACATTTAAATCTTATTTGTTTTCTAATACATCATGAGATGGGGATATAATTTTACAAGTGTAAAGTCAACTATTCTAATACAACAAATCCAACAAGCCTTCTGTTTCCCATTTGTATACCTAGTTCTCCACATTTTATATACCCAGTTCTCATTGGTCTGTGTCCTAGGCTCTTGATATTTTTTATTTATATATTTTTAAAAATATATTATATAAATAGAATACTTTTTTATTTATATAATCACTGTGGGGTAGATCTCTATTCTTTGTCCTGCTTTATCAAACATACCTTTGTTTTTCTTTTGAAATATCTCTTCCTATAAAATTTATCAAAACTTTTTTATTTTTATGTCCATTTTGATGGAAAATGTTTAGAATTTTTATTGATATTACATTTAATATAGATTTATTAGAGAACTGACATTTTTACTGTATTGAATCATCCATACACAAAGGTATTATATTTCTATTTCTTCAAGTCTTTATTTTAACAAATATTCTCTACATCTACTAGACTGTACATTCATGAAAGCCCACATAACTTCATGAGTTTGAAAACAGTACTAGTAAAAGAACCTGAGCTCCTTAAATCTGCTACTACTTCTTTGAATGGCATAAAAATCTTCGACAGAAGACCATTTGCCCTCACTTTATTTTTATCGGATTTGACCTTGGAAAAAGTCATAAGATGACATAGTTAGTTTTCAAGAACAATACCTTTAACAAAGTGACTGTTGTTTATATAAATCTGTGGTTTGGAATATTAGTCTCAATTTTAAAGAGTTTAAGCTTACAGTGCCTCATAAATGTGCTCAGGTTTGCAAGTGAAATCACAAAGAAAAAGAAAACTCTTTTTAAAAACTGGTTTGCTTAAATCATTTGCACTTAATAAACCATAGAGCAACCACTAAAAAAAAAAAAAAAAAGAAATAGCCACATGTATGTGTGTGTGCACGCGCACACACACACACTCACACACAGACATGACATAGAGTGAAAAAGAATACTGAAAATACTTATGTAATCTAAAAGAATACAGGAAAAGAAGAAGAAGAAAACAAAAACATAAGAAAAATAGAAAACAATAAAAAGGTGGGCATAAATATCACCATATTAATGATTACATTATATGCAAATGTTCTAAACATTCTAATTAAAAGAGATTCTCAGATTGACTATAAAAATAAAAGGCCAATTAAATGCTAAATACAAAAAAGTCATTTTAAATATAATGTTTCAGATAGAATACAATACGAAGTTAAAGCACAAACAATGAAAGCACTAATCAAGTGTTGGTCTACTAGGGCTACCATAATGGAATACCATAGATTGGTTTAAACAATATAAATTTATTTTCACACAGTACTGGAGGCAAAATTCAACACTGAGGTGCCAATAAGAGTGATTTCCTCTGAGCCCTCTCTTCTTGGTTTGCAGATGTCTGTGTTCTTTGTGGCCTCACATGGTCTTTCCTCTGTATGCATGCCTCTCTGGTATTTCTTCTTCTTAGAAAGGCACCATTTGTGACCATAAGAAACCTTAATCACCTCTTTAGAAACCCTATCTCCAAATACAGTCGAATTCTGAAGCTCTAGGGATAAGGTCTACAAGAGATTAATTTGGAGAAGGGGAGATCTAATTCTGTCCATAAAATCAAAAGAAACCTAGATTTGCTATATTAATATCAGACAAAGTATATTTCAGAACAAAAAAAAGTGCCAGGGATAAAGAGAGATACTATATAATGAGAAATGGGTCAATTTTCCAAGAATACATAATAATCTTAATGTGTATGCACATTAGAATTAAGGATCTAAGTAGAATGAACTGGACATAACTTTCCTCTCCTTATATAAGAATACACAACCAGTGTAAATCCATATCATATACAACCACAAGAAGTTATATTGCATGATGTATGATATGTCAAAATACACTCTACTGTCATGTATATCTAAAAAGAGCAAATTTTTTTTAAAAAGAATTAAGTATCTAAAATACATAAGGCAAAAGTGATAGAAGTAAAAAAAGAAATAGACAAATCCACAGTTTTATATGAATTCCTCAGTAGTCATTTCCCTGTAGTGAATAGAACAAGCTGAAAACAAAATTAACAAAGGTACACAAGGTCTGAATAATTCCCTCAGACAAGTTGACCTGATTCACATTTATAGAACATTCTGGCCAACAACAGAAAAACACACAATTCTTTCAAGTGCACATGAAAAAACTGAAATCAGACAAAGATTTTTCTTTGATTATAACAGAATTAAACTAAAAATCAATAACAGAATGACATCTGGAAAATCTCTAAATATCTGAAAATTAAACAATGAACTTACAAATAAGAGCATTAAAGGGAAAAGGCTCAGAGAAAATCAGAAAATAGTTTGAGTGAAATAAAAATGAAATTGCTAAATACCAAAATGCCACTAACTCTTTACTGGAATATTTATACATGTAATATTTATTTATATTCTTAAAAAGAAAAAATTAATAATCTAAGATTCCAGGGCTGGGGATGTGGCTCAAGTGGTAATGCGCTCGCCTGGCATGCACAGGGGGCTGGATTCGATCCTCAGCACCACATTCAAATAAAGAGATGTTGTATCCACCGAAAACTGAAAAATAAATATTAAAAAATTTCTCTCTCTCTCCCCTCTCTCTCTCTTTAAAAAAATAATAATCTAAGATTCCATATTGAACAAAAACATAAGAAGGGCAAATTAACTGCAAAGAAAGTAAAATAAATAATAAAGAGCAAAAATGAAATCGAAATTGAAAAAAAAAATAGAGAAAACTGATGAAACTAGATGCCAGTTCCTTGAAAGAAATCAATAAATTGGTAAGCCCCTAGTTAGACTGATCAAATAAAAATAAAAAGAGATTTCATAAATTTCCAATACTTGGTTAATAAGGGAATATCGTGAACAACTTTTGATAATAATTTCAACATTCTGAATGAAATAGATAATTTCTTTAAAGATAAAAATTACCAAAACTGACCCAAGAAGAAAATAAAAACTTATGTAGCTCCATATACATAAAAAGAATTGAAAACCTCAAGCCCACTGGTACTTTCTATGAAACTTTAAATAACAAAACAATAAACTTCTACATAACTCTCTCACAAACTAGAAAAGTGAGAAAAACTTCCTAATTCATTTAGGATATTAAAGATAGAATAACTCTGGTGCCCAAACACTAAAAGAAAAGAGAATCACCGAGAATGTAGGTGCTAAGAAGAGGCACGTGCACAGAGAAAGGCCAGCGAGGACACAGAGATCATGGACATGTTCAAACCTCGGAGAGAGGCTTCTGATGAAACCAATCCTACTGGAAACTTCTCTTTTAGGGCTTCTCATTCCTATAAATATTATTTTTAAATATTGATGCATTTTTAGCAAAAACAAGTTTTTTTAAAAAAAGAAAAGGCTTTAACTTTTTCTATGAAAGAACTGTAAGACTTAAAATTTTAACTGAGCCCAACTACACACACACACACACACACACACACACACTCTTACATGAATCTGTGTGTGTGCATGTGTACATTAAACATAAAAAAGGAATATCAATTAGAAAAGAAGATGTAGGCTCTGGGGTTGTGGCTCAGCAGTAGAGTGCTCACCCAGTGTGTGCAAGGCCCTGGGTTCGATCCTCAGTACCACATTAGAATAAAGAAATAAAAACAAAGGTACAACTAAAAGAAATAAATATTTAAAAAAAGAAGGTGTAAAATTGTTTTTATTTGCAGAAGACATGATGGTGCATGAACACAATCCAATAGAATCTATCATAAAGCCAGTAGAACCAAAAGTAAATTTTTTTTAAAGAGAGAGAGAGAGAGAGAGAGAGAGAGAGAGAGAATTTTTTAATATTTATTATTTTTTAGTTCTCGGCGGACACAACATCTTTGTTGGTATGTGGTGCTGAGGATCGAACCCGGGCCGCACGCATGCTAGGCGAGCGCGCTACCGCTTGAGCCACGTCCCCAGCCCCCCCAAAAGTAAATTTTAAAAGGTCTCAGGGCACATAAAGCCAATATGGGAAAAAAAACACATGGTATTTCTTTTTTTTTTAAATTTCTTTAGTTATAGATGGACACAACATCTTTATTTTACTTTATGTGGTGCTAAGGATCCAACCCAGTGCCTCACGCATGCTAGGCGCACGCTCTGCCTCTGAGCCACAGCCACAGCCCAAAACACATGGTATTTCTATAATGAGAAATTAACAGCTGAAAGTTTTTGAATTATGATAATATAAAAAAATTCGTTGTTGGGCTGGGGTTGTAGCTCAGTGTTAGAGTGCTTGCCCAGCATGTGTGAGGCACTGGGTTCGATTCTCAACATGGCATATAAATAACTTAATAAAATAAAGGTCCATCAACAACTGAAATATATATAATTATATATGTTAGGGTCTGTAAACAAGTCAAGATGGCGCCTGGTATTTTGCCAGAGGAAGTGGTTTTTGAAGTAACGCCATCGAGCCATTAAGTGTGGGGATTCCTTATTGGTTGACTGCTGTATCTAATTTATGTTAATTAAGATAAGCTGTGTGGAATGTATATATACCCCTCCTGTCTTCCAATAAATGGCTCCCACTCCTGCTGTATCAATCTACACAAGTTGCTCATCACCCCCCGGCTATTTTGCACATAAATATATATATATATATATATATATATATATTTTTTTTTTTTTTAATTCACTGTTGCTGGACATGGTGGTGCATGCTTGTAACCCAGTAGCTAAGGAGACTGAGGCAGGAGGATTGCAAGTTCAAAGCCAGCCTCAGCAACTTAGTGAGGTCCTAAGCAACTTAGTGAGACCCTGTCTCTAAATAAAAAATAAAAAAGAGCTGAGGATGTGGCTCAGTAGTTAAGTGCCCCTGTCCCCCGATCCCCAATACCCACCCCCCAAAAAAATTCACTGTATTTCTACTCATAAGTAAACACTGGAAGATTTTAAAATATTCATGATAGCATAAAATGTTAGGAATAAAATTAATGAGAGATGTGTAAGAAAGAAAAGAAAGAAAATTTTGCTGAATGTGTTTTTTAATCTAATTAAATAAAGGGACATACCATAATTGTGAATTGGAATGTTTTACATTGGTAAGATGTTAGTAGTTACTATGTTATTCTATTAATCCAATGCAATGTCAACCAAAATCCTAGCATACTTATTTAAATGAATTGATAAGCTAATTCTAGGATTTATATAGAAAGGCAAAGGGCTCAAAATAACTTCTAAAAAAGCCACTTTGGGGCCAGGGTTGTGGCTCAGTGGAAAAGTACCTGTCTCACATGTGTAAGGCACTGGGTTCAATCTTCAGCATCACATAAAAAAATAAATTAATTAAATAAAGATATTGTGTCCATCTACAATCAAAAAATATTTTTTTTAAAAAGCCACTTTCATGTTTTAGGCTTTTATATGACAACACCTATTTCCAGGTACCAATATCTGTTTTAGTTATGCATTGAGGTAGAAAAAATTACTCCTCGAAGCTGAAAACCACAAACATTTATTCCTTCACCACTTCCATGGATCAGGCATTTGGAAGTGTGCTAGCTGGGTCCCCCACGGTGTTCCATGAGACTGCACTCAAGCTGTTAGCTGGAACTACAGTTGTCTGAAGGCTGAGGGACAATCTGCTTTCAGATTCACGTGATGGTTGGCAGTCCTTAATTTCTAACTGAGTGTTGGCCAGAGACCTCAGTTCCTTCCCACATAAGCAGCCTGAGTGCTTCATGACATGTCAACTGGATTCCCCCAAAGCAAGTGATTCAAGGAAAGAGGGAGAGTGCAGAGAGAAAGAGACCGCTACAGTTCAGATCTGGCATATCCCCCAAAGACCCATGTGTTAAAGGCTTGGTCCCCATCCTGTGGCACTACTGGGAAGTAGAAAGAACCTTTTAGTGGGAGGTCTTAGGTCACCAGGGTTGTGCCATCAAAGGGGTGGTGGGAGCCTATTTTCTTCCTCTTTCTCTTTTGCAGCGTAGTCATGGGGTGAATGGCTTTTGCTATGTCACACGCACCTGCCATGATATTCTGTCTACCTACAGACTCCAAATCAATGGGCCAATTGATTAAGGATTGGAACTTCTGAAACCATGAACCAAAATAATCCTTTTCTCTCTATGTGGATTTATCTTAGGTATTTGTTATAGTAACAGAAAATTGATCAACACAGAAGACAGAGGCAGAAAATGCAGTGTCTTTAGGGTTTATTTTTCACTTCTGTATAAATATTATATTTAAATTGATGCATTTTTATCAAAAGCAGGCAGTTGTGTTTGCTTGGAAAGAACAGGTTTTAACATTTTCTATGCAAGACCTGTAAGTCTTCATTTTAGATACAATACTATTAATAAAATGAAAATAAGTAAAATGTCTGAGCACTTACCATATCCAAGGTACTTTAGAGGCACAGTGGTTGAAAGCCTGGTCTTTGCATTAGGCAGAACTTCATGGCAGAAGTGTGTGGCAGAGGAAAGCAGTAGGAGAACATGGCACCAGGAACCAGACAGAGGGCTCTTCTCAACAAGGACAAAATATAAAATCCCAAAGGCAGGCCCTCAATGATCTACCTCCTCCAGACACACTCTTCCTACCTACAGTTACCAACAAGTGAATCCCTATCAGGAGATTAATGCATTAATTAGGTTAAAAATCTTACAACCCAATCATTTCATCTCTAAAATTTCTTGCATTGTTTCAAACATGAGCTTTTGGGGGACACCTCACTTGCAAACCATAACAGATAGAATCAGTTGACTATGGACTGAACCTATGAAACTGTGAGCCCAAAGAAAAAATTTCCTCCTCTAACTTGTTCTTGTCAGTTACTTTGCACACAGTGACACAAAGCTGATTAACAAGAAATTGGTACCAAGAAGTGGGATCATTGCTCTGTGGTTCAGAAGCTGATCGTGTGGTTCAGAAGCCTCTGGGACTGGTTTGCAGGAGGAGTTTGGAAAACACTGGAGATGTAGGCTATAGAAGTCTTAGAATGTTGTAAACATAGATTCATGGGTGATTCTGGTGGGATCTGAGACCAGAATGCTGATAGGAATGTGGACAGTACAGAATGTGCCCGGGAGGCTTCAGAGGAAAAAAAGGACTCTGTTGGGAATTGGACTAGAGGCCATTCATGTTTCATTCTGGCAAATAAGTAGTCGACATTCTTCCTATGTCCTGAGACTTTCGTGAGGTTGAATTTAAATATTTTGGACCAGTTAATCTGTTAGAAGAAATTTCAAGGGAGCACAGCATTCAAATAGTGGCATGGATATTGATGACAGCTTTTCACCAGATTTACTGTGAGAATTAGGAGCTGAAAACAGAGAAAAAAGATTTTTAAAACTTTCTGATTGGCCAGAGAAGAAGTACATGTAAAACTGAGGCCAAGGTAAGTGAGGTTATTGAAGAGATTGCTGCCGCTAAAGCCAGGCTAAGTACTTTGTGCATGGCCAATAGGAAAGACACCTTGAGGGCATCTCTGGAATCAGCAAGACCACACCCTACACAGGCTCAAGAGTGTAAAAGTGAAAACTCATTGAAGAGACTATAGGGGCATCCTGCTCAAACAAAGGTGCCTAGGAAGTTGTTTCCTGAGAATTTGTTTCACCATGCTTAGCTGCCCAGACACTCAGAGGATATTTCAGCCATAGTCCAAGGACTTCTGGCTACTACTTGAGCTGGTTGCAGACCCTGGTATCATCCACATGATACTGGTTCTACAGGAATACAGGTACTACTTCAGTGAGAGGGTCATGGAGGCTTCCACCAGTATCTCAAAGGAAGACCTGGGAGGCCAGCTAGTATGTGTCAGGGTCAGAATCCCTACAGGCAGCCCCTAAAAGGATCAGACATAAAGCTGTGAAAATAAAACCAAAGCAGCAGTGGAAACCCACGGGATTAAGAAATGCCAGTAATGTGTAATATCTGCTGAGAAAAGGTGCTGTCTGTAGACAGAGCCAGCCTACGAAAGAGGCCAGATAGGCTGCATCCAGGAAAGTCATAAGGAATAAGGCTGCTCCAGCCCTTTGGAAATCATATCTCACCATCCATATGCCCCAGAAACTGGATGTGGAGCTACAGGACTTGTTTGACCATCTTGGATACAATCTTGGTTTAGTCCAATCTCTTCTTTTTATGTCCCTGTTTCTTCCCTTGGAATGGAAATGTTTACTGTGTTCCATTATATATTAGGATGTACATAACTTACTTTTGATTTTTACAGGGACTCACAGCTAAGAGTTTGTCCTCAGATGGTATTTTGGACTTGGACTTTTGGGCAATACTGAACTGTTAATATGATGGGGATTCTTGGAGATAGACTAAGTGCATTTTGCATTGTGAGATGTACATGGGCTTTGGGGTGTGCAATGTCATGGCTTGGATATAAGGTGTCCACCAAAAGCTCTTGTGCTATTGCAGGAATGTTCATGGGTGAAATGATTATATTATGAGAACTTCCCCCAATCAGCAGATTATTCCATTTGATGGATTATTCATGGACTATCTGGATAGTAACTATAGACAGATAGACTGTGGTTGGAGGAAGTAGGTTACTGAGGGTATGCGTTTGGGGTTTATATTTTGTACCTGGCACCTCACTTGCTTTCTCTGCTTCCTTTCTGTCATGAGCTAAGCAGCTTGCCTCTGCCATGCCCTTCCACCATGAAGTTCTGCTTCGCCTCATGCGCAGAACAGTGGAATCAGGTGACCCTGGACTGAATCTCTGAAACTGTGAGCCCAAATAAACTTTCCTTCTCTAAGTGATTCTTTTCAGGTACTTTGTTCACAGAGATTTTTAAAAAAATGACTAACACAGGTAGTATTTACAAAAATTATCTCATTTAATACTCAAGACACCCCTAGTAGATAAAAACAATTGCTATCTAATTTCATAGGTAAGACAATTGAGCCTTACATATGAAGGTTAAGTAATCTGTCCAAATGTAGAAGAAGTAGCAGAACTGGGTTCTAATATAATTCTCTTTTTTTAATATTTATTTTTTTGGTTAGACACAATACCTTTATATTTTGTTTATTTATTTTTATGTGGTGTTGAGGATCGAACCCAGGGCCTCACACATGCTAGGCGAGCGCTCTACCGCTGAGCCACAACCCCAGCCCAATTCTCTGGCAAGAAATTATTTTTTAAAAAAGTCCCAAATGTGGATGAAGAGAGATAATAAGTCAAGGTAGAATATAGCTTACTGACAAATGTGAATTTTCAGAATTTAAAAAGAATATGATAAAAATGGGAGTTCAAATGTATGAAATATGATATTTCAAGAGCTTTGTAACGTTTCGAACAACTAATAAAAAATAAATAAAAAGAATATGAAATAAAATACATTTAAGAGTGCTCAGCCATACAAATCACCTTATAGCACTTGTTCCGCAACTCACTCTCTCTCTCTGTCTGCCCCTGCTTTTTTCTCTTGTGGTACCAGGGATTGAACCCAGGGGCACTTAACCACTGAGCCACAACCCCAGCCCTTTTTATTTTTTATTTAGATATAGGATCTCACTAAGTTTCTTAGAGCCTCACTAAGTTGCTGAGGCTATCCTTGAATTTGTAATCCCCCTGTTTCAGCATCTTGAGCCACCAGGATTACAGGCACACACCACCATGCCTGGCAACTCTCTTAACAGATTGTATTTGATCTAAGAATGACTCACAAATTGGGCAGTCCTCAGAACAAGAAGAGGTTCAGAGAATTCCTTCATAGTCCTCCTAGGAAAAGTCTATATAAAATATCAGATAACAGATAAGCTGGCAAAAATAAAATTTGTGAAGAAGGAAAAAGTCATTTAATGAAAACTTACCACATATCTCCAATGTTTAACCAACTTATATTGGAGTCCCTTTTCTATGATTCTAAGTTGGTCTACTTCCAATAGCCAGAAATGTGTATGCTTTTACTTTTGCACAGCAAAGGAATGTGAAGAGAGAATCTACAGAATGGGAGAAAATCTTTGCCAGGTGCTCTTCTAACAGAGGATGAATATCTGGAATATATAAAGAACTCAAAAATAAAACTTAACACCAAAAGAAAAATTAAATTACTTAATAAATGGGTAAATGAATTAAGCAGAAATTTTTCAAAAGAAGAAATACAAATGGCCAACAACTATATGAAAAAAACGTTCAACATCATTAGCAATTAGGGAAATGTAAATAAAAAATACACTGAAATTTCATCTCATGTCAGTCAGAATGGCAGTCATCAAGAATACAAATAATAATAAATACTGGAGAGGATATAGAAAAAAGGAACATTTTTACACTGTTGGTGGGATTTTAAATTAGTACAACCACTATGGAAATCAGTTTGGAGACTAGGTATGGAACCACCATATGATCCTGCTATACCACTCCTCAGTATTTATCCTGAAGAATTAAAGTCATCTTACTATGGTGATATACTCATACCCATGTTTATAGCAGTACAATTCACAATGCCAAACTATGGAACCAACCTAGGAGTCCATCGATGGATGAATAGATAAAGAAAATGTGGTATATATACACAGTGGAGTTTTACTCAGCCATATGAAAAATGAAATTATTTCATTTGCAGGAAAATGGATGAAACTAGAGACCATCAATGTTAAGCAAAATAAGCCAAACTCAGAAGGTTAAGAGTCATATGTTTTCTCCCATATGTGGGAAGCTAGAAAAGAAAACAGAACAGAAAGGAGGGGGGGGTGTGTATCTCATGAAAATCAAAGGAAGATTAGTAGAAGAAAGGGACCTTGGGGTGGAAATCTGGGAGGGAGAGGGGAAGTGCTCGGGAATTATATTTGGCAAATTATACTATTATATTGTGTGTATGTACAAATATATAACAACAAATCCCACCATTATGTACAACTATAATGCACAATTTAAAATGTGGAAAGAGAAATAAATAAATAAAGTTTATGGGGAGAAAAGAGTGAAATGTTTATGCTTTTAGATACACATCTGCCCAACACTTTATGGCAGACCAGCCCACAAGTCTCTTTTTTGGGGTCTATGGTAGAACTGCAGTTCCTATCCCTTTTAAGTCAAGCATGGCCATATGGCCGGCTTTGTTCAATAAAATATGGGCAGAAACAAATAAAATATGGCCATGCCAAGTGGAAACTTTAAGAGCTAATATGCCTTCTGCTCATGTCAAGGTGACATTTCCATCAGCTTGGACCCAAGAGACAACAGTGAGCAAAGCCTCTCATTGGTGTCCTTTGTAACATGAGCAGCTGTTTGAGGCCACTGAGATTTCGGAGTTGTTTGTTATCCCAGAAGAACTCATCCTACCTTATTTGCATGGTTTCAAACTTTTTAAAAAATTTTTTAAAAATATTTATTTTTTAGTTGTAGTTGAACCAGTACCTTTATTTAATTTATTTATTTTTATGTGGTTCTGAGGATCGAAACCAGGGCCTTGCACATGCTAGGCGAGTGTTCTACTGCTGAGCCACAACCCCAGCCCTCTTTTTCTTTTCTTTTAAAGAAATGTGACATCTAAAAAAACCTCAGCTATAAAAATAACATTGTGTTTCTTTTTTCCTCCACATCCTCTTCATCATTTATTATTATTTGTATTCTTGATGACTGCCATTCTGACTGTTGAAATAAAATTTCAGTGTATTTTTATTACTAGTTCATAAGATATTTCCAAAGCTACCTACAGCTAGCAGGTTATGAACTGTTTTGTAGCATCTCTGGAGCTCAGGCTATTGTAAGTCTTAAGGAAAACTTCTTAGCCTAGGAGACTCTTCAGTACCATGTCAGTTAACTTGAACCATTGAAGTGGGACCCCCTTTCTCCACAGAAAATCCCTCTTCACCATGGCTAATTTTAGGACTGTCAGCAAAAGAGTCCATTGTAGATAAACTTCCTATTTTCATGTCACCCTGTTTACTTGGCCACTGAAGATACTAGCACTCCAGGTGCTGGACACCCCCTTACTAGTTTTTCACAAACATATCCAGTATAGTACTTTGAAGAAATGAGCAAAGAAGGCCTCTGGCCTTGAGCTGGGCTTCACAGAGATGTCTACATTTTTAAGATAAGTTACAAATGGGCCCATGGTAACAGCTGGCAGGGGGAGGAAAGAAAGGGGAGATGAAGCTCTCCCCTTCTCAGGTGTTGTCCTTGAAGAGTTAACTTGCCCAGAACAGTGAAAGAAAAAGCTGCTTTTATGTGAACTTCTGCAGACTGTGAACTTCTGAGCCCCTCCCCTTACACACTGGGTATAAAACTCTGAAACTCCCTGAACTTGAGGTTCAGGGGATTGATTGATTACAGCAAAGGCTGTATCCTCTGAACCTGGCTGCAGCCAAATAAAACTGTTTCCTGCTATCTTCAGTGCCTTGCCTCGTTTGTCCCTACTACACCATAAGCCACCAAATGTTTGCAGAACTTAAAGAAAACCAACCCTAAACATCCAGTATGTTAGAATGGTAAAGTTACTATTAGATTATGGTCATCAGAAAGCAAACATGTTGTTTTCTGCTTTCAGAGTTTTTTTTTTTTTTGTTTTTTTTTTTAAAAGCAGCTACATGTGAAAAATGATGGATGTTATAGGCATATGCAGTAAAACAAAGCTGAGCAGTTCCTAAAGATCACCTTTAATACTAATCACATTACTAAGCAACAATTCTTTTGTCCATGGCTCCTTTATACTCAGTGCAGAAATTTAGAGCATATAAGAATACCACAAATTTTGCTAAGGTATGAGGATAATATAGATATAGTTTGAAGAGATAGAAAACAGGCAAGAATGAAGCAAGGAAAAATTGAGAAATAATATAAGCGATCAAGATACAAAGAAAAACAAGGTTTAAACAGAAGAGATCCAGAAAATGAAGAGTATGCTTTCAAGAGCAAATGTATGAAGTAAAATGCAATGCAAATGATTGACTCATAGGATTGATCAGTTATGGAACATGTTGAAGCCTGATAATGTTATATGTATATGTATGTATGTATATGTGTACACATATGTACACACACACACACATCACCAGTCTCCAGTACAGTGTTTTGCTGTTCTTCCTTTTTTTGTCTTTCTGTCCAAAGACATACAAAATTGTTTTCCTGTCAATTTCCTTGACCTAAAGGCCATCCATAAGTGTAAAGCAAAATTTTATTTGAAATGAAACTAAAAAGGGAAATCTTTTTCTGAAGCTTTGCTGTAACATGGAAATAATTCTTACTTCCCAAACTCTCATTCTCCCAATAGGATTACTTACTTCATTACCAGGGAAGGGAAGGGGTTTCCTCTCTCAGATCTGCTAAAAGCCCACCTACTAGGCAAGCAATCATGGTCTGACCCATCCACCAAGCCAATGGTTCAAATTCTTCTTTCCATCCTAAGCTCCTTGGCAGCATCATCCACTTAATAAACACAGTTGAGCATCCACTACATCCTAGGCAATGAGCTGGCCACTGTGCTGTCTGACCTTCCATTCCAAAAAAGCCAAACTCTCGGAGTATTATAAAAGACACAAGCCATTATAGGCTCATCTCCAGCCATTGTTATAACCCCCCTCCTCCAAATAATATGTTAAAGTTGTAACCTGGCACCTCACAATGGGACTCTATTTGAAATAGGGTCATATGAATTTAATTAGTTAAGATGAGGATGGAGTACGATAATGGAGTACGATAGGTCCCTGGTCCAACATGACTGGCAACTTATAAAAGGAGTCATGTGGAGACGCAGGGAGAGCACCATGTGAAGATGGAGACAGAGACTAGAGCCAAGGAACAGCAAAGATTGCCAGCTGTCAACAGAAGCTAAGAGAGAGGCCCACGGCAGATTTTCCCCCAGATCCCTTGAAAGGAACCAACCCTGCTGACAACTTGATTTTGAACTTCTAGTGCTCAGAACTAAAAGGAATACATTTCTATAGTTTTGAGTCGCACAGTTTACATGCTTTGTTACAGAAGTACTAAGAAGTTAATATACCTATCCATTCCACATACCTGTATAAAATAGAAAAGAATTATTCAGGAAAAAATGTTTCTTCACATAAACTAATATTCCTTAACTTTAGAGGTTATCAGAGGGATCAAAGACAAAAATTAAGTGAAGTCTAAAAAAAAAACTTGCAAAATGTTATCACCTTTTTCTGTGGTGGCACATTGATGACACTAAAAATATCCTCCTCTGATTCAAAGAATTACTTTATCTCATTTGTATTTCACTATTGATTTTGTAACAATAGGTAGAATGAGCAGCAAATCTGATAAATGGATTCCTGAAACGTGATTTGTTGTAACAAAAGGCACAATAAATGTCTCAAGTATTGGAGTGCCATCTCCCACTGCAATTAGCCTCATACAATAATCTATATTTAAAATATAATTAATGATGTTGACGGGGCTTGAAGGAAGGGGGAATAGGGAGTTGCTTTTTTATGGACCCAGAATTTCAGTTTGTCAGAATTAAAAAAGGTATGGATAAATGCTGGTGATGGCTGAACAACATAAATGTGTTTAATGTGACAAACTGTACATTTAAAAACAGTTAAGATGGTAAATTTTGTCATGTGTATTTTACCATTTAAAAAATTTAAAGCTTAAAAAGTAAGCATGCTGGAAACATAATTGTATTAGTCCATCTTTCATTACTATGATGAAAAAACCTGAGGCTAAGGTAAAGAAATACCTGAGGCTGAAAAAAAAAGGTTTATTTAGCCCAGTTTTGGAGGCTGAAATTGCAAACAGCATGGTTCTGGCTGGCCCTGGTGAGGCCTGATGCTGATAAAAAGGGTTTATTTATCTTACAATTTTAGAGATTGAAATTCCAAACAGCATGGTGCAAGCTCTGGTGAGGGTGGGCATCACCTCATGGTGGATGGCACCACAGTGGCAGATGCACGTGTAGGAGGGAGAGATCATATGGCCAGATCAGAAGCCAGAGACTGGCTCAGGGGTCAGGCTCAGGCTTCCATAACACCTTGCTCTTGCAAGAACTAACTCAGGGTTCCCACAAGAACTACCTTAATCCCCTCTGAGGGAAGCACTCCCAGTGGCTTAAGAATCTCCACTAGGTCCCACCTCTTAAAGATCCTACCACCAATCAATATCACCACCCTGGGACCTCGCTCCTGATATATAACTAATGCTTTATCACCACATTTGAGAACATATCATTATGTTTACAAATTAATTCCCATTTTTCCCCACTGGGATTGGAGAGTAGCAAGTATGTTATTAAAAATACCTCCCCCATATTAATCAGAGCATTTTGAGTTATGGGGCCAGAGGAAAAGAAGGACTGCAATTATCCAGGAATAGGAAGGTAATGACTGAACTAGTGGATTGGGAGGATATCACCAGAAGTGGGTCTTTCTCCAGTTCTGTATCCTACCTCTCAGCTTCCACCTGGGCTGAACTGCCCTCAGGCCAGCCCATTCCTGCAGTGGCCTCTGCAGCTCCAATTGCACTGGGTTGGCCAGTAATCTCAGCATCCCCGGCCAAAGCCCTGAACTTAAGAGCCTAACCTAGATCTCGTGGTCACCCCAAATCCAAAAACAGCATGGGAGTGAGCGAGCCCAGGCTCACAAAAGCAGATCCTTGGGACCTGGTCTTCCCCTACCACAAGAAAAGATGTGCTATTCCTTAAAACAGGAAATAAAGACTGACTAGGCAAAAACAACAGACATTCCCTGCATGAACCAACCAGATGCCCTCTAAAATTGAATGTGGGATAATTACATTTGTAAAACATTGTAGAAAACAGCTTCTATACCCTCCAGCAACTTAAAGTCTCACTAGCTGATAATAAGTACAGATATGTCCAACTATCTCAGACTGGAGAAAACCCAGGTAAAAATTAGGAAAAATTAACCAATGGTTAAATCAAAATGGGTATGTTTTTAACCCAGTCTGCAGGTCACAGTAGCTAAGGTGAGTGAGCAGAGTGGTCTTCCACTCCCCAATCCACCAGAGGACTTCAACACAGGGAGAGGGTAGGAGTGAAGCCCATTAAGCAAAGATAATCATGTTAAGAAAATAAACAGGTAACAACACAACTAACCACAAGCGGTAGAAGTCCCAGTGACTCCAAGGAGGGCTCTCTTTATGGAAAGCATGCAGTCAGAACCAGAGTTCTTCAAACTGGGGGACGTGGACCTCTGAACTCATAGAGAAGCAGATAAGGTTTTCCATCAGCTACAGTGGCATGGATAATTTAAAGAGAATGGATTTTCAGAGCATCCCCTTTCATACACTCTTTCCTAAAGGTCCTCCTGGGATCTTGGGGGTCAGGTGCACCTGCTCCCACGACCTCCCTTTCACATGCACCCTCCCTTCTCATTGAGGAGAAAGACAGCCTGCGTGAACTACAATTCCACCAGGTGCTGAGGTGCTGAGTAGCTGAAGACTGCAAAGACTGGATTGTTTTATAAACCCAGTGATTTCCAATTCTCTGCTGTAAACAAAATTGAAAGTAGAAAAGAATTCAGTTGTCAGATGACAGATAACCAAATATAATTTTTATATGATTTTTGGCATATAATTCAGAAGGAATACAAAAAATGGAGTAACAGTTCTACAAGAAAATTCCTTTCATTCCCATCTGTTATTTTTTATGTGAACAAAGTTTCCCCTATTCTATTTATAATGCTGAAAATAGCAACAGAATTGATGTTAAACCCTTTCTCAGTAGTGATAATAGTAAACCTTCTAGCAACAGTAATGGCTTAATTCATCCACAGATAAACTAATTTTTTAAAGATGTTGCCTCATTCATATTATTAAGAGATGTACTTCCTATAAAATTTTATTTTATTTTTTATGTTTAATAATTATCTATAAAATTTGTAACATTTATGATATTTTGATTAATTTGTACTGGTAATAATATTGACTCAAACTAGAAAATATTTTAAGATATTTAAAGTGTTAGGTCACAGAAAACAAAAATAAATTTTAATTTTAATTTATGTTTATATGTATATGTATGTTTTAATGCAGCAAATTATACTAGGATGATCAATAAAAGACTCTCAGGCAAAAAAGTACATTTTATTTGCTGAGGGCCATTACCAAGTAGGAAATTTCCTTGCCAGCGTACCCCATGTTAATTTCGCTGTTGACATTGCATGTTAGGTGACCCTGCCCAAGGACGAGGGTGGATCCAGGATTAGGGTGTATCCTGCAGTTTGAGGAAGTATCCCAGTCCTTGGGTTTAGGGCGTTCCCGGTTTAAGACAAGTTTAAGGCGTTCCCAGTTTAAGACCTTGGATTTTAGGGAAGTTCGATGTTGAGGATTATTGCTGCTGGAATTAGGGCGTTCCTGCTGCCTAAGCTCCTGTTGAACTCTCGTGAGATTCAGAGAGCATTTTGGGAAACAAGCCTCGTGGAGTAGGTGAATTGGGTGGCAGCAGAACTGGGATTGCCCCAGAACGTGTGTGGAGGCCGGTGTGAGTTCGGGAATAAAGAATTGCTGTTTGAATCTACAAAGCTGTGTGGTGGCTCGTGATTCTGTGCCCAGCCAAGACTGCGGCATTTATTAGGATAAAATCTTCCGTGAGAAATGAAATGGAATTAATTATAAGATAAAGAACAAAGAGGAACCAAAATTTCTACCCATTAATGAACATAAATTTCCACTCTTGGGGCTTCTTAATCTTTGTGAGGCTACAGTTTCTCAGAGCCACTAAATAAGAATACTAAGAGCATTTTTATCATAATCAAATACCAACCCTGTCTAATTTGAACTGCAGGTCACTTAAACTGAACTACTGGGCATCTCCATTCCTCAGGCACATATTTGAGACAATATCTTGGCTTCTTTCCAACATGAGTTACATTCATTTTATGTGGACTTGTCTTGTTTAATTTTAATGTAAATTTTTATTTCTAAATCTTTGTAGAAGTAAGAGGGTGAGGATCTCATTCTTGTGTATTATCTATAAAATATGTATAATTATGATAGGGACACAGAAGAAAATTGAGCCATATTAATTAGTCAAAATAAGGGTGAGTTAAAAACCACTCACACCACTCTCCACAGACCACAGCTACTCAACAGACAATCGGCTAAGAGGGAAGCTAGATTGATTTGCAGGACATTTATTGAGCACCATTGGATGCACTATATCATGTCAGGATTATGCTAAGGAAAGATAAAGCAGATTCTGCGATTGAGACCTCTCATGGATACAGTAATTCTAATTCAGAGAATACATGCACAATCAAGGAATAAAAGAGGGTTACAGAAGCACTGTGGTGGGAATGAAGGACATCCTTCACAGAGGAGGCATTTTGTCTCTATCTTGAAAGAAGAGTAGAAATGTACTAGGAGGAGATAAGGAATAGCCATTCAATGATGGAGATAAAAATGTTGAGAGAGCTGTCTGGAGACCGCAAAGACACTGCTTCTTCAGACAGTGATAAAAAGTTCAGAGTTTCTAGAATATAGGGTTTAGGTGGCGGAGGGTGGAAAAAGTGAGGAAAGTCTGGAGTTTTACCAACCTGCCATGGAAAAGTGTGATTAGGATTTCATGCTGACTGGACCTGTGGGTGAGCAGGAAATAGGCAGCTTCTATCCTAGACACTTGGAGAAGACACTTGAGGGCAAGAGGGTAGCATGCCAAATACAAAAATTTGAGAGCCTACCATTACATGGAATTTTCTAGGAGCCAGAGGTCGGGGCCATGTCACGATGCTCTTGGGTAAGGATAGATTCCAAGAGTAAGGATGGTTTGCAGAGCACATGGCCCCTTTTTATTAATGAGCTAAAAAGCAGAACTCCTCATGGTATTAGAATGTGTAGGAGGCAACACAACTATTTGCGATTGACCCATACTGAAAGAGAAAGGACTCTGTGACAGGTTCAGGCTGCTATAAAAGAGGTTCTGCCATTTTGGCAGTCTAGCAAAATCCAAGTGCATGCCCTGCTGATCAAAGTGCCTGTGACAGATAGGAATGGCTGCATGGAACCGTTGCTGCATGGAACCGTTGCTGCCTCCTCAGTTCGGACCTCCAGGATTTTGGAGTAGAGCTATGCCATTCCCTGCAGGTAACTCCTTTTGAGACAGTTCTGGTTTGCCATGGAGCCCTGGTAGAGACTGAACTATTCAAATTGAGATGTTCATCCATGTGCTCCTGCTGTTGGCTGACCCACCAAGCCAGAGTTGGGTGTACACAGCAGCACTCCATCATCCAGTGGGATATCTAGTGGGGCCTGAAGACACAATGAGTCCTGGGAGCAAGTGACTCAGATGCCCATGGCTCTTATTCTTGTTCTAATGCTTCTTCTCTCCGCCCATGCCAACAGCCAATGGGAAACAGTAAAGTCATAGATACAATGATCCTGATCGGTTGCAGAAATGAGAACTATAGTAGCAATGGCTATGTCTTCCTTACTTTAACAGGCATATGTTTGTGTAGATTAACCAGCTCATGCCTTTTTTTCCTATTAACATAATAATCACTGACCTTAAATTCCAGGATTTTAGTTACAAAGCATCAAAGAGTGGCTCATCTCACTTGCTGGGAAGAGGAATGGACATAACTCCAATATGAGTAATGAGGCACTTTGTGTTTTCAGTTATTTAAAAAGTAGATGCATCACATTAAGTGGGGGCATGTTTTTGCTCTTGTCTTTATTTGTAGGAGCAGACAAGAGTGACCCCAGGCCCACCATCAGACAAACTCCCAGAGGCTATAACTATGCAGAAGAAATGGATTTCCACAGACTTCTCCAGACTTCCCTTTTCATGGTCCACTTCAGCAGAATGTTCTCAGCTTCTAAGATTTTCCTGCATTCTCTGCCTTAATTTTGCCATGCCAGTGCTTCAGCAGAAGTGATTGATGATCTGATGCCACAAATCCACCATTCCAGACTTTCACTTCCCCAAATGCTCCTGCAATTGTGTAAGATCTAATTTCTATAGTGAATCTCCTGTCCCATAACATGCAATGTATCTGCTTCCCCGATTGAACCCTGATTGATACAGGGATATCTGAGCCACGGCCTGAAGCAGGTAAGGGGGTGGTCGTGAGGCTACCTTGAAAAGAATGTTCTGAGCAAAGGAAACAGGTACAAAGCCCTGACGCAGAAACATGACTGAGGAAGCTGTTATATTGGGACTAGAATGCAGGGGACATATACAGACAGAGCAGGAAGATGGATTAAAAGTTTAATCCAATAATCCAGATCAGAGATGTTATTGACACGGTGAGATTACCAGCAGATTATCTTCATAGAAACAGGTACGTGTTTCTTGGTCTGGATTGGCCTGTCTGGCCTTCAGGGCTTGCTTCATCTGGCACAACTACTTGCAGACTTGCAGTTATTTGGGTTGCCTTGGCCCAGGATCTCTCTTAACATCACAGCAGACCAGGATACCCACTTCCCAGCAAAGGAGAAGTGGGAATGAGCTCAAGTCCAGCGGATCCACAGACTATGCCAAACCACAGCAGCCTGAAGCTCCTGGTCTGCGGGGCCATTCAAATAGCCCACCAAAGCCCCAGATGCAAAATCCACTGACTTCCCACCTCAAAGGAAGGCCAGTTCTGCTGCACTTCATGCTCCAGAGCTCTTCCCCTGAAGGCCAGGCCAAGGTCAGACATTACTGGGACCACAAGCTCCTCTTCTTTTTTTTTTAAATTTAATTTATTTTATTTTTTACACAAACAGAGCACAACTTTTCATTTCTTTGCTTGTACATGATGTAGTCACACTGTTCGTGCAATCATACCCATACATGGTGGTAATAATGTCCATCTTATTCACCATCTTCCTCTTCTTTTCTTCTTCTTCCTCTCCTCCTCTTCCTCCCCTCCTTCTCCTTCTCCTCCTTCTTCTTCCTTTCTCCTTCTTCCGTTCCTCCTCCTCTTCCTCCTCCTTATCTTTATCCTTCTCCTTCTCCTTCTCCTTCTTCTTCTTCTGATACTGGGGATTGAACCCAGGGGTGCTTGACCACTGAGCCACATCCTCAGCCCTTTTTATGTATTTACTTTTAGACAGGGTCTCACTAAGTTGCTTAGGGTCTTGCTAAATTGCTGAGACTGGCTTTGAACTTTCCATCCTCCTGCCTCAGCTTCCCAAGTTGCTGGGATTACAGGTGTGCACCACTACACCCAGCTCTGCTCTTCTTTAGAACCTGACCTAAGACAATCAACATCAGAAAATGCTCCTGAGAGGAGGATCATCCACAAACCTGCTGGCTAAAGGTCCTCAGAGAGGCTGAATTCCCGCTGGGGACAAAGGATCGGCCTTTACTGATTCTTCCCATCCGACAGTTTCTAGGAGCTGTGAATCCGTCTCGGTTTCTCAATCAGGGTGGGACTATATCACCATATTTTTTAAATATTTATTTTTTAGGTGTGGGGTGTGGCTCAGCAGTAGAGCACTTGATGCGCGTGCAAGACCCTGGGTTCGATCCTCAGAACCACATAAAAATAAATAAGTGGAATAAAGGTATTGTGTCCAACTACAACTAAAAAAAATTAAAAATCAAAAAATATTTATTTTTTAGAAGTAGTTGGACACAATACCTTTATTTTGTTTATTTATTTTTATGTGGTGCTGAGAATCGAACCCAGGGCCTCTCACATGCTAGACGAGCGCTCTATCACTGAGCCACAATCTCAACCCCTATATCACCATATTCTAGGGGCTGAACCCATATTCTCCTGGAGCAACAGATGTGCCAGAAAATTTGGGAGAAATATTTTATATTAGAAAAATGCATATCTATTATGAGGCAGAGTACAAAATGGGCAAAAAAGTTTTAGAAGAAACATAGAATCTCAAAAGGCATTTGTCTCCTGAGGCAGCAGTGGGGGCCTCCAGAGTTCAAGCTTCTGCTCGAAAGGGTCCTTACTTCAGTGGGAAAGCTGGGTGGGCATGGGCAGAGTTGGTGATGGCTGCTTTGAACAAGACAAGGAAATAGGCTCCATTCCAGAGCGCAAGCAAGAGGCAGAGTGGACATGGAGCAAGCCTGGATCTTCATGGTTCCATGCAACCAACCTATAATGTGTTCTAGCCTTTCTCCTTCTAATAACTATCATGCTCCAGGGCTTCCTACTTGCTAAACTTTAGATGAGCACAAGTGCCAGGAATACCACAGCACTCTGGGAGGTGAGCATATTTTTACATAGGGGAAAAGTGAGATCCAGAGGGGTGGAGTGACTTTGCTAAGGTATTTGGAAAATAAGCAGTTATCTTCCATCTTTTTCTCCAGTCTGTGTCTTCTTCATTTTGTGCTCACAGAATGTAGCACATACAAAAATAGAGAGATCCAGACACTTGGGATAAAATGTCACTGAAGTCAGAAAGAGCTGAAATCCCGCCTGAATTAGGACATTTCACTTCCCACCTCTTACCCTAGTGTTCACGCTATACTTCTGTTCTCCTGATTGCATGGTTTTCAATGGGATATTTTATTTTTGGTACTGGGGATTGAACTCAGGGGCAGTTGGTAACTGAGCCGCATCTCCACCCCTATTTTGTATTTTATGTAGAGACAGGGTCTCACTGAGTTGCTTAGTGCCTCACTTTTGCTGAGGCTGGCTTTGAACTCATGATCCTCCTGCTTCAGCCTCCTGAGATAATGGGATTACAGGCGTGCACCACTGCACCTGGCTCAACTGGATATTTTAAATAGTAAACTTTAACTTTTTTCTTTTACCGTGCTATGTGTATTTCTCTCTTATCACTTTTATATATATTTTGCCCTATGTGTAACCTCTTTGGCTTGGCATGCTACATAAAAACCAACCGATTGACCAATTGACAAATAAAAGATAATATCTGAGATACCAAAAATATCAAAGATGAGAACAAACAGGTTTCACAAGTATAGAAGTCATAAAGAATCTCTTTGTAAAGGATACATTTTATTTCTCTATGAAAAATTTACTATGGTCCATGTATATAGTTTGGCTTTAAAAAAAAGATTTAAATGCTATCTCAGTATCTCATAAATACAAGCTCAAAATCTATAACCCAGAACTTGTCAGGAGAAGAAATAAAGCTAACTTATCTCCCTCTCATCAATATTATCATTTAAAAAATTGCTTTGTACTTTCCTCCTACTTGGCAGGGTTTCTGGGCATAAATCTGGGAATATGAGGCTTATATAGCCAGACTCTAAAGATGATTTCTATTCCTTTCTGGTGTACATTTTATAATATCTGGCTCTTATATCAATTAATATTCATATTGACATATTTCCCCAGAGTATTCTCACTTGCATTTTGTGAGACGGAACTCTCATGGTTGCCTGCATCTCCATAGTTTACTCCAGTGGATACAGAACATTACTATTCACAGGTTAGCTAGTCAAAAATCCTTAGAAACTTTGTTGAAGCATATGGTTTCTGACATTGAACTTGACATGCACAGAGCACAATAGTTGCACACAATTAAAATCTTTTTTAAAACTCTATTATGTAAAAACATGGTCAAGGTCTTTTCCCTGCCTTTCTGACAAACACTCAACAATTTCAATACTTTTATCAGGTAATCATTTTACTGCTGACAATACAGATTGTTTTTAAACTTTTTTAAACTCTTTTAAACTTGGTGGGTTTTTTAATATGTAAACAACTTCTAATTCACCAGTTAAATGTTGCATGTAGTAGACATGTATTTAAGGCAAAACTTCTATGATCTCTTAGGTACCAAGGCATCATATAAGCCTAATAAATATATTAGATATTTGCAGGTAAATGAATGCAGTTGGAGAAGATAATGTTAAGTGAAGTTAGTCAATCCCCCACAAAAAACAAATGGCGAATGTTTTCTCTGATATAAGGTGACTGACTCAAAATAGGGTAGGGAGAGGGAGCATGGGAGGAATAGATGAACTCTAGATAGGGTAGAGGGGTGGGAGGGGAAGGGAGGGGGCAGGGGGTTAGCAACGATGGTGGAATGTGATGGACGTCATTATCCAAAGTACATGTATGAAGACATGAATTGGTGTCAACATACTTTATATACAAACATAGATATGAAAATTGTGTTCTATATGTGTAATAAGAATTGTGATGCATTCTGATGTCATGTATTTAAAAAATAAAAGCAATTAAAAATATATTAGAGGACTAGGGATGTGGCTCAAGTGGTAGTGAACTTGCCTAGCATGCATGAGGCCCTGGGTTCGATCCTCAGCACCACATAAAAATAAAATAAAGATATTGTGTCCACCTAAAACTAAAAAAAATTTTTTTAAAATATGTATTATATATATATAAGTATATATATTCTAATATGTATAAATATATATATTAGAAATCAAGCTGTAACAACGTGGCAGTTAACAGAATCACAAACCAAATATTTGTGCTGCAATTCCCTGCACTACCCTGGCAATCTTGGTCACCTAGAACACACAGTAGTGATAATGAAAGTGGTGATGAGGATTCAGTGGAAGTAAGAAAAACTGAAAGAAAGAAAGAAAGAAAGAACTGAAAAGAGAAAAATAAAAGCTAAAAGAAAAATATAAAAAATATAAACAAAGAAGGAAGAGAGAGAAGAAAAGAGAGAGGAGGAGAAGGAACGGAAAAATCCAGCCAACCAATAGTTTCTTTTAACCTCAGTCAGGTGTCCTTCTAAAGAGGGCAATAATGCAGGGAAATCAAAAGCAGTTTCTGAAAAAGTAGATTTCTCTATTTGGAAAAGTCAAAACCAGCTGTGTTGAAGACGGCTTCTACCGAAACATACCACACTGGATCTTCTATCTGAGGCCATTATCAAGGTGAAGTTCATGGCTGGACTTCTGAAAATGCAGGCTTAATGAAATCTAAAATGATTCATATGCTCTTTTCAACAGCCACATAAATAACCAAAAGGTATATGTCATAGTGGGTTTTGTCCTACTTTGGCTACTCGCTGGCATTAAAACTTTTGACAATTCATTTAACCATTCAGGACTCCATTTTTAACACACAGTGGCCAGCAGAACTGGGTTGGCATCTCAGAACTCTCTCTTATTACCTTGTGATATTTAGGGCAGTTACATAACTTTCATGAGCCGATTTCTTCAACTGTAAGATGTGAATAAGACATCAAAAGGTTGTTTGGAAGAAGCCAGGCCCCAAAAAGATGCATAATGTACAAATCCATTTACATAAAACTCTAGAAAACATTAACTAAACTATAGTGACAGAGGCAGATCATTAGTTGTTTGAGGGCCTAGGAAGCAGGGAGGGAGGGAGGAAAGAATTACAAAGGGAAGAGAGCAAACCTCTGAGTGGTGGCTATGTCTGTGATCCTAATTTGGTGATGGTTTCACAGGTATATACATATTTCAGGATTCATCAAGGTATACATTAAACAGTTTAAACATTAATTGTATATCAATTAGACTTTTTAAAAAAAGCAGGAAATTAAATGACATAGTATATGTAAAATAATTACACAGAATTTGACACAACTAGGCCTCTAGAAATAAAGGTTTCTCTCTCCTGCCCCACTTATGTCCCAGGACTGTTTAATATGATACTTTACTTCACCAACATCCATGAGGATCATAAAATTAAAACCTCTTTAGGAGGTTTTTGTAGCTTGATAAATCTTTTCAAAGACAACTATGGAACAATATGAAAATACTTCTGCAGCTTATTTAGAATATTATTCCTGTGACCTTCTTTCAGATCTTTATTAGAGCCATATTTTATGTTGTTGCACATATCTTATGCGCTGCGTTTCCACTCCATGGCTCATCATAAAATGTCTGCATGTTATTTTTCATTGACTCCTTCCTACCTGTTTCAGGGATAAGAATTCTAGACATATTTTGAAATCAGCATTGCCAAAATGTAATGACAGATTGACTTTGGGGCGTGAGACAAAGACGACTCAGGGATGATGCTGCAGTTTTTGGCCTGAGCAATTAGAAGTTTGATGAAGCTGACATTTCTGAGAAAGAAAGGCTGCCTAAAGGGCACGTTTGGAGGAGGTGATGAGGAATTGAGTTTTGAGAACAAGCTAGGTGTTAAATATTTAAATGACATTTCTATACTCTGTTGCATGTGACCCTGAAGTCTCTACTTGCTTAGCTAAGTGGTCAATGAGTAAAACTGGACAAAGATTTTCTTAATTGCCTGGAACCAAAAAATTCCCCAGTCTTTGCCAAAGGTCTCCGAGTGCATGTTGAGGTACAACATCAACACTTTGTCTTGACCTTCCCTATGTAGAACTCAAGATCAGCTCCAGCTTCTGAGAGCCTTCTCATGCTTTCCTGAGCATGTATTCAGCTGTAGACATGCACACGGCCTCTAGATTCCCAGGAATATGTCGGATGTTTAAAAAGCCCCTATGGACATCTCATTATTTAGCCTTTCTTTCTTTCTTTTTTTTTTTTTTGGTACTGGGGATTGAACTCAGGGGCACAGAGAGCAGAGAGTAGACACAGAGAACAGGCAGTAGACACAAGATCAGAGGGGAGGTCCAGCAGGAGATATACATTTGGGAACTTCCAGCATGAAGATGGTATTTAAAACCATGAGCTGGACAAGGTCTTCAAGGGCATACGCATAAATGCAGAACAGAAGATATTTGACCGTGGAGTCAAGGAAGCCCTGTCCTGTCTAAAGATCCTCGAGTTGAGGAAGCATCAGTAAAAGCTGCAGAAAATGTGTTAATGAGGAAGAAGAAAATATGAAGAGTGGGCTGTTCTGGAAGCCAAGTGAATGAAATCTTTATTAAATCAGGAGCAAATGCTGCTGATCATTCAGGTAAGGGAAGGGTAAAAGTGTACTCCTGAAATAAAGAGTGGCTGTATGAAGGATGCTATGAATAAGAGCTGATTCAAAAGGTTATAGTAAATAGAAATTTCTCCTAAGAAGAGGTGCAGATGGCCAATAAGCACATGGAAAGATGCTCAAAACGATTAGCCATCACAGAAATGCAAAAATGTACCTCACAAAGATATACCACTTCACACCCCTGAGGATGGCTAGAGTCAAAGGGAAAATAAAAGTCTGGGTGAGAATGAGGAGAAATCAGAACCCTCACACCCTGCTCCTGAAATGTGAAATAGTGTAGCATTTTTGAAAATAGTCTGTCAGTTCCTCAAAAAGTTAAACGTAGGGTTACCATGTGATCCAGCAATTCAACTCCCAGGAGTACACCTAAAAGAAATGAAAACATGTTCACACAAAACCTCATACATGAATGTCAGCAGCAACATTATTCATAATAACCATAAACGGGGTTGAGGTAGATATTCAGAAAAAAAATATATATATATGAAATATGGAAAAAATAAGAAATATAGTTCATACATAGAGGAAAAAGCAATCTACAGAAACTGTCCCAGAGGAATTCCAGATGTTGGACTTCCTAGACAAATCACTTTAAATCAGGCAATTTAAGTGTGGTTAAAGAACTAAAGGAAACCATTTCTAAAGAACTGATACACACACACACACACACACACACACACACACACATATATATATGAGTGAAGTCTCATGCAAAACAGAATATCAGTGATGAGATAGAAATTATAAAAATGAATAAATTTGGAGTTGGAAAGTACAATAACTAAAATGTGGCCTACCCTGGAAATCAGACTCTACGACCTTCTCCAGGGTTTGTAGTTATTGTTTGCTTAGTGACATTTCTGGACTAATTCGGTTGTGTGTGACCCTGAAGTCTCAACTTGCTTAGCTGAGTGGTCAATGAGTAACTGGACAAAGATTTTCTTAATTGCCTGGAACCAATAATTCCCCAGTCTTTGCCAAGGGTCACCGAGTGTATGTTGAGGTACAACAACAACACTTTGTCTTGACTGTCCCTATGTAGAACTCAAGATCAGCTTCTGAGAGCCTTCTCATGCTTTCCTGAGCATGTATACAGCCATAGACATGCACACGGCCTCTAAATTCCCAGGAATAAGTCAGACCTTTAAAAAGCCCCTATGGATATCTCATTTCTCAGCCTTTTTTTTTCTTTCCTTTCTTTTTTTGGTACTGGGGATTGAACCCTTTGGTACTTAACCACTGAGCCATATCCCTAGCCCTTTTTTATATTTTATTTAGAGAAGGCTTTCACTAAGTTGCTTAGGCTCTCACTAAGTTACTGAGACTAGTTTTGAACTTGCAATCCTCCTGCTTTAGCCTCAACAGCTGCTGGGATTACAAGCATGTGCCACCATACCCAGTTTAGCTTTTCTTTTTAATCTTCTTGGCTAGTCTATCAGTTGCTCCAACTGATATCCATTGTCCCAGTCAGTCACAACTTTATTATTTTGGTGCTGGGGATGGAATCAGGGGCCTTTCACATGCTCAGCACGTATTCTACCATTGAGCAACAAACCCAGATAGGTAGGCACAATTTTAAACACTCGTCCCATTAATATTTTGGATAAATACTCACTCCCCACCCCAGTGTGAGATCACTCAGTGATCTGTGGGTCAGTTCAAATAAAGACAAGTCTTTCAGGAGGTCTTGCACAAAGCCAGGAGTTTAGCTGTCTCATAAAGAAATAAATCTGGGAGATCCTTAGTCTGCCATTTCCTTAATGTCACCCAGCATTCCCTGTTTCATCTTCTAGGGAATACTTTGTGTAAAAAATGGAATGATCTTCTGTTGGAATGTTTGGAAAGATTGCCATAAAAGCATCTAAGTCCCAGTATTTCTTCACAGAAACATCTTTAATTACTATCTTATTTTCTTTCTCTGTGGAGGCTTTCTCTTTTTTTTCTAGCTCTTTGAAAATTTTCTATAAATTCTAATTTATTGGCATAAAATTACTTAGAGTATTTCTTTTTTTAATTTCAGGGTAAATGTTAATATGTTTCCATTTGACATTCCTAATATTTACTATTTGTGTATGATTTCCTTTTTTTAAATAAATTCAGCCAGATGATTATATATTTTACTAAACTTTAAAAAAATTCAACCTTTATTTATTGATCACCTCTATTATACTTTACTAGATCATCTATTTCTGCTCCTTATTTTCTACTTTCTTCTACTTACCTTTAGTTTATTTTGTTGTTCTTTTACTAACTTATTAGTAGAATCACTAATTTTCCATACTTCTTCTTTTCTAATATGGGCAATTAATATCATGAAAATTAATATGATGAATTAATGTTAATATTAATTATCAATATCATGCATTTCATTCAAATATTATTTACTATTTATAAATATTAATATTTAAACTTTTATTATTAATTCTGAAGATTTTCAAATCTCTCAACAAAAATTAAAAAATAGAATTACTATATGATTCAGCAATCCCATCACTGAGTACATATCCAAAGGAAATGAAATCTGTATATCAAGAGATATGTGCATGCCCACATTTATTGCAGCACTATTCACAATAGCTAAGAGATGGGGGGAAACCCTATATGTCCAACAACTGATGAATGGATAATGAAAATGTGCATTTACACAATGGCATACTATTTGGCCATAAAAAGAATAAAATCCTGGGCTGGGGTTGTGGCTCAATGGTAGATCGCTTGTCTACCATGGGTGAGGCACTGGGTTTGATTCTCAGCACCACATATAAATAAATAAAACAAAGGTCCACTGACAACTAAAAAAAAAAAATTAATTAAAAAAAGAATACGGGGGCGGCGGCTCAGCCCAGCCTGGCTCAGCCGCCCTCGGAGCCAGCGCCACCGCCACCATGTCTTAGGGGCCAGCGTGAGCGCCCTGCAGCGCCTGGTGGAGCAGCTCAAGCTGGAGGCCAACGTGGAGAGGATCAAGGTCTCTCAGGCTGCGGCAGAGCTTCAGCAGTACTGCATGCAGAATGCCTGTAAGGATGCTCTGCTGGTCGCAGTTCCAGCCGGAAGCAACCCCTTCCGAGAGCCCAGATCCTGCATTTTACTCTGAAGACTTGGAAGAAGTTTGTTGAGAAATTGCCTTCGAGCACAAAGTAATGAATGACTGACTCCAAGTCTCAAGAAAACACTTTAATTTAGCCAAATGACTGAGATATTTCAGACCTTTCCAGTGTCCTGATCTTACAGCCAAAATTCTACAGAGATTAATGATTTTCTACTCAAATAAGGAAACTGAGTGAAGAAATAGAATTGTTTTAAGTAATAATGTCTTGGTTCTCCTGAAGAAGTGCTTTGTATTAAGATAAAAACCTTACCACCAAATATACCAAAATACACCTCTTTAATAGTGAGTTACTGGTGTTGTTATACCTAGGATATCATGTATGTTTTATTAACTGGATGTTTACATTTTAGGAAGGAAAACACTTTTGTTTATTAAAATAATGGAGTATTTGTAATTTGTTGTTCCTAAGATTTTTATACTATAATAAAATTTGTTCTATCATAAATTTACAATTACTAAATGAAGACAAGAAAGTATAGAATTGTAGGGGAAGAATAGACTTTACTAATCAAATGATGCCTTGATTTTTTCTAAATAAGAAGATTGTTTTATTTAACACAAGAGGTGTTGTTTAGTAAACTTGTTTAGAAAGATTCATGTTATGATATATATTAAGTTGTCCCATTTTATGTATGAAGCAGATTTGATCTCTTTTTAAGTTCCTTTACTTTACAGTTGTGGTTGCACTTTTAAAAAGATACTACATTATTTCATGCCTTTAAAAAACTGTTTAAAGTAGGACCTACATACAGAACATTGCAAATGATTAAAAACAAAGTAATGTGAAAATATGATGACCTAAAAGAATTCTTCATGTCACAAGTGTTTGACTTTGATGATGTGCCTTTGATTTAATTTGGGATACTTTTAGAAGGATACTTCGTGTTTGTGATAATCTTTGAAGATCTTGGAAATAAATTCTGTTTAATTCATTAAAAAATGAAAAAAAGAATACAATCCTGCCATTGTGACAACACAGATGGAAATATTAAGTGAAATAGGCCAAGCACAGAAAGGCAAATAACGCATGATTTCAATCATATATGGAACCTAAAAAAGTCGACCTCATAGAGGTTGAGAATAGAACAGTGGTTATCAGAGGCTGGGGAGGGCAAGGAGGAGAGAGGGACTGGGAGATGTTAATCAGTGGGTACTAAGTTAGATGGGAGGAAGAAGCTCTGTATGCTATTCCACAATAAAATGACTACAGATAATGATAATATCCTATACATTTCAAAAATCTGGAAGAAAGGAGCATGAGATCACAATGATTTTTTTTCTAATTTCAGTGATGGGGTGGGGGTATAGCTCAGTGGCAGAATGCTTCCCTGGTATGCACAGGCCATGAGTGTGATCACACGCACATTCAATTATAACTTATACTTTGATCCATGATTTACTAAAAGGTGGGCATTTTAATTCCCAAAGTTAATTTTCTAAGTCTCTTATCTTCTTATTTTGGGTATTTAAATTAATTGTAGTGCAATTAGAAACACAGTCTACATAACATTGATTCCTTAAAATGAGTTGAGTCATGCCTAATGGTCAGGCATGTAATCAATATGTGTAGATGCTCTATATATGCTGGAGTGTTAGAGTCTGTAAACAAGTCAAGATGGCGCCTGGCAAAATGCCAGAGGGAGTGGTTTGTGAAGTAACGCCAGTGAGCCATTAAGTGTGGCGATTCCTTATTGGTTGACTGCTGTATCTAGTTTATGTTAATTAAGATAAGCTGTGTAGAATGTATAAATACCTCTGTTGTCCTACAATAAACAGCTCCCACTCCTGCTGTATCAATGTACACAAGTTGCTCGTCACCCACCCCCTGCATTTTCACATTGTTGGGTACAAAGCTTTATAGATGTCCATTAGAATAAGACTGTTAATTGTGGTATTCAATTCAAACATTTAAAAAAATCTTTTATATGTCAAGAATTCAATTGAGCTTGGAGAGGGAGGGAGGGGGGAGAGAGAGAGAGAGAGAGAACACACACCTGAGTGCTCAGCTCCCAGGAGTCAGAGCAGCAACAAACCAAAAATGAGAGTTGAGTCTTTAATAACTTCCTGTGGGGCTGGGGATGTGGCTCAAGCGGTAGCGCGCTCGACTGGCATGCCTGCGGCCCGGGTTCGATCCTCAGCACCACATACCAACAAAGATGTTGTGTCCGCCGAGAACTAAAAAATAAATATTAAAAATTCTCTCTCTCTCTCTCCCCTCTCTCACTCTTTCTTTAAAAAAAAAAAATAACTTCCTGTGATAATCAACATTCAGAGCCAACCTGGAGAAAGCACCAACTCCCCCTGCTCCATTTTCTCCACAGAACAGGTCACCAGTGGAGGGTCAGGAGGAACAGTACAAATGCAAGGATCCTCTTGCTCTCAACAAAAGATTCCAGCAATATTATGGCCCCTGGGGTTGGGGAGAGGGCAAGGGAGGATGGCTAGAGCTGGGAAAGTAATGAGAGTAGGTACAAATGTGTTCAAGGTTTTCCTCTTCTCCCCACATAAAGAGGACTAAGAGAGGTCCTCTCAGTCCTAAAGAGGACCTCTGCCCAAGGACTTAGATAAGAGGCCCAAGAAAGACGGTGCCAGGGCTCAAAATGCAAATATGCAGAGAACAAAACTGGCTGCGGAGCGTGAGTCCTTGATTATGACTCCTCTGAGAAGCTGCAGTGAGACAGTGGATTGATCCATTTTCCCCGTGGTCTTAATGTTTTTTTGTTTTATATATTTTAGTCTACTTAATTAAAAGCATACAATTTTAGAACTGTTATATCATCTTGGTGAATTTAAAAATATATCCATAATGATGCCCTCTTACTTGGATCATGCTTTTTTAAAACAACTATACCAGGTTTCTTCTGGTTAATATGGAAAAAAAATTTTTGTTTACTTTCAATCTTTCTATACCCTTATGCTTGAGGCATGTCTCAAAAATAGAACGTATCTAGGGGCTGGGGTTGTGGCTCAGTGGTAGAGTGCTCATCTAGCATGTGTGAGGCACAGAGTTTGAGCCTCAGCACCACATAAAAATATCATGCTAAGTGAAATAAGCCAATCCCCCCCCCCAAAAAAAAACCCAAAAGCTGAATGTTTTCTCTGATATGCGAATGCTAACTCACAATGGAGCAGGGGAGGTAGGGAAGAACAGAGTTACTTTGGATTGGGAGGTGGGGGGTAGTAAGGATAGTGGAATGAATTGGACATTGTTACCCTATGTACATATATAACAATACGACCAGTGTGATTCTACATCATGTACAGCCAGAAGAATGAGAAATTATACTCCATTATGTGTGATGTATCAAAGTGCATTCTATTGTTATGTATAACTAATTAAAGCAAATTTTTAAAAATCTAGGTTTTTAATTTGATAAAACACCTAAATTTAGTCCATTTATGTTTAGTATTTTTTATTGCACTTTTTCTACTATTTTGCCTTTTTATTCCTATTTGTCCTAGATTTTCAGTGCTTTTTTCCTCTGATTTATTTTTCCTTATTCTAGTTATCTCTAAATGTTCAAGATTATATATATTTTTAGGGGGGATAGTAGGGGATAGGAAAGGTAGCAGAATACAACAATTACTAATAGGGCATTATGTAAAATTGTGGATGTGTAACCGACGTGATTCTGCAATCTGCATTTGGGGTAAAATTGGGGGTTCATAACCCACTTCAATCTAATGTATGAAATATGATATGTCAAGAGCTTTGTAATGTTGTGAATAACCAATAAAAAAGATTATATATATTTTTATTAATTTTTATTGAAATACTACTGACTATTTTACATAACCAAGTCTAAAGTTAAACAATTTCTTAACCTTTGCCAGGAAAAGGACCTCTGAATAGTTTGACTTTCAACATGCTATGTTGCTATGCAAAATAGTTCTTTTTATTAATCTCATCCACAAATAATATTTATTTGGACTTACACATACGTATTATTTTTTATTAATCTCATCCACAAATAATATTTATTTGGACTTACACATACACTTCCATGAAATATTGTTTTAATTTTTTCCCTTCACCCATCTACTGGATCATTTCCTTCTTTAATTATAGTTAATTCAACTGTAGTTAATTGAAGAAAAAATAGGTTTAGAACTTTCTTTTATTCAGGTCTCTTGGTAGTAAACTCAGTCTGTTGGTGGTAAACTCAGTTCCTGTTTACATGTAAAAACACCTTAAGTGGTGCACACCTATAACCCCAGCTACTAGGGAGACTGAGACAGGAGGGATCATAAGTTAAAGGACAGCACCAGTAATGTAGCAAGACCCTTAGCAACTTAGTGGGACCCTGTCTCAAAACAAAAAATATAAAAGGACTGGGGATGTAGCTTAGTGGTAAAGCACCCTGGGTTCAAGCCCTAATACAAAAAAAAAAAAAAATCAGTCTTGTTTTGTAAGGATGGAAATTATTTTCCCTCAGCATTTTGGAGATGTCTTCTCACTGGCTTCTGGCTTCCTGGTTGTGGTGAGGAGACTGATGTCATTTTCATTTATACTTTCTTTATGGCTGATTCCAGAATCTTGGCTCATGGTACTCCGCAGTTTCACTGCTTGTCTCTAAACATAGATTCCTTTTTCACTTTTGAGATAGTAATTGTTTTTTATTTATTTATTTATTTGTTTGTTTGTTTATTTATTTATTTATTTTAGGTGTAGATGGACACAACACAATGCCTTTTTTTTTTTTTTAATGTGGTGCTGAGGATTGAACCCGGGTCCTGCCCATGCTAGGCGAGCGCTTTACTGCTGAGCCACAATCCCAGCCCATGTTTTTGTTTTTAATTTGTACTTTTTGAGATGTAAGGTGGACTTCCTTTTCTTTTCCCTTCTTGAGGTACAGTGTGCTTCCCGTTCTCCTCAAGTGATTGGCATGAGACTCAGTCCTGGCCGGCTAGATAGAAGGGCAATTTTTAAACAGCCAGGGCTTCTAGCAAAAGTTTGGCTAATAAACAGCAAAACAAAACCAAAAGACCTGGACATCTGCTTCTGAATGATGGCTGAGCCAGTGAGAGTTTTATATACTAGAAGGAATATGGGAAGAAATGAACCTGTCAGCTTCTTGAGGTGTTTGATTTATGGATTGAGTGGGGGGTTTCTGCCCATTCTATCGTGTGTGTGTGTGTGATTATTGTTGCTGCTGCTGTTGTTTTATTACTGTGGATTGAACCCATATGCACTTTACCACTGAGCCACATCACTGGTCCTTTTTTATTTATTAATTTGAGACAGGGTCTCACAAAGTTGCTTAGAGCCTTGATAATTTGCCAAGGCTGGCCTCAAACCTGAATCCTCCTGCCTCAGCTTCCAAAGTTGCTAGATTACAGGTGTGCACCACAGTGCCTGCCCTCTTGCTGTTTTAATTGCTTCATATTCTTAGGCTACTGAAGGCAAATATCCAGATAAGGTTAAGACCCTAGACATCCATATATTGATTTTTTTTTTTCACTCTGGAGATTCTGAAAAGTGCTTTGTTAGGCCTTTAAAACTCAGTAGTATACTTTAAAAAAAAATCTCCTTGGTATATTAATAGATGTTAAAAAAAATCCTTGGTTGCATATTCTGCTGATACTAACCTTGTTAAAAAAAAAACATGTAACAAACAATTCTGAAGCAATTTTCAAAAACCAATGTTAACTGATGAATCTTGTTTTTTTCTATCTTAGTGACATTAAAAAAGGGTCTAATGGGTGCTGGGGTTGTAGCATGTGTGAGGCACTGGGTTTGATTATCAGCACTGCATATAAATAAATGAACTAGATAAAGGTCCATGAACAACTAAAAATCTATATAAAAATCTTTTTTTTTTTAAAAAGGATCTAATGGGGGGCTGGGATTATGGCTCAGTGGTAGAGCGCTTGTCTGACAAGTGTGAGGCACTGGGTTCGATCCTCAGCACCACATAAAAATAAATTTAAAAAATAAAGGTATTGTGTCCATCTATAACTAAAAAAATATTTTTAAAGGAATAATTAATTTTAATTATTACAATAAAAGTAGTCTTATCTGTTTTTTCTATACATACATACTAAGAGAAAGTTTATAAAAGAGCACATTAAGAAATTAACAGCATTCTGCTGATATATATATATGAGAGAGAGAGAGAGAGAGAGAGAGAGAGAGAGAGAGAGAGAGATAGCAAATATTAACGATGAGCCTGGAACAGTGATGCATGCCTGTAATCCTGGTGATTCAGGAGGTTGAGACAGGAAGATTGCAAGTTTGAGGCTAGCCTCAGTAACTTAGTGAGGCTCTAAGCAACTATTTCAAAATAAAAATAAAAGTGTTTAAAAAGGGATCTGGGATATGGCTCAGTGGTATAGTGCCTCTGGGTTCAATTCCCTTATAGGCTCCCAAGAAAAAATTAATGGTGAAATATCAACAACATACTTATAATAAATGCTCAAAATATCTTATTGTACTATACCAACAGTAGTTGACCAAAACGTCAGAAAGAAACATGGATAAGGGGAGAACCACAGACTCAACCCACACCTTTATATAAATGATTCTAGATAGCTCTTGTTTGCTTCTGCTTGAGGCCTTGGTATTTTGGAATTGGTAGGGACCTCAGAATTCATCTAGTCCTGGGCTGGGGTTGTGGCTCAGTGGCAGAGCATTTGCCTTGCAAGTATGAGGCACTGGGTTGGATCCTCAGTACCACATGAAAATAAATAAAATAAAGGTATTGTGTCCATCTACAACTAAAATAATATTTTTTAAAAAAGAATTCATCTAGTCCTCATTTCACTCTTGACAAAATTGAGGTGTGAAGAAGTTAATTGACCTGCCTCTGTTCACACCACTGGTGGCTGATGGAGCCCACCAAAGCCCTCTTGTCTCCAGCTTTACAACTCCACAGGAATAAAGAAGCGACCACCAGGCAGGATATAGATTCCACTTGAACTGGGCGCACCTCTCAGTACCTAGTACCAGAGCTGTCCTGTTCCTCTACTGCCTCAGCCCTTTCTCTATACCTTGGGCTCATGTGATAGTTCGGTTTGGAATGTCCCCTACAGGCTCTTGTGCGAAAGCTCGGTCCCCAGCTGGTGGTGCTATTGGGAGGTGGTGGGAACTTCAGGAGCTGAGCCCCTTGGAGGAAGTAGGTCACTAGTGCATGTCCTTGAAGGGTAGGTCTTGTCCCCAACTCTTCCTGTTTTCTCTCTCAATCTCTCTGTGTAGTAGTTTATTTGAATTGTCAACTTGATTGGATTAAAAGATGCTGATGATGATGCTGGGTGTGTCAGTGAGGGTGTGTCTAGGAATGATTGGCATGTGGAAGAGCAAACTGAAATGGAGACCCTCCCTGAGCGTGGGTAGCACCGTCCAATAGGATGATGGCTTAGAAGGAATAAAAGTTGGAAGAACAAGACAGCAACAGCAGCAGCAGCAGATGCAAGCTTGATTCCTCTTGAACAGGTTCTTGATTGCTGCTGGGATCCTTTAAGGATATGGGACCTCCAGACTGGCTTCTTCACTCTTCCAAAGCAGAGTCCGACAGTGATTCCCCAGAAGCCTTTGGTCTTGGACTAGGGTAGTGCCATTGATCTCTTTTGCACTGGGCCTTCAGCCTCTTGCACTTTGCAGGTATTGGTTCTTCCAGCTCTCCAACCTGCAGACAGCCAATGCCAGCTATCCAGCTTCTGGTCACCTAAGCCAACCTGATAAATCCCCTTTTTATAATTATACTTCCTGTTGATTCCATTCCTCTGCAGAATCCTCACTAATGCACTCTGCTTCCTGGCCTCCAAGAGGCAAACAGCTGTGCTCTATGGTCCCCACCATGATGTCCTGCTTTACCAAAGGCCCAGCACAAAAGGGCCAAGTGACCATGGACTGAAACCTTTGAAGCCATAAGCCAAAATAAATCTTGCTTCCTTTAAGTTGATTTTCTCGAGTGTCTTGTTAGCAAAAGAAAGCTAACACAGAACATGAGACATTTTTCTTTCATGTACTCAGCACATTTTCATGGCCTGAGCACTCTCCTGCACAAAATCAATTAGGAAGAGCTTGATTCAAAAAAAAGATCTAGTGTTTCCCCTTTTGTAAAATGCACCTATTTTTCATGCTTTAAAAAAAGAGAAATGTAGGGGATGGGGTGTGGCTCAGTGGTGGAGAGCTTGCCTCGCAGGTGTGAGGCACTGGGTTGATCCTCAGCACCACATAAAAAATAAACACAGATGTTGTGTTCATCACTAAAAAAAATTAAAAAAATAAAAAAAGAGAAATGTACATTTAATGTACCCACCTCCTCCCCCATCAAAAGCATCTCTTAAATAAATAATTTATAATAATTTAAAATCAAACTTTTTTAAATCTAGGAAACATGTCTTTGTCTTAGGTCTGCCATCTGCCATCCCCACTTCCAACCCAGCCTAGCATAATGTCTGGTACATAGTGGGTGCTCAAAAAATACATGTTGGATAAATGTATGAAAATATGAAGTAAAGTGAAATTCAACTGGAACAGTCACTCTCTTCTCTCGCATTTATCTTTTTCTTCTAAATATATTTGTGACTACCCCCGGTCAATGAACCGCTTTTAGGAAACAGGAGGAAAAATTGACTTTACCATGGGAACTAAGTGCAGTAATTTCTTTGCATTATATATCATTTTTATTGGGCTATTTTTAAGTCTAAAATATCTGGATGTCAGAACCTTACTTCTGGGGAAACAGTATTGACTGAGGAATTGCCAAGTCAGTTTAAAAATACTGAGGAAGTACTCTGACAATGATTATTGTCAGGCTAATTATAAATTCTAAGGAGACTCTTAAATCTCAAGGTGAGTCATGCTTATCAGAGAGTGGGGTGACCTTCGGTGACCACAGACATTGCAGAAGCCATTTAAGTACTTTTTTCTCTGTAGCAGAGCTTAACCCATATTTCTAACAGCCATGATCAAGACTAGACAAAGTTCAGAAAGCAGGCCGGCAGAAGAGTTGAATGGACGCAGGCTCTGAAATCAGATGAAGCTGGTTTAAACCCTGACTTAGTCCCTTAGTAGCTATGTGAATTTAAGCAAGTTAAACAGCCTCTGTGAGCCTGAGCTTACTTATCTGAAAAAATCAAGATAGAAATATGGATATCAGAGATTGGTATGAGGATCCAGTGGAATAATATGTGCAACGTCTCTGCATAACTGAAAGGCAGGGTGCTTTTTCCTTCTTCATCTCTGTCCTGGAGTCACTTCCGACTTCAGCCAGAAGTACTCCCTCCTCTAAATATTGGGGGAGCATTGCTTTATATTGTGTCCTTATAAATACACTGCATATTCTACCCCTTCAACCAGTTAAAGCCAGAGCCCTTTGTTCTTTTTTTTAATATTTATTTTTTTTTAGTTTTTTTAGGTGGCCACAATATCTTTATTTTACATTTATGTGGTGCTGAGAATCGAACCCAGTGCCTCATGCATGCTATGCGAGCACGCTACCTCTGAGTCACATCCCCAGCCCCAGAGCCCTTTGTCTTTATAGCAGTTATCCTATTTTCAGGATTTGTGAGTGCTTCCTGTGATTTTTGCCATATCCATAAAGACCAATAATATTATTTACTTAGCATATTATAGACAGTTATGAAATATCTATGAAATCACAAACTTAATCATCTGTATACACATATATGAACATACAACTTTTGTGAAATGTATTCAATTAATTACTATGACCTGTTTGTGATTTACCTAAAATCATCCTATGTAGCATCCTAGTATGTATGTAGCATGTCAATATAGGAATCCAAATCTAGTTTAGGTATTTTGCAGCCCCCTATCCAGTGCAGGCTACTGAACCAAAGTCACTTGTGTGAATTTGGAGTGACAGAAAAAGACCACGCAGACATGGAATACCTTTTCCTATGAACTTCAGGGCGGAGCCCTGGCTCCTGGCCTCAGGCTCCCCCAGCTGGGGCAAGAGAAAGACACTAAAGGCTGACAGAGAGAGGGTGCGGGAAGCTCACATTCTGGAGCTGGCTTTTATTGGGGGAACGCTGTTTCTTAGAACCTTCTATCAGAAAAGGGGCAAGGGTTAGGATTACAAAGGAACAAGTGAGTGTAACTCAACCCCACTGGGGGATGCTTACTCCTGGAGCTACACCGCATTATCCCAGTGGAAGTAAAGTCCAAAGCACTGTGAGGTGCAATAATTGTTCAGTACCTCTTTGCTCAGGACTTCAGGTGTGCACACCCAGAGCGGTTCCCAATGGTATTTTAAGCAGAAATGCATATAATTAGGTATTTAAACAGCCACTGGAAGTACCAGGAGATTAAACTTGGATTTTTGAGATTGACTCCCATAACACTGCAGAACAGATCTGTTAAAGAAACCCCAATGTGAGATCACTCCAGGAGCTACTGAATAAAGGAACATACTGCTGTAGCTGCCATCTAAAGAGTTTGCCATGGCTATTGTCACCATCACAACTGTTCCCCAAATCATAAAAGCTTGTAAATGGCTCCAGTGTAACATCCAGCCCCCAACTCTGCAACAATCCCCTCTCACATCCAGAAAGTTGCTTTGGAGAAACCCTGGAACTCTGTGACCTTGCTTACCAGCAGCTCATTTTTCAAAATGGCAGGAAGATAGCTATTCCCCAACTGCCCTATCTCATGCCCATCTTCCAATTCTTATGTAATTGTATATAGTGGTGGAAACTGTTTTAGATCAGGAAGCTTAGCTGAAAGGAAGTCTGGGGAATGTGGTTTTTAGCTTTCTAACCTCGGAAATACGAGAATGCACACTGGAAAAACATTTGAGTTGAAATGTTCTGAGGCATCCACTACAGAACACAGGGAATACACCTTGTTCAGCCACTGCAGGGCACAACAAAAGATACATTTCAGAGTCCCGACGTTTCCCTAACCTCTCTCTGGCCAACCAGCACCATCTCAGGGGCTTCACTGGCCCCTGTTGAACTGGGGTGGTGTCTTTGTTGTCTTTTTATCTTAGCATTCTTTACTCAATTTTTCATTGTATTTGAGACCCACGTGAGCAGAAATTAACCAAAAGCTTTTAGTTTTTGTTTTTTTTTAACAATTTACATGCTCAGTTTTGATAAGCTTCATTATTCCCATCTCAGTTGCTAGTGATTGGAGAGACTCCTATTATCTTCATTGCCACTCTGGGTGTGCACACCTTTAAGAAGGAGGGACAGTGGGCATTCTGAATGACAATCCCATATAAAGTCCCACAGAAAAGTGAGCCATACAAATAATTTAGTCTTGAAAGACAAGATCTCACCAGTCCTGAGTCTAGATCCTCAGGCACTAAGTACTGGAACAACTACCTCTGATTCCTGCTCCGGCTATACCCTGAAATATGGAGATTGGTCTAGTCCACTGGACACATGGGAGACTTAATGCTACATTTCAAAATCTTAGCTAACATTATAAACTGCCACTTGTTTAAGTGACAAAGAATTAAAACTCACATATCCATTTTAGCAAAAACAAGGACTAGTATTTTGTCTTGAGTGACCAAAAGTGCAGGGAAGTCAACCTGAATGGTCTAGGAGAAGACCAAATGCTAGAGAAGGGAGGTTATCACCCAGCAGCAGACCACAAATTGGACTAAAGGGATGTGACCTGCTGGGTAGGTAAATCAGCTCTGCTGTCAGCCTCCTGGCATCTGAAGCACAGAATGCACAGTACTTCATCTTGCTAAGCTTGTCTCTCATCTGTGAATTGGAGAAGGTGATGTTACCATCCTCACAGCGTTGTTCTTGGAATTACCAGCGCCCAGAATGCAGCAAGTGTGCAGTCAGTGTTGCAGGACTTTCTTCCAGCAATGGCAGAATAAGGAAATCAACACATCTTCTCTCAATAAATAAATAAATACTGGACAAAATTACCAAAAAAAAAATGTCATTTTGGGCTTCTAAAACTCAACTAAAGGCAAAACACAAGTATGGAGCATGCATACACACACACACACACACACACACACACACACACACACACTTGGCTCTAGGCAGACCAGTGTGTCTGTAGCATTTTTTTGTATTCATTTTCAGGTGAGCTCTTAACCTCTACCCATGCTGGTCAGCACAGTAGTTTGACCAGGATGGAGCTGACCTTGAAGACCAGCAGCAGCCAAGGTAGATGACTTGATCTGGAGTGGAGGGCAGAAATTCTATGCTCAATGACCAGGAAAAGCCTTTGGCTCTCTGCTCTGAGGCTGCAGTCCCAGTTGGGGAGATCAGCAGACTGCCTAAAAAAATTTTCTAATGCTACTGGAAATAAGATTAGCATTGAAGGCTTAAATAAACTCTCATACTTAAGCGTCTTGTCACTTGTATACATGGAGTGGAGACCTAATAAGAGGGCCTAAATAATAATAAGAAGAAGAAGGGGGAGAAAGCCAAGGCAAACTTGAAAACTTCCCTAAGTTGGAATATACTCCTTAAACCAAACACAAATCCACTGGAAATTGTATGGGCTCTAGGTATTTGAGCATATCTCAATATTGGCTGATCACTATGCTATAAAACATAGGGTGATCTTTAGGAAGCCAGGCAACAAAGGAAAATAAATAAAAGGGGGTAAGTAGGGACCTGGAGACACAGCTCAGTGGTAAAGTATGTGCTTAACAACAGAGAAACCCTGGGTATCAATCCTTAGCATCACTAAAAAACCAAAACACCAAAACAAAAATCACAAGTTCAAAGCCAGCTTCAGCAAAAGCAAGCCTTGCTAAGCAACTCAGGGAGACCCTGTGTCTAAATAAAATAGGGCTGGAGATATGGCTCAGTTATCAAGTGCCCTAAATTCAATCACCAGTACCCATCCCTCCAAAAAAAAAAAAAAAAAAAAAACGGAAAGAAAGAAGGAACAGAAAACTACAAATTACAACTGATAAAAAAATTTTAAAAGCTCTACATAGAGAGGCAGAGCAAGATGGCAGGGAGTTTGGCCCTCCAATCAATGAAACATCAGTTTAACAAAACTACCTTCACAAGAATTAAAGAAACCATTTGAGATATCACAGTACCTGGTTTTAGCATAATAATAAGAAAAGACATATTGAAGAAGGTAGGCAGTGAGACGTTGCCTTTGTCACCCCTTCCCCAGCTCCAAGCAGTACACGTGGAGAGAGTCTGCTCATTTGGGACAGGGAGAGCGAATTAAGAGAAGTCTTAGGCTCTCCACAGTGAAACCCAGCACTAGGCAGAACCACATAGCCCCTCCACCACGACAGTACCTGTAGACAGAGTCTCTGGGTTTGCCTTAGCTTGGTGGCCAAGGAATGGTATCCACCGGACAGCACAGTGCAGAAGGAGGTTCCATCCACTGGGAATGGGATGTGAGCAAAGGACTCAGCCTTGAAAGTCAATGCCAGACCAATAAAATCCAGTGACAGGAAGATCCCAGCAACCCTGGTCCCCAGGTCAGTCCCTGCAGATGGAGCCTCTGACCCACCCCAGGGCCAGATGGAGCCCCAGGACCCTGGTGGGAAAGACTTTTATTCTGGCCAGCATCACCTGCAGCAGTCTGCAGTGGTCTTGGGACATTAGTGCACCAAAGGAGCGGATGGGCCATAGTGACATGGACCTCAGTCCTGCCCTCGTATGGCTGGTCTTGCAGGCTGTGGGCTTGGATGTGATCCAGCCTTGTGGCATTGGTGGTCACAGGATTGTCCACCCTATCTCTCCTCCAACCCCAGGCCACAGACAATAGTCCACTGGGGAGGTAAAGGAATGTAGACACAGGAATTGCTTTGGAGCCTGGGGCTTTCATGGTGAGCTAAAACAGATCAAGGAGCTCAAAAACAGGCCACCTGAAGAACACAAATGGAAGAGAAAAAAGAACAAAGTAGAATGAAGAAACCTTGTGGAAACTTTAGAGTAACATTAAAAGAGCAAATATTCAGATTATTGGGGTTCAACAGAGACTTGAGAAATCCAAAGGGGTAGAAAGATTTTTCAAAGGTACAATAACATAAAGCTTCCTCAACCTAGGGAAGGATGCAAATATCCAAATATGGTAAAGTCAAAAGCAGTCAGATTCTACTCAACCAAGTCTCCGTAAAACTTATTATTCTCAAGTTCTCAAAGGTTAAAGACAAAGAGAGGGTTCTCAATTCAGCAAGAGAAAAGAAAAAAAACAACACATAAAGGTGCTGCAATTCACTTGACAGCAGACTTCTGAGCTGAAACCTTTCAGGTCAAGAGAGAATGGTATCAGAATTCACAGCATTGAGGGAAACAACAACAAACCTGCTAAGAACACTGTATCTAAAAAAGCTAATTTTGAACAAGGAAGGAGAGATAAGACATTCCCAGGCAAACAGAAGCTAAGAGAATTCAACATTATCAGACCTGTCCTATAAAAAAATGTTCCAGGAGGTTTTGGAGTTTATCTCATTGGTAGATCAATTGCCTGGAGCATGTGAGGCCCTGGTTCAATCCTCAGCACTGCAAAACAAACAAACAAAAACAAATCCCAAAACAAACAACAACAACTACACTAAAGGGAATACTTAAGATGAAAGTGACTTTTTTTTTATGATTTGGATACCAAGAGTCACCCCAACTCCTGTGTTAATGCAGAAATGTTCAGAAGTGAAACTATAGGTAGGTGGGGCATGGCTGGAGGAGGTGGGTCACTCAGGTCGTGCCCTGGAAGGATTCATCTTTCTCGTGGTCCCTTCCCCTTTTCCTCTGCTTCCTGGCCACCATGAATGGAGCAGTGCTCCTCCATCATGCCCTCCCGCCATGATGTTCTACCTTCCCTCCTGCCCAGAGCAATGCAGCCAGCCCACTATGCACTAAGCTCCCGAAACCAGAAGCCAAAATGAACTTCTCCTCCTCTAAGTTGTTCTGATAGGGCATTTTGTTCACAGTGACAAAAGCTAACACACAAATGAATAAGGATAAAACACCACAGGGTATAAGTCACTCTGGTAACAGTAACTATACAGAGGAATTCAGAATGCTCTAGTATCCTAATCCTGGTAAACCATTCTTATTTTTTAAAAAACAAAACAATTAAAATCAGTAATAAGGGGCTGGGATTGGGGCTCAGAGAGAGAGCGCTCACCTCGCATGTGTGAGGCGCTGGGATCAATCCTCAGCACCATATAAAAATAAAATAAAGATATTGTGTCCACTTATAACTAAAAAATAAATAGTTAAAAAAATCAGTAATAGCTACATTAACAACTTAAGAGATAAGCAATATAAAATTATGTAAAATAGGTCATCAAACATTCAAAAAATGGGAAGAATGAAATACAGGTATAGAGATTTTTTTTTAAAGAGAGAGAGAGAGAATTTTAATACTTATTTTTTAGTTATCGACAACATCTTTGTATGTGGTGCTGAGGATCGAACCCAGGCTGCACGCATGCAAGGCGAGCACACTACCGCTTGAGCCACATCCCCAGCCCCAGGTACAGAGATTTTTATTGGCTTTGTGTGTGTGTGTGTGTGTGTGTGTGTGTTACTAGGGATTGAACCCAGGGGCACCTGTCACTGAGCTATATCACCAGATATATATATATATATATATATATATATATATATATATATATATTTAATTTGAGACAGAGTCTCATTAAGTTGCCAAGCTGGCCTCAAACTTGCAATCCTCCTACCTCAGCTCCCCAAGTCACTGGGATTACAGGCATGCACCACTGGGCCTAGCTTTTTATTAGTATTTTTAAAATTTTTCTTTTGTTGTTTCTTTTCCTATCTTTCCAATCAATGTCAAGTTGTTATCATTTCAAAATAGTTACAATCAAAAGATGTTTTTTGTAAGCATCACAGGAACAAGACAAGTCTTATAATAGACTCACCAAAGATAAAGAGCAGCAATCAGAACATTCTAGAAAGGAAATTACCAACCACAAAGGAAGGCTAAAGGAGAGGAAGAAAGAAAGAAAGGAACTACCAAAAAAGAAGAAGGAGGAAACAAGTAACAGAATGGTAATAGTAAGACTACCTATGGATAATTACCTTAAATGTAAATGGATTAAGCTCTCCAGTTAAAAGAGTAACTGACTGTATTTAAAAAAAGAAAAGACTGAACTGTATGCTGCTTACAAGAAATTCACTTCACCTCTCTAGACATTCAAAGACTAAAAGTGAAAGGTTGGAAAAAGATAGTCCATGCAGATGCAATCCAAAAGAAAGCAGGACTACTTGTGCATACATCAGATAAAACAGGCTTTAATCCAAAGGGGTGATAATGATAAAGAGGTTGATTCAGTAAGAGAAAATAATTACAGACTGCATATGCACCCAATATCAGCATACTCAAATTCAGCAAGTATTAATAATCAGAAAGGAGATGGACCCCAATAAGATAGTAGCAAGGTACCTTAACACCCTGCTTTCAGCAATGGACAGACAGACCATTCAGACAGAAAATCAACAAAGACACAGCTGAGTTAAACTGCAACCCAGACCAAATGGCCCTAACAGACAGTTACAGAACATTCCATCCAACAGCTGCAGAATGCACATTCTTCTCATCAGCACATGGAACATTCTCCAAGAGAGATCATATGGTAGACCACAAGACAAGTCTCAACAAGAAATTTTTAAAGTGAAATCATATCAGGTGCCTTCCAATCACAATGCACTAAAATTAGAAATTGATAACATGAATAACTTTGGAAATCATGTAAATACCTGAAAATTAAATAACATACTCCCAAATAATCAATGGACAAATGAAGAAATTAAGAAAATCAGAGAATTTCTTAAACAAATGATAACAGAAACACAACATCAAAACTTAGGGGGATACAGAAAAGCAATTCAAGAAGGAAGTTTAGCAATCAACATGAAAAAAAAAGTAGAAGGATCTCAAATAACCATTTCTGTATTTTAAGGAACTGAAAAAAAAACAAGAACAATCAAAATATAAAATTAGAAGGAAGGAGCCCCGCCGGGTGCAGTGGCACATGCCTATAATCCCAGTGGCTCAGGAGGCTGAGGCAAGAGGATCAAGACTTCAAAGCCAACCTCAGCAACTTAGCGATGCCCTCAGCAACCCAGTGAGACCCTGTCTCTAAATAAAATATAAAAAAGGTCTGGGGATGTGGTTCAGTGGTTAAGCCACCCCTGGGTTCAATCCCTGGTACAAAAAAATAATTAGAAGGAAGGAAATAATAAAGAGCAGAGCAGAAATAAATGAAATAGTAACTTAAAAAATACAAAATACCAAGAAAAAGGAGTTTGTTTTTTGAAAAGGTAAACAAAATTGACAAGCCCTTAACTAGACTAATAATGAAAAACAAAGATTCAAATAAAATCAGAGATGAAAAAGGAAACATTACAACTGACACCACAGAAATATAACAGATCACGAGAGACAGATCATAAACAACTAGATGCCAACAAATTTGATAAACCAGAAGAAATGAGCAAATTCTTGGACACATATACTTTAACCAAGAACGAATCATAAAGCAATAGAAACCCTGAACAGACCAATAATGAACAACAAGATTAAAGAAGTAATAAAAAGTCTCCCATTAAAGCAACTAGATGGTTTCTGTATTAGTTAGCTTTGTGTCACTAAAATGAAATACCTGACGTGGGCTACTTATGAAGAAAAACAGGTTTGTTGAGCTCACAGTTTTAGAGGTTCAAAGTCCCAAATGGCACAGTGCAGGTTCTATGGTGAGGGCTGTCCCTTGTCTGCATCATCTCATGTCACAGACAACAATGGCAGGACCCTGTGTGGGAGCAAGCAAATGATTATATCTCAAACCAGGAACAGGGAAAGAGAATGGGAGAGCCTAGCCTTCCCCCTTGTTCCATTTTCTCATAAGAACCATCAAAGGAGGTGACAGGAGAACTACCAAGGGATCACAGGATAAATACATCGCACCCCCAATGACACAAGGACCTTCTACTGGGTCACTTCCCAAAGGCTGGACCATATCCTAATATAATTACTTGGCACAATGGACCCTTGGGGGTGGGGCATCACCTAAACCATATCCAAACCATACCACTTTCACTGATGAATCCTACCAAACATTTAAAGCAAAATGAATTCTTCACAATTCCTTCCAAAAAATTAAAAAGGAGGGAATTTTTCTAAACTCATTCTATGAAGCCAGCATTACCTCGATATCAAAACTATACAAGGGCACAACGAAAAAGAAAGCTACACAGGCCAGAATCCCTGATGAACATAGATGCAAAAAATCCTCAACAGAATACTACCAAACCAAATCCAAGAGCACAGGAAAAAGTGGTATAATCATCATAATCAAGTAGGATTCATCCCAGGGATGAGCAGATGATTAAACATATGCAAATCAGTAAATGTGATACGCCACCTCAACGGAAAGAAACACAAAAGCCATATAATCATCGTAACAGATGCAGAAAAATCTTTTGATAAAATTCAACAATCCTTCATGATAAAAACTCTGAACAAATTAACTATAGAAGGAACTTTATTTAACATAATAAAGGCCATATGTAATGAATACATAGTTAATGGCATACCTAATGGGGGAAAAGTAGAAGCTTTCTAAGATCTGGACCAAATCAAGGATGCCTACTTTTATCACTTTTATTTAAATAGTGCTAGAAGTCCAATCCAAAGCAATTAGGCAATAGAAAATAAATAAATAAAGAGCTTCCAAGTTGGAAAGGAGGAATTCAAATTATCATTATTTGCAAAGGGCATGATACTATATGTAGAAAATTGCAGTAAATTCAGAACAAAACTGTTAGACCCAAAAATCAATTCAGCAAAGTTGCAGGACACAAAATCAACACCCAAAAAATCGGTAGCACTGCTATACACCAATAGTGAATTATCTGAAAAATAAATTTTAAAAAGTAGCACCATTTATGTTAACCACAAAAAAATACCTAGAAATAAATTTAACCAATGAGGTAGAAGATTGTTATGGTTTAGATGTGGTGTCCCCCCAAATCTCAGTGTAAGACAATGCAAGAGGGTTTGGAGGAGAAATCAATGGGTTATATAGCCTTAACCTAATCAGTGAATTAATCCCTGATGGGGTTAACTGAGTGGTGACTGGAAGCAGCTGAGTTGTGGCTGGAGAAAGTGGTTCATTGGGGGTGTTGTTATCAAGTATATACTCATATCTGGTGACTGCAGTCTCTCTCTGTTTCCTGATCACCATGTGAGCTGGTTCCCTCTGTCATACTCTTCCATCATAATGGAGTATATGGACTGAGACCTCTGAAACCATGAGCCCTTAAATAAAGTTTTCCTCTTAAAATTGTCCTGGTCAGTCTTTTAGTCACAGAAAAGAAAAATAGCTGACTAAAACAAGATAGTGGAAAATATATGCTGTATATTGCTAACACTAATGAACAAAATTGAGGAGGACACAAAGAAATGGAAAGACATACCATATTCATGGATTAGAATAATTAATATTGTTCAAATGTTCACACCATTTAAAGTCATCTAAAGACTTAATGCAATCCATATCAAAATACCAGTTTACATAACTAGAAAAAAAATTCCTAAAGTTCATATGGAACCTTAAGTCCTGAATAGCTGAAGCAATTTTGAACAAAAAGAATAAATCAGGAGGTATTTTATACTACCTGACTTACAAACATACTACAAATCTACATAATCAAAACAGCATGCTATTTCTTTAAAAAAAAAACACAAAGCAAAAAGTAGATTTATAGACTAACACAACAGAATAGAAAATGTACAAAGTAAACTCATGAATTTATAGCCACTGATCTTTGACGAAGGTACTGCTATGGTTTGGATAAGTGCCCCTGTTTTAGACATTGTCTATATCTCTCTGTGACCAAAACACCCAACAAGAACAACTTAGAGAGGGTAAAGTTTATTTGGGGCTCCCAAATTTCAGGGGTCTCAGTCCACAGATGGCCGTCTCTATTGTTTGTGCCCAAGGTGAGGTAGCACATCACGGCAAAAGAGCAGAGGAGGAAAGCTGCTCAGTTCATGGCAGGGTCAGAAAGGGGAGAGGGAGAGGAAGAGGAAGACGGAGAGGGAGGAGGAACAGGAAGAGCAGGAGGAACAAAGGGGCCACAGGAAAGATGTACCCATCCAGGGAATACCCCTAGTGACCTGACCCACCTCCTCCAGCCATGCCCCACATGCCTATAGTTACCACGCAGTTGATCCATTCAAACTAGGATGGACTGATTAGGTTACAGCTCTCATGACCCAATCATCTCCCTTCTGAATATTCCTGCATTAATAGGAGCTGGTGGGATATATTTCATATCCAAACTATAATATCCCCCAAGCCCCATTGTTAAAAGCATGGTTTCCTGCCTGCGGTGCAATTGGGAGGTGGCAGAACCTTAAAGAGGTGAGGCCTAATAAGAGATTTTCCAATCACTGGGGTCATGCTCTTGAAGGAAGTGTTGGGACTTTGGCCCTTTCTTGTCTGTCTCATACCTGGCCATGAGAAAAACAGGCCTCCTTTGCCATGTACCCTCACCATGGTATACTATGATGCCATAGGCCCAAAGCCACAGGGCCAACTGGTCATGGACTGAAAGGTCCACTGTGAACCAAAATAAACTTTTCCTCTTGTTCATTTGATTTATCTCAGGTATTTGTTAGTATAACAGAAAGCTGACTGGCATAGGTACTAAGAGCATACTGGGGAAAAGTCAGTCTCCTGAGCAAATGGCACTGGGAAATTGGATATCTACACAAAGAAAATGCAATTAGACCCCTAACTCTCACCATACAGAAAAATCAACTCTAAATCAATTAGTGACTTAGATGTAAGACCTGAAACTATTAAATTACAAAGAGAAAACTTCAGGGAAATGTTTCAGGACATTGGAATATGCAAGGATCTTCTGGATAAGACCCCAAACGCACATAAAACAAAACCAAAAATAGACAAATGGGATTATATGAAACAAGAAAGTTTCTGCCCAGCAAAGGAAACAATCATCAGTATGAAGAGGTGTTCTACAGAATGGGAGAAAATATTTGCAAACTACACACCCATTAAGGTATTAATGTCTACAACATATAAGAATTCAACTTTATAGCAAATGAATTACTTTAGAAATGGAAAACAGACTTAAATAGATATTTCTCAAGAGAAGACATACAAATGCCTAATACATATTTGAAAAGATGTTCAACATCACTAATCATTGGGGAAATGCAATTCAAAACCACAATAAGATCTCACTTCAGTGAGGACAACTATGATCAAAAGGACAGGATGTAGAGAAAAGGCAACCTTTACATACTGGTGGTGCAAACGTAAATCAGGATAGCCATTATGGAAAACAATATGGAGATTCCTCAACAATTTAAAAACAACTGCCATATGATCCAGCAATCCCACTTACAATTATATGTAAGGTAAATGAAATTAGTATGTCAAAAACACATTTGTACCTCCATGTTTATTTCTATTTCTTCCCCCTCTCCCTCCTCCTCACCTCTTCCTCTTCTTCTTCTTCCTCTTCTTTCTGGTACTAGAGATTGATCCCAGGGATGTTCTACCACTGAGCTACAGTCCTTTTATCTTTCTATTTTGAGACAGGGTTTCATTCACTTTAACAGGTTGGCCTTGAACTTATGATCCTCCTGCCTCAGCCCACTGAGTAGCTGGGATGACAGGCATCTGGCTTTTGTTTATTCTTTTTTTTTTTTTTTAGTTGTAGACAGACACAATTCATTTATTTATTTATTTTTATGAGGCGCTGATGAGTGAACCCAGTGCCTCACACATGCCAGGCAAGCACTCTACCCCTGAGCCACAAACCCAGCCCCTCTGTTTATTCTTTTTTTTGGGGGGGGGACCAGGGATTGAACTGAGGGACACTCAACCACTGAGCCACATCCCCAGCCCTATTTTGCATTTTATTTAGAGACAGGGTCTCACTGAGTTGCTTAGTGCCACACCATTGCTGAGGCTGGCTTTGAATTCTCGATACCTCTGCATCAGCCTCCGGAGCTGCTGGAATTATAGGAGTGCACCACCACGCCTGGCCTCAGTTTATTCTTAATAGCAAAGAAATAGAAACCACTGAAGTGTCTATCAATTGATGATAAAAAAAAGAAAATGTGGTTAATAAATGTCACTCATTAAAAAAAAAAAAGATGAAATCCTGTCATTTGCAACACATGGATAGAACAAAAAGACATTATGTTAAGTGAAATAAGCCAGGTGCAGAAAGACAAATATCATATGATCTCACTCATATGTGGAATCTAAAAAAATCTGACTTCATAGAAGTTGAGAGCAGAACAGTGGTTAACAGAGACTGAGGAGAGGAGGAAGAAGGCAGTGTTGAAGAAAGGTTGGTTAGTAGATATTAAGCTACAATTAGAGAAGAGAAATAATTTCAGGTGTACTATTGCATAGGAGAGTGACTCTAGATAATGATAAATGTAATAGATATGTATAAATATTTTTTAAGCTAGAAAAATGTGGTGTGGATGTGGGTGTGGGTCAGTTTGGTACTGGTGATTGATCCCAGCAGCACTTTGTCACTGAGAAACGCTCCAAGCCCTTTTTATTTTTTTAGAGACAGGTCTCACTAAGTTGCTTAGGGCTTGCCAAGTTGCTGAGGCTGGCCTTGAATTTGTGATCCTCCTGCCTCAGCCTCCAAGTGCCTGGGGTTACAGGCATGTGCCACCTCACCCAGCTGAAGAAATGTTTTTACAAAAAAGAAATGATAAATGTTTTGAGTAGATATTTTTACCCAGATTTGAACATTGAATACTTGTATCAAAACATCACACGGTATCTGGTAAATATTTATAGTTTTTACATTTTGATTTTAAAAATAAATAAGAATAAAAGTGAAAGAAAGAGCTAAATAAATGGAAGACATTCCATGTTTATGGTCAGGGAGAATTAATATGATCACTACAGGGAACTAATTTTCTGGGGTAATGGAAATATTTTTAAAAAGAGACATGATTATACAAATGTGTTACTCTTGTAGGGAGGGGAAGAATAGAAGTTCAGTGGATAAAACAAAGGTAAATGAAAAGAAGAGAGGGGACAGGAATAGGAATAGGAAAGACAGTGGAATGAATCTGACACAAATTTCCTATGTACACATATGAATACACCACAGTGAATCTCCACATGATATGCAATCACAAGACTGGGATCCTAATTAGAATAAGATATGGTTTGTATAAATATGTCAAAATATAGTCTACTGTCATATATATCTAAAAAGAATAAAAATTTTTAAAAAATATTACTCTACTAGAACACTGAATTATACACTCACATTTGTCAATTTTATGTCAATTCATAAGTTGAATTTTATCTCAATAAAGTGTGAAAAAATGTTACAAATTATCTGAAAAGATAATAATTTTAAATGGAACCCCATAAATGTTTAATAGCATAAAATTCATCCCTCAGCCTCAAATTACAGCCTTATGCATGCTCAGCTGCTTAGCAAGAGTTTGTATTATAATCTTGTTTAGGATTTAGAGTCTGAAAACACTACATATTTGCTTTATCAGCCCCTGTTTTGGTCATGGACTTAAATTCAGGTTTATGGTACCTGAAAAGAATTTTCAGGAGGGTGGGGCTGTGGAGAAACTTGCCCATCATAAAACAGAGAGAGGCCCGGGAGGGAGGGAAGGAAGGAGAGGGAGAGACAGAGAAGTGATTCTTAGAACTTCTGCAGGCCTTTTATAACCATTCAACACCATGAAGATAGTGGACTAGAAAGACATAAAGACCCCAAATCCTAGATAAGATTATTGGAAACAACCCTAGAACCACCAACTATTTCCAATTATTTGTCTTCCACGCGGCCTGCGTAGTGGTTTCATTAATGAGGTTCTGGCATTCAGTTAGTTAGAAGAGATCAAAATAAAACACACAGACAGTACCTTATTTTAATGCTAGGTCCAAGACGGCTTGCTTCTCTGTTTCCCTCCTCAAGCCGCTCAGCAGGGCAGCGAGGATTACTCTGGGCTAGCAGGAGAGAGAGAGAGCGAATACGCCGGGGAGTAGCCTTTTATTTGGGGGGACAAGAGATTCAGGGGAGAATTCCATCCAATGAAGGTTGAGGGGGGGGCTGCACTCCAAGGTCAGGGTCAGTGATTGGGTCTCCAGGGTCAGTGGTCACGCACACCCCCACACGGATGGGCTCTCTCATCAGGAAAGGGTCGGGATAACTCCGACACAGCCAGAGTGCCTCAGGCCCTTAACGGGAGTCACCCAATCACGTGTCAGAATGGCTCCCCACATATTTGGTTAAGTGAAACCATAAATGTCCCTGTAAGCCACTTTATTGGGGAATTTTGCCCTTTGCAGATGTAGTATAAGATAATAAAGGGATCAATAGTGCAGACTGCCTGTGGTCAAATTTTAGTTCTCATGATACAGGTAACTAACTATTCTGACCTTCATTTCTAAAAGGAAATATTAACTACCTACTTTGAAGGGTGTTATGATTAAAAGAGTTAATAGAACTGGGGCTTGGCTTCCATAAGTACTCAGTAAGTGCTAAAAGCATGCTCACTTATACAGAGAATTCACAAAAAGGTTGAACTGCTGCAATTATAAGGGCTTTCTTCTATAAACAAAGATTTTCCTCTGACTTCTGTTTGCCCTGTACTCTTAAGCAATCATAAAGATTATTCCCCTCCACCTTTGAATTTTTGAGTATACGTATCATGTGATTTCCCTTTGTAAACAAAAACGAAAAACCAAAAACTTTCACTTCTTCACATCATTTATTCCTAATTTCATTAACCATTCTTGTTGGTTATTTTGGTTTCCCTCTCTGTAAGCTCTCAGGGTCTCTTTTGAAGTGTACTCTTAAGAATTTTCAGCTGAAAAGTATTGAGTGTTTATTATATGCCAAATACTGGTCCTCACAATCCAGCTATACGCTAGTTAATGCAGGGGTGGAATTTCCTTCCTTGATTAGATCATGAGTATTTACAGGAGACTAGCCAAAAGATAGCAAATATCTGATTATCTTTCCATTTTTCTTTCTCATAGCAGACGTCACCAATCAATCACAGCATTTTTCTTTTTTCCTCTTGGGGGAGGGGCTCAGAAACCTTCTCATGGCACTCCAGGAAACTATAATGATTAAAATTAAATTGAATTTCTCACTTCTTTTTTAAAAAAATTATTTGTAATTATAGACGGACAGAAACAATGCTTTTATTTTATTTATTTTTATGTGGTGCTGAGGATCAAACCCAGTGCCTCATGCATGCTAGGCAAGCACTCTGCCACTGAGCTAAAGCCCCAGCTCAAATTTCTCACTTCTGCATTAGCTTTATATTATCATTATGACACCACCAAAATATTTGAATCTTTTCCTTATCTATCTCTCACAAACCATGTATTAAGCCTCATTAATATATGTTTAATTGATTTTTCAAAAAAATTTTACTTTTGATCTTTGTGTATTTAATTTCAAATAATTATAGTAAAAAAATGGTGTGATTTGTTTTTACTTGACACTTGTCCATATTACACATAAGTAACCATAGAATCAAGGAAAAAGTTAACATAAAGATCAACCATACTATAATTGACAGAGCTCTACACATATCCCTATTAAATTTTAACAGCTTTATTGAGATACAATAACCCATTTAAAAAATATTTTAGCATATTCACCAAGGTGTGTGACCCTCACCAAGATCTCTATTAAATTCCATCGTTCTATTTTTAACTCATTTTTCTAAATCTCGTAATTCTGACATTTAGATTGCTAATTCTCTCTTGCATGCATGTTCTCTCTCTCTCTCTCTCTCTCTCTCTCTCTCTCTCTCTCTCTCTCTTCTCTCTCTGCTCTAATAAAATGACACAGGATAGAGTTAAAATATTAACCCTGTTGGGTGGCTATCAGTTGTGATAACTCCATTCAGCAAAACATCATTTTTTCCCCCAAGAAGAATCAAATAAATAAGCTATGAAACCACCCTCACTGCAATACCAACCAACACAACCCTGGAAGCATGAGAAATACAGTAAGGACAGTGCCTGCTTGTCAACTCAGCTAGTAATCCCCAAAGAAAAGATGGTAAGTGCCAGCAGGCATGACTTGTTCTATATGCCTGAATCTTATTTTATCTTGAGTCACAAATCATGAGACCCAGAATTTGGCTAACAACTGTCATAAACTCTTCTGGTCTGCAGTTGCAGGATCAAATTACTTTTTTTTTTTTTTTTTTTTTTTAAGATTAGGATAAGATTTGTGTGTGTCCAATCTTTGGCATCTCCTTGTAAAGAGTGAGTTGTTTGATTCACTGCTCTGATGTTTCCTGTCACATAATAGGCCCTCAATATTGAATGAATAAATGAATGCCTTCAACAAAAATTTCTGATAGTGTCTTCATGACTGTTTTTATTACAAAGTGCAATAATTAGCAATTATTTAACTTTGGCCTCCCCATCAGCCCTTATCTTAAAGGTCACTTCCTTCAGGAAGCCTTTCTGAAACCTTCCACTAAGTAAGGCACTCCTGATCTCAGCTCCATTTCACAGGGATTCGTTACTGATAAAAGCTGCATGAGGAAAGTTTCTGTACTTATTTTCTGTGTTCATCTTTGTATCTCCAATTATAAGTTCCATGCCCAGCACATAGTAAACGCTAAATCGATATTTGTTAAATGAATGAATGAGTTGGGAACGTATTGCGACAGAGGCAAGAACTCCTTCGAAGTAGCCAGGTGTTCTTGTGCTACCTATTCACCTGTCTTGTGTTTTCTTAACAACTGAGGTATAATTTACATATAAAATTCACTCATTAACTTCTTGCTGATTTTTCTTCTCTTTCATTGTGTGTGGAAATCATCTTTCTGATGGTAAAAATGGAAAGAAAATAGAGGTTGAATGTTGTGGTATCTGAGAGCCAAATTTACCAGGGTGCATTTCCTGGCTTTATTTCTCAATTGAAACCTTAAGCAAATCAAAGCCCAGAGATTCTGATTTGTAAAATTGCACTAACAGGGTGTCCTCATTGGATCCTCTAAGCACTAAATGACACAAGTAAAGGATCCACTGAAGAGGAAATAACTCAAAAACTGTAGATTCCCTCCCTTCCTTGTCATGGTAACCTTGGACCTCATAAGCAGTAGGCCTATTCTTTCACCATCATCATTATTTTGTTCTGAGCATATTTTTTAAAACACCCAATCTTCTTGCTTCCCCAGTATTTCTGCAAGTCCCACTTCATTCTGCGATATAGGTTTCCTGGCAAAATTCTTACAGATTTGGGTCCTTCTCTTTATTCATTCTTGAGCATATTGTTTCTTTTTTTCCTTGATCTTTTGCATTTGCTGATTAAAAAGAAAAAAACCCACCTGAGATCACTAGAAAACTGGTTTCTTTAGTTGCCATTCCCTTTCTTCCTCATTGTGAGTATTGTGAACTCAGAATTTTATTTTTCAAAGCCTCCTGTTCTCCTAAGAGTGAACAGTTCCTTTTGCAGCCTCTTGTCTCAAAAGCATACCTATCTCTTCCTTGGATCTGCTACTTAAAGTCTCCAACTGCCTGCCTTCTCTGTGTCTTGTATTACCGCCACATCCCCGGGGTTTCTACCGATTCCCCATGATCAACCAATTCTTCCCTGGGAGTCACATTACATCAGCATTACTAATGCAATACCTATTATATACCTTTTTTTTTTTTAATTCTAGGCAATCAATTTAAAACGAACCTCGGTACTGGTAAAATTTAACATGGAGGATGGATTGTCTGAGGTTAAATGCAAACTCCTGCGAGATTTGGGGACATACGTTTATATTCATATTAAATATATACCTGTTGAATTTGTGCTTTTTCTCAATGCTTCAGAGACCCCGAGCTTTTGAGGGATTGGCATGGTAGAGAAGATGGGTTTCCAAAAATTTCGCCAAAACTTCAAGACTCCATTAAAAGGACTGCTCCATACACTCAAGGAACACCCACCAACAAAATCCATCTTCACAACCACTAGATTAGCTCACTGGCGAGTGAGACAGCAAGGTTTGGGGGCCCGACTATACCACTCTGTGCTGCGCATGGGGGGGTATGCTCCCATTTGCCTGCAACTAGACGTTTCCCCCTCGCTTGGTTTTGCCCCTGCTCCCCCTGCGCAGGCATCTACAGTGCGTCAGGCCGGTGCTTTATAGAGGCAGCCTGGGCGGCTCCGCTCGCTGTTTTTCTTCTCTGGGTTGTGCTTTTTTCCGCTGTTAGCGAAGATGCAGCTCAAACCGATGGAGATTAACCCTGAGGTGAGCGCCGAGTGCACCGTTGCCCGGGGGAGCGGAGGGCTTGGGGTCAGCGGTGGCAAAGGAGTGGTATCGCTGACTTAATTTTTTTCCTTTGTATTTGTCTTTCAGATGCTGAACAAAGTGAGTGGTGTCTCCTGCTTTCTCGGCCCCCCTCCCCCGAGAGCGTGGAGACGAAGGCGCCCATTGAGCCGCGCCCTGCGCGCTCCAGAGGCGGCTCGGCTGGGGCATACTGGGCGCTTTCTGTCCCTGCATTTGCGGGGTGACTCTGCGAAACCACTTCGGGGGCGATGGAGGAGGATGCGCCCAGATGGGAACAAGTGCTGGGAAGAGCTCATGAGGGCGTGGCGCTGGCCGCGCAGACTCTGGTACCCGGGCTTCGCCCGAGCCACGTGTGGGCTGCGCTTTGTGCTGTGTCATTGCACTGGCGCTGGGTGGGGCGGGGCGGGGCCTTCTCCTGGACTCGGGCGTGGGTGTGAGGTTCGGGCGTGCTGGCCCCGCCCCTAGCAGGTGCGGGTGATTTGTCGGTCCCCGTGCGCCTGGCCGCTTTATCTCCTCTCTGCAGGTGCTGGCCCGGCTGGGGGTCGCGGGCCAGTGGCGTTTCGCTGACGTACTGGGGTTGGAGGAGGACGCTCTAGGCTCGGTGCCAGCACCTGCCTGCGCGCTGCTGCTGCTGTTTCCCCTCACTGCCCAGGTAGGGAGTGGGGTCGAGGATGGTCAGGTCCCCGACGGTGCATCGTGCTTCCAAACCCCAGCTCGCCATTGAGGGCTCCCCACCTGGCCTGACCTCCAGACCTGACTAACTGGCTCCTTTTGTTGGGGATAAAGGTCGCACCCTCTGGGGGGGGGAGTGTCTGCACTTTCCGTAATATCTATTCACTGGGGCGCCTCTTGTAGTAGTGTCTGTCTCTTCACTCATCTCTCTAGAGTTGCCTTAAATTGGGAAGAGAAGGAGCCCAATTATCCCCCATCTCCCATCCCATTTATCCAGGGAAATCCTACGCATGAGTTGAATTTAAGCTTTTCTGAGTCTTCCACTTGGGGGACTGTTGGTTATTTCCTTTTAAGGATTGTAACCTGTCAGCTCATTATTTGCTTCTGACTCCCACTTAGAGCTAATTTGGATGGGCCTGTCCAAATCACAAGGACACAAAAGCTTTAATTCACCTTGATTGCCTCGGTTCCTGGCGGCCTTGGGGGGTTCTTCCCATCCCTTCACTCCCCACAGCATACACGCTCTTGAGTGCACCTTTTGAAGTGAAATCACTTGTGTGGGTTCCTGTGCTGGGACTCTTTTCCCTTTCTTTACCCTCTGGTCTCTCTGACCTTGTAGCTAAATGTAATGGGTGGTTATTTGTAGTATTTTGGAAACACCTTTTTATTTTCTTTAAATGGTCTTTCTCCTACAGTGGAGTGATGATATATGTACCTCAGAGATTGAGCATCAGATAAAAAATCATAGTTGGGATATTTGTTGTCTTGCAATGTAGGGAGGCCTGGTAATTAGTATGTTGTCTAGTTCCTATTGCTGTCACATGACTGCATTTGGGGACACCATTCCAAACAGTAAAGTTAAATGAAGCATCATCCTTACACTAGGTATAACTAGAAGCATCCTTGGCCTAAACAAAAGTCCATGTGGAAGTTCCAGACCTTCCTCTTAGTACATGGGCGAAATATTATTTTTTTTAAAAAAATTATTGTGGCTACAAGGATAATCTCATTGGTATGCTTTTCTAGCCGAAATCTTTACTTGGGTAAAATTTCAAATCATTCCTAGTCAAATTGGCTTCCTTGACCACATGCAAAATAATCTCTAGCTCCTACTTGAGCATCTGAGTTTTCCATTAGAGGAACCATGATGACTCGGGGTTTTGAACAGCACTGGGTCAAGGCCTCTGGGAGGCAGTGGTGCAGCAGGCTTGCCTTCTGAAGCTCCCAGGTCTCCTTTTGCTGGCTCCAGTGGATCTTTTTAAGGAACATTCTAGTTTGAAAGGCTGTGTTTCCTTCTTCAACCTGTCAAATTTACCAATCACCTATTCTACACAGAATTCCCACTGAGCAAAAAACACTGAAGCAAATTTAACGAAAAAGTCAGGCTTATGGGTTGAGTCTAAGAACAAACCAATGCTAAATCAGAAAGCATCTACTTTTAACTAAGGGAATATTGTGAAATCCTAAATGGACTTCTTCTAAAACATTAATTTTAAGTGGTGGTGAAATATTTGCAGAAGTATCTTCATACAACAGTTTAAATGACCCTAATGCTGCTATGGCTGTCCTATTTTGAAATTTTATCTAATTGGTCTAGAGGTGAAAATCTTAAACAGTCTGAGTAACAGTTCAAGGATCTGGTAGCTAGAAGGCAAGAACTTCCTACTAGTTGGGGTCAAGCTCAAACTTCATTTTCATGTACAGAAATGCAAGACATAGAGTTGGAAATATTTCTTGTGTTCTGTCTGAATTTTGCTGGTTATGGAAAATTAGTGTTTCCTAGCATTAATACCCTGCTGTTAACAGAAGTCATAACTTTTAAGGTCTTTAAAACTCATTTGGGAAAGATCTAGACAGTCTTATTGAATTACTATGCAAAAAGCTAGCAGATGCTTCCGTTCATATACTAGATTCTATCCTCTACTCCAGATTGGTAATCTGTCCTCAGATTAAACTGAAACTGGCAAGGACAACCTGCTATCACTTCTTCCTCTTGTATGGTGAGAAGTTTTTATAAAATCACAGCTCAACACTTGGTCCAGTTAGTTGTCTCTTTTCTAAAAAACGGGGGCAAAGAAATAGGTCATTTCTTTCACTTGTTCTTTTCAACAGTTAAGCTTGTATATGGTTTTGTGTTTGAAAACATCTACCTGGACAGAATAGAAGTAGAATGTTAAAGAATTAGTGTGATGTAAACCAGCTGGTGTTATTGTTGGGAATTAAATTGATCGTCTTAATTAGGATGTCTCTGAAATACAGCCGGTGTTAGTGTGAAAGAAAGAACAATAAACACATCCCTGTGTTCTGACTTCATGGTACCCTCCATCGCAAGCTAAAAGGTTGCAGTGGTGTCTAGACAGAGCCTTGGGCAACATCCAAGACGGTGACTGCACTGCAGCATCAGGGTGGAGTCTGAGAACCTCCTGGAGCCCCGCTGGCCTGTGTGGGATAGGAGGCAGTCAGGCCACCGTCTGGGCATGGCCAGATCTAGAACCAAGGCTCCTGCTCACACATCCCACTTGTGTTTCCATTTAGGTAGCAGAACTCACTGTGCTGCCATCTGTTCTTTGCGTTTGCATTTTAATATGTAAAAAAAAATGCTTCCATTCACAGCATGAGAACTTCAGGAAAAAACAGATTGAAGAATTGAAGGGGCAAGAAGTTAGCCCTAAAGTGTACTTCATGAAGCAGACCATCGGGAACTCCTGTGGTACAATCGGACTGATACATGCAGTGGCTAATAATCAAGACAAGCTGGAATTTGGTACGTGTGGCCGCTCACCCTCTATTTAAACTCAAAACATGGAGTTCAGAAGGCACAATTAACTGACCCATTTCATTCTCCTGGGCTGATCCAACAAAATCACTGTCTTAAAATGGTCTCAAAACCTGTTTAGTCAGGGGTGCTAGTTAAACAGCTACCATCTGAGTGGATTCTTATTGTTTCTTTTGAGTGGAGGAAGCTCATTTCCTAGGAAGTGTAATTAGGTTGCCTCCACCTGAGGTGATGGTTTGTCTGCTAGCATTTTTGTGGTTCTGAGGTAAAGGAAAAAACACTGAGGGCTGATTGGTGTAGTGATTCTCACATGCTTCTCCTATTCAGTTCTCAACGATTCTAGAGAATTAGATGATGCTGAGAAGAATATCAATAGTTAGGACCTGTCTTGAATGGTTCAGTGTCTCATAAGCAACTGGAGAACCAAACCAGCTCAGAGTAGTGAGGTTCCTCAGGGAGGTGGAGCAGCAGGTAAAAACCTTGGGGTGCAGGTATGAGCAAAGTCAGGTCAAGGGCTTTAGCTACCTGCAGTGAATGCTATGGAGGATAGAGAGAAGTGAGTCTGAGCCCTTGAGTTTCTCAAAAGTTCAAGGAATGGGGGGGAAAAAGTTAAAATAACATGGGCATTCTGTGTGATTTAGGCCAAGGGTCAGCAGGCTTTAAAGGACAGAATAAATTTGTTTAGGTTTTGATGACCACATAGATTAGATGTAAATCAGTGGGTGTGGCTGTGTTCCAAAATTTCATTTACAAAAATAGGTGACAGTTTGACTCGATTTAGATAATGGCCAGGAGCAGCTAGGAGATGAGTAATTTCAATTAATAATTCATGCTGTTGCTTTTTGCAATTCCAAATACAGAGCTGGATGGAAGTGCATACCTGTAATCCCAGGTACCAGGAGTCTGAGGCAGAAGGATTTGAACCCAGGACTTTGAGGCCAGTCTGGGCAACATAACTTAAAAAAATTATTTGGATTGGGGATGTAGCTCAGTGGTAGAGCACCGTCTAGTATGCACAAGGCCCTGGGTTTGATCCCCAGTACTGTAACATATATATGTATATTTTAATTGTTATTATTTGTGATTCTGGATATTGAACCCAGGGAATCTCTACCACTGAGCTACATCCCCAGCCCATTTTGTTTTTTCTTTTGAGACAGGGTCCGAGTTGCCCAGACTGCCCTCAAATTTGGAATCCTCCTGCCTCAATGTCCTTAGGAGCTGGGGTTACAGGCATGAGCCACCATGCCAGGCTTAATTGACTTTTTTTAAATATTTTTAGTTGTAGATGGATACAATACCTTTATTTTGCTTATTTAATTTTTTTTTTAATGTGGTGCCGAGGATCAAACCCAGTGCCTCATGCATGCTAAGCAAGCACTCTACCACTGAGCCACAACCTTAGCCCTTAATTCATTTTTAATAAAGGAAATGTGGCCAAGACTCTAGTCTTAATATACTTCTGAAATTAAGATAGCTTTTCCAGATCTTCTGGAAGGTGCCTTTTCAAATATTGACTTGATTATGCTTTATTTAAAAAGTTGTAGCTTGATCCTTTTATTCTAAAATATCCCTATATTTAGAGTCCTGTGTTCCTGAACTCAAGAGATGTGATTTTTGTAACCACATGATACTGAAGTCACATCTAATGTCTCATAGCCCTTCTCATAGAGATGAGTTTTTGTTTTTTGTTTTTTTCAGTGCTGGAGATTGAACCCAGGGTCTTGCACATGATAGGCAAGTGTTCCACTACTGAGCTATATGTATATACCCTCAGCGCCGGCAGATTTTGATATGGTTTCAATTAAACAAATTTGTTTTATTTAGATATGAAAGTTCAGTAGCTATGTGATCAGTCTCCTAGGCTTATCCACACTGAGCAGTAACACAGTTCTTATATCAAGAGCCCGCTAGTCAGTTATCTCTAAGCCAGACTGTGTGAGGTCTTCAGATTTCTAAGATCATTTGTATGTACAGTGCTGGGGATGGAGCCTAGGGCTTCACACATGCAAGGGAAGCACTCCACCACTGAGCTACGTCTCCAGCCCTCTAAGATCTTTATATTAACATCTATCTGGATAATTGAATTATTATGGAGTTGTCTATCCTAAAATAAAAATCTTGGTTTGGCAATTATTAGATTGTGCTGTTATAGTGTCATATAAGTAATAGATGTTAATTATAGATTAGGTGTATAGATACAGCAGTAGACAAGGCAGCCCATTTATGGCACTGAAAAAGTACTGTAATGTGATAAGAGGCCATATTAAAGACTCAGGTGATACTGGGTGTGGTAGCACTTGCCTGTAATCCCAGCTGCTTAGGAGCCTCAGGCAGAAAGATAGCAAGTTTGAAGCCAGCCTTAGGAATTCAGTGACATCCTATGACCAGACAAAAGGGCTGGGGGTGTAGCTCAGTGATAGAGTGCCTTTGGGTTTAATCCCCCGTGCCTCACCCCCACAAAAAAAGATGATTCAGGTCATTTCTATGGGACTGGCCATGTAAAGGCTTATGTTGGCAATAAATATTATCATAAATGCACTCGCTTGCATTATTTTTTCTATGCTAATGCATGCATTTTCTTTTTTAAAGAGGATGGATCAGTCCTGAAACAGTTTCTTTCTGAAACGGAGAAGATGTCCCCTGAAGACAGAGCAAAATGCTTTGAAAAGAATGAGGTACAAAAAAAATTTCCTGAAGCATCGCTTTTAAATAATTCTGGAGAGTTTTGTGCTATTTCTTTTCTCTCTTCTGCAGGCCATTCAGGCAGCCCATGATGCTGTGGCACAGGAAGGCCAATGTCGGGTAAATGCAAATACAAATCCGAGCCAGGTTGCCCAGGTGCTGTCTGTGTTTCCATGGGAGTATTTGTAGGAATCTTTTTCAAGAATATAGTAAATGACCAGTGTTATCCACCATCCAAGGTCAATTCAGCAGAGAATTCTACCCAAATAATGCTGTGACTGGATCTGTTCACAAAAATGGCTCTTCAGAAATTTAATTAGCAGTTGAAATTGTCTTGTATGCTTCAGATGATATAGTATGTATTATGTCTAGATTTAAATGAATCTTGCAGAGTAACACCTCTCCTAGTAATTGAGCATCTCAAGCAATCTTCTCACAGACTGCTGGGGAGGAGAGTAAGGTACACCAACAATCCTGACTAGTTCTAGAAGGTCTAAATTTGCCATAATGGGAACAGAACATTGAAGTCAACTGCTGATGTTTTGTTTGCTCTGCCACTTTCTAGATTTGACTTTGGGTGAGATACTTAACTCTTCTTAAGCCCAAGTTTCCTTCTCAGTAAAAAGCATGTGATAGTAGCACCTTCAGAGCTGTCATAACAATTCCAATATTTCTACCTTAACTGGCTTAGAATAGGGCCTTTTATGTAGGAAATATATGAATACCAGCTTCATGATTTAAAAATACGTCGACAAGCTGGTTTAAATATGTTCCACTTGAATTGTAAGAGCATTTATTTTCAAAAAAAGTTCATCTTACACTCATTTTCAAAAAAATTTCTTGACTCTCTCCAGGTAGATGACAAAGTGAATTTTCATTTTATTCTGTTCAACAACGTGGATGGCCACCTCTATGAACTTGGTACGTGTCAGTCCATTTTGGAGAAGCCACTGTAGTTTCGTGTATTCTTTCAGACTTAATTTCTCTAACAGTATTGATGTATGACTTTATGGCTCTTGGTATATTGTTTATGAAGCCAAAGATGTTCTCATGGGGGCACTTAACCCTTTATCAAATCAAGCACCCTTCTCAGGAAGCTGGCATACCCAATGGAAGGCTTCAGTTATAACCAGTGAGAAGGACAGGGCAGGTCGGCACCAGTCCAAGGCATGTGTGCAGACTCTCCACCTCCCTGACAGCAACCCCTAGTATTATCATTTTCAGACCAGGAATACCTTTAGAAGAGGATCAATGCTTAAATGTGACCTTGTTTATGTAAAAATAGTATGAATATGCTGGAGCCACTTGTATTAGCTGGTTTATGGCAACAAAAAGGAATTTCCATCTTGTTAGACTTATTCCCTTTTTATGAATGGAGAAAGACTTGCAGGTGCATTTTCTCACGTGGCAACACTCCTAAAGACTGAAAAGGGCAAAGGAGAACTTGGAGGCAGTTAGCAATCATTGAAAGACAAATCTCAAAGGGCTCTTCTTGCCTCCCCCTTTCCTGGACCTCAGAGATTGCATCTCTGGTCTTTTCCAAGCAATGGGGGCACATTCCCCTCTAGTAGTGGTAACTGGATTGGGTTTGTGTTATCTCTGAACAGGTTAACCCATTAAGATCTATCATCCCAGATGTGGGAGACCTATAAAAAACTTAAATACACCACTTACGGTAACTTTTGAAAAAAGTCTTGAGATTTCTATTCTTTTAAGGAAAATGATAAGATGAATGATTATAGCATTGAAAAAAAGTATATGAAAAATATATAAAGGATACATGGATTCTGGATTATGATTTCCAACCTACTTTAGTGTACCTGTGTCAGTCTTGTTGCAATATTTGAAGAATTGAGAACTTGGGATTTGGTGGGCTAATTGTAGGTTAGAATTGCCTGGGGTGGATACCTGGCAGCTGCAGCTTCTCACTTCATGACCAAGCTTCTCTTTGCGGGGAGTGGCAGTGGTATTTAGAAGAATCCAAAACTTCCCCTGGGCTAGGTTGGCACTTCTGCAAGAAAGCATGTGGGGAAAGCTGACGTGCCTGGCTTCTTTGTTCTAGATGGGCGAATGCCGTTTCCAGTGAACCATGGTACCAGCTCTGAGGGCTCCCTGCTTCAGGTAATCTTCAGAGTGCCTCTCTGCACCACAGCTACATCTCCAGCCGGTGCTGATGCTGTCTAAAGTACTGACATTCTTCCCCTTCTGCCAGCACCAGCTGCTTGTTAATAGCAATCTTCAGTGTTTAAAGATCATCTAAGTAATTGTACCTACCTCATTTTATAGCAGGTGTTTTAAACAGGATCCTTCATATAAGCCCTAACTAATCTGTTTCGTGTGCCGTCTTTAGACCACAGTTGGAATTAGTCTGAAAGCTCTGGCTTTGCTCCCTTATGGAATAGGGTGACCATTGTCCTCCTGCCAGGTTACATGATTGTAACACCCACCTGAGTGTTCCCTAATCCTCTAAGACTGCTGTGTTCTGGTTGCTCCTATAGGTAGAGCACTGTGGATTCTGGGTATGTAAATCCAGGGGTTTTATTCCCATGTGTTCCACTGTTACAGAAGAAGAGAAGCAGATTGAAAAAATGACTCATAAGAACTTTAAGATCCAGGATCCTGTGAAATCCTGGTAGAAACCTTGAGTCAGTAGGCAGTTACTAGGCCTTTTCAACTAAAAAATGAGTTTCTAGAATAGAATCAATTTGCTGTTATAAAGGAAAATTGCTTAATTATGATAAAATACATAATACTATTAAGGTATAAGAACTTTATTTATAGTAGTAATAATCATCTTTGAGCCCTTGGCATGTGCACAGTCGCTGGGGGGGGTGGGGTGATGTCAGCAAACTTCTGTAATCAGATAGAAAATATTTTAGGAATTGGTCTGGGATTGTACTTAGTGGTAGAGCGCTTGCCTAGCATGTGTGAGACACTGGGTTCAATTCTCAGCACCACATAAAAATAAAGATACTGTGTCCATCTACAACTAAAAATATTTTAAAAAAATATTTTAGGCATTGTGTAGAATATGGCTGTGTAGCAAGTTTTCAATTCTGCTGTTATAATTCCTGAGAAGCCCATAGACAGTATCTAAATGAATGTGTGTCATAGCTGAAGTTTGCTGACTTCTGGGCTAGATGCTATCCTAAGTGATTTATATATTTGTAAAGTCTCATTAATGATGAAACAAGGTAGGACTCATTGTTCCCATTTGCAGATGAGGAAGCAAGAGCAGAGAAATTAAGTAATGCCCAAGGTCAGTGTATTAACCTCAGTTATAACCTCAAGGTGCTAGTAGACCAGATTATGCCACTTAAGGGGAAGGGTCACTTTATTTAGACTGTCATACACGCACATCCCTGAGATGAATTAAAGCCAATTCTTGGTATATGGGAATGGTAATGTGGAAAGAGAAATAGATCTAGAAGAGCCTGATGGGATCTTTTTAAAATTTATTTTTTAGTTGTAGTTGGACACAATACCTCTTGTTTTATTTATTATGTGGTGCTAAGGATCAACCCAGGGCCTGCCTCTTGCTAGGTGAGCGCTCTACCACTGAGCCACAACCTCAGCCCCCAAGTGGGATTTTAATAAGAATCAGACTTTACTTTTGGTGGGAGTGAGAGGCAAAATTTCTGGTCTGTGACACAAAAAGAGGAAAGACTGTAGTCCTTCTAATAAGGCTTTTAAGGTTCGTATTAATTCACCTCTAGATTTACACTAATACTATAAAAATGTGTCTTATGTGGAATAGCTCTTACATGAGTTATAGGGAAGGTAAACCTTGTTGAAATAAATAAAAACTGATTAATTGGAATCTCATAGTAAATGAATATAAACCAGCATCTTCTTAAAGTTGTTACCCTAAGTAAGGCCAGTACTATAAGGTTACAGATACGTTAGGTTGTGTTAACTGCACACTATATTAATTGTTAAAATGGTGAGAAACTATACAAACTCAGCTGACATAGTGGTGCACGCCTGTAATCCCAGCTACTACGGAGGCTGTGGCAGGAGAATTGCAAGTTCAAGTCCAGCCTTGGCAACTTGGTGAGATCCTCTCTCGGAAGCAAAATTAAACATAAGATAGAAGGGCTGAGGATGTAGCTCAGAGGTATAACACTCCGGGTTCAATTTCTGGTACTCCATTGTAGTTGATGCTTTTTTAGGATTAAACTCATTTTTGTTAGTGATTTCTAAACTTCAGAAACTGAAATTACATTTATATTCTGTCATTGAGGATCCTTTTTCTTAAAGGTTCTGAATGGCTTATTGGCATGATCTTTCCACCAAACTTTTTACAAGTTGTACAGATAAGCCCTACAGTTTGGCAAATAATTACATTTGGATCAATTTTCTGTTACTGGTCTTTGTAATTAGAAATAGGAACAAGTTTCACAGCACCAGAAAGCTCTTAAGAATTCATCACTTTATCTGTACCTGGAATTACCCCAGGTAAACTTTAAGGCTGTTTTATAAAATGTTTACTTGAAAGAAATTTGTCTCTTTTCCAGGAGTTCCAGGTAGAAGAACTATTCTCTTAAGCACCATTAGGAAGAAAAGATCAGGTTTTTTGTTTAAATTTTTCTTAGTTGTAGACAGACACAATAGCTTTATTTATTTATCTTTATGTGGTGCTGAGGATTGAATCCAGTGCCTCTCCTGTGCTAGGCAAGTGCTCTACTACTGAGCCATAACACCACACTGAGGGATCAGTTTTGTACCCAGACCAGGCACAAGGCTAGGGAAGCCCAGAGCCACTTGGTGCAAGTGATAAAGGGGTTGGAGCTGCCTTTCCTGGCACCTGGTGGTTTTGTTTTTTTTTTTTTTTCTCTTGCCCTAAGCCCTGACTTTCAAGGTTAGAGAGGGATTTCAAGTTGATGGGTACACCTTTTGAGACTTCCATTTCAGGCTGTTTCTGCTGGAGTATTAATGTCTGCCCTCCTCTCCAGGACGCTGCCAAGGTCTGCAGAGAGTTCACTGAGCGCGAGCAGGGAGAAGTGCGCTTCTCTGCGGTGGCCCTCTGCAAGGCAGCCTAGTGCCCTGTGGGAGGCACCTGGCTGTTCTCCCCTCCTCCATCCATCGTGAAAATACCTCCCTGCCAAGCAGTCTTCAGTGCTTCAGTCCTTGTGAAACACGGCTGTCTCCTTCCACACGCTCGCTCCTCCCTCCACCACACCCGAGCACTGGCGGAGATCTTGAGCCAAGTTGGTGTGAGCTTCAGAGGCGAAGCGTCTCCCCACTGTGTGTCTTGTTCCTTAATAGCTTAATGCTTTCAATGGCAACTTTGGTTTGTGTCTAAGTTAAGGCCTTGGATGTGGTTTAATTGTTTGTCCTTAAAAGAAATAAAACTTTTCTGCTGATGAGAAAAACCTAAGTTGGTTCTCATTATCTTTACTTCACCTCCTCCCCCAATATCTCTCAAATTATTTTGATATTAATATATGAATATCTTATAATACAAGTTATACAAAGATAAGAAAATTACTATAAAAATACTACTGGTTTAGTGTGTTTAGACTTTTTCCTATGCATTTATGTTCCTATGCATCCTTCTGGAAACTAGAGATTTCTTAAATGAACCATTTTAGGGACAATTTTAGATTCATAGAAAAATTAGATTCTAGAGTTCTCATGAATGGTTTGTCCTTTTTTCTGTATTAATATTTTATTAGTATGGTACATTGGTTATAATTTATGAACCCCAGTACTGTTACTCTGCTATTAACAAGACTACAGCTTGTTCATATTTCCGTGGTTTATACTGAACATCCTTTTTCTGTTCCAGGATCCCATCTCAGGTGCATTATGTTAAGGTGTCATATCTCCCTAGGTTATTTGGACTGTGCCAGTTTGACTTAGATTTGAGGAGGAGTGATCAAGTAGTGTATAGGATGCCCCTTGGAGCTTGTCTGTTTTTCTGATAATTAGACTAAGGTTATAGTTTCAGGGTGGGAGACCACAGAGGTAAAGTATCATTTCATCCTAAAGGATTCATACTGTCAGCTGATTTAATCCCTCTTAGTACTGACCTTCATCACCTGGCTGAGGTCATGCTGGCCAGGTTTCTCCACTGCAGTTTACTGCACTTCCCATGCTAGTTGGAAGCCTCTGTGTCCTCTTTCAGCTTTAGTAACTTTAGGAAAAGCAATTGCCCTCTACCACATCTTCATTATTTCATGTTGTGGATTGTTATTTTGGTGTCAGGAATTTAACCCAGGAACGCTTTACCACTGAGCTACATCCCCAGCCCTTTTTATTTTTTGAGACGGTCTGAGTCGCTGAGTCTGGCCTTACACTTGGAATCCTCCTACTTCACTCTCCCAAGATGCCAGGGTTACAGGTGTGTGCCAGGTCGGAAGGACCTGGCTTCTAGAAGGTTCTATATTGCCACCATCTTTCCTGAGCTCTCACCCCTGCACACAGTATCCTCTACTTTGAATTCCACGTAAAGGCAGATCCTCCTGAGATTGTGTGCTCAAGACTTTTTTTCAACAAACACACTTGACATCTTGGATTTGTCAAAGAGCTGTTTATAATTGGCTGATTCCCTTACTCCATTATTCCCTGAGATGTTACTAGTGTTTGGTGATGAAGGGGTCTCTGTAGAGCTCCCCCAACCCCATATTGGGGATTGAGCCCAGGGGTACTATACCATCCACAGCCCTTTTTATTTTTCATTTTGAGACAGTCTCACTAAGTTGCTGAGGCTAGCCTGAATTTGTGAACCTCCTGCTGCAGCCTCCCAAATTCCTGGGATTACAGGTGTACACCACTGTGTCTGTTCTTCTCCCCATAGTTTTTAATAGGCAAAGATATCTGATGCTAAGCATTTTCCCCTCTCAACTATCATGGGAAAACCATGCCATTAACGGACCAGGTATGTTTGTGTCTGAATTTATTGAATAACAAATTTATAAACTCAGACCACTGTCAATGGTTGTAAGTCATTGAATACTCATGGGTCACTTGATAGTCACACGGTAGGCAATCACAAGTTCTTCCATTCCAATCTTAATTTCTAATCTCTATAATACTCAAATCATGCATGATGCTTCACACAGTGATAGATACAGGTCACAGAAAGACTTAAGGTTAAAGGTGGCCACAGGTCTATAGGATTCTGTGCCAAGAGCACAGCAGAGGTCAGCTGCAAACGCAGAGTCAAAGAATCACTGCAGGTGGTCAGATGGGGATTTTAGCAAACTATGGGTTTCTGCAGAGTTGTCAAGGCAGAGGGCTCCATGGATGGCAGTTTTAGTGTCGGATCAAGGCATCAGTTTAGAGTGGCCTGTGCATCATTGTCCTGAGCAGGGGAAACTGTTGCCTAGGGGACAGAACTGGAGGTTCCTCTCTGGCAATTTTCTTGGAGGAGACTTACGATGAGCTAACTAGGTGACATGTCCAGTGTTTGAGGGGGGTCCTCTTTTTATATGTTTTAGGGGGTTGTACCTGGTGAGGTTGATAAGCTCCTGTGTCTGGTGTTTCTGCTATAATTTGGGATGGCCATATGTCCAGGTGCTCCTGATTGAATTTAAGTTGGCAGGAGTAAGTCATGAATTTGTGCCTTATGGTTGTGCTGGGGAGGTGGTGGTGGTTTAGTTGTACAAACAAGGGGTATGGTCATTCTACCTTGGCACTTGTACTCAAAATGGAGTAACTCATGGCAAACTACTGCTTTGTAAAATGAAGTAACTCAAGCTTAGGAACAGCCTGAAAACTAGTGTTTGTGGAGTAACTCAGAGCAAGCCATGCCTGCTCTCCACATAAACTAATACCCCAAATGTTATAATGCTTTGACTGACTCAGACACCCACAAACAAGGAAAAACGTTCACGTGGAAACTGGTGAGATGGTTTTACAAAATGCAGATACATACTGTCTAGAAAAGACAGGACTATAATTATCTAAGAATTAACTATATTCCAAGTGTGTTACACATTTTACATAGTCACCATTTGATTTGGTATTACTTTCATTTCGCATTTAGAAAATGAAGACACGGTAAAGCTTAACAAACTTGCTCAATGTCCTTTGGTTAATAAGTGATGTTGCTGAGATTCAAACCCAAGCAGACTGGTTTTAAGAGCCTGCAATGGTTAATGAATTTCCTGGGCAGAAATGGATTTATCTTAAAGCATGTGATTTAAGTCTTATGGCCCCAAATTTCGATGACCTCTTCCAACACTCTGGCTTTTATGTCCTTATTAAATTTGCAGCATTAAGATATTTTTGTGTCTTTATTCCCTAAAACATGACTGGGCTGGGGTCACAGCTCAGTGGCAGACACTTGTCTCACGTGTGTGAAGGCCGGGGTTCAATCCCCAGTTCTGCAAAAATAAAAAATCTTGGCTCTGCCTTTGTGTGTTGGGATGATGGTGGTTTACGCTATATCCTCACTTTCCAAGCTTTCTAAAATTAGTTGTTAATTTTATAATAAGAAAAGCCCCCCCTGGGACTGAGAATTTTTCTATCAGCTTCTGCTGATTATGTCTAGCTTACTTTCAAGTTTCTTCAATTTAAAACTGAAGCCAGTTCAACTTATTCGTCATCTATATTCTAATATATTTTTTTCAACAGGCTCCATGATAGGGCAACTTTAGCACTTAAAATAATCATTTTTATGCTGTCTTTTTTTTTTAAAAAGTTATTTAATCCGGGGTGGGGGGCTTAACCACTGAGCCACATCCCCACCCTACCCCCTCTTTTTGTATTTTATTTAGAGACAGGGTCTCACTGAAATGCTTAGGTCCTCAGAAAGTGGCTGAGGTTGGCTTTGAACTCGTGATCCCCCTGTCTCAGCCTCCCAAGCCACTGGGATTACAGGCATGGGCCACGGCACCCGGCTTATGTTGTCTTTTCTTTTAAGTGATTTATTTTTTTATGTTGTCTCAAACCTCCATCTATTTGGAGCTTGTTCAGGGTCCTGCGTACCCTGCCATGTTAAACAATGACTTGACAGGCTAATTTGGCAGCTACTTTCTTTGTCCTCCTTAAATGAAGCGATCTTTTTAATTCACCCATGTGTTTATGTGTTTGATTTCTCAACTAAGGTTGGCACTCACTAAGGAACAGGTGCAGTCTGGCCACTGTGAATGGCCTGTGTGGTCAGATTGCCCTGTGTCAGTCCTGGCTTAGCACTTACCCTACAGCCTTATAGGATGGGATGAGGACTGTCCCACAGGATTAGGACTGAACAAGAAAAACACATAGTTTAGTGCATCGCATGCCTCAAGGGTCTCGTCTCAATTTAACAAAAACCAGCAAAAGATGATTGAGAGCCAGGCACGGTAGCACATGTAGTCTTAGCTACTTGGGGACACTGAGGTGGGAGGATCATTTGAGCCTAAAGTTTGAGAAGTCTGGGAAACACAGCGAACCCCAACTCATATCTGTGTTTATGTCTTTATAAACAAAAGGGAGAGAAATGTAGAGAAGTCTCAGCAGAGGAAATAGTGTGGATAAAGTTCCCTTCTAGTACAAAATATCTGGCTTTGGACAACTCAAGGCACTTGGTTTCCTTGATCATATTCACCACAATATTGTTAAACTGAGTGGAAATCAATGAATACATGAATGTGTCTCCTAACTCTATTAGGAATCAGATGTTCTCCGTAGGTTTTTTTTCTTTTAAATTATGATCGTCCGTGAGTGTGGTACATGTATCAGAATTAATGAACTAATCCATGTATGGTGATTAACAGAAGTCTATCTTTTATCCATAGTTCTTTATTTTTCACCTAATGTCCTCTCATTTCACAGCATCCCCTCCGGGACACCATTTAGTTACATAGCTTTCACATCTGCTTGGGCTCCTTTTGACTGTGATTTAACTAAAACTAATTTTGTGGACGCAGGTGCTGCCTTGGCCTTGTCTCCTGTCGGTTCTGCTTGTCTCTGGCCTCCAGAGGACACACCTTCAGGCAGCAGAGCTCTGGCTAAGAGCACTGGCCATCAGCACCGCCCCCTAGCAGCTGGCCACCTTGGCCAACTGAACCCCTAAATCACATCCACAGAGTGAGGTCAGTGTCTCCTGGGCTTGTCCTGAGAAGCGCTGAGACACTTGTACAGTTCTTGGAGATATGCCTGGAATCTAGTAAGTACTGTTGCTTTCATTTTTGTCACCACCTCTGTTGTGTCCCTCTCTCCCTTTTCCATGCCTTAGTTCCAAGGTACAAAGTGCTCTCCTCTTATGTTCAGTGCCAAACCAGACCTCATTTCCCAGGATAATGCCCCATCTCCAAAGTATGTATTCCTATAAGTTGTCGTCCTAAACCACAGCTCCCAGTGCATCCATGCCTGTTCTTTTCACTGAGGGTACATTCTGTCTCACAGTAAGACAGGACAAGTGTAAATGTATTTGCCCATTTGAGGAAACTGATCTCCCTTTCCCTATCCCTCTCCCTCTCCCTCTCCCTCTCCCTCTCTCTTTCTTTCTAGTTATAAAAAAAGAGTTTTATTTTGGCATACAATTCTGGTCCAAGGTCAAGGGGCCACATCTGGGCTTCTTGCTGCAAGAGTCCCAAGGTAGTTCAGAACATCAAATGGTGAGAGTCAAGGGTGCTCCTGATTTTTAAGAAGGGAATTGTGTCATTTGAAATCTGAAAAATAACTTTCTGAGGCAGTACAGGTGTTTTGAAAATGGAGAACCATAGATTAACGTGATTCGATTGAAATTAAGGTGCATCTATTAGTTAAAGTAAGCAAGCTTTCAGCGTTCAGTATTTGAATATCTAAATCCAAACACGTTTATACCTGAACTCCTTATTCGCATTGATTTACACTAAAGGCAGACCCATCTAGTCAAAGCTATACTCCTAATATCCAGTAGGTGGCAGCATAGGAAAATGTATGGCAGTCTTGTAGCCTAATGTCCTTTTTCTTTTACAGCATCCCCTCTGGACACCATTTAGTTAGAATCCCGCAGAAATGCAGCAGCAATGGGTGCCTCTGCCCTTTTGAAGCAAGATGGAGTAGTATGGTGGCACCTGGCCTTCATTTTCATCTGACATTTTGGACTAGATGACCTTGTCCAGATAGATATTGGCCGAAGTTTGCCCTGTGAGTTTGGAATTGATTATTGGTCCGTTCACAATTTGGGCCAGGTTCTGTGTATTATCTTATTATCTTGTTTCTATTTAAAATCGGTAGAAATAAGCAGTAACAATTTCCCATCACAAGCTCATTATGTTTCCTCTGCTGATGTTGAGGTAGATCTTATCCCAATTATCATTGGTTTCATACAATCCATTATATAATCAATTCCCCATCTAAAATTTTGCTTTTGAATCTACCTGAACTTTAGGAAATGGTGGAATTAACTGGATAATATTAAATTGTTATATCTTTTGGAAAATATTTTCCTCAAAGCTTCAGGTAAGCCAAAGTTTACTTTTTCAAGTAATTTTATATCAACTCGTTTGATCCTTCCTTTAAGAAAACTGTGTTTGTTTCCAACATTGACATTAAATTGTTAAGTGGCATTAAATAGTTCCCTGGGTTTAGTTTTCTGGGTTTTTTTTGTTTTGTTTTGTTTTTTGTCTCAGTTTCCTCATTTTTGGATAAAAAAATTAAGCAGATTTGAAGCTCAATAAAGTCCCTCATATTTCAATTGGTCTATATACCACGGGCTTTGTTTTACATACCACAGGTATCTGTTTTGAAAAAAAAAGATTTGGAATGGGAATGGATCATCAATTTCATAGTTTTTCTAAGGTTATTTTTTAATTTAACGTAATATTTTATTATTCTTTTTTGATGTTATTAAATATAATCAATATTTCTTCTAAATGGGTGCTTTATAAGAAAGGTTATGAAATAAGGATCAGAATTCATAAAAGACAAACTTGGGAAGGAGCAGGATTTCAGAAACTGAAAGCATTCTTGGTTGAATGTGACCAAATTCTTTTTTTCTTTTAATCAAGTGAAGATAATTTGATTGCAGAAATACCAAGAAAACCCCAGCAATTTTATTATAAAATATTGCATAACAAAAAAAAAATGATGGACAAGAAAGATTGATTTCAAGAACACAGGGATGAGTTGGTGTTGGAAAATGTTCTCTATATAGTTCATCCCAGGTTGAGAGACTTTTTGCTTTTATTTCTCGTCTTTCATCTAATTCAGTTTCTTTTCATCTCAGCCTGATCCTTCTTGTGACTTATCCTTTCTTTCAAACACCACAACACAACTCCCTATGTTCTGAGAATACAAAATGTGTTCCTGAAAGGTCCCTCTTAATCTCGAAATCATTTTTGAGAGCATTCTTTCCCTCTGACTCTCCTTTCACAACAGGGAGCAGAGTATTATTGAGCAATTAATGAATGGGTTTTCTTTTATTTCTCATTCTCTAACAAAAGTGATAGTGCTCGGACTAATGTCAACAGTGAGAGCAAGCAGAGACCCTTAGGCCAACTGCACACAGAGGCACAGCGGCAGGACTCTCTCTGCACACTGTTCCTGGCTTTTCTTTTCACTGCTTTGGGCACCCTTCTGTGATAGAGTTCATAAAATACTACAGTGTGCAAAATTCAATACTCTATGCTTTAGGGACTATGCCTCCCAAAATATATTGTACCACTCCCAGTCCCTCCTATTTGCATATCTGACTACATTCTCTCAACTATTTTCAGGCTTTTTCTGGAAGATAATGATGGGAATAGAAAGAGGATGACAGTGTTGACTAGATTCTCCATTTTACTCCTGAATCTTCTCTGCTTTTATTTTTTATTTATGTTTTCTTGACATGTAATTGTACATATTTATGGGGTATAATGTAATAATTTGATACAGGTGTACATTGTGGAATGATTAAATCAGGGTTATAGAATTTGCAAAAGAAAAAAATGTATATATAGGTTCAGAAAATTACACACAGATTTTCCACCTACATGCATGCCTAAAGGGACATTTGAAAGCGGGGTAAGATGCTGCTTGAATTCCTCATTGGGGGAGACTGTCTTCAGGCAACCCTGGCCCTGAGCACCAAATGTCAGTGGAACTTACTCTCCATTGCTTACAGCAAAATATTTGCCCACAGATTTCCAAAATGTCCCTTAGAGATTGGTATTACTACCCCCAGGTCATCTTAGCTAGACTGGAGAATCATTCCTAAGAGATCTGTCATCGGCAGAATTCCAAAATGGTGGCCAAGGTTTCCATCACATGTTTTGCAGACACATTCTCCCAGGTATTCAATCCAACACTAATCTGGATACTGCTTCGAAAGAGATTTTGAAGGGGTAAAGAAGATTCCACATAAATTGACATTAAGATGCAAAAGATCATGCTTGGTTGGCCTGACCTAGTGCTTAAAAAGGACTGGGCTCTTTCTGGCACAGGAATGCAAGCAGCCTCCTGGAGCTGAGTGGCCCCCCACTGAGTGTCAGCTAGGGAGCAAGGGTCTAAGATCCCTAACCACAAGGAACGGAATTTGACCAACAAACTGCATGAGCCCCGAAGCTGATTCTTCTCTAGAAAGGAACATAGCCCAGCCAACTCCCTAATTTCAGCCTGTAACAGTAAGCAGAGAACCCAGCCATACTGGTCTTCTGACTGCAGAATTATGTGCTTATAAACCAGTGTTGATTCAAGCCTCTGTGTTTGGGATACTTTATCATGTAGGGGTATAAACCTCACACAGACTTTAATGAAGCAATATGACATGTTTACTGAAGCCCTGGGCATTTCCCTCATCCTCTCTAACCCAAGCGCTGTCCTTTCCACTGTCCTTGTGGCTGGACCAGGAAGAAGCCCTATTGATCCATTGATCCTTCTCCCATTCCCTGCCTTTTCTGTCTCCCTGAATATGGCAGTACAAAGAATAGGCTGAAATTGCAGGAACTGACACCACCCCAGGATTCTAGATCCTCCCTGGAGATGTCTGAGGTCTCGCAGGTTGTCTGGTCCATCTCACAGCCTGGGTCTGCCTCAGGAACACGTCACAACCTCTGCAGATGCTTTTCATCAGGAGGCACCAGACTGGTGAGACGTAAACAGGAAAGGTGGAGTGGAGCCTTAAGTATTTACTGAAATCTGATCTACACGTTTTACTCACTGCTGCAGGACCCATAAATCCAATCTGTGTGAATAAAATGGAGGAAAAAGTTCTTCACACATGAGACTCTGATACTTCATGTTTTGTGTGTTTTATGTTTTATTCGGGGCTCTCAAGTCTGACCTGACCTGCCATTTACTCCTCTCTGGGACTATTTTTTCTGTACTCATCCCCTCAACCAAACCATTCACAAATGCCACCAACACAACCATTCCAGTCTGGAAGATTCTCTGTTTTTAAAATTACTTTTGAAAACATGAAAGCAACATTTGAGAGCTTGATGATAATTATTATTCTAACATTTAAAGACCATAAAACTGTCTTTGAAATAGAGAATAACAATTGGCTCTGAGACCCATCCTGATCTAACTCTGTATTTGCTTCTGAGGGATGCCATGGATCCACAACCTTCTTGTAAAGCACCTGGTGTCAGTATAGAGACTGTAAGCTTATTGTCACTTGTGCAAGTTGACTTATTTCATGAATTTATGATAGGACTTTCTTCCCATGGTCTGGGGCCATCACAAAAGGAAGTTTCAATGTAAATAAGATTCTACTTATTATTGCTATACTAGGTATTGAACCCAGGAACATTCTACCATTGAGCCACATCCTTGGACCTTTTTATTTTTTGAGAAAGGGTCTCACTAAGTTGCTGAGGCTAGCCTTGAGCTTGAGATACTCCTGCCCCAGACTCCAGATCACTGGGATTACAGGTATATGTCACCATGCCTGGTTCTTTATCTTTGCTTTATGCTACACTCTTTATTTTTCAGACTTTAAAAATTATACCATGTACTTATATTTATTTTTCCTAATCTTTCCCTATGATTATGTATCTTCCTCATTTTCTTAATAGTTTATTAAGGTATACTTTTCATACCATAAAATCTACTCATTGTAAATGTATGATTTATTAGCTCCCTAGTTCTGTTTACAGTTAATACCTACCCCCACCTCCAGTCTTCAACAACCACTGACCTGCTTTCAATCTCTATAAATTTGCCAATTATAGGTATTTCATTAAATGGAATCATACAAAGGTAGTCTTTTGCAGGTGCAAAAATAACACCCCTGGGTGTAATCCCCAGTACTTCTCTCATTTATCACAAGTTCATTAGTATTGTAGCATATACCAATAGTTCCTTCTTTCTCATTGCTGAATAGTATTCCAATGTATGAAAATACCACACTTATTTATCTATTCATCATTGTTGAATATACATATAGATTGCTAGTTGATGGATATCTAGATTGTTTCCAGTATGGGGCTATTGTGAATAATGCTTCTCTGAACATTCATATATACATGTGTTTGTATGCATCTATGTTTATTTCTCTTGGATAACTTTGAAGGAGAAGAATTGCCATAGAACCAATTTAAGTTTATAAACCATTTCCAATACAAGATAACATAGCTTCTCAACAAGTACATACCACTCAAAAAAGCATGACAAGACATGAATTTTGCAATCTGGTATCAATAATCTTAACATGTACCATCTGATCAATTCAATTCTTAGAAATGAGCAAACATCTGTGTGAGCGTTCAGGTACTGAGATGTCGCTCATCCTAATATTACAGTGGATAACAGTGCTACATGGAAGAGGTTTTGCTGAGGGGTGGGCAGGAGACGGACAGTAAACCATAAACATAACACATAAGTACAGTCACTGCTGTGATTGACAGAAGGTGATGGGTCTGGAGGTAGCTCAATGATACAGTGCTTGTGTGGCATGTGCGAGGCCCCGGGTTCAGGCCCCCGCACTGCATAAAACAGCCACCACAATGAAAGACAACAGAGTAAGCTCAGAAGGGAAGGAAGGAGCACGAAAGAGTGTTGAATGTGTGGTCCAGGTAGACCTCACTGAGAAAATGACATGGGGGGCCAGATACAGTGGCCCACACCTGTAATCCCAGCTACTAAGGAGGATCACAAGTTCCAAGCCAGGTGGGCAATTTAGCAAGACCCTGTTTCAGAATAAAAATTTTAAAAGGCTGGAAATGTGGCTCAGTGGTAGAGAGCACCCCTGGGTGTAATCCCCAGTCCTGCCATAAATAAATAAATAAATAAATAAATAAATAAATAAATAAATGAGAGAGAGAGAGAGAGAGAGAGAGAGAGAGAGAGATATGACATCTGAGCTAAACTGATGCATTTGGGAGGAGCTGGTGCCAGGAGGCCTGTAGGGTGGAGCACATGAAGGGGAGAGTAGTACAATTGAGAATCCCTAATCTGAACAGCCCAAACCTGAAATGCTGCAAATCTAAAACTTTTTGAGTGCCAGCAGAATGCCCCAAGTGGAAAATTCCCCGCCATGAAACTTTGTTTAATGCACAAAATTATTAAAAACATTGTATAAAATTACCTTCAAGCTATGTACATACAAGTTGTATATGAAACAAATAAATTTTGTTTGGACTCGGGTTCCATCCCCAAGATAGCTTATTAAGTAATATGCAAAATTTCCAAAATCCAAAACATTCTGAAATCCCAAACACTTCTGATCTCAAGCATTTTGGTATGGGATTCTCAAACCTGTATGAAGTGTGGGGTTGCAAGGTAATTGGGTGGGGGCAAGTCCTCCAAGACCTTGCAGACTGCCCAGAAACTTTGCATTTTGTGTGAGGTGATGCATGAGAAGAAGCCACTGAGGTATTTCAAGCAAAGGGGGCTCTGTGTAGGATCTTTTTTTAAATATTTTTTTTTTTTAGTTGTAGATGGACACAATATCTTTATTTTGTTTATTATTTTTTATGTGGTGCTGAGGATCGAACCCAGGGCCTCACGCATGCTAGGCAAGCGCTCTACCACTGAGTTACAGCCCCAGTTCCATGATCTTTGTTTTCAACTGTGGCTCCTGGGTAGAAAGCAGGCTGTAGAGAAGAGAGGGGGAAAGCAGAGGGAACAGCCAGGAGGTGAATAACGTCCAGGATTGAATGACATGGAAATGGAGAGCTTCCCTGTACTTCAATTGCCACCGTCACTCTCACATCTGGCTCTTTTTCCTACCTTTCTTCACTCAGACACACACAGACATACACCCCAGCCAGGCCATCAGAGGGCAGTGTGTAGTTGGCATTACGACAGGTGGCCCTTCAGTTCTACTCTCCAACAAAAGCGTGATGAACTATTGATATTGGTCCCAGGGGGCACAGAGCCTAATCCGTCCCCCGCAGAGGGAAAGCTAAAGCACAACCGTGATGTGACCCACTTGTTCCTATGGTATCTGGCCAGCCCTGGCCGCTTTGGGAAGGGAGAGGCAAGGTGTCTCTAGCTGTGGGTGTAGGGAGGTGACAGGGAAGGGGCAGGTGGAGCCTCACAGGGGACAGAAGAAGGACTTGAGAGGTAAGTTGTCAGGGAAAGTGGGTGGTGGGCCAGGCGGGGCAGAGCCCAGTACAAAGGCACAGGAGAAAGTGACTCTTTCTCACTCAGAAACCAGGAATGGAGGATGCAGATGGCGTAGGGGATGGTAATAAAGGGGACACTGCAGAGACAGGCGGGGGACAGAGCATGAGGGTGAGAACCCCGGGGCTCAGGAATGAGGATCCTATCTCAGGCAGAGGGGAGTCATGGGTGGGTTTTTAAAAAGTATTTATTTTTCAGTTTTAAGTGGACACAATATCTTTATTTTACATTTATGTGGTGCTGAGGATTGAACTCAGTGCCTCAAGCATGCTAGGTGAGCACTCTACCACTGAGCCACAACCCCAGCCCCATGGGTAGGTTTTAAGCAGAGGAATTCGACCCCTTATTTTCTGGGTCACCTCTATTAATGGGGGGGGGGCTTTTCTACTGGGGGCGACTTGGAATCACAATTACCTAATGAGAGCTGGTGCCATTTCCCTTCCCAGCTGGCGTTGACAGCCAGGGTGGCTTCTCTGGTAATCAAGCCAGAGCCCAGCAGGAGAGGTGAATTTCCTTATTACATTAACGGCAGAGTCCATAGTGCTCCGAAAAGGGCAGAACCCATGATCTCTGCCTTTATGGACCCCCCTGCTGGAGAACAGGAAGCAGAATGTCCTGTACTTTCACTGATCACCCGGGAACTAAGGATCCACCCTGGAGCTTGGTGGGCATTCATGGAATGCTTCACAGAGGATGGGTGTCGGGATCCCCACCCAGGGATGCTCATGGATTTGGTCGGGGGAACAGCCTGGGTCTCTGGATCTTTTAAAAGCCCCCAGATGAGTGATGCCAATATTCTGGAGCTGCATGGCGGGGGTGGTTGCACAACATTGCAAATGTACTAAATGTCTGTAGTGCCATTTTATGTTTGTGTGTTGTATCTCTCTCTCTCTCTCTCTCTCTCTCTCTCTCTCTCTCTCTCTCATACACACACACACACACACACACACACACACACACACTTCCCAGATGATTCTAATGGGAAGCCAAAGATGAGAACCAATGAGCCCTAGTACTATTCTCAGATAATGTGAATTGGCCAGAGGTCTTTTAAAATAAATAGATAGCCAGACCTCTGAGCCAGAAATTCCAATTCCTTTGGTCTCAATGGTGCGACCCCAGGTCATTCCTTGGTTTGAAAAAAAAAGTTCAATTGTTGTAAAATTAAAAATAGTAGACAAGTATATAGAGGGTTCCAATGAAGAGCAATACATATTGCAGTTTTCAAAGAAAATGTAACAGTCCAGGGGCTGGGCTTGTGGCTCAGTGGTAGAGTGCTTGCCTAGCATGTGTGAGGCCCTGGGTTCAATTCTCAGCACTGCATATAAATAAAATAAAGATCCATTGACAACTAAAAAATATTTTTAAAAAGAAAATGTTTCAGGGCTGGGGATGTGGCTCAAGCGGTGGCTCGCTCGCCTGGCATGCGTGTGGCCCGGGTTCGATCCTCAGCACCACATACAAACAAGGATGTTGGGTCCGCCGAAAACTGAAAAATAAATATTGAAGGATTCTCTCTCTCTCTCTCTCTCTCTCTCTCTCTCTCTCTCTCTAAAAAAAAAGGAAAAAAAAGAAAATGTTTCAGTCAAATAATATCTAAATAAACACTTTTGAAATGAACTTAGTTTTCACCACAAGAGTTTCATTTTATTTTCCAAATGTCTTAGCACAATTTTATAATATAAATATCTAACCAAGAGATTAAGTTCAATGGCCATAGTATATAATACTCAAATTTAAAGCAACATTAACACATATACACATTATAAAAGTAGGAATGATATTAAACAGAAATCACTATTGGACATGTTCTAAACTGTCTATTTTGGAGATAATAGGATGGGAAAAAGATAGGCTAGATATATTTATAAGAATGAAGAAACACAGTAAAATTCTCTTTGCTTTTAGTGTAGTTGAGGAAAGATCAACTAAAATATTTTTTAAGAGCCCGAAGGGAATTTTTATCCCAAGAGAAGTTTGAGAAACCCAGCTTGTCACATTACTTCCCAAACTTGATATGTTATGAGTCACCTGGGACTCTCTGTTAAGATTCTAGACCCCAGGGTCCCACCCCGACCTACTCATCAGGATCTCAGTGAATTTAACAAGCACCCAGCTGCTGCTGCCAACCGCGAGTTTGAGAAGCATCTTCTTCTAGTCCAATTCTTAGTGTCAGCTCTTCTACAAAAACTCCTGTGAGCTTTCTGGGGCAGAAAGTCCACAAGAAGATAGATGAATTCTTTCTAGCATTTTTCATTTTCCAGGAAAAATGAGTCTGATAGGATAAATTAAAATTCATTTATTTCATTCATCTTTATATTTACACAAGGCAATTAAAATTAAAAAAAAAATTTTTTAAATTTCCTTGTCCTTTTTAGATATAACATGGTAGCAGAGTGTATTTTGACATAATATACATATATGGGGTATAACTTATGCTAATTAGTATCCCATTCTTGTGGTTGTACATGCTGTGGGTCATGTATTCATATATGAACATAGGAAAGTTATATCTGATTCATTCTATTGTCTTTTTTATTCCCATCCCCTCTCCCTTCATTCCCCTCTGTCTAATCCAATGAACTTCTATTCCCCTACTCTCACTGTATGTTAGCATCTACATATCAGAGAGAACATTGGCCTTTGGTTTTTTTGGGACTGGCTTATTTCATGTAGCATGATAGTCTCCAGTCCCATCCATTTACTGGCAAATACCATAATTTCATTTTTGTTTGTGGCTGAGTAATATTCCATTGTGTATATGAACAAGATTTTCTTCATCCATTTATCTGTTGAAGGGTTGGTTCCATAGGTTAGCTATTTACACAAGGCAATGTTACTCTGATTGTTCAAGTAAGGAATTGTAAATAATCTTCCATAGTTGTCTTAACCTTTCCCTCTTTGCCTCACCAGCATCCACATGCTCTTTTTTTTTTTTTTTTTTTTTTTTTTTTTACCATGAGAGTGTCTAGAGACCTGGACACTATGAATGGGCAGACAAGTCCAACAATAGCTCTTAGCTGGCTTTGAACATATGGCCACTAGAATCTTGGCAGCTGTGGTCAGGTAGGGCTCAGCAATCCAGTGTTTATTCCAGATATGAAGGGGACAAGTTATAAGTGCTCATAATCTCTCTTTAAATTATGCATTTAAACCATGCGTTGTGGCCTGTGCCTGTAGTCCTGGCTCCTCAGGAGGCTAAGGCAGGAGGATTACAGAAGCCCAGAAGTTTGAGGCCAGTCTGGGCAACATAATGAAACCCCCACCTCAAAAATGATTTATTTATGTATTTATCTCCTGGCTAGATGGAGAACTTATTTATTATTGAATCTCCAGCAACTGTCACCAGGTCTGGAGAATTGTAATTGTTGGTAAAATTAATGAATGAGATAGACCATTTCCTTAAAAAGAACAAACTGGTGTAAGTCTGAATTTATAGAAGGAATATAAACAGCTGCATAGATAATAATCCTTGTGTTTCTATATGTCTGTACTCTCCACAACAATCATGATTGAAAGTGTTAGTGTCCTCAGGAATCACCATTCTGTAGGAATCTAGTTTGGGCAGAGGTGAACCGTTGTTTCCTAGTCTTTCTGACCTATAGGACCCAAGATAGCATCCTAGAAAACATATCTTCGAAGTAAGCCTGGACTTGGGGACTTGTGTTTCATGGACTTGTTTGACAGCAGCACAATGTTTGAAGCAGTTAATTTTTTTTTCTTTTCCTTAAAGAATATATGTCCCTGGGGCCTTCATCCAAACTAAAAGTGGCATTGTGGTACTTAAAATGCAAAACATATTCTGAATCAACTGGGAGTAAAAAGAATTGGGCTGAGATTCACAGATGTCTGAAAGATAGTGACTAGCACAAATTGTCATTTTATTTGGAACTCTACCTGACACACTAGAATTTTTCTATATGAAAAACGCGGGTTTAAGTTAGTCAAAGCAGGGAAAAATAATTTGTTCCTGACATTGGGTTAGTGTGGAGACAGAACAGGAAAACCTTCCTTTCCAAAGATCTAGGAAAACCACAATCAAGTCCTTGGAAAGATCATTTGCTAGTGAGCAAGGTGCTGTTCAGTCCTCCCTTGATATCCGTGGGGGATACCAAGTCGATAGATATCTGTAGATACCTGTAGATAGACACCAACTTCTGCAGATATTCAGGTCTCTTGGACAATGAGGTAGTATAGCACAATGTAAATACTTGTTGTGCTGTATTTAATTAAGAAATGACAGAAGTCTGTACATAATCAGCACAGACTTTTTTTTTTAAATATTTTTGATCCTAGGTTGATTGAATCCAAGGATATGGAATCTATGGATACAGATGCTTGACTTGTGCTCAGAGAACGACCGCTTGCATTTCAAATTGAGGGGATGATTTTAAAAAGCATGGAGCTGTAACACCCCATCGGGTGTTGGAACATTTCTCAAGTATAGCTCAAATTCCAGGCTGGGTCTCCCCTGTTGGTGGAAGGCTTCAGTTGCTCTCCAGTGCTGGCCGTTGGTATTTGTGTTTCCCTTTTGTTACATCCATTTAGTAGGGAGGTTAGGATGTTGCTAGATGATCACCGGCACTTACGTGGGTTTTCGTTGACCCACAGCGTCAGCGGCTGACATCTCTATATAACACCCACTCCTCTAGGAGCTGTCCACATGTCCTCTGTGGGGGTGCTATTTTCTTACATGATGCCACCCCTTAATCCCAGCTGAGTCTCTTCCTTGAACTTATTATTAACGGAGAAAGCCAATCTATTGTGACAAATAATAGACAAGTGGGCAGAGGTTGAGAAGAGAAACAAAGGGAGTAATGGTTGGCTTGGGAACCCCGGTTCTAGCATTCCTTGGACTCACAACGTCATGTTTCGTTTACTTGTTTTAGCTCTCCCTGGGCTAGTTCTGTAAACCAATAAATAATGTTTTCCATCTAAGTTGTTCCGAGAAGTGTTTCTATCATTCGAAACCAAACAAACAGAACATCAAGAGTAATTTATGGTCACCTCCAGGGAAAATTCTCTTTCTGGAATGGACTCAAATGATTTGTATCTCTGTATTCTGTTTGCTTGCCAGGAACAGTGTTACCTGAGTTATGCACTTCATTACAGTCTCCTGGAGGAGATAAAAGCAGAGAACTAAGTCCAAAAAACGACTGTCTCTTGATAGAATAAAGAAGACGTCATTACTGACTCACAATGGACCCATTTTAAAATGACTTTTTTAAGAAATTATGGTTAACTTTAATGTCATTAAAATAAAAAAGCATACATCAAGCACCTACTGTGTGCCAGGCACTGAGCAGATCGAAATAAAAGGCCCACTTTTTTCTCCACAGAAGTTCACGGTCTAAGGCAGTGGTCCTCAAAGTGTGGTCTTCAAGTTTGCAACTGCAGCATTATCTGGGAACTTGCTAGAAATTGAATCAGAAACTCCAGGGGTGGGGCTCCAGCCATCAGTGCTTTAACAAACCCTTCAGGTGATATCAGCATAGATCAACTTGAGATCTCATCTAAACCTTAATTATCTATATCTGCTTGTCCAATCTCCCTCCTCACTAATGACACAGTTTGTGAACCATGGTACAATCTTGAGCTCAACTCCCAATTCAAATGATTGCAAATGGAAATCATTTTGAGCTCTCTGAACAATAAAACCAAGTGTAGAAATCTTGGGAAAATCACTCTTCCCTAGCTCCAGGGCCAACAATAAAGGTAGGTGTGTGCTTCTGGTCTATCTGACATGGCTCCAGCTTATTGCAGCAGATAAGACAAACATATGGAAAAAAACGGGAAGGATTGGTTCCTGCAGGCCTGGGCACTGCCTCTCAGACCCAATCTATGGCAGCAGCCCCTGAGCCTCTGCCAGGACCTCTATCGGGAGGTGTCTGAGAAAAGACAGCTGTATCAAACCACATCAGAGGGCAAGCGCTCTTCCTCCTCTAATAAAGCTTACTGCTTCTTGTGAAGAGAGAGAGAGAGAGGGAGATATGGAAAACTGACTAAAATTAAAGTGCTTAGAGAATGTAAGATTTCTGCCCTCAGAATTTATAATTGACATTGACTATTTTTTTCAGTTTCAAACTAACTTTATTGCAAAACATTGAAGAATAACAATATAAATATACTTTTTAATTTTAACTGTTTATTCCACTATGAATAAATAAAACATATAAGTGTAATTCTTTTTTTTTTTTTTTTACATTGACTTTTTGAAGACTGTCTCCTAGCTGCCTCCTCTCATGGAACCTTCTAGTTTGTTCTTTTCTGTCCTTCTGCTCCATCGTTTTTAAAATTTTCATTTCCCATCTTTCAATCCAATTAAAAAAATATTTGGTGAGTACCTATCACAAGAACCAACCAGAACAGGATGAGTAAGCCTCAGTTCCGGCTCTCAAGAAGCCCATCAGCAAACCACCATTCGAGGGCATGAAGTTGCTTGCACGAGGTTCAGGGGTTAAAAAAAAAAATGAAAACAACACATGGCTCATGTGAAGGAGCTTTTGGTGTGCAGATGGGACAAGCACAAGCCAAACGTGACAAGAGCTATCATGGAAGTGAGGAGGCGTTAAAGCAAAGAGGTGAGAATGACTGGATCTTCCTGAAAGGAGCTGGGAGGGCAGGAGGAGAATCCATCCTTGGAGTTGGGTTGGCCAAGTGCCAACTGCTGGACTGGCAGGTGACACGTGTCCAGAGAGAGGGGAGAAGCTGCCTCTGCATGGTTGAAGGTTATGTTGGGAAGCAGTCTGTGCCCAGGGTGTGGGCACAGAGGTTTTCCCCTGCCACGTGGCAGGCGTCAGGGTGGAGACCCAAGGCTGAGAAGAGCAGAGATTCTTAAGCAGGAAGAGATATAATCAAACCTGAGCTTTAGGAAGCTTGTGGATGATGGATTTGAAGAATCAGAGCAAGTAAGTATGTTAGTTACCAATCATGGTGCAACTAAAGAGCTCGAACTCAGTGACTTGTACCACTGATGATCCTAGATAGCCCACAATTTTGCAAGTTAGTTGGGTGGCTCTTCTGGTGATGCTTGGGCTCACTCCTGTGGCAGCATTCAGCTGTGGTTGACTGAGAGTTGGCCTCAGATGGAACACCAGGAGGACTGGGTCCATTACCATGAGGTATCAAGGTCTTTCTCTCTCCAGGGCTGTGCATCATCTGTGTTGGGACCATATTTTCTTATATGGTGGTGAGAGTGTTCCAAAGTGAAGGCTGAAGCTGCCTCTCCCTGGAGGCTGCATAGTGTCACTCCTGCTGTCATTTACTAGCCAAAGCCATGCAGGAGGAAGAGACTCATAAAAATGCAAATACGAGGGCTGGGGATGTGGCTCAAGCGGTAGCGCGCTCGCCTGGCATGTGTGCGGCCCGGGTTCGATCCTCAGCACCACATACAAACAAAGATGTTGTGTCCGCCGAAAACTAAATAAATAAATATTAAAATAAAAAAAAATATAAACTTTAAAAAAAAAAAAAAAATGCAAATACGAGGAAGCAGGTTTACTGGCGGCCACACAGGTTATTTTCAGAGTGCAGGCAATAGGCAACGTACCAAAGGCCCACTCTGGCCTCCAGGTGGGTTTGACTCAGTGGTACACTTTGTGCTCCAGAGCTTTCCTGTGGGATCAGACTGTTGCCAGTGAGTCTGCCTCTTGCATAGCTGGATCTCCTTCCCTTGCCTCCCTTCTCCTGGGAACATTCTACAGCCAAGGAACCCAACCTAAGAAGCAGGGAGAGAAAACATTTAAACAGGTGCTAGAATGTCCGATGGCCTTTGCTCCCCCATGCTTTCTTAGTTATGTCCTTTTCTTCTATTTTCAGCCCAAGTTTTCCCTAATATTTTTTGTTTTCTTCTTTAGAAACTAGTTTTCCTTTTTCACAAAGATTTTTTTTTTCTGCACCACTAGGAAGACTTATAGAAGAAAGCTGAGAAAATTCTTTCTGTGGGCCTGCATGGATTTATCTGCAAAAGTATCACCTTTACAGAAAGGAAGCCAACAAGACAGGCTCAAAGACAGTGACCCCAACCTTATAAAGTAGGAGTCCTGTGGACAAAGAACATAGACTGAGTCTGAAGATCAGGCACAGTCGACACTTTTGTTCTTCAGCATTGATTGACCCTCTGGCACACACCTGAACTTCCTCTAAGGACAAACCCTCCCCTTGGTCCTTAGACCACTTTATTTAGTTGGGGACTATCATAGATTCAGAGGAGAGCCTGAAAACTAGATTTAAACTAATCAGAGCATGCAACCAATGTTGGTTCACAGTTATTTACCTTAAGTCAGGCCAATCAGAAGACAGTCAGACCCAATTCAAGACACAGTTCTTTGAAAAGGTGGTTCCTGCTTTTTTTACCCTTTCCATGTGAGTCAGGAAGTACAAACAGCCTGGAGCCGCTGGCAGCCACTGTTGTCAGCAGGGGAGACTCCAGGCAGAAGAGTCAGCAGAGGAGGCGCAGCAGCTAAGAAAGGTGACTGGCTTCTGATGCCCTCACTTTAGCTCCTATTTCTAGCTCTGCCTATGATTTCTGGACTCTTCAGTTGCATGAGGCAACAGATGCTAAGTTTTTCCTCTTCCATCAGTTTGATTGGATCCTGCCACTTGCAACCAAAAGAGACCCAACTACAATACATGGAATTTTAAAAGAAAATTTATTTTTTATTTTTATTTTTATTTTTTTGTAATAGAACACTGGTGATGAAGACTTCGGCTTTCTCCTCCCCAAATATGCAGTGGATACAAAGTGGGCATTTAATCGGGACTGCAGGCTCTTAATCAGAGAGACTGAGTTAAAAGGAGACCATGTTGGCTGAAACGAAGGAAGACTGGCTAGGAGGGGAGAGGAACACACGGACTCTTTCTCCAGTCCTTCCACAGAGTCTCCCTGAGACTCCCAGTGGAGTCCCATTAAATGACAAAATGATGTCGCATCACCACTCAATTCCAAAGTACCTCAACAGTGTGCTGTACTTACCATCCTGTTTCCGTTGAGTCTTTGAATATCTTTCCCTTTTCGTTCCTGCTCAAGGGACATAACTACAAATTTGAGGCATCCTTACAAAAAAAACCAAAAACCAAAAAACAAAACAAAACAAAAACACTTTGGCAAATATGAAATGCCAACTTCTATGTCCCTGGCCTGTATGTGGCTCAATCTGTGCTTCCCCAGCCTTTACCATAATACAGACACACACACAAACTGCTTCATCAGCAATTTTTTGAATACTTAACACAAGTGATCGTCAACTTACATGTATGTATTGATGCCCTCCATTCTGAGAAAACTTGCAAGGTAGATATATTCCTCTACCTATCTTTTTTTTATTGATTATTTAAAGCATTACATAGCTCATGATATATCATCTTTCATACATTTGACTCAAATTGTGTTTTGAACTCCCATTTTCACCCCAAATACAGATTGCAGAATCACATCTGTTACATATTCACATTTTTACATAATGCCATATTAGTGACTGTTGTATTCTGCTACCTTTCCTATCCCCTACTATCCCCCCTCCCCTCCCCTCCCCTCCCATCTTCCCTCTCTACCTCCCCTGCTGTTGTTCAATTCCTCTACCTATCTTATAGGTGAGAATATTTAAGTGCAGACTAATCTGTCCAGAGTCTGAAAGCTGGTAGGTAGGAGTCAGTGTTCAAGGAGGTCTGGCTCCATATGCCATGTTCTTTCCATTCCCCTCCAGGCTTTCTATGCCTGTTCTAGGGAAGATGAGTTGTTTGGAACCAGCTCCCACCCTGACACCGAAATCTCTTTGAAGATTTTCCATGAGATTAGAGCTGCACATTCATTCAGTAATTTGAAAAAAAAAATCATAGAGCAGCTACAGGGTGTCAAGCATAGCTCTAAATGGTGAGAAGGCACCAGTGAGGAAGATACAGTGCTGCCCACATCCTGCAGGAGAGCTTACATGTCAATGGAGGGACAGAAAACAAATGCAGACAGATGATGTTTTATGACAGGTGGCATCTGGTTCTGTGAAAAAAAATGGCAAGGCAAGGCATTAGAGAATGAAAGTGACTTTAGAGGGAAATGGCAGAAGAAGCCTTCTTTGAGGAAGGACTAGAACAGAGACCCACAGGGAGGGAATAGATGAGGCATGCAATTTTCTGGAGGAGGCGTGTTTTCCCCACTGTGGGGTGTCCCTGAGACAGTCAGGAATGGCCTTCGTTGGACCAAATGCTGGGACAATGAAATAAACCCCCAGGCACAATAAACTCTAGCATTTACAGCAGGCCCTGTTGCTTCTCTACCCTTTTCTCCTGTCAACAGACCCATCACAAGACCCTGATAAAACCACAGCAGCTGAATGTTTACATAGGTTAAAATTGTCTGGTAAAAACATAAAGCCCTCTAAGTTTCACTTATTCTTATTCAAGTTCAAATCACTAATTTTGGAGGTCACACACTGGGCAATGCATTACTGGTTTCCCTCTAGCTCTGCTGAGATGTGTGGGTCATGATGGTAACAGTTGCCTAGGCTTCAGGGACTTCAAGGCTGCTTTTGCTGAGAACACAGACTCTTCACTTGGGCCCGCAGATGTCTGATGGGTAACTGGAATGGAACCTGTCTTTGTATCTTCATGTCTGTCCCCTCTCCTGCCTTAACTTTTGCGTCAGATTCTTCTCTACTCTGCTTATAGACATGTTGGCTGTCCATGGGGGATGTTATGGGTCTTCTTCTACCCTGCCCTGGTGCTTTTCCAGTAGCTGTGGCTGTCCGAACACCCACAGTCCTTCATCCCTATGACAGAACCCAGATTGAGCCACCAGGCCAGGGTTTGCACAGGATAACGGTGCCACCAGCTGTAAGAGTAACACAGCGGGACAAATTGACCATCACTGCCCTGTGGTCCAAGTTTCACCCAAGAAGAAACATCTTGCTGGGCGCAGTGGTGCATGCTTGTAATCCCAGCAGCTTGGGAGGCTGAGGCAGGAGGATCGCAAGTTCAAAGCCAGCCTCAGCAAAAGTGAGGTGCTAAGCAACTCAGCAAGACTCTGTCTCTAAATAAAATTAGAAAAAATTAGGGGAGGGGGTGCTGGGGTTGTAGGGTTCAATCCCCAAAACCAAAAAAAAAAAAAAAAAGGAGAAGAAAAACATCTTTTGTAACTGTGCTCCTGACCAAGGGAACATTACCAAACCTTACCTCCCTGAAAAATCAATAAAAGCTGGAATCTCCCTTTATTTGGAGAACAGCCTGGTCCTTCCATTACTGTTGTGTCCCTTCAGCTGCAGCCCCAATTATCCCCTTTGGCTGAAGCCCCAATTATCCCCTTTGGCTGAAGCCCCAATTAAAGCCTTTCCTGTAATTCACACTCACTTGTTTCTACCATTACCAAGTTAAAAGTTCCCATGCCCAGGATGATTCTCAGCTGAGAGTCCTCATCTGCTCCCAGCACCCCTCCACCAGCTGGACTCTCTGAATGCAGAGAAACCTTGTACAAGAAGAGCAGAAATTTCCATGATGATAGGGCAGGGGTGACTGGGGTCACAGGGAGATAAGAAGTCGCTGGCCATAGATAGAAATCTGCTTTCTTAAAAAATGTCGGCTGCCTATAAGCTATGTGGTAACCTGAACTGTATTCGGAAATAGAGAAAGGGTATTAGTAGGTTAACTGGTCGAATCTGAATAAAGTCTGTGCTTTAATAATGGTTATCAATGTTAATCGTCTTAGTTTTGTGCTGTGGTTACAGAAGAGGTTTCATAATAGCCAAAGCTGAGTGATGGGCACGTGACAGCTCTCCTGTGGAATTTTTTGGTGAATCTAAACTTTCTTCAAAACAAAAAGAAAAAACTTTATACTAGCATAAATTTTACTAAAACTATACATTATTACTGAAACAATTAAGACCTAACTAAATGAGGAAATATATCATATTTTTGGATTGATGGACTTGGTATTTTTTAAAATGTCAGTTTTCCCAATGATCTTTGTATTTGATATAACTCCCTAAAAAATTCTAGCAGATTTTGTGTATGTTTGGAATTTAAAATGTATGTGGAAATTCAAAGGTCCAAGATAACCAAATACAATCTTGAAGAGCATAGCAGATATCAAGACTTACTTAATGCTACCATAAGTGAGAAGGTAGTAGTGCTAGGGATAGGCAGAGACCAGACCCGGCAGTCCAGAAATTGACTATATTCAGTCACTAGGTTTATGACAAAGTACAAGAAGAAGAATGGTCTTTATAAATACCACTGAATCACATAGGAAAAAAGAATTATAACTTCTATGCTACATGATGCATAAAAATTGATTCCATATGTAGTCTATAAAACAAAACAAGGATATCTTCATGACCTTAGTGCAGGCAATTGTTTCTCAGATGGGACTCAGAAAGCAGAAATCACAAAGAAAACAAGTGGCAAATTGGACTACATTAAAACTAAGCACTTCCTTCATTAAAGAGCCCACAAAGAGAATTAAAAAAACTATAATACGGGAGAAGTGTATGTTTTACACATCTGACAAAAGTATCCAGAATACATAAGCCACTCCTAAAAATGAAGAAGACAATTCAAAAGATACTTTCAGTACACAAAGCAATATGGATGAATCTTACCAACAGGATGAGGTCAAGAAGACAGGCATAAAAGAATATATACCGCATGATTCATTTATATAAGTTCAATAGCGAGCAACTACTAGGCTATGGCCACTGTGATTACCTTTAACAAGGAGGTTGTTAGAAAGGGTATGAGGGTGCTTCTGAATTCCTGGTAATATTTTATTTCCTGATCTGGGTGCTATACTAAAAGATGTATTCATTTATAACCTGTACACTTCCAGAAAAAAGTTATTAAAATGGTATATGATATAGTTAAAAAGAAAAGTCTGGATTTGAATTGTATGAATAATTCTCTGATTAGCTGCTGAATTCACAATTGTATTATCTACTTCTTTATAATGATTATTCCAAAATTTAGCAGCTTTAGCTGGGTGCAGTGACTCTAGAGGCTGAGGTGGGAGGGTCACAGGTTTGAGGTCCATGTTTCTACAAATGACAGAATTTCATTCTATTTTATGTTTGAGTCACATAATTTATTATATTTAGCACATACTTTTTGCATTCTTGTTTTATTTTGTACCAGGGATTGAATCCAGGGACATTTAACCACTGAGCCACATCCGCTGAGCCTGGGCAACTTAGTGAGACCCTGTCTCAAAATAACAAATAAAGGGCTGGTGATATAACTCAGTGGCAGCAGGCCTCTGGGTTCAATCCCCAGAACTGAAAAAAAAAATCAGCTTAAAACAACAAATATTATCTCATACAATTTCTGTGGGTCAGGAACTTGGGGGCAGATTAGCTGTGTGGTTCTGGCTTAGGATCTCTCACGAGGCTGTGGGCTGGGGCTATAGTCCTCTGAAAGCTTGCTGGGGCTGGAGGATCCACATGCAAGCTCATTTATATTGTTGGCAGACTTCAGCTTCTTGTAAGCTGTTGGCTGAATCTTCAGTTTCTCACCATACAGTGTTTTCCATAGGCTGCAGGAGTGTCCTTACAACGTGGTACCCCACTTTCTTCAGAGTAAGTGAGCCAGGAATGGGGGAAGAAAGCCCAAGATGAGAAACACATTTTTAAAATTTTTTTTAATAATGTAAATGTAGATGCCATATTCCATTACTTCTTCTATGTGCTATGACCATGCAGATGGACCCTAGTACAGTGAAGGGGGACCGACTACCCAAGGGAGTGAATACCAGCAGGTAGGGCTCATTGGGACCCATCTTCCTCTCTGCTCCTTATTAGAATATCTGTAGCAAATCTAAGATTCTCAAACATCCTATCTCTCCTGTTATAATTCATTAACAAGCACAAAAATCTTCAACTGCTTTCAAAGTGGTGACTCCTTGGGAGAACTTGCTGGTAGGGGTGAGGAGACACCTGTGAAGAGGGACAAATTCTCCCACAGGACATTTGTGTTAGCAAGATAGCCTTTCTGACCTGTGATTTCAGAAATTTGAGCAGACCTTAGTGCCTCCGCACAACTTGATCACTGATGCCTGAAATATCACTAGTAGAAACCCATGCCATTAGCACAAAATGTTTTCTGGTCAGTCACAGACACATTATCAGGACAGCAGAGCAGTTATTTCCAAAGTTGGCTGCTTATTAGAATCTCTTGGGAAGTTACTGAGTTCTCCCAGATCTACTGATTTGGGCCTTCCAGAGGCAGGTTCCCAGAATATGAGAAAGTTTTGAGAAAACTTTCCAGGATATTCTGAGAGGATATTCTGAGAGTGTTGGTGCAGCATCTAACAATCCAACAATTGATCCTGCAGTGGTATTTGGAAACTATTGAAGTACACCATCAGTGTGTATAGATTTCAGGCCTTTCCGGAGAGGGGGTTTCAAGGGAGGGGGTGGGTGGTGGCATTTGTCTGCAAAGAGCTTGTTTTCCTTTCCACCTCCGTCCGCTCAATGTGCTGATTAAGATAGTGCTTCCCAGCCTCTTTGAATGCCTTCTTGTTCCTCTGCCTGCTCTTTGGTTTCCATCACGTCAGCCTTGAAGGTGGAGTGACCTGTCAGCACCGTGGGCTTGTGACAGGAACCATAGAATTGACTTTATCTCCTGAGCTTCAGACTCCACTGTGTGAATACAGGCTAAGAGGGGGTCCAGTGACTCATGGTTAAGAGGACACACAGCCATCTCTTGACACAGACAGGAGATGCTTCCTCTGGTTGATAGAAGTTCGGCCCGTCTTGTAGAGTTGCCACTTAAACATGAGATTACAGTTTGTGGACTAGATAAATCTAGAAATTTTTGTCATCTATGTAAAAACATTCAAGGCATGTGAAAATTCTTCAAAGAAAAATTTAAAAACCAGTGTTTATTTTTTTTTTTCATTTTCCCAATGGAAAAATATGTATTGAGCATCTCTGGTCTTATCTTCCACTCTCCTACTTGACTCAAACTACACCAACTCCATTGCTGTGCGTAGAACAAATGGGCACCCTCCTGCCTTAAGGAATGTGCTCCAGCTGCTCCTCAACCTGGAACATTCTTACTCAGGTATTTGCTTGGCTGACTTCCTCACCTCCTTCAAGTCTTTGCTTAAATCTCACCTCAGTGAGGCTGAACCTGACTGTCCCATTTAAGCAGCAGCCAGCTTCTCTTCCTTACCAGCTCTTCCTTCTCTTTGTCCCTTGGTGCCTCGGCACTTTTTGCAGTTTTCCCTTTTGCAACATACTACATAATTTCTTTAATATTTTTATTTGAATGGACACATAGTAATTGTCCCTATTTATGGGGTACAGCATGATATTTCAGTACATGTGTACACTGTTTAATGATCAGATCGGGGCATTTAGCCTATCACCTCAAACATCATTTCTTTATGTTGCGAACAATCTAAATCCTCTTCACTAACTATCCTGAACTATTCCACTAATTGTCATCAACTGTAGTTTCCTCACTGTGTTATGAAACATCAGAATGATTCCTCTTATGTAACTGTACCCAATACCCACGATCCATCCTCTCTCCATCCCCTCCTCCCCCACACCCATCTCAGACTCTGGTGACCACAATTCTATTCTCTATTTTTTTTTAGATCAAGCCCCTAGCTCCCATACATAAGTGAGAACCTGTGGGTTTTGTCTTTTTCTGCCTGACTTATTTTACTTAACATAATGTCCTCCAGTTTTATCCATGTTTCTGCAAATGACAGAATTTCATTCTATTTTTTGGTTGAATTACATAGTTTATTATATTTAGCACATACTTTTTGCATTCTTATTTTTATTTTGTACCAGGGATTGAATCCAGGGGCACTTAACCACGGAGCCACATCCCTAGCCCTTTTTTATTTTATTTAGAAACAGGGACTCTCCGAGTTGCTTAGGGCCTCGCTAAGTTGCTGAGGCTGGCTTTGAACTTTCGATCTTCTTTTTTGCCTCAGCCTCCTGAGCCACTGGGATTACAGGTGTATGCCACTCTGTCCAGCAAAAGACACTAGCTATATTCTTGTTCTTTTTTTGGCAGCGGGGATGGGGTGGTACCAGGGATTGAACTCAGGGGCACTCAACCACTGAGCCACATCCCCAGCCCTATTTTGTATTTTATTTAGAGACGGGGTCTCATTGAGTTGCTTAGCACCTTGCTTTAGCTGAGGCTGGCTTTGAATTTGAAATCCTCCTGCCTCAGCCTCCTGAGCCACTGGGATTACAGGCATGTTCCACGGTGCCCAATTACATTCCTGTTCTTTTTTTTAAAAAAATTTTTAAAACAACTTTATTTATATTAATTAATTTATTTTTTAGTTGTAGTTGGACACAATACTTTTATTTATTTGTATGTGGTGCTGAGGATCAAACCTAGGGCCTCACATGCGCTAGGTGAACGCTCTATCATTGAGCCACAACCCCAGCCCCATACATTCCTGTTCTTAAATGTAAATTTCATCAGAACAGGAATCTTGATTTTGGTCGAAGTATATCCCAAGTCCTCAGCATAGTACCTGGAACATAATGGGTGCTCAATAAATATTTGTTGAATGAACACTTCAGGTTATTTGTATTACAGTGGCAAATAATGCAAATAACATCACTCCTGTCATGGAGCTTATGATTTGTTGGAGGATACCATTAAGCAATTCATTTAAAAAGTGCTTATGTAGTGATAACTGTGGTAGCGAAGAGGAAAGTTAACGCTGTTTGCTAGGAGAGCGGATGAGGGGCACACACAGGTGGGGGCAGGGATAGTGCATGGGGGCAGCAGCATTTGGCCTAGACCAGGTCAGCAAATGACCTGGCTGAAGGAGGCAGTGGAGGCAGAGAAACATCAATCCCAGATTCCCAATGGGAAGTGCCTTTCCTCCTCTCTCCAAATAGCTATTCAAAATTAAGTTTCTAAAAATCTGTAAGCCATCGACCTCCACCTCTAGCATCAAGATCTGAACATCAACCTCAAAAAATTTCTCCAAGGATACTCCTTGGTGACTTGCATTCTTTATCTTCTGAGCATCTCTGTAACCAGATGAGAACAAATATGAAATTAGTCTTCTCGTCTCACGGATCAGTCCACTGAATACATAAAGTTTAAATATTCTTGGCAATGAATCAAGAGTTTCAGAGATGTCATCAAGAGGTCAAGAGACTGGTGTTTGTGTTAGAAACTCACAGACTGAAGGGAAAGAACTTGGTTCTGAGAGGAAAGTCTTAGCTGATGAGTAACTCTCCAGGTATTCATCTAAGCCCTTGAAATAAAGTACTTCTCACAAGTACTTGAAATAAAGTACTTCTCACAGGTCAAGTAAAGAAAATGTCTGTGGGGACTAGAAAGTTAAAGTTATAACAGTGAATCACCTGCTAGAGATCACCTGCATTAGTGATCAGTTGTGTTAGGCTGTTTTCTCCTTCTCATTTCACACTTACAAGAAAATATAGCCAGATGTGGTAGCACATGCCTGTAATACAAGGACTTTGGTGGATAACAAGTTTAAGGTCAGCCCCAGCAACTTAGTAAGACCTTGTCTCAAAATAAAAAATAAAAAAGCTCATTGGGGAAACACCCCTGGGTTCCATCCCCAGGACCAAGAAAATATAAAGATGTGGAAAATGAGCCAGTGGTAGATACCATGAAAAAAATTAGAAAAGCCCATGACCTTAAAATTCATTTACTGGGGCTGGGCATGTGGCTCAAGGGGTAGTGTGCTTGCCTGGCATGCATGAGGCACTGGGTTCGATCCTCAGCACCACGCAAAAATAAAATAAAGATATTGTGTCCACCTAAAACTAAAAAATAAATATTAAAAAAATTCATTTGTTATTTCACTGTTGAGAACTCAGTTTCTCTCTATTACACTTTTTTGGTTTTCTTTTTATTTAAATATTCATTGCCAAGAATATTTAAACTTTGTGTATTCATAAAGTTTAAATATTATGTCATGGTTTGGATGTGGTATCCCTCAAATGTTTGTGTATGAGACAATGCAAGTAGATTCAGAGGAGAAATGATTGTGGTATGAGAGCCTTAACCCAATCAGTGAATTCATCACCTGATGGGATTAATTGAGTGGTAATTGAAGGCAGGTAGGGCGTTGCTGGAAGAGGTAGGGCATTAGAGGAGTGGCTTTGGAGTATGTATTTGTCAAGTGGAGATCTCTCTGTCTCTACTTCTTGATCACCTTGTGAGCTGCTTCTCTCTGCGACACTCTTCTACCATGATGTCCTACCTCACCTTGAGCCCTGAGGAATGGAGGCTTCTGTCCACAGACTGAGACCTCTGAAACTGTGAGCCCCCAAATAAACCTTTCCTCCTCTATAATTGTTTTCGTCAAGTCTTTTATTCCCAGCAGTAAAAAAGCTGACTAAAACATTGGAGTTGGAGCCCAGGGCCTAGGCAAGCACGCTACCACTGAGACACACACCCAGGCAAAGGAACTCAAGTCTTTGAGCTAGAAACAGGAAGAAAAGCAACATCCTTCCTTGAGTTCTATGTATCCAGCTTCAGAGCTGCCCAGGAGACAAGCCATAGAGGGTACCAGAGAGCCAGACTCAATGCTTATAGGAGAAACATGAGGGCTTCTTTACCAAAGAACAGAGTGTTACCTCCACTAACAAAGCTTTGTTTTGGTTTTATTTTGTTTATTTTTTTTTCTAAGTTAACCAGGTTAGGGAGGGTATCATATAAGTTCATGTGAAGGTTGTGATGGATGGAACCACTTCAAAAGAAGCAGTCAATTCATCTCAGGATTTCCCAGCTTATCAGTGAGGAGAGGCTAGCTTATGCTGCTATAACAAGCAACCCTACAATCTCAAAGTCTTCAAACGATAACTTGTTTTTCCTTAACATTACATATCTATTTTGAGTTGGACAAGAGTGATAGGTTTATTATATCTAGGATTTCCTGCTGATGGAGCAATATCCATCTCTAACACTATGGATCAAAAGAGCAGAGACGAACCAGGTGTGGTGGTACATGCCTGAAATCCGAGCTACTTGGGAGCTGAGGAAGGAGAACACAATTTGAGGCTATCTGGGCAACTTAGCAAGATCCTGTTTCAAAATAAAAAAAATAAAATGGGCTGGGGATGTATCTTAGTGATAGGGCAATTGCCTAGCATATGGGTGCAATCCCAAGTACTGGGGAAAAAAAAATCCAACAACAACAAGAAATCCAGAGGAGAAAGTGCTCTGGAGGGCCCAGCCCTGGCAATTAATTGGTCATAACTCATTGTACATAACTAGTTCCATGGCTCTGCATAACCCCAAGGGGGTGGGAAGTGTGATCCCATTATATTCCTGAAAGGAGGAAAACCAGAACTACTTGGCAAAGAGCTTCAGTAGCTATCACGCCAATCTTTAACTTGGCTAGTTGTCTCTGGGTGTAACACCCTTTCTGAAAGAGATGGAGCACTTCTTTGCAAGGGTCAAGAGAGCCTGGAAACTGCTCTCTCTCTAATCTTCCATGAGCAAGACTGAATAAGTCTCTGCTGAGTCAGAGGGAGTAACAGAAGGGGGCTTGAGAATCCATATCTGTTTTCCCCTGTTATTTTTATTTCTGATAAAGACACGTTGTTGCTAACCCACTTACTATGCTGATTTTTGCCCACTGTATGGGTCAAGCTATCTATTCTTAGTTCTCCTGTGGTTACAAACAGTCCCCAAACTCAGGTGCTTACAGTAACATATCTCCTTCACACTATAAGTGCATGCATTGTATGGAGTCTCTGCTCCTCTGAGGTGCTTTCACCAGTGTTTCCACAATTCCCCTGCAGTTGGAAACATACAGTGATTCCCAGTTGTCTCTTCAAGTTTCTTTCTAGAATGAACATACATCACTTCGGCTGTAAATTTACTGGATAATGCATCACGAAAATCATACCTAATTTCAAGAATGCAGGTGTTGGGGTTTGAATGTGAGGTGTCCCAAAAAAATGCATATGTGAGACAACGTACAAAAGTTTAGAGATGAAATGATTGAGTTATGAGAGTTTTAACTTAATCAGTGCAATTAATCTTCTGATAGGGATTAACTGGGCAGTAACCAGTAGGCAGGTAGGGTGTGGCTAGAGGAGGCGTGTCACTGAGGGTGTGCCTTTGGAGTTTGTATTTTGTCTCTGGTGAGCAGAGAGTGCTAGCTCTCTCCCTCTCCCTCTCCCTCTCTCTCCTCCACTTCCCCCTTCCTTATTGCCCTCTTCTGAGGTGCTCTCCTCTGCCATGCCCTTCCTCCATGATGTCCTACCTCATTTGGGTCCAGAGCTATGGTGATGGCCAATAGTGGACTGACACCTCTGAAACCATGAGCACCCAATGAATTTTCCCTCCTCTAACATTGTTCTTGTTGGGTCTTTTGATCACAGTAGTGGAAAGCTGACAAAACCAGCAGAAAAGTGCATGTACCCAGAAAGGGGAAAACCCAGGAAAAATTGGTGAGCTGTCAAAGATTACCCATCCAACCAGGCATAGAACACACTCTTCTGAAGGAATTGCTGCATTCATCTCTGGGAAGGTCCAGGGTTAGTGACTGACAGCATGGAGACCAGCACTTGAGGAAGAACTTGACTTTCCCAAAAGCCCAGCACTCTTTCAGCTGTTCCCACTCCATCTCTGTCTTTATAAGAATGCTGCAAGATAAACCATGCATGAGTTATTAGCCCCATTTTGTTTTATTTTATTTTTGGTGCTGGAGATTGAACCCAGGGCTTATGCATTCTAAGCATGCCCTGTACCACTGAGCTACATCTCTATTTTAAAGAAGAAAGAGGCTCAGAGAAATAATATGGTTTTCCAGGTTCCATATTGTCTAGAATGGCAGTCGGAACAAGCACCTGGGCTCTGGATTAAGAACCATCTCCATCTCTTCATGCCAGCTACCACACTGCATGCTAGTAACTCCTGAGCCAATCCAATCCCTGTGCTAAGTCAAGAAGTGATGTGGGAGATGGGAGTAAATAGCAAGAAAACAATAAACCTGACAATTAGCTTGATGCTTCAAGCGAAAACATGCCTGGTTTGTCAAAAATAAAATTAGAATTCAATTTTGAGAGTATATATTCAAGAGGATATTTCAGTTACATATTCATAGTATACCTGAATGTGTTAATAAAAGTATGCTGTCATTCCCTTCTGACTGTGGATTGCCCATCTGTGGATTTAACAAAACTTGAATCAAAAATATTTGGAAAAATCCCAGTGGCTTGGGAGGCTGAGGCAGGAGGATCATGAGTTCAAGGCCAGACTCAGCAAAAGCAAAGCCCTAAGCAATTCAGTGAGACCCTGTCTCTAAATAAAATACAAAATAGGCCTGGGGATGTGGCTCAGTGGTCAAGTGCCCCTAAGTTCAATTCTTGGTACCCCCACCAAAAAAAAAATTGGAAAAATAATTGTTTCTGTACTGATTTTATATAGTTTTTTTCTTGTAATTATTCCCTAAACAATAAAATATAACAACTATTTATATAGTATTTACATTGTGATAGGAGTTATAAGTAATCTAAGATGATTTAAATTATACAGGAGGATATGCATAATTAAATGCAAACACTACACAGTTTCCTTCCTTTCTTTCATTCTCTCATTCTTTTTTCTTTTTCTGTACTCAAGATTGAACCTAGGGGCTTGGGATATGGCTCAAGAGGTAGCATGTGCACCAGGCATGCGTGAGGCACTGGGTTCGATCCTCAGCACCACATAAAAAAATAAAATAAAGATTAAAAAAAAAAAAGATTGAACCTACAGGTGCTTAACCACTGAGACACATTTCTAGCCTTTTTTTTTAATTTTTATTTTTTGAGACAGGGTCTCTCTAAATTGCTTAGAGCCTCACTAAGTTGCTAAGGCTGGCTTTGAACTTATGATCCTCCTGTCTCAGCCTCCCAAGTCACTGGGATTACAGGCTTGCATTTCTATGCCTGGTTCTTTTTTTCCCCCTTTGGTACTGAGGATTGAACCATGAGAACTCAATTACTGAGTTACATTCCTAGTTCTTTTCATTTTTTATTTTGAGACAGGGTCTTGCTAAGTTGCCAAGGCTGGCCTTAAAGTTGGATCCTGCTGCCTCAACCTCCTGAGTAGCAGGATGACATCCTTTACTACCACACCCAGCATACACAATTTTCTATGAAGGACTTGAGCATCTGCAGATTTTGGCATCTATGGGCGTACTGGAACCAATCTGCCATAGATACTGAGAGACAACTTTTGCATTTTTGTGCAAGTTTTCAAATTTCTTGTAAATGATATCACACTATGCTAATCTTTGGCAACTGTTTTTTTTTTTCTCTCTCTCTCTCTCTGAAAATTATGTTCTTAAGAGTTGTTTAGGCTGGCACATAGTAGCCCCAGTTCATTCATTTAACTGCATAGAACTGTACTTCATCAATCATGTGAGACACATGCTTCACCAGAGGATCTTGTCAAAATACATATTCTGATTTGACAGGTCTGAAGTTGTCAGGCAAAGTCAATGAAGCCTGTTAGGAATCACATTTTGGGGAGCAAGCCTGTACAGCATGCTATTCCTATGAATGTACCTGGCATAATTCACCATCCATTCCCGTTAATGGGCTTTTTAGTTTATTTTTTTTTTTAAACCATGATGTAACATTATAAATGTTACAGCAAGCTGGGTATGGTGGCACATGCCTATAATCTCAGTGACTTGGGAGGCTTGAAGCAGGAGGATCTCAAGTTCTAGACCAGCTTCAGCAATTTAGTGAGAGCCTCTGCAATTTAATAAGACCCTGTTTCAAAATTAAAAATTAAAAAAAAATGTAGCTCAGTGGTAGAGAGCACCTGGTTGCAATCCCCAGTTACCTCCCCCACCCCACAAAGAAAAAATTATAACAAGTTTCTTTTATATATTTCTTGGCACACCTATGCAAGGGTTGTCTAGGGCATATAGCTAAGAAGGCAATTATTGGTTCATAAGATACACAATTGTTTAATTTTACTAAGTATGGCCAAAGGTGAAATAAACAATTGATTCCATTTGTAGAAGTTAAGTATGGCCAAAGTGGTAACTTCCACCAACCACTCTACCAAGGGTTTAGAACTTTTCTTTTTCCCACATGATTTCTACAAAGATATCTTCAGCAGTGAATGTGTCTTTTGATATATCGATTGGACATTTGCTTTTTTTAGTCCTTTTTCTGAACTTGTGGTGATGGTTCATTTCAGGGCATATCTCAAAAATAGGATTTTGGCCAGGAGCTGTGGTGCACTGCACGCCTGTACTCCCAGCGGCTCGCCTCTGGAGGTTGAGGCAGGAAGATTGCAAGTTCAAAGCCAGCCTCAGCAATTTAGTGAGGCCCTGAGCGACTTAGAGGGCTCAGTGGTTAAGTGCCCCTGATTCAATCCCTGGTATCCAGAAAGAAAAAAAAAAGGATTTTCTTCACTTTTTCAAAACACAACTTAATTTTAGATTGAAATTATATTTTGTTAGAAATATATATATATGTTGGAAAATTAATCTTATTTAGTTTAGGGGTTCTTTCACCAGTTCTTCCCTCAAACTAAATCTAAATTCCAAGAGGTTTATGTGGTTCCTGGGGGTTAGGTGATAGGCCCCAGGTCCTTCATCTCTGTAATTATCACTGAGATCCTTATTCCTGCCAACCCCGCCCATCTGGGTCATCTTTTTTTTTTTTAAATTGACACATGGATATGCTAATTATCCCGATTTGATCAATACACAAACTATACATGGTTCTGTATCATCCTGGAGTGCTGCCAACCATTTGCTGCTTCCGGCTGCATTAGGGTGAGGAAACATCTATGATACTCTCAAGATCCAGGGGTCTAGTTTCTCCTGTAGCAATTTCCTAAAGCGCATGGCCTGTCCAGCCACCATCCTCTGGGACCTACTAACAGCTGTCTTCTTATCTCATCCCTCTGACTCTTGTTCTCTTCCCAGCCCTGGAGGAAACTTCTCTTTGTATGGAGGATGGGGTGGAGCAGAGCCAGAGAAGGCCTCTCTCTAATCCCCTTTGTCTGTTTTGTGAGTTTTCCCTGGTCCCTCTGGGTATGGGCTTTTGGACAGGAAAGTCAGGAACACTCCTTTGTTTCTCCTTTCAGTCAGTGCATCCTGCCCTTGAGGCCAAGGGAATAGAAAGACCTGGATGCTGGAGTGGGTGCAAGGGGGAGGGAAGGAGAGATGGTGGCTAGGCAACATGATGCAGGCAGTTTGGAAAACAGTTTAGCAGTTCCTCTCTTAAAAGGTCCAACATCGAGTTGCCATGTGACCATTGTACCCTTGTGTCTATGAAAATAAATGTCCACATAAATGCTCACAGCAGCATTATTCATAATAGCCATATCCATGAACTGATGACTGATAAATAAAATGCTTTATATCCATACAATGAAATATTATTTGGCAGTAAAATGAATGAAGAGGGGGTACATAATACAATGTCGGATTAACTTTGAAAGTATATGGGAGGTGAAAGAAACTGGACACAGAAGACCCCATATTGCATGATTCCATTTATATGAATGTCCAAAATAGGAAATCTATAGAGGCATAAAATAGATTCACGATTGCCTAGGTCTTGGGGGTCTGGGGGAGGTAGGGCAGTGACTACTAATGAATACGGGGTTTCCTTTTATGACGGTGAGTGTTATAAAATTGATTGTGGTGATGACTGCGCAATTTTGTGGATATAATGAAACTATTGAGTTGTATTTTTAAATTGGGTGGATTTTATGGCATGTGTTTTATAATCCAATAAAGCTGCTTTAAAAAAAAAAAGTGAATCAATTGAAAAAACTACCCAAACTATTTTCCAACTATAAACACATTGTATATATTATAGATATTTTTTTAAAATGGAAAGCAGACCCTATACATAGGTCATCCTGCTTCCCTCCTAAGCATGTATTATTAGGTGACTACTTTGATCAAAGTACCACAGTGAGATACTGTGGAAATTCAAAGATGGATAATTTGTCCTTTTATTCGAGAAACTTACAGTATGATCGCTTCTATTTGTTTGACTTCTACAAATGGGATCAATTGTTTATTTCACCTGTCCAAATTAATGGCACAAAATTCAGTGAGTTGAGAGCAGCAGTTGAAATAATCAAGAGAATAGAGGATTCTGTAAGAAACCATACAAAGAAGATTTAAACTTTCTAGTGGTACAGACAGATATGGAGGCAGGCTAAGTTGGCTTGAATTGAAATGTATATTTCAAATCTAGGGCTTCTTAATTTTAGAACTTTTGAAGAATTCTCATTCCACCTAACACAGCCAACTCTCCATATCCATGGGTTCCACATCCATATGTTCAACCAACTGGGGCCTGGAAATATTTGGGAAAAAATTGCATCTGTACTGACGTGTAGATTTTTTGCTTGTCATTCTTACCTGAATAATACAACAACTATACAGCATTTATGTTGTATTAGGTATTATAAGTGAGTAATCTGGAGATGACTTAAAAGATATAGATGTGAAAAGAAACAATCAGTGAGGTGAATACAGAATGGGAGCAAATTTTTACCACACACACATCAGATAGAGCACTAATCTCCAGGATATATAAAGAACTCAAAAAACTAACACTAAAAAAATAAATAACCCAATCAACAAATGGGCTAAGGAACTGAACAGATACTTCTCAGAAGAAGATATATGATCGATCAACAAATATAGGAAAAAATGTTCAACATCTCTAGTAATTAGAGAAATGCAAATCAAAACTACTCTAAGATTTCATCTCACTCCAATCAGAATGGCAGTTACTAAGAATACAAACAACAATAAGTGTTGGCGAGGATGTGGGGAAAGAGGCACACTCTTACATTGATGGTGGGACTACAAATTGGTACAACTAATCTGGAAAGCAGTGTGGAGATTCCTTAGAAAACTTGGAATGGAACCACCATTTGCCCAAGCTATCCCACTCCCAAAGGACTTAAAAACAGCATACTATAGTGACACAGCCACATCAATGTTTTTAGCAGCACAATTCACAATAGCTAAATTGTGGAACCAACACAAATGTCCTTCAATAGATGAATGGATAAAGAAACTGTGATCCATCTACAATTACAAAAAAATTAAAAAGAAAAAGAAACCAAGAAACTGTGATATATATACACAATGGAATATTACTCAGCATTAAAAGAGAATAAAATTATGGCATTTGCAGGTTAATGGATGGAGTTGGAGAATATCATGCTAAGTGAAGTAAGCCAGTCCCCCAAAACCAAAGGTTGAATGTTTTCTCTGATAAGTAGATGCTGATCCATAATGGGGTGGGGATGGGGAGCATAGGAGGAATGGAATAACTTTGGATAGGGCAAAGGAGAGGGAGGGGAAAGGAGGGGGCATGGGGGTAGTAAAGATGGTGGAAAGAAATGGACATTCTAGGTACATATGAAGACATGAATGGTGTGACTCTACTTTGTGTACCACCTCAGAAATAAAAAATTGTACTCCATTTGTGTACTATGAACTGAAATGCATTCTGCTATCATGTATAACAAATAAATTAATAAATTTGAAAAAAAAAAACAGTAAAAAAGATGTGTATAAGTTATATGCAAATACATCATTTATATAAAAGGACTTGAGTATCCATGGATTTAGGTATCATCCTGGGGAGGGGAATTCCTGGAACCAATCCCCCAAGAATACCAAGGATACCAAGGGATAACTCTATCAGTAAGCCAGACTTTGGGGGTGTGAGGAAGGCTAGATTGGTCTTTAAAATTTCCCACCTGATTTCAATGTGCAGCCAAGGTTGAAAACTATTTGCTTAGAGTTTTGCACATTGTAGTTAGATATAATTAAGGAAAGTGATACATTATAAAGGGGGAGGCATTAATGAAGGCAATGCTTTACCTATCACAGAGTATGCCTGGAAAGTTTGGCCCTACCCATCCTGACCTGCCTGGTTGAGGTATGGATGCAGATATAGTAGGTAGCCTCCAAGATGCTATTGTGACAAAGAGGCACATAGGAGTTTATAAACCAAGAAAGGGACCATTGGGTTAGAATCCTAATGTGGCAGTCATCAGTGCATTGAATTGAAGAGGCTAGGCCACAACACGGGTTGAAGTGTGTACGTCCAAAGGAATTGAAGAGGAGGAAGTAAGAAAGGCAGGAATTCAGGAGTGAACTCCTTGGACACTAAGTGATAACCATGCATGGCCCAGTTCCTTTGGCTGGTTCATGGTTAACGTGCTGCAGGACAGAGAGAGGCATATGAAGACCTACAGGCTGTAATGAAGGCCAGCTAGAGATATTTGAGGTCCATCACTACCATTTGGGGTTTATACCATGAAAGGCAACCATTTTATTCCTCAAAACATTGGGCTGCATGGATTGTTGTTCTCTGTTTTGGCTCAGTGGATCCAATGTTCTAATGTCTTGCATTTATTTTTTCTATTTTTCTAAGGATTGATTTGTGTGCCCAAAATGGGAAGAGAATCATGACTAGAAGTCTTTGTCTACCATAGATACAAGCAGGGACAAAGGTCTCTGTGTTTGCTCAAGGCTCTACGACAAACAGGATGCACTTTAGACATCATGGGTTAGTGCTATTCCTTTGGTAGCTGTGGAATTAAACACAGAATGTCAAACTCCATATGACTGGGGTCTTGGCACTGAAGTTATAGTCTTGGCACTGGGAACTATTTCCTGGTTCAGGAACCTAGAAGAACTGCTTTCCTGTTATGTTTCAACTGTCTGACTGGACTATTTTCTCTCCCAGGGGATTCAGAGAAGTGGCCTAACTTGGTTGTGGGGGAAATTCCCCTGCCAGGCTTTGAGGACTGGTAGGCAAGATTTCCCAGGGAATAAAGGCTGTCTGCAAAGCAGGAGCAGAGCAGGCAGTGGGAGTTCCAAGGGAGAGTCAAAGTACAGTACTAAGAAGACAGCACAGCCAATTCTCAGAGCATCTACTCTGAGATCAGGCCAGAACTGGCATCTCCCAATAATCTTAACTAAATCTTGAAGAGAGCTTATGGTGAGCTGTTTGATAGTTCATTTGCTCTTTCACTACATTTTAAAGAATATTTTTTCCCAAGTTCCAACTCCTTATAGGATTGAGTAATGGTTCTTTGAAAAGGTCAGAGTATTTGAGATTTTAAAACCCATGTGGTATGAAAGATAAGGAATCCTAGAAATTTAGTGTTGCCAACACTGTCACAAGATTGTGGGTTTTTTTTTTTCCAAAAGAAAATAGATTTTTGGTGGGTTTTATTTTGATGGAATGGATTGATTCTTGAAATTAAAATTGGAGAAATAAGTGGGACTTTGATATTAGGGACACGGGGCTTCTGTTATCTGTCTTAATATCTCTTTATTTGACTACTTGTCAAATCTTTGAGTTGAAAAAACAAAGTTGTTGCTCAGGGTTGGAATTGTCTCAATTTTGTTTAACATTTTATATGTTGACACTGTTTGATTAAAGTCTTGCACATTCAGTTTATTTTCTTAACATTTGTTATAGAAGCAGCCAAAGTTCTGCAGATTTGTAAATAAATTATATCTAACTGTACATAACCTGAGTTACATTCTTGGGTGGATCATATCAACATTGGCAGAGTGTTTAAATAAACATGCTACAGAGGGTTAAACAGAGGTTCAACAGTTTATTCTGCCCCTCAAACCAAGTGCCTTCAGCATTTTGAACTTACCCTCACATTCTTATTTTACTCAACAAAGTTTAGGAACAAAAATTTTCATAATTTCAATAAAAACTATTCATATTCCTTGATATGTGAGCATATTAATTTTCAATCACTCCACCCATCTAAACAAATCCTTAAATAAAAACGATGGCCCCTAAAGTGTCACAATATAAAAGACTGCTAGAGATATTTTCTCTATGTAACATCAATAGAAGTTTCAACTTTTATCAAAGTTTTTGGGTGGAGGGAGCCTGGGGGGAAAGGGATATGTGTGATTATATTAGAACACTGGATTTCCTTTGTGGCCCAGTGAGGCTCACTAACTTCTTGCTATACTAGCCTTCATCGCATTGAGTGCAAGGGTGACCCAAATGGAGCCAATCACTGTCACATTGACTTCAGTGATTGGCTTTAAATAGATGTGCGATCCAAACTGGACCCATTGATTTAGTCCTTTCCTGGAATTTTTGGGCCATGGGCTAGAAATAATCATTTTTTCTTTGATCAGGGAGCAAATAGAATCTGGGTCTGTCGCCATATTCCTGTTTGTATGTGGAGTGTCCTTTTGAAGTATGAGAATGAGGGCAATGGGAAAAAACAAAGCAACAAAGAGAAACAGATGAATACAGTCACTGAAGAATTGGGGAAAATGAAGACACAAAACAGATGCATGTCTACAGTCACAGCTACTTGGGCGGCTGAGGCAGGAGGATACTTGAGTCCAGAAGTTTGGGATCAGCTTGATCAACAGTGAGACCCTCACCTCAAAACAAAACAAGACAAAACAAGACACATTTGTTGCTTGGCAGTAGTGCTAAATATGGCAGGCCACTTGTATTTGTTATTGGGATGCTATTGAAGATGTTCAACCATTACATTCAGCATAGCCTTAGGAATACATTCTCTACTCTTCCTGTTTCCTTGTGGGGACAAATCCCTCCTGTCACAGCCCTAACCTCTCTTGCTACTCCTTACTTCTCCCCATGGAAGATGGGAGTGCTGGGTTTAATTATTAAGTGGAAGAAGGAAGAGGGCATGCTCAGCTAACCTCTTCTCTCTTTCCTCTCTCCAGGGATCTGCTTGCCTCCAAAGCGCTTGGGTTCAGGTCTAGTTTAATGATATCCATGCTGAAGCTCTCGGGGAGAGAAAACAAAAGTTAGATTCATGGGTAGATAGGAGAGATGGCTGCATAATTACAGAGTAAAGCAAGAATAGTAGAAAGCTAATATAGAATTTAGGTAGTGGGACTAGGAATGTTAATTGTTAAATTTGTTCAATTCTGCTGTATGTTTGAAAAAAATCATAATGAAATGTTGGAAAGAACCAGTATGCATTATGATAGTCTAGTTTGACCCAGGTACTTGATATAAGTTGGGAAGCAGACAAAAGATTGCATTTCTTAAAAGGAGACTGTTATCAGGCATTGAGTTTTGTAGATCACATTGGTATAACAACCAACTGTAAGTCTAGCTGTACAGTTGCAAAAAGTGGCCAAACAGGTCATACCTGTGTACCAGCAGCAATTCTTCCTCATCTGCGAAAGCTCTTGCTTTGTTCATCAGCAGGACTTTGGAAATGCTACTCTCTTTCCCAGAAAGCACAATAATGGAAACTGGATATTCAGGTAGTTGAAGGGGAATGAAAAAGAGCGGGGTGGAGGAAAGATATTTTGCATCTTCATTGAAACAGAGCTTAAAAAATGCTTATCATGTTGCCTTCAGTTGACAATAAATGTTAGTTATGGTTATGAATAGCTTCTTACCTATAAAGGAAATCATATGTAGGCATAGTGTTGTAGTGGGTCCAATTGCATCCTTCCAAAATGTATGCACAACTCCTAAGCCCCAGTACCCATGAATGTGACCTTACTTAGGTATATTTTCTTTTCAAATGTAATTAAGTTAAGGATACTGAGATGAGATCATTTTGGACTTTGGTTGGGCCCTAATCCATTGACAGGTGTCCTTATAAGAGAAAGGGGAGTCAGGCACAGATGGTGGCCCCATGAAGATGGAGGCACAGACTGGAATGCTGCTGCTGCAAGTCAAGGAAGTGGGGGACACCAGAGTCTCCCAGAAGTGAGGAAAAATTCTCCCCTAGCCAGAGAAGCCTGGCCCTCCTGACACCTTAATTTTGGACTTCTGGCCTCTACAACCTGTGAGAGAATAGATATTTGTTTCCTAAGCCCCCAATTTGCGGTCATTTGTTACAGCAATCTTAGGAAACTAATGACAACGCTAAACCAAGAAAAAGGATGTGACAAGGGACTTTGTGTGCACTTTTGTTTTTTGTCATTTTTCCTTCTTTGTTTTTAATAACGGAATAGTGTGGATCCCGATGGCAGTGTCTGGGGCAGACATGGGAACCACCTGGAGGCTTCCAGCCTCGTGCCCCTCCCTCCTCAGAAATCTGGGCCTTGTTGTTGGCCGAATGGGGTCCTCAACACTGCTGGCTTGGAATAGAAGTGGGAGAACCAGAGGTCTGGATCATCATTGTAGAATATTGGATACAGAGCAGATAATAATCACCTTAAAGAAATGCCATACTATATTTTGTTGCCTAGGCAACACAGGCAAAAGAAAATTATTGAAGGCATTTATTTAAAAATAAAAATGTTAAAATATTGGGTCTAGTATTAATTTTCAAGGTTTTTTGATGCCTGCTGGGAGAAATGGCTCTGTCATTTTTACAGCTATGTTATTTCCTGGAATGTAGGAAAAAATGCCTGTGTGCCCAGGAAAGGACAAATATCAATCTTTGAGTTTATAATCTGAGCCCTGTATTCCTGTGTTCCTCCCCATTTCCAACTCTTGTCTTTCATCCATATGTTTAAGCCATTCTGTTTTTCATTAAAACATTTTTTATTAACAATGAAAAATCATCTTTTCATTCTTTTTTTATCTTTTGAGTTTTTTATTTTTATTTTTCCACACTTTTTGTTAGTGCATTGTAGTTGTCTATAATGGTGGGATTTGTTATTACATATTCATACACGCACACAATATAACAATATAATCTGTCCAATGACACTCCCCAACACTTTCCCCCTCCCTTCTCACCTTCCACCCCTTGCTCCCTTTCCTCTACTGATCTCCCTTTGATTTTCATGAAATACTTGTCCCCGACATTTCTTTTCCTTTGTCTTCTCTAGCTTCCCACCTACCACCCTTGACCTTCTGAGTTTGACTTATTTTGTTTAACATAATGGTCTCTAGTTGCATCCATTTTCCTGCAAATGATATAGTTTCATTTTTATTTAAACCTGCATAAAATACCACTGTATATATGTACCACATTTGCTTTGTCCCTTCTTATGTTGATGGGCATCCAGGCTGGTTCCACAGTTTGAATATTATGAACTGTGCTGCTATAAACATGGCTATGCATGTATCACTATAGGAGTGACCTAGCTGGGTCATATGGTGGTTTCATGTCTAGTCTTTTGGGAGACCTCCATACTGTAAATTACTGGTTGTACTAATTTATAATTCAACCAAGAGTATAAAAATGTCTCTTTTTCTCCACATCCTCTCCAGTATTTATTGTTATTTGCTTTCTTGATGACTGACACTCTAGCTGGTGTGGGTTCTCATCCTATTTTGAAAATAAAATAAAGAAAATAATAACACAAGTAATCAGTATTCATTGTAAAATTATTTAAAAAATACAGAGAAGACTAGTGGAAATAATTGAAATTACTCATACTCATGTCAATCAAAATTTGTTACCGTTAACACATTAGTGCATACTCACACAAGTTTTCTATGCAAATATAATTATGTAGTTAATAAAAACTTGATCATAATATATGCAAAATTTGGAAACTTGCTTTTCTCCCCTTTAACTGTATTATAATCATTGGAAATATTAGTATTCATAGAATTCCCACAATAATTTTTAAATACTATGTATTTTAATAATACATAATTTTAGTAATTTGTTATAATTTACTTAATAAATCCCTTGTTGGACACATATTTTACTGTAATTATTATTAGAACCCTTCTCATTGAGATTCCATACTCCTTGAGGTTAAGGACTACTTAACTCAGATTATAATCCCAGGTTTATTTGTGTGTTTGTTTGGTACTGAATTGAACTCAGGGCCTTGTCCATGCTCAATAGGTGCTCTACCACTGAGCCACATCCCCAGTTTGACATTTTTTTTCTTTCCAAACATATTTAGAAATATAGAAATACAAATTTTATACTCTTGGTAAATACGCTTAAGCAAAAAATGAGGATAAAAAAGCAGTAGTGGTGTAATGCACAGGCTCTGTAATCAGAGTTGAGGGAAGATGAAGTCTGTTATTTACTCTCCATGTGACTTTGGGTAATTAATTGATCCTCCTAAGCCTTAGTTTTCTCATCTATAAAAGGGGCAGCATCATAGTGACTTGATAGGTAGATACTATAGCCTGCCACATAGGAAGCAAACAAGTATAGATGACTATTATTAATAAATAGTATTAGGTGGACATGCCTAGAGTCGTCTTCTTTGCTTATCCTTAATGAGAAGAACTGCACACATTACTTAAATCAAGTAATTAATGCTAGAGAACTGATGCTACAGAATAAAACAAAAAGATATCAGTATTTACTTTGCTAATCTGTATTAGGCTGATAAAAATACTTTGCAGTCTGCCCTGGGGAATCCTCAGGTTCTGCATCTGTGGATTTCAAGTATGTGGGAGGGTGAGTGTAGGTTACATGCAAATACTATGCCATCTTATATAAAGGACTCCAAAACCGCAGCTTTTGGTATCCTCAGGGGGTCCTGCAACCAATCCCCACACATAGAGAGGGAGGTCTATTTCCCTGAGATAACAAGCGTTTGAGTTTTAGAGTTTATTACTTTTTAGGAAGTAGGCATTGCATGAATTTAAAGCAGGAATTGTAAATGCAAATATTGCAGACATCAAGGAGTTACCACTAATAAATGAAGTAGAAAATGTGAATGGATAAGGAGTGACAGGGCTTGTGCCAAATGGGCAAGCTGACTCCCTTTCTGGGAGGCTAAGGAGGGGGGCGGGAGCTGCTACTGTGCTGTGGCTTCCACAGAGCAGGAATGCAGAGACAGCTTCCTCTTCCAAGTTTTCAAGAGTAGGTGGAAACCTAGTTTTTTTTTGTTGTCCATTTTCCCCCCATGAAATTTCCTAATTTCTAAAAGTTGGCAGGTAATTCAAGCATTATTTGAAAACACTATGTGGTCCGAAATCCCATGTCTGCAGCCCAGAGCTGAATCACTGGTCACCACTAGCTTATGATCTTTGATTGGAAATATCATTAACATTTCAAGAAGCATGTAGAATTGGGCCCATTTCAGGATTTGAAGAAGGATAAACATCACGCAAATTTTGTTCAATGTAATATGAACTACTTTTAATAACCCATCTAGTCTGCTTGAATCAACTATCGGTTCATTTCTTGAAGGAGTCACGCAACATATTCTTCATCCTTCAACTAACTCTGTATTGAGATTCAGCTGGATCTGTTTTCAACCTTGACCTCCTGAGGACACAGCCCAGGGAGTGCCTAAGTTAACTTCTTTTTCCTAACAGGCCTCTGCATGATATTAGCTGGAGAAAGCCCCATAGCTCAACAGGCAGATGGCAGTAAGAAATTAATTTGAACTTCAGCAAGGCTGAGGTTTCCATGGGAACAGAGGAAGCAGCCATACTGCCTGGCATCTGAACTGAATAGGAAACAGGCTCCCCAGTCAGCATAGTTCTAGAAATGGCTGCCTTATTCCACCAATCTCCCCATATGTATTTAGTTTTCCCCCCTACAGTGCTTTAACTTTAGTTAATAAAGGAGAATTGATGATACTTGGTTATGTGCTTCAATAGGTTAGAGCATCTGTAAATACAGATATGAAAGTGTGTAAGCATTTCTAATGACTGAAATTTGAAAAGCATTAATCAACATTAGTAGTCACAAGAACTAGATGCTTTACTAAGCAAGCCATGGCATGCAGAAAATCATTTTAATTTTTGCTTGCTGTAAAGAATAGACATTCAGATAATTTTTTTTTCTGTCAGTGTGGTTTTCTTTCAGGAATAAAATACATCATAAATAAGCACTTCGTCTGCACTTCTAGGCATTCAGTTAACATGCAGGGAGTAGGCCACTCTGGAGCGCATTGTACTCCTCTGATTTAAGGACAGAGGAGGGCTGGGTGTTGTTCAGTGACAGAGCACCTGCCCGGCATGTGGACAACCCTGGGTTCAATCACCAGCTCTGCAAATAGAAAAATGAAAGACAAAAGAGGGTTGATCTCATTTTTGTCTGTGTCATCTGGGGGCTGATAAAAGGAAGTCAAGGAAGCTTCAGCTAGCTTCATGGCCCCTCCTCAGTTTGGCCCTCTTTAATGGATGCTTCATTATGTTTATTGGGCCATGTGTTTTTGTAAAAACTGTAAAAGATATTTTAACTGCTGTCTCTTTTGACTTAGACTTTCCCTTCATCAAAATCCCCCTCTCCCTCCTTTTGGGTGGTAATATGGTGGTGTGTAGTTTTAGACTCTGGGTAAGTTGAGTTGGGGATACAAAAAAATGGATATGTATATCCATATCCCTTTTGGCATATGGGCATGTCATTGCCAGCTGTCCTGGTATAGGAATAACTTTAGGAATGTTCCTGCTGTCTGCTATGCCAATCACTCAGCATCGTGGCAGAAAGATGCTGAGCCAGAGACGAGATGGAGATATATCAGCGTCTCTCGCTGCCTGAACCCTGGGGCGGAGAGAAACAAGGTTGAAGGGGAGCCAAGAAGTAGTCTGAGGGGAAATTTTTTTCCATCATCAGGTGTGTAAAATCATAATTGGAGGATTTTGTTCACAATGAGTCCTTGTCAAAGCGCAAGTTTTTGACCATCACAAATAGTCTTGATAGCGCAGCATACATATTATAAAAACATAAAAACATTGCACATTTTAATGGGAATGGTGTGATACAGAATTGACCAGAATTATTGTGATTAAATTTCCAGCCAAGTTCACAGAAGGGACTGATGATGTCAAAGGGAACATAAAACTCAACAGATCACCACCATAGGAACATTGATGATGGACTGGCTCAAGGAGAACTGTCTGTTCAAAGAGCATATGCAGGTCACATAAGAAAAAACTCATCAACATGCCTTATATACAAACAGAGATATGAAAAATTGTGGTATATATGTGTATTAAGAATTGTAATGCAAAAAAAACCCCACAAAGTACATTATAATGGCATAAATTGACATGAAGATACTTTATATACAGATACGAACAATTGTGCTCTGTATGTGCAATAAGCATCGTAATGCATTCCACTGTTTTGTGTATTTAAAAAAATAATAAAAATCAATAAAAAAAAGAAAAAAAGAAGAAACTCCATAGAGAGTCTCTCAAATTTGACAGCTTTCCTCAGATTTATATCAGATTATTAATAATTATTATGGTATGAATATTTGTGCCCCCTCAAAATTTGTGGGTTGAAACCTAATCCTGAGTGAGGTAGTATAAAGAGCTAGGGGCCTTTAGGAGGTGATTAGGTCATGAGGGCACTATCCTTATGGATGGGACTAGTGTCCCATGTAAGAGGCTAGAGGGAGCTTGTTCATGTCTTCCGCCAAGCGAACACACATAGAAGGCACCATCTATGAGGACCAGGTCGTCACCAGACACTGAATCTGATGGTGCCTTGATCTTGAACTTCCCAGCTTCTAGAACTATAACAAACTTCTGTCATTTATAAATTACCCACTCTACAGTGTTTTGTTATAGCAGCCCAAATGGAGTAAGGCAACAATATACAAATGGTGGACCAGCAATTCTTAACATTATGTGGGATAAAATACTCCTTTCCTACAAAACATTCTGTTGGCCTAAGTTCAAAACAAATACTACTGCTACAATTGAGCTTTTATAGCAATGAATATGTAAGGTTTAAATTAGCCAATTTAAAACTTAGTTATCCTGAGTATGCATTGTATTCCATGGGAGTTATGTTGGAAAAACTCCCAGCTCTATGGTCAATATTGGCACAGGCCCAGCCACATATATTTTTCTGAGAATAAATTCAGAGTGGTTCAGAGTCATTCCAGTTTGCTTCAAAAACAGATTGTGTCTCTAATCCCAAGGATAATACTTAGCTTTGTATTTAAATAGTACCCTCTAAATAAATGATGATAGCACCACGATTTTTTTTGAAATATTTTATTTTTTAGTTGTAGTTGGACACAATAGCTTTATTTTATTTATTTATTTTGTTTTATGTGGTGCTGAGGATCAAACCCAGGGCCTTACTTATGCTAGGTGAATGCTTTACCGCTGAGCCACAACCCCAGCCCAGCACCATGCACCATGATTTTAAAAATGCAGAAATAAAACACTTGAATTATTTCAGCTCTGTTAGTCTTGGTGCAAATCAACCTCTAAACTTTGCAGAGTTTACTTTTTGGAAGAAATATTTCATGAGACTTTTCTCTCTTAAAAAGTACATAATTCGGGCTGGGGATGTGGCTCAAGCGGTAGCGCGCTCGCCTGGCATGCGTGTGGCCCGGGTTCGATCCTCAGCACCACATACCAACAAAGATGTTGTGTCCGCCAAGAACTAAAAAAATAAATATTAAAAATTCTCTCTCTCTCTCTCTCTCTCTCTCTCTCTCTCTCTCTCTCCTCTCTCACTCTCTCTTTAAAAAAAAAAAGTACATCATTCTTAGGCTGGGGTTGTGGCTCAGTGGTAGCACATTTGCCTGGCATGTGTGAGGCACTGAGTTTGATTCTCAGCAGCATATATAAATAAATAAAATAAAGGTCTATCAACAACTAAAAAAAAAATTTAAAAAGTACATCATTCTAATTAAACAAATTAATCCACTACTTTTCTCTTTTTCTACTATAATATATGTGGTGATTTTTACTATTTTAATTAATTTTTTCAGACATGAGTGCCCAGATGAAGTTTAATAAAGAAAATTTTCAATGAAAAATAAACCCTAGGGCTGGGTTTGTGGCTCAGTGGTAGAACACTTTTCTCACATTTATGAGGCACTGGGTTTGATTCTCAGCAGCACATATAAATAAATGAATAAAATAAAATAAAATTTAAAAAGGTCCAACAACAACTAAAAAATATATTTTAAAAACCCCACCAAATTTTAGTTCATTATGCTTGAAACAAGACTGAATAAACTCTCTCTTCTCTCTAGAGAAAACGATTATACAAATCGTTTTCATATAAAAAGGCAATCAAAGAGGATGTAGTCCAAAAAAGATAGAAAAAAAACATGATAGAGATTTGCCAGGGTCTCACTTAGCAAAAATAATTATGTTATTCTTCTTGTTTTTTTAATGGTCATTAGCTCCTTAAAACATAATTTTGTTTGATTCTTTTTATCATTTTAAATAAATATTAGAATGATAAAAATCTAATTCAAACCTAATTTTTGTATTAATAATTTGTATAAATCTTATATTCAGTAAAACCTAGATCTACTCTTGCTTTCATTCCTCTTCTAACAGTAAACCTAGTTTGGCTTTTTTTGGGGGGGGTGCAGGTGAGGTATATCAGAGATTGAACCCAGGGGCACTTAACCACTGAGCCACATCTCAGCCCTTTTAAAAATTCTTATTTAGAGACAGGGTCTCACTGAGTTGCTTAGGGCCTCACTTTTGCTGAGGTTGGCTTTGAACTCCTGCCTCAACTTCCTGAGTTGCTGGGATTACAGGCCTTTGAAACCAGGACACCAGGGCACCATGCCTTTTTTTGGACTGCATCCTCTTTTGAATTTTATTTAGGTTGCATTGTTTGTGTCTGCATTTTGTGCTTTTGAATTGAAAGCTCCTCCAGTTGGGTTTGTCTGTGGAATCCTGTGAGGTGTGGAGGGCATGTCTTCAAATTTACATTGGCTTTTTCTAGGTGTCCTAGACCACATTCTAAGTTCCATTTTTAGCCTGGACAGGGGGCTTGGGGTCATATGTATTTTGTCCATAAACAGGATTAGACTTATGTTTACGTATTGTTAAGAGAGGTGTCCCCCATCCCCTGTTCCTGCCCTGCACACCCAGAACTGAGGTCTCACAAAAAAGCTTCCTTATTGTCTCCCCCTGTAGTGATGATGGAATATTCTCCAGTCCATTCTTTTTGCGTGTGTGTGTGTGTGTGTGTGTGTGTGTGTGTGGGTGAGAGAGAGAGAGAGAGAGAGAGAGACAGAGACAGACAGATATTTGTGGAACGCTGCTCAATTCTAATCAGCCACACAGCACAGGCTTCAACTTCGTTGAATTTTCTAGCAGCCACCTTTACCGAGGTCCTCACAGGGCAGTCAAAGGTCAATTCACTGGCCTTCTGCTCAGGATTTCTCCTTCCTCCTCATGTGTCTCCTGGGGATTTCTGTTTATTTTGTCTGAGCTCAGCAATGCACATAAAGAATATATTTATATTCTGTGTGGCATTTATAGGAATTTGGTAGTAGAAAGGTTATTATTCAGTCTGTCATAGTCTAGAAAATCAAAATCATTATTTCCAAATTTCCTTATGAGAAATAATATTTTTAAATGGTTTTCAAAAAAAAATCAAAGCAAAGATGAATCTAGAGTACTTTCGAAACCTCCCTAAAGATTGACAAACCTAGTTTGGTATGTCGAGATTCACTACAGGATGGGGATACAGAGGAGAAATGACTAATATTGACTTTGTGGCTCAGGAAGTCTTTACCACAAAGGTGACATTAAAACTAGACCTTAGAGGATGAGAAATTAGTAAAAACTCATTTACATCCAACTATAAATCTTCAAAGTATTATATGTGATGGAATTTAGGGTTGGTCTTTGACTAATTTGTTTACCTCATTTTATTAATAGATATGCATATTTTAATATGCAATGTCATCAAAATTATTATTAACAACTGCTTTTTTTTTTTTTTTTTGTCCTGGAGATTGAACATCCTCGGCCTTTTTTTTTTTTTTTTTTGTATTTTATTTAGAGACTAGATCTCACTGAGTTTCTCTGTGCCCCACTAAGTTGCTGAGGCTGGCTTCGAGCTCACAATCCTCCTGCCTCAGCCTCCCTAGCTGCTGGGATCACAGGCATGTGCCACTGAGCCCAGCAACAACTGTTTTTTAAGTGTCAGGTAAGAAACGTTATCAATAAAATAGAAACTTTATCAATAAAACAAAGACTTGTTTTCATTGATGTAGCCTAAGGAGTGACAGGGCTGGATTTAAACTTAGGTGTGGAAACCATGAAATGTGTCCCTCAGGGAATTTACCTGACTAAGGACCCAGCTGTTATGCTCTGAAATGCACTGCCATGTTGAAGTGAGGCCACGCTTTCCCCTGGACTGCTCCCAGCCAGTTATGGCAAATGGCAGGGATGCTAGTCAGGCCCCTTCCTGGGAGAGATGGGATTTGACTTTGCTTGAGGACCTTCTGATGGCCTTGCTGAACTTAGATTGAGAGGCAGTCTAGGGGACTGCTCCCCAACCTTCCTTCCTCTCCTGTTTCCTCCAGGTCTGACTAGCATTGCGTTCTGAGGCTTTTCCAGCACTTCCCAGCTCCCTCTCCATTTTTCTTGTAGTCATTTCATAATAAAATCCTTGTACCTTTAATTCCATCTTGGTGCCTGTTTCTCAGGAGACCAAGGCCATCTCAAACCCGTGCTCTTATAAAAAGTAAAAATGGATCAACAACCTAAATGTAAGAGCTAAGATTGCAAAACTCTTAGAAGAAAACAAAGTATATCTTTTGTGACTTTGGATTAGTCAAAGCTTTTTTAGATAGGACCAAAACCACAAGAACAAAAGGAAAATATAGAGTATCAAAATTAAAAACTTTGGGGGCTGGGGTTGTGTGGCTCAGTGGTAGAGTGCCACCCAGCACGTGTGAGGCACTGGGTTTGATCCTCAGCACCACATACAATTAAATAAATAAAATAAAGGTATTGTGTCCATCTATAACTCAAAAATATTTAGAAACTTTTGTGCTCAAAGGACACATAAGTAAAAGTCAACACATAGAATGAGAAAAAATATTTGCAAATCATATACCTGAGAAGGGACTTATATGTACAATCTATTAAAAAACTCTTATAATTCGATAATTAAAAAGAAATAACTCAATTTTAAAAACAAAGGATTCAAATGGACATTTCTCTCAAGATTACAAATGGTCAACAGGCACATAAGAAGATGGTCAGTGTCATTAGGTATCAGGGAAGTGTAAATTAAAACCCCTAATCAGACCGGATGGGTATACAGCAGAGTTTTACAAAACCTTTAAAGAGGAACTAATACCAATACTTTTCAAGCTATTTCAGGAAATAGAAAAAGAGGGAGAACTTCCAAATTCATTCTACGAGGCCAACATCACCCTGATTCCTAAACCAGACAAAGACACTTCAAAGAAAGAAAACTACAGACCTATATCTCTAATGAACCTAGATGCAAAAATACTCAAAAAAATTCTGGTGAATTGGATTCAAAAACATATCAAAAAAATTGTGCACCATGATCAAGTAGGATTCATTCTTGGGATGCAAGGCTGGTTCAATATACGGATATCAATGTTATTCACCACATCAATAGACTTAAAAATAAGAACCATATGATCATCTCGATAGATGCGGAAAAAGCATTCGACAAAGTACAGCATCCCTTTATGTTCAAAACTCTAGAAAAACTAGGGATAACAGGAACATACCTCAACATTGTAAAAGCAATCTATGCTAAGCCTCAGGCTAGCATCATTCTGAATGGAGAAAAATTGAAGGCATTCCCTCTAAAATCTGGAACAAGACAGGGATGCCCTCTCTCACCACTTCTGTTCAACATAGTTCTCGAAACACTGGCCAGAGCAATTAGACAGACAAAAGAAATTAAAGGCATAAAAACAGGAATAGAAGAACTTAAATTATCACTATTTGCAGATGACATGATTCTATACCTAGCAGACCCAAAAGGGTCTACAAAGAAACTATTAGAGCTAATAAATGAATTCAGAAAAGTGGCAGGATATAAAATCAACACGCATAAACCAAAGGCATTCCTGTATATCAGCGACAAATCCTCTGAAATGGAAATGAGGACAACCACTCCATTCACAATATCCTCAAAAAAAAAAAAAAATACTTGGGAATCAACCTAACAAAAGAGGTGAAAGACTTATACAATGAAAACTACAGATCCCTAAAGAGAGAAATAGAAGATCTTAGAAGATGGAAGAATATACCCTGTTCATGGATAGGCAGAACTCAAAATGGCGATATTACCAAAAGTTCTCTATAGGTTTAATGCAATGCCAATCAAAATCCCAACGGCATTTCTTGTAGAAATAGATAAAGCAATCATGAAATTCATATGGAAAAACAAAAGACCCAGAATAGCAAAAACAATGCTAAGCAGGAAGTGTGAATCAGGCAGTATAGCGATACCAGACTTCAAACTATACTACAGAGCAATAGTAACAAAAACAGCATGGTACTGGTACCAAAACAGGCGGGTGGACCAATGGTACAGAATAGAGGACACAGAGACTAATCCACAAAGTTACAACTATCTTATATTTGATAAAGGGGCTAAAAGCATGCAATGGACGAAGGATAGCATCTTCAACAAATGGTGCTGGGAAAACTGGAAATCCATATGCAACAAAATGAAACTGAATCCCTTTCTCTCACCATGCACAAAAGTTAACTCAAAATGGATCAAGGAGCTTGATATCAAATCAGAGACACAGCGTCTGATAGAAGAAAAAGTTGGCTACGATCTACATACTGTGGGGTTGGGCTGCAAATTCCTCAATAGGACACCCATAGCCCAAGAGTTAATAACTAGAATCAACAAATGGGACTTACTCAAACTAAAAAGTTTTTTCTCAGCAAAAGAAACAATAAGAGAGGTAAATAGGGAGCCTACATCCTGGGAACAAATCTTTACTCCTCACACTTCAGATAGAGCCCTAATATCCAGAGTATACAAAGAACTCAAAAAATTAGACAATAAGATAACAAATAACCCAATCAACAAATGGGCCAAGGACCTGAACAGACACTTCTCAGAGGAGGACATACAATCAATCAACAAGTACATGAAAAAATGCTCACCATCGCTAGCAGTCAGAGAAATGCAAATCAAAACCACCCTAAGATACCATCTCACTCCAGTAAGATTGGCAGCCATTATGAAGTCAGACAACAACAAGTGTTGGCGAGGATGCGGGGAAATGGGTACACTTGTTCATTGTTGGTGGGACTGCAAATTGGTGCAACCAATTTGGAAAGCAGTATGGAGATTTCTTGGAAAGCTGGGAATGGAACCACCATTTGACCCAGCTATTCCCCTTCTCGGTCTATTCCCTAAAGACCTAAAAAGAGCATGCTACAGGGACACTGCTACATAGATGTTCATAGCAGCACAATTCACAATAGCAAGACTGTGGAACCAACCTAGATGCCCTTCAATAGATGAATGGATAAAAAAATGTGGCATTTATACACAATGGAGTATTACTCTGCATTAAAAAAAAATGACAAAATCATAGAATTTGGAGGGAAATGGATGGCATTAGAGAAGATTATGCTAAGTGAAGCTAGCCAATCCCTAAAAAACAAATGCCAAATGTCTTCTTTGATATAAGGAGAGTAACTAAGAACAGAGTAGGGACGAAGAGCATGAGAAGAAGATTAACATTAAACAGGGATGAGAGGTGGGAGGGAAAGGGAAAGAGAAGGGAAATTGCATGGAAAAGGAAGGAGACCCTCAGGGATATACAAAATTACATACAAGAGGAAGTGAGGGGAAAGGGAAAAATAATACAAGGGGGAGAAATGAATTACAGTAGAGGGGATAGAGAGAGAAGAGGGGAGGGGAGGGGAGGGGAGCGGGGATAGTAGAGGATAGGAAAGGCAGCAGAATACAACAGACACTAGTATGGCAATATGTAAATCAATGGAAGTGTAACTGATGTGATTCTGCAATCTGTATACGGGGTAAAAATGGGAGTTCATAACCCACTTGAATCAAAGTGTGAAATATGATATATCAAGAACTATGTAATGTTTTGAACAACCAACAATAAAAATTAAAAAAATTTAAAAAAATAAAATAAAAATAAATAAATAAAAAAATAAAACCCCTAATCAGATGCTGTTTCATATATACCAGGATAAAAATAATGAAAATGTGGATGATAACAAGTGTTGGCAGGAAGTGGAATTATTGAAAACCTCATTCACTGCTGGAGGAACTGTCAAAAGATACAACTATTAAGGAAATGGTTTGGTATTTCATCAAGATGTTAAAGAGTTATATGACTCAGTAATCTCACTCATTCGCATATACTCAAGAGAAATGAAAACATATTTCTATATAAAAACTTTTACAGGAATGTTTATAGCAGCACTGTTCATAATAACCAAAAAGCGAAATCAACCCAAATGTCCGACTTATGAATAGATACGTAAAATGTATAGCAATACCATGGCATATTATTTGGCAATAAAAAGAAATGGAATGCTGCGTGTGGCATTTGGGAGGCTGAGGCAGGAGGATCAATTGAGCCCAGAATTTTGAGGCCAGCCTGGTCAACATTGTAAGACCCTGTGTCTTGAAAAAAACCAAAAGGGAAAAACAGTGAAATGTTGATACAGGCTGCAGCACAGCATGGGTAAACCCTAAAAAAAATCATGCTAACAAAAAGAGACCACATACAAGGGACTACATAGTGTATGTTTCCATTTGTGTATTTATTGGTGCTGGGGCCTGACCCAGGGCCTTGGGCATGCTAAGCACACACTCTACAACTGAGCTACATTTCTAGCCTAAGATTCCATTTATATGAAATGTCCAGAATAGGTAAATGTATGAAGACAGAAAATAGAATAATGGTTGCAGGGATCAAGGGCATGGAGGAGTGGCTACTAATTGGTATGGGGTTTCTTTCTGGAGAGGTAAAAATATTTCAAAATTAACTGTGGTGATGACTCTGTGAATATACTAAAACCCACAAATTATATACTTTTAACAACTTTAGTTTTAATTTATACATAATTATTGTACCTTTTAATGTATAATACATACATCATACAATGTTTATATTATATAATGATGAAATCAGGACAGTTACTTTATCTGTCACTTCAAACATTGATCATTTCTTTGTGGTTATAACATTCAAAATTATCTCTTCTAGCTATGTTGAAACAATACATTATTGTTAACTATAATCTCTCTAGAATTATATACTTGTAAAGAGGGATTATATAGTATATGAATTACATTTCAATAAAGCTGTTATAAAATAACAGGACAACTAATCCATCTTCTGTTTTTTTTTCAATTGTTGTTTGTTTTGAGACAGGGACTCATTATGTTACCTAGGCTGGCCTCCTGGTCTCAAGTAATCCCTGTACTTCATTCTCCCAAATAGTTAGGACTAACCCAAGCTGTATCTCTCACTTGGTGTTTATCAACGAGTACCTTGTCTTATAGTTATTTTTTCCAATCAAAAGGCTAATTATGACTCAGAGGCTGGGACAGGAGGGTCACGAGTTCAAAGCCAGCCCCAGCAAAAGCAAGATGCTAAGCAACTAAGTGAGACCCTGTCTCTAAATTCTCTAAATAAAATACAAAATAGGGCTGGGGAACGTGGCTCAGTGGTTGAGTGCCCCTGAGTTCAATCCCTGGTGCCCCCTACCAACAAAAAGGCTAATTAATGTCCCCCAAATAGCAATGATCTCATAATTGTGGGGTTTCTTCCACATTTATTTTCTTCATTATATTTTCCATTTTTTCCCCACAGGGCATATTACTTTTATATTTAAAAGAACTACATTATATAAAAATAAAATGTCATTTCACTAATAAAAATGATTAACTCCTTCTATTTTGTTTATTTATTTTTTATGTGGTGCTGAGGATCGAACCCAGGGACTCGAAAGTGCTAGGTGAGCGCTCTACTGATGAGCCACAACCCCAGCCCAATTAACTCCTTCTAAAGGACAATCATGTCTGCTTTTTTTTTTTTTGTGAATTCTTCTGATGCTAGTAAGACATCTTGCACGTAGTAGGAGCTTAACAATGATTTGTTGATATTATTGACAATGGCAGTAGGTTTGGATTATTTTTAGTCTTTGGGTCATCGGCAGCCTATGTGACTTTGTTACTGGTAATAGAGAAAAAGCAGATGTTATGTTACTCTATGTTTTCAAACCTTCAAAGATGTAAATGTATATTTACTGAAAGCAAAAAATATGTTTTGATTTGAAAGCTAATTTTAATACCAGATATTTTAGAATGTGGTAGACTTAATTTTAATACCCATTTTCAAGTAGATTTGGATAGGCCATCTAGGTCAGCTGTTTATCCTCCTACTCGCTCCATGGAGTGTGATCCAAGGGGACAGCCTTGTTGGTGTACTGGAGTCATTTTGTGAACTTACTTTTCCATTTTTCCTTGTGGAGGCAAGGACCTCTTTGACTTATATTCATGAGCCCTTTTCCTCTGCTTGCCTCCTTTGTCTCTTCTTTGCATGTTCCCCCTTCCTGCTTTTTTAGATGGCAGGGTGAAAAGTGAGGTCAGCTGGCTTGTACTGAACACTATGTGCCAGGTCTAGCTTTGGTCCTTCAGTCACCATGTTTGTTCCTCCCTATGATTCTGCTGGGTGGCCACTTTACCCTCATTTGAGATGCACAGGACTAGCAAGGCAGCTGGGCCTTCGGTTGCAAGCAGGCTTGGTGCCTAGCTGTCTGGTCTTGAGTGCAGGCTTCCCTCCCACTAGTTGCATGATAGCCCCTTAGTCCCTGTTCCTCAAAGAGATGGTAACAGTTCTATCTTACCCGGCTGGAATGAGGACTGGGTTGGTCAATTATTTGTAATGCACTTAGAACAGTGTGTGGCACCACACAAGTGCCATATAAGCGTTTTCAAAGTGAATAAGCTGAAGCCTGTCTGACCCCAAAGCAGGTGATGGCGCAATTCCAGGCCTGCTTTTAATTCATTTTGCTATGAGAGAAGCAGAATTGGACCAAGGCTAAACTCATACTCTGATTTAGCTGGGGAGACACCCTGGGGCCTCCGGCAACCATCAGACACCTGTTGCCAGCAGCTATTCTGAAGAGGAGAATCCATTTGCTTTAGGTCAGCCAAGAGTATTGAGGTGCTATGTAGTCAGTGCTAGGCTCACTGGAGCCAGACCTCCCTGGTGGCTTATCAATGCCTACCAGGCAACAAATCTACATTATAGTGTCTTCTGGAGGTACAACAGGGATGGGGTCTGCCTGCCTGCTGCTATCATTCTTTTGTGGATTCCTCTACCTCCACTAAGTTCATTTCTACCTCAAGGCCTGGACACCCATCTGGGAATGTTTCCCTTAGATTGTCACATGGTTAATATCCCTCCCATTCATGTCACCTCATCATGTTATTTCCTTTGAAAAACCTTCCAAATTCATCTGCTGGGCTCTTATGCAAAACAGAGGGCAAGCTCAATTGGAGGGTGGCTGAGAGGAGGGACTATTAGAAGGAAGCCAGATTGGATGGGGCAAAGCAAGAGAAGACAGGTAACCTTGAGGGAAGCCAAGGAAAATAGCTGCAAGACAGGACCCCTACAGATGCACCCCCCTGCAGAGTAGTGTAGCCAAGCCCCTGGACGTTTGCAGGGCTAAAAGTGGGAATAAACACCGTCCCCTACACCCCCCCCCCCCCTGTCTCCTCCAGCCCTCTGGCCCCTGCCTGCCTTCCATTAACAGAACAAGAATTTATAGGGTGGCCTCCCAGGAAAAGGTGAAGAGGCTATCAGAAATCAGCCAGCAGTTCCTATGCCAACCCTTTGCTTATTTCCTCTTTTTGATTAACAAACATCACGTTTTACAGTGATCTTTCGATTTACACGTTTATTGTCTGTACTGTCCCTTTCCTCCAGAATGTGACTATCTTGAAGTCAAGGACTAGCTCGGTGCCTGGCGCACAGTAGGTGCCCAATAAATACTGGGTGAATGAATCAACAGACTAGGGTACACGTAGTCTGCCTGGAGGTTTTCTTTTTTATTCCTTACATAAAGATCAGGTGGTTGAATATTTCCAGGCCCCACGTCAGGGGCTTCCCCCTTTGCCCCCAAGTCTGCGGTCTGGGAGGCAACAGCAGGTGCCTACGCGTACTCCTTTCCTGCTGTCGCAGCGCCCCTCTTGGCGCGCGTCTCCCAGGTGTGGCCGGATCTGCCCACCCCTAGGCAGCGGGCCTAGCCCGGGGACTTGCGGGGTGGCCGGCGGAGTCCCTCCCCTGGTGCGGGTGTGTGCCGGGAGGGAGACACCCAGCGCTCGCTCCAGGTTATTTTTAGTCGGTAGCTGAGTCCCCCTCCTCCTCCCGGGGGGCGGAGCGGCCTGAGAAGGTGGGGAGGAGAGGGAGCTCCTGGTGCCTCCGCGCTCGCTCCCGCCGGGCACTCACTGCGCGGCCGGCCCGGGAGGCGCTGGGAGCAGCTGCCGCGGCGTCCTCTGGCAGTGCGCGTGGCTCTCCTCCGGGACCTGCGCCGGGCGGGGGCGGGGCGGCTGGGGAGGGAGAGCGGCAGGCGGGAAGGGGCGGGGAGCGCGCTCCTGCGGCGGCGGCGGCGGTTGTGCTCATCCCGGCGGCCCAGCGCTCGAGTGGACGCGGGGCTTCGCAAATGGCTTGTCCTGCTCTCGGTTTGGAAGCTCTTCAGCCCCTGCAGCCCGAGCCTCCCCCCGAGCCCGCCTTCTCCGAGGCTCAGAAGTGGATCGAGGTAGGTGCGGGGGGCTGGCGGGCGGCCTTGTAGGGTTGCCCGGAGCTATTGACCCGCTCGCGCACCGACCGCAGGTCCAGCCTCGCCTTCCCCCACTTTCTTTTCCCAGCCGCTCCGGGTGACAGTCAGGGCCTCGGGCGAAATGGATCCCCTGGTTTTGGCATTGGAGTACCGGTGGGGTGGGCATGAATGGAGGGCACTGCAGTCTGGTTGTGCTCATGGGGGCAGGAAGCGGTCCTCTGCGCCTTCATCCCTCCTACCCGCCGGCTCCGCAAATCTCTGCTTGCGCCGCTTCCAGGCGCTGCCAACCGAAGCGCAGGGCGAGCAGAAGCGCTGCAAAGGCGCAGAAAGCGCGCGCCCACAGAGTCCTTGAGGGCGCCGCATTTCGGGGTGTCCTGCTCTTCTTCCCATATTCCATGTCTTGGCCTCCCTCTCCACTCTTCCCGAGCGGAGCTGGCCGGGTGTCCACAGAGGCACATACCCACCGGAGTCTCTTGCTGCATTTCTGGCACCCGCTCAGGTGTGAGGCTGGCAAAGCTTACAGGGCGGGGAGAACCTGCAAGACCCACCGCGAGCGCAGCATCCGCATAGAAACTGCCCAGCCAGTGGCAGCCCTCGTTCTATCCCAGAGACGGCCGGGTAGGCTCCGAGGGGCCGGGTATCCGGCCCAGTTGGCATATTTCACTTCTTAAATGACTCGGTAGCAGGCCAGGGAAATCACTGGAGCTCTCGGCTCAGTCCAGGAAGCGCTCGCTGGGCGATCCTGATTCGTGATGTCTATCAGTAGACGCAGCTTGGTAGCCCTGGGCTTCCGAAATGATCTGTCTGCGGGGGTCGGGACGCTTGGAGGGCGTGAGAGGGAAAGGTGACCCCCGCCCAGTGATCCATGCAAGGAATCTCTGCTTCAGTGGTGGGGGGAGAGCGCTTTTCTCGGGCTTTGTAGAAGGTGAATTTGACACTCTTCCCTCAATGACACGAAACCCTCGGTGCCTGATTGTTCAAAGGAGGAAGTCATGACCAAGCAATGATGAAGCTTCTTAATCTGTCACTTGGTGACCCCACCCCCACCCCCTGGCACAGCAGGTCTCAAATGCTGCTGGGGTGCCAGAGCTACCATGCTACGGATCTAAACTTGCCTGCAGAAACCACTGTCATTGCTGCCAGATGCTCCAGCCGTGGGCCTACATCTTGCAGGGTTAACCTGCTTCACACAAGCATGTGCTCTCAGAGCTTAGAAGCAATAATTTAAAAATAGAGTGAAAGAAACATAAGAATTAACTGGGAATTCTATTGCTAAAAGGCCAGGCATGTCTCATAACTGGATAGCTCGCCACCGTATAAGAAAGCATTGGCTTTTTATTTTTGATACATGGCTGGAAGGCGTGGTGTGTGACAGGTGTTCTCTGTGCTGCGTACTTGGGCTTACAGGCGACATGGGACATTTGTAGTCACTAGCATAGTGGAAAGTTGGATGACTGTTTTTCAGGAACTTTAATATTATCAGGGGGGATTTTGGATATGCAGGGATGCAGGGAAGGTCTAAGAGCAGAACAGTCTTACTGTTCATGTAAAGGCAAGTGATTTACTCCTTATATCCTTTATTGTGGGTAATAGTGACATACTCTGCTTTAAAAAGCATATCGTGGTATAAATTACACGGGAAAGTGCACAAAGTGTACACCTCCATGGATATTTGGTGGGTGTCTCTATTACTACAATCCTTACCTAAAGTAAGATAAAACACCTGATGATAGTCTGTTTTTAAGTGGTGGTATATATCAGGACAGCACATCGGCTTTCATATCAGGTTTAAGAAAAGATTCCCTAAGAAAGTAGAGTCCCAGTGGGCGCTAAAGACAGTTTTGTATTATTCTTGATAACTTTGCCGGTCCTACCAACTCAAGAATGTGGAGACCCCAAAGGGGCGTGCGTGGCTTTAGGACGAGGCCGCCGGTGCGCTGCGTGTGCATTATTGAAGCGGCCTATCTCCTTTCAACTGCGGGAGTTGGATTTCACCGAAAGGAGAGCTTTCCCCTCCCAGGCTATATAAAAAGGTATTTGCTCCAGGGAGAGACTGAGACCTCCCCCTGGCTGCCCCGAGGTTCCTCTTGACATGTAAATGCCGTCTGCATTTACATGTCAAGTAAACAGTTAACAGAGGGTTCTGTGCCCATTTGCCCTGTGAACAAAGATTCCTCAGCTAATATAGCAATAAGGTAGTGCTTAGTGCGAACTGGATTCCCCGGGGACTCTTATCTCCAGACAATTGCATCTCCGTTAGGGGCCCATTGTCTCTGGCAGCATCCTCATTGGTAGGGCTTTGTTTTTCCGCTCTTGTTCAGTTGGTGATTAAATTTCCCACAGGCTTTTTTTTTTTTTTTCCCCTCTTCGTTTTGAGTAGTCAGGAATTTCATCCTTTTAGAAAAATGTTCCCTTGGGTGCAGCAGGTTAATAAACAGACTTTGCCATTGGCCCCACTTCCTCAGTCCCTGGGCTGCCTGGAGTGAGGGGTTGCAGGAGAAAACAGTTCATTCTTCATAATAAAGGCGCAAAGAACAAGCGCTGGGACATAACTTCTGAGTGAGGAATGTCTCGGCCTGCAGCCTTGGCTATTTGAGGACTGTGTTACTGGGCAGGAAGTGTGGCCTGGAAAGGAGGTGCTGCTTGCTGGGTCCCACCCCCAACTTGTGCCTTTGCTGGCAAAGGCGAAAGCTCTAAGGAGCTTCCCATGGTCACAGACGGTGTGAGGGCAGCCTCCAGTCACTTTATAGCTGTGGGAGCAGGATGCTTACTGTAGGTCTGAGGAGACTCCTAAAGGAAACAGCAAACTTCAAGTCTCAATTGTCCACCAGCAGGCAGGGGCGTGACTTCCTTCCACATTCCTTTCCTAGAAGGTTTTCCTAAGCAAGGAGCAAGAGGTGTAGCCCAGTGGCTCAGGGGTCCAACTTTGGAGCTGGGTATCCTGAGTTTGAGTCCTGGGTCTGTCACCTAGCTGGGCGACTTTGGGCAAAAGGCTTTTCCTGTTCTTGTGGTTCCAGGTGTTTCTTTGTAAGATGGCTTTAGTTGTTAAAACAGAATAACAAATATTGTTGAAAACTGCTGGATACTAATAATAGCTCGCTTATCTCACAGGAGTGCTGTGAAAATTTAATGAGTAATATATTTAAAATGCTTAGAACTTAGAAAGTGCTGTATAAGTGGTGGTTAGTATTACTTATTTGTTTAGTTTTTTTTAAAAAATTTTGTTCTAATTAGTTATACATGACCATAGAATGCATTTTGACACATCATTCATAAATGTTGAGTATGACTTCTCATTCTTCTGGTTGTACATAATGTAAAATAACAGCAGTCATGTAATCATATATGCACATAAGGTAATAATATCCAATTCATTCTACTATTTTCCTACCCCCATACCCACTCCCCTCCCTTCACTTCCTTCTGCCTAATCCAAAGTACTTCTATTTTTCCCCAGCCCCTACCCCCTTATTATGAATTATCATGTGCATATCAGAGAAAACATTCGGCCTTTGGTTTTGTGGGATTGGCTTATTTCACTTAGCATGATATTCTCCAGCTTCATTCATTTACCAGAAAATGCCATCATTTCTTTCTTCTATAAGGCTGAGTAATATTCCAATGTGTTATATACCACATTTTCTTTACCCTTTCATCTGTTGAAAGGCATCTAGGTTGGTTTCATAATTTAGCTATTGTGAGTGGTTGCATCACTGTAGTAGGCTGTTTTTAAGTCCTTTGGATATAAACTGAGGAGTGGGATAGCTGGGTCAAATGGTGGTTCCATTTCAAGTTTTCTGAGGAATCTCCACACTGCTTTCCATTTGGTTGCACCAATTTGCAATCCCACCAGCAATATATGAGTGTAAATGGTTAGTAGTATTACCAGTTTATTATCTATTATTCTTTCCACTAGCATCTGTTTTTCTTACCACTGTAATTGCTACTGTTTTTTTTTTCTTTTTTCTCTTTGCCCTCCTCTTTTTGTGGTGCTGGGGAATCAAACCCTGGCAAGTCTTTTACCACTGAGCTACACCCCCAGCCCTCTGTTGTTGTTAATGACTAAGTCTAATTTTTGAAAGAAATGCTTCAGAGCCCCAAGTTTCCAGTGTAGAAAGTATAATTCAATTACCTACGGATTTCATCCTACTATCTCACTTTATTATTATTTATTTATTTGTGCTGGGGATGGAACCCAGGACCTCATGTGTGCTAAGTACTCGCCCTACCATCAGTAGCTCATCTCCAGCCTATCTCACTCTTTCAACTCTGGATTCTTAGACTAGAAATTAAACAGATGCTACACATTAATTTGCATTAAAGTGATTTTGGGATCAGAGGAAAACATGTAACATCTCTTCACAGGATGATCCTATTAGTCCATCGAAACTTAGAAAATTATTTCTCAATAATATGTTGAACATTGAAGTTTAGTTTTAGTTTTTGTTACCAAATTCCAAGCAGAATGCCCAATCCTCTCCTCTTGGGGACATTATTACTTTTTTTTTTTATAGTGAATAAAAATGCAGCATGTTTTGTTTACTGAAGCTGTGTTGACTGCTGCAAGGAAAAACAATAATTCCTCCATTGATTTTCCCCTCCTCCTCCTTTTCTTTTTCCCTTTCTTTTCTGATATTGTTGAGTTACAGTTTTTGTTAGTAGGTGGATGCTGCTAAATGTCCTGTCTGTGCCCCCTCCCCTTTGTCTGTCCACCCACAGCAATATTAATCTGTTCTAATCTGTGGTTCTTCCCTCGGTGCCAGGCCCTTTCCGGAGGAACAGATGTCCCTTCTGCTTGGTTTCGGTGGTGGTTTGGAACAGGTTGCTAAGCTTTTAGGGAGAGACAGGAGATTTCAACCCAATTCAGCCTTTCTTCTCAATTTCAGAAGTGTCTTGATTCCTTTCTGATCACAGCATGCCCATGGGACTTGGCGATGAATACACTCTTATTTGTGACCTAATCCATATTTCACATGAGTGGGAACTATGGCTGGAAGGGGGCAGTTCATCATTTTGGTTCATTTCCCCGTGTCCACACAGTCTTGCTTTTTGTTCAACTGGGACCCAATTCTGCAGATTAAAAGCACTGAGGGTACGTTAGTTCTCCAAGACTGAAAGATGTTGTCTTGTTTGGCAGTAGCCTTTGAGATCATCTAGCCCTTGGTGGCTAGTAGCCTAAAACATTTGTGAAGCAGTGCCATAAATTATATAATCATTGTAATTATCTACCTCTGTAGGGACTTGAGGAGTCTTACATCTTTTTTTTTTTTTTTTTTTTTTTTACAATGAAGGTTTAACTTTGCAGACAGTCCTTCAGCTCTGGCCTGGGAGAGATGAGGACAAGGAGGAAAAACCTTTCTGAGTAGGTCAGGAAAGGAGTAGTGGTCTGAGTAAATATGTAAATGAGAGCAAGCAGCATCTTTCTTGGGAGGACATTTAAATAGTCAGGCTTGTTTGTATACAAGGGCTGCTATGACGCAATGCTGTCACGTGGTAGGAGAACAGTGAAGTTCCACAGATTTGGGGAAAGAGGAAGTGAAATGGGGGGTGGAGTTGGCACTTCTTGCTCCTGCATCTCCCTGGAAACTAGTTGCATCAAGCAAGCTCCAAATGGGCAGACTGAGTACTGGCCACCAGGAAGGGGTAGGGTGGGGCCTATGTTCCCAGCAACTGGATCTCTTGGTCCTCTGCTCTCCATTAATGGGTGACAATGGAGCCATGATACAAACATCTGGCCTTGACTCTGTGGGTGGCAGTCAGTGCCAGGGACGACTAGGTAACACCAGAAGTATTGAAAATTAGCCTGGAAGCTTCTCTTTTTTTGTTAGACCATTCTGAAGCCTAGAAGTGTCATAGCTAGGGGATGACATGATAAAGATAATGATGGTAACTCTGCTGCTGATCAAAGCTAATATTTACTGAGTATTTCCTATGTGTCAACATTGGGCAAAGTCTGTACTATTGATCCCATGTAAGTAAATACTATTATTATCCCCATTTACAGATGAGGAAATCGAGATTCTGGAAGTTTAAGCATCTTGCTCAAGTTTACAGGTAAATGCCAGGGCTAGGACAAGAATCCAAAGCATCCTTTTATAACTTCTACAAATATGTGTATCCAGATATCAAAAATTTGCAGTTGAGGAAATTGGGGCTTGCAGAAGGTAGGAAACTATCTAGAGTCACCTAGTTAGTACATGCTCACTAGTGTTAGGATCTGAACTTAGGCTGTCTGATTTCACAGCCCTTGTTATCTGATGCCTTATATTGATTCCCACATTTAGGCCCCCGTGTAGTCTGTGAGGATGGGGCTTGTTCCTGCACCAGCGCAGAGGTCTCTCTGCCCTCCACCTCCCATGTGTGGGAGCAGGAAGTGGTGGCTTAGTAGACCTGCCTGTTCCCCATTAGCTTGTCCCTTCCAAATGCAGGCTCAGGGCTGTCCTCATTTGGACCTGCCAGCTTAGAGTTTCCCTGGCAGGTGGTTGTACTGAGGCCCACAGGCAAGAGGAATCAGGCGCCTCACCTTTGCTTGCTGCCTTCAGACCTAGCATTTCAAAGGTGGAGCTGGGCATTGGGGTTGCATGTAGTTCAGAGTTGCTAGAATCCTGTTTCCATGTCCCTACGACTGTAGCAGCCCTTAACTACTCCATTAAAGTTTTATAAGGGCAGATGGCTGGTGGGTAATTAGTGTTTAAAATTTCCAAGCTTGCTGGTTCATCATCTTACGATTTTTTTGAAAGTCCATATGTGCATTTAACATTTACTAACAAAGAAGGTACATTATTCTACACCTTTTCATTCCCTAGAGAGTCAGTGAAGACTTAATCCCTGTGTGGTCTGTTTGGGTTTGTTCTCCAAATAGTGGTATGGATGGCCACCTGTTGTCAACACTCATGTGTTGAATTGCTGTTGGCAAAACCTTTGCCCAGGTCTTTGCCACAGCCTCCTCACCTTTACCTGAGTTCTCCCATCTGGACAAGATCTCACCTGGGAACAGGTAAAATATTGAGTTTGGCTAAGAGACAGTTCTTCTGAGAGAGAAAGTTGGCAGCCTCTCATGCAGGCATTGAGGTCCTACCCTAAAGAGCCAAAGGTCCTGAATGGGCAGCCCTGTGGCTTTGGGAAGTTTGGCTTGAGGTTGGCCTCCCTGTCACCTACATTCTAGCCTAACCGTCATCACCACAGTTTGGCCTTTCTTTTCATGGTTGAAAGTGGATCTGATTGATTTTTGACTACACTAATCTCATTGGAACAATTTTTTTTCTTTTCTTTTTAAGCCTAGTTTACTGCTCTGTGATTTAAAAATATACCATTTTACAATGTGTTTCCATTCCCTCATTTGTTCCTAAGGAGGTGTGTGTTTGCATTTGGAGGAAAAAAAAAAAAGGTATCTTTGTGCAGGGAAGGGTAGGGTGGGACAAGGGATGACTTCAGTGCAATTAAATGAGGAAAGGAAAAGTTAATAGAATATTGTTTTTAAGTGAGTGAAATTATAAAAATAGCTAGAGGGATACTAGATAATACAGAGAAAGTAATATGTCTTAAAAATGACAGAATATCGAAAAGACTTCTGCCTGGACATGAGATGTTCTCTCTCTCTCTGCAAGGAGGAATGATGTCATGGAATTTGGGTCTGCTGTGGTAAAATTCCATGGTTGCAGTATTGGAAACAACACTTCCAAAAAGATACACTCATGCATGTAACTCTGATGGGATGGCCATCAGATCCTGGGGAACCATCTTAGTCTTAAAGTGACTTGGTTCTATAACATGCATCTATGGAATAATATGGCTGATGTCTTTTCCCACTAAAACTGTCAGCAAAACTGCCTCCTTGTATCTGTGCTGAGACCTTGAAAATGGTCCATTGGTTAGGCTGGGGGAGGTCCATGTTTCCACTGTTGTGTAGTTGGCTCCTGGTGCTACTAGTGCAGCTGTTGGTGAGATGCAAGGTGGCCTCCTGGGCAACCTCAGCATATATCTACACTTGCTTTTTAAATAAAGGTCAAGGGCAGAAAAACCTTTGACTTTTTTATTTCTATGACCCAATGCTTAAAACAAAACAAAACAACAATAACAAAAATTCCTCAGCCTTATCTTTTACCAAGTGGTTCATCAAGTGGTTCTGTACCAAGTGAGGAACTGAGGTTAACTTTCTGTGTTGAGTACATTGCTAGCTGGGTATGGTGGTGTATACCTGTAATCCCAGCAGTTCGGGAGGCGGAAGCAGGAGGATTGTAAGTTTGAGGCCAGTGTCAGCAATTTAGGCCTTAAACAATTTAGCAAGACCTTGTCTCAACATAAGTAAATGAAAGGAACTGGAGATATAGCTCAGTGGTAAAGTGTCCCAGGATTAAATCCCCAGTACCAATAAATAAATAAAATAAAAAAGAGTACATTGCTATCTTTTCCTTCCCTAAGAAACATTTCTTTTTTTTTTTTTTTTTTTTTTTTTAAAGAGAGAGTGAGAGAGGAGAGAGAGAGAGAGAGAGAATTTTTTTAATATTTATTTTTTAGTTCTCGGCGGACACAACATCTTTGTTGGTATGTGGTGCTGAGGATCGAACCCGGGCCGCACGCATGCCAGGCGAGCGCGCTACCGCTTGAGCCACATCCCCAGCCCCCTAAGAAACATTTCTAACAAATGATGTTTAAACAATTATTTAATTTTAGTTGAAATGGAATGAAGTCTCAGTTGAATGGATTAAATATGGAAATAATTCTTTGGGACACTTGGCCATCACTCATCGCTAAGTTTACTTCATTGTAAACAGTGATAAAAATAAGCACTAATATGTGAAAATATATATACAGACTTGTACAAATTCCTGTCCTGAAAAATGTTTCCTGTGCTCCAACAATTAGCCAGGCATAGTTCTAGGAACTAGAGTTAGGTGATGACCAGTAGATCTAGTTCCAACCTCATAAATGCACAAATATAGGGGAGAAGAATTAAATTAAAAATACATAAGTACAAGTTAGGATATGTATGATAAAGGCAAAGGGGGGAGGTCCTAAGAGAAAAGTACTCTTTAAAAAAATTTGCTTATTTCTTTTAATTAGGTATATATGACAGCAGAATGCATTTTGATTCACTGTACACTATTGCAGCACAACTTTACATTTCTATAATTGTACACAATGTAGCATCACCCCATATGTGCAGTCATACATGTACCTAGGGTAATGATGTCCATCTCATTCCACCATCTTTCCTGCCCCCATAGACACTCCCTCCCCTCCCTCCCCTCCCTCCCCTTTGCCTAATTAAAGTTCCTCCATTTTTCCCATGCCTCCCCCTTCCTTGTTATGGATCAGCATCCATTAATCAGAGAGAACATTTGGCCTTTGGTCTTTTGGGATTGGCTTACTTTGCTTAGCATGGTATTCTCCAACTCCATCCATTTACCTGCAAATTCCATAATTTTATTTTCTTTTAATGCTGAGGCAGGATTTCCTTTCTTCCTTCCTTCTGCAGTACTGGGCATTGAACTCAGGGCTTGGTACATGTTAAGCAAACATTGAGCTACATCCCCAGCCCTTTTTATTTTATTTTGAGGCAGCATCTCACTAATTTTCCCAGGCTGGCCTTAAACAGGGATCCTCCTGCCTCAGCTTCCAGAATAGCAGGATTATAGGTGTGGACCATTATACCGGGCCAGACAAGGATCCTTAGTGAAAGTTGGTCCTTAGTTCAAGACCATTGCAGGGTTCTAAGCAGGAGAATTAGATTGATGCTAATTTTTTTTGAGAAAAGGGCTTGAGTGTTCATATATCACATGGTATTATTATGATTATGCTTTTTTAAAAAAAGGTTGGATAGAAATGCTCAGTTCTCCAGGTGAGTTCAAGGCATGGGATGGGGACTGGGAGAGAAGGGATCATTCTTGCTCATTCTTATAGCCTCTCCTAGAGTTTGCATGATGATCCATGAGACTCTTTACATCCAAGGCACAGATAAATTAAGGACTCCTTTTCAAGGAAAAACGGCAGAGAGGGTTTGGGGACTTATATTTGAGCCTCAACTCTGGGATTAAAAGTTTTTTTGTTTTTTTTTTTGGGAAAATTTAGCCACAGCAGCTATCTTCCATTCTGAGCTAGGAAAGTGCTGTAAGAAACCTGCCCACTTTTTAGTGGGTGACAGAATAATTTAGTATGAGATTTTGGGTGGTGGCCCAAAGATGTCCTCTGATTTCAGAACTTCCCCTAATTCCTCTGAAATGCAGGGGTTAAAAACTACTAAAGATGGGTGCCATTGGGAACCCCCTACATTGTCCAGTCTTTCTTAGTGGTCCAGTCTGGCTGCCTGAGAGACATCATCACATCAACCTTCTAGGCAGAAGGAGGACGGAATTGGGAACAGAAGACAGTTAGCCCTCCCTTGTAAGATACTGTGTGGGAAATTCTTCCTGACATACCTGCTTCCATTTTATCGCTCAGAAAATGACCACTCCTGGTTGCAGGGGAGAACGTGGAGGGGTGTGTGTGTGTGTGTGTGTGTGTGTGTGTGTTTCAGGCAATGTATAGATAATAGTCTGGGTTTCATTTCTCAGGAGAAAGGAGGAAATGGTTGTTGAGGGAGGGCCACCTGGAATGCCCCTTCTCTACTTCTCCAGGGACAAATCCTTTCAAGACGGAGCTTAAATAGGACTGCCTGGTGGCACACTTCCTGATTCTTCAGAGCCCATTAATTCCCCCCCCCCTTCTCTGTGCACACCTGACCTGAAGCATTCCCTGCTCTAAAAAGTTTGTCATATTTCACTGGAACGAAAGTTTGTTGTATGGGATCTACCTTCTGATTAACCGCAGAGCTCCTGTGGCCCAAGGTGAGGCCTTAGTCATTGTCCTCCTCATTTGACCCTGTCCGCCCCCCTTGCCAGGGCCCCGCAGCCACACCACCCTCAGCCTGAGGACTGCTCAGTGAGCCTGCGCCCAGCTACAATCGCCTGATTGGCACTCAGACTCTGTGTGGCAGAGAAAATAGACACTGTTGCTGCCCTGACAGGAAGCAGAGTGTTTTGTTTTTAAAGAGTGATTAAAAAAAGCAGTTCACCCAGTAGTTGCCTGGAGACAGTCAGTGATTGGACGCTGGGAAAGTGATTCCATGGTGAGCCCCTGGGTAGGTGATACCAGCCAAAAGGCTTATTTAAGGAGCCGAACTTCCCTCAGGTTGGATTGGGCCAGGGCTCATTGAACTTGGAAGTTCCTGGCTGCAGAACCAGAGAGCAGACATTTCTTTTCTTTACATAAACATGCTCCTGGCATTGGGTCCTGCGACTTGCCTTCCCTTCTTAACTTGCATCAAAGCAAACAGAACTCTTTGCTTCACTTATTGTAGAAATCCAGCAAATTCCCACTTTTTACTATGTGAGGAAGGTTGAGTACTTCCAATTATAGTGTATCTAAAAAGAAAAAAAAAAAAGCCCTGAAAAATGTTTATTATAGTAGTCACCTATATGAGTTCTTATTAGGTAGGTTTATTTTAAAGACCCCCCCCCAACAAAAACTAACAACCAGTACCTAATATTAATAAATAAACAAGGCCCTGACCATTAATTGTCATGACCGAGTGGTATCACTGAGGAATGGCATCCTCTGTGTGTATTCTGTGTATGGAAGATGAAAAAAAAGTTGCTTGTGGAGCTGAATCTGTCATCAGCTGACAGATGTGGTAACCGCCTGTTTCCAGCGGGACCTTGCACCATGTCATCAGTAGGAGGGGCCGGTGACAAGTGCAATCTGATTCACCGTGTTGCAAGAGTGAACAGAACATGATAAAGTGATAAAGTGGCTAGTTTAATGCCAAAGTAAATAGTCCAAATAATAATGATAAATACAATAATAATAGCAAACACGCTTCCAGAACACGTCTCAGGTGTCGGGGTAGACCAGGTGCTTGTTCAAGTTAATGAGATGATAAATATAGAATGCCTGACTAGATGCCTGTCATAGAAGGTGCTTCTCAAGTAAGCACTCTTTATGCCCATTTTAAAGATGATAAAACTGGAGCACAGGAATGTTAATTGATTTGCCTGAAGCCACACAGCTCATTAGGGGCAGAGCTGAGATCGGAACCCAGGCAATATGGTTCCAGAATTTGGGCTGGTGATTGCTAGGCTCTCTGTTGTGATCCTCCCATGGCTGTGTGTATGAGTGAGTGCATATTCATGGGGGAAAATAACTCTCCAGAGTTAGTATTTGGAACCTTTTAAAAGTAAAAGCGAAACTTATGAGAAGATGATCTCAACTAGCTGTCTATTCCAGAAGCTGACCTGCCCCTTTCTCCCTCTTCATTCCCTTACTGCCTCGATACTGTAGGCTGAGCATCTTCTCTGGGCACAGTATGGTTGGTTGCTAGGAAACAGTTGTGCCTATCTGGCTCCTGTGTATATTCTCTGAAACTAGAGCCCTTTTAATGTTTTTCAAAAGATACATGCTGTCAGGGGCAGGGTTAGGTCTCTGATGGAAACCTGTTACAGGAACAGACTGGGCCACAGCTCACGGATGGAACTCTTTTTCCTTCTTTTCTCTTTACACTTCCTTCCCAGACCTCTTTCCCCTTGATTGGTCCCTGACTCCTCCTCTGATTAAATAGTTCTGGATACTGAGACCTGGAACTGAGTTGTTTATTAACAAGGGGAAGAATTCTATGTGGATTCAGTGTGTCTGCCTGCCAGGCACTGTTAGGTGCCCTCCATATTGTGTCCTGTTTGGTCCTGTGTCACACAGATTTCTGCTGCCCAGTGTCCCAGTTCAAGGTTCTCTGCTGAGTCTGTCTCAGTATGATTCACTTCTGTTAAGAATGGAGAGCAGACTGGTCAGGACTCCCATCCAGCATGGCTCCTGAGCTCCCCACCTGGTGCCCCCACAGGGGTCCTTCTGTGGTCTACTCATCTCAGGTCACTCACCTGGCTGGGCCCTGGGGTTCTGAATGAAGTGGCGCTGCTTATCAGATGCAAGTTGCCATGGTTCACATGAGACTTTTTTTTTTTTTTTTCCAGTGCTGAGGATGGATCCTGGGCTTGGAGACACAGTAGACAAGGGCTCTCCCCTGAGTTACACCTCAGCCCTCATGAGATTTTTGTTATCACTTTGATATTTTATACTACCAAAGAGCAGTAGTAGAAGATAAAAAAAGGCTAGGAGAGGCGAACATAGCAAACCGGGAGGTAACTGACCATTGGCTTTGTGGTCATGAAAAGATCTGATTTGGGCTGGGGTTATAGCTCAGTGGTAAAGTGCTTACCTCTTATGTGTGAGGCACAAGGTTCGATCCTCAGCACCACATAAAAATAAATACATAAATAAATAAAAGATATTGTGCCTGACTACAACTAAAAAAATTTTTTTTAAAATCTGATTTTTCCAGATTCGTCTGCATTTTCTTTTCCTCCATAATGTGGCATTCTTCCATCTAGCATCCTAGCCACCTGCCACCCCCAATAATTTTTGATAAAATCCCACATTTATTCCATAGTAGGAAATAGAAAACATTGTGTGTGCGTGTGTGTATGTGTGTGAGCGTGTGTGTGCATGTGCTAGTAATTTTCAGAGTTCTTAGTGCTTTTGTTAGTGTTGTCACAAAAATTGCACATTCTGACACACGTGGAGCCTGCTGCCACCATGCTGTGCTTTGTGTGGCTTTATGCTCTTCTCCCTGTGGTGCTTCCCACAGGACGTACCCAACCCCAGAAGTCCAGACTTGCCCACTGAGTGCTGGCTCCGAAAACATGATTCTACGTTTTCCTTAGGACCTCTGGGCAGAGAAGGGAGTCCCATCCCTCAGTCATGTTGGCTGGGGTAACAGATGCATTGATTAGTGTAAGCCAGTCAGACTCTGGTCTGGTCATTTCTATCAAAGATCCTGGCTGCTACCCAACAGGGCAGCAGAACTCCCTGAAGGAAAATTTGAGTACTTTTGGTAGAAGAATGGGAGAGGCAGATCCTGAGAAGGCCACCAACAATTGTCACTAACATTTTAATTGAAATGAGATAGTATATAGGAGCACGGAAGGTGGTAAAGGAACAATTAAAAGAAAAAACACATGGGGCTGAGGCTGTAGCTCAGTGGTAAAGTGCTTGCCTCACATGTGTGAGGCACTGGGTTCAATCCTCAGCACCACATAAAAATAAATAAAGATACTGTGTGTTCATCTACAACTAAATAAATATTAAAACAAAACAAAACACAGAACAGTGCTTCTTTTTGGAGTGGTTGTAAAAGGGGGAGGGCACCGTGTGCAGTGGCTCAAGCCTATAATCCCTGTGACTGTGGAGGCTGAGGCAGGAGGATCACAAGTTCAAGCCCAGCCTCTGCAACTTAATGAGAACTTGTCTCAAAGTAAAAAATAACAAGTGCACTGGTAAAATACCCCTGGGTTCAGTCCCCAGTGTGTGTGTGTGTGTGTGGCATTAAATAGCTTGTTTTATTCCTATTTTTATAGAACTAGAAAATGTCATTTTTAGAGGTATCACTGAATGTCAAGTGCCAAATGTGGCACCTGATGGAGTCTAGTAGGTGTAAAAATGTGTTTGAACTGGATTGATTTTTGGTTGATTTTTAAAATAAATCAACATGATTTCCCATGTTGATTTAAAAAATAAAAAAAAAAGGTCCATCCTGGGTAGTTCAATTCTTTTTCCTTCCCAATATATATGGGAATTTATTTTATATGGAATTATAAAATAGCAGCTTAAAATAAAAGTTAGAAATAAAAGTGTTGCCCAAAGCCAGGGTCAGACTTCTTTCCCCCACTTTATTTCATGTTTCAGGTAAGGGTGGAGGTTTTTGGAGTCTACAGCTTAGAAACAGCAGAATCACATAGCTGCTGCTCACTGGACACTCAGATCCTGAGAATGTGCTGCCCTGTGCCCAGCACTCCCCAGGCATGCAGGGGCCCTTCTAAAAGTGGATACAGCGGCTGTCGCCCACTGATCCTCCGCGTTGAGTGACCCAGATTGGCACAGCACAGCTGGGTTCTACGCAGAGTGCTTACTGAAAGAGGAAGGCAAAAACAAGAACTGGTTGGGCATCTTGGGGGAGACTCCATACTTAGAGGCTCCCTGGTGGCTGTGCTAGTCTTTGGTCAGAATTCTACTTTTTTTTTTTTTTTTTAATGGAAATAGTGATGATAATTACAATGATTGTTTTCTAGGGTTTTTTGTTTTTGATTTTGATTTTTGATTTGGCAAAATAATTTGATACAGCACAGTAAAATAAAGTCAGGTGTGCTTTTTTAATATGTAGAAAGTGTTTTTTGAGATTAGAACAGTTTCCAAGGCCCTGGGTTCAATCCCCAGCACCACCACCAAAAAAAAAAAAAAAAAAAAGAGAGAGAGAGAGATTAGAACAGTTTACCCTCGGCAGCATGAGTTTTTTGTTTTTTGTGTTTTTTTTTTAATCCTATTTATTTAAAAACATTTAGGTCTTTAATAAACTTTTCCCCCAAAGCATCTCTTTTTATGGGGTTATTCTCAGACATATGACCTGTCTCTTACTCACTTTTTGGTTGAAAGAATGAAATGAGATTGTCTTTATAGTTTTCAAAATAGTTATTACTGTTATCTTTAAAAAAATGAGTAACAGTACTTAGGTATGGTGTGAGGTTGTCTACCCCAAATTAATTTTCAGTCCCTGGCATTCTCTGTCATTTATATTTTTAAAGCATCTATTTGCTAATTTTTGATTTTCTGATCTTTATTATTGGAATTTTGAGTTTTTAGTTTTTGACATTGGACCAAGAGGGTTTCTTTTTTTTTTTTTTTTAAGGCAAAAGCGGATTCTATGTCATGATTTTCTCAGTCACTGACAGCTTTTAATTCTATGAGATTTTTTTTCCTCCCTAATACTTTGTGGCTTTTAATTTAATCATCTTGTGTGATCTGTAGATTGAAAATTAAATCCCCAAAAGGCTTTTGCCTTGCAATAGCAATTAAAAAGAATATTAAATATTTATATTTAAAATATATGGGAAAATGGGTGTAACTTATTATTTGAAAGATAAAATGAACTTAAAATGCCTTGGGGAAAGCATGTTTCTCAAAAATTATTATTTTTTTTCCTGCAGTACTTGTATCATCATGCTAGTTTGGAATTCCAAGAATTTCCATCAATGTTATTTATCAAAATTTATTAAGAGGCTGCTAATGGCTATGAGTTTCTTTTTGGGGTGACGGGAATGTTCTAGGGCTAAAGTGGTGATGGTGGTTGACTATATAGTACTTAGTGAAAATACTAAAAAGAAAGTTGATTATATACTTTAAAAGGGTGACTTTGATGGCATATGAACTCTATCTGCTAAGAGCTCTTCATGATCTAAGCATTACTCTCAGATGTCAAGAGAAGTAAAGAATGACATGCAATTAAAATTAAGACTTTAGGTACATGTTAGATGACTCCTGATACAGTAATGCAGTATGGCAATCCACCCCAGGCAGTGGCGGGACACAATGATGCATTTTATTGAAGGGTCAGATGCAGCGATTCCACTGAAGCTCTGGGTTGGCTGCACTTGACCCAGGCTGTGGGTTGGGTTCACATGGGCTTCCTGTGTCTCTGTTTCCCTGGGACCAGAGGCAACCTGGGGAACATGTTCTCTTTAGGGCAGATGAATGACAGGTGCACCAGAGCCCAGCCAAAACCATGCAGTGACAGAGTCAAGTCTCCACTTGCATCACATCTACTCACATTCCATGGCCAAAACAAGTAACGTGGCCAAGTCCAAAGTCAGTGGGGCAGGGAAAGACGTTCTGGTTACTGTGATGGGGAGCGGAATGAGTATTTTCCCAATGCTTCAGTCTATCACAAAGTGTTAGAAAACAAGTGTGTTTAGGGTTCCTTCAGCCACAAAAATGAAAATAAGAACATAGTCCCTGGGTCAGGATCAGAAGCTTCAAGGACAGGGGTGTTGATTTCCTTGAGTCTTGAAAAAATGAGCAATTCTTGTCCCTTGGGTGGGGAGGGTGGGAGTGAGAAGAGGTGAGAGCTTGGGTTGGAGAAAGGCCTCTGGTGGTGAGGGTGGGAGGGGCAGAGGCCTGAAAGCCAGAGAGCAGCGGGGAAGCAGCAGCTCTGGAGCCCAGCATGTGGAGAGGGTGCTCGGAGGAGACATGCTGGGTCCTATCAGCAAAGGCCTCCTGTGCCAGGCCTGAGGGCTTGGTGCTGGACGGGGGGAACATTAATTAAATTCTACTCAATAAAAACAAAAAAATAAATAAAAGGGTTGTGTTCCAGAGTCAGACAGCCTGAGTTCACAGTGTAGTTCTGTCATTTACTAAGGCCGTGACCTTAGGGACGTTACATGGCCTTTCCATGCCTTTATTCATCATCTGTGAAATGGTGAGGGTATTTTCAGCACCCACTTATGAACTGAAGTTAGGACTAAGTTTAGCCAAAAAAATTTATTTGCAGTACCAAAGAGCAATCCCAGGGCCTTGTACATGCTAGGCAAGTGCTTGCTATATCATTTAACTACATCCCCAGCCGTTTTTAAATTTTATTTTGAGTCAGGGTCTTGCTAAGTTGCTCACACTGGTCTCCAACTTGTAGTCCTCCTGTTTCCACCTCCTGAGTAACTGGGATTGCAGGTATGTGGCAAAATTCTTTATCTTTTCTTTGTTTCTTTCTTTCAGTGCTGGGGATGGAACCCAGGACCTTGCACATACTAGGTAGGGAAGCACTCTACCACTGAGCTATACCTCCATCCCAGTTAAATAAATAATACACATAAGGCCCTTATAAAAGTGCTTGGGGGGCTGGGAATATAGCTCAGTTGGTAGAGTGCTTGCCTCACATACACAAGGCCATGGGTTCAATCCCAGCACCACACACACAAAAAGTGCTTGTCATATGGTTAAGCATACAATAGATGTTAACTACTATTGGTATAGAATATATATAGGTAGGAGGCCTCAGCGATTGCCTGTGGCAGGAAGACTTAGCTCCTTTCCAACCACAGGACTGCTTGAGTGTCCTTACACACAGCAGCTGACTTCCCTCAAGTGAGTGATACAAGTGAGCAAAGAGGAGGCCAGCAAAGCCTTTTATGACCTGGCCTGAGACTTCCATATCGATTGCATTCTTTTCCTTAGAAGTAAGTCACTACCTACAGCCCACCCTCAGGAGGAGAGGAATTAGGCTCCACTTTTTGAAAGGAGGGGTATCACGTAATTTTTGGACATAGTTAAAAAACAGTGTAAGTGGCTATAAAAGCAACACACAATTTTAGCTGTAATTGCTCATGTTTTATACATAAGGGATACAATATCAAATATTCCAATGTATACTAATTTGTCCTAATCTAGTATATATGGATAGATAATGAGTGGAAGATGTTCTCTGGGTATGTTTTCCAAAATGTACTAGTTGTTTAATTATAAAATTGTAAACAATGGCTAGGTGTGGTGGCGCATGCTGGTAATTTCAGGTCTTCAGGAGACTGAGGCAGGAGGTTGGTGAATTAGAGGCCAGCAGGGGAAATTCAGAGACCACCGCCCCCCACATCTCAAAAACAAAAAAATCCTAACAAAAACAGATTGTAAGCAACAACAAACAACCCAGGACTAGAAGGGCCTCAACCCTAGGATCTCACCCCATACAGGTAATCATTGGTAGTATACACTGTTTATCCTTAGACTCAAGTTACTGAAAATTTTGCTTAATTCTGGAACCTTTAGTTTGAACGGATTCTTAGAGACATTTGAGATTTTCTCAAGTTTTATTTTTTAAAATAGGTTTCAGTAATCATCACTGCCTCCCTGCTAGTGGAGAGCTCCAGTCAGCAGTTCTCATCTCTGGCTACACATCAGAACCACTTGGGAGCTTTTGATTTAAAATGATCTGGATGAGGGCCTGGGCATTGTTGTTTCATAATTTTCCCCCAAGTGATTCCAGTGTGCAGCCAGGGTGGGGAGCCCAGCAGATGACAAAACAAGTAAGTTGAACAGGGCGATATTGGCAGCTGTAAGATTTGAAGCTCATTTTAATTATTATTTCTGTGGGGGTGTATCAAGGAATGTGCATCCAGGGAATATAGTTATATTTTCTGCCAACAACATCATTCCTAGATCATATGATGGAACAAAATAATCAGTGTTTCATGCTAGACTGTAAAGAGCAATGAAATTCTAGATACCTGACCAAGTTTGACAACAGTTTGTTTGTTTGTTTGTTGTAGGAGCATCTTGGTTGAGTAGCTTCCATTCTGTTTACTAAAGAGACTGAGTCTGTTTCCTTTCTCCTTGGATCTGGTCAGAACTTGTGACTTGCTTTGGCCAATAGAATGTAGCAGAAGAAATAATGTGCCAGTCCTAAGTTGGACTGCAAAACGCCTTAGGTAACTCTGATTGTCCTTGCTCCTGTGCCATCACCATCACAAGGTACCTCAAAGAGTTTGCTGGAGGATGAGGGACTATGACAGCCAAGTGGCCCCAGGTATCCCAAGTGTGGCCATTCTAGATCAGCTAAGATCTAGAATGTAACACCTGCAGAATGGATTCTCAGCACCCACACTGTTGACATCAGTGGATGGACCATTCTTTGTGGGTGTGGGGTCTGTCCACTTAGGATTTTTAGCATCATTCCTGACCTTCCCCCACTGAATGTCAGTAGCACTCTTTCCCCTCTAATTGTGACAACCAAAAAACGTCATTTCCAAATGTCTCCAAGGGGACAGATTTGATCCTGGTTGAGAACCACTGCCCAAGCTTTGTGTGTCCAGCCAAGATGAGGAGTGCTCTCTAGCTGCTGACCCCATATACACAAGCCATCCACACATAGTATTGCTTGCCATTGATGCTTGCGGTTGTTTGTTGTATAGCACTGTTGTGGAGTAGGTAGCTAAATCAGTGAGTGAAACCATGGAGATGTGAAAATGGGAGATGGAGCTGGATGATAGTGAGTAGTCCAGTGTGGTGGGAGGAGGGTGAGTGGGTTTGTGGGTAGACTGGAGCTAGTGTGCATCTGGAAAAGGCTGTATCTACAGAGACTTCTGGTACCTTGGTATAAAATGTGAACATGGTATAGGGGCACTGTCAGAGGTTTTATTTATGCATTTAGTGTTTATTTACAGCAAAAGGAACAGGGTTATAGCTTTGTACTTTAGGCAGCAGTAGGGAGGGAATTGGAGGCAGGAGGCAGATTCTGCTGTAGTTCGATTTGTGCAGAAACCTGAATTAGGAGAATGACCATATGTTTGAAAGTGGGGGATGACTGCCAGGCACATCTGGGTATAAAGTCGATACAAGTTGGTGACCTATATATTGCTGTCTTTACCCATTTGGTTCTCTGTCTGGAATGTTCTTCTTCTTCAGTGATTCTCTCTTCACCTTTCCACGCCCTGCTCAACATTCTGGGAAGTCGTCCATGTCTCGTGTGAAGGTAGAGCTTATATAGCTGTTAACTTCTTTTTTTTTTTTTTTAATAGAACCATATTAATCTTTTTGTCAATGAAATTTCCATTCCATTCATTTGTCAATGAATTTCCTTATAATCATATATCAGTTGTAAATCTGTCTCTTCCATATGGTCAGCTGCGAATTCACTCATTAAGCACCCATTCTTTGGTGGGGTGGATGGTGCTTGGGATATAACTGTGAATTAGAGAGATATACAGCTTCTACTTTTTTGGAGTTTATAGGTCTAGTGGGGAATAACACTGATAACAGGTCATTACTGACATGCTGTGGTGGAAAAAGTAGAGAAGGGCAGAGGAACATACTGGGCAGATGCTTAAGCTGGAATGGTAGAGGGCTGGTGAAGGTCTCTTGAAGGAAGGAAATGGCGAAGGGGTGAACCTCCATGTGGAATTGTCTGTTAGGTTATGAGTCTTGAGTTCAGGGGACAGATCTAGACTGAAGATAGAGGGTTGCAGAGTATCACTGTGTATCTGATGCTCAAGCTTAATAGTGGGTGAAACTGACCAGGAGGTATGCAAACAGAAAAAAGAAACCATGACAAACTTCAACATTTGAGAGATGTAGAAGAGGAAGCCAAGTGGATGGGCCCAGTGGTGCATGACTAGGATCCCAGCTGCTCTGGAGGCTAAGGCAGCTGACTGTATCTCAGAGGGGGAGGCGGGGAAGCAAAAGCTATTAAGAAGGAAAGAGTGAGAAAGAAAAAGAGAAAGAGGGAGAGAGAAGTAGAAGGTAGGGATGATGAAGTGAGAGAACTCATGGTTATTAAATGTTGGAGACAACTCCATCTTGGAAACTAAGGCAAGAGAAGTTTTTTGGAAGGAAGGGGTAAACACAGTTGTCCCATGCTGCCAAAAAGGCAAATAGTGAACTGAAAAGTGACCATTAGTTCTGGCTTCAAAAGCCTAGTAGAGATCCAGGCTGGAGCCATGTCAGTGGAGTGGTGGGGCAGAAGCCAGATGGCGGTGTGGTGCGGCTTGGGGAGGCTGAGCCACAGGTGGGGGGTGGGAAAGAGTGGTCTGTGGCGGGTCCTTCACATCAGGCTCTGCTTTCTTGGTCATCATGGAATCCTCAGCACTCATTTTAAATAAGTGAAAGTGTGGGGAATGGGAGAGAAGAGGGTTAAGATATACAAAATGTTTTTAGTCTGGCCAAGGGGCACATATTTATGACATTTGCTAAGAGAGTGGGCAAAGCAGTATGAGCAGGCTATATGTTTTAGATGTGCAGAGGGCAGATGATAATGCACTTATAGATGGATTGGGTTTGATGCTCTTTTCCTGATTATTCTATAAGTACAGCGTTGTGTTTAAAATCCATTCTAAATAATATCCGGGATTACTTGAAATTGATCAAAATTGGGATTTCCAGTGGGGTGTGGTGGTGCACACTTGTAACCCCAGCAATTTGGGAAGTGGAGGCTGGAAGGTCACAAGTTTGAGGCCAGTCTTAGCAATTGAGCAAGATCCTCAGCAACTTAGTGAAAACCAGTTTTAAAAAAATAAAAAATAAAAGGCTCTCAGTTCAATTCCCAGTACCGAAAAAAAAGTTAGGATTTCCCCTTAACTTTATAAGCCCGAGACTATCACAGAACTTAAAAAAAGTGAATGAGGAATTTAGAAATTTAAGAAAAATGTATGAAAAACATATTTCTGGGCATAAGTGATCTTTGGATGAAGAAGTTGGACTAGCACTACCAGTGCTATGGTATTTTCAAATTGTTTATTTAATTGGTCAATGTATTTAACTTCTCTTTGTCCTTTTGAAATTGGGGAAAATCATTTGTCACTGAACTAGTAGATGAGTGTGACCTGGCTCTGTTCCACTGGGGCCAGCTTTTATTTCCTTAATGAATTCACTTCCTTCATCTGTTGGTGATAAGCAAGCAAGTGAAGAATTCTTATCTGCATGTATGGATTGAACATCTGGTTCTACTCCACTGCGTTTTGGTTTAGACTTCTTTGCTAAGACATTAATGTGAACAAGTGAGTCTTCTGTTATGTAAAGGCATTTTACATTGAAAAAATTTACTATCCGAAAACCTTATGTGGATTAAATTGATCATTCGGATTTCCCCCTGCTATTTTGAGTGATGCAGAAGTCATGGTCATTGTTTTTCCCCTAAAGATCTGTGACTACAAAATTTTTTAAAATATGTAATTTTGTGAATAATGATGGTTGGGGGATGTTGAGTTTAACCTATGGGTGCTCAAAGTTGACAGTGAGCTGTGACATATTTTATTCTAAATACTAAAAATGTTCCAGAAAGGAAAGCACAGAACATCATGGAAACTCAGTAGAAAGCCCTTATGTTGTTTATCTGAAAGAGAAAGACTAAAATTGGGTAATGAGGTATATAAAAGAGCAACAGCATTTGTGTTGTGATCTGGCTTCCAGGAAGTGAGCTCAAAAAAAGAATGGTGCTCTGTGTGGCTCAATGTTAGTAAGGACCTCATTTCCCTTTTTTTCATAGAGAAGAGCTATAAAAAGGTGGCTTATATATTAACCCCTCTAAAACAGGTCTTCCAAAAGCCTGAACAAATTGTCTTTGTAATGGAACTCTTTTGGAGCCACCTGCTGCAAGAACAAGGACCAGCCATGGTGGGTTGGTAGAAGGTCCTTAAGATACCATCACTTACTTTCTGGTGCCTTTAACGCTAAAATAATGCTACCAGGGTGAATTTGATTGGGGTGATTCTGAGAAAGGGGAGATAAATATCAAAAATCAAGTAATACATAGCCAGTGAATTGGTGTATCAATCTATAAGAATTAAAATGTAGAATCAAGCCAAGTACCATTTTTCTAAAAAGATTGGTAGACAAGCCAGTTGTTAATACTGTATCTACGGATCCAATATGATCATCTAGAACTCAGCACCTGATTTCCAAAAGGCTGCTATTCTGTGTCTTCTGTGACCCCTTTTGGAGAAACTCCACCAGACCCCAGGGACTTCAGTACCTATATTCATAGAAAGTGCTCAGGCCTGAGGGCTGATTGAGCAGGTCAGAAACCCAGCTACCAGTGAAGTAGCTTGGGAAAGTTGCTTAACCTCTCTAAACTTCAGTTTTCTTTTCTATGAAATGGTCATGATAATACCATGATAATCACATGATAATATATGAGTTAATATATAGCAAATATTAAAAGAAATATCTGAAACAAAAAACGCCACTTGTTAGCTTTGAGTATTCAACAATCTATGAGGAATTTTTGGTTTTTGGCTTTAACTTTTTCTGAATTGAAGTTGTTTACAAAATGGACAACCAAGAATTTATTGTTATTGTCTTTCTCTGGTAATTCCTATTTGATGAGTTAAAATGGGATGAGTACAGAAGGGGAGGGGATATGTGAAAAACCCAATTTTCAACCACATGATATCATGCGAAATACTGAGAGGTAATTGACAAATGAAATATTTTGGCCTTTAGCATGGAGATATAGAGTGTGGCTGTTTAGCAGAGATGTTGAAGGGTCAAGCCTGGATAACAATCAGTTTAAGAATGGAGTTTCTGAAGTGCATTAAATTCAGGGGCAGGTTTTTTGTACTGTTTCATTTGCTTTTATTTTAAATTAACATGCACTTTATAGCTGTATGCTGTGGTGAGATACTCTTTTTTTGTTGCAAAGAATGGATTATCTGGTTTCTCCTTGTCTTCAAATTCTGTAGAGTGATGAATAATTTGCTATCAGAAAGCACAAAAAGAGAAAATAGTATGTGGCTTTCAAGACATAAATTGTTATCTGTGTCAATAAATAAATACTCAGGTATACTGTATTTTTTAAAAGTTAATATTTTTATTTTAAAAGTGATAAGAATACAGAAATAAGAAAATACAGGTAAACTACAAAGACTAAAAAAATTTCCATTATCCTTTTATATGGAAATCTACTTACCAGAACATTTTCCAGGTACACACACACACACACACACACACACACACATATATATATATATATATATATATATATATATATATATCTTTAAAAGACACTCATAAGGGGCTATAGTTGTGGCTCAGTGGTAGAGTGCTTGCTTAGCAAGCGTGAAACACTGGGTTTGATTCTCAGCTTCACATTAAAAAAATAAACAAAACAAGGGTATTATGTTCATCTATAATTGAAAATATTAAAAAAAAAGACACTCATGGGCTGGAATATAGCTCAGTTGGTAGAGTGCTTGCCTCATATGCACAAGGCCCTGGGTTCAATCCACAAAAACAAACAAAAAAACCCTGAAGACACTCATAATATTTCTAGTTTAAGATACATTGGAAATATATATTCTTTATGATGATATATATCTATAATATTGAGTAACTCATTAAAAAATCAAAAAATGGACCAAAAAAGTTTTTAATCTTTATTCTATTAGCAAAATGTAGGTTTTTTTTTACAAATATGTTCTTAAATAGCAGAACTGAACACTTGCCAGGCTTTGCATAATAGTGATAACTCCTTTAATTTAAAGGGTTATTTATTTTAACAGAACAAGAGAAGCCACTTTGGGGAGACCATTTCCGAATACAATCATGATTTCATTCAGCATTTGGTGAAAAATCACACTAGTTTTGTAAGAGACATACCAGTGTCCAATGAGGACCTAAGGGATGAACAAAAGACAGGCAGATAATTACCTTGGAAATCTGCACTGGGCAACTATTTCACCACTTTAGCCAGGTAAAACTTGATGTTAAGTTAACTTACATAATTAATTTATCATATACTCAACAATTCTACTCCCAGGTATCTACCTAAGAGCATGCAACCATGTACACACAAAACATACCTGACTATTGTAGTAGCATTATTTATAGTAGCTCCAAAGTAGAAATAGCCCAAATTTCTATGAATGGGTGAATGGATTTACAAATGGTCATATATCCATACAGTGCAATGGAATACTATACTACTTGGCAATAAAAAGAAATAAATTACTGGTATATGTTATACCATGGCTGAATGTCAAAAACATGCTTATGTGAACGAAACCAGATGCAAAAAACTCTCTGCTGGAAAGTACTGGGGAGTGATATTGGCCAAATTATACTGTAAGATCATGTGTACATATTGATATGTAACAACAAATCCCATCATTATGTTCAACTATAATGAACCAATAAAAGTGGTAAAAGAAAAAAAATATGCTCGTAAAATTTCCAAAATAAACAAATAAATAAATAAAAAGACTGTGAACACTGTATTTTCCCATTTTTATGTAATGTTCAGAAAGGGCAAATTGATAGAGACAGCAAGATCACTGGTTGCCCAGGCTAGAAATGGGTGTGGGAATTAACTGCTACTCAGCATGAAGAGTCTTTTGGGGTTGATGGAAATATTCTAAATCTCATTTATAGCAGTGGTTACACAATTCTGTAAATATGCCAACAATATTTCATTGATATTTACATTGAGTGAATTTCATAGTATCTAAATCGTGCACTCATAAAGCTGTATTTTTTTAAATGATAAAGAATATCTGATTATCAAAATGTTGAAAAGGAAACCAGTAAGACATCTACAGCACTTTTGGGTTCTGGCTTAAAGAAGGCAACTAACTTTGTCATCTATTGGGATTCATCTAACACTTGCCACCTCTAAGTGTTACCTCAATAAAACAGAAGCCAGACACTTGACGTGCACCAGTAGTAAAGCAGAGCTATGGCTGCCCTTGTCCCCAAGATCAGGACCCCTGGATCTGTCCTCCCAAAATATTTGGTGAGGATGTTACCAAGGCAACTGGCAAGAAGGGACATTACATTGAAACTGATCCTTCAGAACACACAGCCCAGGTTGAATTGATACCTATTGCCTCTGCCCTGATTGACAGAGCCTTCAGTGAACTACCAAGAAACAGAAAATATGAGATTCAGTGGAAATAGCCCTTTTCATGTGATTGTCAACATTGCCAGACACCAATGTTGAGCCAGAGAACTACAAACCCTTAATGAGATCCTAGGGACTTCCCAGTCCCCAGGCTGCAATGTTGATGGCCACCACCCTCATGAAATCATAGATGACATCAGCAGTGGTGACACGGGATGACCAGCTAGTTAAGTAAAAGGAAGATACTTCAATGATGGATCAGGTGACAACCCAAACAAACAAGAAGACAGCAACAGAAATTCCCAAACTACCAGCTCATGAAAATCTTTTTGGAATTTCTCTTCAAAGAGTCCTGGGCTTGTCCCCAGCCTTTGGGTCCTGTCTTCAGTGATCTTAGGAGCTTGTCATGGCCATCCAGGTTAGAAACCACTGCTCTGTGTGAGTTGTTGCTCTAGATCCTGAAATGCTGATCTGAAAGACACATGGTCCATAGGCACTGCTTCCTTCTTCCCTTCCCTTTTGTGATGTCAAATCTCCTAGTTTGGAGCTGGGGTGTAGCTCAGTGATAGAGCCCCTGCCTCGTATGCTCAAGGCACTGGGTTCAGTCCCCAGCACTGGAAAAAATAATTCTCCAATCTCTGCAGGGTTTGCCTTGTAGCTTCTTCTCCTACTAAAAGCTAGACTTGGTGCTTCTTTATACTCGCCTTAAGGAATTGACTGCTTAGAAGCATTAACAGCACCATGGATACTGTTATTGGAAAGACAAAAAAGAATCATTAACCATGGAGAGAACAACATTTCTGTTCCCCCTAAATCCTGGATGTCCCTTCTTGTCACCCTTCTGCCAGCTTGCTATCCTATGTCTCTTACCAAACTACCTTACAAAATTTGGATATTTCTAGTATTTTGCTTCACCTGCTTCTGAGAGAGAGAGAGAGAGAGAGAGAGAGAGAGAGAGAGAGAACACACTAAGCCCTGCTTAGTCCAACTCCAGAGTGAACGTGATACGCAGGAGGTCTGCCATGTGTGGTCTGTGACGTTACCAAGCAATGGATTATCAGAGGGTCAAAGTACCTGAGCTTTGGAGGCTAACCACAGTTGCTGGATTTAGCAAATAAAAATATAAGATGCCCAGTTATGTTTGAAGTGCAAATGAACAACATTTTTTTTTATTATAAACACATCCTTTATCTGAAATCCAAATCTAATATATATCCTATAAAAGAAGATAACCCAAATGTCACCTAGATTTTTTTTTATGTTATACTCCATGTATGTATACCTTTATTTTATTATTTATTTTTATGTGGTGCTGAGGATTGAACCCAGTGCTTCACATATGCTAGGTGAGCGCTCTACTACTGAGCCAGAACCTCAGCCCCTCACACCTGGATTTAAGGGTGGCTTGGGTATGGCCCTTATTCTAGGTGCTGTATACTTAAGCTACAAATTGAGGATTCTACTATATGGGAAGACTCATGGAGAGCTGACAGTTTTGGCTACATGTCTTGTTTTCTGTCTGTAATACTATTTAATAAATGCCATTGATTAAACACAATTAATGAGACAAAAGCTATTACCCAATTCCGACAGTCAAGAAACAGCTTGGATTATTATTGCCAAGGACATAGAATAGAGCATTGTTCTTGGATTCTGCTCAGTTGATGATTTGACCTGTCATATTAGGATAATATTTTAATCCTCAAGTGCTCTACTTTTTCATTTTGGAATCCTGCAGTAAAAAAAAAAAAAAGCTTTTGTGATTGGGCCTATAGAAATAATTACATTATATGGCTGATTATCAATCCCATTTTTGGCAATTTCAAAGGCACCTACATTTTATATGCTTTCTATCTTCTCTTGGTGACTGAGTTAAAAGGGGGTGGGAGTTCTTGCAGGAATTAGGGTTTATAGTCAGTGCATAATCGAACATGTAGTTAAAAGTACCAAGTGTGGACTGATTCACTGGCTCACTCCTAACACACAGACCCCAGAGAGGGAAAAAGAGCACTTTACAGCAGATAAACCTGGCCAACTTATCAGCAGTGCAAGGTAAATCTCACCATTACCAAGCTGCAGTGATGTCCTGTGCCCCCCACCATGAAATGCTCCATCTTGTATGATTCTTTCCCCTAAATCCATACCTGAGACTAGACCTGGTAAAACATCAAACAAGCCCAAATTGAGGGACATTCTACAAAATATGTGATCAAATACCCTCTAAGAGTGTCAAGATCATTAAAGAGAAGGAAAGACTGAGAAGCTGTCACAGACATTCAGTCATGATGACTAAATACATTTTGGACACTGGTGGAAAAACTGGTGAAATCCAAATAAACGTTGTCATTTAGTATTGTACCAATGTCAAATTCTTAGTCCCCCCCCCCCCCCCCCGGGGGTGGGTAGGGGGACAGAGAGCCAGTTTATTTGGTGAATGCTGACAGCAAGCATCATCCAAGCGAGATCAAATTTTTCCATAACAACAGAGCATTTATTATGTGTCAGGAGTTTCTCTAGCTCTTGGGGATCCCCCTTGCCATAACAACAGAGCCTAGGAAACTCTCGGGGCTACGTACAATGTCTCACACCGGGCAAGGCAGGGCTTTGGGGATTCTGGATGTCCTCAGCCTCTCAGTACCATACATACAGGTCTTCATCACTGAGCAACCATGCTGGGTACCACTATCTCTTCTTCTTTCTCTGCCATCTTCTCCTCTAGTGTGAGGGATTTCAGTGCCCACAGCAGTACCATTTCTTGCTGACCACCTGAGGCCATTTTTCGTCCAGCATTAGAATAGATTACCAGTAGATATTGCACATGGCTTCCCCCCACCCCTGTACATAAGTATGTATGGTCCTGAGAGGCTGAGAACACTCCAGTATCCCCAAAGCCCTGCCTTGCCCCTGTGTGAGATATTGTTTTGTGATACGACAGCAAAACAAACAAACAAACAAAACCCAGTAAACCCAGGCTCTGCCCTCACAGAGCTTATGTTCTACTAGTGGAGATAATAAATAAGAGACATAAGCAAAACGTGTGGCGTGTGAAGTAGTGTTGAGTGCTGAGGGAAAAGGTCAAGCAGGAAAGGAAGAAATAAAGTGTTGGAGTTGATGGAAGTGGAGATTAGAGGCCCATGGGTGTGCTCACTGAGAAGGTGACTATAATATGAAGGCATGTCACAAGTGAGGAAGTGAGCCATATGGAGTCTACACAGGGACAAAGCATCCCAGAGGGGAAATGGCATGCTCACAGGCCCTGAGACAGCACATGCCTGGTGTGTTTGAGGGATAGCAAGGGATGTTGTTTGCTTGTTTGACCCTTAGCTGGAGGGGCTAGTTGTCTCGTGGGGTCATGTTATAGGTGAAAATGTTTTTAGCTTTTATACTCACACTCGGCTTGGCGAGACATTTGTGTTAAGAGAGACACATGGGAACTCAGCCTGACGGAAGACTTCTTCCATCTTAGCTAGTTCCATATGCTTTTCTAGTGAGGAGGGTGGAGTGGCCGCAGGAACTTAACCTGCCCACATTGTTCAAAACATTGGTTTTCTCTCTGTTCCTTTTTGGTCAAGCATTTCTGATTTATATGGAATTCACAGTGGTAAATTGGATGTGACTACATTGCACATTCATAATCAATATTGGATGTTGCTGGAAAAGGGTGACCCACTTGCTGATGGCTGCCCTCACATAGGGCCCCTCCTCCCGGCTCCGAGGGACATGGCCAGGGTACATTCTTTACTTCTTTGGGTAGAGAATGTGGCTGCTGCTGAGAGTAAATGAGGAAGATCCCCCTCTGAATGCCTCTCTCATTGCAGATTACGTGTGCATGAATAAAATCTGGGGAGTTGTTGCACCTGGTTCTGATGTGGCCTTTGACACAGGATTCTTTTATTATCAGGTCCCCAAAGGCAGTCTCTCTAAACATACCTGGCACAGATTGGGCCAGTCCACAGCCGTGTGTTACAGTTACTCGAGTGTTGCTGTTTAGTCTCAGGATGGAGGCAGAGAGGCTGAAAGCTCTCTGGAAATCAAAGAAAATGAGTTTCTCCCATAGAATAGGGCACCATGGTTTCATCTGGAGCTTTATTACATTATAACAAATACCATGGCTTTAAAGCCCTGTTACAGAAGGAAAAACACTTTCATCTTGAACTTTAACCTATAAAAATGGATCCCCTTCTTAATGATCTAGAATTGGTATATACGAACATAGACTGTGAAATTGGAATGACCCAAAGATACTTATCCAAAAAGAAATAAACTTCCCTTTTATCAAAATCTATTTTTATCATCTGGCTCAGACTTTTTCATTTTTTAAAGAGATGTATAAAATGGAACACTTTCAATTGAGTGATCTCAGGACTATTTTTACTGGGTCATTAGAAAAAAATAACAATGGGTTTTGGAATAATATAAACTCTCCCTGAGTCTGCAGTAGATGGGTTTAAGTAGAACTTTATATCTGAGGGCAGATTTTTATTCTTGCTTTTGGGGTTGAATTGTTTGTCTAGGTAAGCTGGGTTCGTGTAGTTTTAAAGTAACTACATGAAGAATTTCCCCCCATTTCCGTAGAGTACTAGGCCAAATTTGGTTCTGTTTTATGTATTATTGACGGTTTGTGATTGAGCCCTTTTCTCCCTGCCAGGAGGAGATTGTTAAATCCAGGGCTGTGGTAGGTTAAGGAATGAATGCCTTCAATAGGACCCTGGCTGTGGCATACTGATAGAATCTGAAGTTGAATTCTTGGGTTACATTTAAACCCTTCCAATGAAAAGGACTTTTTATTATACTATGAAATAAGAATGAAATATTCATTTGCTTGGAACCTGTTAAATTCTTAAATTTCATATAGGAGTTGCAGAATAAAGACCTATTATTGACTAACCCTAATCTGAAAATCTCTATCATACTTCTCTGCAAGCCGTAAAAGCCGTTCAGTTGCACTCTGGGTCGTGGTAGTTAAAACCTTTGGATTTCCTGAGCTTGGTAGAGGAGGGGAGCGTCGAAGTGAAATGCCAAGGAAATTACTGCTATTCTGGATCTGGGATTGTAGGTGCTTCTGTGACCTTTAATTCAAGATTCTTTATTCTGAGTCACCTTCATGTTCCCTTGGAAATCACATGTGTCGGGAAGCACCTAAATAGCTCCCTTGGGGTCTGTAATTGGGAGTATTTCAGGCTGAGCAGATGATTCATAGGGCATCTTGTGCATGGAGACCAGTGGTGGCATTTACACTGAACGCGAGGGCAATGGTTCCAAATCAGAAAAGAGACAGACCTTGAACGGCTTCTCATCGAAACCCAGGTAGGCTGAGCCATTATTAAACGTAAAGTTATGGCCTCACTCTTTTCTTTGGACAGAAGGACAAGACACAGCAGTGTCCGAAGTCAAACTGCCAACACATTTAAAGATAGCACAGAGGCCCTGTGGGCGTAAGGCAAGAAGTACCAGGCACATTTTCCATAGGGTCCTGGCACTTTTGACTTCCTAAACCAGTTTCCCTTAAACAAAAAGAAAAGAAAACAAAACAAAACAAAAAAACCGAGACACAGGAAGGGGAAAGAGGAAAAGTTTGTGCAGTTTGATTTGGGGGCCTCGAGTGTTAATTTTAGCAAAACAATTTGATTCAATTCGTTGCAGCTTACCTTGGAGAAGTATAATTCAGTAGTTTAAAACCATGGCATAAACTATTTTATGCTTTTACCATGGATCTTCTTTATCATCTGGGCTAGTGGAAGTGAATATATTCAGTGCTGTTATAATTGTTTTTATTTTTGATTTCAGGAAAATACACCACTCTTTTAAAATACTTCTTGGGGACTACAGCTCAATTTTTCTGCTCTTAGGTCCGTGTCATGTTTATAAAAGTCTTGAGTGTATTCCCCCCCCCCAATCATGTGTTATCTGCATTAATCTGTGCAGCAGTTTTTTTATTGAGCGTTTATTATGTGTCAGGAGTTTCTCTAGCTCTTGGGGATCCCCCTTGCCTTGTGGTAGTTACATTCTAGTGGATAATGACAGAAAAGAGGTAAAAAAATATGTCAGCTGGTGATAAGCATTATGGAGAAAAATAAAACAGGGCAGTAGAGATAGGAGATATTTGGGGAGGGGAATATGCTGTCTGTTCAGGGTGCTCAGGGACAGTCTCAAGAAAAGGTGACTCCCAGCCAGGTGCAGTGTTGCACGCCTGTAATCCTGGTGGCTCGGGAGGCTGAGGCAGGAGGATCTCAAGTTCAAAGTCAGCCTCAGCGAAAGTGAAGCACGAAGCAACACAGTGAGACCCTGTCTACAAATAAACTACAAATAAAATAGGGCTGGGGATCTGGGTCAGTGGGCGAGTGCTTCTGAGTTCAGTCCCCAGTACCAATAAGGAGAGAGAGAGAGAGAGAGAGAGAGAGAGAGAGAGAAGGTGACTCCCGACCAGAGACCTAAAGGACCATAGGAGACCTCCATGGAACACCAGGAAAAGAGCCTTCTGGAATGGGCTGGTGGAGTGGAGTGGGAAAAGGTGCAGGAATAGCAGTTGGAGAGGTGGTGGAGCCAGATCCATGGCTGTCATGGCCAAGGGGAGGATTGGGGATTTCTTGCTGTGAGAGTTGTATTCTACCATGATTGCTGACCCTCCTCCTTCCCGACCTCCTCCATCTTCTTTCTGTACCATCCTCGGGTGTTTCATTTTCCAGACTTATTAAGTTTTCAAAAACCAACACAAACCTAGCCCAAACAGTGATGTATTCAATACAAATGATTGGAATCTAGCTGTCTAGGTCTAATAAAACGCTCTATTTTCCATGAGCCTTTGCTGGGTGAAGTAGCCCCTGCTCCTGGCCTGTGAAATATGCTGAGCTGTGCCCTTCTCAGTCCCATAAAATGTCCTCAACCTTTTGTGGGGTTAGCAGGTTGCTGTGTGGTTCCATTATTTGTGTGGCTTTTTGGTTGTGTGCCTTTGGTTTTTGGTATGTCTGACTTTGATGTTTACCTATACAAAGGGCATTTCTAGAAAGTAAGCTCTGGGAAGACAGGTAAGTATATTTGGGTATAAAGGTTGTTGTGGTTGATTTCCTGACATCCAATCAACCCCACCTTTGCTCCTTTGTAGTGACTGGCAAAGAAATAGGCCAGCGATTCAGTCATGGCTCATGTTGAAGGAGCTTCTATGAAGGGTTTCCTTGCTTCTAAGAAAGACACCAAGAGAAGGTTGTCATTCTTCCTCTGGTTATTGCTGTGTCTGTATGTGATGCCTGGAGCTACTGCAGCTATCTTGCTACCAGCCTGAGAATGAAGTCCGTATGTTCCAAGCTACAGAATCATCCAGCTGCGGAGACCACATGCTTTGGACTTTTTATGGTGTTTATTTATTTATTTATTTGTTTAGTTGTAGATGGACACAATACCTCTATTTATTTGTTTGTTTGTTTATTTATTTTTATGTGGTGCTGAGGATCAAACCCAGTGCCTTACATGTGCTAGACAAGTGCTCTACCACTGAGCCACAACCCCAGCCCTGGTATTTATTTTTTTGAGTTGGGGTCATTTGCTTTATTTGCAGCTGAAAGCATCCTAACTGATAGATATTTGTTATTTACCTTCTTGCAGTTTTTCATAGAATATATTGTATGGAATTACATTTAGTGTGTTTTAGTGATATTTAGCCCCTTTGACTCCCAAATTACTGAAATAATTTAGGAAGTTAAGATGGAAACACGAAGGAGCTGGGGTTGTGGCTCAGTGGTAGAGCGCTCACCTAGCATGTGCGAGACCCTGGGTTTGAACCTCAGCACCACATAAAAATAAATAAATAAAACAAAGGGTCCAACTATAACTAAAAAATAAATATTTAAAAAAAATGGAAACATAAGGACATTGTTACCCTTATATAATCTCTGGAACCTTGTATATGAAAGGACTATGATAATATTTTTGTGTTTAAAGAGCCGACAGGATGCTGTAGACAATATTAATTTATTGTAATGATTGTATCCTACTCTTTAGGTTAGCAACATCCAAAAAGACAGTGAGAAAATAGGTAAAATTTTAAGATACAAACCTATGCCAGAATCATGAGAGCTATTTCTTGCACGAACCCAGAGACTTTAACTTTTAAAAAATTGTCCGAGAACTTTGAGCTCATCCTTTTTTCCTATTCATTTATTTAGAGTATTTGGCTTGGGAGGCTGAGGCAGGAGGATCTTGGGTTCAAGGCCACCCTTAGCAAAAGTGAGGCAGTAAGCCACGAAGTGAGACCCTGTCTCTAAATAAAATACAAAATAGGGCTGGGGATGTGGCTCAGTGGTTGAATGTCCCTGAGTTTAATCTCTGGTACCGCCCCCATCCCCCTAAAAAAAGTATTCATAAGCACAGGTAATATTGACGAATGGAGATACTGACTGATCTATGAGGGTTTAGGGGCACAGTAAGGGTGCATCTGTACCTGTACTTCTGTGTCACCTGACTGAGTTTAGTGGAGTAAGGACATTGCTGCTTTATTTCCTTTAAAACAATATTTTTGGTGTTTTGTCCAAAGTCACACACATCTCTTTGAGCTCTTTTGAAGACTTGGAGTAGAACCCTGCCTCTCAAGTGGGGAGTGACTAAGTAAAATGAAACAAGTTTGGCTGAGGCCCTGGGAAAAATGCTAAAAGCCAGCGCCTTTGCTGCTCCTGCCCTGAAATCTGAGAGGTTCTGAGGTCCACACAAGGTGGCTTTGTGTTTCTCTGACTGCGGAGCCTGCACTGAGCTACCTAGCAGGCCTCTGATAATCACTTCCAAAGCATGCACCGTTCTCTTTCAAAATCTTCTAGAAAGGTGGTCAGAGTGTGAAGTAAGTTCACTCTTTCCAAGTTCCCCAGCCCAAGCCTGGCTTTGTGGTGGGATCCTGGCAAAGACTTCAAAATGCCCATCTCTCTTGCCCCTTCACCCCTGAATAGCACAGCAAGCAGATGCCCCCAGTTGCCTAGCAGGAAGATGGCTCCTTTTTAATTCTGGCAAAATCTAGGAACTCCTTGTGTGTCATGGCATCCAGAAACATAAAAAAAGAGTTCTAAGAAAAGATTGCCGCTAATTAACATTTCCAGAGTTCCCATTGCTGGGCTGCGGAGGGATGTGTTATTTAAGCTTTGCAGAGATACATTAAGATTTACTTTGTGCCTGTCTTTTTGCTTGCTGAAAGGGGAAAACAGAAGCATGGGTGTTGTTATAAAGGAAGTTGATTTTCATATGAAACAGTGCACATCCGTCTATCATTTCTTCTGCAAAACATGCTATTTCATACAGCACAGGTGCTTTTATTTATCTGCTTGTTTCTAATACTAAGATTGCTCAGTGGAACAAACGGGTGAGAACAAGACCCCCAGAAAGTAGAGAGAATGAAGGGGGCTGGGGAAAAGGAGAGAACTTCAGAGAAGAATGCCATGGTTTGCCTGAAGGAGGCTGGGGAGGGAGGAGGCAGAAAAAGTTAAGAGATCCATTTGGCTAAAACAAGCGAGGGCAGTTGCTGGTTGAGGGAAGTGGGTCTTTCTAGTCTTAAGATCTTACATGTGATAGCCAAGTATGGTAGATTCTAGATATGTGTGTCAAGAGAAGAAGAAGTAATATAATAAAAATAGTGGCTATTGGTTAATGCTTATCATGAATGTGGGCAGCTGGTGGGAAATGAGACTTTCAAAATCTAAATGTGATTCAGTTCATTTTACTTTGTGTGTGTGTGTGTGTGTGTGTGTGTGTTGCTGGGGATGGAACCTGGGGCCCCACACATGCCAGGCAAGTGCTGAACCATTGAGCTATATCCCCACCACCAAGTTTATTCTTAGCAATTCTATGAGGTGGATATTCTTTTCTTTTCTCTCCCTCCTTCTCTTCCTCCCTCCCTCCCTCCCTCCCTCTTTCTTTTCTTTTCTTTTCCCCTTTCTCTCTCTCTTTCTTCTTTCATAGTACTGAAGCTTAGATTAAATCCCCAAAGTCACAGCCAGCAATGAAACGAAGGTTCAGATGAAGACTGTAACTCCTAATCACTACCCTATACTGCATTTGGATACTTAAGGAAATAAAAAATAATATTCAACTGAAATTCACTTGGCCCTTTAAAAAATAGCAATAGAAGAATAGAGCTTTAAAGTTTAAAAGGTCTTTAGAGGTCAGTTAAAAAGAGAAAGCAGAAGTCCAGGAAGAGTATCTTACCGTTCTAAAACTACATCATGTGGTACCTTGGAAGAAATTCTACCCTCTTATTTTAACTTTCTAAAAAGGGTAAAATGCATATTCTCCCCTGTCAGGTCTTTTTTTTCTCAGTTTGTTTTCATTATGATCATCAAGACGGGTATCTATTTTAGATTGGACTCTGTCATGAGTAATTCTTGAAGAATTACGTGTTCTTGGCAATTTGTACTACATGCAAAGCTGGGCTGTAGGAAAAATTTCTATCCTGTACTATCTCTCTCCTTTCATGTAGGGTGAGAAAATGAGGCTCTAATGGTTTTGAAAGTGTGGTGTACAGACAGTAATTAAAATTTTATTTTGCCAAGGCTCTGGAACATATAGTTTGAATACTACTTGGTGTTTTCCAGATAGAGCTTAAATAGATACCAGTATAAAACAAAATGGAAGGTACAGAAAATTAATTCTAGAGTGTCAATTCTAGAACATATTTTGTTGAAAATAGGAGAAAATAGTCACAAATCACACCTGCCACCTTGAAATCTGCAACAGAAATGTTAAAGCTAAATGTGTCTAAGTGTCCTTGAGATGGCTTTTTGTTTTATATGTATATAAAAAAGACCTATCCAAATGCTGAAAATGAAGTGAATAGGAATCATGTAAGGAGGAAAGTTCATGTTGGCAATTTTACATAGTTATTATGGCCTAAATATTTCCCCAGAGAACCAAATATAGGAAAACAGGCTAAATGCTGTAAGAAATGCCTTGATGGTCCATTGGACATTTTATTACCAATTTTTTTCCTGGGGTAGGGGGAGCAGATGGAATTTCCTACTTGATTTATGGCATGAAACTTAAGACAAAGAACCGTGTTTCTCTTTCTGTTTCATGGTACCCACCAGGGCTTTTTGTTTGGTTATTCTCCAACAGGCAATATAATTTCCACCTGATTTCTGCATTGATTTCATGAATTTTAATCCAGTGCATTTCAGTTGAAATTCACAGAATTCCTATAGCAAACATTGTTAATCTCATACCCTGGTTTGCTGAGGGGGCAAATTGGGATTGCAATAAAATCTGTCAGATGAAGGATGGAATGGCAAGACACCCCTCTTACTGTTACTGTCCAAATTCTTTGTCTAAAGGAGTATTCTAAAAAGAATTTGGTGCCTGGTGAGGTGGTTCACACCTATAATCCCAGTGGCTTGGGAGGCTGAGGCAGGAGGATTTCGAGTTCAAAGCCAGCCTCAGCAAAAGGCACTAAGCACCTCAGTGAGATCCTGTCTCTAAATAAAATACAGAATAGGACTGGGGATGTGGCTCAGTGGTTAAGTGCCCATGAGTTCAATCCCTGGCACCATGCCTCGCCCCCCCCCCCCAAAATAAAAGAATTTGATTTAAGATATTTGGGGGACAGTATATTTGAGATCTAATGTGTTCAGGCAATGGGGGTGTATTTGATAGGTGATGTGGGCTATAGGTACGGGGGAAACTGGAGTGGGCTTTATATGCATAATAGTGTGTGCCTGAGCCAGGGGAGGCTGCATTAGGCTTCAGTAACCAATGATTCCATGATCTCTGCGGCTTGCACAGAGGAAGCATTTTCTCACCCATGCTGTACCTGTTGGTTCCCAGACAAACAGGTGTGTAACTCACAATATCAACACCAACCATGGTTGCTCTCCAGTGGGAAGGGAACGGAGCTTTCTGTGGAGATGTGCTTCACGGGCCAGAGCAAGCCCTACATGATACCTGCCTGGAGAAGGGTCATGTAGAGCCAGACCATGCATCTGACCAGGGAAGCCAGAAACCAGTGGTGGCTGTTGCTGAGCATCCCTGAGAAAGAGGGGAATCACTAAAGGATGGGGGTGGATACTGAGCCAACCACTTCCACATGGATGCCCCTCTGAGTGTCTTTTAGAAATCACAGGGAACAGTGGCCAAATAAGTGGTCCCAAGGCACATTTGTCAGTTATTTTCTTCAATTCTCTGTGTGTTCCTTTATCTCTTTAATACATATTTATCAAACTGTCATACACTTCAAGTATACAATATAAGCATTTACTGATTCATTTTATCATTTTTGGTTGTATGACCTTTGGTGTTTATTTCTTAGGAACCCATTTTGACTGCCTTGTGAAATTCTGATTGTACTTGAAAGCAGTTCTTGTATTTGTGTTTATTTTGAATGTGTTACTCAACTGTAACTGGTGCATGTGTGTTTAATTTGCATTTATTATCTTTTAACTATCTTTAGTGTAGGGGCCTGATGTGATGTGTTCTTACTAAATAATTAATAACTGGTGGGTAAGCATAGTATATTGGCTATATTTTTTTTCAATATTTCTATGAAATGAGTTTGACTTAAAAGAAACTGTACTAGTTTAGTAATATTTTAACATCTTAAAATTTTATCTATATTCCACAAATAGAGTTTTTTTCTAAGCTGTTTTATCATAGAGTCAAATAACTAAGTATATGTCATCTAGGTGACTCAAAATACCTCTGTATAAAGAGTGAGAGTATTCTAGGGGGAAGAGCTCATCTAGACAGTGGAACATGGCATGGTCCTTGAGTGCAACTAAATTATTTTTTCCTCAATAATTACCTTCCGCTTGGTTCATCTTTGCTTTGTCTTTGTCTTGGTCTGTTTTCTGTAGCTATAACAAAATACATGAGACCGGGCAATTTCCAAGGAAAGTAAGTTTCTTTTGTTTCACAGTTCTGGAAGGTGGAGAGTCCAAGGGCATGGAACAACATTGGCTTGGATGCTAGTGAGGGCTTTGTGGGGTTTTAACTCATGGCAGAAAGAGAGAAAACATGTGGGACTAGATTTATAATTACCTGCTTTCATGGTAACCAATCCAGTCCTGAGAGAGTAAGAATGCACTCCTTCCTGAGACTCACTAGTCCCTTCATGGGATGAATCCCTCGTGACCCAAATGCTCCTTAAATGTCCCACCATCTGTCAATACCATTGTGTTGGGAATCAAATTTTTTTTTAATATTTAATTTTTAGTTCTCGGCGGACACAACATCTTTGTTGGTATGTGGTGCTGAGGATCGAACCCGGGCCGCACGCATGCCAGGCGAGCGCGCTACCGCTTGAGCCACATCCCCAGCCCCTGGGAATCAAATTTTAACACGAGTTTCAGAGGGAACAAACCATATTTAAACCGTATTCGAACTATAGCATTGCTTGTGTTTTTCATGGTCTGGCTTGTCATGTGATTGTGTAATTTTGTTTTCTTCAGAACCAGGTGAGCACAGGAAGTCTCTGACTTCACTGTGTAGCCTATCCCCCTGATGGATTCACATAATGCCTTCACATAGTAGCTGTTCAATTAATTCTTATGAAATGGATTTGGTTTTCAGTGATAACAAGGCTTGCACTTTTGAGGTAATGGGACGCTTAGAATAAAGCTGTAGTTATTTAATATAGAAAAAAGTTATGAACTACATCTGAGGAAGGAAGGGACCAGCGAGGGCTTTGTGGGTTTTGTGTATGGAATGTTCTAGTCTGTGTGGATAGTCTTGACTTGTTTCAAGAGAGCAGTTTGTTTTGCTTTGCCTAGATAAAATTAATGTTCCTGAGATAAGAAGAAGAAGAAAAAAAGTTCTGACGTAATGAAGCCTCTATCAATCACTTTTATTTTCTTCTTAATCACTTCATGTCTCCTTTTCAGGAGGGCAGTGAAGTAAATTCCTCTGGGAAGAAATCCAGTGTTTCTGCCTTGAAGAAACATAATTAACTGCCATTTAAATGCTACTTTATAGGCCTGTTCTGACTCTGGGCAATGAGCATTCCTTGATTTATAGTTTATGAAAAATATACTTTCAGAATTGGGCTAAGTTTTATGGTAGCTCTTTTAGCTGATTGGTTTCATTTTTATTCAGTAAAATATCTAGAACAGTAGTGATGTCATCAGAAGCTTGACTTGTACCTTAGGGTCCTTGGGAGGCTGACCCAAGCCCAGGCGAGTATCCCACCATGAATGGGAGAAGGGGTCAGCATATGGACGGGAGGAGAAGGTTCAGGCCACCCCCCTCCCCAGGAGGGGAAGAGGCTCATTAATTGATTTCTCTCTCACTAGGGAAGCCAGAGGTTTAGATATTAATGGGAAAAACTATTGAAATGTCAAGGGTTTTGTTTTGTGGCTTAGATTCTCCAAAGTCTCGTTATGAGAGTGCAACAGTGGATTATAGGTCACATTCTAAAGGCACTGAAATAATTTTGTTATTAAAATAAAAATATTGCTGCAGAATGACTGGCTCATTGAACCTCGCTGTGGTGATGATTCTTAGTCAGGTGAACTCTAGTGACTCTTGATTCATTATGGAAGATTCCCGTCGGGCCATGATTTTAGGTTTCACCGAAAAGCTTTCTCCAAGAGTTACCGTGCTTCCAAATTCTCCTTATTTAAATGGGGTGACCAGGGCTCCAAATTGGTCACTCAGTGGATCTCTGTATTGCTGGACTTAGTTTTGCCAGTGTCTTCTATAAATGTTCCTGGATGGAGTATTACTCTGCATTAAAAAATGACAAAATCATAGAATTTGGAGGGAAATGGATGGCATTAGAGCAGATTATGCTAAGTGAAGCCAGCCAATCCCTAAAAAACAAATGCCAAATGTCTTCTTTGATATAAGGAGAGTAACTAAGAACAGAGTAGGGACGAAGAGCATGAGAAGAAGATTAACATTAAACAGGGATAAGAGGTGGGAGGGAAAGCGAGAGGGAAGGGAAATTGCATGGAAATGGAAGGAGACCCTCATGGTTATATAAAATTACATACAAGAGGAAGTGAGGGGAAAGGGAAAAATAATACAAGGGGGAGAAATGAATTACAGTAGAGGGGGTAGAGAGAGAAGAGGGGAGAGGAGGGGAGGAGGGGATAGTAGAGGATAGGAAAGGCAGCAGAATACAACAGACACTAGTATGACAATATGTAAATCAATGGAAATGTAACTGATGTGATTCTGCAATCTGTATACGGGGTAAAAATGGGAGTTCATAACCCACTTGAATCAAATGTGAAATATGATATGTCAAGAACTATGTAATGTTTTGAACAACCAACAATAAAAAAAAAAAAGTAAAAAAAAATGTTCCTGGAAACAAGGTAGAAAGAGCTTCCATGCCTGCTAGGCAAGCGCTCTACCACTGAGCTCCATCCCTAGCCTATTGTTCCATTTTAGAGATAAAGAAACTGAGACTCTAGAAGAGGGGAAAACTTGTCCAGAACCTCACTGTTGGAACCTCTCTGCTAACTCTTAAAATATGCATATTCCCATGGTTCAAGTTTTCCAGTCTTCCTCCTGTAGTTAAATGTTTGGTGTCTTAAAAATAGGGAAGGGATGAGACAAAAAAAGACTGTTTGTTATGTGATTATATGGAATCAGAAAGTTGAATTTGGCTGGACATGATGGCACACACCTGTAATCCCAGCCACACTTGGGAGGAAGCAGGAGGATCATGAGTTCAAAGCCAGCCTCAGCAATTTAGTGAGGCTGTAAGCAACTTAGTAAGATCCTGTCTCTAAATAAAACATTTTTTAAAAAAGAATGGGGATGTGGCTCAGTGGTTAAGTACCCTGGGTTCAATCCCTAGTATAAAAAAAAAAAAAAAAAAAGGGAGTGGGTGGGTAGTTGAATCAATAGGTTTTACTTCTACTTCTAATAAGATCTTCATTTGTTTGTCCCTTTCTTAAGTATCTGTGATAGTTTGGACATTTGGGAACTCAGTTGGACTGCATGAAGGATAAACTTCCAAGATGGACAATTAGCCCAATAACTATTGCCATGGAATCTTCTAGCATTTAAATTAGTCCTGATGTTTCTGATAAAATTCCAGGGAGGATCAGCAGTTTGGTCTTGGAATTAAGGCTTTTGACTTTAGTTGCAAGAATCAGTTACCCAGAATAATTGATTTTTGTCTACACCCTGATTAAAAGTATTTTATAAAATTTGCTAGTCCTGACTTGGTCCTGGATTGTGTATAGATAAGCATGAGAGAGTGATTGTGCTTCATTTTGAGGATTTTTTAAATATTACATACACTTAGAAACTTGACTTGAAATTATATGATGCACTTTTTATTACTGAAGTGGTGCCAGGATGTAGCTTATATTTTGTGCCAATTTAAAAAAATATTATTATTTATAAGCGAATTAAATTTGACCATGAACAACTCGATTTTCTGACTCATTATTAGTCATGAGCAGCTGAAGTCCATGGCTTTGACTTTGGAGTCAATTCATTGGAAAATGTTCATCAGAAAACATTTCTTGGGGCTCCTCTAGGCTTGGGGTATCAAGAGGATTAATGCAGCCAGTAGTAAAGATGACTATTCCATTATATTGGAAATCTGAACAATAAACCACTTACATGAGTCATCAATCCAGTGATAACCAGAAATGACTTGATATTGAGTAAGTATTAGCTGATTTGATTAATTAAAAAAAAATTTGGACGCCCTTGGTGCAATTGTGTAATAAGAATTGTGATGCATTCTGCTGTCATGTATTTAAAAAATACCCCCCCCCAAAAAAAAAGCAGTCATTTATACCTAAATGCATCTATATTTGGGTAGAGGGATGATTTGACAGCTATAAGCTGGGGTCTTTATTCAGAAATTATGTTGAAATGAACTCAGGGGCGGCTCCTCTAAATGATGTCATGATACAGTAACACTGTATTAGTGTTTTAGAAGTTCACTCTTGGCTCTTTTAAGCCAACAATGTTGCCAGACTTTACAGCTGCAGTGTAATTTGAAACAATGTGAAAATTGCCCTATTTACTCATTTCAAGCAAAAGGGCCAATGCTAAATTAGTTTTCATGTCACCAGTTGATTGAATTGTGCAGGAGCCAACATCATTCATTCTTCTGCTCCTTATTTATTAGAGCCTTTCCTCCAAAGGTGATCATTTGATTTGAATTCTTTAAAAACAAAAGAGGGGAAAAAAATCCTGAAAGTTACCCCTTTATCCTGAATATCCTGAAAGTGGGATCAGAAAAAAGAAATCATTTTCTGAATGAAGGCACAGCAGTGGGGGAGGGGGAAGGGCAATTTTAGCAGAGAAGCTCTAGAGGATAAGTCATTGCTTATCCATGGAATTACCTTCCAGAGACAGGGGAGGAGGTCACTCAAGACCTAGGTGATACCGTGGGTCTCCCAGGAGCCTGTGTTTGCAATTCCTATGGTCTGTAGGTTGCACCTTCCACGTTATTGTATTCTGCTCACTTCTCATGTTTAATTTGTTCTTCACATTCTTCATATAACTTCTGTCGGTTCCATTAAGATTTGCACTTGTCTCAATTTATTTTTACTCTTCCATTAAGGCCCATGTGATTGACACTGGAGGGAAGACTGATTTCCTCCTGATCCCATGACTATTTTTTTTTTTTTAAATCAATGGTCCTTCTTTGCCTTCTGCTAAAGGATGTGCCCTCAAACCCCTTTACCTCTCGGCGTGGGTGTGTTAGATTTGCTTGGATGATGTGGTAGAAAAAGAGAACTCCTTGCGGTCCTGTGAAGCAGCAGCACTCCACTGTATTGCCAATTGCTGCCCCAATCTCCCCTCCCATCCTTGATTTCTAGCGGGAAGCAATTTTCCTGGATATTTTGGGGTTTAACTTTTGTGCTTCTGTTTTTGCTACAGAATTGGTTCATAAGCCCGTCTTCTGAATTTAATAAGTTCATGTCTGGATTAGTGAAACAGTTTAATTTTTTGCTACTTGTTGCAAAACTCAAAAGAATAACTATTGCTTGCTTGCTTATTTATTTATTTATTTATTTATTTATTTATTTATTGGTAGTATTGAAGATCAAACCTAGGAACTTGAGCATGTTTGGCAAGCACTCTACCACAGAGTGTCATTCCCAGATGTTTTCATTTTTTATTTTGAGACAGAGGGTCTTGCTAAGTTGCTCAGGCTGTCCTCAAACTTGCAATCCTCCAGTCTTGCCACCTGAGTAGCTGGTATCCCAGTGTGTAGCACCACTCCTGTGGCAATATTCTTATATACAGGGGTTTTTCGCTGTCTTTGTGTCATGCTCCCTTTGTTTCTCTGGTGAACTCTATGGTTCCTTTCTCAGAATATTTAAAATGTCCAAGTAAAATATGTTATACTACAGAGAAGTCAGATGTATTGGAATGTTATGAAAATAAAATTTTGACACAGTATTATGTGTGCTTTTTTTTCCTTAAAATAAGTAATAAGATTCAGTGGTGGGTCTACAGAATTTTAAAGTGTTGGTAACAGTAAAAAAAAAAAAAAAATCAATGCCTGCAACAATTGTTATATGAAATTTTTTTTTGTGACAAAGTCATAGATTCTATTAATACCACTGTGATTGATTCATTGAAGGACATGTTACACTTCAGTTGGATTCAGTGAAAATAAAAAAGTGTAATTTTCCCCTTTCCAAGTTCCTGGCAGCATCAGTGTGATCCGCAGACTGACCTGTCGTGTAGGATGGCCACTTGACTGCTGAGATCGACTCCACTACCCTGCAGCCCCTAACTGCTTGGGACACTGGTGCTACCTATTTTTCCATCTCTCTTTTCTGGATCTTGATCCTTCCTGGCCTGACTTTGCCCTTCCATTCACTTCCTTGCCCATCCTGACAAATGAACCCCATTCTGCTTAGAGATGTTCATAGGGCTTGAAAATTCTTCACCATCATCAGGGTATTTCTCATCTCTTACTGAGGACTCTTAGTCTCTAAACACAGCTCACAGCCTCACAGCACATACTGAAGGTGGACAGACAAGCAGTGATTTATTGTATAAATTGGAGGTTTCATCTGGAGTTTAGGTTTTCCTCATGTTTCATGCAGCCAAATATTTTCAAGTATGTCTAAGAAAGAGTCCAGTTGAAAATTAGAGAATACTCATAAAGGAGATCCAATTATGTACTGAAAATATCAGACAGCACTTGTTCTAAGTGCTGAACTGCGTATCTTAACCTTCACTTTCAGGTTCGAAGATTTTTAGATAATCCCAGGATCTATTGAGGTTACTTAATGATACAAAGTAAAATGATACTTTTGTGGTCATGGGAGATAGAGGAAAAGTAGAAAGTCTAGAACATTTATATTTAGGGAAGTATTTTATAAAAGACTATGACATTTGGGTAAGTGTATGTGTGCTTGTGTATGAGAAAGTCAAGTGCACTGGGAAGCAAGCATCTTTTGTATCTTATTTTAGTGCCATAATATAGTAGAACAGTGCTTTACAGATGGGAAATAAGCCTTATAAAGGTTAAATGAGTGACCACGAGGCTCGGTGGGAGTAAGGACAGAGCTGGGATTGAACCATATCCTTCTTTCAAGCACACTTGACTTTTGCCTTCTGTTAAGCAGATGGTGACAAGGATCTCCTGTGTCAGAAGAAAAGAAGTTAAAGGGAGGTGCTCATCTAAGGCCCTAGTATAGCACAGTTGACTCTGAATTTTAAAATAAATTAGCACAACTCTGGGACTTACTAGCTTGGTAACTAAGTTGCTGAACCTGGGGCCTTGAGTTTGGAGATGCTCATGCCTAACCTCAAAGTGGTTGAAGGTGAGCTTACCTACTACCTTTAGGGCTTGAGATCATGTAATGTGACAATATTTAATTTAAAAAATATATTAGCTTTTAGTTATAGGTGGACACAATATCTCTGTTTTATTTTTATGTGGTGCTGACGATCAAACTCAGTGCCTCACCCATGCCAGGCGAGCGCTGTCCTTCTGAGCCACAAGTCCAGCCTGATATTTAATTTTTGATAAGTGTTGTTACCTTCTTCTTCCACTATATATCCATCTATAGGTTATTTGAATTTTTTTCTGATGATACCATTTATTTTCTCCTGATCCTACTTTATCTTATAGAGAGCAATTTTATTCTGTACAGCATATGGACTTAATAGGTTAGGGGAAAAGAAAATCAGAGGATCTGAATTGTAAGGTAACTCCCAGGAAGTAATCATGTGGCCAGATAAAGCCCTGAAGATGTCATCTCCAACTTTACTGGTAAGAAGACATCAGTGAGGTAGCATTAACACTGGGAGCTCTGGCAGGACATTAACATCTGAGGCCATTTCTCCAGGTGGCTGTGGATGTTAGTTTAGCATGGTTATATTTGTTGTGGAGTGGTTGATATCCAGACCAGTTACACATAATGGAAAGCCTACCTCAAGTAGGAGGAGGATAAATGAGTTTCCTTAAAAAGCCCAGCAGAGGTTCTTGTGGTTAATAGAAGGGAAGTGGTTGAGGGAGAAGATTGATGACTAAGGATTTCTGTGCAGGATTTTGAAGCAGATCCTGAAGGGAACAGAGATGGGCCATGCCTCCCTCCTTCCTGGTAGAATGGGAAATATCATTAGAGGGTAATAAATATATTTAGTTTAAACTTCAGTTCCTTATGTTTATGTGAGAAAAGATTAGATTACAGATTTATTATAACTCATTCCCTCCCCAAATATCTGGGAGTTCATAAAAAACCTAAATAATCTTCTATTATTCATATTAACAGGATGGGGGAGGCGGGCAGAGTGTATGTTTGGACGACAGAACAATAAATAATATAAAAACTGTGAATAGCTGACAGACTCCCACAGAATCTTCTCCTTTGTCTGCTGCCTGACCTTCCTGGCTTGGCACCCCTAGCCATGCTGGTCCTTCCAACAGGGTAGGGGGAGAGGATGGGGCTACTCACTCCCCTGCTACTGAAAAGTGATGATCTTAAATTAAAAACCTTTTATCTTAATTTCCCCCCTTAAAAACTGTTTTCCTCTCTGCTTCTCACACTCAGTGACGTACTTATAAACCTCTGATGCCTGACTTTATCTTCAGTGTAATGATTGGAGTCAGATGTTTAGATACCCTATGCTAACATGCTTTGACTTGGCTACAGTTGAGACCATAAATTCATATGTCAGATGCTGGGCAATTGCCATTTTTGTTGTGAACATAAATTATGTTGGACCTGCAGTCTGATGTGAAATTATACATTATATTGCTTTGTCAACTAATCATCACAGAAGCCTCTGTTTCATGCCCGTCCTGATTGTATAATTTCAGAACTACAAAATGTAATAAAGGGTGCCGATCCAAAAATCAGACATCAGTCACAAAGATACAAGTTTTATAAAATTGTGCTTTAGAGTAAATTAAGTCTGACCAGTGGTTCTCAATATATAAAGAATAAAATTATTTAGTGCTTTTAAAGACTGTTGTACACATATTGCGCTGACAATATCTGAAAAGAAATTGTTATTGTGAAGAAGGAAATTACACACAATGGAGTGGTTAGGAATAGAGGTTTTGGAATCAAACTTTAGTTTGAGTCTTGGCCTTGCCACTAATGAGATGTTTCATCTTTCAACATCAGGTCCCCCATAAATACAGTAGGCATAACATACTGTAAATACCTGTCTCATAGGGATTTTGCGACAGCTGAGATGATGCATGTGAAGGCTTTAGCCTGGTACATTGTGAGTGCTTAATAAATGCTACCTGTAATTAGTGATGATACAAATAAATAATAAAGGTATTGTCCTTAGCATCTTGATTTGTAATACTTTCATTTTACATTTGTTATATTTGTGAGGACAGGTGAAGTTTTAGCTAGTAAATAATGCAGCAGTGTCTGATCCCAGTGACTTTAAAAAAGACTACAGCTTTCTAGCTGGCACATGTCTCTTTCCATTAAGGGACAAATTCTTGAACTTTTAAAAACTTAATATACCAGATGACTCTATTCCAGATTAGATGGAAGTCATAAAATTTAATTAAATCTGCTACCTTCTCCCCTCCTCTGGGGTAGAGGGAGCCTCAACCAGGGGAGCAGCTATTTAGGCAGTTGTCCTGGGAACCTGGTCCACCATATGCAGTCCTGGAAGAAGGTCCAGGTTTACTTTAGGAGTCTGTCACTATGTGTTGATGGGCCAGCTAAGTCACTGGCTTCCAACCCTCACTGCCAGGAGCTCTACTCAGGGAACGGGCTGCATCTCCTGTCATCTGGTCGACCTGCCTCCCAGCTCCTAGGCCCACACTGTACCTTTTTGCCTGTGAGATTCCAGCTTTCACAGTTGCCTCAGAAACTTCTGTTACCACAGAACTTTCTCACACTTGCTGGCCCAGATGTTTGCTGAATTCCAGAGCCAGTGTGTGTGGTCACCCAGCCAAATTCCAATTTTAGAATGCTGCTTGTGACCATGAAACTCTGTCAACTCAGGCTTTTAAAGGGCTGATGGGATGGAGAGAGAGAGAGAGAGAGAGAGAGAGAGAGAGAGAGAGAGAGAGAGAGAAGGAAGGTAGGTGTGTGTATGCTAGGGGAGAGGGAGGAGAGAAAGCGAGAGAAGCATGCATGTTGGGAGAGTATGGAGATAACAAGCAAGAAATTTCTAACCAGAGAGCAAACATATATTTGACATCCAGAGGTTTTGAATGTTAGTAGTGATAAAACGAGGTGTCTGAATGGCTGTGGAGTTTTAAGTCACTCGCATTTCATAAAGGATTACACTAAAATCTTTTCAGAACGACATAAGACATTTCTCCTCTGAATTTCCAGTTACTTCACAACCTTCCTCAGTGAAGGCTCAGGATTTGACATGCTTCTAAGACAGAATGCCTTCAATAAGCCTTTCACCTGAAGTCCAAGGAGGGCTCTGCATTTCCTTGTCCCCTCTTCTTTCCTCTCCCTCCCTCCCTTTCCCTTCTTTTCTTTTTTCTATTTCTTTCTTCCCTCCCCTTCCCTACATACTTACATGGCATCCTTTGATGGTTTTGTTATCACCATCAAACATACAATTTTGAACCAGGCAGACAAGTTCTTTTCCTCTCAAGAAACTGACCTTCCAGTGGGGAAAGATAGAGGATAAATAGATGGAAGAAGACTTTCAGATAAATTTACATCCTCTGAATAAAGCTGAACAAGATAATGTGATAGAGAAAGGCACTGAGAAATACAAATGGGGAGCTTCCTGCTTTTAGGCCGGTGGCCTGGGAAGTGTCTCTATGGAATTGACCTTTTGGCTGAGGCCTGAATAATGAGAAACTGTGGGAGAGACTGGCAGCCAGACCCGGGAGCTTCTGCTTTCCCATGTGGAAGTAGCAGCAGGCAGCCAGATGCTAATGCCTCCCTCAAGGCTGGCTGGGATAGATGGCAGCAACATGCAAGAATGCTCAGAAGAGTGCTGGGGCGCGGGGTGGGGGGGGTGGGGGGTGGGGGGTGGGGTGGGGGTGGGGGGTGGGGGGTGGGGTGGGGGTGGGGTGGGGGTGGGGGGGTGGGGTGCATAATAGCCTTAAGTTATGATAGCAAGGGCTTTAAAAATGTCCCCTCTAATTTTTCACATTTGTTGGTTGAGGTAGTCATCATGTCATCTGTATGAAAACCTGCAGGTCCTGGAGGCCAGAATGAAAGATCCGTTGGACCCAGGCTTTGGATTTAGGGTCTGGAACCAAACAAGATGAAGCTAGAATGTGGCCCTGCCTCTGGAGATCACCAGTGGGGTTGATTATGTTTCATTATTTGCCAGCTTTATTTCAGGAGTTGGCTTGAATTAGTTATTTGATGGATGGGTTAGACCAGGGGATCCACTCCATGAACCATGCCTCAGGTTTCCAGAGCCTGAGTCCTCCTCCCCAAGGAGGTGAGATGCTGGAAGCTGAGGCAGGGCCAGCATGCTAGCCTCGGGAGGCTCTTGAGGTATGTGTACATGCCTGGCAGGTCCTCTGCTGAAATCCTCCAGTTCTGCACTGCAGAGCGTGCAAGAGATGGCTCTGACCTGGGAAGACTCAATGGCAGGTGTTAGCTTGAGGCTGCCAAGTGCTGGAGGACAGATTCCTCACTGCAAGAATGCTGGAGAAAGCACGTTTTATTGTATATGGGCCAATTTGAATTTATTCTTACTGGTTGGATTTCTTGCAGACCTCATTTCAAAAACTGCAATTTAAGATTTAGTCTCATAACAATAGAGAATGCTCACATTTGTATAACATTAACACCTTGACTTGGATCTCTGAGCTTTACAACAACCTTGGGGATTGCTAGGGCTTGCCCCAAAGTAGCATTCCCAAGTAGAGTGGCATAGTGCCTAAGAGTTATATAGACTTCCAGGGGGCTGCATCCGGGTACTACCACTGGCTGTAAGACCCTGGTTAATATAGACTTTACTCTATGTCTGGGTCCCTTGGAACCAGTAGGGATCAGAGTACCCACCTCACAGGAGTGCTGTGAGGAGCTATGTATACTATGAGTAGTGTGTGGGCATGAACCAGACTTTATACAGGATAAAACTGAGGCCCAAGTGGTTACAATGCTGGCTTCAGTGATCAGATTTGCAGAGCTAGGATCTAAATACAAGCCTCTGGGTTCTGAGTACTCTTTTGAATTTTCCTTGTGTTGAATAGTTTTGGGCTATAATTTTAAAACATTAACTCAGAAAGTATTATTCTGAACCCCACAGGGAAGACTGTGAAGGCTACATTCAGGGTGTTTGATTAGCATTAGCATCCAACACTGTCAATAAATAAGATCCTAGTAATAACACAGTATCTGTGGGGGCAACTGAAATGCATAGCAATTATTTTGAAATGACTCTTGATACTATTTTCATTGATATTTTTAGTATGCCATTGATTATATAAGGGATGTGAAGAGCATAAGACTGAACTGGTATCTTCAATATTGCAGTGTAAAGAATTTTACTGTGTGTAAAACCATAAAAAATATGATTAAGGGCTGGGGCTGTGGCTCAAGCGGTAACGCACTCACCTGGCAAGCGCGGGGCGCTGGGTTTGATCCTCAGCACCACATAAAAATAAAATAAAGATGTTGTGACCACCGAAAACTGAAAAATAAATATTAAAAAAGATTTTCTCTCTCTCTCTCTCTCTCTCTCTCTCTCTCTCTCTCTCTCTTCTCTCTTCTCTCTCTCTCTGTCTAAAAAAATATATTAAGAAGATGAAGTAGCAATACAGACTTCAGAATGAGCATTTTCTCTTTTAAAATTAGATGATAGCCTTTTCCCAGAGTGGCTGTCCTTCATCAAATATACCTGAAATTTATCTCTGGACATTGCCTGAACAATGGGCATTGATTGCATTTTTTTAAATATATATTTTTAGTTGGGATAGAACTTTATTTTTATTTACTTCTATGTGGTGCTTAGAATTGAACCCAGTGCCCCACACGTGCTAGGCTAGCACTCTACCACTGAGCTGCAACTCCAACCCCAATTGCATTATTTTAAATTAATTTTTTAAATAAAAATTATTTGAGGACAAATTTAATAATAAAAAAGATGTATCTTGATATTTTTTCAGAAGTGGGAAGAAACTTTAAGAAAGAACTAGAAAATGGAAGAATAATTAGTGTGGGATTTAAAAAGCTAAAAGTGTAGCAACACTGATTTTCCTGTGTGGATCTGGTGGGCAGGGCAGGATTCACATGTGGATACCTGAGTGCATCAAGTAAACCCTACAGGAAGACCGTGAAGGCTACATTCAAGGGTGTTTGATTAACATTAGCATCCGACACTGTTGGTATAATAGGTATAATATGGAGAAGTAGAGAAGAGCCAGCAAATTGTGAACTGGCCTGAAGCCATAACTTTTCTTTCTAAGGGTAATTGCTTAAGGGAAATCCTCTTGGTTTTGACTATAGCTATCAACAAATGGAATGATTTGAATTTCATGAAGTCTGGGTGGGGCACACACCAGCATGATCAAAAGACTGTTAAAATGAATTTTGCAAATGAGCAAAAAATGATTTGCATTAAACACAAGTGTGCTTTCTTGGGGTAAGAAGTGAATCCTGAGGATCCCTGAGGATAGTACTGGCATATTGATTCAGAATGGAGGTGGGAGGTGAGGTGGGAAGCCCTGGTTGTAGTCCACTGGGAGATATAGAAGAAAGAATGAGTTGTGGGCTTCCAGAGCATTCTCCGAAGGAGGAGGAAGGAGAGTTCACCAAGGGGAATGTACTCAGAGTGCCCAGACCAACCTGCTGCAATTACCCAGGTGACCTCAGGCCCCCATGGACATGCATGAAGGCAGACGGTATCTGTTTGGAGTTAGAGATTGGGGATTATGAAGGTCAAACACTTCCCTGCTTTAATAAAACCTGTACAGAGCCACAGATTTTCATCAGCCATTCAGGACCAAACACTGTTACTTAATTTGACTGAGGCAGCACACTATCTGGTTGTACCAAATGTCTTGGATGTGATGGTTGTACTTTCTCCTAAAATTTTATTTTAGAAATATAAAACCAACCATCTCTTTTACTTAATGTGGGTTTTCCAATTGTAGCAGGGACATGATAGTTAACTTTCATGGGACCTTATTTTGTTTATATTTTAAATTGAATCTAAGTCTTCTGAAAGTCAAGTATGTGAATATAGATCGTTTTCAGCACTGGGAGATGATTTTAACTTGGTTTTAGATGAGATTGGGTTGCTGATATAGGTGGGTATCACCTGAGGAAGACCAGTCAGGAAAATGCCACTGAATATCTAAATTTGAAAGACCCTCCCACATACATGTTCCCAGGGAGGAAATTCTTCCTTCCAGGAAAGGAAACATGGGCATTTTCTTTCTATTTAGATCGGAGTCTTGGTTAAGAAAGGGAAGAAGAGCTGCTCTGTAACCTTGAATAAGTAGTTAATGTTTCTAAGTCTCAGTTTCCTCATATCTAAGTAAGATTGGGGACTAGGGATGTGACTAGGGGGTTGAGCACTTCCCTGGTATGCACAAGGCCCTGGGATCCATCTCCAGCATGGAAGAATAAACAAATGAACGAATGAATGAATAAACACATACATTTAAAAGTATGATTTGTATAGTGTCTATATATTCCTGGATTTTTGTAAGAATCAAATAGAACATGGACATAACCTGGCATATATATATAATGGAAAAACATTTTAATGTTAACTGGGAATCCATATCGAGTACTTTTCTTACTTTCTATCCAGTGAGGTGGGTGTAAATCAACTTCTTTTTTGAGTGTGGGTACTGGGGACTGAACCTCAGGGGCACTTGACCACTGAGCCATATCCCCAGCCCAATTTTGTATGTTATTTTGAGACAGGGTTTCACTGGGTTGCTTAGCACCTTGCTTTTGCTGAGGCAGGCTTTGAACTTGCAATCCTCCTGCCTCAGCCTCCTGAGCCACTGGGATGACAGGTGTGCACCACCATGTCTGGCTCAGTCACCCTCTTTTACTCTGGGAAGGTGAAGAGTTACAGAATTCTGTCTTCATAGCCATGCATTTATGTCTGGTGGGGCTAGAATTCAAACCCAATTTCTTCTGGCAGCAACAATTCATATTCTTCCCACCATACCTACTCCCCCCCCCCCCCATTATTAACCAATGATATGTAGCTGAGTGAATAGTACTTAATTCATTGATTCAGTTTCCTTGGTTTTGATCAAATATCCTGTGTGGATATTTAACTGAGTAAGCTACCAAAGTTATTTTGCCTTTTTGTTCCTCAGTTTCCTTATCTGTAAAGTTGAAACTGAGGCTTGTATCTATATTTGGGATGCTGTGAGCCTTAAATGCCTAGTATAGAGTATATGTTATTATTGGTAGTAGTGGTACTGTAGTCATTTTTGGTTCAGTATGATTCATGGACTGTTTCATTAGTAGTTTCTAGTAATACATTTGATTTCTGCTTTAATGGAGATGGTTGTTTTCTCCACCCTTTTTTTCATGCCACCCCTGTCCCCTTTTCTGCCATCAGTCACCAGAACTGCAAAGTGAGTGTAAAGAGCAGGCCTGCCCATTGCCTTATGTAATGTGGGATATGTGTACTGAAGTAACTTTAAAATCTAGGAAATTCTGAAATACGTATCTGGTACCAAGGATTTCAAGAGAGGCTCTATGGATCTTTAATTCATAAGATTACTTTAAGCAACCAATAAAAATTGGTGAATCCGGGTGCAGAGTATTTTCTTTGACACATTGTTAAATTAGGTATAAAATAATAACAATGTTTGAATGAGTTTGGCAAGTTTACTGAGACATTGTTTCTTAGTTTCACTTGAGTTCTGCAGTTCATTCAGACAAAGTTGGTAATCAGTCCTCTGTGTCAGAGGAGGTTAGACAATTGGGTCCCACAGTTCCTGCCTTCCCAAATCCTACAGCTTAGGAGGGAGGTGTATGTGTTGGGGGAGGCAGGGTGTTAAAGAGAACAGATCATATATTCTGTGATTGATTGCTGTGGAGAAGTCTTGCATGAGGTTGAGTGTGAAGTTAAATTTTAGGCTGAAATGCTGTTAAAGCATCGGGTTTGGGGAAAGATAAGTGTTTAATACTTGGCTTGGTGGAGAGGTGGAGGTGAGCTGTAGAAAAATCATGAAGCTGCAGGGGCACCCTGGTGTTGGGTTGGCAGGGCCAGTTGCAGGGTTCCTCTTTCCTGTGAGCCATGTTCTCAGCTTTAGAATAAGTAGAAACATATATGGCGATTCGTGCAGTCTCTTCCCACCTGCCCCTTTTCCTGTCATTTTGATATGATTATAATTCCTATCTTTTATACATTTAAAAAAAAACAACCAGGTGTATTAGAATGCCTTCTGCTTATGATACAGAGAGTCCTCCTTCTCTCCCTGTAAACATGACATGATGTTAACAATTTAAGCACTTATGGTGATTCTTATTCTTGACCTTGTTTTATATGTAAGGCAAAAATCAACTTAAGAACTTCTGGAAATAAATCAACATCTAGTTTAGTACCAGGCACATAGTGAGTGCTCTTAAAATGTCAGTTGAATGACAGAACCTAGGTCAAATTTAAAGGCTCTTTTCCCTAAATTCTTATTGGCTGCTTGAAGTAATCTTACCATATTTAAATCTACAGACCCTTATCTGAAACTCGTAAGGTCAAATACATTTCATATTTCAGAATTTCCCAGATTTAAAAATGTCGAGCTGAGAGCAGTGGTGCATGCCTTTAATCCCAGTGGCTTGGGAGGCTGAGGCAGAAGGATTGCAGGTTCAAAGCCAGCCTCAGCAATTTGGCAAGACTGTAGGCAAACTTGTGAGAAAGTCTCAAAATAAGAAAATAAAAAGGGCTGGGAATATGACTCAGTGTTTAAGTGCCCCTGGGTTCAAACCCTGGTACAAAAAAAAAAAAAAAAATTGATACAGTACTTACAACATACTTGTCTAGTAGCAGTGCTCCAAATTTAAACACATGGTTATTTCTGATAATGAAACTTATGGTTGTTCACATTAGATAAATAAAGACAAATATATCATCAGATCAGGTTTTGTCACTTATTGAATTTTCACCAAACAGCATAGTTTAAATTTTCAGAGAATTTGAGATTTAAGTTTTCAGAGCGTCTGGAATGGTGGATAAGGAATTGTGGTCGATGGTTGCTCTTTGAAAAGGTTTCTTGCTTCTGTCGCTGTTAGCTGTCGCCCAGTCTGCCTTTTAAAAACTGGATTCCTTTGGGTCAGATGGAGTGGCTATTGATATCATTCATCTTCTGTTTCCTGCAGGAAATCTGTACTACTTCTATGTTCCACAGTCAAAGAGGAAAATTCTTCTTTGGTCTTCCCCCTGGGTGTCTGTGTTAGATCCTGATTAGCTCTGTCTCTCAATTGTGAAAATGTTCCCCTTGCCAACCACATGCCTTAGCCACTCTTGGTCCCTCTCCTCCTTTATCAGTGCTCAAAGAATACAGCATTGCTCATTGCCTGGTACAAATGAATTCTTAAGTTGAGAAGAACATATCTGTTTTTCTTCTGAACATTTAAAAAAATCTTGAACATGGAACAGAGTGTAAAGAGCCATTTGCTTGTTTTTGATACAGAGACTGATTTCTAATGGCTTCATATCTGAGAAGGGTCTTGATCCCATGAAGCGTTCCCATTTCGACTTTTTTTTTTTTTTAACACCCTTGCTGTGGTCTTGATTTCTACCCTCACTTCTCAGTGTTCTCAGGGGGTCTCTTTCCTCCCACTCCACATCTATATCCATCGTCTGCTATCTCTTTTGCCTGGTACTTTTTAACTGAGTGTCTCTCCTTTTAGATGTCTTTCCCCCCTACACTTGGTGTGTCTGTGGGTGTTGGCTTGAACACTCCATTGCTAATCTCTGAAACCGTTGCCTAACACATTTCCTCTTCTTCATTCTTCTTGCTGGGGGCTTTCCTGTTTGGGATTCTGCTCACATATGCAGACACTTAAATTTCCAGCTTCATGACTGTTTCAGAGAACTGGGGTTGCTGGGCAGCTGAGCACATGTCTGAGGTGCTGCTGTTTTAAAGACATTTATATGCATGGGAGTGGTTTTGATCTGAAACTGAGGCTGCTTAACTATGAAATCTGAGAGAGTGAAAAGATTCCTGTAAGATTCCATGTGAGTCTTAGTTCTTTTCGTGGTATGAATATAAGAAGCGCTTTCCTACATTCTTCTTTATAATAGTGATAGGTGTGTATAGTAGTACATCTGTTTCATAGGAGAATTTGGTTAAATTTATGAATCGTAACTTTAGCCTGCAAATTTTATATTAGGAATATTATATGTTTAGAGTAATTCAGACAACCCAGGCTTTGGAGGATTCTCTACACGTTGCTAACTTTCCTATTTGAGGAAAGATGGGGTCTGGTATGTACTGTACTTATTTCCATTCAGCCATTGTTATTTCCTGCCAGGGACTCTCCCTTTCGACTTAGTGTTGGCAGGGAAACATTATTACTCAAAAGAGCCACCCCATTCCTGATATAGTTTGACGGGTCTTTGTAAACAAACTTGTTGAAATTAGTGGAAAAATCTAGGCCCTTATGTTTATAGTTTACAGTTATGGAGGAATTGATATTGATTTTCCTTGCATCTAAAATAATCATTACAGGTCAAGTCTAGGTAATAAATACATTCGTTTGTTCTCCTGGAACATAAAATAACATCCTTTTCATGTGCCTAAGATTCCAGCTAACTCTCTGCACTCTGAGGCCATGGATGGAGATGTGGCCATACAGGCTGAATGTTCCTTGTCTGAAATGGATGGGAGCAGAAAAAAATTTTAGATTCCAGATTTTTGTTTTTGTTTTTGTTTTTGATTCCAGGGATTGAACTCAGGGACACTCAACCAACGAGCCACACCTCCAGCCCTCTTTTGTATTTTATTTAGAAACAGGGTCTCACCAAGTTGCTTAGCACCTTGCTTTTGCTGAGGCTGGCTTTGAACTCACCATCCTCCTGCCTCAGCCTCCTGAGCCACTGGGATTACAGGTGTGCACCACTGTGCCCGGCATCAGTTTTTTTTTTTTTTTTTTAATAGTTAGGTGTATTCATATACACACAGGGAGATTTCTTAAGTCTGAACTCACAATTCTTTTATGTTTTATATACACCTTATACACATAGCTTGAAAGTAATTTTATAAAACATTTAAAATGATTTTCTGCATGAAATTAAGTTTGCATATTCCAAGATGAGGGGGTTGGGAGGATCTTTTTTTCCCCTTGAGGACACTGAATAAACAGTGTTACACACTGGCCTTTTGACTGTGACCTGTCACATGAGGTCAGGTGTAGAATTTTTCACTTGTATTATTATGTAGACACTCAAAAATTTCAGATCTTAAAGCGTTTCAGATATTTAAATTAGCTGTGCTCAGACCTGTATTTGTCTATCTCTAGTACCTCACGTGCTTCTTAGGAACAGAGAGAGGCATATAATTAATGTTGGATAAGTCAGTGAATGAATGAATATCAGTATGCCCTTATTTTATCTGGTAATCAGAGAAAGTGGCCAGATGACATCATTTTACATCGGAGTATTTCTTGGAAAGTTTAGAGAGGGAGATGTTTTTTGGCTTTTTTTTTTTTTTTTTTTTTTTTTTTTTTGGTACTGAGGATTGAACTCAGGGGCACTCAGCCACTGAGCCACATCCCCAGCCCTTTTTAATATTTTATTTAGAGACAGGGTCTTGCTGATTTGCTAAGAGCCTTGCTAAGTTGCTGAGGCTGGCTTTGAACTCACAATCCTCCTGATTCAGCCTCCCGAGCCGCTGGGATTATGGGTGTTCATCACCGCGCCCAGTGAGGGAGCTGTTTTGATGGCTACAGACACTTTAATTTTTTGAGAATTTCTGTTGCTCTTCTTGCCTTTCCTTCTTTCTACCACAAACTATTTAGGGTGTGCCTATATGAACTGTTCATTTTTCTGACTCAAAGGAAGGCCATATCATGTGTGTATTTAAGTGCCACATACAGTTTGTCTTCAAGCTCACAAATGATGGATTTTGTTTTCCTTCTGCCTGGGGGTCAAGAGAATGGGCAGCTTTGTGTTTATCAGTCTGCATGCTCATTTCCTCCTTTCTACCCTACTGCCCTCTCCCTGTCTTAGAAAAGAAATCAGTTGGTCCTGTGCCGTGACCTCCCCTGGGTCAGATGATTCTGGAAGCCTTTGTGTGCTCATTTCCTTGAAGAAGTGGAAGGTAACATGTTTGAAAGCAGGGCAGCTGTAGCCTGTTCCAAAACATCAGTGTTGATTATTTGTTTTTCTGGAATTTTAACAAAGGAGTTTTTGCCAGGAGACCTTTGCACTCCTGCTCATGCGAACCCCAAATTACAAAAATACACAACAAAAATAAGACAGAAGCCAGACTCAAGGTTATCTTACCAAAACAGGACTCCTTCCTTCTTTAGATTGTACAAACAAATGAGTTCCCAGTTAAGTTCCAATCAATCATTCCTGATGAATTCAGTGCAGGTTTTGCTTTATCTTTAACTTAACTCCTTCCACTTGGGGCTAGATAATTCTTCCTGCCTCACTCTCAAAGGCGTATTTCTGATATTATAGTCCTTCTGTGCACATTTTCTTGAATGTATGCTTTTGTTTTCTGGTTTGCTTTATTATTCTCATTTCCCCCTGGGGCTCCATTTCCTCACCTTATTTGCACACCAAATGGTGAGTCCACTTGGGTAAAAAGAATCATTTACTGGTTTTCTTTTTCCCCTGTAGGTATTGAGCAATTAGGGGGGAAAAATTCTCCAAATATGTGCTGGGGAATAATCAGCAGTTTTCCTTGGGTGGTCCCAACAGCTTGACAGATTCTTCTGGAATTGAGATCCTCAAAAGTGACCTCTTAAAGCAGGGGAGTGTGAACTTTCTAATCTTGGGAGAGAAGGGGATGCAGCTTTAGAAAGAGACAGCACAAGGTAGTGATTAAGACTGTGAACTCTGGCTGAGGCCAGTTGGCTTGGTTTTGAATCCTCTGCCTCTTAATAGCTGTAGACCCTGTGCAAGTTGCTTATCTTCATGGGCCTCGTGTATAATGGGAATAAGAGTTTTAGCTACTCCATATTATTGTGGTTAAATAAGTTAATATTTCTAAAGCACTTAGAGTAAGTACCATAGACATATTTGTTAAAGAACTAAAAAAGAAAGCAATGAGAAAGAGGAGAGGTCAGTATCAAGAAGTCCCAGGGAAGAGGCTAATTTCAGTGAGATGAGCTGATAGTGGTGGTGTCAGAAGTGGCCAAGACAGAAAGCAGGTTGAGGATCAAAAGGCAGACAATAAATCCATCCATTTGGAGATCTTAAGTGGCTTGTAATTATTTGGATATGTGACTCTAAGTGAGCCATTTAACTTCCCCATCTGTAAAAGGTGACAGCTGGTCCATGCAATATTCTGATAGGTGTGTTCCAACTCCAAAAAAGCCACGGGCTGGCTCCTATCTTTAGTGGAATGCTGGGAGCAAAGACCAGACTCTAGTTCCAGGTAGGACTGAAGAAGAGTTCACACCCAGTATCTACATCACATCCTGAGAGGGAATGAGAAACCACTGCCAGCCAAGCTGGGGTTGGGGGCGCCCCGTCGACTCTCTCGATGGTTGCTCACTGATGCCTGAAGACGTGTGTGGGTCTCTTACAGATCTTCTTCCTTGCCTCTCTCAGGCATTTGGTTCCATCTCTTAATTTTTGCTGACTTTCTCCCTTTCCTAGTTGCACATGAAATGACCTTGTCACTTGACGTCTCTCTGCCTGGGAAGGAAGGAAGCCGTGTACAGCAACATAAATAGCAGGTGCAAATCCTCCAGATGTGTTCAAACAGAGGGAGAGTGCTTACTTACATGGCTGTGCTGAGTTCTTTCTGCCTCACTTAGTAGCATATTTTTTGATATTATATAGTCCATCTGCACACCATTTCTGGAGTGTATGTTTTTGTTTTTGGTTTGCTTTATTGTTCTCATTTTCCCTGGGGGCTCTTTAAATATTCCTGTTCTACAAAGTAACATTTGTCTTTTTTTTTTTTTTTTTTTTTGCTTCTAGTGCTCTGACCTTTGGGTTGGGTTAGGGTTACTTGAATATAAATTTACTTGAGTTTAGCCATTGAGTGAAAGGTACTCATTTCTGAGGAGCATAGTTATTATCTTAGCATAAGATATATAAGCAGACGGTTCTCTGCAGATTTTAGTGTCTTTGAGAAATGATGCTGGCATTTGGTAGCATCATGCTGTGCTCAAACAAATACTCAATTTGGTTATCTTAATGTTTATATCAGGCTGTGGTACAGATTTGAACTTGTAAAAAATTATGAAAGAAGAATGATGATGTCAGTGGAAGTTGTCATTGTACTTATATTTTTTTTCTTGATTTTTTTCTTTTAAGTTTCATTCAGAGTTGTTGTTGTTTTTCTGTCACTCAGGATGTGCTAGGTTGTGCTGCCATTAACAAGTAATATCCAAATCTCAGTTGTTAAAACAACAAAGTTTTCGTTATTGCCTATGCTACATACACTTGGAGGGCTGGTTCTGTGTAGACCTCACCTGCGGATACAGGTTGATGGAGCCTTCTTCATCTGGAATGTTGCCAGGTTATCATGGCGAAGTGAAGAAAAAGAAACTTGGTGAATCATGCTTTACCTATATGATGGGAATTATATGGATCTTGTGTATGGAAATAATATTATTGCCACTTGTGTTCATTTACTAGACAATGAAGATAATTCAGGGCACACCGAAGAGTCATGCTTAACTTCAAGTAGGCATGGAACCACAGGGAACCACAACCCTCTCATGTTCTTGGAGGGAATTGAATTGGAAATAATTTGGTGAACAGCTTAATGTCCACTATGACTTCAATGGATGCTGGTGGCATAAAGATGAGTAGGCAGAGCATGTTCTAGACCTTGACAAATTTAGTTTTGGGGAAACAGGTTTATAAATCACAAAAATATAGATCATTTTAGAACCATCTCTATTTAAAAAAAGATTGGAAATATCTCCCTTATTGTCCCATTTCTCCAGTGTTTATAATTATTTTCTGAAAGTTACAAATAGCTACTAAATAATCTTCAGACTTTAAACTGCTCAAGAAAAATTGGTTTTCTTAATTTTACTCAAGTTGGGGGGTTTTCTTCGAAACATTATATGTGAAACATCATTTTTTTGTGTTTTTGCCATGTGTTTGCAGTCTAAAAGTTGAGTGTGCCTAAAGAGAATAACTTCTTTATTACATGCTGGCTTAAAACTCAGAATTCCATTGAAAGCCAGTTGGTTTTCTGGTCCCCACCCCCCACCCCCCATGTTTCTTTCAGTGCTGAAATTGGAAATAGACCAGGATTATAGCTTCATAATGGAAAGTAGCAGTTCTACACAATACACAAGCAAGTTCATCACTTAAAATCTCAGAGTCTGTCTGAAGTTGGTGCTGACCTTCTAAACTGCAACTGAATGCTCAGATTGTTATTTTTCCACCCTCCTCAGATGCATGTCCAGTAAAGGGTTCACAGCCCTGTGCTTCTCATCTGCTTCCTAGTGGGTGATGGGTTGTTTCCTAGAGTCTAGACATGGAATGAAAAATGATTAAGTAATCCATTTCCTGTTCTTCTCTGCAAAATTCAGGGGACATTCTCAAAGCCTTGAGGCACACCACCTCCCTCTCCTTGGTTGAAAGAGCAGATGTTCTGGAATCTACAGATATGGGCTGGAATCTTGGCCTACCCTTTATAACCTGTAGAACTTTGGGTAGGTCACCTAATCTCTTTCCATCTCTTTCATTCTCAGTAAGAATGAATTCAAGAACTATTTCAAAGGCTTCTTGTGAAAGTTAAGCGTGACTCATATAAAATGCCAACAATGTTTGACATGTAATAAGTGTCCAATAAGTTGGCTCAATGTTTACTGGTTTTTAAAGGCCTCCTGGGAATAAAATCAGGGTAGCAAAAGGCTTTTAGCTGAATCAGTTTTTCATGAACTGGCCAAAAAACAAAAACAAAAGTAAAAAGCAAACAACAACAGAACAAAACAGACTTTGAATCCTCTGGCAGTTGCAGATACAGTTGACTCAACAAAGATCTTATTTAATTATGACAGGTCTGCTTTTTCCTCCGTTCATGTTGCTCCTCATATGTTTGTTGGATTCTATATAGAACAAATTCTCTATTTTCATTCAGTTATAAATCTTTTCTTATGCTCTTATGAATTGTGGGTGATTCCTTAGTGAGCAATGATTAAGTGCTAAGGGGGTTGGTGTCACTACTACTGGAAAATAAAACAAAAACTCATAATTTTAATAATAACACTAACACTAATTGAATAACTGATGTGTTAGTTAGCTTTCTGTTGCTATAACAAAGTAACAGAAATAATTAGTTTATAAAGAGAAAAGGTTTATTTTCGTTCACAGTTTTGGAGGTTTCCATTCATAATCGATTGGCCCTCTTACTTTGGGCCTGTGGTGAGGCAGCACATTATGGTGGGAGTACATGATGGAGGAAAAGAAAAAAAGGAAGAGGCTGGATTTCCACAATCCCCTTTAAGGATACAACCCTGGTGATTTCAAGGACTTCCCACCCACAAGGCCTACCTCTAAAAGGTTTTGCCACCTCTAGGTAGCACCACTCTGGGGACTAATAATTTAACACACCAGCCTCCAGGAGAACATCAAAGATCCAAACTGCAGCAACTAATGTATGTCTGGTACCTAACTGAAGTTTTCACTTTTCATATAAAACCATAGTTAATCTTCCTTCAACCTTGTTAGGCAAGGTTTAAAATGATGTTTAAAATATTACAGATGAGGAAATGCAGTCTGGGAGTTAAATATTATTTCTAGGTGACATAGCTAGAAAGTGCTCATTTTGGAATTTGAATCCAGACCCTTTCAACTTCAAAATGCCTTGTTTTTCTCCACTGAGCTCTACTGTGCAGGTAAGTTTGAGTTCAGATTTGGGAGGTCATGTTCCTGGCTGATGCATGCTTTGTGAACATTGTCCTGAGTCGGTTGATTGTGACGCTGAAAATAACAGGGTGTGTTGTTAGCTTTTTGTACACTCTAAACTTTTCTTGGGGGGAGGGGCATTAAAATATAAGTACTGTTGCTGTCCTTGGAACACAAGAGCCTGGCTTTCCTGTAACTCTGTATTTGTGACTTTGGATCTCATGGATGGGTGGTCTCTCATCTGCTTCTGCAACAGGAGGGTTAATAAAGAGAAGAAGTCGAGAGGTAAAGATGGAACTAGAAAAACAAATAGCCCCCACCTCCCTGTCTGAATTACTCTCTCATTTTTCTCACCCCTGACAACTTTCTAAACAAATTGGCCTGGTAACTAAATCCAGAGGTCCTCTGTCCTTGTTTGGAATAGTATCACTTGTACATGGCTTCATTGTTAGTTTTCCCTTTAAAAACATTTCCAAAGGTAAACATCAAGGCCCAGGGGGACAGCTATAGTTTGGGATTTTTGCATTGAATTATGAGACTTACTTGGCTGAATACCATTCTTAATTGATAGTGATCTTTCCTGTCTTAAAAACTGGTTGCTAAAATATAGGACATATGAGAGATCTTAAGAGGATCAAGTTCCTATTATAATTTGTTTTTTAGGTAGGCAGTAGAGTCTGGTGCATAATGTTCCAATCTAGTTTCATGGTCCTTTTGATCAACCAGGAATAAAACTGAATAAGACAGCATCTCAGGAAGGGTTAATACCCTGGAATTTCACACTTAACCATTGGCATTATGTCCTTTGCATTCTTGAGGAATTTTCTCACTGATGTCAAAAGACTTTGGTTTGTTATTCAGGACAGTGGTCTGGTGACTTTGCATATCACATTCTCTTAACCTTGAGGGAAATCTCTGCATGCTAATTGGGGAAGAAAAAAAAAGTAGTCTAAATGGTTCTTTGGCTACAGATGAATTAAATGAGTGAGCACATTTAGTTAAAAAACAAAGCACAACAAAACCCTTGCAAATGAGTCTGCCCTCTGGTGAATTGGCTGCTGACTACATTTTGATAATTTTTTATCTGCTTTATCATTGCATTGCTGGGACCACATTTTTTGAGGGGGGACATATAGGTTTTTTTTTTTTTTTTTTAAATTTGCTTTTTCTGATTGCTTTAGTTACCTATTGTGATACAAGAAACCTCTCCAAACTTAGTGGCTTCAAGTGATAACAATTTATTGTTTCTTAAGATTTTATGAGTTGACTGCCTTACTCTTCCTGGTTTTCAGCTGATAGTGGGTTTGGTGGAAGGTCCAAGTAGTCTCCTTTCACATGTCTGGGACCTCAGTGCTTCTTCACATGGCCTCTCTACCCAGAGAGTTTGGACTCCCTGTTAAAATGGTGGCCTCATGTAGTTGAGCTTTCTTCGGTAGCTGGCTTCCAAGAGAGAAAACAGAAGCTTCCGGGCCTCTTAAAGCTAAGCTTGTGTGAGATGTAGCTCAGTGGTCGAGCACTTGTCTAGCATGTGCAAAGCCCTGAGTTTGATCCCCAGCACTGCAAAAACAAACAAATGAACAAACAATAACAACAACAACAACAACAGCAACAACAAAACAAAGCCTGGAGGTCCCAGCATTTACTTCCACCATATTGTGCTGGTCAAAAGAAGTCACAGACTGGATCCAGATTCAAGGGTAGGGAAATAGACTATATCTCTGGATGGGTGGAGTAGTGAGTGCTTCAGGAAAGGAGAGATTTGATACCAAAATTAGACAGGTGGACCTGAGTCCTGAGGGCAGAGACTGATGGAAACACCAAAGGCAGAGCCATTCACTTTTTGGGGTTCTGGGCAGGGGTTGCTGTGTGGAGTAACCTCAAGCCAGCCTGGAAGGGGAGCATGGCCACAGCAGAGAAGGAATGGTGAGGTCAGGTGGAGCGAAGCTCTAGATGCATTCACAGTTCTCTGTCGTCTTTTGTGAGGTGGCAGAAGGAGCCAGATGCTCTTGAGTTACCTGAAGGGAAGACTCAGAGGGTAGTTGAGTTAATGTTCTCGATCAGGAACTGGGTGGAGGATGAGACCCAGAGCTGGCTGCAGCACCCCCAGCCTTGACCACAAGCTGTGGACGGCAGCTGCAGATGCTCATGGACAATCCAGGCTTGGAGATTTAGCCTGTCTGGATCCCATTGTCACCAGGCCACACAGCAGCCCAGATTAGCCACTTTGCAGTAAATGGAAGCCAGAATCCAGAATAAAGTCATCTGCTTTGGGCTCGCCCATGTCACCATGATAATGGAGATGTATTTTCTTCTCATCTTGAAGATGAGCAGGAGGAAGGCAAGAAGTCTGAGTGACTAGGCATGATGCCAAAAAAGACTGGGTCCTCAGGAGCTGTTTAATTTATTGCATTGGAGTCAATATTTGCCAGATTTATTTACAATTAGATCTTCCTCCATCAGGTAATCTAAACAGGGACTCCCTCAATAGGTTCACCACCTAATCCCTGGATCCTCTGACTATGTTCAATAGCAGAAGAGACTTTGCAGAGCGATTAAGCAAAGATGGGGGAGATTATTCTGGATTACCTGAGTGTGCCCTGTGTAATCACAAGGGTCCTTATAAGAGGAAATGGGTGTCAGAAGCAACAAGGAGATATGGTGATGGAACCAGGTGCTGCAGTGTGCACTCTGAGGGTGGAAGAAGGGCCACTAGCCCAGGAATGCAGGTGGCTTCTAGGAGCTGCAAAAGAGAAGAAACACCCCCCTGAAGACTCCAGAAGAAATACTATAGATTTCTGACCTCCAGAGCTGTCAACAGAATAGATACGCATGGTTTTAAGCCACTAGATTTAACGTGGTAACTTGTTATGGCAGCAATTGGAAATGAATACTCACCTCCACCCGCAAGCCAAAGTCACTTAGAAAGCTTCAAGATACCATTTCTGCTCATCTGAATGCAGAATAAAGCTAGAATTAGCTTGATTCTTTCCCCATTCATTCTCCTAGTAAGATATTATCTCTCTCTTTTTGATAAATAAGAACATTGAGGACTAGGGAGCAAAGTTCAATAGCTTTGTCCAGGTTGAATGGTTAATGATTGAACCTGGATTAGAGCCACAGAGAACCTCTCTGGGGACATCATGCAAGAGGGTGGTCTTTGCAAATGTATCAAATGGAATGTGTCAAGTAGAAGTCAATATAGAGTGTAAGCTTTCAGGATCTCAAAAATCCTATCTTCAGAGTCCTGTATTATAGCAGCTTATTGACATGGTCCTTTCTAGAACTAATATGAAAACAAATGTCCCTACATGACTTACATTACCACTTATCCTTTTGTGAAGACTTTGACTCCTTAAGAAATAACCAGAATAGCCTATCTGCTGCACATTTAATGGCATAGGGAGTTTTCAATTCACTTATAATTTTTTAAAATAAAGTTTAGTTTTCATAAGGTTAACAGAGTCACAAGAAAAATCTCTTTAAATTTTGTGTTCCTATGAAAAAATTCATTCTGGCTGGTCACCATGGAGCACACCAAAAAGCCCAGCAACTCTGGAGATTGAGTCAGGAGGATGGCAAGTTCAAGGCCAGCCTCAGAAACTTAGCAAGGCCCTAAGCAACTTAGGAAGATCCTGTCTCAAAATGAAAAAATTAAAAAAAAAGACTGGGGAGGTTAGCTCTGAGGTAAAGTGCCCCTGAGTTCAAACCCTAGTACCAAAACACCAACACCATACAAAATAAAACAAAACAAAAACAAGCAAAAACGAAAACACCACCAAACATTCTGGGTTATAAATTAGGATACAGGAGTCCTCATTCCAATGTAGAGGTGCTGTGAGTCTTTGTCTCCTGACTTATATCCAGATACCTGGGTCCCAAATTGCTCACTGTTTGCAGGTCTTTGTCCTGTAGAGGTGGCACCTCTGGACATTCACACTTCTCATTGAGTTTTCCTAACTTAGAAAAGGGGAGGATGGGGATTGCAGGTTTCCTCAGAGCCTTGCCCATGAGTCTGGGTCACTGGAAATAATGTCCATATGTTGGGAACAGCTTGTATTAAGAATAATTTTTGAGCACCAGTTAATACTGTGAGAGATTTTTTCCTAATATTGTCATTGTGCTATTTGAGTTCCAACAAAACAGCTTTTCCATTTTATCATCAGGATTGTAGAAGCGGCATGTGAAATAATTAAAATAATGGCACTAAGGCAATCTATGTGAGGGATGTTGTCAGAACAGGAAATGGAATTCAGAAATTTCTAAATTTGTGTGCATAGGCTCTGGTCATGCCCATGGAAACTTAATCAATTGTGGGGGACAGGAATCTAGGATTTGGTCAGTGTCTGGGTATATATTAGAAGTGTGGAGCCAGTAGGGGAAAAAAGCCATAAGGACCTCTATTATAAAGTGGAAAATCAGAGTAAAGATGCAAAGCTTCTTGCTGGTGTTCTGCATTTCCTATCTGAACAGTGAATCCTTTAATCTAAAAAGGAAAGCCATCTCCAGAGTCCCTAGGCAATATGTCACACACTGTTACGGAGCTCAGATCCCTTCTGTCATGCCCCATTGTTTCTGAATGTGAGGTTTTTTTTTTTTTTTTAGCGTTTTCAGTTTTTTTTTTTTATTTTGGCAATTCTAAATTAGATCATACGACAGACTGTTTTAAAATATAAACATTTTATTATTATTATTACTTTAATTTACAAGTTTCACATACTTTTGCAAGCCTCGTCATCCCTTAAGCCTGTCTCCATTCCAGTCCTGTTATTCCCAAATTCCTGGGAAATCTATAAATTTAACCTGTGCATTGTTAATTAACTCCACAATAAATAGAAATATGATATTTTGAGAAACATATATATGTTTCTGAATGTGAGTTTTGATACCAAAAAAAATCTTCTCTTAAGAAGGACTTGCAGAAGAGCCACTGTAGCTGGGTGCATGCTCTAAAATAAAAGAAAATCCCTTTCTCACTTAAACATGCACGTATACACATGTGCATGCCTGCGCGCGCGCGCGCACACACACACACACACACACACACACACCCCAAATCAAAAAACCAACCTATTTGGGCCCATGAAAAATATCTTCGCATGTCTAGACAGTGGTGCTGATCAGCTGCCTTTGTAAGGAAGGAATACAGAAAAACCATTATTCTCCCCAGAAACCTTGTAAGGTCCTGTGTGACCCAAGTGACCCCCTCACTCCACTAGTGAAACAGGAGCCAGAAGCGTGCAAGGAGCCTGAGCTGGAGCTTGATGACAGATGCTATAAATCAGTCCCGGCATTATGGGGCTTTCCTGTTTGGGGCCAGTAGTCCCTTGAGGACTGTCGCTGATTGTCCTGCAGTTTGAGGGTGCAAAAACTTCAGAACCAGTGTGAACAGTGTCCCTGACATATCGTTAGGCTTCCACCCAGCTGGCATTTATACGAGATAGAAAGGAAACTCTGTAATGGAATTAACTTAAATCAAGGCGGAAAGAATTAAAACAGAGTCTTACAGGCAAAAAATAGCATAGGAAGGATCAAAAGGGAACTGGTATTTGCTATCAGCTTTTGCCAGATCCTGTGCTCAGGGTGTTGCAGGTGGTTTCACAGTCATGCGAAAAGGCTTTTGTTTTTGTTTTTCATTTGCAGAGTGGCTAGAATGGCCCAATGCACTAGTTGAAGTTATCGCTGTATTTTCCTCTACTTGCCACATAAATTCAACACTCCCCCTTATTCTGTGGGACCTCAGCCTTTGTCCATGCTCCTGACTGTAAGTCATTAGAGCAGTCTGGGAAAGCTATTTTTGGGTCTTTGGCTGTTGTTGGATAGAGTTTAGAATTTTTTGCATTCACCATGGCCCAAAGTGAATTGTCACACGTGGTTAAAACAGGACCCTGCAGTGACCACGGGATGATCATATCCATATCCAGTTTTGTGTGCCCTGAATTTGTTTCTACCTGGGGTATGAGAAGGTGCTGAGCATTTGTTCATAATCCCTATCATTTAGGATGTCATGAATTGGTGACAGGATAACTATTGCCCAGAACTATCATTTTTTTTTTTTCAACATAGCTATGCAGCTGATCACATCCATAGCGTACTGAAGTACATCACTGACCCTGGTGTTGAACAATACTGAAGTCTCTTATTTTGTGACATGAGGGTGGCACTGCTCATTTAACAGAAATTCAGCCTCTTTCATCTATAGCTGCTCAGATGAGAGGACTGGAGTTCAGAGAGTTTAAGTAAATGCTCAGCTAAATGGTAGAGCAGGGACTCAGACCTGGATCTATCTGACTCCATCTAATGAAAGACAATTTTTTTTTATTTTTCTTTTTTTTTTTTAATTTTTTAAAACTCCAATCTATTGTAACACAGGGCTGACTGTACATGATTAGTATGCTGTGATCATCATCTGCAACTCACCCAGTCCTGTTGGCCAACATCTGAACAGATTCATGTCTTGCTCAGCAAGTTGAATCCTTTGATCCCATGCTTGAATGTCTTGGAACTGGCCAAATTGCCTCAGAAGTTTCTAAATGTGCATCTTAATTCCCTGTAAGTTATGATGTCATGGATTGGTGATGACTGATTCACAGATCATACTTTACTAAGTAGTTCTGCTTTGGTGTAAGGATGTGGTGAGAACATGCCAGGGAAAAAGCCAGACTCCTTTGAATGAAGAGAAATGTTGGAAGGAAGAGAAAGTTGGGAGTCTAAAATTGAATATGTGGAAGATAAACCCTCCAGCTGACAGATGGCTTGGTTTCCAGGCTCTCATTCAGTACACCCGAGTCATTGCTCACCAGTCAAATTGGAGTGCATTGCAGCCTCCTACAGGAGAAACGCCCAGTGATTTCTAAAACCTACAGCAAAACTTACATGGGAGGGGAGTTAAGGAAGAGGAGGGTGCCAGAACATCCATCCTTGCATTAGCTTCTCTGGAAGTCCTTGTTGATTCACCTGATGATCTGTTCATCTGACTTAGCGTTTCCTGTGGCCTCTGCACTTTGCTGGCTGCTTCGTGATTAAGGCAGTACTCCTATACTTTGTACTTTGCTGCTAGAGGAAGGGAAAAAGTAGACATTTTAAAAAATCTTTAAATAAACGTTAGTATTGATTTTTTTGTTAATTTGCCCTTCATTATTGTCTTAATCCATTTTCTGTTGCTGTTACAAAATTCCTTAGATTGGGTAATTCGTAAAGAATAGATGTGTATTTGGCTCACAGTTCTGGAGGCTGGTGGCTCAAAAAACATAGCGCTGGCATCTGCTTGGCCACCACTGAGGCTCTTCTGGCGTATGGCAGAGGACATCACATATAGAGAGACAGAGTAGGTGTGCCAGCTGCAGTCTATTTTCCTCTTGTTATAAAGCCACTAATGCCATCATGGGTGGCCTCACCCCCCTGATTACATCCGAAAGGCTCAACTTTCAAACACCATCAACACATGAAATTTGGGACTGGTTTTCCAACACAGGCATTCGAGGGACATACCGAAACCATAGCAATAACTAACAATTTTAAGAAAATATTACTTAATGCTCACTTATATTCTTTTTTTAAAAAAATTGTTTTAATTAGTCACACATGACAGCACAATGATCTTGACATACCATATATTTGAATCAGATGGGGTATAATTTCTCATTTTTCTGAGTGTACAGGTTGCAGAATCACATTGATCATGCAGTTATATTCTTTATAGGTGATTTAATAGGGCATCTGTAGTAATTTTGTTTTCTAAGTGCTTTTTTAAATTAAAAAAATTTTTATTTGGTTGTAGATGGACACAATACCTTTATTTTATTTATTTTTTATGTGGTGCTGAGGATCCAACTCAGTGCTAGGCAAGCTCTCCACCACTGAGCCACAACCCTAGCCCACTTCTGAGTGTTTTAATCTGAAAACTAGCATCTAATTAGGATAGTGTTTCTATAGGAAAATCACATCCTGCTAAACTATTTTTCACTTTGATACTTTCAACAAAAATAGAACCTGTTAGGCAGAAGTGTGAAAACTGCCTATACTTAGCAGAACAATTCATTATGTGAGCCAGAGTTGGTTAAAAGGCACAATATGGTACCATTTGAGTTTCTTCAGTCTAAGAGACAATAAACAATATTTTGGAATTTTTGGTTCTATAAAATAAAGAAAAGAAAAACACTGTCTATTGGCCGACCCAATTCTATGCTGACACGGTATAAAAGAAATTAATAAAGAAGCCTTTAGTAGTGCTAGGTACTACTTTATGGCAGAATAATAAGTTTGATCTTACGTTTTGACTCTCATTGTTCATAGGTTCTCTTTTCCTTCATGTTAGGTGTCACCTCTGTGTCACGGTGTGGAGGTCTGTTTCCCTTGTGCTGTGCATCTTTCCATCATGTCATTGCCAAGGAAAGCCAAGGACACCATGGATTGCTAGGGATTAAAATTCAGCTGCCCTCTTGAATTGAAATTAATTTACAGGAGAAGACAGGGAAATGCATAATTAAATTATTATGGAAATTAATGAAAAATGAAACTTGCTTCTATTTTAATGAGAGATTAAAACCTGAACAGCTTCTTTATTAATAAAATCTATTAATAATATCTTAAGTAAAGATCTAATTAATGTACTTTAAAAATTACTAGTATTTGTTCTAGTTTCCTTAACTCAATCCCCCCACTCTCTCATTTTTGAGTTTCTATGAGGAAAGACTTAAAAATTGAGGGCATTTTCTCTCATACACGAATCTGTCATTTTTTTTTTTTTTTGATTTGGTGAAGACATTATTGTGCCTTGGTTTTTAATAGGCGGGAAAATGAAGGTGGGAGTGGAATTTTTATTAAATATTTGGAATTTTTCTTCCTCCCCACCCTCAAAATCTAATATATGCATGAGGTTTGGAAAACAAATTAGAAACAATCTTTCACAGATATTTTAAAAATGCATTTATAATGCAAATTAAAACTATGCTGGGATTTCATCTCACTCCAGTCAGATTGGCAATTATAAAGAATACAAGTAGCAATAAATGTTGACAAAGATGTGGGGAAAAAGGTACGGGTCATACATTGCTGGTGGGACTTCAAATTGGGGCAGCCATTCTGGAAAGTAGTATGGAGAGTCCTGAGAAAACTTGGAATGGAGCCAGCATTTGACCCAGTTATCCCACTCCTTGGTCTATACCCAAAGGACTTAAAATCAGCAAACTACATTGATGCAGCCACATCAATGTTTATAATAGCTCAATTTACAATAGCCAAGCTATGGAAACAACCTAGGTGTCCTTCGACAGATGAATGAATAAAGAAATTGTGCTATGTATAGACAATGGAATATTTCTTAGCTCTAGAGAAGACTGAAATAATGGCATTTGCTGGTAAGTGGACAGAACTGGAGAATATCATGCTAAGTGAAATAAGCTGATACCAAAAAACCAAAGGCCAAATGTTTTCTCTGATATGTGGATGCTAACTCAAAACAAGGGAGGATGGTAGAGAGAGAAAAATAGAAGTCCATGGGATTAGACAAAGGGAAGAGAGGGGAGAGGGGACGAGGAAGAATAATAGAATTAATTGGACATAACTTTCCTATCCTTGTATTAGAATACACAACCAGTATAACTCTACATCATGTACAACCACAAGAATTGGATCCTAATTAGAATAAATTGTACTTCATGTATGTATAATTTACCAAAATGCATTCTACTGTCATGCATAACTAAAAAGAGCAAATAAAAATAAAAAATTAAAAAAATGCATTTCTAAATGGTAGAGACTGACTTCTGAATAGTATTACTTTATTTAGGACTTAGGTGGCAAAGTTGTGTATAATAACCTCTTTTTTTGTTTGAATTTTATTTTCATTCTTCAAGAATGAAAGTTTGTTTTAAAATTAATATTAAACATCTGCTTTGCTACTAAAAACTGGTTTGGTAGTATAAAGTAATAGTATTATGAGCTAATAGTATTTTAATATTTATTAGTGTATTTATATTGATTTTTTTCCCTTTTTAGGTATACTAAGGAAAGAGAGAGTAAATAGAATCGGAAATAGTTTTGCTTCTTTGTCTACTGTCCCTAAACTCTTGGGTTAGTGAGAACTGGAGACCATACATGAAACAAGAGATATGATTCTTTCTCTTAGACATTAATTTTAAAATAAGAGGACAGGGGCTGGGGATGTGGCTCAAGCGGTAGTGCGCTCGCCTGGCATGCGTGTGGCCTGGGTTCGATCCTCAGCACCACATACCAACAAAGATGTTGTGTCCGCCGAGAACTAAAAAATAAATATTAAAAAAAAATTCTCTCTCTCTCTCTCTCTCTCTCTCTCCTCTCTCTTAAAAAGAAATAAAATAAATAAAAAAAAATAAAATAAGAGGACAGACGGGCCAGAATAACCTGCCAATTTTTTTTTTTGTATTTTTAAAAAATAGCCATCTGGTTTCATTTTATTTATTTGTTTATTAAATTATAGTTGGATACAATACCTTTATTTTATTTATTTATTTTTATATGGTGCTAAGGATTGAACCCAGAGCCTCACATGTGCTAGGTGAGTGCTTTACCACTGAGCCACAACCCCAGCCCTTATTTTATTTTTTAATTAATGCATTTGTTAGTGCATCATAGTTATACATAATAGTTGGGCCAAAAGGCATTTTTAGAAGACACACATTTGGCCATTCACCATCAGTATCTATTTCCATGCACTTTTGTACATGTATAGCATATTCTCTGACATCCACATGGCTCTAATATGTATTCGTGAAACAAATGAGTGATGGGAGGAACGGGGTATATAACCAGTTAACTCTCTGACTTGAGCAATAGTTGAGAACTACATTGGTGTTGGTCACTGTTATGGGTTGAAACCACCTGTGTTTCCCAAACAAACTTCCTTTGTTCTCATTTGGGTTGACTGTTGACAAAGAAAGAGACTCTCTAATACTCAGAAATCCAAATATAGCTTCTCACAAAAGCACACGTGTTATAGGGATGCAGTATGGAAATAATTGCAGACTGAATTTTAATCATTCAAGGAGCGAAGGTCTTCTATCCCTCCTGCCTTCATTTTGGCACATGTAATTAGGTTATTATACACTGGTCATTCAAGCTGGAAAACTAAGATTCTTAATTTGAAGAAAGGAATTGCTATGTAAGTGGAAAGGAAACATAAAAATGCATTTGGTGATTCTTTTTGTGTTTGTTTAACAATTCAGGAAGTGACTTAAACTTCGCCTGCCAATGTTTGATGCTAGATTTTTATCAAAGGAAGGGTCCTATCATTTTTCATGTGTGTTTAGTTAAGAGATTGGTTTAAATGGAAACATAAGCTAGCAAGCAACAGTCTCACTTTTGGTGAGTGATGTCTCATGCTCCAACATAAAGAAGGGGAAAAATCATATAGGATGCTTTTTCTTTCTGCTCTGGGGAATGCATCAAACAAGACCAACATAGTGAATTCAGACCACCTGTGAGACTCTAAATTGCTTTTCCTGAATCTCTGTTGAATTAAATAACAACATTTGATTATAGTATTTAAAGCAAATCAAGGAATATTCAGATGAATCAGTGGATAAATACATTTAATAGTAGTATGGACTTTGCTCTTATTGCAGATGGATTATTATCCAATGAAACCATTCTTCTTTCATGTTGTAAAGCTTTCCAGATTTCAGGAAGCCAGGGCAGCTGTATTTTTTTAAACCTTCACATGTGATCCAAAAGCATCATTTCCTAGGAGAAATGACGATCTGTTAATCTACAGTATTTATAAGCAATGGCTAAACTCTTGTCTAAAAACGTTGGATATACACACCTGGTGAAGGAAAGCTCTCCTGCCAGAGAAAATGGAATGTTCTCAATCAGCCAAGGGAGCAGCTTGGAGGAGAGAGACTCATGGAGCAGGTGCTTCGAACCTCTGATTCTAGCATGCCAAGAACATAAGAGGATTTGCCCAGCCTCGGGGGTAGAGAACTGTTAAAATAAGTAACTAGGCATTTTCTATGTGTTTGCTTTGCCTCAAAGGATGTACCCGTAGACTTAAGGAAATGCAAGCTGACTAGACTTGACTAGAATTATGATTGCTAGAACAGGCTGCATCTGCCAGGGTAGACTCTGTCATCATGGCAGTGCTGATATTTCTATCTGGATAGCTGTTGTCAGCAGGACTAAAGAGAGATGGAGCGTGTGCAAGAGATGGCTGAGAGGCAGAGGCAATCTTCCAGTTTCTGGGAGGCTGAATAGTCCCCCAAACTTAGACACTCATTTGGTTTGAGTTTAAGTTCTGGCACAAAATTCTATTTTTGATACTCCTAAATAGTCATTTGGTGACTTTTCAGTCGCATGTATGTGTGTGTGTGTGTGTGTGTGTGTGTGTATATATATATATATATATATATATATATATATATATATACATTTATGTATTTTCTTTATATTGTGCAGGGTACATAGCCTGAGTTTGTTATTGTAATTTCATTGAGAAGCGGTAGGAGGACATGCAATTTTAGATTTTTTTTAAAAAAAAATCAATATTAACATATGAGCTTGACCCTAAGGAAAGGCTGTGGAATCTGGAACTGCTTGGTTTGTGTGAGGCCAGCTCATAGCTTGTGCGTGTAGTGACCCTCCATTGCCCAACACAACGGCATCTTTGGCAATCTCTCTCTCTCATTTGGGTGGTCAACATATCACAGCAGCCAGAATAACCCTGGGAACAAAGGATCTAACACACCTCAAACCCTAGCCAAGTACAACATGAGGTTCCCCCAGCCCGAAGGAGAGGCATCCTGAGAATCCTCAGTGTCCTCTACGCTGGCCATCAAAATAATGGAATTTTCAGTCTTGCTCAACATTGGGGATTTGAGTATCTCTTATGATAATCTTTCCTTCTCTAAGTGGTTAGGGATGTAGTCTTTATAAAAAAATCTTGTGGACTATATTTTGCCGAAACCTGACTGTCCACTGTCTCTATGTTGACCAGCCACCAGACTGAGGTTAAAGAGCTGGGTTATTTAATGACAATGCTGTCAACTTCTTCCAGCTCAGTGTCTTGCTCAATAACCACTGTGCTTCTGTAGGTACAATGTAGAGGTTCTTCAACATTTTTTCCAGTCTATTAATTTTGTGGAAGCCTTTTTTTAAGTCCATCCTCTGATGGGTGACTTGTTGCCTGATGGACCATGAAAGGTGGACCAGTGTCCCCCCAAGCTCAAGTTAGGTGGAAAGCGATGGTAGGCTTCTGGGAGGAGACTCCCCTGGAATGTTACTGTAAAGCAGGAAGGATCAGGAGTACCTGTGGAATTTGTGTCATCACAAATTTTTGGCAACAAAAATTGCAACTGAAGCACACTGTTCATATTTACAAAGGAAAACAACAAAGTGGGTTGTCAAACAGTCAAAGTGGGTCGTTAACATTAGTTCCTCCAATTAGGTACTCAAGTAAAGCATAAAGGTTTTCCTTCTCTGTCCACTGACTTGTATCTTTCCATACTACTTTCAAATGGAATTTATTTAGCCTAAAAATGGAAATTAATTTTGCTCTGATGGCCTGAGATTAGAGTTCCTGTGCATTCTGGAGATGGGGGTAGCTACTGACCTTTCTATCTTGCTTTGTTATCTGTTGGTCTTGGCAGTACCGTTTTCTTTCCGGATGCATTCCCAGAATGGTTTGGTGAAACAAATGCTCTCTTTGGAGGACTTTAGTTCTTTGTGGCTGAGATAAATATATATCAATTTTAAATGGGTTTTATTTCCCTCCATGAATGAATTCCTTGAGAATTGCAATTGTGGAAAGCATTAAAAGTTCAAATAAAACAGAATGAAGTTTCCCTGAAGGATTATGGTTTGGAGCCTTCAGTACATTGAGCAATGGTTCTAAAGAGGTCTTTCTTGTCAAAGGACCTGAGGGCTGCTGCCCATCTGTTTTCAGATCTGAAGATGAGGGGAGCAATTCTAAACTAGATTCAATGGGTCATGGTGTGTGTGGGGGTCTCCATTCTGTCAATCATTACTTGTTTGAAGCTCTGATGACACCTGTAGGATTCGGTGGCACAGTAGGTGCAGGAGTTAGGGTAGTGCCACAGGTGGAGAGGATTCAGGCTTATATTCCTTTACCCGTTGCACTTGTGTCTTATTAATGCCACACAGCATGTGTTAAAATGTGTGAAAGACTAGATCTTCAACCAACAGGGAAGGGAAGATCATCTTAATAGATTCACAAATATGCAGTTTTTGGAATCGTAACTTCTAGAAATCAGAATTTGGAGCATGGGAAGAGTTAGAATGAAGTGAGGCTTCTTTTTTTTTTTTTTTTTTTTTGGATACTGGGGATTGAACTCAGGGGCACTCAACCACTGAGCCACATTCCCAGCCCTATTTTGTATTTTATTTAGAGACAGGGTCTCACTGATTTGCTTAGGGCCTCATTGTTGCTGAGGCTGGCTTTGAACTCGTGATCCCCCTGCCTCAGCCTCCCAAGCCACTGGGATTACAGGCATGCACCACTGTGCCCAGCTAGAATGAAGTGAATTTTGAATGCTGATTGCTTTATTTTCTTGCTAGCAAATGAATTAATATATCACACATCCTCCAGCCTTTCTGGAATGGTGAACAACTGGAGGGATGTGTTGAGTAAGTGTTTGAAGACAACAACATGAACCCTTAGGCAATTAGCAAGAATTTAAAGGAATCAGCCGTATGTTTATGATTAAACTAGTGAAAGCTTCACATAAATCCAATTGCTAACACTTTATGTAAAGACAAGTGATAACCTCCCTAATGTTTTCCTTGATCTTTCAGTTTCTTTCAAAGTGACTTCAGAAGTTGAATTATTGTGAGAAGAAGAGGAAAAATGACTCTGTGTGTGTGTGTGTGTGTGTGTGTGTGTGTGTGTGAGAGAGAGAGAGAGAGAGAGAGAGAGAGAGGAAGAGAATTGAGTCTGATGTGGATCAGTGTAATGGAGACATCAGAAACAAATTTGAAGGTTGACCCTATCCATTGCATTTCACTAGATAATGCTTTGAGAGAAGTCTACAGGGACTTGGGGTGACTTGGACTAAATACTGATATCTGTTTCTTTAACAGTCTCATCATTCTTGTCTCTATGTGGAAACAAGTAAGAAATTTATTGGGCAGCTGAATGCCATTTTTACTAATGCAGTGATGTCCATCCAAACTAGATGACTATGATTCATGGAATCTTCAAGGAAAACAATTACTCTTTTTTAAAAATAAAATAATGGAGTGGGGAATTACATAGGTGCTCTTAAAATTGTATTTTTCATAATATAGAACATATGTCAATTGCTGCATCTTTCATTCAACTGAGGGAAAATTCTTGTGGAGTGGATTAATTCTAGATCCTGGAAATGCGAATCAGTGGAGAAGATCATTGTAAGATGAATGCCCATTTCATCTCCTTATCTGTAGCACGTTGATTTTTCAAAGTGCTGGTTGTAACCCTTATGAGGGTAATGAAATAAACCCAGTGGGTTGTGACCAGCATTTAAAAAAAATGCAGTACAAAGAAATGCCAGAGCATGGTAAGAGGTACGACTGTTTTGTAAACTGTGTGTGGTTCCCAGCGTGTGCTTGTGCATCCATGTGTATCCATCCACACGGGTGTGTGCAGTCATGCTGTACCATGCATCTTGCCTATACTTCTTCTAGAACTTCAGCCACAGAGGCTGTGTTAGTTGTGCCAGACTAGAAGAATCTCTGCCCTGATGGGACAGGTCAAGCAGGCCCCGCGACTCCGGTTCACAGATATGAAGACAGAACACAGCTTCCGAGGCTCTTGTTCTGAAGTTATATTCCACCTGCAAGTTCAAGTTCAGCTGCACATGCTGGTCTGTTTCCTCTCGGATGAAGAAATTTCCATATTTATCCAAGTGCTCCTAATGTTTCCTGCTTTCTCCTTGGCCTGCACTGACCCGGGAATTACAAGAAATATTTGCAATGTGCAGGCGAAGCACAGTTAATTCTTTCTTTTTTTTTCTTGAAGACTTTTTTTTTTCAGAAACAGCTTTATTGAGAAATTGTTCATGAACCATACATTTTACCCACTTAAAGTGTTCAAATTGTGTCCTTTAGCATATTCACAGAGTTGTGCAACCATCAGCACAAGCACTTGGAGAACACTTTCGTCACCCCAGAGGGAAACGCAGATCCCATACCTTTCATCCCACACCCTTCCTTTCTTGGGCTAATGGTGCAGCTACAGCCTCAGCCTCAAGGGGAAAGAGGGACTGCACATCCCTTGGTTGGAATGGTGGTCGCCATGCTGTTTTTGAATTTCTCACTTCTTCAGTAAAAGAGTTTTTCAGCATCTACCCTCAATTTAAATAGAAATACACTTGTAAATTTCTGATGCCACTATGCTAATATAGAATTACGCTATCAAGCACATTTAGGAGTTCAGCACTTGGTAGAAAAACTGATATTTTTGCTATGTAGCCCGTGACTTAATGGCACCCCTCCTGCACCATTCTGGTGGCCATTGGCTTAGCATGTGCAGCCCAGTGTGCTGAGGGCTTAGTTGGTCTTTTGGCCCTTTTCCTGTCCCCAGCCCTCTTCTCTTGCTTTGCAGAGCTCCGGGCCGTGTTCTTTGGCACTGGGTGCTTTCCATGATACAAGGGGTGAATCTGTTCTCCTTTCCCCTGCCCTGCCAACTTTTTCCTAAGTCTTAGGAATATGGTTTGCCCCTTTTACTTGTCTTCCTTCCTCTTCCAAGTCGGGTTAGGTGTTATTTTTTCTCCTCCCTTTAACAGCCATACCTGGTTACACCCTCTTCATGGATTGGTCTCATCCAGCTCCAGGCCACAGGGATTGGATTTGTACCTTGCTTACATTTTCCTCCTTTCTCTCCCTTTCTTCTGTTACGAACAGTGTTATGAAGTTTATCTTCCCTGTACGTGAATCTGCGCTTTCCCACTTGTCTTCTTAGGATAGATTCTTGCAACGTCAATGCCATGTTTCATCACAGTTTAAAAAAAAATCCAGGAAAATAAGCCAGGGTTAGATGGTGGAATGATTTGGCAATTCCAAACTTTAGCACTTATTTGTTAGGATATTGATAATATTAGCAGCTAGGGCCAAGGTAACAAGGTACCACAAACTTGGGGCTCTAACAACACACAGGATGTATTGTCTCACAGTTCTGGAGTCTAGAAGTCCCAGATGAGGGAGTTGGCAGCATTGGTTCCTTCTGAGAGCCTTGAGGGGAGGATCTGTTCCAGGCCCTTGCCCTCGGCCATCTTCACACTCACACGCTGCACCCTCTTGTGCCTGTGTCCAACATGCCCATTCATGAGGACACTGGTCATCAGACTAGGGGCCCTCCCTGCTCTAGTAGGACCTCACTGTGACTTCACTAGCTATATCTGTAAGAACCCTGTTTCCAGATGAGGTCACATTCTGAGGTACCAGGGATTGGGGCTTCATTATGTAAATTATGAGGCGATCACAATGCAGTTCATGACATTGATGGATAAAAAACTGCGTTTATGTTGTAGGCATATTATTAATTTGTTATATATTAATATATAATTATACTTATACATATATACTACACATATTTTATATTAGAATATATAATATATTGAAATATATGTTCTATATTTCTATAGATTTGAATCTCCCTAATTAGGAAAAAATATATTTCTCTTTTTTAATTTAAGACCTATACCTATTTTATCAATTAAATTTTATAGATCTGTTGGGTTTGGGGTACTTAGGAAATCGCAATATTTGGGAAATAATATCAGAACAGGAAAAACTGTGTTAAGGAAATTAGAAAGGTAAGGGAATGGAGTGGAGTGCCTTGCAGAGAGTTGGCACTTGGTAAGTGTCTATAGAGCAAATTTGCTGAGTGAGGGGCTGGGGATGTGGCTCAAGCGGTAGCGCGCTCGCCTGGCATGCGTGCGGCCCGGGTTCGATCCTCAGCACCACATACAAACAAAGATGTTGTGTCCGCCGAGAACTAAAAAATAAATATTAGAAATTCTCTCTCTCTCTCTCTCTCTCTCTCTCTCTCTCTCTCTCTCTCTCTCTCTCCCCTCTCTCACTCTCTCTAAAAAAAATATAAAAAAAAATTTGCTGAGTGAGTAGAGGGGGTGAAATAGTAAGAAGAATGTTTAATTTTATAAAAAAGTCGTGGGGGACATTTCAATATACTTTGGGAATGCTTACATATTTGAATTGGTCTAAAATTGTCCTATATAAAGATGGACTGAGTTCTAAACTTGATAATTCACTTCATGTCTATCTATCGCTTCATCAGAGAGAAGTGTATAAGCAGAAAGAAAAGAAGTTGCAAGAATAAACTCATTACTGCTTTACCTTCTGGTTAGTCTTTAGAAATTCAGATGTTTGAAAATTACTTGTTACTTGGAAAAAATAAATGCTTCACAGTGATTTGAAAACATTTATTTTATGGCCAAAAGAAAACTCAGGTCCACCTCCACCCCCGATTCTTGCAGTACCATCTGGCATTTCCACATCCTGAGGGTTTTCCCCTCCATTTGGTCCTCCCCTCTCCAGCTGAGTGCTGGTTCAGGAATATTTGAGGACTGGCCTGTTGTACCAACACTCAGCATTTAATATCACATCACAAATCCTACAGATGAGAGCAGAACCACTTTTTACATTCTGGAAGAATGGCAAACCTTTGCAATTCAGAGATCTGCAGTTCCTTGATGTTTGCTTTATTATAGTTCAAACTTCTGCCTGCACTGTATATTGAATTAATGCATTCTTTTCTTTTCTTTCTTCTTCTTTTTTATTCTGCACAAATGCCATCTCTTAGCTAAGTTTCTTCCTGCCCCCATGCTTTTACCTATATCCAAATTTCTCAGAGCTGGGAAGCTTCTGCCATTTCAGCCTGTTTTTCAAAAAAGGCTCACTTGCAGCTTGCCTCATCACGAGCTTCGGGGCATGCTTTTTGGATCAGTTCTCTCTTTTTCTTCTCAGGATCAAACGCCCCTGCTTAGCTCTTCCTCTGGGCTCCGGCTAGACTTCACAGAACTTCTTCCCGCCACCCTCTCATTTAGAAAAAACTGACAAAAAGGCAAAAGCGTGCTTTAGTCACTATGGCAACCACTGCCTGCCACTACTTTGCTCTTTTTTGAAGTTACTTCCTAGTTGTGAAGGTTGATTTGCATAAAGCTCTGGAATAGCTGGCTAAATGTCTTTAACTGTTCCCAGTCCTTGTTGAAGGGTTGGCCTTGTTTCTTTTCCCAAGTATCTATTATAGCTGTTTGTTGCATAGATACCTTGACTGTTTTCCCAGCCACGGCCCTTCATTGTCCCTGGACCCCCAAGCTCCTCTGTGGGAGGCCATCTTGCTATGCTCTCCCAGCTTGAAAATACCTCATGCCAGACTGGTGGGTGGTGAAAATCTGTGAATCTAACATGGGGCCATATCTTCAAAAAGACAGACTTAACATGTGATCTTGCTGTGAACATTAAAATTCTCTACTCCTCCTAACAATGGTTGATCTATAAAAGCTCTCAGAACTGCTTCAATTCCTACCATTAGTATGGATAGAAATGTCCAGAAGATCATGGAAAACAGAAAATTGTGTCCACAGGATGGAGGGGAGCACCCAGTTGGCTTCTAATATGATTAGGGTATTTGAGATCATTTCTTTTGGATGGTCGTAGAAGCAAGAATTATAAAGTCTTTGAGGTCATATGTTTCTTGAATCTCTTTCAAGTAGATATCCCACTTTAAATATTTTCTGACTTGGTTACCCTCTTTTAGGAGTACCCAGTCCATATCCACATGTGTATTTTTCTGATGCCCTCAACAGATAAGTGAGGTCTCAGAGAAGGTCTTACTCATCTTAGTGGCATGCACAGTACCCAGGCCTTGCAGGTGTTACGTGCTTGATGAATATTTGCGTGAGTAGTTGACTGTCTGGTGTGTCCTGGGAAATCATTCACACACTTCTTACTTGATGACATTCAATGGTGTTGTCAACACAACTTGTTGGTTGATGGCCAGGTGGTGCTTTTGAAGGTCTGCAGCAAACAAGAGGATTTTTTTTTTTCCATCCCAAATCAGCCCCAGTACTGAGATTATCAGTCCTGTTCATCTTTGTCAGTGTGACAGGGACAAAGAAGCACATGTGTGTGTGATATATCTCATCCTATAGATCTCAGTTTAAATATCGCTACTTGGAGAGACGGTCCAGTCCTCCCCTCTCCCCTTGTGTAGGTCAGAGCCCCTGCTCCCCACCCCTATCTCCCCTTACCTTTCTTACTCTTCCATGGCTGCTTTTGTGTTCCCTTGATGGCTTCAACACCGTGTGCAATGACACGCACATTTAGTGTTATTGAATGTTGTCCCTCACTACGACGTAAGCCCCTTCCAGGACTGGGATAGAATGTTTGGTAAATAAGGTGAATCTAACATGTGAGTATTAAACAGCCCAGTGATTCTCTTTGATCACCATTTTATTAAATCAACGTAAAATTAATCAGCCCATAAAGAAATTGTTTTGAAAAACATTTACATATTTGCTAATGGAAACGAATGAAAATGGAGCTTTTACAAAGGGGTGGATGAGAGAGAGAGAGAGAGAGAGAGATGCTACATCTGGAGCAAAACAGCTGTGTGTTTAGGAGGAGGTGCAGCCAGCTGTTCCTTCTGTGCCAGAGGATGCCACACCCCTCCTGGTGTGTCTCCCCGTGAAAGCTCTGGGAGAAATCTGTCACACTCAAAGAGCCTTCTGAGCACCATAAGGTGGTGTATCTAGGGGCAGTGCACAGCTGTTTCTTAAAGATAGAGCAGAGCAGCAACTATGCAGGGCACGTCTACATTCACGGCAAGCTATTTTCCAGATAGCATTTGGGAATCTGATCTGATTATCAGGCTCTTTCGACACGTGGCAGGTGCGTTTTAAGGACAGCCCTATGCTCACTGGTGAGAAAATGGAAGATGGAAATCCTGAACACCTCAGATTCTGCATCAAATGCTTTGAGAGTACAGAATATGCATACCTGTAGGCTTTACAGCTCTCATTCTCTCTCTCTCTCTCTCTCTCTCTCTCTCTCTCTCTCTCTCTGTATGTGGCCAAATTTAATGAAAACATGCTGCTTTGACTGATTATTTGTGGTTATTGACATGCATACTATAGGCATAGTCATAAAACACACTGTATTTCTCTGTGGGTTTGGCTGTTGTGAATGTTTATGTGTAGTTTATTTTTTAGAATGCAATTTTCCCAGATTAAAAGGAAAACAATAGCTGGCTCTTCTGCAAGATGATAAAGAGGCTGCTATCAATTATAGTGTTTAAAAAGTATGGCTTTAGATAAAAGGATGATTTGTTATTTAATGCATCAAACAATATTGTGAGCAAATTCTGGTTGGCCACATCTGGGTGTGTTCCCCTTAGTCCTAAGAGGAGAGGGGTGAGCCAGGAGTGATGAGATTGGAAGTAGTCCAGGCGTAGAGAGGGTAGGGCTGGAGTGGATGGAGTGGAGAGACGTTGCTGGGAATGGGTGTTAGGGGAAGACACTGCTTGAGACCTGCTGTGTGCAAGGTCAGTTGATGCAGATGATCTTTAGTAACTTCTAAGAATGTGCCTTAAACCCCTCGCTCTTCCCAGGTAGCTGGTATCATTTCTTTAGTCATCACCTAGATTAGCTTCATAGACTTTCCAAAATGATTTTTTAAAAATGTGCACTTGGTTTCTTTGACTTGGCACATATATTAGTTTAATTTTCTGAGTTTGGTGAATTATTCAAGTCCTAAATTGTTGGTGTATAGTGTCAGGAGGCTTGTTAGTCATGCTGGCTATATTAACCTGTTACTGTGGAAGAGCATTTTAGTGTTAACATATAAGACATCTCTTGCTCCTTTAGAAAAACTAGTATAATTACTTATCCAGTTAATGAGTTTGTATTTTAACATTCTTTTATTTCTAATTTTGATTAGCTCTTAGATTGCAGACACACACCTTATTTATTTTTTGTGCACATGGATTCTTATGATACCTGTGAAACATCTAGATCAATATCTTTTATTTGGTCTATCAGAGTTTATAAAACTTAGGACTCAAGAGCAACATTTGTTTTAATAGCCATTTTTAAAAAATAATGCTAGGTTTATATTTCTCATAAACTTATGTTTCAGGTTCATGTCAACTTTTGTTTTAGGACCCACATTGTATTGTTTTATTAACAAAGAAAATGGATGGTCCAATTGTTTCCAGAAATCTCTACTACTCTTTGATGCAAGTTTTCTCAATTTTCTTATTACTTTTGACTTTTTGTTTTGGTGAAATTTTCTTGACCTTGAAGAGCAACCACATGACTCTGAGGCTGACACAGGAGGATTGAAAGTTCAGGGCCAGACTGGCCAACTTAGTGAGAACTCGTCTCAATAAAAAGATAAAAAGGGCTGGGGGTAAGGCTAAGTGATAGCATGCCCCTGGGTTCAACCCCAACTATTACAACCAAAACAAAACAAAAACAAAAACAAAATCACAACAAAAGTAACCACAAATTCTCAGGCAAAGCAAGTAATATGGCTTGTAATAATTGATGAATTAAGTGAATATTGTTTTGTTATCAGATTGATGCAGATTTAAAACAATTCAGAATTCTTGACCATATTCTCAGACTGGTGCTGAAGTTTTGAGATAGAAACACTAAGGCAAAGGCAGAGAGTAGATGCTTTTATCAATTACCTTTTGCTGGGTAATAAACTAGCTGCTCTTGTTACTATGCCTGCTTCACAAATTAACCCAAAACCTAGTAGCTGAAAACAATGGCAGGATTTATTTCACTCATAGGCCTGCAGTGTGGTGGAGCTCTGACCAAACTAGCCTGCCTCTGGGCCTCCCACCATCAGTGGGGTCAGCTCAAAGGTTAGGGGCTGGCATGATCTGAAGCTGGCTTGCTCACAGAACTGGCATTCAGCTGAGACCTTGGTGGGACCGTCATCTATACCTCATACATACACCAGTGCATGTAGCCTGAGCTTCCTCACAATATGGGGCTGGGTTTCCAGGGCAAGGTCAATATTTTGTTACTATGTATGAAGAGGAGGACTTTGTCACTGGAGCATAGACCATTAGAGACAGAAGACACAAAGGGAAAGTTCCCCTTGGAAACTGGAGCATGACAATATCTACAAATCCAGAATTCATGTACTGATTAGACACAGAGAAAATACACCTGTGCTCTCTGTCGTAGCCATGGTACAGCAAATCTCTGGTTTATTTGACACATGGTTTTCAATTCAGACAAAATTTCTGAAATACTTTAACTTCTTAGTTGTCAATCATTTTACCTTGCTTTCATGGTTTAATTGACGTTACTCTGCTTATAATGGATTCGATCATCTTGCCTTATAGGTAAACACTTTTCATTTTCTGGAAGCCAGAAAAGGACTTGGAGGAGGATAATGGACCTGAGATTTTATCCCCCATGACCTAGGGAAAGTAATTAATTTACCAGACCCATTATAGCACTGGATTGAGCGGTGATAGTATATTAATGAGAACCATTTACTGAGTACTTTGTATGTTCCAGGCACTATCTTAGGCACTTGACATAAATAGCTCATTTAATTCTCCCAATAGTACTGGGGCAAATAGTTTTGTTATTTTCATTTTATAAGTGAGAAAACAGTGGCTCAGGGAGTTTAAGCGGCTCACTCTAAATCATACACCTAAGTATTGGCACTGAGCTAAACAGGCAGTTAGACAGTTTGGCTCAGTTGTCCACATCATGGTGAAGGCAGAGCATTTGGACCAGGCCTAGGCCTTTGATTTTCATTTTTCCAGAAAACCGCATAATGCTGCATTTGTGAAGAGCTCAATAAATGAATTCAACAAATACCTGCAAATCAACTAAGAGTGATTTTTGTGCAAGTCATTCTTAGATGCCAGTGGGAGATTTTTTAAAAAAAAAAAATCTTTAAAATACCCTCTTTGTCCTCAGGACCTTATAATTTAGTAAAAAATATTAAAATAATATAACTAGAATATAAAGCAAGCAACGGATAAATGAATGATAATTATAAAGTAGGGAATAAGAGAAAGGTGAGAGAACTGTGCTTTGGAAATGTTAGGCAATTAATAAATATTTATGATGTTGAAATTAAATCATATTGTGAAGAGATCTTGAGAGGCACTTAGAGCTGGAATAGAGATGGGAAAAAACTAACCACATCTGTGAAGGAAACAGCAGGTACTTCAGTTTGGATCTGGGTGAGAACATAGGAGCCAAGATTGGAAAGACAGTTAAAGCTGGATTGCTGAGAGTTTTCTTTGAGTAACAGGCTAAGGAAGTTGAGCTTTTTGCTGAGACAATGGGGAGAACTTGACAGCTGCTGAATGATAGACTTGAGTGGAATGCATTTGCATGACCTGGTATGAACTATGAACTTTTGAGCCATGCTGAGTCATTTAGTTGCTGTTTAACCTGCATAAGTTGCTTTCTAAGCCACACTATTCCCATTTATGAAATGGGAATCATAATACTGATCTCACAGGGCTATTGTAAGGAATATTATAAGGGCTATTGTAAGCTGTACTCCCCCAAACTCCCAATATCATGATTGCACTGTAGAAAGAATGATGATTGCTTATATACTTTTTGTTTCAGTCAGCCTTTTCTCTGTCATTATCAAAAGACCTGACAAGGGCAATTTTAGAGGAGGAAAAGTTTGTTTGGGGCTCACAGTTTCAGAGGTCTCAGTCCATGCATGGCTGCCTCCACTGCTCTGGGACCATGGTGAGGCAAAACATCATGGCAGAATAGCGTAGAGAGAAAAGCAGCTCAGGATATGGCCATCAGGAAACAAGTGCACGGGCATGCGCGCGCACACACACACTCCAGTCACACCCTACCTGCCTATAATCACTCACCCAGTTAATTCCTATCAGGGGATCAATTCACCGATTAAGTCAAACCTCTCATAACCCAATTATTTCACCTAATCTCAACTCAGGTGTCACACCTGAGTTTTGGGGGGTGCCTCTTATCTAAACCATAACACTTTTATATCAGACATTATTTTGATGCAGATGATAATTATGGCTTTGCTTCATGGCAGCAATTATCAGTGGTGATTTTGTTAATGATTTGGAGTAGGGTTAAAATGGAAAGTGCAGCTAGAGTGGTCTATCAGCTAGTATTCAGTCAGGAAAATAAAAAATGAGTTTGGCATTTCAATGGAGGAGTTTGATAGGGGGAATTTCAGCTATGTGGATGGTATAAGAGCTAAGAATCAAACAGGGGACTGAGAAGTAACCCACAGGTTAGCAGTAGCAGGGACTTACCATTAATGACTGCTAAAGCTAAGGGGACACAGAGGAGGTAGTTTTACCTGAGGCCAGCGATTGGGGTTGCTTAATGGAGCTAGATCCCTTGTGAAGTCTGCTGGTGGGACCTGGCAGTGTGGAGGGAGGGGCTGGCCAGTGAAAGCTGGAGCTGTGGAGGAGAGGTGGAGATGCCACCTGGGGCACAGCCAGGGAGGGGAGAGGTTTTTGGCTTCTTCTTCCCTAGTCTTCATCCAAAGCTTCTCACAGACGGATGAACATAAGAGACTATCTTACCTGGGAGCCAAGGGAACCTGAGAACTCTGAGTCTTCTGCAACGTAAAGCCAAGAGGGGGTGTGGGAAGTAAGAAATGGATCTGAGAGTAAATAACAAATGATTGGCACAGACAGAACTGTCATTAACTATATTTGCACTATCCAATATGGTTGCCACTTAGTTATATGTGACTATTTAAATTAAATGAAATTAATTTCGTGTCTCAGTTGTGCTAGCTTCCGTTCAAGTGCTCAGTAGTCACATGTAGCTGGTGACCATCATATTGGAGTGCTCAGTAGTCACATGTAGCTGGTGACCATCATATTGGAGAATACAAATACAGAACATTTCATCATTGCAGAAAGTTCCATTGAACAGCACTGGTTTATATGCTATTGCGAAGGCTGTATTTGAGTATAAATGGAAAGGTACATTCAGTAAAGAGGTAAAAATGAATAGACAGTAAAATTCCTAAAGGATGTGTGCCTATGTGTATGGGTGGGTGGGGAATAAAGAGAATAGAGACACTGATGTTTGACACTATGGTACATACACTGGTAGCACTTTCAGAAGCAACAGGAAACCATGAGAAGAATCTGATTATGTTTATGCCAAGATGGGTCTAGACAGCTGTGTCAGAGCTGGTTAGAGCCGAGGACATAATGCAAATGTGAAAGTTGCCCTCAAGGAAGTGATAATTGAACTTTGGGGGAGGGAGCCACGGATTAAAAACCTGTGACTTTCTTTAAGGGCACAGGGACAGACAGAGTAGACTCTGTGGTTCAAAACTTGGCAAATTTGGATATAGCTAACTCCATTTGGAATTGTCAGTCATGATGCCCAATTGCATATAAAAGTCATCAAAGCCAAAGCAGAATTGACAGGTTAAGAGAATAGGGTGATTGGAGACCTTAATGGAATGAAAAGTAGATCTAGTAGGTGTGAGAGAGTGTCTGTAGTAAAACGGGGTCAGAGAAGCAGACGCCGCCCTTAGGAAACCTGAGTTCAAGAACTGGTAAGGAGCTGCTGCTCAGCGTGGGTGATGAGGTTTGAGGTAGAAATGGAATAGAAGATGCCGAGAACTAAGACCTTTTAGGAGTTGAAGTTACTGTGGATTTATCTATTACATAAACGTTTTTTGAGCACTGACTGTGCCCAGCACCAATGGGCACAGGGTTTTTCATGTTAAAAATACTACCCAGCTCCTTCAAGGAACACATTGTCTAATCTAGAACAATGGCCTTTTTATAGAGAGGGGGTGCTGGCTCCATCCCTAGAGACTTTGAAAGATTTGGTTTGGAGGACAGAGGAAATGGGGGTGGGCAGAGATGGTAGAATGAGAGAGCAGAGGGGATTCTGGTCATGAGGCAAGGATTGGCACAAACCCATCCCTGAGCCATAAAAGTGTTTATGAAGAAAGTAGGAAAGGGACAGGGAGGCAGGTTCTGGATCATGCTAAGGCAGGAAGAATGCCCAAGAGTCAGGCCTTTGTTTCTGAAGGAGTTTGCTCACCTAGCCAGTCCTAAAATGATGTGAATAATTTTTCTACTTATAGCTTTGAGCTAGGATTTAATAAAGTTTAACATTTAGATCAACAGGGTAGAATTAGGTGACTTTATTCATGAAAGAGAAGAGATGGTTATCACTTTGGATTTGTCATCGCTCCTAGCAAGCTTTGGTGGTCCTCTTGCACAGCAGGACATTTGGATGCTACGTAAGCCCCAGTTTGTCAAAGCATTCCCTGCCATATGCTGCAGCTCGACCTCAGACCTTAGCAAGAGCAGTCTGCTTTGGTCCCAAGTTCCTCTGTAACTCAAAGCCTTCTCTAGGTTCATTTATGTGCTGTTTTGAGTGGCCAAGTAGGTGTGTCCTTTTGACTTTTCCTTTTGTAGATAAGCCTTTTTATTTCTGTGTGCACAGTTGACTGATGTTCAGAGCCAAAGTGGCATGCTTGACAGCCAGGAAATGCCTCTCAGATGAGCTTCCTGCTGTCCTCAGTTCTCCTAGGACCTGTGTGGCAGGTGCTGCACATTGGCCAATGGGAAATTGCTATTGGATTTTTTTTTTTTCAAATAAACAAATCATCTCTGAATGCCTCACTTGTTCCTATTTTCCTTCCATGTGTTTAATGCGCAAGATGCAATAACTTGTTTTGTTTGTAGTTTTGTGGAAATTAATAGTAACTACTCACATAGTGTGATTGTCTATGGTCCCTCTCCTCAGCACTAGTACTTCCAAAGCACCTATTAATTTGTTGAATCTTTACAAAAACTTTATGAGGGAAGCCCTATGTTGTGGTTGGATGTGAGGTGTCCCCCAAAAGCTCATGTGTAAGACAAGGCAAGAAGGTTCAGAGAAGAAATGGTTGGGTTGTAAGAGTCTTAACCCAATCAGTGATTTAATCCCTTGATAGGGATTAACTGGTAAGTGAATGGTGGGGTGTGGCTGGAGAAGGTGGGAATTAGGGCCTGGCTTTGCGTATATAGTTTGTATCTGGAGAGTAGAGCCTCTCTGCTTCTTGATCTCCATGCTGTGAACTGCTTCCCTCTACCAACCCTCCACCATGATGTTCAGCCTCATCTTGAGCGCCCCAGGCAATGGAGCCAGACTTCTGTGGACTAAGACCTCTGAAACTGTGAGCCCCCAAATAAACTCTTCCTCCTCTATAGTTGTTCTGGTCAGATCTTTTAGTCATAGCAGTGAAAAAACTGACTAAAACACCCTACTATTTCTCCAACTTATGAATGAGGAGACTGAGGCGGAGGATGTTCAAGTATGACTTACCCACAGTAACGGGGGTGTGAAGGCCTGAAAGTGTGGCTCCACCATCCTTGCCCTTGGCTGTGTTTCTCTCACTTGCATTCTGGCGATGCTGGGTGCAGTGTGCATACACTGATTTCTCTGATTGCTATGAATACTGAGGTTTTGCCTCCTTTGATGTGTAGTTCAGTTGTGAGCTGCACGATTTTATTGTCTTTTGCTTAAAAAAAAGAAAAGGATAGAAAGAGTTAAAGAACATCAAAGCGAGTTCTTTGGGAAGCAGAGGATCTGTGGTCTCATTTGGATGTATAATCAACCCCTGTAATTGTTATTCCACATTTTTTGGATTCAACCAATTGTGGGTGGAAAATATTTGGGAGAAAAAAAAAAACTCCTGCATCTTAATTGAACAGGTATACAGCATTTTCTTGTCATTATCCCTTAAATAATACAACTATTTCCATAGTATGTAATGGTGTTAGGAATTGAAAGTAATATATGATAATTTAAAGTATACCAGGAGGAGGTGCAAAGGTTATTTGAAAAACAATGCCATTTTGTATAAAGGACTAGGGCAACCACAGATTTTGGTGTACTGGGAGAGACCTGGAACCAATATCCCTGAATTCCAAGCGCCAACTGACTGATTGGCACATTCTGCCTCAAATCACCTGAGCGAAGGAGTATAGTCTCAGCTTACTGGTTCCTCCTTAGGACATCTGTGATGAACTTTCCACAAAAATAGCCAAAAGCAGAGATGGAGCTCACCGGGGGTGCCTTGAGGACTGAGCCTGATTTCTATTAGATTCCTGAAAGCTTGGAGTTTCTTCAATGGGAAGGCCCTCAGACTAATCTGTATTATTTAAAAAGAATTTTTTTGAGGGTTTAGAATTGTGAAAGCCATCAGCAAAACATTAGCCCAAGTGGCATTTCCCCTTCACATGTTGTCTCTTTGCTTTGCATGGAAATGATTACCTTAGTTTAAAAACACAAAGGAGAAAAGTGCTCAGACCTAAGTAAGATCCTAATGAAATGAACATGTGCATCTCACGGCCCCCTTCATCGGGGCCTAGACCATGATGGATTTTTCTGCAGGACTGTCTAAATCAGTAGCATGTTTTTGGACAGCTTGCAGAACATCGACCTCTTTAGCATTTTGGCCAGTGTTGCTGAGGGGGGGGCTGCTGCTTCAGGTCTGCGGAGTTCTCTTTGTATGATAAATAATTATAAAGGGAACTGTCGACTTGAGCATCTGGCTGATGGAAAGACTGGCTGGAAGGAATGCTGAACTTTAAGTGTGTGCAGCCCCAACATCTGGTGTGGGGACTTGATGGATTTGGGAGGGGACAGTATGTTTGACATCTGTGTATTAGGTCCTAAAATGTTCTTTTCAAGTTGTTTGTGCTGGTCCCAGTTGACTTGTATCCTTTAGGAAATAAAAAGGCAACTGCAAAAAGGATTAATTAGATTCCATCTCCGAAAAAAAAATCTTTATTGGTAACTTACGGTTGGAGATGAGAGTTTTCATTAACTCATAAGTTTGACTTCCTCTTTGAGTAGATGACAATCCAAGGGATGTCTCAAGAAGAAAAAAATTTACCTTCATGAAGGGTAAACGATAGAAGAAGAGAGAAAAGGAATCCCACAGGAATCATGAGACATTTGGCATAGTAAGGCAGAAGTAATTCAAACATAAACCGAAAAAAAAAATGCCTTGAATTTCATAGAAAAACATACGTAAGCCATCAACTGGTGCTGGATGCATCTTGAAAATTTTGAACTTTTTGTGCATAACATAAACTAAAAGAAGCACAAGTTTTACACCAATGACCCAAAACCACAAAGTAATTTACTTTTATTAACATTGGAGTAAATACCAATGTTTGCTGGCTTGTGGCTTGGATATGAAACATAAAAGAGGAAAAGTCTGTTTGGCTTTTTTCCCCCAAAAAAGTAATACAGCTGGAAAAAGGCAGCATTTTGCCTCACTTGTAATTGTCCGGAAATTTAAAATAGACCTTTTACTTTTTTTTTGGAGTTTATATTGAAATTCCATCTTTTGTGAAATCAGTGAACATAGGTTTAATAGCACACACTGGTCTCTCGTGAGCAGTTTGTAGTATGTGAAAGGTCGGAGCAGTTTTGGGTACCAACATGGCACAAGTCTCAGTTATCTTGGGATAAGGCTGTTTGGGTAGGACCCAGGATCTTGGACCACTTGAATGGTGTGCCAATTGTCTTCTGTGCTTTTATAACCAGTTGCTTCCAGAAGGTCCGAAGGGAGTTTTGCGCACAGAGAATGACCTAAGGAAAATTCATGTTTTTTTTTTTTTAAACCATGTGATTCTTTCCCCAAACTTCAGGGACACCTTAAAGATCTGAGCAGAGTAACCAGGATGTCAACTGTTTAAGATCTAGAGGCAATTGACTTCCCAGAAGTCACTTTCTTTTTGAGCTAGACCCATGTTTGGTATCAGCCATAACCTATGGCAGAGACTATCTGATCTGTCTTTAGGGCTCAAAACAGACAAAATGAGAAAGGCTTCATAGTTTTCCCTTTGCTGATAAATCTGTGATAAATGTCTAGAATCCAGTGAATCTGTGATAAATGATCTAGAATCCAGGATGTGGGGATTTTGAAATTAAATTGGTAGAATTTGCCACTCATGGAGGTGTTTCCAGTTGGAGTCTCCCAGGCCAGCGACCAACGGTTTCCCTGCATCTACTCCTTTACCCTTCCTTTCTCTTAGTCCTTCTTCTTCACCGTGGGATCTTCTTGAAACACACCTCTGATTCTGAGAACTGCTGTCCCAGCTCTCCCTAAAATCATAAAATGACTTCCCATTGTTTCTGGGTTCAGTGACACTTCTTCAGGACTTGTGAGGCTGCGCATGGTCCTTGTCCCACCTGCAGCTCTTGCCAGGTGTCAACTTGAGCTCCTCCTTGCTGTCTGAGCTCCAGCCCTGATCTCCTTCCTGCCATCCCCTCACCTGCTCAGGACCCTCCCTCGAAGGCATTTCCTCTTCCTGGAGGGCTCTTCCTGCTCCTTTCCTTTCTTCCCTCCTACTTATTCTTCAGATCTTGGCTCAGGAGCGACTTTCTTGAGTAGCTCAACCTTCTCATTCTAAGATCTCCTAACACCAAGAGCTTTTCCTTTGTGGAAAAATTGTGATTTTACACTTGTCTGCACTTACTTAGCCACTGTCTTCTCCCTGTCTACCCCAATGTGTTCCTTGTGTTGACACGCAGTCTCTTTCTCTTAGGCACATGTAAATATTTGTTGAATCGGTGAATATTCTGGAATATTAGAAATTTGCAATGATGCTGCCTCCCATGTCTTTCTTTCCTGAGACCCCATCTAGCTTTCAGTGTACATTCTGTACATCCCAAACATTGAACTTCCAAACTGCTGTGTTCCTGACAGACCAGAACTAAACTGAGCAGACTACTCCAACAAAGAGGAATGAATGCTTCAGGTTGCATTTCCTACAGCTTTTCCCCTACTGTGGTTTACCTTCTCATTCTCAGCAGGGTCCTCAACCTGTCTTAACCCTGTGCTGCCATCTGTTATTGTCTCCTGGGAACTCTCAGGGCTGTGGGCCAGTGTCCTGGCAGGTTCCCACCTGCATTCATATTTGCTCCCATCTGAGATGCCTACTTAATGTATCTCTCAATTGGTAGTGTCCTTTGTCCCTGCTGCCAGTGAGATCCAAGACACCCAGACCAAATGAGCACCCTTAAAGCTTTGCCTCTCCTTAGCCTTTGTATCTTAGGCCCCCTTTGTACGTTAGGATCCCCTCTATTCTGCCTTGCCTTTTTTCTACTTCTTCTCTTACAGCCTTGTCTACGTTCTCTCCCTTGTAAAGAAGTTTATATGGGATGCAGACTACAAACCACTTCTTAGGTTGCACCGTTTGTGTCTGTCTCACCCGGTTTTAACTCCCGAACTACTATTTTATATTAACCCCACTCCTTTCTGAGGTTGAGGTTCTCCTCCCAGCAACACTCCTCCATTTATGTGTTGTCTCTGGCTATTTTCACACTCTAATGGCAGAGTCGAGTAGCTACCACAGTGACCAGATGGTTTGTGGAGCCTGAGAGATCTAATGTCTGGCTCTTTACGGCACCCATGCTGATCCCCTCTCCAGGTTAGTGGTTCTCCACCCTGGCTGCACATTAAATTACCTGAGAAACTTCAAAAACAAAACCTGTGTCCAGGCCCCATCCCAGAACAGTTAATCTCTGGCCGCCATATTTCTCGGTGGTTGTAATCATATTGAGAAGCACTGTTAGGTTCCCCTTCCTTCTTGAAGTAGAGTTCCCCTTCCTTTTTGAGGAAGTAGAGTTCATCAACTTCCTCAGGCTTCCAAACTTAAAATCATTACCAAGACTTAGTAACAGCTCAGTTCCTTCCCCTCAGAGAAAGAACGAGTGTGTGGGGGACCCCCCCCATGCTACACACCCAGCAGTCACCAGTCTACCCTGAAGCTCACCCAAAGAGATTGTTGACTCAGAGGTAAACAGTCCAGAATTCTCTCTTTAGCAATCTTCATAACTTTCTGTTTTGTCACTGTACTCTTTTCCTTGTCATTTTGGGCTTTTGGCTGCTCCTTATAGAATTCCTGTGCTATCTTTTGGGTTGCTTGATATAGATTTTCAAGGTCTGCCTTCTTTTGCTATGAAATTCCTTTTAAATTATTATTTATAATTGTGGGGGAAGTACTTATAACATGGCCCATCTCAACTATTTTTAAGTGCATAGTTCAGTGGCATTAAGGGCATCCACATTGTTGTACAAGTCACCATCATTCATCACAGAGCTCATTTTACCTTCCCCAGCTGAAACTCTGAACCAGTAATTCCTCACTCCCAGGACCGCCAGCCCCTGGCAATCTCTGTTCCACTTTCCGACTCCAGGAATTCAACTGCTCTAGGTATATCACCTAAGTAGAATTGAACTATTTGTCCTTTTGTCACTGGTCTGTTTCAGTTGGCTGATACAGTGTCCTCATGGTTCATCTATGTTGTACCATATGCCAGAATTTTCTTCCCTTTTAAGGCCAAATATATGTCTTTATGCATTTTGTTTTTTCATCTTTCATCTTTTGGCCATTGTGAATAATGCTGCTAGGAACAGGAATACACAAGTCACTTTCTGAGTCTATTAAATTCCTTTCTAACTTAGTATCTCTGATCCTGTCCAAGGGCGGTTCAGATCAGGCACATGGTCCTTACGATTCTCATGTAAGAGATGATGGTCTTGGTCAATAAACATTGTACATCAAATGGAATATTCAGCATTGTATTTTTAGGTACCACTGAACTCAGAGGCCAGATAATATTCAGCGTTGCTCACCACTATCCACTGGGAACATTGTCACAGACCCTGCACCCTCCATGTACTGTCACCAGTCAGTTTAAAAGACTTGTCAATGTTTTCATCATTTCTGTTTTCTCATTCATTTTTCATGGGGTAGAAACAAAAGCTCTTTGGGAGACTGATTACAATATAGCAAGCTCAACACCAAAATCCAAAAAGTTTTGGAAAGTAGGAGTTTTATTTTAATTTTGTTTTTTGTTATCTTTTACCTCTTTCCCTCCCTCCTACCTTACCCCATTTCCCCCTCTAAATCTTTCCTTCCTTTTTCACTCTCTCCTTTCCTTCCTTCTTTCTGTAATTCATATATTAGCAAACGCTTGATACAAAATGACCTGAGGCTATTCATTACCTTTATTTATTCCTTTTAATGTCATCAAATATTTGAGGTTCTGGAAGGAGAACCTCAAACTCAGAAAGGAGTAGGTGTTTGATGATAGGGTGCTTCCCCAGACCCTTTGGAGATGTTTTATAGTTGGCAGGACACATATCATTACCATTCTAAAGTCTGAGAAATCTAAATAATCTTTTTAAGAGTTTGGGGTAAGACTTGTAGTCCTGCATTTATCAGGTATCTCTTTCAGAAAATGAGAGAATGTTTATTATTTGAACAGTGTAGCTTGTGGGCAGAAGCTCAGATTTCTCATTCTGGTCTTTTGTGTGTTGGAAATATTTGCGAAACTCAGTTGTGGAGAGACTTTCCTCTTTAAGAAGTTGAAATATGTCACCTGACCCTGGGAAACCCAGATTTATCACTGTTGGTTTAAAAAAAATTTGTTTTTTATTTTTCAGTTTTTGGTGGACACAACATCTTTATTTCATTTTTTTTTTTTAATGTGGTGCTGAGGATTGAACCCAGCGCCCCGCACATGCCAGGTGAGCGCATTATCGCTTGAGCCACATCCCCAGGCCCTCACTGTTGGTTTTTGAACCACCTTCTGAAAAGATTCACCAGAGGATCTGTCATCATGGCACCTCTCAAAAATAGCTGATGGGCAGCTTTCACCATGATATCTGTAAAGATGGCACCGGTGCTTGTTGACCTGAGGGTCATCCTGCACATCCACTAGGGCTAAAGATCAGGATGCATCTCACAAGGTGGGAAAGCATAAGCTGTACTTTTTGGAACCTGGACATAGATATTTTTAAATCACCAATCCCCAAACAATTGGAATAAAGCCAAACACATTTGAGTGACAGGCACTTTCCCCCCATGTTCCCTATTTAGGGGAAATGGTATTCTTTATATTACTTCAGAATATACAAGTGTGTTCACAATTCAAAAATCATATTCCTCTGGTCTATCTTCTGTCTCCCTCTTTAAACCAGTAATAGACTTCTGCAGTCTTTGCAGTGTTGTTTCTCTGGAATGTCCCATTCATCAGTGACTCCCATGTACTTGTCAAAATGAGAGATGAAGGTGACTCTTCATGTGGACCACTGGCCCTACTTGCAGCCATAGGCATTTTTCATAATGTCTAAGGCATGGCTAGTGATACATATTTCAGAAGAGCTTTTTTTTTAGTCCTAACACCACTTTGGAGGATTATATCATTGCTGGTTTTGAGTTTATTAAGAAATGAACAGTCAATCTCATTTTCTTTTTCTTTTCTTTTTTTTTTTTTTTGGTCCGTGCTGGGGATCCAACCCAGTACCTGATGTGTACTAGGCAAGTTCTGTACCACTGAGCTTCATCCCCAGCCCAAGGCTCATCTTTAAGCACAGTTGCAGGATTTTGTGTTCATAGATAATAGCCACAAAGCTGTTGAGGTGCTTGAAAGAGAGCCAAAGGGCTATTAGAAGGAATGGCACCAAAGGGAAGCCCATTCCTGTCCACTGCACCCACATCAGTTGACTCTGCTCACTGTCTGTCTCTTCCCTTCAGCCTTCTAGAAGCAATCTGAAGAGAACTTCTCATCTTCTTATCATCACACTTATCGTCTGCCCTGCATCTGTACCATCTACTCCGCTTTCCTTGCTTTGCAATGATCTCTCCCTGCTGATATCCTGAGGCCAGACCTTGCCTTTGTGATCTACATCCTCTCCCTGCTCAAAATCTTACTTTTTGCTCCTGTAACCACCATCCCTCTCTCTCCTGTGGCCTCAACTTGTCTTTGTTTACTGCACCATTCCTTTAGCATGCGTACCTTATAAACCACCCACCCATCTCCAGCTACTTCTCCTTCTCTACTCATGCAAAGGGTTTACTCTGCATTGCCCCTTTGTCTGCTCCAGGGTACTCTCATTCTCACCATTCTGTAGAAATTGCTCACTTCTGGATTATCTGTCATTTTTTACCCCAATCCAATAGACAATTCCCAGTTCTCATTTTCACAGCCTCTTCATATCTTTGGACCATTACTTATTCCTTCTCTTTTCAAACTTTTTTTTTTCCTCCTCTGGTTTCCAGGACAGCCTCATCTCATAGTAGCCCCCTTAACTCATTATCTGATCCTTCTTGTTCTTCTTTGCTGATCCCTCCTCTTTTTCCTGACCTGTAATTGATTGGCCCCTGCACTCAACCCCTGGGCCTCTTGTACATTCAGTGGGTGATTTCATCTGGTGGTCTCAGACCCCATTCAGAAGTGTGTCTCCATCTCTGCCCCTTCCTTTGGGTTCCAGTACATCTAACGTCTTCCTCAGTGTCTCTACTTAGCTGTCACGTCATCATCTCATCCTTAATAGGAACAATAGTAATTTGATTTTGCTTTCCCAATCTCTTCTTCTTCAACTCTTCTCCATGTTGGTAGATTATACAACATGCGCCATGTTGCTCAGAGCTCTTGTTCCCAATATCTCACACTGGGTCAATCCATCAGAAAACCCTTTAGCTACCCACTGCAAAATATATCTGAGATCCGCCCACTTCTCATGACCCCTCGGATACCATTCTAGTTCAAGTCACCCTCTTTCTCCCCTAACCTACACCCCTGTGACCCCACTGGTCTTCCTCTCTTTAGTCTTATCTCCCGACCCCACTGCCCAGGGTCAATTCTCCACGTAATGGCCAAAGTAATTTTTTAAAATGTTCATCAATCCAGATCACTTCTTGCTTAAAACTTCCCTTTGGGTGATTTTGAGCCCCATCATTTCTGAATTCCTTTATGGTCCAGAAGCCCATCAGTTCTCTCTGTGCCCTATCTCCATGCTGCCACCCTCACTGGCTCTATTCCAGCCATGTTTACCTTGTTCTTTCCCAGGCACTCCTATGTCACAGCTGCCTGTGGCTCTTGAACGTGCATTTCTGTCTTGCTGGAATGCTCTTCCCACAGAAGTGAGTGGTGCTCCCTCCCTTCCTTCATGCCTCCCATCGCAGGTCACTTTCTCAGAGAAGCCTCCCTGATCTAATACCCCACATAGAAACCCACTCTCAGCCACTGCCTGTTCTGCTCTTTTTCTTCATAGCTCTTCTCATCATTATCTGACGTTATATATTATGTGGTTTATTATTTGCCTTGTCTAGTAGATGGTGTCAAAAATTCAAGTATCATATCCCCAGTGTCTAGAATAATGTCAGGCATGAAATTATGCAGTCAGCAGATAATTGTTGAATAAATAAATCTATTCAGGGGCACAAACAAAAGAGACAAATATTCATGACAATTTGAGACCAATTGTATTTTATAGATTGCATCTGTTTGATCATTTACAGTTTCCAGTGTATCTCATATATACCATCTAATTTTTTCCCAATAGGCCGGTGCTTTCCCTTTCCCTGTTTAATAGGTGGGGACAGAGCCACAGTGCAGGTGCATCTCCACCAAATCACATGGCCAGTCTGTGGCAGATGTCAGAGTTAAGCCCAGATGTTCTGATTGTAAGACTGGCCTAGTTCCATATGAAAGAGAAGGAGGGCTCCAGGAGTTACAGAGCCATTTGGGTTACAAGGGGCACTGAGGATGACAGATGCTGTGGGAAATCTTAAAGAGTATTTGTATCTTGAGATTTGAATATAGGGTTGGTCATAGATAAAGAGTGAAGACATTCGAGATGTGATAAATGGCATGAGAAAATGCAAAGGGACATGAATACGTGTGGTGAACTCACACAAGACAAACTCATGTAGCCGATTCTTTGTGCAGTGGTCTACAGACTCAGGGCTTGAGCGCTAGGTGGTAGTAATAGTAAAATATATTTGAATCAAGACTGCCATGTGAAGAAGTGTTTGTGAAAATCCTCCAGCTTGCACAGCAATGCAGACAGAGGGGTGGAGAGAACAGGAACAGGCCTGGGTGAGGAGGGCTTGGCTGGGAAGAGAGGCAGTTCTTGCTTACAGGTCAGAAAGGAGGGGCAAAAGTCAGGGAAGATACCGAGAGTTTCCAGAATTTTAGAAGGTAATCTTTCTGTGTTTGGTGATGCCAGTCTTTCGAAAGCAAGGCATTCTTTTGAAAATATAGATAGAAAACTAACCAAGTCTGGTGGCTGGTGTTGTGGGTTGTTGTAGAGTAATCATTATGTGAAAAATATCAAATTTTAGAACAGCAATAGTTAGATCTTAACTCAGACTAACAAACACATTTTACCCTATCATGTGTTTACTCTACCTTCTTACGAAGACAGTATTCATGTCTCTTTTATTAATGCGCCCATCACATTGTGGTGGAGCCCGTGCATCGTGACTTCCAGCATGGCGAAGCTTTCTTTTAGAAGCTGACTCACCTTGAACTGGGTTTTAATAAATGTTCTAGAATGTTGGAAAAAGCTGGGTGGAACAATGCTCAATATTGCAAAGCAAGCACTTAAAAGTCTATTTCTGCTTCTTAGTAATAGGATCTCTGAGGTTTCAGAATTATACTTGAACTGGTTTGCTGGCTCTCAGAGGCCCCGCTACGCCAGGTTTGTGGAACTGGCAAGGGTTTGGCTTTAATTGCTTTTGCACCTGGCATTTGATGGAAATTGTTTTGGAAATGACTTAGTCATGTATCTAAGAAATATCTAGTGTTTATCCTCCTGGAGATTGGATTTAGTGGCAAATGGCTTGATTGGACTCGTCCATGTCTAATGGTGAAATTCCTGACTGCTATTTCTCAATTAAATTTCAAATTCCAAAGTCAAATGTGTGTGTTTTGTATCTGTATGGCGAGGTGGGCTGTGATCTATTTTATTTTGAGACAGGGTTTCACTAAGTTGCTTAGGGCCTTGCTAAGTTGATGAGGCTGGCTTTGAATTTACAATCCTCCAAAGCCTTGGCCTCCAAAGCCGGTGGGATTATAGGCATCTGCCAGTGTGCCTGGCTATGATCTATTTTTTATGACATTGATTCATGTGCTTTTGTTCCTGGGCTTCCCTGTTCTTTGTACACATTCCTCTTTTCTTCTTTCCTAACTGAACTCACCCCCCCTTGCTGGACTTAAAATATTCTGCCCAGGGCAGGCAAAACTGTAGGTACTTGCTGCTTCATTAATCTACTTTTAATTTTTTCAAAAGAAGCAATAAAACCTTTGGTGTATTGCTGAAGTATTAGATCTTCTGATTTTTCAGTTTTGGTGATTGACTTAATTTTTTTGCTGCTATCACAGAATACCACAGACTAGAAAAATTACAGAGAAAAGAAACTTATTTCTTGTCATTCTGGAGGCTGGGAAGTTCAAGAACATGGTGCTGGCACCTGTCAAGGGTCTTCTTGCTGCATCTCAACATGGCAGAAGGGCAAGTGAGCATATATGAGCCAGAGAGGGGTGCGGGGAGAGAGAGCAAGAGAGCTAGAGGGGGCCCAACTTATATCTACTCCCATGATAAGTACCCCACTCCCTACTTGTGTGATAAAAGTATCACAAAGGCTTTGCCTTTTGAAGGTCACACTTCTTCATACCTTTACAATGACAGTTACATTCCCACCTGAGTTTTGGAGAGGACATACAACCCAGAGAAGTGGCTTATTTACATTTTTTAAAATATTTTTTTATTGGTTGTTCAAAACCTTACAAAGCTCTTGACACATCATATTTCATGCATTAGCTACAAGTGAGTTATGAACTCCCATTATTACCCCAAATACAGATTGCAAAATCACATCGGTTATTTACATTTTTTAAAATAGGTATACCAATACGAAAATGGCCAAACAATACCTGTTTGGTGCCTGTTTACCCCTCATATGAAGTTCACCAATTCTCTAGAAAGCCAGGATTTCTCATGCAAGTTCCACAGAATGCTGGCCCCAACCCAGACTTCCGGAAAAGGGGTCTTGCTAGACAGACTGGGAAACATTGTATTTTATCCCACTGGACAATCTCATTAACATATTGTCAGCACTGAGAAGCACAAAGTTAAAAATGTTCTTTCAATATAGCATTCCCCACACTTACTTGACCGTGGATCCTTTTTTTCCGCATCAAATCTCTTTACATCCCATGGAGCCTAGGTTCCTATAGAACACACTTTGGGAAATGCTGCTGTAAGCATTTTTCTCCTGGGTAGGCCAGAGAATAAATGTGAAATCTAGTCCCTATGAAATAATAATTTCCCTACAGACGTGATGTGATGAACAATTATTGCCTTTGCATTTTAACTTTTCCCCAATGCCATCAAATGACAACCTGATAGATGGTGTGTGAGTGTGTGTGTGTGTGTGTGTGTGTGTGTGTGTGTGTGTATTTTAGGAAAAACAGAAAGAGGCAAGAGGCTAAAAGGTGCACATTATTTACTGCATCTTCTTTTAGATGTCGGGTCTGTTTCCTTGTCTTCCCTTAGGTTTGTCATTCTGTGCAATGGCATGTCCTGGTCCCATCAATACCAATATGTTTCATGATGGAAGAAGTGAAGGAAATCAGCAATTACAAAAAGAGATAAATAACAGAGCCAATGGTTGCTGCACATAGCATTAATCTCCACCCAGACACCCTGTCTCCTTTTACAACAGATCCCTGTGTCAATCAGCAGTAAAGTAGCAACTGGTCTGCCTCACTAGTTCCACTTACCTGGCACTGTAATCAGTATGCTTTGGACAGTATGTGTCCATTTCTTGGAAGTGGGATGTTCTCTTCCCTTTGTCCTCTAAAAATTTATTACATCCTGCTGAACTGCCCACAAACTTGTTTAGTTATCAGTGATATCACTGAATACTAGCATGGGCTGGAGATTAGCTTTGCTATAGTTCTTTCTACCACGCGGCCTGCGCAGTGGTTTCATTAATGAGGTTCTGGCATTAAGTTAGTTAGAAGAGATCAAAATAAAACACACAGACAGTACCTTATTTTATATTGCTAAGTCCGAGACGGCTCGCCTCCCTGATTCCCGCCTCTAGCCGCCCAGCAGGGCAGCGAGGATTACTCTGGGCTAGCAGGAGAGAGAGAGAGAGCGAACACGCCAGGGAGTAGCCTTTTATTTGGGGGAACAAGAGATTCAGGGGAGAATTCCATCCAATGAAGGTTGAGGGGGGGCTGCACTCCAAGGTCAGGGTCAGTGATTGGGTCTCCAGGGTCAGTGGTCACGCACACCCCCACACGGATGGGCTCTCTCATCAGGAAAGGGTTGGGATAGCTCCGACACAGCCAGAGCGCCTCAGGCCCTTAACGGGAGTCACCCAATCACGTGTCAGAATGGCTCCCCACAGTTCTTGGTTCTCTTATATAACAGAGGAAGGAGACATGTGTTTTTTAATTCAGTTAGAAGCATCTCAATGTTTGTATAGTTATATGCTTTCTTTTTGATGGTTATTTAATGAAATTCTCCAGTGTCACAGATATTCAGAAATTATAATACAGTTGGAACACTGCTTTGAAGTTAACTGTTGTATGTATGGAATACAGATTGTGAGTTTATAGTAGGGTTCTGGAGCCAGGTTATATGACTGGGGAGAAAGGATGATCATAACTGTTTCTTTCCCATTCTGCATTCAATGACATCAGGTTGAGCTTAAATTCAGCCATGATGGTAATAATTATACCACTAGGATTGACAATTGCTATACATCAGGGATCCCTCATGCCCCATGAGAAAGGCTGTTAAGCACTTAGCAGAACACCATTGGTCCTCGGTCATCTCTCAGGATGGCCTGGTCACAAGTTGTATATCCCTTTTCTGAAATGTTTAGGACCAGAGTGTTTCAGATTTTGGAATATTTGCATATATATAATGATATATCTTGGTGTTGAGACCCAAGTCTAAGCATGGAATTCATTCATGTTTCATGTATAACTTGTCCATATAGCCTGAAGGTGATTTTATATAATATTTTTAGTGCACCTGCATTTGGCTGCCACCCATCTCATGAGGTCAGGTATTGGAATGTTCTCTTGTGTTGTGTTGGCTTGCAACAAATTTTGGATTTGACATCATTTCAGATTTTTTGGATTTTTTTGGATGAGGGATGCTTAACTTGTACAGAATATTTCTAAAATATAATCAATGACTTTTTTAAACATAGTGTTATAAAAGTGACACAGTTGCCTTTCAAATCTTTTCCCCTTTAGTCATCTCCCTAGTTTTTTGGTTAATGAAGTTTACCTGTAAGTACGAGGTCCTGTTGTTTGTAGGTTGGTTTTTTATTTGTGTGGTTTGTAAAAAAAATATTCTTCTTGTTTTTTCTTTAATCTCACTGGGGTAGTTCAGTGTTACACTGTGTTCTTTTACTTCTTTGTAACACTGGCAATGGGCCTTCTCCCTCATCGATGTGGACATTGTTTGTGGAGGTGGAGGTAACAGGAGCCAGGAGCCAAGGCTAGCCACACTCCTGGGAATCCAAGATGGCAGCTGCTCATCTGTCAGCACAGACGCCTCACCACTGGGTCTAGGGGCCCAGTGATGGATGGCATGGGCTGGAATCACCTCCTGCTGTCTTCATCACAACCTAGCCAAAAGAACAGATTTCCTGCCATAAAACATTATTTGGAAGTTGAAAGAAGCAGAGGGTGATAAATAGGGCAATGTTTTGTTGTGGAAACGGCTAGCAGTCTAAATGAGGCATCTCATCTTCCTTCCTTCTCTCCCCCTCTACCCTCCATTACTGGATATGTATTTTTATTTTATAGGAGATCCAGTTGTATGTAGAATTATCCAAGCTAGTTCACCCTCCTGGCACTGAGGAGTGAATGGATGATGAGTGTGCAGATGTTCTGATACCTTTCTGGATTTGGGGGATTATTTCTTATTCAATATGTTGAGGAAAAGAGACTTTGGAGAGAGAAACTGGCATGGGCAGGGAGAGTCAGGTTTTAATTTGCAATAGTAATAGGGACAGACCTATTTAGGCAGCATAGCCTACTGGCTAGGAGTGTGGGCAAAAGCCAGACTACCCAGCCTATTATCCTGGCTCTGATACCTGCTAGCCACCGGAAATTGGGCAAATTACCTAATGGTCTGCATTTGCATTTCTTTATCTCAGAAACAGGGACAATAATACTTTTTATACCAGGGCTCCTGGTGGCCCACTGAGCTCCTTTGTGTGAATTTGAATAAGACCTCTCCTGGGTGGACTTTAGTTCAGACAGGTTTTACCTGAATTAGGAAAACTGGACTCTTCCTTCAGAAGGGTCTGGGTGGCTTGGCCAAGGGAACTCAGCCCAGGTTTATTACTGACTTGTGCCCAGCTGGCTGCCCTTGTCCAGGGCACAGCCTGTGCAATCAGCCTTGGTAGCTCTGATCACCACGCAGGGCACCAAGGAGTCAATGAGTTGATTAAGGTTCAATAAAAGATACTGTTACTATTATCATCATCATTTCACAGTGAGAGGCTAGAGTGGAAGAGGGTTCAGAGGATCCTTGTGCAGAGCGATCTCAGAGAATGAAGCAACTTGCAGGAAGCCTTTGGTTATTAGAATTGTCGCTGGAACCCAGTTCTTTTTTTTCTTTATTTTTTAATATTTATTTTTTTGTTTTAGTTGACACAGTTTCTTTATTCGTTTTTATGTGGTGCTGAGGATTGAACCCAGGGCCTCACATATGCTAGGTGAGCGCTCTACCATTGACCCACAACCCCAGCCCTGGAACCCAGGTTTTTTGACTCTTGGCCCATCTCCACATGCTGAGTAGGTATCCTGGAAAATTATTTGATTCAAACAGAAGAACCATTGATGGCCCTCCTAGAGACATTCAGATGATGAACTCTCAGAAGCCAGTATGGTGCTTTTGTTTTTTCCTAAAATCAAATAGTCCACTGATTATCTTTGTCCAGTATTCAGATGTTCACTTTAAAATATATTATACATGAAGGGATTCCAACAGAGTAGAGGAAGGGGACTGAGAGGGAGGGAAGAGGCAAGGCATGGGGAACCAAGGGGGATGGGAGGACACATAGATGTATTAGTAGATCATTTAAAGCACTTTGGGAAAATTATGATTTTTTTTCATAAAATATGTAACCCTATACCTTTCACACACTGAGGTGCTCAAATATAGTTTCATCTTTGTTTTGGCCTTTGAATTCTAAGCTTTGATTCTGTGACTCAAAGGATGTCACTTTGTGAAAATATTTGCATTGTAAGGATGCAGATGTTGCTTTTGCAAAGAAAATTAAATACTATATACATTCAGAATGCCGGTGAGTTCAGAAAGAAAAGAGTTATCTAAAATACATCTCATTATAAGAAATAAGATAAAATAAACTCTGCAGTAGGCATGTGTGGATCACAGCCACCAGGTTAATAGAGGATGCTGCATGCAGTTTGATTATGGTTTGTCCACTCCAAACCTTGTGTTGAAGCTTAATTCCTCAAGGCAACCATGTTGGGGGATGTGGCCTCGTGGGACGTGTTTGGGCCATGGGAGTGAAGCCCTAAGGAATAGATGGCCTTCTAGTGGGAGTGAGTTCTTATTCTTCTGGGACTGGATTAGTTCCCTTGACAGCCAGTTGTTACAAAGCAAGAGTACCCCTTAGTTTTGTCTCTTCTGGGTACTCACTTGTCCCTCCACTTTCTGCCATGAGTTGAAGCCAGAAGTCAAACACATGTTGGCACTCGGTCCTGGATTTCCCAGCCTTCAGGAGCGCAAGCTACATAAATGTCCTTATTAATGACCCAGTCTCTGGTATTGTGTTAAAGAACAGAAAATGGACTAATACAGTGGATATGTACTTGTGCTGTGTTAGAACTAAGATCTTTTAAAAGTGACATTTGCTACTACGAAGTTTTTTTTCTGAGCAATTCCAAATGGAAGATATCTTTAGTTACTAGTTACAGAGGTTGAGCCACTGAAGAGGTTTAGCTTCCATATTCCCAGTACACTTTAAATTGCAAATGATAACACAAGTTGCTATGGTTTGTATGTGGTTTATGCCCCAATTCATGCTGGACTTTACTCCCCATTTTGAGGTATTAATTCAATTATGGTGATTAGAATTGGGGCCTTTGGAGATAGTTAGGATTCAATAAGGTCATTAGGTTGGGGTCTTCATGATTGAGAACTGGTGGCTTTATAAGAAGAAGGAGAAAGAGTTCAGATATTCCTGTGCTTTCATAAAGAAAAGAGTTCTTTATTTGTGTGCATGTGCGCGCACGCACACACACACACACACACACACACACACACACTCACACACTTGCATGCTCCCTGACCCTTGTCATGTGATTCACTGTGCTGCCTCAGGACTCTGCCAGAAGGATGGCCAACACCAGATTTCACCCCGAACCTTGCATCTCCAGAACCAAGAGCCAAAACAAATCTTTTCCTTATAGAGTAACCTGCCTCAGGCATTTTGTTATAGTAATTAAAAATGGACTAATATAAAAATGTAGAAAATCACATAAAGCAAATGCATAGGTTGGTTAAGTATCGAAGGTGAATAGTCTTGCACTGACTACCCAAATAGAGAAATAGTATTTTCTACCCTAGAAGCACTTCTTGTGCTCATTCACAATGATCATGCCTTCCCTCTTTCCCCTGAGTCGCTCTCCCCATTTTCTGTTGGTCACATGCCTGCTTTTTCTTTAGTGCCAAAGTCCAACTTTATTTTTATTTTTTTGTTTTAAAAAGGCTGTTTAAAATTTCATCATCTTATCTTTATACTGGGTATTTTGCCATGTTTTATTTTCGTTTGGTAATCTAATAACGTGTTTGGGTGAAATCTAGTAGTTTTCTAACTTGACTTTGATGCCTTTTTCAATGCTCAATATGGTGATGTACAGCAGTTTTGTGGTTACTTTGAATTCTTAGCTGAAAATTATTCAGTTTTTAGAATATCAAATAGTGAAATTGATCACTTCTTCAGACAGCTCTACACTGCCTCCAGGACTGTGTGTACTTGGCAGAGCATCTAGTTCTAGTTCATTGCCCAAAATCGGGAAGCCGAGGGGTTGACCCTTCTGCCTTTCCATCCCCAGCACTAACATCATGTCAATTTGATGACTGGCCACCGCCAATTCTGTGTAGTGAGCAAGTGACAGAGCAAGTTGAACATAAATATGGGGACCCAGAGTGAGCCTGCAAATGAATGTCATCCAAAGAAATATGAAAATACACTCCTAAAAATCAAGGAGGAAGCACTGATGTGGTTGTTGACCTGAATACTTTCTCTGGGCTATTTATTGAATTACTTTCAACCCTAGCTCCTAAACAACATTGTATTATGAATATTTTGAAACATTCCAAATGAAGGGAGGAAGGAAAAAAAGAAAAGAAAGAAGGAAGGTTTGGTTTAAAGAAACCCATGTACCCACCACCTACTTTCAACCATTAGCATATTCTCTATTTGCTTCCCGTTCACGCACATTCCTAATACTTTGAGTCAACCATTTGAACAAACTTGAGATGTCAGACAGCTTTCTCTCTAAATGTTTTAGTATGTATCTCCAAAGCATGAGACCATTCTCCCACATCACCACCACGCCATTATCACTGTTCACAAAGTGAACAGTAATATCTTGTGGCCAGTATGTATGTATTCAGAACAACCCAGAAGTCATGGGTAATGGTTCTTTCCTACTAGGATCTCAGGAAGGAAGATGCTTTGCAATCTGTCATGATCTCTCTCTCTCTCTCTCTCTCTCTTTTTAAGTAGTAACTTTTCCCCTTTTCTTCATGATATTGACTTTTCAAAGTCCAGTTTTGTTACAAAATGTGTCACTTTTTACATTTGCATGATTGTCTCTCTGTGGTCTCATTGAACCCAGTCAGTGTGTATAGGTGGCTGTCACATGGGCCTCACCGTTCAATTCTGTGCTCAGCATTCACAGACCCAGCTTTGTTTTTGATGTGACAATTTTTCCTCAGCTGCCCTCTCTGTCTCCTAAGCAGTATTTATGAAAAAGACAAAACAAAACTGGAAGCCACCTGATTTTAGACATTTCAGCTAGGGATTTTCTTCTTAAATATGAAACAAACAAAAAACAAACAAACAAACAAAACCCCATGCAATAGAACTACCATTTTTACACAGTAAATACTAAATGTGCTACCAAATGACTTCTACTCTGACACCCTTGGAAAACAGACTTCTATAATCAGCTTGCTGACAGGTGATGGAGGCGCGGTGTTGTGGTTTAGATATGAAGTGTCCCCCAAAGACTCATGTGTTGAAAGCTTGTTCCCCAGTATAGCAGGTGGGGCTTTGGGGAAGTGATTTGATCTTGAGGGTTCTGGTTAATCCACTGGTAGATGAATATTTTTGATGGCATTAGGGGAGGTGGTGGAAATTTTAGGAGGAAAGGCCTAGTTAGAGGAAGTAGACCACTGGGGAGGGGTCCTGGAAGGGTATTTCTTGTCCCTCATGACTTCTACATGCTCTGTCTCAGCTTCCTGGCTGCTATGAGGTGAGCAGCTTGCCTCTGTCACACCCTCTTGCCATGACTTTCTGCCTTGTGCAGTTGAGCCAGCTGACCATGGCGGGAAAACTCTGAAACCATGAGACAAAACTAATCTTTGCTCCTCTGTGTCGTTCTTCTTAGATATTTGTCACAGCGATGAGAAGCTAACTAACACACTTGCACTACGGTCCTATTATAGAGACAGAGAAAAAGGATAGACTTAAAATATGGAGAGACAATACTGCTGTTCTGGGTCATTTGTGCCTCTGTGCTGTTGGGGAGGGGTATGGTTGAACAGGTTGGATTAGGGGACAGATGTCAAGCCTATTGTGTTAGGATCTGCTTAATTCAAAGATTTTATACTTCGCTGTGCTGAGGACTAGGTAACAGTTGCAAAACAGATTTGCCAAAATTAACTCAGAACGAAAATATTTATTTAAGGAGCAACATGACACCGGGGTATAAATAACAGGCTAAACACATCTCCGCTTCTGGAAACAAAGACTCCTGCTTAGCCCTCCGCACTCTGCTGGCCCCACATCCTTCTGGATTCTTCATTCTCTTTGCTCTTGAATCAGTTGTGAAGGCATTTGGTTGTGTTGGGGCTCATTGTGAGTGTTGCCTGTCTTTCTCTGTGGTTCTGCCTTTTTGTAAGACCAGGGCAGCTTGAGGATGTGCAGACACAGTCACGCCAACACCACGCACATATCCCCAGACTGACCCATTTTCCATGTCTAGATTAATACAATTGCTGGATCCGAGGATGGAATGCTCCCAGGGTGCCCTTGAACATCCGCTGTATTCCTAATTAGATTTTTTTTTTTGGTAGGGCCTGTCAATCTGTGGCTATAAACAGCGCCTTCTGGTTTTCTGATGACATGATGAAAATATAAATGGATTCTGCAGATTGCATTTTATTATCCTCAATATTAAACACTCAGAGCTGGTGCTAGAAATAATTGTGGGCTGATAATGTTGATGAAATAACCCCAGGCCTGGGCTTCTGTGCCGTTTCCTTGCCAACCCAAACTGAAGAGCTATAAGGAGCTATTGTTGTTAAAGAAAGTGTAGCGATGTGAGTCAGGCCTGCAGGTGCCATGTGGTGGGGCGTGAAGCGCTGGCCTGCATGAGGGATCAGCACCCTCGCTGCTGGCCAGCCCCGTGACCTTGGGCAAGTCACTCAATTTGTAGGATATTATTTTTCTCACCTGTAAAATAGAGGGGGTGGCATATAACCTGGACTTTTTTCTGATGTACAAAAGTGATGCATATGGATCTATAGAAAGATCCCTGAATGCTGTGTGGGCAGTGGCTTGTGAAAGGCCCCACAGATGGCCACTGCAGTTGTCTTGCTAATAGATAATAGAGGCTTGACTAGTGACACAGTGTAGAGACCTAAAATAGATTGTAGAGAGAAAGTACTGCTCTTCCTGGTGATTTGAATGCGTCTCTGTGTTGTCCGGGATGGTAATACCATTCATTGCTATGGAGAAGCCCAAAGGTGGAGCAGGTTGGACTAGGGGACAGACAGACATTTTGTATTGATCATGTTCAGTGTGAAATATTTATTAGGAACCCAGGAGGAGATGTGGAGTGAGAAACTGAATGTTTGATTGTGGACTTGAGGTTTGAGTACCATGTGTTAAAATTGTGTTAACCTTATATAGGAGAGAGAGAAAGCTGAGGGACTGGATGGGATTGTCCAGGGGAAGGGATGTGTGTGTGTATGTGTGTGTGTGTGTGTGTGTGTGTGGTGTGTGTGTGTGTGTGTTTTAGAGACAGAAATGAAGAGGAGAAAAGGCCATTTTATTATTTTTTTTAATGGTTAGAAAGGGAATGAGATAGAGTCTGTAATGCAATGGGAAAAGAAGTGTTTATTTAATGAGGCAGAACAAGAACTAGGAGTGTCGGAGGGGTGAAGCTTGGGAGAGGCAAGTGATCCCCAAAGGAAGGAGTGGTTGATTCCTGTTGCTGAGACATTATGATCAAATGAGAAAAATGTCTTCTGAGTTAGATTTCATGGCAATATTAGAAGAGAAGAGGGGAACTAATAAGGTCAGGCCTTCTTTGAGATCAGGGAGGAAAGAATGGCAAAGAGGATCGGAAAGAGAAAAACCAAGATCTCTAGCAATTTGGTCATTGTTGCCAATAATGACAATGAAATGTATTGATCTCTCACTGTGAGTCAGAGACTGTGGTGATGGTTTCATGCACATTGATTCATTTATTCTTCATGCAAACCACGGAGGTAGGTACTATTATCTACTATTATCGTACCTTCAGTGGGTCTGGGGAAACCAAGGCTTAGCACAACAGGGAAAGCAAGGCTTAATTCAAGACCACTGACCTACCTGAGAGGATTTAACTTGTGCAGCTGGAGCTGCAAGTTCAACTCAAGTCTAACTCTTGACTTTTTGAGATTTTTTTCCTTGAACTAAATGAAGACAGCTTGCGGGTGACCAGGTTGTGAGGCTAGGGTAAAGGAAACTGGATACTCACGTAGGAGATTTAGGCTGTGAAAGGAAAGAGAAAAACAGGGTGGCGGTTGAAGAGCTAGACTGAATTAGGTTTTTTAGGAAAAGAGGGAATTTATTATGCTACTGGCAGAAAGATGAAGGATGCTGTGGGCAGAGAAAGGCCTGGGGAGGGATAGGATCCCAGCCCTGACAGGGGAAGCCAGTGTGGACAGAGAACAGGTATTTCTTCCATGTGAGCTGGCAGGAAAAGATGGAAAAGCTAGGTGTGGCCATGGTATGCTGAGGGGTGTGGGGTGGGATGGGGGCTGAGGTGGCGGTCCTGAAAGAAAACTGGACCAGGTGGTCTCTGTTCCATTGTGATTCCAACAGTGAGGGTAGATGGGGGTGCACGGGAGTCCACCAGGATGTCATTAAGAGAAATAAGCAAAATGTCCCTCTAGAATAATCTCTTCAGGAGTTGGAAACTATGGGAAATGGAGAAATAATTACTAAAGAATCCTCCCTTAATCCCATCTTCTGGGGTGTCTCTTGCTCTAGGTTCAAGTACAAACCAGAGTCTTGGCATTAATTGTGTAATTATTTTTAAATATAAAATATTATAAGCACAAAGTCCTTGATTTTAGAGGGAATGCCTTCAACTTTTGTCCATTCAGAATGATGCTAGCCTGAGGCTTAGCATAGATAGCTTTTACAATGTCAAGGTAAGTTCCTGTTATCCCTAGTTTTTCTAATGTTTTGAACACAAAGGGATGCTGTACTTTGTCGAATGCTTTAGATGATCATATGGTTCTTATCTTTAAGTCTATTGATGTGGTGAATAACATTTATTGATTTCCGTATGTTGAACCATCCTTGCATCCCAGAGATGAATCCTGCTTGATCATGGTGCACAATTTTTTTGATGTGTTTTTGTATTCAGTTCACCAGAATTTTATTGAGGATTTTTGCATCTAGGTTCATTAGAGATATTGGTCTGTAGTTTTCTTTCTTTGAGGTGTCTTTGGTTTCGGAATCAGGGTGATGTTGGCCTCATAGAATGAATTTGGAAGAGCTCCCTCTTTTTCTATTTCATGAAATAACTTGAAAAGTATTGGTATTAATTCTTCTTTAAAGGTTTTGTAAAACTCCGCTGTATACCCATCTGGTCCTGGGCTTTTCTTGGTTGGTAGTCTTTTGATGGCTTCTTCAATTTCATCCATTGATATTGGTCTGCTCAAATTGTGTGTATCCTCCTGACTCAGTCTGGGCAAATCATATGACTTAAGAAATTTATCGATGTCTTCACTATCTTCTATTTTATTGGAATATAGGTTTTCAAGATAATTTCTAATTGTCTTCTGTATTTCTGTAGCTTAATTTTGCTGGATACAGAATTCTTGGTTGGCATCCATTGTCTTTCAGTGTTTGAAATACATTGTTCCATGACCTTCTTGCTTTCAGTGTCTGTGATGAAAAATCCGTTGTTAACCTTATTGGTTTACCCCTGAATGTAATCTGTCTCCTTTCTCTTGTAGCTTTTAATATTTTCTCTTTGTTCTGTATATTGGCTATCTTCATAACAATGTGTCTTGGCGTTGGTCTACTGTGATTTTGTGTGCTCGGTGTCCTGTATGCATCTTCAATTTGTATATCTGTTTCCTTTTTTATTTCTGGAAAGTTTTCTGTAATTATTTCATTCAGCAGGTTACTCATTCCCTTGGTTTGAATCTCTGTACCTTCTTCTATCCTGATGACTCGTAAGTTTGGTTTTTTTATGTTATCCCATAACTCTTGGATGTTTTTCTCGTGATTTTTTTACCAGCCTTTCTGAGTTGGCTAGACTCTTTTCAAGATGATATATTTTGTCTTCATTCTCTGACGTTCTGGCTTCTACTTGCTCCACTCTGTTAGTGATACTCTCAATTGAGTTTTTAATTTGGTTTATCATTTCCTTCATTTCTAGAATTATTGTTTGATTATTTTTTATAATCTCTATATCCTGATAAAGATGCTTAACTTCTTCTTTTATCTGTTTATGTAATTCATTCTCAATGTGTTCTTTTGCTGCTTGAATTTGCTGTCTTGTATCCTCTTTAAGGTTCCATTCCATATGTCTAAGGTGTTCCTTGAGTTCTTTATATGACCATTTTTCTGATGACTCTAGGTCCTCCTGAATATTTAGGCTGTCCTGCATTTTTTGTACTCCTTTTCTTCCTTGCTTTTTGAAGCTGCTCATGTTACTTCTTGTTCTGTTTGACTGCTGAGTTACTGTTTATTCCTATAAATTTATTTGATGCTTGGGAGGAAAGGTATTAGAAGGGAAGGGAAGAAGTCACTAAAGAGAATGAGAGTAAGCAGGTAGAATTCAAGGAAGGGGGGATAAGAAAAATGAAAAGACAAAAGAAGAAAAAAATAGGAAATAAAAAAAGAAAAAAATTTAAAAAAATAATTTAAAAAATTAAAATTAAAATTAGAAGAAAAAAAATTTTTTTTAAATTGTAAAAAAAAATTAAAAAAACAACAAGAAAGAAACATGAAAATGAAAGGAAAACCCAAATCAAAAAAAAGAGAAAAGAAAAAAAGAAAAAAAAAACTAATAAATGCAGTCTTAGAGTTTGATTAACTTCTCTTCCAGTAGGTGGCGCTGTGCCCACCAGGCCAAGTTTCTCCTGTCAATACGCGGGAACCAATCACTGTGCAGCAGCTCCTCCCAGACTGGGCGAGTCTCCAATCCTGAGTGTCTAGGGCCTCCTCTTGTGTCTAGTCACTTCCCACTTTTCCTCTAGCCAGGCCCCTCTCACGGGTGCCGCTCATCACAATACTGGCTACACGCCAGGTCTGCTGCTCCCGGGAGCCCTGTTTTCATGAACGACTGGGCACACTCTTCCAGTTTGCCATTCCCTCAGACCCTAAGTTTGTAGAGCTTGGGGCTGAGAATCCTCAGCGAATTTTACTTGCCCTCCGGTAGCCACTCCCCGGGTAGCTGGTGCAAGAGACCTCAGCAGTCAGCCCTGGTGGGAGCGGTAGTCCTGCGCCGCGGGTCCCGCGCCACCTCTGATTCCCTCGGGCTGGCTGTCGCACTCACGGGAGAGCTGGGAGGGGCCCTTACGGGAGAGCTGGGAGGGGCCCTTAAGGTTTCCCCGATGTGTGGAGAGGGAAGGCTAGGGGATTACACACCTGTAGCCGCATGTTTCAATGAAGTTATCTCCTCCGCCGCAGTCTGATGACATCAGTTCTCTGCCATGGTGGTATCTCTTGCAAATGGCGACAGTTCGTTTCCCTTTGCCGGGCGACCAATGCAACGGGTGGGTCCTTACTGTCTCTCCCAAGCCCCGTTTCAAACCTGTGGCCACTACTTATGAAGGCTCGGTAGGCATTTACCTCCGTAGGATGAGAAGGGCTGATCAGTTGTTTCAGCCGGATGGATTAGTGCTGAGTCACAGCTGTTTGTCTGTGGGAAGCAGGCGAACGGGAGCTTGAATTCAGCCGATCAGGGCTCAGTGTGTGTTCTGAGAGGCCCAGACTGTTCACCCCAGATCCATGTCAGCTCAGCATTGCCTAGTGATCCTGAGCAAACAGATTTAGGTTGTTTACGGCTCCCTATGCCCGCACAGCTGAAGAGGTCAGAGACTTGATCTCTCCGTGCCCGCCGCCATCCCACGTCACCTTATTTAAGGCATACCTTTCCTAAGGCTATCAATGCCACCGACGGTGATTCCTCTGATTGATCTGGGCGAAGTAAACGGAAAACCTTCTGTCAAGGATACAACAATCCCTCTAGATGCCACTAAGAACATCTCACGGAAAGGGGTCAGAATACCAGCAGACGTACGAGTTTTGTTAGAGGTGCATTCCAACCTTCGTGAAGACTTGGAGGGGTTCGAAATGTCAGTGGTAGAAAAGTAACTGCGGATGAACCCAAATGAGAAGTGGAACCCAAAGAAAGGGCCCGAAGGGCTGCAGTCTCCTGATAAAAGCTTCAACCGACGAGGAGCTGCCTCTTGGGGATGAGCAAAGAAAACAGTGGCTGGAGACGGAAACTGCTCCTGGCAGAAGCAGGTGTCTTCTCGTGTGGGCTCCAGTTCACATAAACGCACCTCATTGCATCCTGAGGTCCCGGGTGCGGAGAGCAGGAGCGCGGTAGCTGCCCAGACGGCCGGGATGCACCGTAAGCACAAAGTCCTTCCCTGTGATGTAGTGCCCCCTCAGGCACATCTGCTCCATCACCCTCCCCTTCCTGCCTACAGGACCCTGCGCTCAGCCCTTACAACTTTTGGTCTTTGTTTGAAGAAACCATCAGCCAGGTGCCTGGAGTGTCTACACCATCTCCTCCCTTTTCCTTCAGAACCAACTCAGATGCCAACCTCCTAAAGGCCTTCTTTGTCTTCGGCAGAGGGAGCTTATTCTTTGGCTTTCCCTTAGTCTTTTCCTTAAGATACTTCTTAGAATGATGCTTAAGAGCATGGATTAAATTCATGCCCTACTATTTACTAGCTTTGTGCCCTTGAGCAAATTACCCAACCTCTCTGAACCTAGCTTTTTTAAACTTTAAATTGGGCATAATAATGAAACACCTTAAAGTCATTGTGAGAAACAATTAATATGTTTCAGGTATATACAGGAGACATAAGGTAGATATTCTAGGAATGTGAGTACCTGTCATTCCACTCCTTCTTTGGTCATGCAATTTATTCATTCCTTTCTTCTTGCTCTTGATTCTTTCTGTCCACATTTGTCTTCCAACACAATTTACTGTATTATCATGTTTCTTCTGTCCCCTGGTTGTGATGCCTACTGAGTCGGGTCTAAATCCTGCAGTTTGGCTCTCACTTGTGCCTTTTATAGGCCGGGAATGAAATAGGTATTCAGTAAATTGATTGGTTGGTTGAAAATTCTTGCTTAAGTGAGTATAACTCATGGTTATTTCCAAAGTGCTTCTGTAGAATTTTGATTTGATTTTTCTAGCAAGCCTCCAGGGGGTTTATTTATCAGAAACTGTGAAAAATAAGACCAATTCTATGCTGCTTTATTTTACATTATAGGTATCAAAATATGCAGAGTTCTTCTTGTTAATTAAGTCAAGTAGGATCAGAAGAGAAGTAAGCATAATGAACTGCAAATAATCTCAGTGAATTAAGGAGGTGTGACTTTTTTCATTAACAGTTTGTAGGAGGAAATCACAGCCTTCTGAAAAATGTACTTGCTTTTCACAATTTATGGAAAATAGTCTTTCAAAAGTTGTCAAAATCTACTCAATAAATCCCGGAAACTTAGGTAACTGAAACAGGAGGATCACAAGTTTGAGGCAAGACTGAGCATCTTAGCGAGACTCTGTCTCAAAAAAAAAAAAAAAAGAAAAATTAAAAATTGGGGGGAGGCAGGGGCTGGGGCTGTTGTTCAGAGACAGAGTGCCCCTGGTACAATCCTCAATATGTTTAGAAAAAAAATCTTCTAAGTCTTATATTTGGTTTCTGTTGCTTTACTCTAGGGAACATTATTTTATCACCCAACAATCTCCTCCCAAGTTCATTATCCTAGGGTTTGCCAATATTTGTTTAAAATGCTCTTCAGACATGCAGTTTGTTAGTGGATTGTGGTTCATCTATCAGATTCCTTTCAAAAAACTACAAAAGATTAATGAAAATATTTCCAAAATGCCATTGATATAAATGGTAACGATCTGGCAGCCTTTGACTCTTCCTGGTGATTACATAATAACAATGGTAACATGGTAATTAGCAGAGTATAGCATTGTGATGTAAAATGTGTTACATTTTAAACACATCATAAAAATGTTGCCATGAGGTTGTGTGGTTTTCTTCATTAGACTGGCTTTTTAAAGTCCTCCATATTTCAGTTATTTGAATGGAATAAACAGATCGAGGGATATGGACAGACTTGGGGACAGAATTACCTTTGAGCTCTATGAAAAGGAAATTGGATACAGATGAGCTTCCTCAATAATTGCTCTCATAAAACCGTGTGATGACACATTATAATGTCTTTTGCTTCTGCCTTTTTGGTTTAATTGCTAAGGAAGATGAAAGTTTTTCTTTGAAAACCATCAAGATTTTGGTAAATTAGCCATTCATCAGCTATTTTTTTTATCTGCTTGTTCCTCCAATAAATGTTTTGGATAGAAATAAAAATGAATTAATCCTAAACCATCAAGCAGGAAAAAATCAGATGTTGGGCTTTCCTGAAAGGGACATAGGCATAGCTGATGACATATGTGTCCTCATAAGTACTTTTGAAGATCCCCTTGCATGACAAGATGTGTATATGCCTACTTTTAAGATGATGGTGGTGTCTAATAGTTTTTATTCATGCATTTCTAATAGTGTGTGCATGTGTGTGTGTGTGTGTGTGTGTGTGTGTGTGTGTGCTTGTTTGTTTTTATGTTGTTGGGGAACTCTACTACAGGTGAGGTGGGGAAATATTGGGGGGTCTCAAGTGGACTGGTGGCTTGATCTAACTTTGTAGGGTTACCCTAGCTCCCAGGCTGAGGTCAAAGGAAGGCACAGTTGGGAAGTAGAGAGAGCAGTTAAGAGATTGGGTGTAGGTGACAGTGGTTTGGGGAAAGCAGAGGTGAAGGCAGAGAGGAGCAGCCAGGTTCTGCCTAAGTTCTGAAAAGAGAATCAACAGAATTTGTTGATGATGAGTGTCAAAGAGAGGGATCGGCACAACTTTTAGATTTGGGTCTGAAGGATGGAGTTTCAGGGATGAGCTGACTAGATGGACAAGGAGCAGTGGAGAGGGAGAGCAGGATTTGGGGAGATGATAGGGTGCTCTTGGTGTTCATGCAGCTTCTCCTCTGCTGGCCCCTCAGTGCTTCTGCACGTGGGCTCTCTTCCTGGCCACCCCACACCTCAGGTTCTGTTCAAGAGTTCTGCTAAGACTCCCATCATGTCCAGAAGATGATGGCTTGGCCAGTTCCTTGACTGAAGGGTTATTGAGAGTCCTCAGTCAGTGGGCATCCAGGTGGGAGGGTGAGGGAAGATTTGGGCCCTCATTTTTTACTTCTCCTGCAAATGGACTGTTGGAAATGGTGATTGACTCTTGGCAGTTATTTTGCTGTTACTAGCAACGACTTCTGCTATCATTAAACAAACAGCAATTAGCAGTCTTTACAATTAGAATATATAATGTGTGATATTGTAAACACATTATAAAGATGTTGTTGAGACACAACTTCCAAAATCCTATACCAATGGAAGGCCCCTACTTTGTGAGTCTGAACCATTGACTTTGATTAGTATCATATTTTTAGCCATTTTTCATGGCTATAATGAAATACCCAGGGTGGGCTAACATTATGAAGAAAATAGGTTTATCTCCAAGTTTTAGATGCTGAACATCTAAGCAGCATGGCACAGGCTCTGGTGAGGGCTCCTCCTTGACTGCATCACCTCATGGTAGTGGCAATATCAGGAGCACATGCAGGAGTGAAAGGTTGTATCACAAAAGAGAAAGCCAGGGAGAGATTGGGGTCCCATATCCCTTCCAAGGAGGTACACCCAATGACCTAATTTACTTGCATTAGTCAGCTTTTTCACTGCAGGACTAGAAGACCTGACCAGAACAATTGTAGAGGAGGAAAAGTTTATTTGGGGGCTCACAGTCTCAGAGGTCTCAGTTCACAGATCACTGGCTCCATTCCTCAGGACTCAGGTGAGGCTGAAGAGCATGGTGGAAGAGTGTGGTGGAGGGAAGTAGCTTACATGATGGTCAGGAAGGAGGGGGAGAGAGAGAGAGAGAACGCACACATGAAAAGAGAGTCCACTCTCCAGATATAAAATATATATCCCAATGTCACAACCCCAGGGACCCACCTCCTCCAGCCACACCCTACCTGCCTTCAGTTCCCACCCAGTTAATCCCATCAGGGGATTAATTCACTGATTAGGTTAAGGTTCCCATATCCCCATCCTTTCTCCTCTAAACCTTCTTGCATGGTCTCACACGTGAGCTTTTGGGGAACACCTCACATCCAAACCCTAACAGTCTTCCTCTGGGTCCTACCTTTTACAGGTTCTGAACCATTTCCCAGTACTGATCCCCTAAGGATTATTCCACCCCCATTTGACAAAAGGAACTTCCAGTAGGCCTCACATCTTACAGGGCCCATCGCTTTCCATTACCACCACTCTGGGGACCAAGCCTCCAACACAGGAAACTGGGCTGGTGGGGGGGGGGGGCGGTGCGGGATAACATCTAAACCACAGCAGTATCCTGGGTTGGTGATTGTGAGTTACTGTGCACATGAGTCACATAGGAATCTTTCAGAATGCTGATTCTGATTTAGGAGTTTGTCTTCTAGCATTCATTCTAGGTGAAGTTGCTGCTGTTGCTAAAAGTTTCAGGAACATATTACTTATTAAGTACTAACAAAGATCCTAACAAAATACTGGTGTCTCTCTCCTAAATACTCTGGAAAGAAAATACTAAGATGTTTAAAGTCTGTACTTAAATATTACTATTTGAAAAGGCATCTTTCTTAATTTTTTTTTATCTTGGGAAAAAGTGGTATATATGCAAACTGTGAAGAATGACTTTTAAAAAAAAAATCTTTCCTCAAATAAGAATGAGAGGAGTTAATAATTTTTGAGGCATTCTATTATTATATTGGCTATTGAGTTGACCTTCTAGTAGAGTCGTAATGAAGAAGTTTTATCATAGAACTTGAACTTTGGATTATAAAGGAGAATTGAGACCATTTGATTTCCTTACGCTGCTCTTGTATCAGCTCTAAGAAAAAACTTATTTTATTTGTTTTTTCTGAGAACGAAGTAATATATATTGATTGTGGAAAGTTTTAGGAAAATGTGGAAAAATTTTAAAAGCACAATAAAAATCATACACAATTCCCACCATGAAGAAATAACACATTGGAATATATTTTGCATGTGTGTGTATGTCTTATAATGTCTGGTTTTGTGGCCAAATAAAATGTATTGGGAAGTATTGTATAGAACTATATTATTTCTTCTATAAATGTTTGGTACAGTTTTCCAGGTAATTCTTCTAGTGATGATTTATTTTATGGAAAGGTTATTTCTTTCTTCAGTGCATTAACTATGGTTGTTTGTGTCAAAGAATTTATCAGATTAATCTAAGTTGGCTAATTTAATGGCAAAATTTATTTATAATATCCTATTTTAATATTTGTAAAATCTGTAATGATGTCATCTGTCATTCTTGATAGTGGTAATTTATGTCTTCTTTTCTTTTGGCTATACATTTTCCCCAAATACTGTTTCAGTATCTTTCCATATATTCTCTGTTTAAAAAAATTTTTTTTTGATCACTGGGATGTTTAGAATTGTGTAACTTAGTTTTAAAATATTTGGGGGATGTTCCAGAGATATTTCTGTTGTTAATTTAGAGTTTAGTTTTATTGTGATGAGGTAACATACCTTGTATAAATGCTTTTAAGTGTATTGAGACTTGTTTTCTGGCCCAGAATTTCATTTGTCTTGATAAATGCTCATTGTGAATTTAAGAAAAACATGTGTCTAGAAAGAGTGGTGCATGCCTGAAATCCTAGTGACTCTGGAGGCTAAGGCAGAAGAATAACAAATTTGAGGCCAGCCTTAGCAACTTAGGGAGACACAGTCTCAAAACAAAAAGGGCTGGGGGTGTAGTCAAGGATACAGTACCCCTGAGTTCAATCCCCAGTACCACAAGGTGGGTGGGGAATATGTATTCTGTTGGAGAGTAGAGTATTTTAGGAATGTCTATTTGGTCAATTTGATCAAAGGTATTGTTCAAGTCTTCTATACCCTTATTAATTTTCTATTTACATGTTTTATCAACTTTTGAATACAAATATTTAAATTTCTGACTCTAATTCTGAATTTGTCTGCTCTTGGCAGTGCTATTTTGGCTTGTGTATCTAGAAGCTTTTTTATTAGGTGCATGAGTATTTAGGACTGCTGTCTTCCCAGTCAACTAGCCCTGTATCATTATGAAGTGATTTTCTCTCTTTGTTCTGAACTTTCTTTGATATGAATATGATTATTACAGCTTTCTTGTGATTAGTGTTAGCATGACATCTCTTATCCCATTCTTTTATTTGACATATTTTTGTCTTTATATTTAAAGTACATATTTGTAGGCAGCATATGGTTGGGTCTTGTTTTTTTAGCCAATCTGACAGTCTCTGTCTTTTAATTTGGGGTGTTAAGACCATTATATTTAATGTGATTATTGATATGATTAGATTTAAGCCTATAATCTTTCTGTTTGTTATATTTGTGATTATTGATATGATTAGGTTGAAATCTATAATCTATTTATTTTGTCCTATCTGTGCTATTTATTTATTACTTTTTAAAAACTGTTAAGGGGCTCTAGATATAGCTCAGTTGGAAGAGTGCTTTCCTCACATGCACAAGGCCCTGGGTTCAATCCCCAACACCACAAAAACAAACAAAAAAACTGTTAGGGTATTTTTGACAGTCCCATTTTATCTCATCCTCTGCTGTCAGATAATTTTTCTTTCCTGGCTTCTTTTCTCCCCCTCTTTCATATCAGGCTGTTTATGGTTGTTGGCTTTACTCTTATGTCTTATGTTAGTGTCTCAAGGTTAGGGATCTATATTATTTCCTCCACCAACTCCCCGATGTCTTAGTGCACAGGGACTTCATCCTCAGGCGGTACTTCCCAGAAACTGTGTGTGGGTCAGATCCCTGGATGAAAGAGGCCCTGACCTTGACTTATTATGGTTGAACCCTTAAAAGTAAAACAAATCCTTACCAGGATGAACAGGATATCCAGAGAAATTCTAAATTTAATTTTAACTGATCTGGGCAAAGCTACATATGGGAAAGAAATTCAGGCTTAACAGATTTTTCCCTCTTTTTGGAATGTTATCTGATTTTTCAAGGTTATTGAATATTTTTTTTTTTAAAATTTGAGTTACCTGAATAAAAAAAGAAAATTTATGCTCTCTCTTCCTTTTTTTCTTTTCCAGCAAGTAACTGGCAGAAGTTTTGGTGATAAAGATTTTCGGACAGGACTAGAAAATGGAATCCTTCTCTGCGAGTAAGTATAGCCTGTGTTCTATTGGTATGATTCAAGAAGCATCCTAATACTATTCAATTTGTTTGTGAAATTTTCAGTGTTTAATTTTTAGTTTATTCACAGCTTGAATATAGTTTAAAAATATATATCACTAGGCTAGTCAGGAAACAAAAGTAGGTGTGGGAGTCTTGGTGCACAATGGGGAGTGGTAGGGACTGTGGCAATTGCAAACTACATAGAAAGGAGAGTTGATAGGGAGCTGGTACTCAGCTCCTACCAAGTTTTGCAATGTGAGAATTGGGGCCCAGGTGAATATAAGGGTGTGAATGTCATTGTGGCAAAAGTAGTAATTTTTTCCCTCTCTTGTCAGTCCTAAACAAAACAGCATGTCCCCAATGAAAACCATGCTTCTGTGTATTTACAGCATCTCAAAAACATGCAGGTCACGTTCCTCAGTGAGCCTACTTCATGGAGATATTTTTATCATATTTAACTTGTGGTATTGGCCAAGTTCAAATGTGAATAATAACTGCAGTATGTAAATTTCATGTTTTGAAGCTAGGCTCTGTCAGAGTACTGCTATGACAGTAGAATTAAGAGGCTTCTATGATATAGATCTGGACACAAGATAGGCTAGAGTCTTAATATTTATAAATATATATGGATATAAACTTCAAATAAAGATTTCAAAACATTAAATTTATTTAATAGATTCTATGCATGATGATTTTTGTTTATTGAGATGTAATGTCCCTAGAGTAAACATGGTGTGCTCCTAAATGTATAATCTGATGGATTTTGAAAAATATGGATGTGCATGTACCCCAGTTCCCCAATCAAGATATAAGAGGAAGTTTTCTCCCATCTTGTCTCCTTGAATCTCAATGCCCGGGGGACAACCACTGTTATGATACATTTCACCATAGCCTTTCTTTTACCTTCTCTTGAACCTTATAAATGGAATTACATAGAGTGGGTTCACATGCTGGTGGCTTTCAGAATATTGTTTGATAAAGTTGAAAAGGCATGGATTTTGAAGCCTGAAAACTGAAAGTTCAAGTCTTTACTTCACCTCTCATTTTCCCCGCAAAATAGTGTTGAAAATTTTACAGCTCTATTTCATAGGCTTTTTGTGAACTTCAACAGGAGAATGTGGATAAATGCTTTAAAAGATGGTACAGGGCTGTACACATGTTTATTTTGCAGAACGTTCAACATCGCCCATGTCAGCATTCTTTCCCCTGCTTCTCCACTGCCCTTCTTTGTTAAAAGAAAAATCGATGTCCCCAGATTGCTGTTTCCACACACTCCTTCCTGTAGTGTCCCTCCCCTCTGCTCATATATACACTTCCCTCCGCACCTCTGTCCCTTACTACGTCTAAACCAGAGCTCATCTGCAGATAAGTCATAATTGGCTCAGCATGTCCCTGCGACGAGCTGACAGGCTCCCTGTGCTTCTCTTTGATGCTAGAGCTTCCTTTCCAGTGACTGGGCTCAGCACTCTACTGACGATTACAGACTCCCCAGGAGCTGATCTCATTTATCTGGATCATGCTCTCAGCTCAGTAGAAGTGGGTCTTTGGCATCCATTTTGTTCACCTAATATTTCCTCCAGATATGCCTTGTGGGCCTCCACCTTTCCACTGTATCTCCATGAGGACATCCATCAGGTAGGAATATCACCTTTGGATTTAGAGCAGCCTGGTCTGAAAACAAGGCTCCAGATCTACACACAGAGTTTGTTTCTTTCCCAGCCAAAGATGCTGAGTTAGAGGATGGAATCTGTGTGTGCAGAGGCACTGTTTATTGATGGATCTCACAGTCATGAATGGGAGGAGGTTGGGGTAGAGAGGTGAGCTTTAGTTGCAGACCACAGTTAAAAAGTCCATGATCAGAAGAACACAGAAGTACCTAGAATACTCAGAGGGTTTGTTAAGTAAATGAAGAGCTTAGACTATCGATGGCCTGAGGGTGAGGCTGAGGGACATGAAGGACGTGGGCAGAAGTTGCTGTCTTGTTCTGGTAGGAGGACAAAACCAAACATAAGCAGGGTAGTGTCTGAGTCCTTTAACCATGGAGGACTGGGCCCACTGCTGCATTTGAGAAGCTTGTATTTGGAGTCTGTTATGATTTGGATATGAGGTGTCTCCCAAAAGTTCATTTGTGAGACAGCACAAGAATGTACAAAGGCCAGATGATTAGATTACGAGAGCTGTGGCCTAATCAGTGCATTAATCCACTTGAATGGATGAACTGGTTGGTGCCTGTAGGCAGGTGGGGTTTAGCTGGAGAAAGGAGGTCGCTAGGGACAGCCTTTGGAGTTTGTGTTGACCCCGTTGACTGGGGCTCTCTGTTTCCTGTCTGTCACGAACTCAGCAGCTCTTCTCTGCCGTGATGTGCTGCCTCACCTTGGGCCCAGGGCTATGGAGTCTGCCAGCTACAGACTGAATTTCTGAAACCATGAGCCAAGATCAACTTTACCTCCTCTAAGTTGTTGTTGTCAGGTCTTTTGGTCACTGCAATGAAAAGTCGACTGAAACAGTGTGAGGATCAGGGATCAAGTCCTGGCTTCCCCTGGGGGACTTAGCCCTGGCATAGAGTTTGCAAAGGGACAATGAACCACACGGGTATCCTGAGGTAAGGAAACCAGGGGTGTGAGCCTTACCCAGAGTTGAAGAAAAGCTGACTCAGGAGCCAGGGAAACAAGATACACATATATTTCTAAGTGTAGGACCCACAGAGCCATGAGAACAGAAACCACGAATGCAGAATGTTTTCTCCCTCTTAGGCTGAGATTTTGTCTGAGCTGAGACTACTGGGCTTTCATGGACTCAGATTCACAGGTATATTTTCTAGAACTTGTATCCACAGACCAGTCTAGCAAGAAGGGGGGATTGTACTATTCCAGATGTGGAGTTGGTTTATGGAAAGGGGCAAAAGACAAAAAAAGTCAGCCTGGATAATCTTAGGAAAGTGACAGTTCCTAGACATTGGATCTGTGCAGAGTTCAAATGCCTGCCTTTGGAGATTAGATGAGAATCCTGCAGCTGTGCCACGCTACAGACCCAGAGAGTTTTGTGGATGCTGGGGAGACAGTTCTAACTCATACCTACCCCCTGTGCTGCACCATTTAAAAATATACATGGTTTTCACAATTTCAAGTTTTAAAACCTAAGCAGTTCAGCTTTTCTTAGAATATGGCTTCTACATGTGAAGATTAGACGAACTCTAGATAGGGGAAAGGGGAGAGAGGGGAGAGGGGAAGGGGTGTAAAAAAGATGGTGGAATGAGATGGACATCATTTCCCTAAGTACATATATGAAGACACGAATGGTGTGAATATACTTTGTATACAGCCAGAAATGTGAAAAAAAATGTGCTGTATATATGTAATATAAGTTGTAATGCATTCTGCTGTCATATATATCAAATTAGGATAAAAATAAAATTAAAAAAATCAATATTGTGGGTTTAGTTAATACAGAGGAAAATGTGAATATATTAAATATTAAATTAATTACCCAAAAAATAATATGGCTTCTATACTATGTAGTTCTTTTTTAAGAAATCGTTTGGAACTTTCTAACTTTGTGTTATTCAAAGTAGAAGCTCAGTGGTAACTTGTACCAGGTTATGACCCCAGTTGGCAAATGTATGTATGGTATTGGTGAATATTTATTTTTGTCTAACCAACTATCACCTGTTTGTCTGAGTTGGATCCACTCTAAATTTTATTTACAACTCTTTAGAGATTCCAAGGTCTTTGTTTACCAAAAAATGCCCTAGTTGATTGTGAGTATAAGAAAAACCTCCTCATTTTCACCAGACAGAAGAGTGCCTTCGGGGTCTAGGATCTGGTTTCCCTTTTATCAGCCTGATGTCAAACAACTTACCTGTCATTCTATTACAGTATTAGAATAATAATTCTAAGTACAGGATATATGGAATTCATTATATTATTCTTATAACTTTTCTTTAACCTGGAAATTATAAGGTACTGTTTCCTAGCCCATAAGGTACTATTACTAAGCCCATTTGACAGAGGATGTAACTGAGGCACAAAGGATCAAATAACTTTGCTAAGGTTACACAGTAAGAGAGATTTAAATTCAGGTAGTTTAATTCCTTAGCTTTGGCTCTTAACCACTGTCTTGTTTCTAGCATTGGGATTTTTATGGGAGGGATAAGAGATTTGGAGTGAGGGATTGGTGCATTAAAATCTAGAGTGTGGGGTGAAGGGGAGTGCAGGGGTTGGGGTCTCAGCTGGGCAGAAAAAAAAACTGGATGAGTGGGTGATCTTTTCTCTTGGTTTATCACTCTTTCTTTGCCATTTTTACTAAGTGTGTATAGTCAAAATTTTGGAAGTTAAATGCTCAGATGATGTGAACCCTCTGCTGAGAGCTGAATCAAAGGTCTGGTGTCAAAGTAGGACAGAGTTACAAACAAGTGGCAAGTGTCATGCTGTTAGAAATCTTAATCAGACACTGCACTGTGTCCTCAAGGACTTAAGGGTGAAAAGGTAGGTTGCAAAGAGCTGGTCCCTAAAGAAAGCTGGTCCCCTCCCTGTAACCAGACCAGACTGTCTCGAAATAATTCCAGAGAGGAGAGAGTCTGCCATGTTTACCTGACCACGATTTTATTATTTCAATAGACCTCTATGGAATTTCATCTAGATAAGAGGTTGGAAAATTATGGTCTTCAGCTTATTTTTATATTGGCTCTCTTGTGAGGAGTGGTTTTTGGGTTTTAAAGAATTGTAAACAAAATGGAACAAAACAAGAGCCTGTATGCAGCTCACAAAACCTAAAATGTTTACTGTCTTATTCTTTATAGAGAAACTCGACCAGCTCAAAAGGACTGTGGAATTAATTTTAGACATAAATTGTTTAGACTTGTAAAATCAAGTAATTATGTTTGGTCAGTGCAAAATACTATTTGGGTAAATCATAACTTTTTAATAAAGATTTGCTCAGGGGTTTCTTTACAAGTCCCATCCCCACCAGCTTTTTATTTTGAATCATTTCAAAGTTACAGAAAATTACAAGAAGAGTATAATGAATATCTATGGATCCTGTACTTAGATGTACTAATTATTCTCATTTTTCCATACCTGTTTCATTTTTTATGTATGTATGCCTCTTCTTTCCTGAGCCATTTAAAAGTAAGATACAAGCATCATGAAACTGAGTTCCTAAATGTAGCAGCATGTATCTTCTAAATACAAAGACATTCTCCCACATAACCATTCCAGTTATTTAACAATTATATAATAATATTTGATGTCTTGTACCAGGTTTAAATATTACCAGTATCACCAGAAATGTCCTTTCTGTTGATTTTTTAAAATTAATCTCATCAAAGATCAAAATTGCATTTGATTGTCATTTCTCTTGTGTTTCCTTAACTCTGAACAGTTAGTCTAGGCTTTGGTGTCTTTTATAACATTAACTCTCTTGCAAATTTTGGATCAGTTATTTTGTAGAATGTCTCACATTTGTGGTTTTTAAAAAATTGCTTTCTCACCATTAGATTCAGGTTACATATCGGCAAGAGTACACATAGTGCTAGCATGCTACATGTGGAGTTTGCTCGATGATTAGAATTGATGATTGGACAAGGGAATGTCCCCCATCTATGCATTGTATGTAAGCCTTTCTCTAGTGTAATCTGTGAAATCATGCTGAGATAGTGGAGTTAACTTGATATCCCAAAAATCTTGCATGCAATGGGTTTAATGGCCATGGCTAACACCTCCTGAATTAATCATTGCATTAGTCATTATCAGTCAGCTTTCCATTGCTGTGACAAAATACCTGAGAAAAATAGTTTAAAGGAGAAAAGATTTACTTGGGCTCATTTCAGAGGTTTCAGTTGGTGGTTGCTTGGCTCCACTGTTTTTAGGACCACGATCAGGCAGGGTGTCATGGGGAGAACATACGGTAGCATAAAGCAGCTCAGCTCATGGTGGCCAAAAAGCATGTGTGTGGGAGGGAAAGGGGCCAAATATCCCCTTCAGAGGCCCACCCCCGAGGGACCTACTTTCTCCCACTGGGCCCCACTTCCCAAAGGTAGCAGTACCTCATCATGAATGCCACAGGCTGGCAACCAAGACTTTAGCACATGGCCTTTGGGGGATATTTCCGATCCAAACCATAAAAGTGGTTACAAAATGGTGGTTTTCCAGTTGCTTTCTTTCTATTCTTTCTACGTTTTTTGGCTGGCATTCTTGTGTCTTCTTCAGCCTTTCCTTCCCCCTCCTGCCTTTCTGAGTATCCCTGTGGAGTCATGGAGTCTTTTGTATTCAGTGTGTAAAATCCATTAGCACCCTTGCTTTTCATGCTGTCCTCAATTAAAACATTCTCTCTCTAGAGAGTGAATGAAGTAAGTGGTAATAGCAGGTCTCTTTTACACATCGAATACAGAAATTCTAAGATTTCGAAGACGGCACCACAGAGAATAGATTTTAAAAGCTTTTGTGTGTTTATACAGTAGTTGGTTCATGTTTGAATTTTTTTTTTTTTTCGGTTATCTTCCAATTCTTGATTTATTTCAGTGTTCACCTTTGGCCAAGTTACATGCCCTACGATGGCCAATGCGCGTCCAGATTCAACAATACTGGGCCAACCTCCAGGAGGAAAGGGCTTCCAGTGGAGATCTGGAGAGACAGGAGGCTTTTAGGAAATGGAGGGTTCTGGGTAAGGTCACAGGGAGGTTAGAATTTACCCTATACAGGAAGGACCATTAATGTCCTTGTGATTTTTCTTTAACCCTTAAGAAAAGACTTATGATAGGTCTACACAGATGAGGTTTTTAGAAATTACTACTTGTATTAAAGATCATTTCCCCTCTGAAAGCGTAGACTTAAGTGAATGAGAAAGAGCCTGCTAACAGCTCATCATTTTTTCATCTTATCTATAACATTCATTGTCAAGAATCTCAAGGTAATGAACTTCTAGGTCTTATAATCTCATGCATTTTGACCAGAGCAGTGTGAAAACCCTATTTCTACTCAGAAACATAAAGTAACACCACTGGTTTAGGAGACAGAAAAGGTTTTCTCACGTTGGAGCGTCCCTTGAATTGTAAAACCAAGAACTCACAGACTTAATGGGGATGTGCCCTCTTGTTAGCAAGAACACAACAAAGAGACAGAGGTTTCCTGGTTTTTCTTTTTCTTCCTTTTTTCTATTTTCTTCCCTCTTTGGAGGTAATTCTCAGAAAGATATTCAATTCCTGGTGGAGGGGTTATTATAGAGAAGGGGCAGGCTCCCTTGCATTTTTTGTCTCTAAGTTTGCAGGTACCTGGGAAGTCTCTTATCCCTGATGGCAAGACACAGTTACTGAATTACAGAAAACAGATTGAACTTTTGTCTACTCTATGGAATATTGAGCGAGATTCTTAGTTTTGAAGCAGTAGTTGAAATCAATGATTTTTTTTTTTTTTTTGAGGTGAGGAGTTGGAGTTTTCTAGTGAGAATTTCTGTAGCTGCCGGTGATATCAATGCAGCTCACAACAGCTTAAATAAGAATGGAAAGTGCAGTGATGGGTTCATGTGAATAAGCACAGAAGTCATGCACACATGGAGCTCCAAGTCTAACTCTATACTATGCTTAATAGTGGCATTGAGCATTCTCTATCCTTCTATCTGTTGCCTTCCTATCCATTCACCCATCCATCTACCCACTCACCTGTCTATCATCCATCTATTGTCTGTCTCTTGCCTGGCTTTCTTCTGTGTTGGTTTTGTCTTTGAGTAAGTTTTTCCCACGTGGTGATAGGATTGGCCACCCTAAGCTCCCAGTTTATGTTATACTAGTTTTAAAAACCAGCAGGAAAGAGGGGATACTCTTTCTTTTTTTAATATTATTTTTTAGTTGCAGTTGTCAACACCTTTATTTATTTATTTATTTAATGTGGTGCTGAGGATTGAACCCAGGGCCCCGCATGCACTAGGCAAGCACTCTACTGCTGAGCCACACCCATCGAGGGACTCTCACACCCAACCAGAACATAGGGACTTCCAAACGTCAAGAAGGTGGGTGAGTGCCCGGCATGCTTTATGATGTCTCTGTGGAGCCTGGGAGGGTAGGTAAAGCTGAGTCCACTGAAATCTACGGATTACCCCTTCCTTGGGGGCTGCCAGAGAACAGTCCGTCTCCTAAGGGATGGGCTTGGTCCTTCATAGGCCATTCTCCATTCTCTCAGCCCTTAGGTGACAACCTCTCAGTCCCCTCTCAGACTCATTTTCTCCCTTTACGCAGGATGTGGGCTGATGCTCCCAGGGCTGCCCTATTTCTGCTGATGCCCTGATGTCACTGTGTATTCACAGCCATGTCCCTGAGCCTGCTGCTTTGGGACATTGGAAATTGGGAAGGAAGCCTGGCTGTCAATGTTAGCACTTTTAGTAAGCTTTAGGCAGGTCTTTGAGTAGTCTGTATTTTTTTTCCGTCAGAGTCACAGTTCCTCCTACCAAAGAACTTGGCACCTGGTTCCCTGAGACTGAGCAGGAGCATTGGGGTGAACCAGCTGGGGTTCTCCTAGAATCAAACCCTGCCTCCAGCCCTGTCCTTCCTCAGGGGCTATCTCTCTAGATCTAAGACCTTTTCCTTCCAGGGGGTGGGGACAAAGTTTGCATCTCTGGCATGAGTCCTGACATCTCTTCCCGAGCTTCCCAGAGTTCCCTTAACCATGTCTTCCAGGAGGTCTGGGGAGGCCCCAGTTAGTGGGATCCTGCAGTGCTGGCCAAACATCCTAGACCTGCAGGTGGGTTTTGAACTGATGAGCTCACGCATCTCCTCTGGGGTGCTATTGACGTAGTAAGAACAATTCCTTGTTGCTTCTGAGCACTTCCACTCATCACAGATGAGCTCAAAGCAGCAGTGCCTCCCACACATGGGAAACCCCAGCTCACCTTCGGATTTCCAAATGTGCCCTTCGGATTTCCAAATGTCTCCCAGATCATCCCCATGGCCCGTTTGTCCATTTTGAAATGCAAAGCCGAAATTCAGCCTGTGACTCATTTGTTTTCTTTCCCACTTCTTACTGCTGCTTTCCTTTCTTCTCTGGTTTGAGTCTTATTTTCCCCCATCCCTTTTGTTTCTTTTTTTGGTAACTATCCAAAATATATATGGTTAAGAGAAGCCAGTGTAAATCCTTTTATTAGAAAATACAGTGCAAAGTGAAAGGATTTTAGAAGTCTTCTGTTGAAGTCTCTACACTGTTAGTAGACAAAAAAAAAATCAAATAATGTGATTTCATCGACCTAATTGAGGGACCAGACCCTAGATTTGCGTCCAGCGTGTCCTTAGGCCAGTTCCCTAACTTAGCTTTGAGTCCCAGTTTGCTCATCTGTAAAAACAGGTAGTGATTGTACCTGATCCACCGGGTTGTGCTGAGGCTGCCATGAATGGGGAATACTCTGTTCAGTGCTTAGAACTTAGCAGTCACCTCAATGTTAACTTCTTTCTATTCATCTATGTAACAGGACAGTGACTTCCTCCTAAGGTCCCCGGGAGCTTCCAGAGAGCAAGTGCAGTAAAGCGCTCAGCACAGTGTCTGGGGCTTGCTTGGCTCTCTGCGCCACTAACTGTTCTCATTATTGTCATTGGAACTAGGCCAAAAGGCAATTATGACTATGACATAGTCATCACGCCTCTGTGTCACTGTGCGCCCATCGGCTCACTCCCTCGGGCTGCCAGCAGGCCACAGGATGAAAGAATTTGGATTTTACTTTCTAACCTCTCTTGTCTAGCTTGTGATCAAAAACCGGGCAAGACATTTTGAGTCCCTTAGAAGCCTGATCATCTGTGAATAATGAACTTTGGCTGGCAGAGCTTGGGGCCTACAGTGATTGTTTTGAAAACAATAACCTTGACCTCTACGCTGATGTCATTTCCTCCGGTCCCCTCCAGTCTGTTGTGGTTTCTTTCTCTAGGAAACTGTTCTGGAACTCTCTGGGGCTTCTAAGTACCTGTACCCAAACTTGCTCTAGCATTACCCCAGATTTCTGCCTCTTTGTCTGTGTTTGCCTCCTATAAAGACTCAGAGCTTCCTGAAGACCCCTTCTATGTATTTCCCTCACTGGGCACTGACCTGGCATATAACACATCTATTATGAACTTGAATAAATTGAGAGCCAGTAGTAAAATCTCTGCCTAGCCACCTGGTCATTGGTGACTTCCTTTAACTTTCTGCCCATCTTAGTCAATGTCGTCCTCTCATTCTCTTTCTTTCTCACATATAACCACCTACCCACACATCAGTTTTATTTCAAGAACAGACCTATCACTGGAGACCAGAGGACGAAAGAATAGAGGCAGGTGCTTTATTTAATTTAAGCATAAGAGTCTCCATCCCATCTTCCATCTTCCTAGGAATCATAGAGCTGGACTTCTGAATTTTATTCTGAAGACACATTTTCATGGAATGTCAAGTCTGGGAAGATCAGTGACCAACAGTACATAAGTGCCCAGTAAAGAATGTCTTAGTGGATTTTTGACTTGGTTCTCATGTTGCTGAAATAATTTTCTGAAGATAAGAAATCTGTTGGCAAACACTTGTTTATATCATCACTGATAAATGAGCTGCTTGTTCTAAGAAAGAGGACTTGGGTTGGATTCTTGTCGTGATCTCAGCATGAGATGTGGAGTGCCACAGACACGGACTAGTCCTGGCTTGGGGGTTGATGGTGTAGCTCTGCGCAGAGGCCTCCTATCACACAGGGGACCTGCTGGCTGTCATCCACGTACACCACAGCACCAAATTTGCCACCAAGGGACAATCAGAGGGAATGTAAAACTTGATCTTCAAAAGTTTTATCTTGTATTTAGGGTTGATCACACACAAAAGGCAGGGAAGTTAAAGTGATAAGCAATGTGTAGAGTAAATGCAAAAATGAATGCAATTTCATCTCACAGATTGATGGAGAAGTTAAATGTGGGGATATTGTGGTTTGGGAGATGTTGACAGGGGAGAAAATCAAACCTTTTTTTGTTCCTTCTTTATCTCCCACAGTATTTCTGGTTACCCAAATGTGTGGCACCGTTTCTCCGCACGTGTCAACTCTCCAACACCATCTGGATGAGCACTAGCTTGGTTCAGTCTTGACACGGATTCAGTGCAGATGCTGCAGGCTAAGGGCACTTTAGAATGCACTGCATTTCAGATGTCAGTGGCAAGTGTAGGTCCCCAGGTACCCACCACTTCTGCCCAGCTTGGCTAGGGATTGGAATTTCTCATGACCCACTTCTTTGATCATTTGCTAGATCGGCTTAGAGAGCTCAGGGAAGCATTTTACTTAGGTTTACCAGTTTGCTTATTTATTTAGGTATTGGGAATAGAACCCAGAGGTGCTTTATCACCTTTATTTAGCCTTTTATTTTTTATTTTTATTTTTTTGAGACAGGGTCTTGCTAAATTGCTGAGGCTAGACTTAAACTTGAGATCCTCCTGCCTTGGCTTCCAGAATAGCTGGAATTATGGGTGTACACCATCATGCCTGGCTCATTTGCTGGTTTATTATAAAGAATATGATAAAGGATACAGATGAATGCCCTCTCTGGCTGGACCACCTGGCCAGCACCTACACATTCAACAACCCAGAATCTCTCTGGACTCCACAGTTCAGGGATTTTAATGTAGGATTCATCACTTGGGCCTGTTGGGTTATTAACTCTTTCTATATCCTCTTCCCCTCTCAAATGATAGCAGTTGGGCTGAAAGTCACAAGCTTCTAATCATGGTTTGGTTTTTCTGGTGTTAGCCCCATCCAGGAGTTCATCAAAAATTACCTCATTAAAACAAAAGATGTTTCTGTCACCCAAGAAATTCCAAGGGCTTAGGAACTCTGTCAGCAACCAAGATCAAACACCAAATATTAGAACAAAAAGATGCACCTAGTACTCTATCACTCAGAAAGCCTCAAAAATTTTAGGAACTCTGCAAGGAACCGGAGACAAAGATTTAAATACACACGCACATAAAATCTATATATATTTAAATCTTTTATATATGCACATATATATGTGTATATAATATTTAGTTATTATATATATATATATATATATATATATATATATATATATTTCTTGTTATAATTCACAATATCATGGTATTCTACAGAGGGACAACCACACGAGGAAAGGGTTTGGAATTAGGAACAAGAGTGCTGTTGTTGCTGAAAGCTCAGTGCTTGTCCCAATCTAATAATGACATTGTTTTGAGAAAAAAGGAAAAACAAGGTTTATTGCTTTGTTAGCAAAGCAGAAACACGGGCACTCCTGTCCCAAAGGTGTGATTCTGCTCATCAGTGGAACAGGAGGCTTTTAAAGGGATGACTCAAAGGCTCCATTCCAGGAGTTCTCTGTTGGAGTTGTGATTCACTTGTTAATTTAGGAGATAGTCATTTCTGAGATCTTTTGGTACCATCCCCAAAGTCTGGATTTCTTGGTTCCTCTGGTGGGTGTGTGCTCAGGAACAGATACTCTGCCTAGGATGGGGAAGAAAGGTAATCCTGTTTCCCTTGAGATTAGGGAGAGGGAGAAATTAGGGAGGAGCAAGGAGAGAGAAGGAGAAAGAAACATGTCCATTTTAAAAATAAGTTGCAGTGGCAGAGCAGCAAAGACTATACTCAAAGGAGAAAGTGGACCATTGTTACCCTGTTTGGCGTTCATAGAAGAGCTACCGATGGAGATAGGGCTTCTCTTCGTTCAGTGAACCTTTGTAAGAATCACTTACAAATATGGTTATTGACTGTAAAGCCAGGTACACTCTGCAAATAAAGTCCTGTAACCAGGGGGTGGCCCGTGTTGATCAGATCTGGGATCTAAATCCAACTCTCTGTGGGATATGAGCCCCCAGAAAGCAACACTTCATTGGAAACCTGGATAAAGAGTAAAAATTCTTTGCTTTCACCAGGAGAGAGATGAAAGTAGAAGACAAACACACTCTGGGTCAAAAAAATAACGTGCTTGCAATCCTCAGACAGAAAGAAGCTGTGTGTATGGAGGATTTGCAGGTAGACTTGTTGGCCAAAATACAGATAACAAGACAGGAGATCAGTCCTGTCCCCCACTGCTTCTCCATCTAGAAGACAAGTAGGGAGGGACAAGATGGTTCAGGGTCTCGGGAGCCATGTAAGGATTTGGGGTTTGATCACTAGAGCAGTAGAGATAGAAGAAATTTGAAGTAATCAGTGAGTCTTGGTAAAGTGTATTCATGAATTAAAAATTGAAAAAATAACTCCAGTGTTTGAGTGGATGATGAGCTGCAGGGTCAGACTGTTGACACAGGCTGGAAAGGGTCTTCTGTTTGTTGGGAGAGATCATGATTTCAGAATGGGCAGGTCAAGTTTGAGATACAGAAGCTTAGAGAGGGGCAAAGACCTGCAGGCTGTTTGGAACAAGGGCCTGAAGCTTAGCGGGAGGCAGTGGCTTTAACTTACTCAAATTGGATCTGAAAGCCATTGCTGGATAGTAAGTTTGCTCCGTGGACCGTGGCAGCTTCCGGAGGGAAAAACCATATCAGGAAAGAACAGCAGAATAAGGTCTCAGTTGGAGGAACTCTCTCCTGAGCCAATGCGGAGAGAAAGAAGCTAACAAAAGAGCTTTTTGGAGCGATGAGAAGAAACTCAGGAATGTGTGCTGTCATGGAAACCAACAGGCTAAGAAGACGTTTAAGGAGGTGAAAGTCTTCTGTTCTGCATGAGCCCTGCAGAGACGTCCATCTGAGCAAGCCCTGTCTGGCTCCTGGGAGGAGACCATTGTCCATTAATACTCACTTCTGGGAACTGCCAGTCAGAAGACTGTGATTCCTCCTAATTGTTTCGGGTCTGGCTCATGTCTTTGCATCATCTCAGTGGGCTCTTGTTAGAGACCTTATATTATATAAACTGTGCAGGCAGTATTTCCCTGAACCACTGAAAAAGAAGTGAGATTAGTGTGACCCGGTAGCTTATTAATTAAGAGGGCACTTGGTTTGTCATTCAAACCAAGACACTGTTGAAACTGCAAAAGGATGAGATGTTGCAAGAAGAAGGGGACCCTGGGATTGTCCTCTGCTAATTGGGATGTGTGGTCACCCCAGTGGTTGGCTGCTTCCAACTGCTGTCTTCTGAACATGATTGCTTTGTTCAGGGCTCACAAACCCAGCTCCTATTTCATCTTCATAGAAGCCTCGGTAGGTGAACAACCTGGACCCTCCAACTGTCCTTTGGGGGTGATTGGATGGAGACCTGGGGTGGTGGGGCACAGTGTGTCTTTGGCGTCTTTGTCTAGAGATTTTTTTCTCCAACCCAGATTCTCACTCAAATCTCAGCAAACGTGGGTCCTTTTGTTGATACTGGCTTTGGCTTCAGAAGGCTGGTAAGAATTTGATAGGCCTTCTATGTAGGTTTCTCTCTTGTCTTTCTGCCAAATCACAGTTGGCCCCACTGGCTTGGCCTTCCTCCAGCATTTTGGCACCAAGACTCATTAAGCCTTTAAGTTCAAGTGAGGACATTTTGACCCACTCTTTTTTTTTTTTTTTTTTTAGAAAAAGATCTCCAATTAAAAGCTGCTTTTTGTTTGAACGTTGGCCTGGCTTAGGTGGGGACTTAGGCAAGGACTGAGTATCCCCAACAGCCTTCTGTTAGGAAAGAGGTAAACAGATGGAGAACATGGAAGACCAGTGTGCAGGGCTCTCATGAAGAGCAGAATGGACCCCAGTCCTCACCACATAAATAGCCCTTGGTTCCTAATCAAAAGAGGGACTCTTGGCACAGTGGAGGATACTGTTCCCATTCAAACTGTTGTTCAGGCATCAATGACGAAGTCTTCTTGGGGAGCTCTTGTGTGCACTTGAGCATCTTGCATTTAAAACATCCTTGAGCCCACCCATCCTCATTAATATTTTGTCCATTTAAAATGAGGTAGCCCTTGTCACAACTTCTTTTCTCTTAACACATAGATTCAGATGACACACATCCAGAAGGGAATATCTAGAATCTGTTTTGATGCTTCCCAAAAATGTGTTTGAAACTTATTTTTAGCATAATTTTTCTTTCAGGAGTCATTTCCTTCCAAAATGTGATTTCCTTCTATCAATCTGTGCCCCAGTAAATATTAGGCGTCTGCAGACCTAAATCACAGCTTAATATCTCTCTTCCCGGACAAATTGAAAACACATTTATTGAATGATCAATTGACTTTAAAAAAATATAACAGCAGGTTTAACTATGAGCTGCTTGGATGAAAGAGGAAATGCCGGCCCACTCTGTGGCCTGCCTGTGGGGTTACATGCTGGATTAGGTTTTGCTTGGATTTAAGAGGATTTATTAGCTCCCTAATTGTATTTTCTTAATAATTCATTTTTTGATTGCCTCCGTGGGGCTGTCGGGCTGGGTGGGCTGGCTGCCCACAATGAAATGTGCAACATTCCTATCTCCACCGTTCTCAGGGCTTCCTTTGGTTACCCCCAGGAGAGGACCCCTTTCTTGAATGGCCTACCAAGGACTTAGTTTGTAAATGATTGCTTTGTAAAGGGAACCCGCAGGAGTGCACTTCTTCCTTGATGTTAGAAGGAGAAAAGAGTGAATGAGAAGAAAAAGTTTAGACTTTATGTCTGAGTGATGGGCTCCAGCGCCCACCTTTCCTTACCCCACTGTAACTCTGGTGTGGCTTCATCGGGCCTGCTGCCTCCTTCCCACAAGGCAGGACGTGATTCTAGTTCCTTTGCTGGACACCCTGTGTCCCTTACGGTCAGGCTGCAGTGTGTTTCTATTTAGATTGTACGTGCGATCCTGAGCTCTGTGACAGGAGATGGCTGGTTGTTCCTGGGGGTCTTTGTGCTTTTCCATTTCATTCTTTACTGCCCTTCATCCCAGCCACCCGGAGTGCTCTTTCTGGTCCATTTCCATCTCCCTTATTCCTAAATACACCATTGGCACTTTTCCTCCACGTAGATGTCATCCCTTACTGTAGCCTGCACACGGTCCTCTGAGTGTTTCTAGCTGTGATCACTGCACATTCTGAAGTGGAGACAACAAACCTGATTTGTAATGTGTTCTCTCTCTCTCCCTCCCTCCCTCCCTCCCTCCTTCCTTCCTTCCTTCCTTCCTTCCTTCCTTCCTTTCTTTTTTTGTCCAACTGAAAGGTATTCTGAGTGTACCTAAAGCAAAGAGTTTGTGTCACAGGTGACACTACTCATGAGGTTGAGTATGTGTTTTAACTTGTTATTAGGTTACAAATTCTTTGAAGTAGTGACGGTGACCATTGGCTTTCTGTTACTGAAACAAAATACCTGAGATAAAGAGGAAGGGTTTAAAAAGAGGAAGGGCTTCTATGGGCTCACAGTTTCAGAAGTTTCTGTCTATGATGGATTGGTCCCATTGTTTCGAGACTGTGTTGAGTCAGTATATCATGGTGGGAGTGCATGGCGGAAGAAGTCTGTTCACCTCATGGTGGCCAGGAAGTGAAAGACAGAAAAAGGAGAGTCCAGGGACCCCCAGTGAGCAGAAGACCTCTCAGTAGATCCCACTTCTTGAAATTTCTACCATCCTCAACAGGGACACACTGGGGACCAAGACTTTAGCACATGGTCTTGTGGGGGACTTTCAGATCCTAACTGTAGCAGTGACTCACCCATCTTTGAATGCCTATGGCTTCCACACAGGGCAGGCATTAAATAAGCTTTTTTTAATACCTATTTTTTAGTTATATGGACATAATATCTTTATTTTATTTTTATGTGATGTTGAGGATCGAACCCAGTACCTCACGCATGCCAGGCGAGCGCTCTGCCACTGAGCCACAACCCCCACCCCATTAAATAAGCTTTTGAAAGAAGAATGGGAAGAAAAATAGATGAATAGTTTTGAAATTAACAACTTTATAACTAACCAGTAAATTTGTATTAAAATTTTTTTATGTTACTTCAAAATGGATCATAGACCTAAATGTAAGAGCTCAAACTCTAAAACCTTTAAAGCATAGAAATGCATCACTGTGACTTGGATTAGGCAATAGTTTTCACATATTGCTTCAAAATTACAACTGAGAAATGAAAAAAATAGACAAGTTGGTTTCTACTAAAATTAAAAATTTTGTCTTGCAACAGATACCATCTCCAACCCACAGAATGGAGATGGTATCATTTGTAATATTTGTAAATCATATATCAGATAAGAGACTTATATCTAGAATATATAAATTATTCTTATAACTCAAGCAAAAAGATAGACAATCCAATTACAAAATGGAGAGGAGAACTGAATAGACATTTCTCCAAAATAGCTATACAAATGGACCATAGCACATGAAAAGATGCTTAGCATCTTTGGTCTTCAGAGAAATGCAAGTCAAAACCATATGAGGTACACCCACTTGGATGACTATAATAAAAAAGGAAAGCAATAATAAGTGTGGCCTGTATGTGGAGAAATTAGAACATTTATGCATTGCTCATGGGGTTGTAAAATGAGGCAGCCTCTTTGTAAAACACTGGTAGTTCCTGAAAGGTTGAGCGTTATCAAATATGACCAAATTATACGCCTAAGTACACGCCCAAGAGAAATAAAAGCACACATCCGTACAAAAACTTGTGCACAGAAGTTTCTAGCAGCATCATTCATAATAGCCAAAATGTGGAAGCACCCAATGTTTATCAAGAAGGGTTAGACAGGTAAAAGGTGGTATAGTCATACAATGCAATGTGATCTGACCATAAAGAAGGATAAAGTCCCAATACATGCTACGATGCTACGCTGTGGACGAATCTTGAAAGCTTGCTAAGTGAAAGCAATTGGTCACAAAAGACAGCATTACATGATCTCATTTATAAGATATGTCCAGAGTAAGAAAATTTATAGAGACAGAAAGTAGATCATGATTTCTTAAGGCTGGGGTTATGGATGGATAAGAAGAGGGAGACAGATACAGGGTTTGGAGTTTCTTTTGGGGGAAAGAAAAATTAATTTGTAATGATGGCTGTATATACACAAAAAGGGATTTAACATTTTTGCTTCAAGACATCTAAAGGGTCACCCAGAAGGGTCCTTTGCTTGTCATTTCTTTACTTTCTAGGAGTATGAGCGTGGTATTATAACTTGCTGTTTTTATTTTAAAACTTGATTGACAACAATGTGCCATAGACAAGTTAGACTTCTATTCTGTCTACTGCCAAAAAGACATAAAGAAAACTACAAAAATAAAACATAAAAAGGGACATTCTTTAAGATCAGGAATTATAGCATTTGACAGGAGGGGCGGGGACGGGGGCAAGAGGAGGCACCTTTGCTCAGATCCTGCATGGCCCCGGATGACGAGTCTTCACGAGACACTTGAATCCTCCCTAGCCAGAGCCCCTGGCCTCAGGACTCTCCACACCTCTAAGCAGAACTGCAGTTCCCAGTTGGCAGCTCGTCCTCTGCCACAGAACAATGTGTGCTGCCCAAGGCAATGGCCACGGAGTTCCCACCCTGTCCCTGTCCGAGGCATATATTTGCTGGCACAATAGGAGGAAAGATTCAAAGAGACTTTACTGCCTCCTTTGGGGTCAGCCAACTCCCAACTGTCCTTTAGAGGGAACAGGATGACTCCACTGATTCCATCCCTTCTCTCACAGGCCAATAGGAGCTTAACCAAACAGTAACTGGTGGCCACAGACTAGGAAGAAGCCTATCGAGTCTTCGATGATGCAGTTGCTTGAATCCGACTTTAATCTTCATCCTTTGAGAATGATTCAGATTTCACCAGCAACAAATGTTGCAAAATTGTTCATGGGTCCAAAGTCCATTGCTTAGTTCATTATTGATTCACTCAGCAAACAAAAGTTGTGACTCTACCAGGTACCCGTCCTTTTACTAGAGCTGGGTTATGGAAAGAATTAACTCTTTGCTTGGTGAGGAAGGTGGACAGATTCTGTAATTTCTGGTAAATAGGGGAGCCAGAGAGTATTGGGACCCAGAAATGGGAGATATGGTCTACCCAAAGAACAGTGCAGTGAGGAGGTCATATTTAAGCTGGGTTTTGTAGGATGAGTAGGAGTTTGTTAAGCCATAGAGGAGTAAGATGTGGCAAAGGCAGGTGGAACAGGAAGCAGCAAGCATGTGAAAGTCCCTGGTTATAGGAAGGGTCTTTGCTCTTTCGGGGCCAAAGACTAGATAAAATACCAGGTGAAGAAGACTGGAAATGAGAGGTAGGTGTCAGGTCAGTTTGTTAAAAGGCTTTGAATAGCATGTTAAGGAGTTTCAGAACATCTGGGGAGTGGAAGGCCATCAGCATTCTCTACAGAAGAGCAGTGGGATTAGGTTTGCATTTGAGAAAAGAACCTCTGGTGGCTGTGGAGTCTTTGCTTTTTGCAGTGCACCAAACCCAAATTATGTGATTATAATGCCATGCACTCTAGGAGAAGCAGGAGTCTTGCTGTGTCTAGCTCACCTACATCCTGGCTGAGCACATCCTGTTTCCCAAGTTCTTCCAAGTTGCTCATTGAGTATGCAGGAATTATTTCCCCCTAAACTAAATGTCCCTCACATATCTTTTGTGACTCATGCCCTTTCTGAGATTGTGTCAGCCACCACCGCACCTGGAGCCCAGTCCTGTGTGGGTGTCTGGGTTGAGCTGGTATGGCATGGATCTTTGAGGACCCTGGCAGAGTGAATAGGAAGTCAATGAGCAGTCCCAACCGGCCCTGGCAGGAGTAGATCTCCTCTCTTTAGGACAGCACAAGGCCTCTGCAGCCCGTGACTCGTCCCCATCACCCTCAGGATGGCAAGTGAGGGGAGAAGACAGGATTCTAAGAAAGAGTTAAAGGACAGCTAGACTTGGCAGAAAACGGCCAGAGCCAGCTGTGGGGGCAGCTATAGTGTAGCAAATTGGAGCATCTTGGGCCTTTCCCTTGTGGGCAGCCTCCCTTCCTTCCTCCCCATCCCCGCATTCTGTGGCCTTCCCCCTGTTGAGAGACTCCACCTATGTAGGCCTGCCCTCCCAAACAGCTAACATGATCTCACTCCTGTTCTTTCTTCCCTCCCAGCCTCGTTCTCACTCAGGCAAGATGATCGGGAGGAGAAATGAGCCACTGGTTGATGCATCAGACTTCCACTTGAGGGAGGGCTGGCTGGAACCTGCGTAGAGGAAATGATGACAGCATCCCTATGAAGCATCTGTTGAACGCCAGGCCTGTGCCAAGTGTAGCACGCGCCTCGCGAGTTCAAAGCCAGCCTCAGCCTCTTAGTGAGGCCCTGAGCAACTCAATGAGACCCTGTCTCTAAATAAAATACAAAATAGGGTTGGGGATGTGGCTCAGTGGTCAAGTGCCCCTGAGCTCAATTCATGGTACCCCCCAAAACAAAACAAAATAAACCTACTATGATTAGGAGATATTTTGTCCCCATGTATGGAGGGGGAATCTGAGACTCATAGATTCTGAATACTTCACATAACTTGCCTAGTGAGTTAGAGAGTTGGGATTTGAACCCAGATCTTTGTCTCTAGAGGCTCCTATTACTCTTGGAGTTTTGTGGATCCCAATCCTGGGATCACCCCATCCAAGACTAGATACAGAACAGTTTAGAGCTGCATCTCCATAATTTCACTTTCAAGTGTCTCTCTACCCTCCCAACAGTAAACCCAGCAATAGCTAGGTTTTAACTGTGCAAAAGAAATGCTAATTACCGTCATTTACACATAATTACTACATAGCACAGTGATGATTACACATATCGTTGCCTGTGTCGGAATAACTTTAGTCTCCGCTTTATTTGGTTGTATTGAATTCTGTTCGTGTGTTGCCAGCTTTTGCGGTTCATTGATCACATGTGTCATCTTAAACTGGTAGCTTGTAAAAGCAGGGGGGACTCCGAGTAGGAGGCATTGTGGAAAAGGCAGTTTGGGGGTGAAGGGGTTGGTATCCTGGGCCCTTGGGAGTCTGAGCATCATTGGAAGAAGGAAGGAGCTTGGCCAAAGCCAAGTTTTGGAAGTGGTCAGGGTAGGTGCAGTGGGCAGCTTGGGTAGGATGCCAGAGACTGGGGGATTTACCTGTTGAAATGCAAAAAAGTGAAGCATCCTAGGCAAAAGTGTTTTGCTCAGAGTTAGGAACCCAAGTTTGTAATCCCAACTCCATACCTAGGACTCTCACCTCAAAGTGTCTCTCGGTGGCTGTTCCTTGACTAGATTTGTTCGGCCTCTTCCAGTTCTTAAATTCCATAATTCCTTGACAGAAGGGGTGGTCATGTAAAGGGTCAACTGTGAGAGAGTTTGAAATGGAATCAAAAGGACTCCGAGAGCTTCAGATAACTGTTTTACTGTTCTTTTCTGTGCCTGTAGATTATGTCATCAGGGTTGATATTTTTAGTATTAACCATAGATGTGATCTGTAAGAAGTTATTTCCCTGGGAAATATAGGAAACAAAATTGAGTCAATTTGTTTACAATGCCCTAAATTTTAGCCGTGCTTTCTGCCCATTCCTAGCAAGATCCAAAGGGAAGATGCACTCAGGTATTCAGTTTTGCATTTTTGGAACAGGATTTTCTTGGGTATAGGTTGCCCAGGTAGGATCTCTGCTTACTGGAAAATGACTCTTGGAGAGTTGTGCTAGTTTAAGGTAGAGTTGGCTGTTGTAACTAACAAACTCCTAAATCGGTGGTTTAATACAATGGAAGTGTGTTTCCACTCTTGCATCCCCCAAGTTTGGCAGCAGGGAAGGACAGAGGTAACTCTGCTCCAGGCAATCATTCAGGGATCCCAGGTAATAGAGACTCCACTCTCTTCACCTGATTTCCAAGGATGTCCTGGGTGTCAGCACCTGACTAATAAATAGCAAAGAGAGAAAATGGAGAACTGATTGCTTGGGAGGGTTATTGGGGCCAGGCTTGGGTGTGATCATATATTACTTTTGTCCAAACTCCTTTGACCAGAACTCTGTTATACAGCTGCAGTGAATTGCAAAGGAAGCTGGGAATTCAAGCCTAGCTGTGTGCTGGGAATGAAGGAAGGTGATTGGCAAGCTTGTTGACAGTCTGCCACAGGAGCCATGTCACAATAATGAGAACATGGGTGAGCCCTAGAATTCACAGGTTCAGCCCCAACTTCTTAGAATCCCATGTCTACAAAGATCTCCTAACGCTCCTGTGGCCTCTTCTTACATACGATCCAGGCACGTGGCCTAAGTATGGCCTGCCTGTTACGCATTCTAGACAATGCAGAGCATGTCACAAACATTTGGGAGATATTAATGATGGTGGTTTGTATTCCAACAGTATTTTGTTCATATGAAACCCTTTGGTTCAGATTTTGCTTTTTCCCTTCATTTTAGTAAGTTTTTCTTGACCTCAAGGGTGCATTCATGTTCCTGGTAGTGCCACGGCAACTCTAAAAATAAATCTTTAAAAATGACATCTGTAACAGGTTTATGGTCAAGGTTAAAGTGATCACATGCTTAGGTTCAAAAACATGCCATGTTAGATTAAATGAAAGTTCCTATACCTTCACCCGAGTCCACAGTCAAACCCAGGAAGTGATCAAGGAAAGCACATGGAAAAACACCACTGAGCCAAATTAAAAGGGACACAAAGTGGGGCAATTTTGTGATCATTGTTGCCTATCACAGCTGCACAAACCAAGCTAATGAGATGATGATGTAATCCTCTTGTTGTAAAGAACAAAGTGATTTCCCATGAGATAAGCATGAACTTGGTCTAGATAGCCGCTTTGCTCTCTCCCAAACTAGAGGGTAATTATTATTACAATTGAATTTCCAAAGTGCATGATTTGTAGAGTAAGCTCAATTCATTTAGAATTTCCAATCCTTTCAATTTTTTGTAACCTTTAATGTTCCTACTATAGGCCCAAACAAATAAGCTGCTCACTGGTATAATTTGCAATGTCTAGATGGTCTCGTATGGAACCTCTGGAGTGATATTCTTAGTACCTGCCTCTTGTGAAGCCATTACGTGGCCTTTGGAAGGGTCTGTGCGAAACCAAAGTTCTTTCTTTCAGAAAGGGAATTTGAGATTTTTTTTTAAAAGTTGTAGGTGAAAAAAAAAAGTCTTTGCTTGGTATTTTGTAACCATTAAACAATGGTTTAGAGGCTGCCATGTGCTAGATATTAGGGTACAAGGAGTTATAAAATGCCATCTGTAGCAGAGTCAGAATGTCACCATCATTCCTAACTGTCTCAACCATCATTTTATGAGGAATCCAGTCGTTAATCTTTGCAGAACTATATTCCATACAGTACATATAAACATGTCTTGAATTCACCTTCTTGAAAACTCAGGATGGCCTTGCATTAGGTGGCATGGCAACGAACCACACATGTGCACAGTTTGAGTGAGCATGCTGCATGAGGGAGAGACCTGGGGTTTCCCGTGCTTTCCTTTACATGCCCAGCACCCCAGCTTCAGAGCACACATCATGCATGCTCCATAAATATTTGTTGAGGACTTGAAGGAACATATGGAATAAGCTTCTGACTTACAAGTCACCGTGTGTTTTAGATTTACAATGTAAGAGTTTTGTATACACCATTTAATTTATATTAGAAGAAACACATTTATTTTTCTAGCCTTCAATGCTGTTAATTTCTTTCATAATCAAGGGGCATCTAAGACCATAACTTTTCTTGCTCTTTCTGGTTGCTTTTCACCGGCTACATGCTAGGAAAGCTAAATACATTTGTAGATTTGACTCATTTATGTGAGTTTTTTTTATCCAAAGGTGGCCAGTGAAAGAAATAAGTGAAACTTAGTTTTTGGCAGCTGGAAAATGGAAAAGTTAAACAGCTTGCACTTACCTAGCAAAAAGGGACATGCTCAGTGTGCTAAATGAGAGAACAGGCAAGTTTTCATTTATCAAGAGCTAACGAGAAATCATCCCATTGGATGCTCACCACATTTCTGGATGGGAGGTGAAGACTTCTTAAATCACCATTTTATTAAAGGCAGAACTGTGACCCTGATCAAGTGACTCCCCAATAACTTGTAGCTAATGAGTATTGATTGGATTTATCTGGTAAAACTTAGACTGTTGACTCCAAGTTCACTTCCCTTCTTCTTCCTCAGGCTGAGTCCTATATGTTATTTGTGATATTTGTTTATTTATGCTTTCTGATACCTCTGATCTCTAGTAAGCACGAATTTTCTGTAAGTATATAATTATAATTGTGTTTTTTAAGTAACTATTCACATATGATGATGTTTTGAAAATATAAGTCGGATCATCTCAGTCTCCTTTGTAAACAGCTTCTCATACTTCACATTAAACTTCGGGGAAAAAACTAGATGCCTTACCTGCGTCTGGCTCTCTCTTTTACTTTGACCCTTGTGTCATAGATCTCTTTCTTCTACTGACTGTGCTACGTGGACCTTCTGATCATCCCTTGGTAACCAAGCCCACCCTCTTGCCCTCATTCTCCTCTTTGGCTAATATCTTTGTATCATTCAACCTTTTTCTTAAATGTTCCATCCCCAGAACAGCCTTCTGATCACCCTGTAAAGGCATGACCCACGGGCCCATCGTTGTGCTGATCTTTTCAGTGCTCATGCTGTCTGAAATTCCCTACTGTTCATTTGCTTATTTTTTTCTTTCCTCATTCCTCACCTACTCACCAGTACCAAGATGATGAATTCCAAAGGACAAGAACTTTGTTCACCATTCTGCACCCTTTCTGTGCCTAGAAATGGTGTGCAATACATACCTCTTGGCAAAGTACTTGACAAAGGATCACTGGATCCATAAATGTCTAAACCAGATCCTCCTACCTGGCCCACATGTCTTCCACATTTTTATCTTTGTCCTCTGTGATCCCTTGTGGTGACGTTGTAGACATCTGTAGATGGAACACAGGTCAGATGTGTTTTAAATTGCCATCCCCCAAGTCTTTCTCTTCTGTTTTCCTTTTATTCATCCCTGATGTATTATGTTTGGTGCAATTTGTTTTGAGTTGTGCTTTGAAATCACGTACTGAAGCTGGACTCACTCAAGCACCACATTGTGGTATTATTGTTTGGATATGAAGTGTCCCCCCAAGACTTATGTGTTGAAGGCTTGGTTCCCAATGCAACAATGTTCAGAGGTGGGGATTTGGGGAAAGTGATTGGATCCTGAGGGCTCTCATCTCACCAGTCAGTTAATCCACTGGGGGATTCTTACTTGATGGCATTATTGGGAGGTGGTAGAAACTGTAGGCTATGGGGCCTAGTTGGCAAGAGTAGGTTACTGGGGGAGGGCCCTGAAAGCTATAACTTGTCCTGAGTGCCAACCCCTCAACACACACACAGTCTCCTTCCCGCCTTTTCTCTGCTTTTATTGCCATAAACTAAGAGTTTTCCTCTGCCATGCCTTTCCACCATGATGTTCTGCTTTGCCTAAGGCCCAAACCAATGAAGCCAACAGACCATCAACTGAAACCTCTGAAGCCATGAGCCAAAATAAATCTTTCCTCCTTTAAATAATTTCTTTCATATATTTGTCACAGTGGTGAAAACTAACACGTGTGGTATAAAATGACTGGCCTAAGGTATGAAGAACGTGCCAGCCATGCTGCAGACTAGCCCGGCATGCCTCTTGGAACATCTTCAACATCTGTTTTCGGCTCAATTGTTTCTTCTACAGAAATGGGAGAGTAATATATGACCAATATTTTTGGGTGATGTATATCTCAGAAGGTAGATAAATATAAAATATCATCCCTGGAATCATCACTTTAAAGCATGTCATCAATAGTTTTTGATATTGTTGTTTTGTTTGTTTTTGTGAGACTGGGGATTGAACCCAGAGGCACTCTACCACTGAGCCACTTCCCCAGTTTTGGGGTTTTTTTTCTTTGGTGGTGCAGAGGATTGAATCCACAGCCTGGAACAAGCTAAGTAAGCTCTCTACCACTGAGCTACACTCCCACCCCCACCCCCCTTTTTAAAAATTCTTTTAAAAAAGAATTTTTCTTTGAGATAGGGTATCACTAAATTGCCAAGGCTGGCCTTGAACTTGGAATTCTCCTGTCTCAGCCTCCCAATTTGCTGGAATTATAAGTACACCACTGCACCCAGCTCATCAATATATTTTTATTGAAAATATGTATATTTTAAATTTACATAGAGAGGCAATAATAGTTTTTAATAAAATTGTAAGTGAATATTATTGACTCTGACTTATAGCCCTATTGTTGAATAGCTCCTCTGTTTCCTAATATATACAAAAAATGTCCTCAGTTTAATGCAAAATACAAGATGAGCAGGTGTTGGTCATTTCTATGACATGAATTCAAAGTTATCTTTTCTTGTTGTGTACTGTAAACTCTACAGAATTGGAAGAGTGTTTACATGAAAAAAAATTCTGCTGCCTTGATTTTAAAAATATTCTAAATAAGAGTGCTGTTGCTTTTTGTTTTTTAATTTATGGTAAAACATTTTAGAGATAGCAGAATTTTTTGTTCTTTTAATTAAGGTCTAGAATTATAGTTTTATTTATTTTTACAACTTCATGTGACATAGAAAATTCTGCCAGATAAATATAATTCTATGAAAGATGAATACAATGAAATATTTAAGATGTTTTAAAAATATAAATTCAATAAAAAGTGGGTTGAGGGAGCCATTGTTACTAAAAATATTAATATGTTCCTTAGATATAGACGAGGAAAAGGTGCCTCTTGGAAAAAAGAATGTTTAAATTATGAATTTGAGAATAGAATGTTTTGTTGTTTTTTTCTGCTTTGACTAACTAGCAGCAAGGGTTAGTATCTGGTATGAACAGTATTGCATTTAAGTTTAAAAATAAAAAATTATTAGAGTGGTCCATTGAAATTCTGTGAATTGAATTCCTATAAAAGAATGCTTACAAACACAGAAACATTTGTGGAGAACGCCAGTTCTGTGTTGGCTTCTTATATATTTTATCTCTTTTTTTTCCTTTCTTTTAAAGACTTTTTTCTTCTTCTTTTTTATTTATATAAAACAACGGAATGCATTATAATTCTTATTACATATATAGAGCTCAATTTTTCATATCTCTGGTTGTATACATAGTATATGCACACCAATTCATGTACTTTGGATAATAATGATCATCACATTCAACCATCAGTAATTACCTCTTTTAAGCCACATTGACACTTGTGAAATTGGTTTCATTAAACTTCTACATTAGAGTGGAGAAAACTGAGGTTAGTGGACTTGCCCAAAGTAAGACCCCTAGTGAATTTGGGCAGCTGGACTCCAGAGCCAGGACTTTCACCCCCTCTGACAGCCCTCCTGTGTTCTATTAAGGATGAGGGTCATATGCACTGATAAGGCACACTTTCCAAGGTCAAATTGTGTAACCTCCAAGACATGGAGTCGCCCTCCATGACCATAGGGTCTGCATCTGTGGATTCAAACAAACAAAATCAAGAATATTTTAAAAATTACATCAATACTGAACTTGATCAGACTTTCAACTATTTACATAGTATTTACATTGTGTTAGGTATTATAAGTAATCTACAGATGATTTAAAATACTATGGAGGGAGCTGGGCACAGTGATGCACACCTGTAATCTCAGCATCTTGGGAGGCTAAGACAGGAGGATTAAAAGTTTGAGGCCAGCTTTACTTCAAAAATTTTTGTCTCAAAAATAAAATAAAACAGGTCTGGGGCTATTGCTCAGTGGTAGAGTGCCCATGGGCTCAATTCCTAATACCACTAAGCAAGCAAATAAAGTACATGTGACAGTTGTGTAGGTCATATGCAAACAGTATACCATTTTATATAAGGTATGGAGCAACCTATGACTTTGGCATTTGAGAGGATCCTGGAACTAATCCCCCATAGATACTAAGGGGTGACGATATTGTTAAAACAAAGCATAGGACAGTGTGTACTATATGCTACTGGCTTTTTTTTTTTTTTAAATTATCTGTGTTTTGAAGTTATCTTCTGGAAAGTCTTTCAGACTGCCTTCAGGGAATAGACTGTGTGGGGTCCTGTGGGACAGAGTGACAGCAAGTTCTACATTTTGCTGTAGGTCTTTTTGATTCCTCTTGATTTCTTAACACTGTCCATGAATATGATTTAAAAATTTAGTTTAAATGACACTAATAAGAACTAATGAGAAAAGTAGTATATCCTAGGAATTCTGTATATGTGAAAACTTGGCTTGGGAGACATCATGTCTCCCTGTGTATCTTATACTGGAAAAATGGGAAATCAGCACCACCCAAGAGAGTGTACTGGTCCAAGACACGTGGGTGCTGGACCTGACTGGGCCACTGATCTGGATCACCAACACCAGGTCTCAGTTTTCTGAGGTGTAAAATGGGAAGCAAGGATAAATTCCCTTCCAATTTGAAAAACCAACAACTCCAAATTAAGTTATAACAAAGTATTTTTTGAAAAGATTAAATGTGTGGTTAAAACAGCATCTTGGTTCTCGGGAACAAGAAGGCACACGCTCACTCTAACTCTTACATGTTGGGGACAGCATGCTGGACTTTCAGTGAAAGATGCCAGGAATAGACAATTAATCTTTGACACAAAAGTAGAATATTCTGTCTGTTACAACCATAGTAGGGACATTTCTCAATATATTGATATGTAATGATGTCAAAACTGTTTCCAAGAATTCTGTTACTGACCTATGGAAATCTATCAAACCCAAGTCCTTCATAATTTACTATATTATTGGATTACATGAATCATAATAGAAGTCAGCAAACTTCTTTAAAAAACGGATTAAAAATTTTATGTTTATGGACTATGCGGTCTCCATTGTGACTATCAAACTCTGCTGTTGTAGCACAAATATAGCTTTAAATAATAGGTTCATGAATGGGCATGGCTGTATTCCAATAAAACTTTATTAAAAAACAAACAGGCGTTCGGCCACCTTGGCCTATAGTTGTAACCTGCAGATTGAATTTAATTAAACTCTTGCCCTAAGTTTCTGTTTGCATGGTATCCTGAGATAAGTTACTATTGTCTTATTCTTTTTTAAAAATATTTTTTAGTTGTAGTTGGACATAATATCTTTATTTATTTTTACGTGGTGCTGAGGATCGAACCCAGCGCCTCACAGATGCTAGGTGAGCACTCTACCGCTGAGCCACAACCCCAGCCCCAATTGCCTTATTCTTGAATGTGGAAATGCTTCCTTTCTACAACCCCTTACTTTCGATTATTCCTTTATGAATAATCTGCTTTGCCACTACCTCACTCCAGCCTGTTACCCTGATGCCCCCCCCCATTTTAGTTTTACTACTTGCCTTTCTTATTTCTCTTCACTCTGAATTTATATTTCCTGAAGACAAACAGTTATAGTTGTTCCTCTTATATTCCTTTGTTTGTGTTGCTGTTTTTACATGATTTCAACATTATCCTCAAAGTCTTAGGCTCTAATATCTTTTGTATTTAGGGAATTGTGGACAGCCTTGTTGAAAATCTTTAGTATTTGATTCGTTAACCTCTTACTAAATATAGCCCTCCCTTTTTAAGCGAAGCTTAACCACATTTAATAAGCCACTCTCCTTAAAGAGCAAATAAGGTCTGTAGGCAGAATTCGTCTTGGTAAATCACTTGCAAAGATATATGTTGATCTCTGAACTTGGTGAAGAGATCCCTGCCTTAGCTAGGAGAATTAGCAGTAAGACTTACCTACCTTGTAATACCTGGCTTTGATTCTAGACAATTTCCTTGTCCATTCCCCTGAATCCCCTCCTCGTCTCTCCCCTCTCTTCTCTCCTAACATTTTCAAAATGTAAAACTTCCCACCTGCCTTGGACAAACTTGATATTGGCAAAGCTCTTTATTTATATGCATGAAGACTGATAGATTATTGAGATTTACTACATGCTTTAAATTCAGTGTTTTTCCTATTCAGCATTTAGCTGTAGCCCCGGATAAAGGTGATTTGTGTGATCCATCTTGCTTTATGTCTCACTTGACATTCTGCCTTTTTCATGACAGGTTGCTGAATGCTATAAAGCCAGGACTTGTTAAAAAGATCAATAGATTGCCTACCCCCATTGCAGGATTGGTGAGTATCCAGAATGGAGATTTATTTTCCAATATTCCTTTGCTTTAACCTAAGGGTCATGACAGTACCATTTATTACAGTCCTCTCCTGCCATATATATTCTACTTGAATGAGAGCGCATTGAATCCATTAAACTAAGAGTTCACTTAAAAATGAAAAATTCCAGTGATGTCTAAGTGGCATCTTAATCTTTGTTTGTAGTTTTCCCATCATGAGTGATAAAGTCCTTCAGTCTTAAAGAGGTAAATTTGTTTTGGGGTGAGAGGCTGATAATTGGATTGACCCCAGGGGAGGAATGTGATTTTAATTACATTTTCTCATTCCAGTGCTGCCCCCTGCATTCCCCTGCAGTGGAGGGGAGGGGAGAAAGAGACTTTCAAGAGAAACAGCATCTTCATAATAAATGGCTGTTTTCAATATCAGAAATCTACTTGGGATTAAATACCACCATTCTAAGTATTCCTAGACCAATTATGTGTTGACAACTATTCTAAAGATATCATGGGGCACTAAAGTGATCCGTTGTCATCTGGAGAACTGTTGGAGCAGTACCCTCACCCTTCTGAACCTTCCCATGTGACGGCTATAGAAGTCATATGTTTACATGTGGTCCGAAGCAAGAGGGTTTTCCCAAGCATTATGATGTTTCATGATTCTTGGCAACTAATTTTAATTATTTGATTGGTGTTGCCTCTTGATTAGAAAAAGGAAAAAGTTAGAAGGTTGGGAAGACAACCCAATTTTAATTCTGGAAGGAACTTGGTACACACATGCCCACACATACACGTGTACATGCATACCAATGCACAAAGCAGAGGGTGTGTATGGCCTGGTAATGATTCACTGACTGCTTCCCTTATGATTGCCTTCTCTCTCTCTCTCTCTCTCTCTCTCTCTCTCTCTCTCTCTCTCTGTGTGTGTGTGTTTGCAGAAAACAATGAGAAAAATGTCAAGAATTTAGGCAGGATCCTACATAGACCTTGCTGATTGTTTTATAGTTTCTTAGCCGTGTCACGATGACTAATTAAAATGAGATGTGACAAAAAACTATTGTGCTTGAAAACCGTGGGGGTTCTGGTAGGAAGGCACATGGTATGAGCAAGTTTCTTCATTTTAAAAATTGTGATTTCTATGGACGCATTTGATTTCTGATGTCAGTTGGTCATGAGTTGGTGATTTATCATTAAAAACCGCTCTAATTTTATTTGTCAGATTTGTGTAGCCAAGTAAGTTAATACATAGATAGATGGTTACATAAGTCAATTTAGGAGGAATGAATTTGAATAATTTTGTAATGTATATAATATATATAATATTATATACATATATATATAATCTTATATATTATATACATATATATATAATCTTATAGACATTCACATTAGAATGTACACACACTCATTAGTTTAGAACCTTTTATTAAATCCATCTCTTTCAAATGTTGAAGCAGTGGTCTTCATGATTCTGACAAATTCCTGTTTGGCTCCAAGCTTGGGGCAGTCCCTGACCTTGGAACGTGGGTGTTTAATATTACAGGAGCACAACTTGCAGCTTAAAGTCAAAAGCGGCCCCGGGGGGAATCCTTGTGAACAGAAGCAGGTAGTTCTGCATCCAGTAGCTGAGAGGGAAAGGATTTTGAAAGCTTAACTTAAAATGTGAGTCACAAATGATTTTAGTAAAATTAAGGGTTTGCAATGTGTGCAATTTATCATTGTATTATTACTTCTTTCTTTTTTAATAGACCTTTTTTTTTGTTTTAATATGTGATACATGAGAATGAACCCAGTGCCTCACACATGCTAGGAAGTCCTCTACCACTGAGCCATGATCCCAGCCCCATATTGTTTCTTATCATAGATCAAATACTGTCCTTTTCATGTTGTCTTTGAAGCAGTCAGACAATCTGATGCAAGCCAGCAAGGGGGCCTCTGTTGCTTTCTTCCTATTTCCATATTTGACCCAAGTCAGCGTTTCCCACCAAGTGCTCTCGGCTGAACTCTAGACCTGGAGATCTGTCTATTGGACAGCTCCATCTGAATGTCCCTCAGGCCCTTTGGACAGCATATTCAGACGAGACTCAAATGACCACTCCCGCCCAATGTCTGCAGGCATCTAGACATGCAATCAACTCGACTCTGTCTACTTGTCTACATTTCCTTGGCCACTGTCCTATAGCAGACGATCCTCATCTTTTTTTTTTTTTTTCTTTTTGCTGTACTGGGGATTGAATCCAGGTCCTTGCACATACTAGGCAAGCATTCTCCCCCTGAGACACATTGCCAGCCCTGTCTCATCTCCTGCCTGGACTGCTCTAGTTGACTCGTGGTTCCTCAAATGCTACTCACTCCCATGTATGATGCTTTTTTACATGACAGTCCTTATGCATATGATCCTGTCCTCCTCCTCTTCTTGACCAAATCCTATTCATTTATCAAGCTCCTACACAAAACCACCTCTGAAACCTTGAGTATTTGTGGACTGTTATGATCTTTCATTATAGAGTACAGATAGCATCCCCTGAAATACGAGAAAATGAGTTAATCCATGAAAGAGATGAAAGCCAGCTGTGTTTAAATCAACTTTGGAGAATAATATTTTGAATAACTGTTAATAATTGGAAATTAAAAGTCAGCAAATGGATTATTTCATGTTAAGACACTGTGGCTATAAGTAGTTAATGGGCCATGATCAATTTGCCAATACCTATCATGGGCCCAAATGACATATGGTGTCCAAGTGATGCACTAAGAAATCGTAATTTGGAAGAAACCATCTGACAGTTCCAAATCCAGGGACAAACTGCAAAACAGCTGGCCTCTATTCTTTAACATGTCAGTGTCAATAAAGGTAGCTCCCCATCCCAAAGGCGGGAAAACTGCTGAAGACTAAAGGTGACCAAGGATAGTAAAAGACAAGGTTGATCTTTGTTTGAGAAAAAGCAACTACGATAGACATTATTGGGACAATTGAGGAATTTGAATACTAGTTGAATATTTGATGACAGTACTCTCTCAGTGTCTTGCATGTGATCCTACCCTTGTGTATATAGAGGGTATTCTTGATATTACAAGGTACCCAAATTGAATTATTTAGAGATGAAATGTAAACAATGACATTGGACCATGTGTATGTGTTTAGAATTTCAGCAAAAATGTCTGTCTATAATATATAATTTTATGTAAACATGGAGACAGAGATGGAAGGAAGGAAACATGGTAAAATGTGAGACTTCAATGAGGGACATGCATGAGTCATGGTACTATTCTTGCAACACTTTTGGTAAATTGGAAATTTTTCAATATAAAAAATTGGAGATTCAAAGGCATTAATTCTCTTTGGTGGGGGCCAGGAACTTCAAATATAAGTGATAGTTTGCAGATTCAGGTTAGTAGAGATGCAGTCCTTTGTGTAATGTATTTTCTTCTTTCTGATCCTTATGACAGGCAGGGAAGGGCAGACAGAGAACACTTCAAATGCATCTAAAGACTTGGAGGTTGGTTTGTACTTTGTCAGAGGTTCGACAGGCCACTGACCATCTATTGATCAAGAAATTCTCAGCATCATATCTGAGAAGTGAAGCAGGAAGGTTTGATGTGCCCGGAGCCCACGCTTGTGTGCCTTAATGGCCCCGTGTTGAGAAGCCAATCCATTAAGATGGCTCAGCTGCTTGACTTGAAGATAAATAGAAAAGTGTGTTTGCGCATAGCAATCCCAAATTATAAACACCTGTAGATTTACAAAAGCATGAATAGGTGTATTTTAGCCCCTGTGGTTACAAAGAATTCAGGGGTGAAGTTGTTAAAACAAAGTAGTTGAAAATCATGTCCTGGCAAGAATGCAGAGACCCTGAATCGGGGTCTGTGTTTCCTCTGTAACGACTGCTGACATCTGAAGCCGAGTGGTGAGTGCCTACAGATGCTGCATTCTTTTTTAGGTGTGAGTGATCCTGCTAGCTGTTGCCAGAGAGAAAGACCTCAAATTTAGGTCTTGGCATAGTAAGGACTTTTTAAAAAGCTGCCCTTCTGCCGGCCAACTCGTCAGCATTGCACAATCGAGTTACATCCTGAAACTCCATGAAATGCTCATTACAGATCATGCTACGTGTTGTTTAATCCCAAATCCTTGCTGACCACAGGAGTTTGGGGATTAAGCTTTTACTTGCTGGGATTTTGATTCTGACAACCATTCGCATGCACGCAGGTGCAGTGCAATTGGAAATAGATGATATTTGGGGATTCTGACCTCGAGTGTAGAACCTTTCTAGAGCTGTCATGAAATATTTGATTGATCTTACACGTGAATCCATGAGGATGAACGTGATCTGAGAAAAAGAGAATTTTTCAGATGGAAGGTCACCTTAGATGTATTTATTTTATAAACGAAGATGTGCGAGTCCTTTAGGGAAGAGTTATTTGCCCAAGATGAGACAAATAGTAAAAGCCGAGGTGAATCGCATACCAAGGCTGCCCTCTCCTTGGTTGTTACATATCCAAGTGTTCCCAGAGGAAGACGGAACACATGTTAATACCAGGTTAATTTACCTTTTGTGAGAAGGAGGGGAAAGCAAAGACTAAAGACTACTTAATAAGTTGCTCTTTCTATCTGTCTCTCCTCTCTCTTTTGGCCAATAGTCCCAAAGTATCTTTCTGTGAAATGCCACACTTCACGAAATGCCCTTAGCCTGATGAATGGTGGAAATTTGACTTTCACTGAAGTTCAACAGAGCAGGAATGTGACTGGTTTCTGAATTAGCCTACCATCTAGTAACCTTAACTCACCCAGAAATGGATTTTTGTGGGAAAAAAAGATGTATTTTTCTTTCATCCAAGATAACCTTTCATAGACAGTTAGATCTGAGCTCCCTGAAATGGATCAAAATGTAAATTTCCATAAATTCTGTGGACCTTCGGAAGCTTTCAGAAGGTATCTGCTTTATTGGATGAAACGGAGGGCAGAGCAGTTGATGTTTCATTGATTGAGGGAGGGAGGAGTGGAAAGGGCACAGGGCTGTCGAGATTTCCACATTATGAGAGGATTAAAAATATCGTTTTGGACAAAAGGTAGATACACAAAACTGTCGAAAGCTGGGTAACTGGAGGGCAGAGCCTTTATGTGAGTCTCATCTTTTTAGGAAGAGAACAGGCAGTTCCTTTGGGTTCTGTCCTCTGCCTCTGTCTCTCTTCCAGTCAAAATTATTATTTTAGGCCACAAGGGAGGCAAAACAGGTGATGAGAGAGGCCATAGGTTTTGCTACTATAGTGATACCCATCATATATTAAGTGCCTAATATGTGCCAGATACAAGGCTAGACTGTCCTTCTTAATCTTTGCAGTAGCCCCTGAATGTTGTCATTGCCATACTCTCAGGATGTCCTTTCATAAGCAGACCTTAGATTTTTTTTGGGGGGGGGGGGTTACTGGGGATTGAATGCTTAAGCACTGAGCCACATCTCCATCCCTCTTTGTTTTTTATTTTGAGACAGGGTCTCGTTAAGTTATTTAGGGCCTTACTAAACTACTGAGGCTGGCTTTAAACTTGCAATCCTCCTGTCTCAGCCTCCCAAGCCACTGGGATGACAGGCATCTAAGTGCCACTGCACCTGGCCCTTGGATGGTTTTAGAAGACTACCCTTTTAATTTCATATCTTTTAACTTAATCAAGTTGAGGCCTAGGCCTACTTTAAAAGGCCTGAAATGTAATATTTCTGCTATCACCCTATGACATCATACTCCATGTGGCTACACCTCAAGCATTGCAGTCAATGAAACACCAGTCTAACAACCAATAATGATAAGAAAGCATTAAAAAATCTTTGTTGCAATTTTTCTTAGAAATCATAATAATTTCACTTATAACATTCAGCAAAATTTCCTAAAATTCCCTCCCCTGTCTCTTTTCCTCTTTCTATTTACACAGTACAAACACAGTCTCTCATGAGCATGCACAGCAAACTTGCCAGCCCCTGCAAACCTTTCCCTATTTGCAGCAACACCACATCCCCCAGACTCACACTGTGCTAGCTCTTACCTTTCTTGCATCTTATTTTTTTCTTTGCTATTACTGCCAGTCTCTTGCTGCGTTAGTCAGTTCAGCTAGACTAGCTCTTCTTGTCCATGATTTTTGTTCTGGACAACACAGCTGCAGGGACAGGAGGACACAGAATCTCAGTCAGGAGTAGGAGAGAAAGAGAGGCTCAGAACACCATAATTAGGCATCCCTAGAGGTTGCTGGACTCTTCTTCATGTGATAAGTAAGAACTAGTAGCTGGTAAGATTCTTTGTGAAGGAAGCACATTTCACTGAAGGAAATGAATAGATCTTGAGAAGCATCTCAGCCAAAACTGAATTTAATGACACACTTTCCTTTACCCTCTTTGCCGGACACAGTGTGAGAGACCTCAGCTGTGTCCCTACACCGCACTTACAAGGTGTGTTGAATTCGCTGTTCTCAAGTTTGCTGCCTGCCAAGGCCAAGCAGATATAGAAATGGCAGTAGGTTTAGATATCAAAGAGTACAGGATGTAGGGGGGAAAAAAACACGGGGGTCTTTGGTACATTCAACCCCAAGTTCAGCTGAATGGGGGAATATGAACCTAGGGAAGGAAAATGGGCGATGAGAGAGGCCAGAGGTGTAGCTACATAGTGATACCCAAATCTCCACCAGGAAGGAGCCTCCTCAGCTCACTCATGTGCTTGTTCCTCACAGGCTGTTGACCAAAGCCATCTTCAGATCTTTGTCATGTTGGCCTTTGCAGAGAGCAGCTACGATATTACAGTTAGCTTCATCAACTTGAGTGAGCAAGAAGAACCAGAGAGAGAGAGAGAGAGAGAGAGAGAGAGAGAACAAATAAGATGGAAGTCACAGTCCTTTATAACTTAACCTCTGAAGTGACTTTTCTCACTTCTATCTACTCCCCTAATTAAAAGCAAGTCACTATGTCCAGCCCACCCTCAAGGGGAGGAGATTACTTGAGGACCTGAGCACCAGGAGCAAGGGGTCCCTGGCAGCTGTCAAAAGCTGCTGTCAGGGCTGGGGATGTGGCTCAAGCGGTAGCGCGCTTGCCTGGCATGCGTGCGGCCCGGGTTCGATCCTCAGCACCACATACAAACAAGAGTGTTGTGTCCACCGAAAACTAAAAAATAAATATTAAAATTCTCTGTGTGTGTGTGTCTCTCTCTCTCTCTTAAAAAAAAAAAAAAAAAAAAAAAAAAAAAAAAAGCTGCTGTCACAGGGATTGAAATGATTTACACATGGCCTCTGGCTTATGTTGGTTCCATTTATAATTATTTGATTTTTCTATGGTATGAAAGCAGTACTCAGTCAGTGTAAACCGTACTTTGGATTTTGAGTATCTTTTTAAGCTAGTGATAGGCAGGGTGATACTCTCACGATGCCAGGCCGCACAGTGAGCTGCAGCCATTCAATCATGAGAGCAAGCAACAGGCACTGTGGGGGACTGAGCCATCATATTCCATAGGTTGGGTGGATTCAGTGCAGTTTTGACTTAATATTTTCAACTTACAATGGTTTATTGGGATATAACCCCAGCATAAGGCCAGGAGCATCTGTATTTATCTACTGGGAAACCTAGGCCTGGGCTTCTCTTTCTCTTGAAAATGTGTCCCTGTGGTTATCGCACTTCAAAGATAGTACCGTTTTCCTTTGATCATCTCTCTCTATGACATCCATTTTCTGTTTCCTAATTTTCTTTTGCACATAACACCAAACACAGATAGTTGGCTCTCTCTCACCTTACAAATGAAAACACTCTTATGATTCAAGACCTGATTCTTTCTCTTAGGGAATTTCCTTCCAGGAGACAGATTTACAGATAAGGCCTCATGTTAGGTAGACTGAATGTTAGTAAAATATTCATATGCAAGGAAAAATGAGAAAGAAATTTTGATTTGAGGTCAAGAACTTTGGGAGAGGTGGGATTTGAACTGTGAATCATGAAGAGCACTGGAGTTGGGGAAGGACTTATTTGCTTGGAATGAGAAAGTCTGAACCAGAAGAACCTGGATGCTGTGTGGGAGTGACTAGTATTTCTATGACTGCTGGAGCCCAAGGTTCCCGAGGGAAGTCCTTGCTTTGGAAAGTGGACCAGGAATAGTACCCAGAGACCAGAAAGGCCATCTGGAGGAATTTGGTCTCCTTTGTATGCAGGAAAAAGCCACTGAGAACAAGGGAATCTGTGTTCCAGGTGACTTAGCAGCTCTGTGAAAAGCCAGAGGAGACCACAATAAAAGTCAATTAGGAGGCAAGTAATTCAAATGACAGATGAGGAGCACCTAAACTGGGTGGAAGCCATGGGAGTGGAGATAAGGAGACAGGACTTGTCTGTCCCTGAATGTAATATGCCATCGATTAGAAGACATACCATTTTTAAAAGTCAAACTAATTTTAAAAACCTGCCAATTCAGTTATGACACTGTGCTTTCCAGCGATGGAAAGATGCAACTTTATTTCAGAGGTTAAAAAAAAAAAAAGACTTACTTGATGAAATGCAAGACATAATTTTAGATGATGACATCTACATTTTGGACTTGAGCAACTTGGAGTGTACCGATGAATAGGAATCATGGGATCAGGGAAATGAGAAGTGAGTTCCAAGAGAAAAGATGAATTCTTGTTTGGACATATTGAGTTGGCTATCTCTAAGAGATATTCCTGTGCAGATGTCTGGCAAACAATTAGAAATGTTGGTTGGGAACTCAAGAAAAAAAGTTGTAAAAAATTGGACGGGGTTAATGAATGAACAACCTTTGATGTTAAATCTGTATGCTTAAGTGTATATGAAGACAAATTACTTTATTACAATCACAAGCTTTGAAGTTATTTTCCACCCTAAATCGTAGTCTTATCTTTGGAGGGTGTGATTCACATTGGCAAGGACTGGTGGAAGGAGGAAAGGTAACCAAAGGAATTTGGAACCACAGGAAAAATCATTAGCAATTGCATTTTGAAAATCACAACAGATGGCAACTTAGCAAGATCTTCATGTGGATAACAATCCTTAGGATATAATATCCACCCAATCTTGTGTCCTTCGATTTTTTGATCTTTATTTTTTTATTTTTAGCACAAGGGATTGAACCCAAGGGCACTTAACCACTCAGCCACATCCACAGCCCTTTTTTTTGTATTGTATTTAAAGACAGGTTCTCACTTAGGGGCTGGCTAAGTTGCTGAGGCTGGATTTTATCTCGTGATCCTCCTGCCTCAGCCTCCTGAATTGCTGGAATTGCAGGTATGCATCACCTTGCCTGGCTGATTTTTAGTACTAGGTGAGTAGGTGGCTTAAACAAGAGAAATTTACTTCCTCACAATTCTGGAAGTCCAAGTGGGGGGGTAGGACTATTTTCTTTTGAGACCTCTCTTCTTGTCTCATAGATGGCTACTTCTCCCTGCATCATCCATTACATGGTCTTCCCTCTGTCTATATCTGTGTCCTCTTTTTTATAAGGACACTGTCACAGTCTGGATTACGGTTCACCCAGAGGACCTCATATAACTTAATTACCTCTGTAAAGTCAAATGCAGTCATGTTCTAAGTTCTAGGGTGTTTTCAACATACGAATTTGGAGACACTGGAGGAGGGTTAGACAATGTAGCCCCTAACCATCGGTGAGCCAGCCAAGCACTTAAATTCTTAGTCACACGTGTTATGAATGACTGGAACTGCTAGCTGAAGCCTAATAGCCTCTTCATACGCCACAAATTGTTTTTCCAAGCTTGTTTCCACAATTATTCTGTGTCTCAGCAAAGGTGGAAGGTTATATATAGCAGTGCTATAAATCCCCCCCCCCCCGCCAAACCTTAGATTTTTTTTTTTCCTTCCTGTCTCTGAAAAATTTTCTTTTTTCAAAAATCTCATTCTTTGAAAAAAGAAACCACTTGTTCTCCCTTATCTTTTGTGGAACAGTATTCGGCAGAGTTTGTGACATGACATCATTTCCTCACTTTTTTTTCAGTTAGAAATAAGACTTCAGTTGGGAGATGCGAGGAAAAACTCCATTATAGCAGCACATACCTTTCTCCCAAGTCTTACTTCTTGTCTATGTAGTTGTAGTCCAAAGAAGAAACTTCTGTAGAACTAGTTCTCAGCATGTACTTCAAACTTGGGTCTGAAGGGGTTCTTTAGTTTGACAACAGGAACACATTTTATCAAATACTTAAAGGTATTGTACAAAAAGGAGACCATTCGAGGCTGAAACAACACTTGGTTTGAAATGCACCTTCCTCTGAGATTGTTTTTGTAGGAAGTTTGTCTTGGCAAGTAGTTCAAAAGAATTGCTAGACACCTATCTTGTAATTAGCCAGCTTCCTGCTATAGTCTCGGGTCTACCCTCATCTCAAAATGGTCATAAAAATGAGTTTCTCAAAAAAAAAAAATGAGTTTCTCTGTCTCTCATTCTCTCCACTGTATAAAATTCTTACTCACTGAGTAAAAAGTTTGATACTTAATATTTTCTAAATATTTAATGTTTTCTAAAATTCCACTTTACTCAGTTTAAAGTTTCATTGGACTTAAAACAGAAGTATTTTTTTTCAAACAGGATGATTGATATGGTTTTATGAGGCTGTTCTTTACCTCAGTGGTCTTCCTCACAAAAACCCATAACTCTGCTCTAACCATCAGAGGAATACCAGACAAAGCCCAGAAAAGAACTGTTCTATAAAATACCTGACCGGGCTGGTCAAAACTGTCAGGGTCATGAAAATAAAGCTAGTCTTCGAGACCAAGAAAGTCAAGGGGAAGAAGCTGAGGAGACAATGGAACCTAGTATCCTGGGTGGAATCCTGGAACACAAAAAGAACATTAGAAAAAAAAAATGAATGGAACCAAATAAATCATGAATTTTGGTTAATAGTACTCTGCCAATATTTGTTCATTAATTATTATAAAATGTACCATAGAAATTAAGATGCAGTGGGTAAGTTCTACTGGAACCCTCTGAACTATTTTTGCAATTTTCCATAAATCTGAAAAGGATTCCAAAATTTAAAAAAAAATAGTACTTTAAAAATAGAATAAATTTCAATAAAAACAAAAGAGAACATAATGAAAGGAAATGATGAAAAGGGCAAGGAAACAGAAGTTATTAATAAATATTAAATGTCAGCCTACCCACTTGATGTATTGGTATCAATAAATGGCAGGATACCAGTGAGTCAGTTGGCATATCAATCTAATAAACTTTTATAAATAATGAATTGGTTGTAAACACTGTGTTTTATAGCACCAGAAAATTCCAAACAGTAAATCCACACACGATGTTTCTGCGCACATATTTCAGGATCCTGTTTTTAGAGCCTGCACAAAGAAATATTTCACATCCTTTAGGGAGGTGTAGTAAAAAACAACAGGTGGAAGATGGGTTTTGCAGTAGCACGAACAGCCATAACCATAAATACTAGTATCTCAAAATTATACCAGCGGAGACTGTAAACACATTAATCACCCAACAGTGCCCAAATTCCATTCTCAGATGTCATCTCAATTTCAGGCACAAAGATTAAATGCTTTCATTTAAATTCAAAACACTGAATAGATATGATGATTCTTTATTTTCACGGGGATTCGTGGAGTTTGATAGTTTCCCCATCTATCAAGCGGGGTCGATAAATCTTAGCATTGTAGTATTAAATGAGATGATACGCAGAATAGAGTGGGTGGTGCATGGTATGCTTCCCATACCTTGTAGCTGTGCTTATTATTTATTACCCTCCTGTTTATCATCATGGCCTTAGAATTTCAGAATGAGAAGCTATTCAGAGATTTATTTTCAAAACAACAAAATTTTATCAACGAGGAACCTGAGAATCACATGGCAGTGACTTTCCCAGGGTCATGCAGCTACTTTGTTCCAGAATCAGAACTTGAAGCCTTGTCCCACCGGTGCCACAGGGGTGTCTATTCCAGATCCAGATTGACTGACTGTGTTGCTAGCCTACTGTGTGCTGGCAGTTGCCACCAAGCTGTCCTGTAGAATTATTTCAGGCATCAATCAGCTCTTGGGAGGCTCATTCCCTTTCCTCAAAGGGAGCAGAATTCCCCGCCTCCCTTCCCAATAGGTGTGGCAATCAGCCCTCTCCAGTGAGTTCCCTTCCACTGCAGCAGCTGCAGCTGCTCCTGACAGAGCTGGGGCTTGCAGTGTCAGGGACTGCTCTAGGAGAGGGGATGTAAGGGATCGGGGCTGCTGTGCTGGGGCGAGGATGCCCTTCCCACGCTGGGCAGGCTGGGGCTCCCTGCAGACTTGGGGTGAGTAAAATCCATTATGGAAAAATAATACATGTGTATGGGTGTTCACAAGAGAAGGAAGGAAGCTATTTAGATTTTAACACTTAGTTTTTTAAAAGTTACTTTTTAATGTGCTTATGGTTTGGCTAAAATAATACCACAATTACTTTCCTAAGAATTGAATTCACCTTCTCCCCTGATATTTTTACCACCTGTTGCTTTTAAAAAGGCTTTTTTCTTTCTTCTTCTCTTCTTCCTCTTCTTTTTTTTCGAAGGAAAGCATGGTGTTTTTTTTCCAGAGGTGTGTTGGGAGACACACAGATATATTAGTGTGATCAAAATAAAAAGGTTTTAAGGAGCTTTGCGAATTTCAAGTAACTTGCTGCATTTTAAAGATTGATCCCAGAATGCTGTGGGAGCACATGGTGTTTGTGGGGAAATGTGAACTTGTTATAAACTGTTATTAAAATCTCCTTTTCTTGAAATGAAGAGGGAAAGAGGTGAGGAGGAAATTGGAGCAGGAGGAAGAGGCAGTGGCTCTGGGTTCAAGGGCTGAGCGGCCAGCCTAGCCCGCCGATCCCTGTCCTTCAAGTCACTGTTGACTGAAGCTGGGGACGGAATGGAGGTCACTTCTGGGCAATTCTCAATAAAATCCCATCAGACCTGTCTGAATGCTGGACACTCCGTGGCCCCAGTTATCTAGGAGAAGGAAATTTTCCTTCACCAAATTTATGAGGCTGGGCCGAAGCAGAGCCTCGCAGATCCCTATGGCAAAATGATTCATCTTCGTAGAGTCAGAAAAATCTATTTTTATCACCTTTACTCAGCAAACTCCTCATTTTCATTCTCTCACTGAACTGCTGCTGTTTCCTTCGTGGTGCTGAATAAACCAAATATCTGGAGTCTGGAACTTCCCTCTGGGTCGTTCCCTGGGCAGCTGATTCAGTGCCCCTGGGAGAAGGGGATTGTTCTGCACCGCCTGGGTGGGTGCCTGTCGCATGAAGGGCAAAGAAAACCCTGTCCCCCCACTCGCCCCAGCTCCAGCTGAGCCTGACTCAGGAATTTCGCCCCCAGGCACCCAGGCCTCTGCTGCCTGCCTTCTCTGAAGGGGCTCTGGAGGCCACTGGGGACTGGACCCAGCCTTCCCTTGCCCTCCTTACGGCTTGCCCTTCCCACTGGTAACATCCTCCTTAATCTGACATCGGAGCAGAAAGGACCTCCTGACACCATTTTAGTCATTTCCCACTTTTGTTCAAGACCTCTAACCATGGCTGCCCCATATTCCCAGCTGGCTCTTGCCAAGAGTGCCAGTCATGCTAGGAGGGGTGGGGATTGTTTCTATAAAGACGTTTAAAAGATGAAGATGTGGAGGAAGAACCCACTCTTGTTTCCTTGTCTGGCAGACTCGGCATTCTTATTCTTTGGGAGATATGACAAATGGTAACTAGAAAAGAAGCGGGAACACTGGCTACCTAGGAAGTGTTCATGCCCCCTGGGGACATTTTTAGAACCAGGTATACAGTAAACAATATTTACCAAAGAAGTGCCCAGGATACAATTTCTAATGGCCCTCAGCCTTCTGAAGAGCTGTTCTTCAGGAGGCAGTGTTGCATACTGGTTAGGGCCTGACATTGTAGAGTCAGTGGCCTAAGTTCAAGTCTTGATTTGCAACATCTTTTTCAAAAAAATTTTTTTTTAGTTGTAGATGGATACCTTTATTTTATATATTTATTTTTATGTGGTGCTGAGAGTCAAACCCAGTCAGTACCTCACATGTACAAGGCAAGTACTCCACCACTGAGCTACAACCCCAGCCCCTGATTTGCAGTTGTGAGATTATTGGCAGGTTAATTTGATCATTTGAGACCTTTGTTTCCTTATCCATAAAATGGACATAATATAGTAACTACCTTATATAGTTTGCCTGAAGAACAAGTTAGCTAATATAGGTAAAGAACCTAGAATGTTTCCTATCATGCAGTACAAAGATATGAAGAAAAGCAGCAACAGGGAAAAAAAAGAAAGAAAGAAAGAAGAGGAGGAGGAGAAAAAGGAGAAACAGAGTTGGTTACTGGAATTTCTTTAGGACCCTTTGAACTCTTGAGTTCAATACTTATCTCAAACCATTATTTCAGTGAATTATAGACCTTCCTTTGTCTAGTGAAAGAATAACTTGAGAATGAAGAATAAAATGGAAGGGAGAGATTACTTGTGATCTCTCAAGTAGGTGTGGGTACCAGACCAGACATCAGGTCAGCAGGTTGCAAGAAACATCCTTGCTCCTGACTCTGATGGGTGCTACAGTGTGGGCTCTGCAAGTGCCGGGTGCTACAGTGTGGGCTCTGCAAGTGCCGGGTGCTAGAAGCTAAATGGCTTGATAGGCACAGTAGCTATGTCCCTTTTCCCCTTTCTTCTAAAGGATTGTTGAGTAGACCTAGAGAGGCAGGCTTTCAAACTTAGCAGCCAGCAGAAAGCCAGGTGAGGGGGAGCCAGGTGAGTGGAAGGCCTCCAAAGCCCACCTCAAGGGAATCTAAAGGCTGGGAAAGATGTGCAGCCTGGGCGAGGGACTCAGCCATGAAACGAGGGGGATCCAGAGCCGCACTGTGTGTAATCAAAAGTAAGCTGAAAAGTAAAGAAGTGTCACACACGTGGGGACAAAGCAGTTGTTACGATGATCTAAAGTAGAGACACAGCTTTCGAGACTCCAAGTCCCAAAGCCCAGTTCGGAGAGTGTGGACTGAGGAAGGCTGGATTCCTTTGGGGTCCTGCTGTCATTCCAGCTCCTGGTACTGTCATGGCAAGTGAGCGTGTGGTTAGACCCTTCCAGGCCTGGGGCCTCGCAGCTCTCGTATCTCTCTGGTTTTGCTGGTCTGAAGAGCATTCTGATATTTTGATCTGGAGAATCCTCTTATGACTTTGGAGCTCTTCCGCTGTGGTGTGTACCTGCCCTTGATGCCATTCACTCACCTTTGCCAGATGGGATTCTGAGTGGCAATTTTCTCCCTGGATGTCCTATAGCCCAGACCTGGTAAGTCCCCAATGTGAATGACAGAATGGAATGATTCATTTCTTATTCTGCTTTTATCCCAGTGGCTGGACTAGTTCCTTGGGTCTCTGTTTTCTGTAAGCAGTCATTTCTTCCACAGCAGCCATCTGCGGAGAGATGGAGCTTACGAAACGACTGGGGCATGTTTTACATGGCTGGATTCAGTTCCTTCTGTTTGATTCCCATGTAAGTTTTGGCAGTCACTTCCACAAGCATTTCTGTGGGAGGTGCTGGAGAATGACTCTGGTAAACAGCCTCTTGGCTCTTGTTGGCTATGTCCCTGCAAATGCCATAAAGGATACAACTTGAAAAGTTGCTGTGGTCCCCCTGCCCCTCCTAGGGCTGACCCCAGGGCTGACCTCTGAAAACCTGACCTCACCATACTTGTGGGATGAGCAGTGGCCTGGACTCCGTCTGTGTTCACTGGCCTCATCTCGGCTCCTCGGGGCCAGAGCAGAGCTCTGACAGCATCCAGTTGACTCTGGTTACATGTCCTGGGATTCTCACCCTGGCCCTGTTTCTGCTGGAGTCATTTTTTTTTTGATAGGATCTTATTTCATCTTCTTCATTCTGTTTAAATTTTTTATTTCCAGAATAACTAACCAGCCTTAGAAGTTCCCAACTTACTGATTTTTATCCACATTGCGACTGCAACATTTTTGCATTTAGAGATATGGGAAAGCTTAGGAAATTCTCAGACCTGTGATGTGCACTTACATATATGAGAAGGTCCTAATGGCAGAAGGTTTATGCCCCCTAATTATTCAATGAAGGTAATTAAGGATTGAAAAAATCTCTCTCTATCTATATATAAACATATATATGTATATATGTGAGTGTATATATACATACATTTATATATATATATAGATAGATAGATAGATAGATGTATTTTTATAAATTTAGTAAAAACTTTTAGGAAGAAAAAATACCTAGGAGAAAAATTGAAAAGGGAGGGAGGAAGGGAAAGAAGGGAAGAAGGAAGGAGAGAGAGATGGTGTGACTACTGCCTAGGCATCCCTTGTGTTTCCTCCCATTATTTTCAGCCTTAAATAGCTTGTGCTGTCTTTTTCCTAAAGTTGACCTATTTTCCTCCATCTTCCTCCTTTCCCTTAAAACAAATATATTTAGGATTTATTCCACATTGATTGCTCTCCCCGACCCCCGGAAATCTCACCATGATAGTAGCTTCCGTTCTGATATACTTACTGTGAGGGAAACTGATGCATGGATTTCTTTAGTCAGAGACCATCTTCTATCAGTACTGGCATTAACCATAAGAGAGAAAAACCGCTATGTTGATGGTATTTATGTGAAGGAACTCCAACATATTGAAAATAAGAGCTAAAGATGCTATAAAGTCGCCCTCAACGTTTTTCCTAAAGAATTACCTGTTTTGATGCAGACAAAATTAATGGCCACATGTAATGGCCAAGGGATCCACTGACTTTCAAGAAATAATTAACTAGCCTTTGCTATCATCAACATGCTTCTTGGTGATTAATATGCTGGTTTGTTGAAAGCTAATTGCATAAAATGTATAATTCATGGGGAGGAAAATAACACATGGAGTTATGTCTAAGAGATGCCAGTGTTGATTCTATTGGTGAATCAGGCACTTTCTTACCCAGTGAGGAATATTTATCATTAAGACAACTAGTGTCCTTTAGGAAATTGAATGACTAAAGGTATTAAGTTCTTATTATAAACATACATATCTGTCATATCTTATTAGGAATATATTGAACTATTTTTGTAGATTTAAATATGAAAACATGAAATATATATATTGAGTGTGTTGTTAGGTAAGATAAGTATTTTGTGCTAGAACTTGTATTTAAGAAAGTTGGATTTTTCATGAAATTTACTTGGACAGGACTATAGGCCAGGTTAAATACGTATGAAAACTAAACTGTGACTCTTATTCTACTATTTAATCATCCTGAATTGAAGCTTTCTCTTCTTCCTTGAGCGCAGGAATGAGGCTAGCACACCATCCATTAGACTGAAACAGATCCGCTGCTCATTCCGCCTGTCTTAGAGCATGATCAATTGGACAGCATATGAAGGGATGTTGTCACCATCTTAATTCTTCCTTCCAGATCATCAGGCCTCTGAGCCTTACAGCAGCACTATGCTCCAGGGTCCTGACATCTTAGCTGGGTGTCCATGAAGAAACAAAAGCATCTCTGTGTTGTGCTTTTATAGACAGCATGTGGTCTGTATTTATTTTGTGATAGGTTTTTATCATTGGTAGAAAGATGTTACTCAATCTGAAGCGATGATCAAAATGATCACTCACCCCATTGTTTCATGGATGCTAGATTTTTAGGGTTTTTTTTGGGGGGGGGAGCGGGAATGGGTTACAGATTTAGGGGCATGTCAACAAGTCCGCTATGGAAATCTTCCTTCCCCATATATTTCTTTCCACACTTTTATCTGAAATTCAGCCTTTTCACCCACGGGCACACTTTTCTGCAGCAAATAACACAGTGAGCTCTTGATCTTATATTTCAGACTCCCCACCTGTTACTCGCCCCCCAACCTGCTCAGAGACAAAGCACGGGGTATTTTCTGTGCTATGCTTTGGCTGACAAGGGGCCAACTGAATGATAAACTGTGATTAAATCTACGACCCTTTTGAGAACAGATACAGCTGTTGAAAGAATTTAAGAACCCAGCAACTCCCCGAAAGACTGTGAACATTCTTGAGCCCTTCAAATAAAAGTGAATGTTCTGCTCTGTGTGTTTGAACACTGAAACTTACAAACCAGAACCTCAGTAGCAGGATTCGAAGCCCTTTGTATTCTTAACCCTGCGAGGTTTTTCTTGGCAGGACTTGAAGAAAGCTTGGCTGTCATCTGCATTCTGCTCCTGTTGAGGGGAGCAGTGGGGACCCGGAGGTTCTGAGGTGGCAGGGGAAGCCCACTGAGGAGAGAGTCACCCAGGAGCCTCTGGGTGCCCGGTAGCACGCTGGTTATTCTGTTACCTAGTGACCTAGTGATTCCATTGCTGCCCTCTACTCTCCAAGGCTGCATTTTTCTTTTAGGCTTCTCTTTTCTGTGTTGAGGTACAGCTGTAACACTGGCGTCCACCTTGGTCCACATGTGTCTGCTGTTGCTGCCACACTTCTCTCTGAACATAAGATCAGCCCTACTGTCTCTAGGATGGTAGGTTTTGCTTCCTAAGGAACCTCATTACCTCATTATCTGCTGGGCCAGGGCAGCAGATGAGGACGATCCAAGCATTGCCATCGTGGTTTAGCCTTCAGGGACTCCCCGACTTGCCTGAGTTGTCTCATGGGTCCTTGACTCTAGTTGCCAGGTAACGAGGATGCAGTAATTTTCCTTGGTCTCCCATTCCTTTCTCATCTGCCTCCCTTCTGCACATAACTGCTCTAACTGGCAAATGCCTATGGGGACTTCATTGTCAGAGGATGGGTTACTCTGGCTTCTCTGTATGGCCTGAGCTACTACCAATACAAGGGTAAAACAGAATGAATGTGTGCCTCATACTGAGAATCAGAGTGATGACGTAAGGTGGAATGCTAAGTAAAACTTGGAGCTATTTTTAGCAAAAAGGCATATTTTGATGGATATCTCTCACCTGCAAAATTTTCCCAGATTTGCTATTTCTAGTTTTTCAGCAGCTTCACAAAAGGGTATTGTATTTGAGTCGGAAGAGATAAATATTTTTATTTCCTGCCCTTGACATTTAATGGCATTGATAAAAAGCATCAAGTTTCTTTGAGTTCTGAATCTCCTGCAAAAAAAACCTAAAAAACAAACAACAACAAAAAAACACATTATATAAGTAAGAACTGAAGTGTTTTTTCCTGCTGGTTGGGATGATGGGTGAGTTACTGTGGAAGTTCAGGGCAACAGAGAGCATTGCCAGAAAGCCACAGCAAGCGTGATGGGGCAGCTACCATGTCATCTGGCTCTCAACTTATTGTTGACCTTGACTTTCACTTTCTCTCCCCAGGTTAGTTAAAAGGCTCCTTTATGCACATATGTACCTGAAAAGAAACTTTTCCAACTTGAGCTGTAGGATGCTGGAGTTATCCAGCATTTTATTAAATGATTTTTAATCATTAAATGAGCACAGTGATAGTCTTTTCTAGTTGATCAGAAAATGACTAAGATAAATTACAAGTTTGACGTTCCAAAAAGTCAAGTGAACATAGAGCTTATGTAGTAGGTAAGCAGTTGGAAGACAAAATAATGTAATCAGTAAAGAATATTCATTTCATTTTATACTTATTTGGCATTTCAATTTTGTTGGCCATAGATTAGATGGCCCAGTGGTTAGGTGGGTTAAGTTTGCAAACATGAAGTATTATCAATGGACTGACCACAGATTGAGAACTTATTCCCCTTCAACTTGCCTGTCTATACATTCATCTTGAATTTCCAGACTCTATCAACAAATTTCTAGCAGACATTTGGTGATATAGTATCGATCAATAGCAAACTGCCGTCCATGTAGAGTAGAAAGAGCCCTCCTCTGTCTCCTGTGTGCGTGTATTTTATATATATATATATATATATATATATATATATATATATATATATATATATATATACATACACATACATACATACACGTGTGTGTGTGTGTGTGTGTGTGTGTGTTTAATCAAAATAGTCCCTGGGAAACTACTTGCGTTGCCTGCCTATGGGATGGAATCAATGTATGGATTGTTTTTTTGTGTGTGTGTTTGTTTTTATCCACTTTGTTCTTTCTGGTTCCTCTTTAATCCCCTCATTCAGACACTTTGCTCCAGAGTCTTTTAGGGGATTTGAGCCACTCTTTCCCTTGCCTACTTTACTATTCCACTTAGCATGCGACTCCAAACCGTGGTACTGCTTCCCCTGTGCTGGGTGAGCCTTAACATGATTGGCGCGAACATCCCTCTCCTGGGTCAGCTCCTTCCTCCTCTAGCTTAGCTCTGCATTCTGGTAACCATGGACGTGTCAAGGACACCCTCCTCCTCCTATGCAAATTTCTCTCTCTCTTTCTCCTGCCTCCTCTTCTCCTTGTTTCTCATTCTGAGGAAGAGCTCCCTGACAGTCTGAGTCTTTACCACTGTAAGAATCAAAGATTTGCAAATGGGATGTTGCTTTCCCTTTTTTTCTTTTATTGTGTACTGGAAGTTGAACACAGGCGTGGTTACCAGGGAGCCACAGCCCAGTCCTTTTCTTTGTGGTTGTTATATAGTGATGCTTTTATTTTTGTAGAAGAGATTTCCTCAAAGCAAGTATGCACATTAAAAATTTTAGAGCTATTGTAACCCTGAATTGTTAATGTCTTTACAATCTATTTAATTTTCATATCTCTGCAAAGTTGCAGAAACCAAATGGTTTTTCCAAGCAACTCCTAGAACTTTACAGAAAATGATAAGGTCCTCAGGTCTTTTTTATGTTCAGCCTGAAAGTTTTAGCCTAAATTTTACATACTTGGACAATGAGATAAAAACAATTTTGAATGATAAAATATACCTTTATACCCACATCCCTGCATTTACTACTGAGGGACTCCTTGCTCCTTGCTCATTGCACAGACAACCCAATCCTTTTTATTTGTTATTTTTAGACAGGCTGTCACTAAGAGGCTGAAGGTCTAGCTAAATGGCTGAGGCTGGCTTGGAACTTGGGATCCTCCTGCCTCAGCCTCCCAAGTTGCTGTAATGACAGGCATAGAGCATTGTTCCTGGCTATAAGTGAGGGACGTTTCTTTGTTCTTTCTCCTTCCCTTAGTCTTTAATTATTTAAATTGACAAATAATAGTTGTAAGCATTTGTGGGGTGCAGTATAATATTGAGATGAATTGTATGGAATGACTGAATCAGGCTAATTAACATAACCAGCATCTCACATAATTATTTCTTTGTGGTGAGAGCATTTAAAATCTATTCTTTCAGCAACTTTGAAATATGTTAACTATAGGTGCCGTGATGTATAGTATTGCTAGAACTTATTTCTCCTACCTGAAACTCTGTATCCTTTGACCCACGTCTTCCCTCCCCTGTCTGTAGCCCACCAGCCTCTGTCATTCTGCTGGCTGATTCCACGAGGTTAACTTTTTAGATGTTTTTGAGATTGATGCCGCATTTGTCTGTCTTTGATTGTTATTCTTGAAGCTATTGACTGCACAGGCCCAAGCTCATCTTCCAGCTTAGCTAAGAGACCAGTTCTTTAGCCTGAGTCTAAGTTTCAGTGCTTCCACTGTAAAATGAGGATTGTCTGTAGCACCATGCTCATGAGGCTTAAAGGAGTTAATGTATCTAAAGCAATTGGTACTGTTACCTGGTGCAGGTACGTGCTCAGGTAAAGGTGGTGACCGTAATGATGCTGATAGAAGCCCTTAGTGTCTCTTATGTCCTTCCCTAAACCTCTATTTCCCCTTCTGTGAAATGGCATAAGAATATCCCTGATTCATCCATTTGGGATGAATAAAGGCACATGAATCAACTTAATGTGTCACCTGGACCCTCACAGACTCTCCATGACTGGGATGCGGACTTCTGAGATGGCCTTAAGCTTCTGTTGATCTCTGCACTTTGTTTCAGGCTCATGCTACAGGCCATGAACCCACCCTGAGGCCCTGAAGTTGAAGGAGCCCTGTCTCAGGGAGCCAGCCACTTGCTCTGTCCCCTGATTCCCGTGTGTAGTGATTGTGTAGAACTAAGTGCTCTGCTTAGTCTCTTCCTTTAAATTATTTTGGCAATGATCACATCGCTCAGCTCCTGTTAAAAATACCTGTTAATGAGAAACTGGAGAACTTCTCCGCCCCTCCCCCATCCGACTACATAAGTCTTAGTAAATTTTCTCATTTTCCAAAAAAATTGGGCTGCTTTGTTTGATTAATGACACCATCAGTTGGCCCTCTCCCAAGGTGTAATTGATCAGTCTATAATTCCCCAAAGTTATTCTTATTTCCTATGGTTACATTTTTAATTTATAAACCTTTGGCCAGTTTCACCAAAAAATTAAATCCTGATGCCTTCCAGACCGGGACTCCACGCATGGAGGAACAGTATTCAATTGTGTGTCTTTGCCAATGGTTGCTCTCACCTTGCCCCAAACCCTAAATCTCCATCCAGTTCTTTCCCTTTTGGAGAATAGTCATGAAAAATTAATTTCCATTATGATCGCATCGCCCCTGGGGGCAGGCAGAGTAGGAATGCAGTGTGGTATCAGGCCAAGGACATTGGACTGGACGCTAAAGACCCAGGTCACAGTCCAAGGCCTGCCTCCAGAGCTGAGCCTCAGCTTTCCCAGCTGTGAGTGAAAGGGGGAGGCAGGGGGGAAAGGGAGGGGCAGGGGGTGAACACACAGGACTCCCACCTGGAAAGACTTAGGGTCCCTATCGCTTCTGCTTCTGCTTTTGTCCCCAACCATTAATGTGAACTGCCATTTATTTAGGGCCTTCCATATGAAAAGCACCTCCTTTTATTTACTCCTCACAGCAATCCAGTAAGGTGGCTGCAACCAGTACCGAATGTTGGGTGCACACTCTCGGGGCACAGAAGGACACAGGATGGGGCGGGGCTAAGGCCCTGTCCTTGCCCTTCCCCATTTTATTATACAACATTCCTCAGCCTGTTGTTCTCCCTTCTTTTTCTTCCAACAACTTTAGAAAGAGTACAATTTATTAATGAAAAAAACAGGTGAGGGAAGTCTGAACGGTTTGACAAAAATAACCCAATAGTGTGTGGCAAAGCTGAGTGGGGTCAAACCCAAGGCTGGATCCTTCCACCATGTTCCACAGCCTGCGCGGATTTCCCACTACTCTCAAAAGTACCTTCATGAGTTAGTGAAAAGCTAAGTTTGGTCCATTTTTTTTTCAAGTTTTTAAAAAATATACATACAATTTTTTAATTTGAGTGGGGTGTTCACATGGGATTGAACTCAGGGGCACTCAACCACTGAGCCACATCCCCAGCCCTATTTTGTATTTTATTAGAGACAGGGTCTCACTGAGTTGCTTAGCACCTCGCCATTGCTGAGGCTGGCTTTGAACTCACGATTCTCCTGTCTCAGCCTCCCAAGCCACTGGGATTACAGGCAAGCACCACAGCGCCTGGCCTATCGATTTTTTAATTGTTAAGCCCATAAAATGAATGCTTTGCCAGATATTTATCTTGAAGAAACAGATGTGGAATCACTTTGTAATCGACATATTCTTCATATGTAGATAGGTACATTTTATTTAGAAAGATATTATAGTTTAATCTATTTCCTGTATGACTTATCTTACATTCCAAATAATACTACCTGAATTAATAAAACTTTACCATATACCCAAACTGTAGGAGAAGGCAGGCTTCATACATAGTGTCCTCAATGTAGCTCTTGTTCCTAACATCCTCTGTCTCTCCCCTGCTATTTCAAAATCCCTTTCCTGTTTATGGGAAGAAAAGGCATATCATTTGATGTAGAGTCCAATCAAATTACTTTATTTTGTGTGTTTGGCCTGTAGTAGGTGCACAATTAATACCAGTTGACTGAATCAATAGGAAAAATAAATCGAATACCCTTAGCTCATTTTATTGTCCTAGGCATTTAAAAAAATGGGGTCTTCCACTTTTTAAATGATCTGGAATCAACAGCTCTGAGCCATCTCATCTCACCATCTCTGGGTGCATCAAGTTGGAATCAATCACACACCACTTGGTCTGAAATTCTAAGTAACAGTCGAGAGGAAGTGGGTAGAAATTCTTCCCTTGCCTTTTATTGTTCGTGTAAATATTAAGTGCCATGGTAACAAAAAACTAACAGCCAGACGAAGAACAGAAACATATGGAGACATGGAAGACAACCTTGAAAAAGAGAAGATTTGAAAGAAATGCTTCGTTTGGCTCATCCTGTGTGATCATATTGCTAACAAGGCTCAATGTACTCCTGAGCAAAACTACAAGCTTATTTAGGTCATGGAATTGACCTAATTACTTAATTGGTCCCCCTTTTTGCTCTATAAAGGACTTGAAACACTTTATAAAAATAAAAAAAGATGTAGTTGGAGGAAAAGAGCTATGACCATGGAAAATATCAATATAACCAAAAGATAAATATCTTATATAATTTCTATAATTGGGGTACATACTTGACTTTGAGTTTCCTGGCAGCTAAAGCAAAAAGGAAAGCATGATTAATTATACAAGTTTTAGCTTTTGAGAGCCATGGTCATGCTAATTTTTCATGAAGAGGGAGCTATTGTTAACATCTAGTTTTAAAAGAATTCCTTTTGTGGGTACTCATATAGAAGACTAACTTAGATCCCTAAAATTCAAAATTTTTTCCTCTATTTTTCTACCTCTGTGATAGGAAATAGGTGCCATTCAAGGTGAGAAGTAAGTTTTTAAAGTCATTATCAGGACAGCTGTACAATTAGATGAGACTACAGATGGCCCCAGAGGGGAAATACGTGTCTTTCATTCCTCTGGCATTGTCTAAAGAGTTCATAAGTTTAGTTGAACTTCTTGATCATGGATATTTATAACAGCATTGGCTTATATTGCCAAACTCATTAGAGACCACTTGAAACGGTGCTTGGTCCTTGAAAATTTCTTTTAAAAATTGCTTGGAACAAAGTAACCTAGCAAGGTCTGCTGCTCTTTATATAGCTGTGTTATGAGGTTAAATGTTACTTTTATCAACTCAAAATGGTCAATTCTGAGACTCTTCCAGGAGCAGGCTGTTTTGCTAACACTGGGAAGGAGGAGGACATGAATTTGAGGTAAAACAGGAGTGTTCCTATGGAGCAGGGATCAGGAGACTATGAGCTGCTGCCCTTTATTTTTTTTTTAAATGGCCTACAGGCTAAGAATGTTTTTATGGAAAAAAATGAAAAGAAGAATAGTTTGTAACACATGAAAATTAATGCATTTATAAATATGGTTTTATCAAAATACAGTCACACTCCTTCATTTACATAACATCGTCGGCTACTTTCATACCACAGTAGCAGAGTTGAGTGGCTGTAACAGGAAACATATGGTACTCAAAGTCTAAAATATGAATTACTTGGCCTTTGAGAAAACATTTGCCAACTCCTGTCCTAGTGCCGAGATCTTTCTGTGTGTTCATGAGCCACGTCAAGAGTCTGTAAAAAGAACCGCCCTCTTGTGGGGACAGGGCCCTCTACCCCTGTGGTTCATGCCTCATGTCTCCATGTGCCCATGTTTAAACATGACATCTGCTAAGCTTGCATCAGGATCCACCTGAGAGGAAGAATGTTCCAGAAGCCTGTAGGCATGGGCCCAGAGTCCATGATGTTCATAAGTGCCGTCACCTTGCTCTGAAACCCTTCTTCGCTGGCTCTTGCTCTCTTGGAATCAGTGTCTTTGCTCGCCACCTGCTTCCTGCTCTCCTAGGCTGCTTCTCATTAATCTGTAAACCTGAATATTTTGAATTTTGTGTCACAGAATATTCAGATTGCCCCACTGCAACCTCTTCTAGACACTAAGCCTGTTCTTGATTAAGGCCATCCTTTCTCAGGCGCGTGGATAAAGTAGCTTTTTAAAATATTTGGTTAAATACCGTTGGCTTTCTTGGAGGTCCTGCATTTTATGTCCATATTTAATCGTAATCATTATTAAGCTTTATGTAATCAGAGGTAAGACAGACTTTAAGGGTTCTGAACCAAAAGTTGAAGTTTATGGCTCGTGAAAATGGTATATAAAGTTGTCTACTTAGGATTCTTTGAGATGATTTATTTGAAAAATATAAAGTGTTTAATTCCTACTCCAATTCCCCAAATCTAAACAGAGATTTATAAAACCATGCAGTCAAGGGTTCAGGTCCCCAGCAATGCTGATTATGCAGAGGGCCTTCCAGGCACTTGGACTCTCTCCCTTCCCTTCTGGGTAGGTGACCGGCTGGTCCCTGCCAGATCACCCTGAGGGAAAGGAAGCTGGCTACCCTTCAGCTTAGTTCATCATCATGTGAATGTCAACTGCACGCTCCACTGGGAAATCCGGGGTCACCACCATGAATGGTTTGGTCCCCACCTTTGAGGAACTAGTGGGGGAGGCAGATGATTTCCATGTAGCATGGCCCGTGTTAAAATGCATGTATTTCCAAAGTGCTAAGGGACAACTGTGGAGGACCTTAACTGAGCCCCCTCAGGAACTGGGAGAAAGTGGTCTTAAATAAAACATGACCTGAGTCTTATTGCCATTATTCAAGGTCCCCAGACAGAAAGAAAAAGGTGGGGTATGTGCTGCAGGCGGGTGGAACAGCATGAGGCAAGGCACCGAAGGATGGCCTAGTGTGGGGCCCACCAGGCCACAGAGGTGAGGGGGACCCAGAGGGAGAGGAGCAGGTATGAAGGATGGCTCTTGAGAGGCCCTGGGGTGAAGGGCTCAGGATCCTTTCTTATAGAAGGGAAAGATGGTCACTACAGATGATAGAGATGGGACAACGGGAGAACGGGAACTGCCCCCAAGATTCCAAAGTGGATCCGACTTCATGGGGCCTGGTGGTGACCGCGGGTTGAAGATTCTAGAACCAAGTTCAACAAGTTTTCCTCCTGAATTTAGGAACTGCAGATCAACCTTGGCATCCTCCGTTCATTTTTGGTTTACCAAATATTTGTTTATACCCACCATGTGCTAGATCCTCTGCTGTTGTTTCAATGTGCAGGGATGAAAACAGAAAAGCACACAATGTCTCCGACCAGAGTGAATTCTCAACATCAGCCACCTCAGGCCAGGGCAGGTCAGACTCAGCAGCCTGGGCCCATGAAGCAGTGGTGGGATAACAGTGGTAGGTGATCGGTTTGGCTGGTTTCCAAACTCAAATTCAGTAAACCCCATTCATTTGGTGGATGGCTCCAATCCCTCTGAGGCTGAAATTTTCTAAAGCCATAGTTTTCTTCTTGAGAACCACAATGGATTTGAATCCTATCTTCTAAGGAAAAAGGAACAATTTTGCTTCTTTTCCATATAATAGATCTTCCACTATTTCTTTTTGTATTATATTTCTATTATTGCAATTGGACTGTGTAACTAATAATCACAAGATCTTAGGGGCATTACACAAGTTTTTTTTGCTCATGCATCTGAGATGATCAGCTTGGTGGCTCTGGGGAGGTTGACCAAGGTAATGGCGTGAACTGGTACTGCTCCCTTCTCTCCTGCTCTGATTGGCTGTCTCAGGCATTTTCTCGAGCTACCCAATTCCTTCTGCTATTACTTATGAGACTTTATTTCACCACTGTTTGCTTTATATCAGGATTTTTCTTAAAATGTTCACCTAGATCTGTGTAAGTCTCTTTCAGTTATGACCTAATAAAAATACCAGGGAACCATTATTTCTTATCCTCTGGATACACTGCTTCTGTTCACTGTTACTTTGGGCGGAGATGGCATGGGTTTATATAGCAGATGAATTGCACGGTTGGCTCTCATCTCTTGTCAAGCTTGAGAAAAACCAAATTTCTCAGATCTTTTTTCAGATGTACTGCTTCCCAGTCTCATCCATGCTATTGAACAATCTTTGTCTTTAACATCTAATTCTGGAACCACGTCAGTTGGATTTTGCAAAGAGTCTTTGAAATGCATTGAATTAACTAAGTTCATTTATTCAGTAAGTATTTGTTGCATGCTTATCAGGTCTGAGGTCCTGTGCAGGGAACAAGACACAGGCATCCTCCTTGGTCTTGTGGAGCTTATGCTTCAACTGCAGGCAGGTGGGAGAGACAGACGTTCAAGATTTGGCAATCACGGTGAAAGGCATTATCGGCATCATAGCTTCATTTTTGCTCTGGAAGCCTCACTGTCCTGTTTGTGGACTCCTACATTTGATTACAACTTCAGTCATTGCCACTTGCAGAGATGAGACGAGATAAGATGCAGAGAAGAGAACCATTTGGTGAGCAATTGCCACATGCTGGAACGACGATGGGTAGCTCATGGGTGGTGAAGCTGCTCACAAATTTCATAAAGTAGGTTTCTGTCAAACACTGTGAACTTGATCCTCATCACACTCATAGTGCTGGTGATGTAGCAAGTTTCCTACCATTTTCATGGGTGGTTCAAACATCTTTCCCTGTGCTTAATGGGCATGATGTGTGAAGGTTTCTAGGTGTGGGAGCCCCTGGCCAACACTTAAGCCTATGCCAGAAAAGCTTTGTCTCTCATGCTGCATGGGGTGCCTGTGGAGGAGCCACTGTCCTGCCTCCTGTTGGTTCTGGACCCCCCCACCCCACCCTCCTTGGCCATGACTCTGTAGCTAATATGTGGATACCATGAGGAAGTGGCATCTCTCTTTGGTTGACCCAACATTCAAAATGCAAAACGATTTTAAATGAAATTTTTCTTCCATCCCATCAAAAATACCAAGAATATGCGAGCTGCTGGATATCAGAAGGCAAAGCACCTGCCCTTGAAGAGCTTCTATTCTAGTAGGGAAATAGGTAATAATAGGAGGAGGAGGAGAGGGAGGAAGAAGTTTAGTATGTTATGCAATAAATGCAGCAAGCAAGGGCATAAAATTCTGGGAGGAAAAGCTATTGGGAATAATTTTAAATACAATGGTCAGTGTAGGTCACATTGAGAAGTTAGTATTTGAGCAGAGATCTGAGGAAAATAAGAAGTTCGCCACACAATTATGGAGAAAATATAAGATGCAGAGATGACAACCAGCATCCAGGGCCCTGAGTCCACCTTCTCAATTGTTAACTCTGCTTTCAGTGAGTGATCACATTAGCCTTTGGTTTTTGAGTGCCAGGGATGCATTAAGCCCTGGGCACTTTACATATATTATTTGGAATCTGCCTAGGAGATAAATTATATTATCCATACCCATTTGCAGTTGAGGAAACTAAGAGTCAGATAAATTAAGTTTGATGTCCCAAGTAGCAGATGACCCGGGATTTGACCTTGCACATTTCCCCCTTTGCCACATGGTTTCTCCCATAGATATATAACCTTGGGGAGAATGAGCCAGAGAATTACCCTTTGGGTCAAGAAACTTGGGGTATTTTTGTAATTAAGGGATTAGATTTCTAAGAAGATGACTTCACTTACATTCTACACAGTCCACCCCAGAATCAACTTTTTCCAGGAACTCTCCCCTGAATAAGGCCAAATATTTGGTGCTGAGCATCCTGCAATGTTAATAGAGCTCTTTGTACAGCCTGTCTACTAGAAAGGCAGCCATTTGGTTTATTTTTGACTATCATTAAAGACTATTCTTGGAGTCTATCTTACTCCTTGAGATACGAAACCAGATCTTGGCTCTGAACTGCACTGATTAGTGTTTGCCTGATACACACAAAATACAGACCTTCTTTGTATTCTGCTGTTGCCAACTATCACAGTGTGGGCTGTTGTAAGTGGTTCACATTTTTCCATAGCAACAGGACAGGGATGGAGCCCCCTTACCTGATGCCTAAGAACCTGGCGTGGAGTAGTCATTATGAACCAACAATGTCGTAAAAGCAAAGATAAGTGTGAAATTGTGTTCCAAGACCTATAAAAAGGGTTTATACAAGGAGGCCCCATGTACTGGTCCATGCAGTTCTAGCACATTAAAAAAAATATTTACAGCTCCACTCTCACACATTTAGAATTTACAAGAGTTTGGTTGGGGTAATTTGGAAAACCTAGGTCTCTTTTTCAAAAGATACCTAAGGAAGTCTTAACTAATGCCTTTTCCTTCAATAAATAACCTTCAATCAAGCAAAGGTATTAAAATGTTTTTGTTTTAAAATTTATAGTTGCTGGTTGTGTGTGTATAAATAAAGTGGTTCAAATTCTTACTATGGCCCAGTGGGCGGAACTGACACCAGTTTAAACACTGAAGCATTAAAGCACCACTGGAAATATAGGATGATGAGGAAAAGCCCCCACAGTGAGTCCATCAGTGTGGAGCATGAACCATAAGGGTGAGAGGAACCCCGGAGAGCTGAACTTGGCACCAACACAGACACTTTTTCCAACCCTTCCCTGGTGAACTCCATCTCCCCTGAAAATTGACATTCAGCTGGTTCTGGTGGTGCAGATTCTTGGCCCCGTCACAGTACCCAGGGCCAACCTGGTGGTGACACTGTTTCCAGCTCCTCAATGACCCCTCAGAGGGCCTGGCTGTCAGTGTATTTGAAGCTTTAAGTGTAGCTGCTGCATGTCAGACCACATGGCAGTCACCCAATGCCTTGCGTCTTTAGGTCACTGTAGTGACAACCCTCAGACCCTTTCGCTCTTCTCAAAGGAGTCTTTAAAAAACAAGTACTAACATTTTAAAAAGATCTTCAAAGCTTGCCTTTCGGGGTTATAAAGGTAGGAATGAGATAGCTTTGGCCTTAGAACTTGAGGAAGTTCTCTAAAGAAGGGCACGTACATACTGAGCTATTAACCCAGAAATGGCTTGAAACAAATTGGCCAGTGACACTGATGGTGCTTCTTCCCAGCTCACAATCTTTTATGGGTTCCTTTGCCCAGCAGGATACCATCCGTGTTCTTTTCAACATCTGCCCAGGCTCCTTTCCTGTGCCTTTATTGTCATTTCCCAGACCGCCCTATGCCGCTACACTTCATCCGTGTCCCTTCCCTCTTCTGAGAAGCAGCAAATCTGAAGTCATCCTGGGGGACCCAGCTCATGATACTGCTCTGAAGCCCCTGCCTGGCTCTTCTGCATGGACTTTTCATGATGGGTCTATCACATCGTATTTAGGGAAGATGGCATTTGTGATTTCCTTCTTGAGGCAGTAAATTCCACTTTCTACCCATCCCTCCGTGTGTGGCACAATTAAAGATCATGAATGAATCGGTGCTATAAGGAGGAGGCCTCCTTATATAAACTCAATGCAAGTGAAACTTGTTTCTTTATTAAAATTAGTGGCTTTTGAATTTCAACCAACCCATCTTCACCGTCTGATAATAGGATATATGTTTGACGTAGCTTTGTCAAACACATATAGATTTCTTTTTGTTTGGTGTCAACCAAAAAAGCATCATCTCTGTAGTTGAAGGAAAGTAAAACCTTTGCTGGACATGGTGTTGCCCACCTGTAATCCCAGCAGCTCAGGAGGCTGAGGCAGGAGGATCATGAATTCAAAGCCAGCCTCAGCAAAAGTGAGTTGCTAATCAACTCAGTGAGACCCTGTCTCTAAATAAAATACAAAAATAGGGCTGGGGATGTGGCTCAGTGGCTAAGTGCCCCTGAGTTCAACCCAGTCCTCCCTCAGGATACCAAAAAAAAAAAAAAAAAAGTAAATCCTTTGTCTAGTTGGTCAGATTTGTTTTTCAGATGGGCCACAGGGTGCATAATGACAGTATATGTAGAAGGCAGTTCTTATGGTTTGTCTTGTAATACTCTTTCAGGAATTGTGGATTCAAAAGTAAAACACCCTTTTCATTGTTGCCGCCAAAACATCCTAAAAATAAATGGAAAATCCAAATTCAAGGCATCTTACATGAGCACCTTCAATTTCTTTCCTTTCTTTTTCTGACATTCCATGTGACTTGGGTCCTGTCCTCCTTTTCCAAGTCCTTCAGCAAAAAGGGCCCCTCTGCCCTGTCTTGATCCTACTTTCTTCAGAATGTCCTCAGCTGAGCCCCACTGCTGTGGCCCATCTCTCTCCCATCCTCCATTCCTCATCTCTCCGTCAGCTCCTTCCTGTCTTTCCACCAATTACCCAACTCCCTTTCACTCTTTTTTTTTAATATTTATTTTTTAGTTTTCGGCGGGACACAACATCTTTGTTTGTATGTGGTGCTGAGGATTGAACCCGGGCCACACGCATGCCAGGCGAGCGCGCTACCGCTTGAGCCACATCCCCAGCCCATCCCTTTCACTCATAAGTCCTCTTCTCCTAAATCTGCTGATTTAGCTCCAGCCAGATTCAGGAGAAGAGGACATCCATGTTCTCCATCCTCTTCTTTAGGGCAAATTTGTTGAAAACATATTCTAGATTTACATCATCTTCTTCCTCCTCACCTCCTCACTCTTGGCCCTCACTATCTGATGGCCACCTCTTCCCCTGCTTCAGACCTACTCCCCGAGTCACAAAAGGTCACATGGTGGACATCATGGATCAATGCCTGCTTGAGCTTGCCTGCCCTCTTGCATCTACTTCACCTTGATTTCCCTTGCGTGTGCCCTGTGCCCACCCCACAAAGCCCTCCACGGGTTCCATCTTGGATCCTTTTGTGCCTCTCTCTAACCCTTTTCCTTGACAACCCCACTTCCTCCCTCCCCCTCCATTTCAGCCACTCTCTATGTACTAAAGACTCCCCAGTCCATAGACTGGAAACTCCAGATCCACATTGATAGTCCCAATCTCTCTCCAAGTATTTGTCCCTTATTTACAAGTGCCACCTGGCCTTCTTTTCCCATGTTCCTGACCGTTCCTGAATTTTATTCAGCCCAAAGCAGAGTTGACATCCCAACCCAGTCCTCCCTCAGGATACCTAATTTCCTGTGACACCCTGTTTTCCTAAATGGTAACACTATCCCCGTAGCCATCATGTTTGAGACACTTTCAGCGCTCCTCCTCCATCCAGTTGCTCCAAAGTCCTCTACATTCTACCCAAGTCCTCTCTCTCACACCGTCTCTTCCTTCTGTCCCTGCTGGCCCTGAGGATTCTGTTACTCTCCTGCCTCTTCAGTATAATAATGAAAGACTTCAGATTCCTTCTGAGGCTTCTGAGGCCAGAGAAGTCTGGCAGTGATTGACCTTGTGCCATTCATTATAAGAGTTCCGGGAAAGCAGCCCCTGTCCATGGTTAAGCAGGCTCTGAGGCAGATAGACCTGGGTGGAAGCCCTGCCCGTCCCTCAGGTACTCCTCTTTCTGTGGTCTTTCATGGGTGTGGTCCAGAGCTATTCTGACCCTTTTTTATTCTCAGGAATTCAGACTCATGAGAAGCTCCAAGTGGTAACTTGGGTCTGAAGAAGTTGCCAGGTCCCTCCTGTGACCCTGCATTGCTTAATCCAACCTAAATGTGAAGGGAAAAGAAACAATCCTGTTCTAAAACATATTTAAATCTCTTGTAAGTTGTTCTCCTTTCCTGTCTGTCTCCAGTTTGGAAATGCCATTCTTGAGTTTAGTCTTGCTTTCTTGCCTGCATTTTTTCCTTTTTCTTTTCTTTTTTTTTTTTTTTGAACTGCCTGGATTTTTCTGTAGATGTTAGAAAACTCTAGATTCCAATTAACTTTGCCTGATTGCTTTGTAAATCTTGGTGAGTCAGGGCTTGTTCATAAATGACGATGAAAATTTTCAAGTTCTTTGAGCTTGGAAGAACACGAGCAGAATACAGATGAACTCATTAGAATGTGTAGTCACTGCACTTATATGAATGGCTTCAAGGAGAAGGCTGTAAATAAATCTGGGGCTTTCTAGTCTTGTTTATGGTTTTCAAGGGGACATTTTGTGGGCTTTATCCTGTATGAAAAAAGCAAAAAAAAAAAAAAAAACACTAGTTTGTGAAATTTCTTTAAATCTCTCTTGATCTTAAGTTTACACTCTTGGACATTAAAATAAAATGGGAAAAAAAATAAGAAAAGAAATGAATAATCCACAACAATTTCTCCGATGTTGAATAACTAAGCTCCTACCAAGAATTTGATCAGCAAGAGACAAGGGAAATAGCAGGATGGGAAAAATACCCAGCAATTCTATTCTTTCTGCCTCCCAATTACACGGTGGAGAAATAGAAGGATGTCACAAGAGCATGTACTTCAATAAACATTGGCTCGAGATGGTATTTAAGAATCCACAGAAATCTCCCCAAAGCCCTCTAAAAAGCCTTCTTTCTGGAGAGAATTCTGATGATAAAACATTCTCTGCCTGTCCCACCCTCTTTTACAAGCAAGATCGTTGTTGCTTGTGGGTTTGGATTTTATTTTACTTTTGCATCTGTCATGAGCCATGTTCAGAAGTGGCCAGGGAGACCTTTTCCAGGTGTCACCAGCATAAGAGTTGGGCAGGAGAGTCCCATCCACCTCTTTTGAGTCAGGCTTTCTGAGTGATATTTTGACTTTTCCTGCTCTCTGGTGGCATTTACAGAAGTCTGAGGGAATGTCAGCTAGCCAAGTGTCTATCCAGAAGTGAAAGGGAGAGGGGAAATGTCAATAAATCTGGTAGTAGGATAACAATTTTGGTGCAGTGCTTAAATAAGACAGAAATATTGTTGACCTATCATGAAAATTAGCATGAGTCCAGTCACCCTGTCCTAAACAAATTTCATTTAGATTTTAAATAAAGTATGAGGATCAGATAGCAAAATTTCAAATTGTTGTCCCTAGTATCTGAACTACTCTATATTCCCTTGTGACCATGATTGCTGATAGGAAAATGTTTAATTTGGGAGGGTGCAGGCTAGAGTCTGGGAATACACTGATCCCTGATCTACCTTCTGTGGGGATGAGGGTTTGAAATAATTACCTTCTCATTAGATGACTATTTGGATGTTAGTATAAGGGAGATGATGCCCTTGCTCTTTCTGGGTCATTGGAGAGTTTTCTGCTTTCCTTGTTACTAGAACTGGGAGGCATTCCATGGAAAAGCTCTTCAAAATGACACAGGCAATATGATTACAATGGACAGATTGTGAAAGGGTCCTAATTCCCCAATTATAGCAATCTTAACTTGGATACATTGAACAGTTCCAATTCTAATATGAAGACAGATCCATTTTATTCTCCAAATGGAATGGAGATGATTGTCTTATAAACTTCACACACTGTGCTGAAGTTGGGAGGATTCATCCTCCACCATTAGTAGCTGAAAGTTCATAACTATATTGTCCTTGGATCAAATCTTAGTGATATCATGGGACAGCTCTGTGACAGTGCGCAAGTCACTCTCCAATACTCAGTTTCCCTGATCTGGGAAACTTAGTGATAATCCATCCAAAGGATCATTGTGTGGATAAAGGATAATATACTCAAATTGGCCAGCAATGCACGAGCACCCAGTTAAGCCCCAATAACTGGTAACTCTTATCATTATTGTATCCTGTTATTAGTAATAATTCATACATGTTACTCTCTTCTAAGAGCCAGATCATCAAACCAGCTCTCATAGATCATCAATGCAGGTAGCTTATAAAGGAAGGTTGTGTTCCCCAATTTCAAGTAACCAGCCCAGATAGTTGCTGATTGATTTAAAACTTTTTCCTATACAGAAGTGCAGAGTTAAATTACTTCTGGTGACAGATGCCACAAAGGAAGGAAATTTCTTTCCCCTGCAGTCTTAAATCTGTAGGATTTGCTGAGAAGGTCCAAGGAACTTCTGGGAAACCCAATGGATCCGGGCCTTGAAGAACAATGGTGCTATGGGGACCAGCACCTTCCTCCCCTGATCCTACAAACCCAACCCAACACAAAACAGGAACCAACACTGCCTGTGAATTCCTTGCATGGCCATGTGCGGGCTTCCCTCCTGGGAACCCGCCCTCCAGGTCAGGCTCATACTAGGCAAACTTCCTCCTAGCCAGACAGCAGCCATTTTATACCTTAGGTCCTAAGATACCTCTCTCAGAGATCATGACAGATGACCAGTACACTTTGCCTACTTCTTCATTCTTTTTTTTGTGGGGAGAGGGGTATAACCAGGGATTGAACTCAGGAGCACTCAACCACTGAGCCACATCCCCAGCCCTATTTTGTATTTTCTTTAGAGACAGAGTCTCAGTGAGTTACTTAGCACCTTGCTGTTGCTGAGGCTGGCTTTGAACTTGCAATCCTCCTCTCTTAGCCTCCTGAGCTGCTAGGATTACAGGTGTGTGTCGTGCTACTTCTTTATTCTTGTACCAACAATCAGACAATTTACCCTTGGGGGCTTCCTCTTGATGCTGTCAGAAGTGCTGGGCTCCTTAGCAATGACCTGCATTCCACCCCAGAGCAGGAAGACCTTTGGAACAGTGTCTCTGCTCTTTTTTTAATGCCTAAAGAAATCATGGAGCAGCGTGGTTAAGTGACTTACCCCAGGCCCATCTACTGGCAAAGAATAAAAGAGTAGCCACATCTGTTGAATGGTCATTACAGGCGCAAGCTGTCCTTGTGTCCCTTGTGTGTTGTTTCGATGCTTGTCCCAGGTAGTTGACCTGGAGGTAGAAGTCAGGTGGCGCTGGAGGCTTCCCCCACAAATTCACCCCACTGGTAGAACTGGGACCAGAACTCAGCTCCCTGCTGCCTCCAGCTTCTCTGGTTCCCATGGAAACCTCATTGCTCCAGCCATTATACTCTGTGAGTGGAGAGCATTTATTTATTCAGAATTTATGGAGTATGTAATATGGTTAAAGGTCTGTGCTTGGTTCTGTGGGGAATCAGAAATGAGAAAAGATCAATCCTTGCTTTGTTCTCAATGAAATAAATGTATCCTCTTCCCGAAATACCACCACAATGTCCACGGAGTTAACCCTTCTGTTGTCAGTTGTCACCATAAACCACGGGTCTTTAGAAAATCTGAATTTGGCTCAGTCTTGGAACTGAGGTTAGGGGGTGTGTGGTGGGAGCTGAGGTGCTGAGGGCTGTTCCAGCTCTCCCGTTCTGCCCCTGGTCTGAGCCAGAGCAGGCATCACATCCAGTTTGTGCCCTACCTACATTGAAGGGTAAATTGAAAACAAATAAGGGAGTTAAAATCCCTTATTTTAATTAAAATAAGAAAAGTCCCCAAATTAGCTCTTGGGCATGTTGTGAGACAGAGTGCATTGCCAGTGCCTAAGAGCTTGTGGCTTCTTGCTGTGACTTTGGTTTCTAATTGTCACCATCCAATTTTTGGAAAGGATCAGTCAGCTGGAGCCAAGATTTCCTTGGTATATGTATGCATAGTGCTTTGATGGCTCTGTGTCATCAGTTGGCATCTTAGGCAAGAAAGTTAGAAGTGATTTAACTCCCAGGAGGGATTTTCTCTGCTCTGAGATATATATATATATATATATATATATATATATATATATATATATATATATATATTTTCAAACTGGTGTTTGATGTTTATTTTCATTGTTCAAAGTAGAGTCTTCTTGTTTTCATAATTTCCTTTGTCTTACTGTGAAAATATCACTTGGCTTTTATACCCTGCTATAAGAACATTTCTAAGATATTTGACCAGCTCCATGAACTGTTACCACTAGTATCTTTGGGGAAGTGAACCTTTACATCTGCAAGTCCCAAACAGTCATGTCGACAAACAGAGAAGAGGGCATTTGGCTCAGTCTTGGAACTGGGGTTAAGGGTGTGTGTGGTGGGAGCTGAGGGTGCAGAGGGCCATTCTAGCTCTCCTGTTCTGCCCCTGGTCTGAGCCAGAGTAGGTATCACATTATATTTGTGCCGTACCTGCATTCTGACAGTATACAAGATGACAACTCTAAGCAACTAACATTTGGGGACTACATACTGTACCCTGGGCATAGCACAAAGTTCTTGGGAATTCCTTATTTAATCCTCAAAGTTAACTTATAAATATTCTTGCTCCTGTTTGTATGTAAGGAAACTTGTCCAAGGTCACAAAATTAGTAAGACAGAGCCAGGTTTAAAAATGTCTATCTTGTCCATCCACCAACTTTTTTTTTCTTTTTTCATCCAAATTCTTTTTTTAATTATATATTTTATTTGTTGCTTTTAGATATATATTGGATTAGACAAATTGGGAATGAAAGGAAGGGCAGGGAAAGGGAATAAGAAAGACAGTAGAAAGAATCAGACACCCATCAACTCTTAATCACTAAAATAAGGATCCCTAGTGGTGAGGACCCCAAGGTCCTGTATGGGAGGAGGCAACTGTGAGGCTTTGAGAGTAGGGAAGAGAAGATGGGTGCAGACCTGAGACAATCTCAGAATACTGAAGGACAGTTGGGTGGAAGAGAGCCCCCATGTGATGCAGGCGGTTTCACAGAGGTAGACTTAGAACCAGAAAAAATCACTGGGAACAGCATGTTGGTGCAATGTCAAAGCAAGTTTTCCACCAGCACTATGTGAGGAAGTTTATATGTTAATTAACTTCATAGTGGCAGTCATTTCCCATTGTTTAGGTATATCAAAATGTCACATTGCATACCTGAAAAATATATAATATGTCATCATTTATACCTCAATAAAACTGGAATAAAGGAATAAAATAAAATTAGTATAGGGAAAAAAAAGAGTTTTCTACCACATTCCATAATCATCCAAAGGTGGACTGCGATCAGAAATTGCCTACCTCTAACTCACTGAAGCCTTTCAGGCCAAGACTGTGGTGAGGAATCAGCCTCTGTCAATCCCATAATCCTTTTATTCCAACCAGTAATGTCCTTCTATGTGCCTCAAAGTGACCACCAGAAAAGTCATAAAACCCTCTACTTCCTCAAGCTCGTCTGTTCTTAAACCAGTTCTTCCTTTCACCCAGTTCAGGGATCTGCCAAGTGTTCTACCAAGTGGTTTATCCTAGCGTAATACAAAATGGGTGGGTGTGTACAAGGAGGCAGAACAGGGAGAGCAGAGGTAAGGGGAGGGTCTGCCTGGGTTTGCATCCTGCCTCAGCCACTTACTGTGTGTACATACTATAGTTACTTAATCTCTCTGTGCCTTGGTTTCCCATATATTATGCTACAAATGGGATATTTAAATAAAGATGTTTTCATGATTAATAAGTCAACACAGCTTAAGAACATGTCTGTCATTTTTTAGCCCTTCATAAGTATTAGTGCTGCTTTTATAAATGTGGATAGTATTTTTTGACTTGCCATCAGCCAGATATGTGAAGTGTTCATTGAAAGTTATCGTGACAAGGTCAACAGTTACAGCAACAGTAGCAGTAAGTGACTGAACAGAATTAAATTCCAGAGCCTACACTCTTAACTAACTTCACCTACTTTAGTTACTGAGTCAAATGCCATATCTGAATTATCTCATTTATTCTCCAGGAAACCCTGGTAGGTAAATATCATCAGTTTTGCAGATGAGGAACCTGGTTACGTAGTTTGCCTAGTATCCCAGTAAGTGCCCAGAAAGGCACAATTAGAATCTTGCCCTTCCTATGGCTATCTTTGGAACTGTGAAATAGTCACACATAATTCTTTTAAAAAATCCTGTGTAATTAAGTGGCATCAGAAATTATTACAAGTTTGCTCCCGGTGCGATGGTGTAGGCCTTAGGCTCAAGAGGCTGAGGCAGGAGGATTGAGAGTTTAAAGCCAGCCTCGGCAAAAGCGAGGTGCTAAACAACTCAGTAAGACCCTGTCTCTAAGTTAAATTTTTTAAAAAAGAGTTTTCTACTACACACAAAAATAGAGTTTTCTACCTGGCTGGGGATGTGGCTCAGGAGTCATGTGCCCCTGAGTTTGATCCCTGATACCAAAAAAAAAAAAAAAAAAAAGAAGTTACTACAAGTTTGTTTTACATACTAGGTAAAATCTTTAAAATTTGCAGCTCTGACATTTACTTAACATGGGCAATAAAATGATATTTAGGGAAATAAATGGTCAATAAGACCCACTACTTACAAGCAAAGGTATCAGCGAACTTAACAACCAAAATTGCCACCACAAAGAAAATATTAACAACCAAAATTGCCACCACAATATTCCTATTTCTTTGCAATAAATCACATCATCTGAAAATAATTTTCAAACAAAATGATCAAGACCCAGCACAGAAACCAGACTCACCGAGAATGGCTGCCATCCCTGGCAATGGGGTGTTGTGGATCCGACCCACGTGAGCACTGAGTTTGTGTATCCACAACTGTGGTGACATCATGCTCTGTTTATTTTTGGATCTCCATTTCTTCAAACACCAATGCTAGAAAAATACTCTAAAATAGGTTATTTCTCCTGGCTTTCCTTCAGAAAGACTGAATAAGAAAAATATGATGCCACTAACCTGTGCCAAAACGTTGATGAAATGTCTGTGAATGTTGTAGGATATAGTCAAATGTAAATTGTCCTCTTTGTTATAAAATAAAGTGAGGCTCCAAGTGTAGGTGTTGGCAGTTCCTGTGAATAGTGAATAACCGTTGAAAGAGGCTGCTTGACTTTGAAATGGATTTCGAGGATAAACATTTAAAGTATTTTCTCAAATTCTAGGTCCTTTAGTCACATTATTTACCTCTCTATTCAGGTTTCACTGCCTATCTTTGCTTATTGGCAGTCTCATTAAATTTTTATTCTCTTTTTGTCTATCTGTGTTTGTGTTTCCATTTTCTCATCCTGTTGATCTTCCTGATATGGTGCAATGAAAATACACACAGAATGTAATAGAAAAATGTTCCATGTAACTAAAAAAAAAAAAAAAAGGTGCTTTTTAACATGCTAAATAAAAATTACCAACCAGGTCAAACAGAATTGACTATATAAATGGCTGAACCCATTCTAGCACAGATATTGTTTAATAATTGCTTTTGTTTCTCACTATTAACAATGATGTCACATGTACCCATTCCCCCTATGTAGAGATGCAGAGTTAGATAAAGAGAAAAATGCTCACTTTTTTAATGATAAGAGTGAAGTTGAAGGTCATGACTTTGGTCTCTGGCCAGCATGTTTACCCTGGACTAAGCTAGACTTATCCACCCAGTCCTATACAGGTACAGCCACACGGTACACGCCTCTCCTGCACCTGTAAAACTTGCAATATGGAGTAGAAGAGAAAGCATATTTCTTGCCAGAAGCTGGAGGAAGAGACTGGACTGAGCATGCTCAGTTCTTCCTCCAGGACTAACCACACCAATAATTACTCATAAGCAAGGTGGCAAAAAATACCCATGACCATTATCCTAATGGAACTCCCTATATCTGGGGACAAGAAGCAAAAGAATAAGAGGGTCGAATCTCAGCAACAAATTAAAATAAATAAAATAAGATGCAGATGAAACCTGAGACTTTTATTTATTGATTGACTTTGGACACATTAGCTATGTAGTCCATTGTGTCTACTAGATTCTATAATCACTATATTGTGCATGCACAGATTACTAGACCTGAAAGTCTACATAAACCAAGTCCAAGATCATAATCAGTACAGGAGAGAGTTTCAGAGATAATGGTTCAAAATAAGGACTCCAAAACTACCACCAACAGCAGAGTCTCAGTTCTGGCTGTGCATCAAATTCACCTTTGGAAATAACCTGTTCACAAGAGCCAAGTCTTGCTCTTCACCTGGAGCTTTGATTCCACTCAGTCTCCTTTTCCTGAGGGGCTGTGTTTTGTGTTAGTGCTGCAGTGGAGTAGCTGTGAACTTTTATTTCTTTTGGTTTTACATGTTTACGCTTAGACAGGGACATTAACTTTGGAGCAGGAGTGACTCATGATGTACCAAGGAAAGAAAGCAATTGTCATTCTACTCCATCTTTAACAGTGGCCCCTTTCTGGAGATTTTGCTGCAGGTAGTTCTAGACAGTCAAGAAAGATTTGAGAATCGATATTTAGGCAAATGTTGAAATCACAGGCATGAATGGCACTGCCCGAGAATAGACTGAGGAGTATGATTGGCTGCAGAGTGTTACTGGGGAGAAATGGTCATTTAAGGAAAGAGAAAGAACGAACTCAGGAAGAAGACTGAAAAAGTGGTGCAGAGAAATGGCAGAAAGTGGAGCATTCTAGCAACCATGAGAAGAGGAAGGTCTAAAGAGAGAAAAGGTAATGAGTGTCCACTGTGGGTGAAAAGTCAGCACACTGCAAGAACTAGGAAGCGTCCCTGGGCTAACATTGTGAGCATTGGCACCAGTTGAGAACTGAACTCAGACTGCGAGGGGATCAAACAGGAGGAGAGAAATCAAGAACAGGACTAGGGACAATTCTTGTGGGCATGAGAGCTGAGGAAAAAAGTGGAGATGATAGTTTTCAACCTGAGGGAGCCACACAGCCCCTGGAGGAAGATTCCTTTGGGGAGGAATGTGTTTTTATCTTGTTCACAGGGCAAGGAGGAAAAGAATGTGAACTTAGAGGTGAGAGGTTAGAACAGGTAGAGGGATGACTTGGCATTTAGGAAAGAGTAGCCTGTCTTCAGAGCACAGGAAGGAGATGGGCACAGGGGCATATATATGCATAAGGAGGGTGACACTATTGATGTTATTCCTGAGGAAACTTCTTAGTACAGCATATAACCACTGAGTTACATCCCCAGCCCTTATTTATTTTTGGAATTTTGAGACAGGGTCTTGCTCAATTGCTGAGGCTGACTTTGAACTTTTGATCCTCCTGCCTCAGCCTCCTCGGTCGCTGGCATTACCTGTGTGTACCACCATGCCTGGATGAATTGTACAACTCTTTATAATTCTTTTTTTTTTCCTGAGGAAAGAAAATAAGAGATAACTTAATTCTCAGAGGAAAATTAAGAGTAGACTGAGTGATACAGAATTTGACCGGGAGATAAATAAAATGGACCTCTGGGATTAGACTTTCTGGAAAGCAAGGCTCTTAGTAGCAAATTTAAATGAGTATGATTAAGGAAAGTAACATGAAACAGATTCTTTCCTAGCACAGAGAAAGCCAAACAATGAACACAGAAAGGAGTAATGCAAGGTCAGGCTGAAATGACCCAAATGCAAATTTGTGAAAGCACGTAACCAGAAGATTGCCGCACAGAGTTTGTGTTTTGATTTCAGTATCCGGTTAGATAGGCATGTGGCTTACAAGTAGGGAAAGGCCCAGTTAGTAAATCTTAGGTTATTTAGGAATTTTCCAAGCCCAGCACGGTGGTGCATGCCCATAATCCCAGCTACTTGGGAGGCTGAGACAGGAGGATTACAAGTTCTAGGCCAGCCTGGGCAACTTAATCAAACCTGGTCTCAAAATAAAAACAGATTTCCAGACATAAATGAGAACAGAGAAGGAAGACAGAGCCATAGGGTTCAAGGGACACGGCAGGCATGTTGCCAGGGCTGCTGCCACTCAGTGACATAATGGGAACTCTTAGAGCAGAGGTACTGATTCCCTCAGACTTGGACAGGTTCGTCTCCATCCATGGGACAATTTCTAGATCAGGGGTTTTATAGATAAGGAAAATGTTCAAGTAATTTTGGCCAGGGTAGAACTTTCCAAAGAAGCATTATGACAGTCTCTCCTACCAGTAAGATGACTTGGACTTTCACTGTCACATTCACTCTTTCTATACCAGTAGTGATACCAATAAACAGTGATTGGTCAGACAGCAGAAGCTAGGAAAAAAAAAAAAAAACAGTCCATGCCTAATTGGCTTGACATTAGCTTGAGAAAGCCCATAGCTGAAAATGCACTGGCCGTTGTACAATATTTTTTAAATTATCATCTTTTTCTGGACTTAATTATACTATGTAATCATAATATAAAAATTTAAAAAATTTTTAAAACATAGCTCAGAGAAGATAAAAGCATGCATGCAGAGCAGTCAACCAAGATGTTACCAGTGTTTCCTCTTAACATAAAGGACACGATCAAGGTTACAGTGTGAATCAGCTTTCTATTCATCCTTTCCCTGTGTTGTTAAGTATTTTCTGAAAATGGTATTTTGATGGCTGTATAACTTTTTCCCTCTACGGATTTGCAATAAATTATTTAGGTATAATCCTTTTGTTGGGCATATGGGTTGATTCTATTTTTTAAGCTATTATAAATCAACTTGTGATGAACAATAGTGCACATATATCTTCTTTCTTCCTGGCCATCTTTTAGGACAAATTCCCAGTAGTAAAATTGCTAGATCAAAGAAAACCCACATTTTTAAGGTTTTTGAGACATATTGTCAAGTCTCCCTCAAAAAGGTTTATACTTTTCACTCTGCATGTGTAAAGTGTTAGAAAGTCCCTGGGGGTGGGGGTACTCCATTATTAAAGGCTAATGGATATTAGGTCATCAACTTTAAGAACTATTTTAAAAGTTCTGAGTCCTGGACCTTTGCCATAAGCTCCCATCTATAATGTAATGAAGAAGACAAATCTCTCTTACATGCCATCTGTGAGGGAATGTGTGCCAAATTATCCAAATGGACTTCTTTTATTAAAGCAAACTTAGGAGGCAGGAAATACCATACCATGAGTTTTGTTGGACTCATTTCAGGCAGGGCTTAAGCACAGAATCAGGTGGAATCTGGTGAGGGTCGTTGAGTAAAAACTCCAAAAAGACTAAATGTGTTGAGTGTATGTGGGAGATTGTCTGAGATTTGACTGACCATGCAGTCAAATGGGACGTTTCATGTTGTAGGATCCAGATTCATCCCTGAGGAGGTAGCACGGACCACAAACCTATCTGTTTAACCATCACTACTGTTATTTAACGTGCTGGGGTTAAGCTATCAAGACTTGAAGGGTGGCTTGAGTGTTCTATGAAGCTATTTGTTCCTGGATTTACAGGAAGTCATCTGGGAGACCCTGTAAGGGAGTGAAATAGGTGGGGCATTTGGGATTAGATTTAAACCCCAGTGCTACTGCTTGCTAGGTCAATGACCTCAGGGAAGTCATTTCACCTCTCTGAGCCTTAATGTTAATTTTTTCCTCTGTAAGTTAGAAGCAGCTGAGCCCATCTTGTAGACCCAGTTGTGAGAATGCAAAGAATAATGTCTGTGAAATATTTTGGACAATTTCACTTCTCACTTTTGTTTATGATATAGGTGCCCACCCCACTTCTGTGATCTCCCCCCCACCTCTGACACACACACACACACACACACACACACACACACACACACACCATTTTGAAGTTGCACAGATTAGGAACAACCTGTCCTTTGGTAGAAACCCAATGTGATTCATCTGTGCCTAGGAGCTGTTATTACTGTTCAAGTGTAAAGGCAGATGAGCTTTAGCATTTCTGATTGTGAAGGGTATCACAATTGAGAAAGTTAGTTTTGCTTCTTGGCTCTGTTATTGTGTCGTCAGGTATGGTTTTAATCTACGAATGACTGTCTTACCCGAAGTTTAATCATTCAATAAATATTTATTATGCACCAGCCATTCATAGACTCATTACAAGCCCAAAATGTTAAAAATTGCTCTGATTTTGTCATTTTGGCTTGTAGTCTTTTGGAAATACAAATGCAGTGTCATCGTGTGGTTATGAAATTCCTGCAAAAAGCACTCATAGAAATCCTCCCTCATATACTTCAGAACACTCTGTACTTGGTCTTGTAGCTTTTTGGCATCAAAATTTATATGATAAATGTAAAGCTCATATCAGGAATGTCTTGTAAGTAGTAGGAAGATGTTTAAGGCTAGGAGGGCCTAAATATATGATTATTAAAACATGTTTGGCAAGTGTGCATTTCATTTTTTTAAGTGAAAGGATCTGTGGCTTTTCTCCCAGGGCTTAAGTACAAGAGCAGGGATGAGTCTGTCTTGGTGGTATAGATAGATCTTTGCCTCTTGAAATGTTGAAGTGACACAATTTTAGCAAATACTCCCAGCCTGTTGGCTTGACCAGAGATTTGCCTACCACTTGGAGCTTTAGGTCCAGCAGCTGCAAAGGAGACTGTTGGTCCTACAATAGCTGCCCCTAAGTGGTAGAACAACCTCTTTGGAACTCTTTGTTCTCTGAAAAGAAAAAAGGCTTCTGTCAGCCATTTGTTGTCACTTATTGACTGAAAATGAAAACGAACTTTCTTTGTTAGACAAAACAAACAAACAAACAAACAAAAAACATGTAAGAAACTAAATAGAAAGAAGTTGAGAGATACACAGTGAAATTAATAGGCAATATATTTACTAAGAGCTTGTTAGTTCATCCTCCCACTGCATGATCTATCCATTTGCACACATTTCTTGTAGGACTTATTGTTTGTTTTTTTAAACTTCTATGCAGTCTAAATACGCTCAGCTTTAATTATTTCCAGACCTATGTTTCTATATGTGTTTATGATTAAGAATACTTTAAACTTGCTCAATCTACATTTTTCAGACATTTTTTTAATTTTGAAAGGAACTTTTATCTTATTATAAAATCAATATTTTGCATATTTCAGAAAAAATGAAAATGATGACAAGCCTTTTGGAGGAAAACCTGAAAATAGCTATCAAATAAAAACAATGCAGATATAAGGCTGTTTTTGGTACTGGGGGTTGAACTCGGAGGTGCTCTACCACTGGAGCTACATCTCCACCCCTTTTTATTTTTTATTATTTTGAGACAGGGTCTCACTAAGTTACTTAGGGCTTTACTAAATTGCTGAGACTGGCCTTGAACTTTCCATCCTCCTGCCTCAGCAGCCTCCCATGTGGTTAGGATTACAGGTGTGTGCTACGACATCCAGTGCAGTTATCCTTTGACTAAATAATTTCACTTTTAATTATTATCCTTCATATGCATGCCCATTTGTGTGAACTAATGTGTTTATAAAGCTTCTTACTGCAGCATTTTTTAATGCAGTAGCAATTAATTAAAACAATCCAAGCATCCATCAACAGAGTCATGGTTGGTTGTGGTTAATATGACCATATGTCCAGGTTTGTCTAGGGCCATTTAGTTTAAACCTCTTGTTCACCACAGTTGGTAAAGGCATATACTTTCCTTTTAAAAGCAACCTGATTTGGACAATAATTATGTATTTATCCTAATTTGGGTTCTGGAATATGTCCTTTAAAACCATATAGTTATTTTTTTGAAGTATGATGATATTTATTTATGATACTCATTAATTTTTAAAAATTAGGTGTACCTACTTTAGGTTTATTAAAAAAAAATGAGGGAGAATAAGGGAATAGAAACAATAGAAATAAGAAACTAAAAATAGAATAAAGAATAAATTTGAAAAAGAATAGAAACAAGAAACTAAAAATATTGGTTGCATTGGGGATGAGAATCCAGGTGGCTGGGGAATGGAAATAGGTGGGAAACTTTATGGTATATATAACCTTTCCTGTATTTTCTTAGGCATCTGTGTGTGTGTGTGTGACAAAGAAAGAGGGAGTCCCTAGGGATTGAACGCAGGGCCTCTTGTTCTGAGCTACATCCCCAGCCCTTTTTATTTTATGTTGAGACAGAGTGTTGCTAAATTACTCAGGTTGACCTTGAACGTGGGGTATTCTTGCCTTAGGTTAACCTCTCAATAACTAGGATAACAAGTGTGTGCTGTATTTTTTAACCAGTTCAAAAACCTCAAAAGAATTTCAGAAAGGGAGGAAAATTTTTATATAAAAATTTAAATATTTATATCTATACATATGGATACACATACACACATAGAAAAAATAACTTTAAAAGTACCTAGCCTAATGTTTAATGATTCCTATTTTGAGTTTCCCAATTGTGTTTTTAAAATATCTGCATAAAATATCTTTTCAAATATCTGCATAATTTAGACATCAGGATTAAACTTCTTCAAATCATTTTAATGCCTAACAAAAATTAAATATAGCAAGAGAAGCATATGCCAATAATTTCTAACCTAAGTATATACATAATACTATTTGAGCAATCCCTTATTAAGCATTTATGTTCTTTCCAGTTTTCATTATAAACAGTGTTGCAATAGATATTCTTTTACAAAAACCTTTGTGAATTATCCATGTTAGCCTTTAGAACAGAAACCTAGAATGTGAATTGCTGAATCCACAAATGCAAAATTCTAAGGCTTTTGGCATTTTTTTCTAAATCACCTTCCTAAAAGACAATATGAAACTGATTACACTCTTACTAGCCAAATATGAGACTGTCAACTTCTTCCCTAGAAATAGATTTTATAATTCTTTTTTATCTTGACCAATCTGATGGGTAAACCATTTTTATGCTATTGTTTTAATTTGCATTTAAATTTTTGGAGTACAATAAATTCCCCACCTCATATATGTTTTTATTTCGTATATTTCTTATGAAAAAAGCAAAAAAAAAGGAAAGAAAGAAAGAGAGAGAGAGAGAAAGAAAGAAAACTATGTTTCAGTGGGACAGAGCTTTAAAAGAATTTTCTGGGAGGGTGGGGTTGTACTTTTTTTTTTTCCTTTTATTTGTCAAAATACTTAGATGAAGAGTTGCTTTTAGAATGTCAAATCTAAAATGATTATGCAGTGTATAAGCCATTGGCTGGCTTATACTGGACTTTATACCTCTGAATGTCAGTACGATTTACTACATACTATTTCCTGTCCTATTACAGTCTTGCCCAGTCTCCAACATTGACAGCATCTTTTCCCAGTGGTATTGAATCAGGCAAGAGAGGTGTTTAAAGTTAATTGTAATTTTTTGAATTATTGAGCTCCCAGTAGTGTTTTAGTGCTGCACCCTAAAACATGGGGTGTGGGAATCAATTCTGTGAGAATGCTTTCCCCTTCATCTGCCTTCCCAGCGGCACTGAGTCAGACGCCTCTTGACACAGTCTCACAGTCCATCTGGCTTACAGACGGCCATCATTAATACAACAGCAAGCTGCATCATGTATGTATGTCTAAACATCAAACAAATCAAACTCTTTTGATGTCTTTCTCAATCAGTTTTTAGTTTCAAAAATATTTTCTACAGTGCTGAGTATCACAGCAAAATTGCTGTAAATCTGCCCTCCTCCCTGCCCCCACTGCATACTCAAGTAGCATTTTAAGGGATTGAAAACACTTCACCGCTTCAAAGGACGCTTGACTGGGGATGACTGCCTTTCTGCAGGTTCCTGTCCAGCGTGTGTCATGTACATTCAGTGGAGTGTCCCTTTCTCCACTCTGTGTGATCCCCTGTGCCTGACAAGACCCAGTCTCCACCTGAAGGGCCACAGAGGAGCTGCTTTTTAAGGCCAGTATTTCAGTAGTTACCTGGGATTTTCCAAAAGCCATAGTGCAGGAAGGGAGAGAACACAGGGCTCATTTAATTTTTCCCCAGTAACATTGTGAGGCAAGTAAGTACAATTTTCATTTTATATACTTGTAGTGCTTTTTCTTACCCCCTCTTACTGGGTATCCTATAGAACAATTACTATGTGAACAAATTTCATTTCATTTTCCAAAGATCATAGGTCCACCATGTAAAAATAGACTATTAAATGTCCATGGAACATGTACTCTTACCCTCCTCCCCGCAAATCACGTACTTGACCGCAAAGAGACCCTTCAAAAGCTCAAAGAAAGGAGAGGGGTTTAAAAGGTCTAAAGCTCTGATCATGATGCAGTGGGAGGAGAAATGAAAGCAAGAAGGTAATCCAAAAAAAAACCTTATCTGCTTGCAAATTATGACGCACACTCATTGATAACCCTGGGATCAAAGCGGAAACCAAAGAGGAAGTAAAAATTACCAGGAAAGAAATGAAGGAGAGGATATTTAGTTATCCAGACTTCTAAGCGCTGTGAGTTCTGCACTCAGGAAACTTATTATTCATTATTAAAGAATGAAGGAAAGTAGGGCAACTGATTTCTCAGCTTAGGAAATAAAGAGAAACAAGATACACCTTAAAATCAACAAGAGGAAAATAATAAGCATAAAAGTTAAATTTAAAGGAATGGAAGAATGGATAAATAAATCCCAAACTGGTCCTTTGGAAAGACCAATAAATTGATAATCCTTTTGAAAGCCCAATTAAGGAAAAAGTGGGATTGTAAGAATACAAAACAAGGAAGAAGAAAGAAGTGGCAAAACAGCAGATACAAGAGAAATTAAAATTATTTTGATGGTAGCTTCAGCCCTGTGAGTGCTGGACTGGTTGGCATCATAAAATTTAGCATTTTAATCTTTTAAAGTATACAGTTCTCTGGAATTAAGGGCATTCACAATGTTACCTCAATAACAGCCATCTTCAGGACTTTTTCATCTTCACAATTAAAATTCTGTATTCATTAAACACTAACTCCTGTTATTCCCTGTACTCAACCCTTGGCAACCACTACTGCATTCTCTGTTTCTCTGAATGTGACTACTCCAGGTACCACGTATAAGCAGAATCATATATATATCTGCCCTTCTGTGACAGCTTTATTTCACTTAGTATAGTGTCCTGAAGGCTCATTCTTGTTGTGGCATGTGTCCACATTTTCTGTCTTTATAAGGTTGAATTCTATTTCATTATATGGATATGGAGAGACACATTTTGAGTATCCATTCATCCATCAGTGAACTCTTGGGTTACTTCCACCTCTTGGCTATTGTGAATAACGCTGCTATGAATATGGGTGTACAAATATCTGTTTGAATCTCTGCTTTCACTCTTTTTGAGTATTCTTTGAAGTGAAGCTGCTGGATCAGGTGGTAATCTTATGTTTAATTTTTTGAGAAATCGTCATACCATTTTCCACAGTGGCTGTACCATTTTACCTTCCCACCAGTGAGGCACAAGGGTTTCAATTTCTCTGCATCCTGATCAGTGCTTGTTATTATCTGTTTTTTTATAATACTCATTCTAAAATATGAATTGGCATCTCATTGTGATTTGTATTGACACTTCTCTAATTATTACTGCTGTTAAGCATTTGTGTGGGTAGCTATAGAGGATGGAACCAGGAACTCAGACTTGCTAACCATGTGCTGAACTACTAAGCTAGACAGACCTCCAGCTCATTAAGCATCTCTTCATGTGTATATTGACCATTTCTGCATCTTTTTTTTTTGGAGAAATATTTGTTCTAATCATGTGTCTATTTTTTTAATTGTGCTGTTTGGAGTTTTTTGCTGTTGTCAATTTTTTTTATTATGTAATTGTAAGCATTCTCTATATATTCTAGATGCAAGTACTTTGTCAGGTATTTGGCAAAAAAAAATGTCTTTCATTCTGTGGGTTTATTCCCTTTATCATGATCTTTGACATACAAAGTTTTAAATTAAAAAATCATTTTGAGACTTGCATAAACAAACCTATGGTGAGAGGTTTGGAAACCAAGAGAAAAAAATGATTTCTCAGCAAAGTATAAATTATCAAAATTAAACCCAGAACTACAAATTCTGACTGGAAGAGAAATTGAAGAGACTGGTACAGTAATTGAGTTAATGTTGATAAGAATTCCAGAACTGGATAGTTACAGAGCTAACTTTTAAAGAATTTTTAAAGATATTATTTACTGTCTCTCTATTTATCTATCTATCTATCATTGGGTTTTACTAAGGTGTGATCGACAAATAAAAACATGTTTAAGGCATACAATATAATAATTAACATATGTAAACTGTAAAATCACAACCTTGATCAAGCTAATTAATACAAGTTTTGCCTCACATAATTAACCTTTTGTTTGTTTGTGTGGTGAAAACACTAAAGGTCTACTCTTTTAGCAAGTTTTAAACATGCAATACAGTATTATTAACTATAGTCACCATACTGTAAACAAGATCCCCGGAATGTATTCATCTAGTAGTAAGCGAAAGTTTGTACCCCATGACACAATCCATTTCCCACAGCCACTGGCAACCACTGTCCCCCATTTTGCTCTCTTCTTTGTTGAGTTCAGTGTTTTCAGATTCTACATGTGAGGTCACACTATATTTGTCTTTCTCACTGGCTTATTTCACGTAGTGTGATGTCCTCTGGATTCATCCATGCTGTCACAAACGACAGAATGTCCTTCTTTAAGGGGGCTAAATAACATTTCTTTGTAAATATATACACCACATTTTCTTTACCCATTGATCCATTGAAGGACACTTGGGTTGTCTTCATAGCTTGGCTATGGTGAATAGTGCCGCAATGAATAAACTATTTAAAGTATTCCAAGTGACTTTTTAAAACTTACTGAAAACATGTGTTGTACTAACCACAGAGCTAGTCCTAAGATTGTGGGTTCATGCCTGAATATAAACCCATGGGTGATAACCCAAGGATAATGGAGAATAAACCATGGGCTTTAGCCATAATTCAGAGCTGTGTGGACATGCTGTCACTACTTCCATGGCTCAGGCAGTGCCAAGGGAGCATGAGCCCCAGACACACAGGAGACTTCACGGAAGATGGTATTTGAGCAGGTCTCTAGAATATCCTCCGCCCAGACCAGGTGTGCAGTGACATTTATTAGCCCACTAAACATTATTCATAGCCCACTGACATTCTTTATCGGTGCATCTTCTTGAGGCTGGGGAGGTTTATGTCTTCATATGCTACATGCCAAAATTTCTTCCCCAGGAGGCAATGCAGTGATGTGATCTGTGGAATCACGCTGGTTGGATATGATTCCTGATTCAGTCATTTACCCGTGTGCCCTCGAGCAAGTTATATATCTTTGTGTTCTTTACTTTCCAATCAGGGAAATTCGGAATAATAAAGGTATCTTCCTTGTAGGGTTGATATGAGGAAGTAATTTTTAAATATACTTTCTTTATACATTAATTGCTTAGAATAGGGTCTGGCACATAGAAAACATTCAAGAAATCATTAATGATTTACATTGTTTTTTTTTTATTTTTTTTTTTTACATTTTTTTATTGGTTGTTCACAACATTACAAAGCTCTTGACATATTATATTTCATACATTAGATTGAAGTGGGTTATGAACTCCCAATTTTACCCCAAATGCAGATTGCAGAATCACGTCAGTTACACATCCACAATTTTACATAATGCACTAATAGTAATTGTTGTATTCTGCTACCTTTCCTATCCCCTACTATCCCCCCTCCCCTCCCCTCCCATCTTCTCTCTCTACCCCATCTACTGTAATTCATTTCTCTCTTTGTTTATTTTCCCATTCCCCTCACAACCTCTTATATGTAATTTTGTTTAGCAATGAGTGTCTCCCTTCATTTCCATGCAATTTCCCTTTTCTCTCCCTTTCCCTCCCATCTCAAGTCTCTGTTTAATGTTACTCTTTTCTTCCTACTCTTCCTCCCTGCTCTGTTCATACTTGCTCTCATTATATCAAAGAAGACATTTGGTATCTGTTTTTTAGGATTTCAAAACCTTTAAAGAAGAATTAATACCAATACTTTTCAAGTTATTTCAGGAAATAGAAAAAGAGGGAGCTCTTCCAAATTCATTCTATGAGGCCAACATCACCCTGATCCCGAAACCAGACAAAGACACCTCAAAGAAAGAAAACTACAGACCAATATCTCTAATGAACCTAGATGCAAAAATCCTCAATAAAATTCTGGCGAATCGAATACAAAAACACATCAAAAAAATAGTGCACCATGATCAAGTAGGATTCATCCCTGGGATGCAAGGATGGTTCAACATACGGAAATCAATAAATGTTATTCACCACATCAATAGACTTAAAGATAAGAACCATATGATCATCTCGATAGATGCAGAGAAAGCATTCGACAAAGTACAGCATGCCTTTATGTTCAAAACATTAGAAAAACTAGGGATAACAGGAACTTACCTTGACATTGTAAAAGCTATCTATGCTAAGCCTCAGGCTAGCATCATTCTGAATGGACAAAAGTTGAAGGCATTCCCTCTAAAATCCGGAACAAGACAGGGATGCCCTCTATCTCCACTTCTATTCAATATAGTTCTCGAAACACTGGCCAGAGCAATTAGACAGACAAAAGAAATTAAAGGCATAAAAATTGGAAAAGAAGAACTTAAATTATCACTATTTGCAGATGACATGATTCTATACCTAGAAGACCCAAAAGGGTCTACAAAGAAACTACTAGAACTAATAAATGAATTCAGCAAAGTGGCAGGATATAAAATCAACACGCATAAATCAAAGGCATTTCTGTATATCAGCAACAAAACTTCTGAAATGGAAATGAGGAAAAACACTCCATTCACAATATCCTCAAAAAAAATAAGATACTTGGGAATCAACCTAACAAAAGAGGTGAAAGATTTATACAATGAAAACTACAGAACCCTAAAGAGAGAAGTAGAAGAAGATCTTAGAAGATGGAAAAATATACCCTGTTCATGGATAGGCAGAACTAACATCATCAAAATGGCGATATTACCAAAAGTTCTCTATAGGTTTAATGCAATGCCAATCAAAATCCCAACGGCATTTCTTGTTGAAATAGATAAAGCAATCATGAAATTCATATGGAAAAATAAAAGACCCAGAATAGCAAAAGCAATCCTAAGCAGAAAGAGTGAATCAGGCAGTATAGCGATACCAGATTTCAAACTATATTACAGAGCAATAGTGACAAAAACAGCATGGTACTGGTACCAATACATTGTTTTTTTGTTTTTACTTATTTACATTGTAAATGTCTTCATCTTCATCATCTTTTAACAGCATTTTGAGAGATGCAGGGAAATACAGTAGCTTTTGAATCAGAGTGGCATACTTCTTTGCTCTGCTAAGGGCATGCTCTATGACCTTGGGATGTAACTCAACTAACTTTTTAATAATTGTGGTAAAATATATATAACATAAAATTTACCATTTTAATGTGTGTGTGTGTGTGTGTGTGTGTGTGTGTGTGTGTGTTTCTGGGAACTGAATCCAGCATTTTAACCATTTTTAGTGCACAGTTCAGTAGCATTGAGTATATTACCATTGATGTACAACCATTACCAGAATCTGTTTCCAGAATGTTTTCATCATCCCAAACGGAAATTGTACTTATCAGATAATAATCCTGCAGAATTTATTTTAGACATGCTCTTTCTTTATGTCTGGAAGATAGGCATACCTAGGGCTAGGTTCCTGGAATTAAATTTGGTAGAAATTGCAAAGTCCCAGACATCTTATCCTTAGGTACCTATGTATATACCTTCAAAAAAACCAAGTGTGTAGGAGAGGGTCCCCTACAGTCACACTGGTGGCCTTCTACATTCCTATGTTTACCCTCTTCCCTCATTTCCCTCCCTGGTGACTTTAGTTTCCTTCAGATATGTTGTTTTGTGAACACGAACAGCATATGCAACGTGTTAACTCCTTTTAGATGCCAAGAATGTGCTAGGTGCTATTTGGGAGAGATAACTTGCCCATTAGATTTATTGTATAAATTAAGCCAAACACTAACTTGGAAAGAGGAAGTCAGTATCCATGGAAAATTTATTATTTTGAATATGCTTTTTAAAAAACATTCCTTGAAGACAAAATGTGGTTTCCACTTGTGTGTGATTACCAAGTCGAGAATCTAGAGTTATTTGAAGACAATCTTTTTTCCACACCTTTTTTGAATTACATAGGAAAAAAAAAAAAAGCCCTGGAATTGTGAAGGTGGCCCCAACTTGGGTTAAGAACCGGATAAACTTGAAAGAAAAAAAAAGCGGGGGTGGTGGTGCTATTTCCACCAGATTCTTCTCTTTTGCTTTGAATCCCTGCTTCTTCCTTTTCCTGTACATTTTCATATCCACGGAATGTTTTCAGTGAGCTTTTCTCCAACTGAAAATTTTAAGTACTCAAATTATCTCAGGTCATGGTCGACATCGATGAGTGCAAAGGTCACCTATGGCTTTTGACTTTCTGGTATTTCCTTTCTTGCAGGCGACAGGGGTGATGGCATTTGAGTCTATCAGTGTGGCTCCTGCAACTGCATACTCCTGTGGCCTCTAAAAGCCTGCTTCTTTTTCTAATGTCATCCACATGCCTGACCTAGACTGTGAAGGACTTTGTTCCTGGGATCACCCCTGACTAGTAAATCGTTGTCTTAACGTGCAACCCCGGAGAGACAAGGGTGAAATGTATCCTTTAATGTGAAGCTGGAAGGAGGCAGAGATGAATCAGACCCTTGCTGTTGGACTCCGTTTGCCCTGCGTGCTCTGGGGGTCGGTATTGCCCCTGAAGGAATGGATGGAAGGTTGACAGTTTCAGATTACGGGCCACAACTGAGGGGTGATGAATCTTTCACTCTCGTCTGAGTGTCACATCAAAGTATGATCTCTGTTTCAGCAGTTTATCTGGCTCAGCATTTCCTATATGGCATTTCATGAGATTGAGAGGTAGATGGTAGAACACAGGATTCTGAACTTCAGTAAGTTCAGGGAATGATGAGTTGAAGGAGTTTCTTGATGAGGATTTCTCAGAACTGTGAGTCTAGGCATTATGGCTTCTACTTGGGGAATATCTTATGCCACATTTCTACCACCTTATTTGATCCAGAATCCCCGAGGACATATACTCCAGGACTGTGTGATGTGATGAAGAACAAGTTTTATTGCTGTTAATGGCTTTTTTACTAAAACACATGATAAAATTGACCATTTAAACCATTTTAAGTAGGCAAGTTAGAGAAATGAAATATATTTTCAATGTTGAACAATTATCATCGCTACCCATTTGTCTCATCTGTTCAGGCTGCTATAACAAAATACTATAAACTGGTGCTTATAAACAACACAGCTTTATTTTTCATAGTTCTGGAGGCTGAGAAGCCCAACATCAAGGAACCAGCAGATTCAGTGTCTGGTGAGGGCACATTTCATGGTTTATAGATGGCATCTTCTGGCTATAGCTTCACATGAGAAGGGCCAGGGATGCTCTGTGGAATCTCTTTGGGCAGAATTCCATTCATGAGAGTCCTACCCTCGTGACCTAATCTGATCCCCCAGTCCCACCTCCAAATACCATCACCTTGAGGACTAGGTGTTGACAGATGATTTCTGTAGACGCTTAGTCTACAGTACTGTTTTCGGAACTTTTTTATCATCATAAACTGAAATTGTACCCATTAAGCATTAATCTTTCCATTATTCCCTGCCCCGCCAAGCCCTGTTAACCTCTGTTCTACTCTTGGTCTCCATGAATCTGATGACTCTAGGTACCTTATACAAGTGTGAATCATACAGTATTTGTCCTTTTATGTCTGGCTTATTTCACTGAGCATGATGTCCATTTTTGTAACATGTGTCTGTATTTCACTCCTTTTTAAGGCCAAATAATATTCCCTTTGTAAGCATCGACCACATTTTGCTTATCCACTTCTCTGCTGATGGACACATGGATTGTTAATACTCTTTGGAATACTCACATAGCTCTTCAAGTTTCTATTTGAGTTCTGCTCTCAATTTTTTGAGTATACATTTAGAAGTAGAACGGCCAGATCACATTGTAATTCTGTCTGTAACTCTTTGAGGAACCATCAATTTTTTTTCTATAGCAGTTATACCTTTTTAACCTTCCTACAGCAACATACAGTGGTTCCAATTCCTCCACATTCTCACCAACCGTGAATTTTCTTGTTATTCCTTATAGTAGACATTCAGTGACCATGAAGTGGTACCTGATGTGTTTGATTTGCATTTTTCTGTGGTCATTGTTAAACTACCGATCTATCATAGACTGATAGGTGATTCTGCTGCCATTAATACACAGTTCAATACAATATGTGACTCATGGAGGTTGGAAAACACTCAATATGGTATATCCCCTGTTGAATGAGAGGAGTTCGTTGATACACAGTTTGTGTGATTGTAATGCCATTTTTCAATTCTGCATTTATTTCTTCATGGACCAGTACCAAACCCATATCAGATTATAGACCACATCTTATCACTGCTCTTGGTTGTATTTTTCACGTTAAATATATGGGTATTATTTAACGGAATAGGATAGAGGATTTAAGCAGTTTCATTCTAATGTAAGTGAAGGCTATTTTTCATTCAATCCCCAAAGTATGATTAATGAATTATGTTGGAAAACAATCTGGCATATAATATCTTAATGCTTATGGTGAGTTTTAGAGTTAGGTTAAATAGTTTGGGAAATAGTCATTTTTCAGGGAGATCAATTCCTTGCTATCTAAATGGTTTTCCAAATAATCTAGATTCCCATTTCTCCTGAGAGAGCATTGTGGTATAGATCTTCAAGTGGGCTTGAATGTCAAGTCCTTGGGAGGAGAAGCAGGAGCTGCATGGATAACCATGAATCTAGAACTCAGAAAGAGAGAGAAAATCAAGTTGCCACAGCCAATGGATTCTTTGGGGTCAGACATTCTATTTCCTTGTGTCTCACAAGGGAAGAAGAATTAGGCTCCAGTTGCTGTATTGTGGGGAACTGTTGGAGACTGTGCTTGAGAAAGCTCTTGTAGAAGAAGTTAATTAAGTAACTTATGCTTACTTCATTCTGTGGCATTTTGGAAAATTGATGCAACATTACAGCCTAATTCTAGACTCTTCTAAAAGAATACTTTTAAAGCAAAACTAAATTTGATCAGTTGTGTTTAGTCTGTTCTAAGTAATAGCAGTAGTAGTAGTAGTAGTAGTAGTAGTAGTAGTAGTAGTAATTCGGTATTCTGCTCTATATAATTTGTGAGAAGAAAAATCCACTTCTGATCCTCTTTTGTGAGTAGCCAGTATTCCCTGTGTCCTGCGTCCCCTCCTAAGGAAACCCACTCTCCTGTTGGAAACTCCTCCTTTTCTACTTCTCCCCACCACATATTTAAAGGATCTATGATCTCTTTTGCCTGATTCCATTAGCCACTGTGGGAGGGAACTTGAGTGTAGGCCAGTCAATATGGTTCATTTCTTGGGATTTTTTTTTTTCAAATGCAAGTGAGAAAAAGTATGGGTCCTCTGAGGGAGGGATAACTTTCATGCATGAAACTTGGGAACTAGGGGACCCATATGGAAGAAATCTGTGAGCAGTGAGAGACGATCAGACAACATGCAGAGAGGGCAGACAGGAGATGAAGCAAGTCTAGGCCCCTAATTCATGAGGCCATGTTTTCTAGCTGTTTCAAAGTGTCACCCGCATCCCCACCTCCCCCTGTGGTTGGGTTGCATGGGACTCTGTAATGCAACATATGCCTGTTTCTGTCTGGGTTTCTCTTACTTGCAAATTAGAATCCCAACTACTATGATGACCCTTCCTGTCCAAGGCACTTGACACATTGCCTTTCATACAGTAGGTATGATATACATCACTGTGAAGAAACTGTAAACTAAACAAAAGTGAAGTATAGCATAACCTTTTGGATCTTTCTGATCTTTGCTATTTGATCTTTGCTCTGATTTAGACTCACATTTTGCTCCTATTATTGAAAAAATATTTTCATTATTTCAAAATGCCTTAGAATATCTGACTTTATATTCATTTATTTAAAAAAATAGTTTTTAGATGCAAACCTTTGATATGTAAGGTGAGGGGATCTAATTCTTGGCGACTAATGCCATCTGTGAGGGAGAAGAAGGTGAAGACATGGTAGAGGGACTGAAGAACGTAGGCAGTGCCAACTTCTTCAAGGATCATGGAGGGACTAACCAGAGATGTCTAGAAGAATTATTAAGTGCATCTACTGGGCCCACTGAGGCTGGTGCTCATACATAACAGCTCCAAATCCAGGAGCAGCACCATTATTTCCAGAAGCACTGGGAGCTGGGTGTTAGGGTTTGAGGATGGTCAATAAATAGTGCTCCTCTCTTCCCCTCTTAGCTGAGATAAAGCACAGGCATCAGAGGGCAAAATATTGGCTTTACTTCTTATGAAACAAATTGGAGAGCATGGTTTTAGGGCTGCAGCCAAGTGGGTTTGCTAATCCTCACTCCTGAATTAAACAAATGCATCCACCCATTGGCACAGATGGACAACCACAGCCTCCCCCATGGAGAGGCCTCTTACCACATGGCAGACACAGACAGGACACATGTGTCCTGCAGACAGGCTGTCTTTCCCAGAGAGGGAATCCAGAACAAGCTGGGTGTAACCCGGTCCTTCTCCCACACCAACCTGGGGAACATGTAGACATGGGACTGATCCCTCTTCAAGTCAAGGCAAGAGATGGTTGGGTTAGCCACCAGGCCTAACTGTCCCACCTGTACTGTTCCTTTCCCCTCCTCGTTGTTACCTAATACAGTGACAAAGTGGAGTAGTGGAACAGTCAAGCTGGCTGGGACTGGATCACAAAGGAAATAAGGCAAGAAGGAGAGAGGGAAAAAGAGAGGAAAGGTCAGAGCTACAGAGGAAGGAGCAGGTGTTGTGGGAAAGATGGAATGAGAAACCTGGAAGGACAAGGCCAAGGTCAAAGAACAGTGGATACAGGAGCTCTCTATCCCTTGAGTGGGTCTGGGTGGTGATGACACTGGAGTCCTTCATGAATGTGGCAGAAGTAATGGGCAGGTTGGAAGGTCATTGTGGGAAAGAACCCATGTTTTAGATCTCAAATGGAGTGGGGTTGCTCCTGAAGGGATAACCTCAGTGTCTAGGAGGGCAGGGGCTCTGGAAGAAGAGAACCATGTTTCTCCTTTCCTGAAGGTTTCTTAAGAGAAACACTCAGCCAACCTTCCTCTGACCCACCACCTATCATCATCTCTTCTCTGCTAAAGGTCCCCAAAATGTCTCTCTATATTTGCTCTATTGTTTTTATTTACACTGACTTCTTTGACTTTCAGAAATTTGAGTGATTATTTCCTTGAAATTCTCCAAAAGTCAGTATCGGGCTTCTCATCAGAAAATTCATTCATGAATGGCTTAACAGTATTCATCCTAATAATAGAAATAAGCATCATTATGGAAAACATTTATTGGATTATTGCCATGTGCCAAACACTCCTATTCTAAGCACTTTGCATACATTTTCTTATTTAATTCCATACAACAGTCCTATGGTATCATGAGTAGCTCCATTTTTATACTCGTTCATTTCACACATTTCTATTAAATGCTTATGATTTTATACCAGATATGTTCCTAGGTGATCTCTAGGTTGAAAATGGAAACAAACAAACAAGCAAACAAATGCAATGCAAAGGTCTTGGCAGAGAGCTACTTGGTGTGTTTGACCAAGGAGAACGTGTGCCTGGCTGGAGTGGCAGGAGATGCGGTCAGAGTGGGCTTGGGAGGCCATTGTAAGGACTTGGGCTTTTAACAGAGAAAAACTAATGCAGAGGTGGTTCCAGTGACTGGCCCAAGGCTACTCAGCCAGCTAGTGGCTGAGCTGGGATCTGCAATGGGGTTTGCATCATTTGACGCCAACACATGGTACAGTGTGAATCCGTGCCCCCAGGTGTCCTCCTGCAGCTGCCTCCCTGACCCCGAGCTTCCCTGTTCTCCTCCTGCTCACTTTTTTTCCTCCTGAGGCACAAGGGTCTCCTCCCCCTCTAGCCATCCTTTAAATGCGGGTATTCTGGATAGTTCTGTTATAGCCTCTCCTATTTTCTGAGCTCTCATGGAAAATATCTTGCTTTCCCTCGACTTCTGCTATGTGCATGAGCTGGTTTTCCTGCAGGACCCTTACTTCTCAACTCCAGACCCAAATATAAGTTCTCAATGAGCTATGGCTCTCTAAGTAGAGAGTGTTTCAAAATTATTTTCGTGACTTTTCTCATTAACTCTCCCCTTACTCTCGTTCCTTAAGATGATATCAATGGCTAACAACCTTGGCTTCACCTCAAGTCCCCTTGGTCCCCTTGTTATGGATTCTCAAATCCACTCAGCTGCCAAGCCAAAGAGAGGTGCTCCTATCCTTCCTGTCACCCTCTTCTTATTGTTTCTGGGTTAGTTCTCCCTGAGTTCTTGGAATAGCCTCTTCATAGACCCTCAGCCCTACCAGTGGGTCTCTCCGACTGAGCCCGACATACTCTCCTAACACAAAAGCAGGACTCCAGGACCCCTTTCCACTCCATGAACTGGCCTGCATTCCCCATTGCCCAGAGAATAGTCTAGACCATTAGCAGGACACTCACAGCCCTCCCCAGTCTTACCTTTCATTGCTTTCTCCCCCTTCCAACCTTCCATTCCCTCTTTTCCAGTCCACCATGTGTCTGCTCCTTTCCCATGCATAAATTTTTTTCTTTGACTTCAAGCAGTCACCCGGCTGCCACTTTCTGGGTCAAACCACCCTAGAATTCTGCAGGCAGAATGAGTTCTCTTTCCTCTCAGTGGAAGAGCTGGTATCCTCATTAAGTGCTCCTGGCAAATAAAAATGTATTGACAGTCTGGCGAGTGCTGATTGTTGTTGGACATCAGCCAATTCCCTGTGCTTGACTGGAACACATACATGCTGGGGCAGTCTCTGTATGCCTAGAGCAGGTCCAAGAAATCCCCAAGTTCTGTTAATTATGGGTTAAGTTCCTGAAGATATTTTGATAATATATTCCTTAAGTTCTGAATTTCTTAATTGCATTTCTTTAAAGGAAGTTTGGTTTGAATGTAAGAAACCCTGACAAAAATCATATTTTAAAAAGCCTTATAGGTAGAATAAAAGAGCAACATTAATGTTAGCTATTGATTTTTCTAACAAAATCTAGGTCTTTCCTGATATATGTGCAAATCTTTCTGAGCTATCCTAATCCTTATTAAGGTTTTTACATTAAACATTTATTACAAGAATAATGTATAAAAATGATAAATCCAGCAGAGGTAATCTCAGGGTACATTTGTATATTTTCCACCTCGTCTTTTCATTTATAGAAAATGAACATGATATGTATGTTTTTTTATATATTGCATTTTAAATATCTGGCAGTACAGGCTGGGGATGTAGCTCCACAGTCAAGGCTTGCCTAGCATGGGAGGCCCTGGGTCCAATCGCCATCACTGCAAAAGAAGAAAAACAAAAACCTGAGAGTCGAGGTGTGTGGATTCATATGAAACCCAAATATGCATTAGCTTCAATTTCTGTGAATTATAAATCCACCACCAGGTTGATGTTTCCCATCTGGTGTTAAAGAAATAAAGCCAAGGTGAGTGGCTACACAGGGAGCATGTCATTCCCTCCCTGGTTTCCTTAGAACCACAGAAAACTGGGCGCCTGCCTCAAAGCCAGAAAGTTGCTTGCTGTATGCAGCAGGTCAAGGAGGAAGAGCCCCCTTGCAGGTGTAAAGGACTTCTGAGCAAGGGCAAGGTGGCAGCAGACCCTTCTGAAGGAAAGAGGGAGGAAGGCTTGGATGGGCAGCGGTGTGTCCCAGGGCCTCTATGGAATGCCCTGCTGGTTCCCCCGGCCACACTCCTCTCCTTCCTCCTAAAGTGCTGTCCTAGGTGGAAACAGCCTCTCTGAGGCTATGAGCTGCTAGGATCCTTCATCCTACTGTGGCCAGAGTTGCATTGCCAGGTGGTTCTGAACCCATCTTCCCTCTGAATCGCTCTGCTCCATCCTGTCATTCCTACTCCCCTCATGGGCACTCGGGGTGAAGAAAGTGTTTCTGGACTGAACTGGGAATCACTATACAAGTTATTTCTGTGTAATGATTTAAAATGAGGACTCATCAGCAGCTACCTGATGCGTGAGCGGTTGGTATATAGCATGGCTCTAAGTTTGAGTCTGGCTGTGTATAAGACTGCCAAACTAGTGGTAAATAACAACCCAGTAACAACAGCAGTAACTACTTTGTTTTCCTTAATCATCTCCCATGTAACTGGCAAGGGCTGTATGTGTAGTATGTCTGTTTTTCATAAATGGTTAAGCTGTTCTTCAACTCATCATCCAGAGTTCCTTTCTGACTGGAGTGAACAAGACTGTCACTATAATACCTTCTGTACACAGTAAGGAATACAGTTTGAGACCCCTAATAGATGTCTAAAACCTCATACAGTACCAAACCTCATATATATGGTTTTTCTTATACATACACATCTGATAAAGTTTAAATTATAAAGTAGGCATAGTAAGAGGTTAACAATAATACCTAATAATAAAATGGAACAATTATAAAAAATAACTACAGTAAGATTGTCAGCATCACTATTCTTGTGTTTGGGGTCCATTATTAAATAAAATAAGGGTTAATTGAACACAAGCACTGTGATACTCCTACAGTCGGTCTGATAACTGAGATGACTACAAAGTGACTAACAGGTAGGTAGTGTATACAGCCTGGTTACACTGCACTTGGGGGTGGTTCACATTCCAGAGGGATCGAGTGGCTTGGCACAAGACTTCATCACACTTCTCATAATAGCACACAATTTACAACTTATGAATTGTTTATTTCTGGAGTCTTCCATTTAATATTTTATACCATGATTATCCATGGATAACTGAAACCTCTGGGGTGGGGAGGGGAAACCTGAAGATAAGTGGAGAGAGGACTACTATAATGAGTTCCTAAAAGGTACCAAATACTGAGCCAAGTTCTTACTATATATTTACTGTGATTATGACATATATACAAGGTAGGTAGCATCCCTCACTTATGGATTAGGAATATGAAGATCAGAAAGGTTAGGAAGTATGCCCAAGGACACACAGCACATGAGGCTGAGAGGCTAACTGAAGTCCTTCAAAGATATTAGGCTGTGTTCTTCGATATATTTAGTCTCTGATTTCCATTGTCTTATGTCAGACCTCTATGTGCTTCTTGAACAAATCCAGGTATTTAATGGATGTCAAATACTATAGAACTTTGTTGTTTCATTCATTGTTATACTTGCTTAGAAGAGTACCTAGCCCACTGTATTTAATTTATTGAAATATTTAGTAAGCACCTATCACATGTTGGGGACTTGGCTGTACTTGGGTTAGAGAGCATCCTGAGCCATTCCTTCATCTTGCCTTTGGAGTAAAAAGGGAAGGGAGCCAGGTACTAGGATTTCTTCAGAGGAAGAGGCCCTGGGAGGGCAGTAAGCAAGGTCTGAACCAAGGCCCCTGGGGAACATTTTCATACACAGAGCAGTCCCACAAATTAATGAAATGGGAAACCACTGGGTCCTAAACAAGGAGGATTTAATGCATGGTAGTTACACAAACTTTAGTGGTTTAAATCCATATGTTAATATTAGCCTAGTGCAAAATAGACTCTTTCAGGAACTTAATGTCAAGCCTCTGTGTTGAATTGAGACTCATATTACAGAATTTTCCAGTTAGCCAGGAATGGTAACTTTCCATCAGTCGCACCTGAGCACTGACCTCAGCGACTTTTATCTCAGAGGTGACAGCCATTTTTCTTTGAATTTTGTAGAATTGATTTTGCCAGTAAACTCAAACCTACCTCATCAAATCTATTTTTATAAATTTAAGAACCTTTTCCCACATTTTTTGGAGATTTTTCAGATGTACAGAAAAGTCATTAAGAATGGCCTAGCAAATAACGGTATATGCTCCACCCGCACAGGGTGGGCCAAATACGGCCTGTGGGCCAAACTCAGCCCAATGTCTGCTTTCGTAAATGAAATGTTCTGGAATGCAGACACACACATTCATTGACATGTGGTCTGGTTACAACTGAGTTGAGTTCTTGAGACCACCGCGTGGCCCACATGGTCTAAAATGTTAAATATTTACTATCAAATCCTTCACAAAGAATGTTTATGGACCCCTGACCTAGATTCACCAACTGTTAATATTTTGCCATATTTACTTATCTCTGTACAGGGAAAAAGACACAAACACAATGCCTCTTTCTCCTTCCCTGCCTTTCACTTTCCCTCCCTATCTTCTGTCCTTCTTTCTCTTTCCCCAATGTGTGAAAATATACGTGTATACACACACACACACACACACACACACACACACACACACAATTTATAAAAGTTTATTGGCAAGTTATGGTGTAGACATTATGATGACTTACCCCTACATAATTCATATGCATGATTTAAAACGAACGCATTCTCTCACACAGCCTCATTATCATCACAAGAAAATTAGCATTCATTCAGCAGAATCATCCAATAGACGGTTTACATCGAAAAGTTATTTTTGAGGCTTATTTGTCTTTTTGGATCTAGGGTACAAATAAGGGTCATACAGTGCATTTGGTCAATATGTCTCTTTAATAATTTTTTAATTGTTTTTGTGATATTGACTTTTTTTGAAGAGTACTTTCAAAAGTTCTTTTTAAAACTACTGTCATGGGCTTGGGTTGTGGCTCCATGGCAGAGCGCTTGCCTAGCATGTGTGAGGCACTGATTCGATCCTCAGCACCATATAAAAAGTAAATTAATAAACAAAAATGTTGTACATAAACTATTTTTTAAAAAACTCCTGTCACAGTGGGTTTGTTGCTGTGCATTAGTAAGAACTAAATAGAATAGACATCATAGTAAATCAGTGTCTCCCTCTTCTCTTTAGGGAATGAGACACTGTTAGACTGTGAACTTAAAACACGAAGATGTGGATTTTGCTTGAAACTGTAAATGTGGGAAAGTCTCAGTGTGAAAGGAAGGCAGACGAGAATTTACAGCGTGCATTTTGTGCAATTAAAAGCACAGTGCTTCTCGCCTGCTGCAGTGGCTGCCCTTGTTAGCTCTTGGCCTGGTGGCTCTTCCTTCTGGCTTTTCTCCTGACTGGGGCCTGGCCTCCCTCCAGCATCATTAGGATGCAGCAAGGAGCTGGAAACAGACCTGCAGTTATTTAAATCTCCAGGCCCAAACTGTTCAGGCTGCTGCAGCTCAGAGGCTCAGTGTTTGCAGGCTGCGTGCTGAAGAGCCCGTGGTGTTCAGGGTTGCACGCAAACATCTGGGGAGGCACAAAGAAAGAACATTTCCTTACTTTTCCTGAGACTCTGGGGAGCCACAGTCCTCTGCCTCCTGGGAATCACATCCTTGTTCTTTATTTTGGTCTCAGATGATTCCTAGAGAGCACCAACACCCATCCATTACTCTCCTCTGGGCAAGAGGCACTCAGAGCTTAAAAGCCAATCAAAAAGATACTGGAATGTCCTGGGAAATACTCACCTGAGTGTCTGTACTAGTCACTGTCTTAGTTTGGAGTTGCCTTATTCAATAGTTAAGGAGTTTGTTTCCTATTCCTGAAATGTGGAGCTGCAAATGAGGGAGGCACCCTTTTCTCAATATGGTGTCCTTCAAGTTGTTAAAGGGTTAGAGCCAGTGGTTTCAGAGTTTCAGAGCCAAATAATCAAAGAGGGTGTGTGGAGGGGGTCGGGGGTTGTGTGCTGGTGGGAGGCAGCAGGAAGCAGAAAATCATGGAAAAGAAGAAAATGCAAGGAAAATAAGTCAAATTCAAATGTCAGGAAAGCAGAATAAAAATCAAGGCACCTGGAAAATTAGAGAGGCGGAAAAAGGAATTACACTTCATTTCCATCTGCTAGGTTGATTAATCATGAGGCTGACATTGTAGCTGCATGACATGCCTCAACTCCTCATGTGTAAAATGGGGACAATGATAATACCTACTGCCTATGTCTGATTTGAGAATAAAAGGGAGAATCCATATGCATGCTTAGAACAGATCGGATACATGGTAAATGCTCAGTGAATGTAAGCTACCAATGTTTAGTCTGTATTATAAAATGCCTCACATAAGTCACCAACATGGTCTTTTGACATCTAAAAAGATTTCACTGACCTTGAACCCACTTTCTTGACTGAAGAACCATAAATAAAATTTAAAATAAATTAAAATTAAAGCCGTTGTAAAAAAGAAATCACTGGGGAGCTTTGGTTCTCATGTTGACAAAATATTTCCCCATTTTCAACAATACTTTATTGTAGCAATTTTATATCAATATGTGCTCATAAATATGCTAATAATAATGTGGGGTACTGACTTTTATTCTGTTTTTCCTTCTCATTTCTCAAACAAACCATTCATATGTAAATGTACCAAATCAACAGTCTGCACGCGCTCCTAGTCTTCACACTGCTTCTCTACTACAGAAATAAGAGCAAGTGCCTGAGAGATGGGGTCTTGGTTTTGCTGTTTCTGGGAAGCAGTGTGGCCCAATCTGTGGGGCCTGGGTATGGGGCAAAGCCACTTTTTGATACTGGGGGTAGACCTAGATCTAGAAGCAAGCAAGACGGCACCTGACTACCCAGGTTCACTGGTAAGTGTGTTTGTGTGATCACAAAATTAACTGGGAAACAAAAAGGAATCTAAAACCATTCATTTTCACATATGGTAAAATATTAGGACAAAATAACGTTATTAGGAGGAAAGTTATTATATTTAGTAACAGAATGATCAATGTGCAAGTAGAAAATCTGGGTCCTTAAGACTCAATATTCTTCTACCCCTTTTTTTCTTCTTCCTTTGCTGTTACTTTTCTTTTCTCCCTGGCACAAAATGAGTCAATGAAAAATCTCTTACCAAGAAAGTGGGAAACTGTGACGCTCAGGAGGTGGGTGGGAACAACTAAATTTGATCATTAAAACATGGAGAGTAACTAAAGGAGAAGGACAAGTTCAGGTGTGTGCGACCAGCTCAGTCACCCTCAGGAGCTCCCGTGGTTGGTGACACAGGGTTTGTGAGTGATGACACATCTTGACTGTTGAAAAGGCCCAGGGCCTTATACAGAAAGCAGGCGTCTTGGGCTACCGGTCCCTCAGCCCCTTGGTGGAGGAAGTGAGTGCAGCATCTCCTCATTGGTCTTTCCGTCCCCTGTCCCACTCCTCTTAAATCCCTCCTTCACACTGTATCCTAGGCCAGCTGCACTCCCAAATAATCCCCTTACATCACAGATTTGGGCATTCAATTCTGAGACTCAGCACCCCTGGACTTCCAACAACCTGTCTTTGCATCCCCAGGGTCCTCTGAGTCACCCGCCCCATAGCTTCATCTCCCTTTGGTGCTGGCCTCAATTTCAGGTTTAAGCTCCATACCTGCCCTGTGGCTTTGCAGCCTCCATCCTTTGCTGACTGTGACCTTGGACAATTTGCTTAACTGTTCTGGATCTCAGATTGCTCGTCTACAAAATGAGGATAAGAAAAACAGAACCTCCTTCATAAAGTTGTGCAGGGATTAAATTAGTTGATGTGTGTGTGTGTGTGTGTGTGTGTGTGTGTGTGTGTACACATATATACAGCTGTGGTAAGAATGCCTGGCATGTAATATGAGATAGAGAAAGGTCACAACTTATTGCTCTCACTATTGTTAAGAGCCTGGGTGTATTAATCCTTTCTACTACTGCTTTAAAGATTGCCATTAAGCTAGCATCTTAAAACAATGCCCATTTATTTTCTCACATTTTCTGTAGGTCAGAAGCCCAGACATGCCATAATTGGGCTCTTTGCTCAGTCTCTCACCTGAGCTGGTGGAGTCTAGGATCCTATCTGAGCATCTGCCAAGCCTTCTCCAAGTTCTTGTGGTAGTTAACAGAATTTCTCTTTCTGCAGCTGTAGAATTCATGGCCACCAAGAAACCTGATTTCACTTACCTTTTAAAGGCTCATTTGATTAGGTCAATCCCAGACCATGTTTCTTTTGATTAGTGCAGAACCATCATATTCATCCCATCATATTCCTAGGTTTTACTCACAGTTGAGGGGAGACTATATAGGATGTGGGGGCAGGAATCTTGGGGGTCTTGGAATCCTGGCTACACACTGGTTAACTGAAAGTGCTACTTTTTCTGCTCTTTTCATTGAACTGCACTTTGATGAATATGATTCAGTAATTGTCACCATCAGTTCAGATGTTTGTAGCATCTTACAACATTCAGATGGATTCTCATTTATGTGCCTCCTGGAGTGCCGTTTCCTGTCCTGTAGGTTTCCCTAAGTGATGGGGTCAGTTAGCACCTTCTGAAGTCTTTGGGGAAGAGGACAGCTAGAGACTTGTAACTGATAAACCTGTCGACAAATACCCTAGAGCTCCAAAAGGATGACCCATTCAGAACAGTTCACTTCTAAGGACTACGACAGACGAAGACCAGACCTCTCTTTAATGGTCCGTCCTGCCTGCCACTCTGACAATTCAAAGTAAATTTGTAACTGTGAGAGAAATTTTCACTCTGTGGAGAGTTTTTGCATTTTCAAAAGTTATTCTTGTCCATCCTTTACCCACTCCCAATTAAGTGTGTGTATACATGTGTGTATATGTGTATATGTACACATATACATGTATATATGTGTGTGTGTGTGTGTGTATATATATATATATCTTCTAATTAAGTATATATATTTGCTTTTCATTCAATTTATAGTCCACAAAAAGGTATTATCAGTCAAACCCATAAAGAATGTAAAATATGTGAAGGATATATTTTAGATTCATTAATAAGAAAAACTTCCTGAAGATAAGAAAACCTCTCAGATACCAAAACCTATAATTATTTTTTTTAAAAATCAGTATGAACCAGGTTTTAGGCCATAAGAAATGGACAAAGAATTTTGAAGCAATGGCAAATACCTTGTTTATTCAATGTTATTCCCTAAAAAGATGCTATGTTCTCCTTTATAATAACATTTTGCTTATAGCTATAAATGTGTCAAGATAAAGGGGAGAAATGAACTTGGCATGGCAGTGGTTGGGGAGTTTACAGTATCCATTTACTCTGGCATTTCCTAATGAAGTATAATTTTGCAATGCAAAAGTCCAGGGTTTCAGTCTGATCTAGCTGTCTTCATGCTGATGTGCCTATAGCAATTTGGACTATTAATGAGGAGGGACCCGTTCATAAGCATGATCTAAGATAATATAGACTTGGATTTGTCTTCTTCCTTCCAGGACAATATTATCTTGTTCTTGAGAGGCTGTAAAGAGCTCGGCCTTAAAGAATCTCAACTCTTTGACCCGAGTGACCTCCAGGATACGTCCAACAGAGCAACGGTCAAGTAAGTAATGCATGATTTATGTTTAAGGGAAACCCCTTTAGGTTTGATTTACAGTTTGGTGATAATGTTGTAAGTTCTAAGAGGCAGAGAGTTGGGTATGCCTAATAAAGTAAAAATGTGAAGGTCAAGAATCCGCTTTCCAGACATGTTGGCCTTCCTGCCTGCCTTCTGTTTGTGGCTTTCATTCTGCTCAAACTTATTTTTTTTTCAAATGCAGTAGTCATTCACATAGAGTTAGAATTTTGAAGAAGAGGAAAATGTTATAAAGCTCAATGGAGAGACAAGAGAGAAATATGCACCGAGTCTATGTATCTTACACACAAAAAACTATGGCTGCTCTTGACTATATGCCTTCAGTGAATCATGTTTGGGGACAGAGAATTCTTTGGTACAGAATGCCAGAATCAAAGAAGAAGCAGGGTACTTCTGTGTAAGGAAATAGCTCATGGCCAGGGTAAGGAAAGGAAATGTCCTTGGGAGATGGCAGAGAGAACTTTCCTGAAGTTCTGATTTCATACAGAACATTTTTCTACCTTAGTCAAACAATATTTCACATGAATATGTTTTAGTAATAAGCTGGATTGCTTAGACAGGATCTGTGAATTGGCAATTTTTGGAATTGTCTTATCATGATAAAACAGAAAAGGAGAGAAGTCAAAGCTTAGAGCTACTAGTCTTGTTCTATTTGCTAGTCTTGATTAAAATAACATTGACCTAATAATAATAATGGAGAAAATATGGGCGAATGGAAACTATGGGGGTTTATATTAGATTAGATGATTCATGACTAGAGAGAGAGTCAGCCATAATTGATTATCCATGATTACTTGTCTGTTGTCAATCTGCAATTCTTCAATATTTTTTTGTGGAAAAATTTTAGTTAAGTAAAAGAAATAATAATAATGGAATAAAAATTATAGCTACCACATGCTCCATTTATTACAGGATCTAAATCTGGCCTCTATAAATCATTGTTCCTTAGGAAATTATATTAGGTTCTGCCTCATCTCACATTTGTACTTTCACCTGGATGGCAAGAAACCAGAAACAATAGTAACTGTGCAACATCATAGGTAATAATTAGTCACACACGCTGCTTAGAGGGTGAAGGAAAGTTCACTCTGAGTGTCGGCAGCCACATACATTTTTTTGGAGCCACTTTAAACAATAATTTGCTTTAGAAACTTATAGCCCATATCACCTTTATTGCTGATCTATAAAAAAACAAGGCATCAGGAAATCAGAGTCTAGCCCTAGGCCTGCATCTCCCTGGATGGGTGGTCCCAGTTAAGCTCCCTTACTGCAAAAGCCCTGTGCCCTCATCTATAAAGTGGAATTGAACAGAATGTTCTCTGGTCTGAGTCTAAGTAGAGTTTGCTTAGTGCAGACCTGGTTGTTAGAACAACCAGCTTCGAAAAAAGAGGTATCAAGTCAAAGGTACAGAAAGCAATCAAAAGGGAGAAACATCACTTAGGCCAGTGACTCATGGACATAGTCACTTCTTAATTATGGACCATCTTTCTCTTTTCCCATCCCTTCGACCTTTCCTTCTCCTTTGTTCGATCTCCTCCTCTGTCTTCTGACTCCCTTCCCTTCTTTACGCCATGTCCCCATCTATCTCCCTTTTTGCATTTCTTCTCCTCATCTTCTTCCCTGTTTAATCTTTCTGTCACTCACCCAGTTATCTTCTTTATGTAATTCTTTTGCATCGCCTTCCTCTGTGACGCTGGCACTTTGCAGTAATTCACTTGGCACGTATTTGCTGGGGAGCTCCTATGTGTCCCATACTTTCTTGCACTAGAGAAATGGAATGAACAAGATAACCAAGGTCCTTGGCTCATCTGGAATTTACACCCCAGTGTCAAGAAGTGAGAAGCAAATTAAATGAACAGAAAAATAATCACAGGGAGCAAATGTACTGAAAAGAAAAAACAGATGTGAAACACAGTGACCTGTCCAGAGGTGGTCAAGGGTGGCCTCTCAGAAGCGGTAGCATTTCAGGCAAGGCTGGGTGCTAAGACATGAACAGGAAGCAAGAACCAGCCTGGGAAGGTCTGTAGGACACTCCGGGCAGAAGAAGGACTTGGGAGAGAAACAGCATGATTTGTGTGTGTGTGTGTGTGTGTGTGTGTGTGTGTGTATGTGCGATGTTTAAAGAAAAATAAACCAGTGTGGTTGAAGGATCCTTCTGAAGAGTGAGTATGGTGGACGGAGGAGTTCCCAGGCAGCAAGGATGGAATCATTTTGCATAAAATTTCACATTGTATTAATATTTAGAAAATCATAACTAATTTATGTCAAAATGATGCCGTGAGTTGGCTTATAACCCTCAGCAAGTTGTTGCTTCTGGTCCTGGTAAGGAGTAGAGCGTGCCAGATGCTATCTACTTCCCAACTTTTTATGATGGAAGCTGGTTTAATTGGGCACTGTACAGGGCCAACTTTTAACATACATGGACATTATAGCTAGGGAGGATCAACGTACAACTTCTGTAGTTCTTTGATTTCCCCTCTGAGAGTTAAGCAGGACAACCGCAGAGATGCAGAGCATCTTGGTGACATCAACGGATAGTGTAAGCAATCAGGTAGAGGGTGGATCCCACAGAGGAAACTGGGATGTGCTCCTGAAATCATCTTTAAAAAAAAAAAAAACAAAACTCTTTAGCTTTTATTATAGGTAATTTTCTTTACCTTTTTTTTTTTTTTGAGTAGTAACTTGAGTAGACTCCCCCCCCCCAAAAAAAAGCAGGAAAAACCTGTAAATGATTACTGCATGTGTAATTTAGTGAACTCTACCTGTAATGGATGCCAGACAACTTTGATGGGAAATGAAAGCATGATCCAGAAATGCACACAGCAAAGAACTTTTCAAGGAATTGAAACAGCTGGATGAAAATACAAAAAGACTATGGATTGCTCCTGAGCATCTAAGTTTTTGTTGTTGTTGTTTGTTTTTGTGATACTGGGTATTAAACCCAGGGACTCACATATGGCAGGCAAGAACTCTACCACTGAGCTAAATCCTCAGCACCAATTTTTTTTTTTAATATTTGGAATTGAACTCCAGAGCACTTTACCACTGAACTACATCCTAGCCCTTATATTGGTTTTTGTAAGAATTTTAAATCTTTTATAGATATTTTATCCATTTTTCTGATACATGTTTAATTTATCTTGGTGGATATCTAAGCAGATTATGACATACCATCTTTATCTATTAAAACTGGAAATGTGAATACATTTTCTTAATCAAACCCAAATTGCATCAATTCTTTTCATCCAAGTCCCCAATGGTGGGTTTATCTCTGAAGTGGACCACCTTTTTTTCCAGTCTTAATTGAGTTAAAATTGCCACCTATTTATTCATGTGTATTTTTAAGTCAGAATATTCATTGTAACTGAAGTACCCAGGGTCTAAATGTCTAAATATTCTCAGGAATTCTTCATTGTTTACATGATAGAATTTCTACATTGCTTCCCTCCTCACTGAAATTAGTATGAATTAAAAAAAACATTTGTTTTTCCCTGTTTTTCATTTGTTGACATGTTAATGAAACAAATAGTTCAGTAGAAATTTTTGTTATTTTACTATATGAATATTTAGAAAATACCATCAAGTAGAACCCCCCCTTACCCTGCAGTACTAGAGATTGAACCCAGAAGCATTCCACTCGGAACTACCTCTCCAGTCCCCTTTGAAAAAATTTTATTTTGAGATAGGGTCTTGCTAAGTTGCCCAGGCTGGCCTCAAACTGATGATCCTTCTACTTCGACCTCCCGAGACTCTGGGATGACAGGCATGTATTGCTCACAGCCATCGAGTAGCTTTTGTTGTTTATAGTTTGAGGGTAAACATTTATGTGTCTTTCAGAACACATGTGCATATATTTGAACATAGCATGCATATTTTCCTGTCTATGGCTAATTCCCAATGCTAATTTATGTCCAGAGCAGGGGGAAAATATTTGGCTAGTGTTGCTTCTTCTATTCATATTTCCAGATCTATTTAATTAAGTAAGGTTTCAGACCTTTTCAAAGTACTTGCATGTAGAAGATTTTGGAAGTGCAATGAGATTTCATTCAAGGCAAAATCTTTAAGAGTTAAGCTTTGAGAATTCAAAAACAAATAGTTCCCGTTCTAAACAGAATTCTTTCTTTTCCAGATGTTACAAAGTATTCATCATTCCGCAGTGTGCAGTGGAGCTTTAATCCTACCTTGCCCTACATTTTGTTTGATAAACAATTTTATCCACTGCCTGAAATAGTCTTAGACCTTAAAAAACTCTGTTCTTCTGATTTCATTATATGTGTTAGCTGCAAGTGCATCTTAGGGGTGTTGAAGGGAGAAACTGCTTTTCTGATAATATTTTCTTTTCCTCACCTAGGAGCCTCGACTATAGTAGGAAGCTGAAAAATGTAAGTACTTTCACTTCCATTGCCAAACTTGTTTACTTCTGACTCTGATGGTTCAACATTAAGCTAAGTTCAATGCCTCCTATGTGCCTTGCTGCAAAGAGTCCTTCTTAGAAAAAAAGTATGTGTGTGTCTCTGATGGAATAATTAATGACTGTGATAAAGCTAAAAATAGTAGATTTGAGAGGTTTCTCTTTAATTAGTTAAGTGCTCAATCCAGAAAAAAAAAAAAATGAAAGCTTGTGTTCTGTTTGTGATTCAGTTTCTTAAAACCCACAGCGATCAGACTCAACACTAATATTAGCCACTTTCCATTTGTAGGCCCAGATGGAATTATTAAATTAAGCTGTTGGGCAAATTGTTTTAGGAAAAGATCAGCATAATAGGAATAGAATTGACTGCGACCATGGCCCTGTGCTGGTTGTATTTTTGTTTTCCTAGGAATCTTTTGAGTTGTTATTAGTACTTCCTCAAATCAACATTTTATAGTTAAATCTTATTTTCAAAAAGCAAGTATGTGCTTTTTTTTGTTTTAATTTACATTGAAGAATGTAAGAAGTTACTTTCTGCATCTAAAATAGAAAAGTTAGCTGTGACCCCCCCCACACACACTTTTTTTTTTTTAATTTTCCAGGTGCTATCTATTTGATTGACATTCTCATTCTTACCTTCTTTTTCTTCCTCTATACAACTAGGGACATGTGCCATTTTTTTCATCATACAATTTTAAACAAATCAGAAAACCCATAATCGAAAACACAACACAGTCTATCTTATTATACTTTTCAAGACAGCTTCATATTCTGCACACATTAGTTATTTTATGGTCCTAGTTAATGTTCTGACATTTGGAATTGTCTGTTCTCTAGAAATTTATTTGTAAGCAGCCATTTAATAAAAGACCTTCTGGAAGTTTTGAAGGATTCATGATGTAAAATTTTCCCACAGAGGTAGAAACTGAATCACATCCTAGTATGGATGCACATAACCATATTTTGGGCCTGTGGCCAGCTGGAACCATATACCTATATCACATGGTCCAAAGCATTTTCTGGCCTACCAAGTGGAAGGAGGTACAGTAAGTATTTCCCAGCCTGGTGGAAGCAGTAAGACAGAATGTGAAAATAAAATCATAGTCTGAGCTTTTAGACGACCTTCAAGTCCTCCGTAATTCAGCTCCCAGGAGCTCATTTGTAGCCGACTCCTGCGGGGTTTTCTGGGAAAATCAATGGAAAGAGCATTTGCTCTTGTGGACAGATTCTTTGGAAAGACAGAACAAAATTGATTTTGGATGGTAGCTTCAGACCATTGAGTATTCACAGACATTCTTAAATATCCAAGGATAGCAAGTGTGTCAAGGCTAAAACTTCCCCATCATAGAATAGGAAGCCAACTATGCTCCTTAGTGGGGTATCTGATAATATTCTTCATTGTACTGCTTTCTTCTGACTTTAATTAGATATAATTATGCTGGGAAGCACTCGTTAACCTTCATCAGCCCTTTGAGATTTTTGCCATTGGTCTTTGCAGAACCTCTGTGCCCACAAGTAGAAATTGAGGGCCTCCAAAAGCACCTGTTTCAAAAGGAATTGACAGTCCCTTCCATTGCTTATCTAGGTGAAGACTCCAAAGAGTTTCTGAAATATGTTGCCTCCTGATTGTGAAATCTTCACTACATGAAAATAATTTGGGAGGATGTCGTTTTTCTTCTTGCTGACTTATGGATCACTTTCTCACGACCAAACTTTCCCTAAAACTGGAGTCTTACTTCCACTACCAAATCCTGTTTTGTGTTGACTGGGACGGCACTGAGTTGTTATTAAAATGATTTTCCATTTAAGGGGTACCACATACGTGTGGTTTGTACAAGTCAATGTTGCATGTTCTCTCCTTCCTGCCTTCCTGTTAGTGACTGATTGATTTCTTGGTTTAAACGTCACTCTTGAGGGCACATTCTCCTGCTTTTCTGCGTTATTCGTTGCACAGGTATTAGTTACCATTTACTGGCTGGGAAAAGCTGCCAACAGCTGTGCGTCCTATAGCGGAACTACCTTGAACCTGAAGGAGTTCGAAGGATTGTTGGCGCAGATGAGAAAGGTAACATAACTTTTCTTCTCCATCCCATAAGGTTTAAATAAGGGGAAAAAGCAATACTTGTCCTTGTTTTTAAGATGATTACAGCCAAAGATGTCATGCTCAAGGAAATGACCGTCTTACCAATGACATTTTTGCCTCATGCATCTCAAACCTACCTGAACTTTTATACCTTTGGAGAACAGAAAATCTGAGCCCAGTCCAACTTTTATTCTAAAAGAGCAAATGCAATCTGTCAGTGTCTGGCTTTGTATGCCAAGGAGCTCAGGGCTTGCTTTCTTGGGGGAATAAACTTGAATTAAACAATGCAGTGTTATGCAAAAAATGAACACTTGCTCTGCACTTTTATCCTAAAGGTCACTTTGCTTGCCTATCAGGGCCTTGATGTGGGTGAGTCACATCAGCCAAGTTCTTGCCTTGGCACCCACCCTGGCCAAGAGTGAGAATTAGAAACATTCTCATCTAATATGTGCATTGTATGGCCATTGTATTTGAATGACCTGGAAATTCAGGAGACATTTTTAAAAGCTTGATTTGTTTATTTGGTGTAACATTTTGTTTGATCATTATTTAAGATTGATTTTTTTTATTAGATTATGGGAAAGACTGACCTAAGGTAGGAAATTGTCAAAAAAAACAGTAGCGTGCTTCACGATCCTTCATGATCCTTCCTGAGTGATCTTTTATGAGATTGAGCAATACATATAACTCATCCTAAGTATTAGTATAAAGTGTTATGTAATCCAAGAGAAGCCTCCCAGCCAGCCTCAGTGTGAACAGATAAATTCACTTGTAATCCAGTCATGAATTTTGGAAAAGGCCCTATTAGAACACAAAGATTTGAGGCCTTGGTTTTTCTCACTTCCCTAACCTGCAAAATAAAGGAAATGAGACTCCTTGAGAGACTTTCAGTTCTTTGCAACCTCTGAAAGCAAGAATTTGTTCCAGCTTTCTAATAATGTGCTCTCCTTAAATTCAAGCTAGCAATGTTCACGTTTGGCCAGGGGCAGTCTGGCTCATGTATTTATAAATGGACAAAGCTTTCATATTGGTCAGGACACATATAAACAAAGTCCTTTAAGCTAAATTATTGTAAAAAATTAAATAAACACACCCACACAATGAAGCACAACACATTGTTTCTTCGTCTTAACTCTGAGTTTGTCCTGCAATTTTTCATCAGACTCTATTCTTAGAAAAAATCCACAAAGTTCCAGTCTGGCTTGGGGAAGTCTAAGTGTTTGTTTTTATATTAAATTTGTACTTGAATAATAATAGATGGCTCACCGTTTTTAAACTTCTTTAAAGTGTTCTTATTTTGTCGGGATTGGGTTCAGGTGGGAAATGCTACACACACACAAAACAAAACAAACAAAAAACCCTCAAAATAACATGAATGAGGTGAGCAGTCCTGTGTTGGTGTGGGAGTCCAGGGTTGGTGTGGGGTTCCACCTCCGTCCCATGACAGGGCCCAGCCTCTTCTTTCTGCTTGTCATCCTCCACCCCAGGCTTATCCCCTGCTGGTCCAAGATAGCTGCTCAGGCTCTAGCTGTCATGGTCATGACCACCTGTCATGACCACATTCAGGTCAGGAAGAAAGAGGAATGAGATGAAGAAAGGGCTGTGCCTTCCCCCTAAACACACTTCCAAAAAGTGTCACATGACACTCCTACCATGGTTTCAATGTCCCTTCCAAAACTTATGTTAAAATTTAATTGCTACTGTGACGCTATTGAGAGGGGGGACCCTTAGGAGGTGATGAGGGACTGGATTAATGCTGTTATTGCCAAGGGGTTTGTTATCTTGGCTGTGGCTTTGTTATAAAAGCGGGCTCTCTTTGCCTGAGCACTCTGTAGCCATGTGATGCCCCCTGCCATGTTCTGAACTCTCAACGGGTGCCACACCTTGACATTGAATTTTCAGCCTCCCGAACCATGAGGAATAAATTTCTCTTCTTTACAAATTACCTCCTCTGTGAGGTTCCCTCATAGCAACAGAAAACAGACTAAGACAAACCCCTGTTAACTTGAAAATTGGTCACATATTCCTACCTACCTGCAAGGAAAGACTTGGGAATGGTAGACTTATTACAGCTAAAAATTGTAGGTATTTTTACTGGAGAAGAAGTAGACAACACATTAAGGGACAGATGAGACCTATTCTGCACAGATACAGGCTGAAATAAATTTAAGATCAATATTTTGTCTTTCACAAAGGAGATTAGTCAGATCATTTTCATTTTTCTAGTAGGAGAAATGTACTTACATTTGTTAACTATGGGACAAATTGTTAAGTTCTGTAATATACATAACACACAGCCCTTAGCACCGTCTTGCACACAGTAGGTCTTCATAGATGGTTGCTGCTGCTGTTGGAAAGCCTGATCAGTGCCTTTCACTGAGAAAGAAGGGAAAGCCTCCCAAAGGAGGGACACTTAGGCCAAACAAGGGGTTTGCTACAAGAACCCCCGAGATTGAAGGGATCCAACAAGATCTCCAGGTTGGAACTAGAGAGTCAGCCGTCAAGGTGGTGCTCTTTATCTGACTCTCATCCCTTCTTATCCCTCTGTTTGTTTTTCTGGACTAGAACATAAGGTTCATGAGGACAGAGTGTTTGTTGATTTTTGTACAAGACTGTGTTCCCAGGACCAAGACAGTGCCTGGTGGCACAGAGAACATGCCCAGTCCATGTTCATGGAATGAATCACTTCCATAGCCAGAGGGTGGCGGGTGGAGAATGAGTGAGGGTGTTGGAGAAAGAGAACTCTCAGACACTTTAGAGTAGGGTTGAGCTACCTGATAAATCACAAAGGAAACACAAAATGTCAAGTGGTAAAGCGGAGGCATCTGGACTTTCTCAGATACCAAAAGTCATCCACTGATCCTAGCTGCTTCTCGTTATCTCTCACAAAGGGATAAGAAGAGGACAGCCGGGGGAAATAATCCAAAAAGTTCATGAAAGCCAGAAGTCCTCACCCTGTTCATCAACACTGTTCCTGGAACAATTAGCAATTAGCACAAGGGTTGACTTGGCCTTATCCCTTTCACCCTGTGTGCTCTCTTCTAAAGACACAAAGCTACTCAGCTCGAAGATGAAAAGCCAACGTGATGAGACCCCAGAAAGGGGGAATTTAGATTGTGCCATCTTCCCGTTGGTTTATATCTTCTGCCCGCCTCCAAAGGCTTTGCTTTAGGTGACCAAAAAAAAAAAAAAAAAAAACCACAGTGACTCAATGGAAGGCCATAAAACTGTGTCTGCCAGTTGTCCACATCTTTATTTCTGGCCAGAGGTCCTCCCTCTTGCTTCACCCCTCGGTTCCTGGGGGACCAGCTTGGCCAAGGATGACCACAGTGGCCTGGTTTAGCTTTGCAACCTGGTTGTGCCGTTCAGCTCCCCGCCCGTGCATGTGATCCGAGGGTTTGTTCTTGGCTTTCTGCACAGTCACGGACATGGTGGCCTTTCTGTTTTTCTTTTCCATTACTAGCTGTGAGAAAGCAGCTGCAGCTCCAAGAAACATGTTCCCTTTCCCTTCCTGCCTCTTCTCCTGTGGTTTGTGGAGGGGGAGGGAGGGATGTTGGGCCTTTGGGGAAACCTTTCTGATATTGTTTTCTCGAAAATTCAGTTTTGTAATGCTGCACGGAAGCAGCTTATAGGCATGTCCCTTCAATATGTGACCAGTGGCCCAGCTCCCTGAGTGTCCCTCCTCCCTGATAGAGAACTAGACCCAAGGCATCTAGATATGGGATATGAATAGAGAGAGAGAGAAGTGTGTGTGTGTGTGTGTGTGTGTGTGTGTGTGTAAAGTTGTGTCCTTAACTTGCAAATGTGGTGTAATTTACATATTGAAACTTCTATACCTGAGGAAATATATTAGTGATCATAGCCAGAGCTGATATTTTGAGTCCTAATTCTGTGCTGTGCAATTTTCTGAATGCCTTCCATATATCAAACATTTAGTCTTCCCAGGAACCCTATGAAAGTAGTATTGTTACCAGCCCCATTTTACAGATGAGGTCGAGACTAAACAACTGGCGAGGGATAGAGCCAGCATTTAAACCCAGTTGGTCTGACTTCTGAGACACGCTCTTAGCCCTTACTCAAAACAGCCTCCCTTTTGCACTATTTATAGTTCTGAGCATTTAGTTAGTCCAGGTTAGCATCATCCACAGGTCAAGGAGGCAGGAAGTGTCCAGTGGAGGAGAATACGACTGAGTATTTTTAGATTTTACCATTTGGGATTTAGAGAGAGAGTCCTGTTTTGGAATCATACCTTTTGCCTCTTCTTGGAATCATACCTTTTGCCTCTTCTTGTATGACTTCAGTCAAGTTACTTAACTTCTCTGTTTCTTATTTTTTTTCCCTTCTATTGAGAATGATAATGCGCCAGGCGCAATGGCACACCTGTATAATCCCAGTGACTTTGGAGGCTAAGACAGGAGGATCTCGAGATCAAAGCCACCTCAGCAATGGCGAGGCACTAAACAACTCAGTGAGACCCTGTCTCTAAATAAAATCCAAAATAGGGCTGGAGATGTGACTCAGTGGTTAAGTGCCCCTGAGTTCAATTCCCAGTACCAAAACAAAAAACCAAAAAATAGTGATAATGCTGACCACATCACTGGGTGGTTATAAGGAGTAAGTAATGTGACATTCAAAACGTGTTACATATGATCCTAGACCCTAGGTATTCAATAAAAGTGAGCTTCGTTTTTTAGCCATTTGACCTATTCTCAGTAGGTAAATAATTCAAGATATTGACTGTGTTTCCAAAGAAATGAAATTCAAAACCATATCTAATTTAGGTTAATACTTGTCAGTGAGTCCTGAGTTCTTCCTTTTCCAGCTATTCAGGCCTGACTTTTGTTCCAAGTCCTGGTTAACTTTTGACCTGCAAGTAAACTGCCTTAATTTCCAAAACAGAATTTCTGCCTTGGGGTCATGGAGGCCATCGTCACCTGGTTCTTCAGGAGTGGCCATCAGGTCCTCTGCGTGGAGGCTGCAGGGTTCTCCCCAGCCCTTCCCTTGCCCACTTACCCACTCCCTTTTCTTGATGCAAAACCTGCATGTGTCTTCTGAATTACAGCCGCTCCAACCCCCAATGCCTCCCTCCGGGGAACGTGTCAGAGGACCCAGATATAATGGATAGAAACAGCCAATAAAGCACTTCCTGCAAAGGCCTCAGCTCCTGTGGGCATCTTAGTCTAGACCAGTTTCCAAAACTGCTAACATGGAGAATATTTATTTAGTTTGCCTTTTTATTGGGAAGGCAGAAGGGACCTTCACGAGCATCCTGGGAAACCCACAGTGCGACGTTACGGTCTTTGCAGATGAGAACATGTCCCTCTGCCAGTGTTATCCTCAGTCCTGATTTTAAGCGACAGTCTGGGGGATATTAAATTGAGGTTTATCTTTGAGTGACTGGAGTTATTTTTGTTTTCGTCAGCCTGGGCTATTGTAATGAATGCTAAGACACTGGCGGGAACAAGGCTTTTATTATAATCCGAGGGTGAGGATGGCTTTGACTGACCTTTCTTCTGCTGGAGTTTCAGTGTTTTAGTATGTGCCGCTTGTGCTGGAAAGAATTTATAATCACAGGCTGTCAAAGACAGCCATTGTTCTCCCTGCTCTGAACATGTGGGTCAGCTACAAGTGCTTTCAGCTCCCCCAGCGCCAAGAGCTGGCTGAGAGCAAGAGCATGCCTGGATTCTTCTGAAGCATCAGGAAAAGCATTTTGCATATTTTTCATTGCTTTTTTTTTTTTTTAACTTTTTGCCTCAGAGAGACAGCTCCCTTTCAGAGCAGGAATTTCCCTCCGAGGTAGCACGGCATGGAGGCATGCTGCTCCAGGATTTTACAGAGCCGATTCTGCTGCTAACACAAATGCTGTCTGTATTTGCCAGATAGCATAGACAGGAGCCGCTGCACGGCTGAACTAGGGGGGCAGTCCCCGTCCAGGCATGCAGTTATGGATTCTGAAAGACAGGTCAAGGTCAAGGTTTTGGTTTTTCACTTTTGCTTTTCTCTATCATTGCATCATTGTGAATCCAAACTGTGATCCTTCACTCTTAATTCTTTTGCTTTGTTTGTTTGTTTGTTTGCTCAATATTATGGAGGATTCATTACTTGGGGATGTTTTATTTATTGGTTTGAAATGTCGGGTGATTTCCCGATGGAAAAAGGTTGAGGAATGGAACAGTGACCATGGATGCAAATCAGATCTGCCATGACTGGTTGCTGCAACGTTGCCATTACTGATTCGATATGCAGGATATTTTGGAGAGAACTGGAGATCAATTTTCCAGATCTGTTTATTAATGTCTGTGTAACTCTTTTTATTTTCGTACAGGAAACCGATGACATTGAGAGTCCTAAACGCAGCATCCGAGACAGTGGCTACATCGACTGCTGGGATTCCGAGCGCAGTGACTCTCTCTCCCCTCCTCGCCATGGCCGAGATGATTCCTTTGACAGCCTAGACTCCTTTGGCTCCCGCTCCAGGCAGACACCTTCGCCAGATGTAGTGCTCAGGGGAAGCAGTGATGGTAAGTTGCAGTCTTCATAAACTGAACATCCTGGAATTAATCATTAACCAGGGCTGCATGGCAGAGAGCTGGGAAGGGATGATTCCACACCACCTTGCTGGAACCTGGTAATTCTGTAAACCGGTAGGGAAAAAAAAATGTCTTTGAATGTTTTTCATGGTGCTCGGAACTTTGGTTGATGTTGCCAGCAGTTTATTTGAACACTGCCTCAGTGAGCATATCTTCTATTGGAAAACGTGTTACATCATTCCTCACTTGGCTTTGATGAATCAAGATGCCAGCAGACCATTAGCTCATAAAGTGTGCTAAAGTTTATGTACTCTGGGTATGAGGAAGGGAAATGTTTGAGCAAGTACCACACGGTGTAAGTGAAAATGGATCCACTTCCAGCAAACTGGAAATGCGCTACCCACACTTAGGAAACTTCTGAAACCTGGGATTGTGTGACTTTAATTGGCACATTTTTTGGCAATCTGGTACTTATGATACCTGATCGGTTGTCTAGCTCGATGCAGGTGGCCCTTAATGTATAGTGCACAACCCAGGCTGCCTGTTCACCCTGAGGCTGGATTTGATTTCAACCCCACAGATTTTATATCACCTGTATGGAATGATCATTTTTCCTTACAAAAATGTGTGGTCATGTAACCTGATATAAATTAGTGCCTGTTTTTAAGAAGCTGCTTGCCTTATTTATCTTGCATCTTTGTAGGTTTGGGAAGGGAAAGGGGTTTGGCTCTGCATTTTAAAAGTTGCAGAAAGACACCAAGGCTTAGTGGGGAATTTTTTGTTTCCATTTTTTTATATATATTGCTTGATTAGTGATAAATTTCTGGACTTAGACCTACTCTCTATGACCAGAATTATCTTTTGTAGCTAAAAGATACAAAACTGTGTTACTAAAAGGACTGGAGTATGGAATGTATCCAGAATCTGAGTTAATTACTGAGTTAATTACATACAGCATCTCATTTCATCCTCAGCCCAAATCTTGGAGATTCACAGTATCTTACTTACTTCTCTTCTTTAGCTGTGAGACATCCCTTATTATGCTTATTTTACAATGAGACTTCAAGAATTTAAGTATTGTTCCAATATTTTTAAGTGGACAAAAATCTCTGTCAGTAAAATAGGATAACAACGTTAGCCTCAAGAAGTGGAAGTCCAAAACATACTCCTCTACCAAACATCTGTTTCCCTAGTAGATGTTTCATCCTCAATGACTGGTCAAATGCTTTTCTTTAGGACTTATACTTTCTAGCAAATAAATCAGCCTAGAGGCCATGTAATATGTGACTTCTAAAGAATTCTATGATGCATTGTGGGCTGCCTGAAAAACATTTCTAAGATTTTATTTGACATCTTAAGTACCACCCACAGGACTTGAAGTGAAATACCAAGTCCATGATCTAATTAGGCTTTAACTTAACCAAAATGTGATTTTACTCTTACAAAACTTCTCTTAGTCAAACTGTTTCATTCATATTGTTTTGATTGCTTTTTAAAAATTATTGCCTCTTTTTGCCCTGATTTGTTGTAACTAGTAATATAGATCGTTCACTGTGTCACCAGCTTCCAGCGGTTCAGAATAATGCCGAACTACATCTTGAAGGGATTTGAGATGGTGATTGCTAATATTATACTAATATGTACTGAAGCACAATTTAGTTTACAACAATTAAGATTGATAAGCTAGAGTCTACTAATAAATGTTTTCTCCATCTAAAGACAAACATAGAATTGAGCATTACAAAACACTCTTATGAAATAGCATCCTACACAGATTTCACCAATCAGGTTGATATCTTAATTAAGGCTTATGTTCCTGTAAACGAGGTTGTTTTTAAAGATTTAAATTTGATCTGTCTTAAAAATGCAATATAATTTTAGCCAAATATATGTTGGATTTCACATGGGTTTTTGTTATGTTTCTTTAAATGATGATAATCAAGAAGTTTGCCTGTTCTAATAAACACTTCCAAATTTGGTAGAACTTTTTTTCTTTTTGTCTTGAAAATATATTTCCTAGGACTTAATAACAAATTGGGGAAAGCCTTACCATGAAATTCTTCAAGACTATATTGAGTCAATATGGAGAGCTTTTATTTTATTATTATTGGTATCCAGTGACCCATTCAAAAAAACCAAGAGCCACATTTTCTGGGCACAGGGGCACAAATCTGTAATCCCACATGCTAGGGAGGCTGAGGCAGGAGGATTGAAAGTTTGATGCCAGCCTCAGCAACTTAAGGAAACCCTGTCTCAAAGTAAACAATTAAAAGGGCTCCGAGTAAAGCTCTGTGGTAGGGCACCTTGGCTTCAATCCCAGTACCCAACAAACAAATTAGCAAATAAAAAGCCCCACATTCATGAAAGGTGCCGTGGTTCTATGTGTTGGACACAGGATGAACTAATAGGGTTGATTCAGCCAAACTGTCTTGCGAGTTAGGTGCCCATTTCCTACCTCTCCTTCATTAGCTCAACTTCCAGGGTTGCTTAATGGACTTCAGTGAAGAGGAACTATAAATCTTTCCACTCATAACCTTCTAAACTGATCACATTTATAAATAAGGGGCGGCATCCTATTAAATGAATATTCTTCTATTTTGTATGAGAGATGTATGAAAGGGGAGACACAAGGAATAAGCAAAATTAAGTGTTAGAGGAAGATTCAAAGAAAAGCATTATGTGATAAAGATAAAGGAAGGAAGCAGAAAAGAAGGAGAAGAAGTGAGACCCCTAGTTGCCGGAACAGAGCAAAAGTAGCCTCATAAAAAGGAAGGGTTGGCCTTTTATAAAAATAGATCTCCTTGTGCTCTGTTGCATTTTCCTATCTTGGGTCATACATGGAGAAGACACCCTAATCAATTTCTATTTTCATAGGATGAGGTAAAAATTTTTTCCAGTCTTGGCCTTAGATGAGCTCTAACATTTGCCAATGTTGTACCATGCTAGCCTCTTCCGAGGTGCTTTATGTCATCTCATTTAATCCTCAGGAGAGCTGTATAATCATCTCTGTGTATGCCATGACGGCCTTAGTTACAAAGGGCTTAAATTCCCAGGGTGGGGCAGGTGGGAATGTCTCAGGGGAAGAGCATCCACCTAGCATGTGCGAGGCGCTGGTTTCGATCCTCAGCACCATATAAAAACAAACAAATAAAATAAAGGTATTGTGCCCAACTATAACTAAAAAAAAATTTTAAAAATATATTGGTGAATAAAATGTTTAAAGAAACAAGTTCCCAGGCCATGTAGCTAGCGGACATGGAGTTGAAATGAGCCTGGTTTGCAGGTCCATAAACTACACACCTCTCAATGAGCCACTCTGCTCTTGAAATGTCTATTGAAGACATTCATCCAAGAATAATCGGTGAGGGGAGGAGGTGGTGTGTTTATGTGTCAAACAGTGTATTTTGAGACTTTCACAAAGCACATCATAGATAATGTGTTTCGAATATGGAACATAATAAATAAGGTTCCCAGATTATTGGATTTTAGAACTGAGGGATCCAAGACAACTCTGAACCATCCCAAAGCTTCCATAGTTGAAGAGTTATTTTCTTGCATTCATTTTTCAGTGCAGGGCAGTACTTCACTTAGGACACTTTAAGCAGAGAACATATTCCCAAGAGAAGTGTGTTACCTCAGGAAGAACTCTGGGAGTTCAGAGAACAGACACTGGTTTCTCAGAGCTGTCACTAGCCAGCCATGAGAAAGGGTTCCTTTGGCTTCTCTGAGCCTGTTTCCACCTTTATAAAATGGGAATAATTCTGTAATTCCAGTGACTTGGGAGGCTGAGGCAGAAGGATTGCAAGTTTAAGGCCAGCCTAAACAACTTAGCAAAAGCCTGTCTCAAAATGAAAAATCTAAAGAGATGGGGACGTAGCTCAGTGGTGAGGTGCCCTGGGGGTCAATCCCCAGGACTTCGATAAATAAATAAATTGGGGATGATATCAAGTGTGGAAACATCTAAGAGCTTAGAAAAGCGAGGTAGTGTTAGTATCTATTTATAAAGCAATTCACAGGAGGCCCTAAACATTTTATTATGACACTGAGACAGATGTACTTGTAAACGGACTTGGGGCAGGAAGGGGGCTAAGTGATGAAATAAATAGTAACAAGAAATGAAATGGTCAGAATTTCAGAAGGGAGACTGAAAGCAAGTGGGATGAATAATTCATAAACTGAATATTTTGTGTACAACAATGAGCAACTTGTTTATGGCCAACACTTTTAACTTCAACAGTCTTTTTAAAAAGCCATTATATCATTTAATCTCCAGGGCAATTAATTTCATTGCTGTTTTACAGGGGAGGGCAGTGAAGTGTGTTAGAGACGAGCCTAGGAACTCACAGCTCATTTCTGACAAATCCAGAACTATGATGATATTTAGAGTAGGTAGCATTTGCTCAAATTAAACTATTCATAGTTTAATTGGTGGTGGGGGGTTGCGGTGAGAGGTACTGGGTATTGACTCAGGGGCACTCAACCATTGAGCCACACCCCCAGCCCTATTTTGTATTTTATTTAGAGACAGGGTCTCACTGAGTTGCTGAGTGCCTTGCTGTTGCTGAGGCTGGCTTCGAGCTCATAATCCTCCTGTCTCCACCTAGAGTAGGCAGCATTTATTAAACACTTGGTGCCAAGTCCTGCCCCGATAGTTTTACCTGGATCTGATCCTTCCAACCATCCTATGAAGCAAGTGACACTATTATCCCCATTTTATAGATTGAAAAACTGATGCAGTGGTAAAGTGATGTGTACAAAGTCTGATACATAAAGAGACCAGTGAGTAGCAGAGCTCAAAGTGAAGCGGATCTGGCTTAAAACCCTGCACACTACTCACTCTGCATCTCTTGGCTCTTAGTTGAAGGCTCTTTTCTTAAATGTGGATAGATTCATTTCCATTCATCATCATCGGAGTTGAATGTGTTAAAAATGCTGGTCATTTATATAATACTTAACAAGAGCTTCATTCTAATAGGTCTTAGAAATCTAATGAGATGAGACCCAGGAAACAGGAATACAATGTAATTATTGGGGTCTTTGCCCAACAGAAGTCTGATGTGGGCCGCATGGAATTCCTTTGCAATGTCTAAAGTGCTCCCTAAGCCAAGTCAGTTCATGCATTCATCAGATAACCTGAGGATGCCCACCATGTGCAAAGGCAGTTTGGTAAAAAACCGTGAACAATACATAACTCTTCTTCTCAAAACACAAGGCAGAATGTATAATGTGCCAGAAGAGAAGACAAGATCATAGAACCATAGGGATCACAGAAAGAAAAAAATTGCCTCCAGCCAGGGCAGCCAGGCAGAGCTCCATTTCAGGGGAATCTGTAACCGCTCCTTGGCAGGCAAACCCTTGCTGTGATCCAAATTGGTCACCTCCCTGAATTCCTATTGTTCTTTATATTCATGTGCCTTCTCTACAATTTCAATCTTCTAGGTATTTCATAGTTTCAGATACCTCAAAGACAAGATCCTTTATAATTCTTATTTGTCAAAATGTCTAGCACAGTATAAGACCTGCAGCAAGAGCACATTAAGAATTCCCCCAGGTGAATTGATATCATATTGCATGCTATGAATCTCAGCGGGCACATAGTTCTACGCCAGGTGTATAATTCCCAGGTACAGTTAGGCATCCCTCTATATTTTATTCTTAGTTTAGTGGCTTGTGTTTGTTTTTTCCTTATTAGACATGAGGACTTTTCCCAGAGAGGACATATGTAGACTGACACTTTAGATTTATTAAGTGATGGACTTAAGGAATCCCCAGAACCCACAGATGTAACCACATCCCTGACACTGTGCACTCACCCCTGGGGACCTTTCTGTTAGCCTGACACACTTTTCCATCACCCATCCTGTCTTCCCCAGGGAGAGGAAGTGACTCTGAATCCGACTTGCCGCATCGGAAGCTGCCAGATGTGAAGAAGGATGACATGTCTGCCCGGCGGTCTTCCCATGGCGAGCCGAAGTCAGCAGTGCCTTTTAACCAGTACCTCCCAAACAAGAGCAACCAGACAGCCTACGTCCCAGCCCCTCTGAGAAAGAAGAAAGCGGAGCGAGAGGAATACCGCAAGAGCTGGAGTACTGCCACCTCCCCCCTGGGCGGGGAGAGGCCCTTCAGGTAAGCCTGTGCTGTGCTGCTCCTGTCCTGGGGAAACTTCTGGATGTGAAAGGTCAAACAACCATTTCAGAGTGTGGATGTAAGGTAACAAATGGAAGGGGCAGAACATATCCCTGGAGAGACCTTGTCATGATAAAATATCAGCTTCACAAAGGCACCCAGAACTGTGCCTGGCCCATGGGAGGTGACCAGAAAATACTGGTGTAATGAGCAGGTGTATAAAGCCAGTGTTTCCCACAGGAAAAAGAGATCAGATCTGTCATCTGTGTCCTTCTGCAGAGACTGCCTGACTCCTGATCCTGTGAGGTTGGATATAGGAAGACTTTTTATGCAAAATGACTTTTTAGTATCTTGGTACAAATTCATCCAGATACAAGCTCAAGTGTGCAAGTGATGCTTGTAACATGCTTCACAATCACACATACGGACAAGATAAATGGACAAGATAAATGGAAAACATGTTGTTCTCCTTACTCTCATTTAGGTATTTATTTATTTATTCAGCAAATATTTATTGAGCATCTACAATGTTCTAGGTGCTGTCTTCTAGGCTTTGGGGACCCAATGGTATATAAGATAAGAATCCCTGCCTTCAGTAACCTTACAATAAGGGAACTTTTCAATAGTTCACCTTCACCAACTATGATTTTCTGTTGAATAACATTTTGTTAGAAGTTTTAACTATTGAACAACACTAACAAGCTTCATTTTTCCAGCAGAAAAGGGTTTTTCCTTTCAGTACCAGTGTTGAAATAACTCTTAATCAATGTTTAAGTACGAGGCATTGTATTAATGAACCAGTGGCTGCACTTATTGTCTTCACATTACCAGGTTCATATTGCATGCTATGACATTTTTTTTTTAAGTGATACTAGAATGGCTGGGAACTGACATATGATCTGCTCCCCCCGCCAGTCTGTTAGTTTGGTAAACCATCTTGTCCAACTCACTAGTTATCCTGAAACAATAGAGGAAGAAGGAAGCGAAGTGGGGTCCCCAGATGAAGAAGACCCAATCTGCCAAATGGATCCTGGTGGGAAGGCTCCCGATGGTGGGTTAGAATTACCCAACGTCAGTGGGAAGGAGCAGCCTCCTGCAGAGGGGGCTTCAGTGGCGCCAACTCCCGTGTCTGAAGACAAAGATGCTGCTGAAATCCAAAAACGCAGAAGGCTAGAGCAAGCCGGGATCAAGGTCATGCCTGCAGCGCAGCGCTTTGCCAGGTTAGCGCTGCTGCTGCTGGAGGGCGGGCCCCACCAGCTCTCTGCATGCCCGCAGGTTTGGAATCTGCCCAGCAAGTTGGACTGTTCATCCTGTCGTCCTGCTTCCTGCTTGTCCCATTGCATCACTCTTCCCTACTCTGAACAAAGAGAAATAGATAATAGCTTTTGCCCCAGGGCCCATCTCTGCTAAGTGTTTGGTTATTTTAAATGGAGGTGAAGGCTGAGTTCCCTGCTGCTTGATTTGACTTTGTGCTAGTTAGTCATTTGTGGGCTGCAGGATTTACCTAGCAATGGCATTTATTTGTCTATTGTTTGTGACTTGTTAATGTTTATACTACTCCTAAATGGCTCATTATCCCAATGTACACATCACTAGAAAATAGTGTCTTGAAATGGGGAAGACTCTTTAGGAAGAGTGGCTGGCTTAAAAATCCACTCACTTTCTTTGCCTTAAGGGAGTAGTAACTGGGGTTGAATTTATTTCTCTTTATTCTCTAAAGTATGTTGATTCAAAACCAAAGAACAGAGTGATTATTTCTCTTAATTGTAACAAAGGCACCAGAGTACAGTCCTGAGGCTTCATACTGAAGGTTTCATGGACACCTTCAGCAATCAAAGCCACAGAAAACTAGTTGGACAGTTTTATGTAGTGCTTTGTAATCCTGGTTAACTTTTCTTATATAAAAACTCACGATTCTAACAAAAAATACACTATAAATTGGCTTCGATAGCAGTCCAACAATTGAAATTCCTTTGTCACTTGCTATTTCATTTAATTCTCAAAGACACGTGCTATACTTGTTTTTCAGAAAAGGAAACTGAGGATGAGCGCTAGTAAGTGACTTGGAGAGCTGGTCACCACCAGCCTGGTGGCCAGGTTTGGGTGCTCTGACCACAGTACCTCATGGGCCTCCCACACATTTGATGGAACACTTTGATTTCTCTGTTCAGCTCCATATGTGGTTTTTTCTGTGGCCTAGGTTTTTATTGAAACCTCTGATGTTGAACTGTATATATGTATCCTTAGAGTAGTTTTGTGTTGATAAAAAAAAACCAAGGATATACTTTTTCCTTTCTGTGGTATCCCACAGATAACCATGCCAATCCAAAACATGTACAGCTTCTAGAAGTTTCTAACATTTAAAATTGTATGTGTGCTCCAAGCAGCTCTCTGAGATAACAACAAGCAATACCATAGACTCCTTTCTAAAAAATACAGATATTTTTTGAATTTTGATTCAAAGACATTGTCAGACACATACTTTTTCTACATCCCTTGAACATCTGCTTATCCCAGAGACTGGGCTAGATGCTGAGAATATAAAAATGAGTAATATTCCCTCACTTTGTACTGTTTTTAGACATCCTATGTCCCTCTTTAAGTTCAGGACATAGAGTATGAATTTACCCCTGTCCTCACCAAATTTAATCCTTGTGTCTTTGACACACATGCTTTCATTTTTACAGATCTGTGAAGTCTTTAAGCTAAAATTTACCAAGGGCATCATTATCTTTCAAGTCTCCAAAAAAGCAAGGGGAGATGAGCAGGGAGCTACACTGAGCTAAGTGGGTACACCCAGGAATCATGGCGACATGTTGAGAAAAGAAGTCAGGCACAGGATGGGAATGCCATCAAGTGTTGGTGCCACTTTAGTAACCAGGAGGCTTACTTGACAATGAAACATTGAACACTTGTATGACGATTCCCAGTTACGATATTCAAACACAGAATCCTAATTAGTTTAAGGATGTCATTCTGATTGGTGTCTGTTCTACTTATGTGATCATTTTTGCTCCCATTCATATTTTCTGCCATCTGGTTAAAGATTTACCTCTTTCATTCAAGTGGACTCTACGAAGCAGAAGTTTGCAAGACAGTCAATGTCCTCCTACCTCAGATCTTCTAAGTCTTTAAAATTAGGCCCAAGATACTTATACATATTCCTAGAGAATGTCCCCAACAGCACCACCACAGACCTGCTTCAATCACCAGATTCATTTGTTAGACAGATTTTGTCAGCTGCTAGCCAGCTTATGAGCTTTTAAACAGACTATGCCACCAGCCTGGCACATCTGAGTTTTTGTCACTTAACTTTTGCAAGCCACAATAGAGTTGAGAGTTATTCTAAGTTTATCCACATTTGGGGGTCCTGCTTTTCATGTGGCGGAAAGTCACTTAACTGGAATGAAATGCATATCATGAAAAAGAAAAGGATTCTTGCTGTCTGGAAAATAAGAATATAAATCACTGAAATATGCAGATGTCTCTCAAAGCATTTTAATCTCAGTCTCCTTTTTTGACATCCAGATGGATTCTGGCCATTACATCTTTGGACCCAACAAGAGGCCCATGATCATCCTCCTTGGGGGCCATTTCTCAGTTGAGAAATTACGTCTGCAGAGAGGAGAGAGAGCCTGGGGATCTGAGGCGCACAGAGACAAGAACAAAGCTTATTTTTACAGACCAGTTTTCAGTTTGTCTGCTTCTCAGGCATCTCAAACACCACTTTGCATTATTTTTAAGACAGTCTACAAAAAGAAGCAAAGGTGATGTTATTTCAGTTTCACATGAGGTTAGAAGCCAGGCAATCCCGAGCCTCCTGTGAAATAATATATTAGGAGGTATCTTAGCATCAAGGGACAGAAAATAGGACTTCTTAATAATATGTGTGGCATTTAATATTTATTAGTTTCCACTGAAGTAAAAAAAAAAGAACATATAAACTACTTTTTCTTCTATTTTATTTTATGATTGTGTTAACTTAATTACTCCCTCCCCCAATATAAGACTAGGTCAAAGAAGCCAGGATTTCTGTTTTTAAGAGGATAAAATAAGAACCAAGATTCACTTCCCCTGAATTAAAATGCCATGGAGATTTGAGTTCTCTTACTTGGTGCTTCCCATTGGAGAAGTAAACTTTTTTTTTTAACTGAATTATAGGTTTCACGTGATTGTACTTCTTTTCTAATTGTTTTCATATGTTTCAGCACTCAGTATTTTCTGCTCGTCTGTGAATCTTCTCAACCACATAGTAATTAATTACAGAGGGGGAAAAAACTCTCCGAGGAACAATAGACATTTTAGAAATCTTCAGAGGAAGAGCAGACATAGCCAAGCCAGACACGTATCCCCCGAATCCCTCCTCACTAGATGCCGTCCCTGATTGTGGGTGCACAGTTCTTTGGGCCTTGGGACCAGGCAGACACATACCATGCACTGATCTTTGTAGCTTCCCTGCCTAGAGATGGGGTGAACAGAGGTTTCTGGCATGACCCATGACATTCCCAGGAGGTCTAACAGGCTTTTCGGGAGAGCCCAGTTTATTTCAATAGAACAAGCTGACAGCCAAGCAGAACGGGCTGCTTGTTTGTTGCCAAGTAAGAGGGGGTAAAAGACAATGCCAGAGCTTCCTTAGTTTAAATCAGAATCTTGTTCACTTTGAAATATACAAGGCTCAGAAACGTTGAGAGAAGAGTCTTTTCTTCCCTGAACCCTGCGTCAGTTCTTCGTCTCTCCTGTGATAGCCTCTCTTGTTTTAGATGAGGCTGGGCTGGGTGGCCAGGTTGGGGACAGGGCTCTGCAGTTCTCACTGGAGGATGGACTCTGTTCCTTCCAAGCGAGCTGCATCCACCCAGCAACCCAAGCTGCCCAGAGCCACTCATCTGTGAATGACCTGAAAGAAATGAAATAACCAGCCCTTCCCATGAAAACAAAGTCTGATAGCTCAAATCTGCCACTTACATTGATCTCAATTAATTTACCTACATTCAGATGATGTGAAAGGGAGAACGTAACATTCTCCTCTGCACATTGGGCCTTGTCATTCCTAGTTCGCAGGGTTGTTGTGAACGTTAGTGCTTCCAGGATGTACTAGCTGCTCAGAGAGTTGTAGTTATTGGACGATAAAGTAAAATATATCAAAGTTTCACCATAGATGGTCGTTAGGTCTATCAAGGGAAATGACACATCATAAAGGTCACCAATATACTTTGTTAAGTAGACACCTGTAACTGCTCTCCTACACATTTGCCTTAGACATATTATCTATTATTTCATGGCCAACAGCTCCAGCCTAGAGTTTGCATCATTATTTTTTTTCTCTCTGAATCTGCTGTAAAGCTCTAAGTTTATGGAATTCAAGCAATTAGCAAAAATCACTCATTGCTTCTGTTTTTCAAGTGGGCGGGGTGTGTCTTTTAGCAGCCAATGATACGGAAATTTTTTTTTTTTTAAGGACATGTATCTAAACTGAGATCACTTGAAATGAGTCCTGCCACACTGGGCATGGAGCCTAAAAAGACACCCCAGGGGGACTTTGGAGCCTGGCTGGGCTTACATGATGCATAAGGTGCCAGCTTCTTCTCCCTGCTCAAATTAGCATCGCAGTTAGGCAGGACCATTTGCATACATGCATATTTTTGTATTCCAAAGAATTCTGCCTAAGCTGTGCACAGTGGCACATGCCTATAATTCCAGTGACTGGGAAGGCTGAGGCAGGAGCATAATGAGTCCAAAGCCAGCCAGGGCCACTTAGACCCTGTCTCAAAATAAAATGTGCTAGAGATGTCTCTCAGTGGTATAATCCCCCTGAGCTCAATACCCAGTACTGTATTGGAGGAAATAAAAGAATTTTGCCTGAGATGACATCCAAGACTCCTGGTCAAAGAGTAGAAAGAGTGCTGCTCATGGACTTGAGATTCATGCTGAGGATCTGCTTCCACACTGGGGTGAGAAAATATGTAAGGTTTGTGCTTCCCTTTGGGGGTATAAGTTTGAAAGCATTTATAAACTACAAAGTGTTGTGCAGATATGGTGAGGTGTGATTAGAATTCTGCTATCATCAATTCTGCCTAAATGTTGTCTATAACCACCAGGCAAGGTCACAAAGGCATCTTAAGTACAAGTCACAGGCTCCCTTCATTTAGAAAACAAATTACTTCACTTTTTTTTCTTCCATAATAATGACAATACTGGGGGGGGGGCGGGGTGCTGTACTTTCTACTTTCCTGTTGTGGTCACTTGCTCACTGAATAGTACATTGGTTTGTTTGTCACCATAGAACAGGATATCTGGACTGCCTGGGTTTGTATTTTAAGAACTCACTCTGACCCCTGGCAAGTGTCTCAACCTAATCTGTTTCCAGTTGGTAAAATGGGAATGATAATTAACAGAGACCTTGCAGAGTTAATGTTAGGGCAGAATGAATTAATACTTGAAGGAATCAGAACACATAGTGTGCACTCAGTAACCATTAGCCACCTGCAATATCTTCAGTGCTTTTTACATAAAGTGCCTTTGAAGAAGTTCGTGATAGGGCCTATCATGGTCCTTCTGACCATTCTTCATGGTCATGGTCAACCAATACCAGTTGGTCCTTGCTAGACATTTTGGCCACAGAGGCAGGGGAGAAGAGTGGAGGGACTGACAGTTGGATTTGCAACTCAAAGGGCAGGATTTCATCTTTTAAGAAATAAATTTATTCAGAAGTAAAACATTACCACCACTCCATATTTTTGTGTTTTAAATTTTTATTGAGAACAGTGGTTATCAGTGAAATATTTTCTTGGCATGACCCATGATGCTTTGATTTTCCAAATCAGGTGGAATGAGGGCTTGCTGTCACCTCAAGATGGGGACATCCTCTGGAATAGTGTGGGGCAAAGCAAGAGACAGTGAGCCAGCTGGTGGACTAGATACACAGTTTCATTGCTTATCATGTTCTCAGCCAGACTAATTCTCCTGTCTTCATTCCTGAGATAAATTTGTCCTTTGAGGATGAAGAATTTTCTCTTAATCCTCTCTTAGAAAGCTCAAAGTAGATGAACTTTCCTTAGAAGTTGAAGTATTTTATTTATTTATCATCTTTATGAACTGAGGAGATAATAAATGATGAATAATGTTTTAACGCTTTATTCTTGCTCAGAAACAAGTCTGGTCTTATGAGAAAGTGGAGGGCTGGGGATTTGTTTAGCTACCCCATGAAGCATAGTTGTTCTGTCTTCACCCACCCAGGGACAAAAACAAACACTAGTGAAAAAAGTCCCAAGGCTGATGGCCTGATGTTCCACCATTAAGCTGAATGCTCTTAGCAATTTAAAATTCCTATTTCAAAGAGGTCCTTAAGACTCCTTAGAAAATGGAAAGGCCCATAATAGTAATTTTAAAATTATTTTGACCAAAATATCCTGGACATTTCACATATAACAAATAAGCATCGCTGGAAGCTGGAGGGGCTTAGGGACAGAAGAGGGAAGAAGGAGTTGCTAATGGGGCACAATAAGCTTTGTTGTTGTTGTTGTTAACAGTAGTAGAGATTGAACCCAAGGCCTCATGCTTGCTAGGCAAGTGCTATACCATTGAGCTTCTTCCCCAGCCCAAGACAAGCTTTTATGCCTTGGGTTTATCCTAACAATAGTCTTAAACTATTCCAGATGTCCACACTTTGCAATCTGGCTGTGCTATCATATAGCTTCACTCCTCATTTCCCCCCAGATCAGGACCTTGGTGGCTCAGCGTTTTGCCCTGTCAGTCAAAACAAATTCAATACTTACTGGGCAAATTACTACTGTGCTAAAGAAGAAAGAACAATAACAAAGAATTTCCTACTTTTTCCCAATTTCATGAAAATAATTTGGATTGTCACTTTCAGAGCCATTTAGGATCCTGCTTTTCTGATGCTGCTGGAGCCCTGCAAATTAAATGAATTTTTAGTATTGCTGGTCTGGCTAAATTCAAGGTTTTAAAACCACCCTAACTCATGCTGCAACTCTGGACTGAAATAATAAAGTGATGTCATTTGAACTAACGAGATGGGGAGGACTTTTCACTAATAATGCCATTGTCTGCCTGGAGATGGGGATTTCAAACTTTTTTCTTTGTTGGTCTGATCACATGTGGAGTTCCATTTAATTTTGCCCTATCAGCCAAAAGCAAGTAAATGAAGAGAAAGAAGCTGTTCGTGATATTATCCTTCGAAAAGAAAATCCTTTCCTGACCCACCAACATGGCAGAGATTCCGAATCAGAAGATGAAGTTGCATGTCGACTGCCCGACCTTGAGAAAGACGACTTTGCTGCAAGAAGAGCAAGAACGAACCAAACCAAGCCAGTCATGCCTTTGAATCAGCTCCTCTATGGGCCTTATCGTAAAAAAGACACAGAGAAATCAGATAGCAGCCAACAGCTCTCAAAGGGAATCTCAGAAAAGAAAAATCTAGAATATAACAGGTGTGCACTGTGTGTGTATGTGTGTGTCTACAAAAGAAAGAGAACATAATTAAGCAAAGGCAATTTTATCATCGTCCCCATCCCTCTTTCTTTCCCCAATTATATGCACCTTGTCATGGTGGATTATTTTGAAGTAGAGCTTCCTATGTCCAAATGTCTGAAGGCAGATGGTAAAGAGGAGGGTAGCGATGTCCAAAACAGGACTGAATTTGCCAAATATACCAGCGTGTGGATGTGCATCAGGACACATCACTCCACATGGGTGCTGGTTCATAGACTGGCCTTTCAGAGAACAGCCACAGCTCAAGGCTGCTCCAGTCCACTCAAAGGAGGCAGAAAACATAGTTGTTTCTTTGCTGTAAATTCTTCTCTTTTTAGAAACTTTTCAGTGTTGCAAGGAAAATTAAAAATGAGGCCTGCTCTTTTTTCTCTCACACCAACAAGATTACCTGGACAAATGAGGAGGATATTTCCCAACAAAAAAAGAAAATCTCAAACATAAAATACACTTTTATGTGTCCTATCATGGAACTAGTTTTCAAATGGGTTTCCTTCTCTTTACTTTTCACCTATCATCTTAATACTAGGTGGAGTATTCCTGATCAGAAAATCCAAAACCCCAAATGCTCCAAAATCCAAAACTTTTTGAATGCTGACATGACACTAAAAGTGGAAAATTACCCACATGATCTCATATGATGGGTCCTAGACAAAATGCAGGTGCACTGAAATTATTGTATAAAAATTGTTTTTGGGCTCTGTCTACGGGATGTATAGGAAATATAAATGAATTTTGTGTTTAGACTTGTGCTCCATCCCCAAAATATCTCACTATGTAAATACATGCAAAGTATTTCAAGATCTGAAAAAAAAAATCTGAAATCCAAAACACTTCTGCTCTCCAGCATTTTAGAAAAGAGATACTCAATCTGCACATGTTGGAGTGAAATTAGGAAAGGAAAGCAGTATTAAGATGAATTTGGCCAGTCGGATTTTGTCTTAAGGTATCTGCTTACTGAATTCTATTCTTCAGCATTTATCATGCTTATATTTTTCCTCCTATTAAATCAGAGTAACATCTTCATTATTTTTGTGTCCATCATTTTAGAGGTTTCGAAAGTTGAATGAAGTAAGGATACCACTATTTTAGCTGTGCTTTGTATAATGAAAATGGTTCTTTGTGCAGACTTAGGGAGCTCAATAGAGTAGTTAGTATTATTGCTACTGTTGTGTGCTTTCTTAAGGAAGCACCAGATACAAACCCAGGATAGATCCCTGGATGCAGAACAGGGATTAGAACAGAGAACACCTGACAGCGAGTTTTCACAGGACACATTATAACTTCAGGAGGCTCTTGACTTGAGCAGTGCCTCTTGGCATGTCTTGTAACAAACCATTCTTGGAGGGCCTTGCAGGGTGGATTAGTTGTTGCAAGTATAACAGAGACTTTTGGGTAACTGACTAGCATCCAGGCATATTGGTGGTGATCATCCATTTGAGTGAGGGAAAGGAGAGGCCTCTATATCTCCCTTTTTCCTTTCTCCTCCATGCAATTTTAATTCCTGATAGTCCCCACTGCATTTGTCCTGGTCACTTGATTCTTTTTGGGGGAACACAGCTCTGGGTCTGGGGCAGATCATGACTTCTCTAGAGAGCATCAGACAACTGATAAAATAAGTAAATAAAGCTAAGTCCTGGTGGCTCTTTGCTATGTCCTTCCTTGATCCCTTTCCCTAAACTAAAAAATAAATAGGAAGTTCTATAGCCTTCCTATTTGACCCGGTTCTGCAAATGTACCACATCATGTAGGTAACAAGAGAATACCTCTTGGATTTCTGGCTTGGATGAACTATCTTGAAAAAAAATAGGCCCTGTTTATGTATGTTTTTGAGGTTTTTCTATTGCAAGAAGCATATTTAATTAGAAATTTACTTTTAATGTGATAAATGCCACAGTTTGGGTTTAAACGACGGAACTCTCCAGCTAGTGTTCACTTTTTTAGCAGAACAATTGAAAATATCAGTTTAGCATCATAAAGGTGAATGATTAATAACAAAAGAAACAAATGAGTATTGGCTCTGTGATCCCAGGCAAAGAGCATGCACTCTGTTTCTTCACGTTTACGGTAGCCAGCTCTGGCTAATGCTATGCAGCAAATCCCGAGGTCGAACGTCGAAACTTTCTGTTCAGGATTCACTTAAATGTACTTTCTGGCAGTTGTGGGTTTACGGTTGAGATGTTTCACATGTGAAAAACTTTCCAGCTATCTACAAACTAATCCTAGAATTTGGATCGTGCAGAGCTCATTACTAACATTTTACTGATGCAGTAAAAAAACATTCCAAGAGAGCTAAGGGATTCAATCAGAAAACTTGAATTCATTACAGTAACTTGAATAGTGTGGGAATTGGGCATCATTACTGTCAAGCTGAAATCTCATTACCATTCTTAATAGTCTTTCAGTGAGCCCTGGCTTCTCTTCCTAGACTAAACTAGAGACTGTCATCTTCTGGAAAAAATTCTGTCTCATTACAGTGTTAAAAGGGCAGCGTAGATGAAAGTAATCACAGCTCCAATTGATTCCACATTTTTGAGACAGGGAAAGGTGCTTCCGCCCTCTCGCTCTGTCCTCGGCCTCTGAATTTCCATGCTTGACGTTCTGTTTGTCTGCTCCCCTTCTTTGAATCTGATTTTTCCGACGATATGGGGGCCTGGATCAAATTGACAGAAACCAGGGCCAAACAGAAGAGGTGAAGTCGACGGTGACCTGTATTACTCGAGCTCAGGAGAGTGAGCCAGGGGAAGAAGGACTCAGGAAGGTCCCAGACCTGTACAAGGATGACCTGGCTCAGAGGAGAATCCAGGGCAGTCTTGGTCCCCACCGGGAGGCACCCAGCTTCATCACACTCTCCAGAATTACAGAAGCTGACTTGAAGACATGGGAGCGACTGAAGGTTTCAGAAAAGACGAGGTGTGTCATGTTTTCCTCTGGTCACCCTGCCCCAGCAGCGGTATTACGTAACATTGAGGGGATCGAATGCTTATCCTTTTTCATTTTTAATGTTGATATCTGAAAATTAAAAAAAAACTCTCAAAATGTACAGCTTCTAAAAATCTGCATGTTCTGCATGTGAGACTTATAATACACGAAATCACAGACCACCTCAGTTAGTATAGCCTCTTTCACCAGTGATTTGCTGTGAATGGTTACTTGTTTTGATAGACTTTTTTATCATAAGAAACTTACAACTGATTTTTAAATACTTTTTAATTATTCCACGATGCCTACGATTTTCTGGTGCCATCCTTTATGATGTTAGAATTGCCGTTTTGAAAGCAACAGGAACTTAAAGCACTGTTTGTCTGTGCGAGACAATCATTATTTCTTCACCGGGTTGGTTAATGGGAAAGCAATTCTGTTCTAGTCATAGGAATCTTTTTCATATATTTAGTTTTTGTATTTTAAGCCTTGTATTGATTTGTTCTCCCCTTAGAAACTTTTGGAATTTGTTTTTGGTCTGACTAGGGATGGAGATGCTCAGCACATCTGTGTCCCTGAGCCGTCACCTGAAATCAGTGCTGAAACTGCCATCCGCGATGATTTTGCCAGCCGCAAAGCTAGAGCCTACACAAAAACTTCTGGCCCTAGGCAAAAGTTTGTGCACTTTGGGCCTGTGACAGAGATAGATCAGCAGAAATGGAAGAGGCTCAGCATTGGCAAGGTGGGGCCTAGGGAGGGGGTAGAAGAAGTTACTACTCATGGCAGCAAGAGTCAAGCTTACCCCATGTCCCCTGACTCGGCAGCTACTCCCAGCTTAAAGGAAGACCAAAAGCTTAATCCACAAAATGACTGCAGGTACTTTTTGCCATCCCTTTCAGGGATATCTGCATAGAAGTCGCTGCTGCTTTTAACAAGTTTGTTGGGGCTAGAGGTGTACAGCATGTGCTGAGTGTGTGCTGCTTAGTGTTCATGAGGCCCTGAGTTCCATCCTCAACACAAGATAAAACAAAAACCATGGAGAGTTTGCTAAAGCACATTACACAAACCCCTAGAGTTTTAATAGATTCTTCTGCTGAATAGCAGAGAAATGATGTTGGGGGTCACCTAGGGGAAAGCATGTGTGTGAGGTGAAATGTCAGGTGTTTGTTTTGATCCTGTTGTCCCCAGAATCACTGCCGGGAATGCCAGGAATCTCCATAAACAACTTTGTCCCTCCGCAGCATTAAGCACCATTTTATTAATTGAAAATATTGAATGAACTAGGTGGAATGTTTTACTGATATCACTAGTATTTCTTCTAAAGATATATTGATAAAAGTCTTCCCTCTTTTCTGTCCCATAGTTATGAGATAGCTATTAGCATCATGAGCTCAAAGTTTGAACATCCAAGTAGACACATTAAAAAAGGAAAAGATCTCTTCCCTGCCCCAAGTTGTTAAATTAGGTAATAAATCCTAAGTGGAAAGGGACTTCTCTTTGAGAGGTTTCTGTAAGTCAAGTGTTTCTCTAAATGAATCACTGCCAGATTTGAGAGGGAACAGCTTGTAGACCCATCACATGTTTTCCATCCTCCCTGGAGACCATCCAGCTGTGGATTTCCAAATCCTCTTTTGGGGGTTCAGTTCTGTGGTCTATTCTCCCTTCCATTAAGGAGGTACAAGACATTGTTAGGACTGTAGATTGGCTCCATCCCACCTGCCTGGCCAAGGCCAAGTGAGGTTCTCCATGGTAGGAGAAATTGCTCAAGACATTCTTCTCCATGCTTTGCCCTTGAAATCTGAAGGAAATGGTAGGTATGGATCCAGATTGTGGACAACACTATAGAAAAGATCAGGCCAGAGGTATAAATATACCAGGAACACAGTCAGGGCTTCACAGGCTAATAGGGGTCTGAGGTATAAGGGTTGGGTAGGAAATTCATGAGAAATGCAACCTCAAGTCCTTGAATGCTTTGGGAGTCATCACTCAGTCCCAGGTGACAGGGTCATGCCAGGCTTCCTTGACTTTTCTTGGGTCCTTACCAGAGCTTATATTCCATTATCTCAGTCTGTTTATATCACCCTTACTAACCTGCCCAAGGGATGACAGCAGCAGAACTAATACATCTTTCAGTCTCAACACTTTTCATTGCCTCCTTTCCTAACCCTTTTCCTCTTCTCTCTTGCCACTCGTGCTACTTGATTGACAGCAGGAGAGTGAATTCTGGCATAGATGACCATTGCCAAAGAGTCTCGTGGCTGGCTTCTGTGCCAGAGTCTCAGGAAGAGCAGGTCTGCAATTTGGGTGAGTGCCCAAGGAGGACAGAGGAAGGTGAGAAGCAAAGTTCCCTGCCTCCCCAGGAGGGGAAGGATGACAGGTGGGAGCAGGACTCTTACGAAACTCTTTCAAGTAGTAAAACTGTCCTTTTTGGCTCTAGTTACATGCAAAGAGCTACCACAGGATGACAAAGAAGAAAATGATGGAGTTGATCAAAGGGATTCTGAGAAGCCACAAAAGGCAGAAAGATCAGAGGAGCACAGCCAGCCCCTGTGAGCATCCTGCCTGTGTTCCATGGTGTGCTGCCTCTGCTGTGTGTGGCCAGTGGGGTCCCCAAAACGGCTTAGCATCCCAGTGTGTACCTGGTGACTGATGCAGCAGGCAGTACAGTCCCTTAAAAGAATGTGTCCATCCCAGTACCAGAGTTCTGCTTCTTGTGCTTACTCTGGGTAAAGATTTTAGCTTTTGCATGTGACTGGGGACTGGCTGAGTATCATTCTAAGCAGACACGAAGCAGAGAGGGAACATTTCCCACGTGAGTGCTGGCTGCATGATACAGACTCTTTGAATTAAAAAGGGGGATTTCCTACCCAGCTGCTCTGCCTCCATGGATGCTGGCTTCTTCTGTCTTGATTAATGCCAGTGAGTGATGCCACTGAATACCTTTAGCCATTAGTGGGACTGAATGTCGCCCTAGAGCCTGCCTTCTGGCCTCTGAATGGGAGACTTTGGAGACAAAAGAGAAGTCAGAGAAGATGACAGCTCCTCCCTGGAATGGCAGTGGACCGAAAGACCAAAGCAAGTTGTCTGATGCACAAAAAGATGACATGATGACAAGGAGGACTGGGACGTCCCCTAGACACCCTGGATCCAACCCAAATCAGTTCCTTCCAATTCCATTTGCAAAGAAACAGGATGTGGAAGAACCTGCAGAGGGTCTGCCCCTGAATGATCCAAGGTCAGCAGGTTCTCCTGTGCCCTTGTGACTTCGATTCTCCAGTGTGAGCCTTGGTACATGCTTTAGCTGTTTTATTAACGCCTTGTGGTGCATCAAAGCCACTTACATGCTATTGCCAGAAGAGGTGGAATGATTCAAATTGGCCCTGTCTACCAAGAATTGTTTGTCTTTTTTTTTTGCGTGTGTGCAGATGTGTGGAAAGAATAGTTGAGTAGTGACTTTACCTGTTAAACATGCTTCCTGATTTTCATTAGATGGGAAGAATAAACAGGAACTCTTATTTTATTCTTACAGAGGAGTCTTCAGGTAAGGGGGCTGAAGCTCTTTCCATCCTACTTGATTTGACATGGACTGTAGGCCAAAGAAGATGAATACCACTTATAAAATTTGTAATTTAATTTTTTTAACATTAGCAAACATTCATTGCCTTCTAGAGGTTGGATTTCTATTCCATGCTCTAATTTTATTTAAGAAGAAGAGTAGGGAAATAATAATCCTGGAATTCAAGGTCCTATATATTGAATCCTCTGTTGCCATTTAATAAGAATGAGATATTTTTTTGTTGTGATCTCCCTGACCAGTATATGGTAAAGGAGTGGGGAGTGTTTTGCAAAGTATAAAACAAGAAGTGGTGGGTTCCACTTCTCAAAGGATCATGTTGGCAGTGGGTCAGAGTGTAGTGAGGCAGCAGAGAGAGTATTAAGTAATTTCAAAATTTTAAAATCAGTATCATAGTCATTAAGTGACTAGAAAAGAGGGTAGAAACCTGAGGAATTCAGCATTGCCTCCGTCTGTCACTCTGTGATTCTGAAAGAATTCTTTATATTCAAATGGGAATAAATTGTGACTTTGAAGGTAGGAAGGTATAGTTAGATTAACTATGTGACATGCTTCTGTGATGGAGTCAGCATGCACCTTGGGAATGTTTTCTTTCAACAAATATTTACTGAGTAATTACTATGTGCTGAACACTGGGCGGGGTGCTGGAGAATAATCCTAGATGAGCAGTAAAACTATCTCCCCCCTCACTTCAAGATAATGCTAATTTTTCAGTATATAAACATATCACCCACTAATTATTGGTTCCAAGATGCTTTGTTAGTGCTGAAAGTTACATAAATGTAGAAAGCACATAGATCATTTCCTGTGTCTTTCTAAATACCCCTATACCCTCAAACTTTATTGACTTCTTTGGGAGGGATGGATATTTATGCCAAATGTGACCTGCCACCATTTCCCATTTGTACACCATGGCTTATTGAATCACCTACTTTGCATTTTAAAAATCTCCTTATTAGTGATTTTTTGGGGGGTTTACTTAGCTTTACTTTTTGATCTTCTGTAGGACAACTGAGAAAAACATTTGAAACCCAAGCTCTAATTGTCTTTTCTCTACCAGCAAAGGCAATTCTGCTTAAATCTGTGCCCCTTTAAAGCTAATAAATTAGTCTGAGAGGGAATTCCTTAAATCCACAAGTGCACAGTAAAGGAATAAAACAAAGTTATCTTCAGAGCTGTGCTGTTCTTTTCAATTTTCACAGCCTCCAATAATTACTCAATAAATACTTATTGAGGGCCTTTGGTCCTATTCAGAGAACCTAAACAGAAAGATTCTTGCCCTTTGAAATTTAGATCTCAGTGTAAATCATTCTTTGTTGGCAGAGAAGTTCTTGAAATGCTGCTAATTATTTTGTGTAGAAACAATTTAGTTTCAGATACATCCTACATGCAACATAGTGGAGCCTCAGAAACAAAATGTTGTGCTACAGAAGTAAAACTCAGGAGTACATGCTGTGAGTCCCTTCATATAGGACAAAACACTCTACAGTAATCTATGGGTGTGTTCAGTTTGTGAATATCCATTAATATTCATTGTATATTAAGCATCATTAAATGCTAATAAATTATCCAGAGACAAAGCACATAACTATTAATAGATTATTTCTCCATTAGCCATCCATTAGAAATAGTTTCTCTGCTCTCTTCCAAAGATAATTTAGGAAACACAGTATTTGAATAAACATATTCTGACAGCCCTGCTTATCAACTGGGACACATCTGTGCAGTCTTTAGAATCCAGAGTGCTCATGCACTTTCTCTTGATGTGGAAGGATTCTCCTGCTTCAAGTAGTGGTGTTTTGGGATCATTCAGAATGTTAGGTTTAACTTTAGCATCTTTTAAAACTATCCCTGGAGAAACAGAATATGAGTCTTCCACTGCCAGAAGTAAAACATTCACAAACTTTTTCCTTGTCTTGCCTTTGGCCGTTTCAACAGAGATTTGGGGTTTTGTGCTGGTATGATGGCCTTTACTGTCAATGAAATAATTATCAACTGCAGAGTTCTAGAATGACAAAAGTTTAAGAGAAAAGGGTATATTTATGTGTGCACCCAAGCATTGCAGGGTATTTTCTCTAATATTATAAAAGGAAACCTTTAGAAATTACCTTTTTCCTTTAAGCTGTTATGGATCCAGGTAATTTTTTTTTCTGTCAACCCCAAAATGTAATTGCTCATAAACATAGAAGCAGGACATATTTTCTTTACTGCAAAAAATTCTTCGTCCACCATCAGAAGTGAGCAGGCTTTCAGAGTAATGGTAAGTACTGTTCCTTAAAATGCACCTTTGCTAAAGGGATCATCATTTGTGGGAGCTGCTTTCTCAAAAACGTGTTTAAAATATGCCTGTGATGTTCTAATTGTCTAACTTGATCTTTTTCTTTGCTTTGTCAAACACATTTAGACTTAAAATGACTGTCACAGAGGGTACAACTTTATAGATCTAAATTATTGGAAGAATATAAGAGATTGGGGAAAACTTTGGTTTTTCCAGTTATGGAATATCATCCAAGTCTGGTTTTGATTAAGGCTACCGGTTTTCTAGGAATTGTGGTTTTTGTCAAATGCATGCGGAAGGCACTGATTGGGGTTCTGGTTGGAGTTCTGGTTTGCTTTCAGAAAACTGCAGAAACGCTCTTTGATATCCACTTGTGCAAATGCATTAACACATCGGAGTCAGGGTCAGTGAGGGTGTGCTTGTACGTTGGGTGTCCATTTCAGCCCATTACTGCCAAACATAAAAGCATGAACACTTTGACTCTGAATGACCACAATACATGTTTGTCTGTGTTTTAATCTGCCTTCTCTAAACATCGTGTGTTATACCTAAGCCTCTTTGTGTTTATATTGAACAGATCCTGTCTTTGTGTGTAGCATGGGATTATTTTCAATTCTTCTCTGGGTTTTAGTACAAATTTTGCATTCTGTAGAAGCATCGAGACTTCTCTTTGATTTTTCAGCAGTAAATGAATATTGCTAATTGTATAATAACACTTCTCTTCCAGTATGATCAGCGAAAAAGGTTTGGCACACGTGTACTTCCCCAGCAGTTTTATTTTCAGCTTGGTTTCAGCATTAACTTTCTGCCTTGCCGGTCCTCTAATTTTGTATTTGGTCTTGTAGATACGGTCCGAGAACTCCTGTGTCAGATGACGCAGAGTAAGTGGTCTTGTATTCGTAGGATTACATTAATTGCTAGCCTAAAATGCATGCTTCCAGTACTTACCACTAATTGAAATGCAACTGATACCACAGTGAACTGAATAGTTAACTCACTCGTGGAGCAAAGCACTTGACGTTGGAATGCAGAACATATGTTCTGAACAGAAAAGATGAATGAAAAAGCAACTTAAGCATGATTCTAATATGCAGCTGCTGCTTGAAACTTAACATTTGCTTTTCATAGACTGGGCATGTTAAAGTTGTTCTCTGTTAGTGTGGTACCCCTTCTGAACCACGGAATTACTAAAAGTATTCTGAGTTTTTGCATTTGATTTTTAATATGTTGGAGCTTAGAGTTAACAATGAAGTAGTCATTCCTCTAGTCACATTTTTTTCAAACTAAGAAAATAAATCTTCAACCACTAATTATACATTCAGAAGCCCAAGTTCCTCCCAGGTTGGAGTCATATAAACTATGGCATGCTTGAGACCAAAACATTGGGGTTTTGTTCAAGTTCCGTGGCATAGCAAGGGGTCAAGGACGTAAAACTTGACTTGGGGCTTCCTCTCTCTGCTACGGGCTTTTCACTCTTCTGGGAGATTCGTTCTCCATCCCACACCTTCCATTCAAATTTGACATGAATCTACATCCTCCCATTTGTGACCACATTAACTCTGTTTCAAAATGGCTTTCCCAGATGCAGATCCTTCTGCCACCAATAACCAAGGCAAAATGTTTTCTCAGCAGAATACCAGCCTTTTCATATTTGAGTAATTCATGTCTTAAGAAACATGATTGATATCTAATTCCATCATCAGTAGTCTGCTGATCCTGACCTCCCTCCTCTCCACAAGAGGCACCATGTGGCGTGTGGGGAGGTCAGGCCATCGGAAGAGTGAACACCAGCCTTCTTTCTATCTGCTCTCCTTGAAACTATGAGCCATAGTTTCAAGTCACAGAGTGAGGCATTTGAATAAGGGTTTAGAATGTACAATTATCATTTCCACTGATGATGATGAGATTAGGCAGAGAGAGAGAGAGAGAGAGAGAGAGAGAGAGAGAAAGAGAGAGAGAAAGATTGATTTCACACTGTATTTTTCCATGTGTGTGTTCAAGATGCTTGCTTAGCCCTGACTGTTAGCCCTGAGCTGCCGTACTCCATTGCCAAGTTTCCATGTACGACTTGACTAGTTACCTGCCATCCAGAAATTTGTTTTTGACATACCTCAAAATCCAATTCAGCCTGCACTTGACTGACTGCATGGAGTTAAGCAGTCTGTAAAACTGAGCCCTGGTTATTACTTTTAAAACCTGCAGTGGCAATATTTAACATTCATTGAAAGGAGGATTATATAAGATTGATAGGCAAAATACTACTTTGACACTTGGTGAGCAAAAACATTTTGATAGAATGGATTTCTTTTTCTTCATTGATGCAAAGCTCTCATGCAATTTGCCTAAAATAGATCTCGGGGAAGCCCTACAAGGTAAAAGAAAGGAAGCTACATTCAAGAGTTTTTGGATTCTGTCTGTACCTGAACATGAAATCTCACACACGGAAAAAAGTTAGTAGTTTTTAGGGGTGTGGCCTCCCTTCTCTCCCTAAGTCAACCCCATGGACCAAGAAGAATTAAAGGAACTTATTTCCTAGAGGTCTCACCTGGGAATAGCCAAAGCACCAAATTTCCTGCTTGAAATAGACACAACTTAGAAGAATGTGGTGGGAGGAAGAAAAGCTGACTTAAGGAGTTAAGTTTTTTAAATAGAAATATATACTATTTTTAGTTTATTCCCTCCTTCTTCCTCTTCTAGAATCTTTAAAGGCAATTATCAGCACAGATTATATTTATTAACAATTGACACATTCTTAAACTACAGCCCAATCAAAAAAAGATGTGCCCTTGAAGCAGAATGTGGGTCGGGGCAGACCTACCATGCAGGCAAAGGGAGAAATTTCCGCCTCTGTAGAATGTTTCTGTAGATTTTAATTTCACCTTCTTGCCCCTCTCCTCTCTTGTACATTCTTCTCTCCCTCCCAAAGAAATCTGTACCTTGGGGGAGTCAGGGGACATTTGAGTCTGAATTCTCTTACCTTAGACTTGGCCCAGAAATAATTTCTAGGCTCCCCTTGAGGAAATTTGATCTCATTCTTCAAAAATGCCCACCCACCCCCAAGAAAGAGTCCTGAGCTCTGCAGGGAGACCTTTGTCCCAACAGCCCAACGGCATAGGTTTTGGTGGCCAAGAAGCAGAGATTTAGTCCAAGTCGCATTAATATTCTGGAAACTGGGCTCCCTCTACCACCCCCACCCCAACCCTTCCTCAGACTGGCACTTCTTCATTTGGGAGGCCACATCCAACCTCTGAACTAGGGTATGTTTTCTGAATGGTGACTCAGCCCATTTTCTGTCTAATACTGCCAATTCTCAACTTTCTCAGTTCATTTTTTTTAATTATTGAAATGACATGAAGATATTACACAAAAAAAGGAAGGACAAACTTGGGGAAAATCAGTATTTCCTGTTATAAGAGAGAACAAACAGAATTTTTCTTTTTATTTAGGTCGCCAGATTTGGGGCACATTTGGGCTGAGTGAGTTAGAGCTTCAATGTGTGAGCAGAGATAGAAGCTCAGGTCAGAGGAAGGCAATTCTTAAAGGCCTGCTCCCATATTCTCAATTCCCTTTAAGTGACAGAGCCAAATCCTGGATCCTGGAGAAGGCTGCCATTTTCTTCCTAGGGTACCAGAAGATGACCTGCTCTCTGGCCACCCACTGTGGCCTAAAACAAAATCCTGCTCTTTAGAAATTAGAGGTGACGAACAGAAAAAAGAAAAGAAAGAAGAAGAAATTAGAGATGACAATGTTGAAAGAAGGGGCCTCGTCTCTCTCTCCCACAATCTGTTAGCCACTCCATGGATTCTAAGAGGATCCTGACTGAGGAACATTTAGGTCTTCTAAGATTTTAGCAAAGATTTTATCAATTACCTTAAGAGATAACTAACTGGATTGAATGTTTTAAAAGTTAAGATTTTTTTTTCTTCTTTTAATTGTGAGAGGAATTTCAGGGAATTTTCAGTCTCTTTCTGGAAAACCGGCTTAAGAGAATTTTGATCATGAAGTTTAAAAAATGTATGCATTTTTTAATACCTGGCCCTGTAAGTTTCTAAGTCTTTATTAACCAACATTAATAAATAGTCCCAAAATAGGAAAATAAAAAGCATAGTCTTTCTTCTCTTTTGAGGACTACAGTTTATTTTTCTGGAAGGCTCAGCCACTGAAATCAACACGATCCACAGAATCAGTGAGAGCAGTTTCACAGTGCTTTGCCATCTCTATGCTCATAAACCTCCATAGAAGTCCTTCAGTGCAGCTGGATTACTAGAATACTCTGGAGAAAGACAGAAAAAGGACAGTCTTCAGAGTTAGTTCTCAGACTTAAGTTGTCCCCCACCTGGAGAGAGGGGAGAGTGCTGACCATTCTTGCAGCTTCATTATGAATGGACTGAAATGAGGGTGGGGCAGCCATGGCCCTGGGCTTGTCTTCTCCCTCTAGTGAGCTGCCTGTTGAGGATCTCCTTGCATCCATCCTACAAAGCTGCCTGCTGCTGCTGTTCAGTGACTGGTTGCAGGGTAATGATTTTGGACATCACTGCTGATGTCTGGAACTAGCTGATGTCTAAGTGCATGGCTTTTCTTTTTCCATATGTTCAGCTGGCTTCAAAAATGGACTTAACCGTCTTCTGTACCTTATGGTTAACGGTGAACTTTTAAGGGCCCTCCATTTCTTGATTTTTTGGATTCTTCCAAAGCTAGTCATTTCTTTGAAAGAAAAAAAAAAAAAAAAGAACAAACCAAAGAGGAGGATTTTGCTTTGGTTGCTATTTCTGTGTTCTTGCTGCTTCAGCTTTTGCTGTAACAGAGGTTTACGTGATCATCAGAGAAAAGGCCCTCTGGTCTTGCCCAACATTTAATAAGCTCCTATAGAACATAGTAATTGTATGCAAAATCTAAGGGATTTTTAAAAATTAATTTCCCTAGCCTTTTTCTTTTAAAAGAATCAATTCGGCCAGGCATGGTGGTGCATGCCTGTAATCCCAGCTACTCAGAAGGTGGAAGCAGGAGGATCACATTTTTGAGGCTAGCCTGGGCAATTTAGCAAGACCTGTCTTTAAATAAAAAAGGTTGAGGATGTAGCTCAGTGGTAGAGCACCCCTGGGTTTAATCCCTAGTACGATGAAAAATTAAAATAAAATAAAAGTAAAATCAGAGATATCCTAAAAAAATAAAACTACTATGAATATATTAGGATGCAAAGTATATACTGATTTATATATTTTATTCTTTAGTTGATCATAAAATACCTTACTTTCTAGATTCCAAAATGCCTTCAAGAATCCTTTCTAGATTCCAATTACCATTTTATAGAAAATAAAAAGAAATAAACACATCAAACACATCAATTCGTGGTTGTTAAATGCACGTAAAATAAAATTGGAAAAGCGAGTGTCTTAAACGTGAGGTCACCTGAATTTTTTTTTTTAAATGAAGAAATTGCCTTCATTCACATAGGAAGCAGTTAAGCCAACTCTTTTCACAAAGAAGCATTGACTGCAGTACAGCCCCACTTCGTGGCACAGTGCACTCCTCCCCACAAATTCTCCCCATGTTATATGTGGTTTAATTCTCATTGTATTTTAAAATATATTTCCAAATGAGAGGCGCCCAGAGCTTCAAATGCCTTTTTCGAGCTCTTCCTTGGCACCTACTTGTCAAATGGCCCACATTCGGTGCATCACTGAAGACAAAGACGGTCCCATTTTAGCTTTTGCGCAGGGGGAGCAATGGCAAACACATCCCCGGCGGCGGCTGGGAAAGAAGCGGCGTCGGGGCGGTAGCGCCCCCACGCGGCGGAGCGCGGCAGCGCGTGCGGAGCCGAGGCGGGCGCTGAGGGCGCTGGGTTTTTGTTTTTGCTGTCTCGGCCCTCAGGAGCACGAGTATGTTTGACATGCGGTGTGAGGAGGAGGCCGCGGTGCTGCCGCACAGCAGGGCCCGCCAGGAGCAGCTGCAGCTGATAAATAACCAGCTGAGGGAAGAGGACGACAAATGGCAAGATGTGAGTTTCGGCCAAGGCCGTGCGTGCGGGCAGGCAGCGGGGAGGCTACTCACTGCAGAAAATCCAGCGGGTGGGTAGCCTTGGACTTGGAAGACCTGCTGGGGAAGGGAGCCCCAGAGGATTCCCAAGGACAATACGGTAAGCGTGAGGGTTAAAGGAAGGGTAAATAGCATAAAGAAGAGTACCCATAGCCACAGGTGCCCTGGCCAAAAGCTTGGCCAGAAAGGAGAGAGGTGCCCGAGGCGGGCAACTGGAATGGGATGCAGGATTGAAGATGCTCTGTCTTTTGAGGTTCTAAATTGGAGGAGGAGGAGGAGGAGGAGGATGGCAGCAACAACAACTGCCAACATTGGAAGTGTACCAGTAGCAGGCAGTGTTTTAAGGGCTTCACATGTGATGATCCACTCAGTCCTTTTAGGGTTTAGGAACTCAATGCACTTCCAGCTATTATCATTCCCCCTTCCACAGAAAAGCCCAGCCCTGCTAACTCATTTGCCCAAAGTCACACAGCTAGTGGATGGAGGAGTCAGGATTCCAATCAGGGGAGGGAGGGGGAAGAGGATGAGAGCGCTGTAAGATTGATTATGTGCTGAGAGCAAAGAGCCAAAGCCAGCAAATGGTTTGAAGTTAGGGATGAGAGGAGGGATAGGGGATCGTTTTGTTTAATTCTCACATGGCACTCTGAGGTAGCTGTTCCAAATGTGACTTGTACCATTGATCAAAGTGATTAACTTCTCTAAAGTTGTTGAAATGTAGTAACAACTGAATCTGCAAATACATTGAGCCTATGTGCCTTATGCCTTACCTGTATTATCCCATTTAACCCAATAGACCTGTAAACAAAGGTGTCCTTATCCCCATTTTAGAGATACTGAAACTGAGATGCATGCCCAAGATTCAAAAGCATGGAAAAGTCAGAGCTGGGTCATTTCCCCTAGCCACAATCCCATCTGTCTTACCTCAGAGTCCTCACTCTTCATTATGCTATAACTACCTGTAGAATTTGTGGTAAGGTTGGTCCCAAGGATTCAGTTAACTAATATATATAGAATCACCAGAGCTGTAAGACTCCAAAGCCAATATTTTTTCTGCCTTTATTTCCTTCCATTAAGAAATTGTATAAATTAATCTCTACCATTTAATTGTCAGAGATCTAGTCACAAAATGCAGAGATCATAAATAGGAAGAAATAAAGTTTCTCACAGTTATCTGGTGAGGCATGCTCTATGTGGCAAATGACATAAAATACGATTGCATATTTCACACTGACATGTTTAAATAAATGTGCTGTCCTGCTCTGGACAGTACAGATAATGTGGGAATATTTCCTGTCTTTGAAGCATCCTACTTCCTACCAGACTTACAGTGGAGTGTGTGGGGCTGGCCTTGCGTAGAGCCGGGTCTGGCACCAGTGCTCACTAAACTCTAAATTGTAGAAAAGGAATTCTGTGCAAGCTGAAGAAGAGTGTTCTCTCTCTCCCCCCAGGACCTGGCTCGTTGGAAGAGTCGTAGAAGAAGTGCCTCTCAGGACTTGATCAAGAAAGAGGAAGAAAGGAAAAAAATGGAGAAGTTACTAGCTGGAGAAGATGGGACAAGTGAACGAAGGAAAAGCATCAAAACCTACAGAGAAATTGTTCAAGAAAAGTGGGTTCTTTCTGTTGATATTTTTCAATGTACAACATTATCTTTTTCTAAAACATGTCAGTGGTTATGAAAGTTCTAACACCTTGAGTTGATACTCTTGGTTTTACTCTACTTTGATTCCTCCCAAGGTCTTCTTTGCAATTGTCATGACTGTTGCCTTTCTTGTTTCCCTCCTCCCATGTCCCACGCCCACCCTCTAGAGAGCGAAGAGAGAGAGAATTGCACGAGGCATATAAGAATGCACGGTCCCAGGAGGAGGCAGAAGGGATCCTTCAGCAGTACATCGAGAGGTTCACCATCAGTGAGGCTGTTCTCGAACGCTTGGAGATGCCAAAAATTCTGGAAAGAAGCCATTCAACAGAGCCAAACTTCTCCTCCTTCCCAAATGACCCAAACCCTATGAAATACCTGCGGCAACAGTCACTGCCTCCACCCAAATTCACTGCCACCGTTGAAACCACCATTACTCGTGCCAGTGTTCTGGACACGAGCACGTCCGCTGGCAGTGGATCTCCAAGCAAAACTGTCACTCCCAAAGCAGTGCCTATGCTGACACCCAAGCCTTACTCCCAGCCCAAAAACTCTCAGGAGGTTCTGAAGACCTTTAAGGTAGGACGAGTTACTTAAGAGTAGAACCAAAGCTGAACTCTAGGTAGTCAATGGAGAGAGATAACATCCTGACTCAAGAAAATGGTGTTGTTTTTATCAAACAAAAGCCAAATGTGTTAATATTTATAATTGTTCATGTGTGGGCCTCAGGGGATTTGGTTGGCATATACTTAAGGGGTAGATGTTCCTCTTATTTCCCATGGTTAGTGTCAGTGAACTTCAGTGAGATTGATAGTTGAGTCATCTCCATGAGCAAGGTCTGTTTTCTGGTTTGACTTAATGGCATGATCTTTCTAGAGAGTGGAAACAAATCCTAATGTATTAATAATCTAGTATCTCCAGCTATCTAGAGGTATGGCAGACTCCTCAAAATTTGAACTGCTTTTGGTTTAAATAAAAATATATACAACTATATCTCCTTTAGGAAGAAATTCAAATCATGTTCAAAAGATGCTACATTTGGAAAAAAAATACACGGAACACATGGGAACATGGGATATATTTAGTCCTCAAATGAGACAGTGTTTTCATTGAGTGGAAGAAGCTAGATTGTTTTACAGTGAATGTATAAAATAATCTTCCAGAATCAAAGAACCTGCGACAACCAAACGTCTTCTCACTTCTTCAGATGCCAGTATTTTCCCTCGTATTATGAGGAAGCACTCATCTTTTGTCTTAAGTTATTTTGACCTCAAAGAAAAATAAGTTCCCCTTGTCCCTTTACACCAGTTAGTTCATAATAGAACACAAAGGTAGAATTCATCACTGGGAGATTGACTATTATGACAGTAGAAAAGTTTGTGGAACTCAATTCATTGGGCCACATAATGCCATGTATCTTTGTCATTGAATGTCCAAGGGATGTTTCTTACTTTGCTTAAGTAACTCTGAATCTTAAAAATCTATGCCTTAGGCTTTGCTAGAACAAAAGAAAAATGCCCCCCCCCCCGCTGTCTCATCTGGATCAAATTGAAATGTTTATTCCTTTCAAGGCTGCATCTGTGTCTTCTTTATTCATAGCTTCATCCTGAGAGCTTGGCATTGGTGCCCAGGACACAGTGGGCACTCGGCAAATGTTTAGTGAATAAATAAATAAAATTTTCTGGATAAAATGAGCTATGAATGTTGCAGACTCACATACACACACACACACACCGGCACACATGCTCTTGTGGTCCACCTGAGTATTTGAGTACTTTTCCTTCACCTGGGGCCCATGGCAGTGGTCTATGACATTCCATGACAGAATCTTTCATACTGAGGCAGCCACGACAGGGGTAGGGAATACCTTTATTCAGTTGGGTATCTGTGATGTCACATATCGTTTAGATGTTCACTTCCCTTCCTTTATATGAATGACGTCATATGATCATTTAAACAGAAGAGTGATGACAGATGACTTTTATGGCACAACTTGGGCTCTGAGTAGACCTGTCCTTCACCATTGGGGCTAGACCGTGGCTGAGTCCTCAGACAGCATCGGGAGGGGTGCGTCGTGTACCTGAATAGAGGTCTCAAAACCGATGTTCACTTTCGACCACTCACTAATATCTGTCCCCTGGATTTATCATTGGCCTTGATGACCGTCACCCCTATTGATAGCCTACAGTTCCATCACTGAGTGGGTGGATGGCAATTGTGGCCAAAGGTAATGTACACAGGACAGTTCTTATTAGGAAATATCAGGAGGGAAACCAAGGGAAGCATGTATTGGCAGAGCCATCCTCTTGGGAGGGAGAAGACAGAATCATAGATCAGTTGTTTCCCCAGTACAACAAGATTAAAAATAAAGAACCTGGCCTGGTGGTGCACACTGCAGTCCCAGCTACTCAGGAGGCTGAGGCAGGAGGATCACTTAAGCCTGGAGTTCAGGGCCAGCCTGGGCAATATAGCAAGACTCCCATCTTAAAAAATACATAAATATAGAATAAACTAATAAAATAAAAGTATGCATTCTATTTAAAAAAATAGTAAAGGAAGATCAAGTGAAATAGTTTAAGCCAGTATTTTTTTTAAATTTAGAGTTGCGGGGCTGGGGATGTGGCTCAAGTAGTAGCACGCTTGCCTGGCATGCGTGAGGCACTGGGTTCGATCCTCAGCCACCACATAAAAATAAAATAAAGATATTGTGTCCACCTAAAGCTAAAATAAAATATTAAAAATAAATAAATAAATAAATAAATAAATTTAGAGTTGCTACCTGTTGTTAGATTATTATATCAATTTAGTGGTTAGGAATCAGCATATTTTAAATGATAAAATACATTACAAAATGGATAAAATACATTACAAAAATTAGCATAGTGATCACACACAAAATAAGAAAATATTGCTTTGAGAAACTTCTATTACCACATTTATATTTATGTGCTGAGTTGTAATTTAAATTTCTTTTTTTAAATGAGTATCACATAATAGAGTATGAAAGCCAGTGGCATAAGGTAAATAAACTATGATTAATATCTGGACCCCCATTATCTCTTTTTTAAGATTTTAGAAGGCCTACCAGCAATAATGGCTAATAAATATTTCTTAAAATGGTCAGGTACTGTTCTAAACTCTGTTCACATATTACCCTCTTCCCCTAACAATATAATCTTCATAACACTACTACAATGGAGATACTGTCATGTTCACTTTTGTGTTGAGTGCAGAGGGTAAGAAATTTGCTAGAGAGTCCATGGCTGCTGAGAGGTAGAGTCAGGATTCCCTCTTAAGTCATCTGACTTCAGAGCTTATTTATAATCACAGTACAGTCTGCCTCAAACTTCAAGATAGAGATTTCTAGATGTCTTTTTATAAGCAAGGCTAACCACCCTGTCTGCTCCTCCTTCTTGCTCTCACTGTCTCCCTAAGATGTGAGTACAAAATTTAAAAAAAAAAAAGTTTTAACATACATGATCTTCTTTTCTTGCAAAAATTGGGGTTGTAAAACCAACTAGAAAAAGGGATACATTGTAATGTGCTGTAGTATCAGATCCCCTGCCCTCCACAATAGCTTCAGAAAAAGGACCCATACACCATGAGAACTTTTAGAGTATTCCTTATCTGAGGTAGGTTTCACCTAATTTATATTCTAACCAGAAAAAAAAGTCCAAGTTATAAATAGCAGTGATAAATAACTTAATGAAAAAATTACTAGAACCCAAATAGGTGGCACGTGTTTGTGTTAAGATTCTTTGGTTTTCTATACTTGAAAGTAAAAACACACCATACATCAGATGAGCATAAAATGTAATCTAATAGTAAAGTCGCCTGAGAAGACTGACAATCTTTTTTTTTTTTTTGTTTTATTGTTGGTCGTTCAAAACATTACATAGTTCTTAATATATCATATTGCACAGTTTGATTCAAGTGGGTTATGAACTCCCATTTTTACCCCGTATACAGATTGCTGTATCCCATCAGTTACACTTCCATTGATTTACATATTGCCATTCTAGTGTCTGATGTATTCTGCTGTCTATCCTATTCTCTACTATCCCCCCTCCCCTCCCCTCCCCTCCCCATTTCTCTCTCTACCCCCTCTACTGTAAATCCTTTCTTCCACTTGTATTATTCTTCTCTTACCCCTCATTTCCTCTTATATGTAATTTTGTAAAACCCTGAGGATCACCTTCCATTTCCATGCGATTACCCTTCTCACTCCCTTTCCCTCCCACCTCTCATCCCTGTTTAATGTTAATCTTCTTCTCAAGCTCTTCGTCCCTACCCTGTCCTTGGGTACTCCCCTTATATCAAAGCAGTCATTTGGCATTTGTTTTTTAAGGATTGGCTTCACTTAGCATAATCTGCTCTAATGCCATCCATTTCCCTCCAAATTCTATGATTTTGGACTGACAATCTTTTAAAAAGCCCTTAAGGATGGCATTTATAGCCAGGTGCACACCTGTTATCCCAGCAACTTGGGAGACTGAGGCAGGAAGATCACAAGTTCAAAGCCAGCCTGGGTAACTTAGTGAGATCCTATCTCAAAATAAAAAATAAAAAGGATTGGGAGTGTAGCTCTGTGGTAAGGTCCTCCTGAGTTCAATCGCCAGAACTGGTGGTGGTGGGTGGGGGAGAGATATCATTTATAAAAACCCTAACTTCTAGAACCAATGAAAATGTTTGAGAAACCTTATTTTATTTTGGATTCTGATTAATCACTGATGATTCTTTAAGGCAATTTTGAATGTATTATATTGTTTTTGTCTTTGGTTGGGGAACAGCAGTTTTGTTTTGTTGTGGATTTATAGGTAGATGGGAAAATCAGCATGAATGGAGAGATGGTCCATGGAGATGAGGAGGAGAAGGAAAAAGAGGGACCCACAGGAGTACTTGCCCCAACCCTAACCAAATCCCAGATGTTTGAAGGTGTGGCCAGAGTCCATGGGTCCCCCGTGGAGGTGAAACAAGACAACAATAGCATTGAGATTAACATCAAGAAGCCAAATTCTGTTCCTCAGCAACTGGTGGTAAGAATGGATATTTTTCTCTCTTTGGTGTAATTCTGTTATAGATGAACCCATCTTTTAAAATAAGCAGTTTATGATAATGATCATTTCTTCCTACTTGGGTATATTCATTTGCTAGAGCTGCCATTACAAAGTACCACAAACTGGGGGACTTAAATGATAGAAATTAACTATTTCAAAGTCCTAGTGTCTAGAAGTCCAAAATCCAGGTGTTGGCAGGGCTGATTCCTTCTGGTGGCTGTGAGGGAGAATCTGTTGGGTTGCTCTCTCCTAGCTCCTGGTGGCTTCTGGAAGTCTTGACATTCTTTGGCATGTAAACACATCATACTGGTCTCTGCCTCTATCTTCCCATGCTCTTCTCCCTGTGCACATGACTTTCCCCTGTTTCATAAGGGCCCCTACTCCAATATGATCTCATCTTCACCAATTACACCTGCAACAACCCTAACAAATAAGGTCACATTCTGAGGTACTAGGAGTCAGGATTTCCACATAAGGAATTGGGAAGACACAATTCAATCCATAACAATGAAACTATTTTCTTAGCTTCAGATTATTGGTGTCCAATGGTATGGAAAAATAAATCAGTTTTTAAAATGCCTCCTTTCCCCTGTTGGTTTAAGATTTCAGTAGACTTACTACATTTTGGAAAACAAATAAACAAACTGGTGCTATCAGAGCTTGACTTTCCATTTTTCATTATATATATTAAAGGATCTTTTTCTTTTTAGTTAAAAAGGGCAAAAATTTATTTAAAATATACTATTTTTAATTAACTTAACCCTTTAAATTCAGAGTAACTTAAAGCACTGGAATACTATTGATACCAAGCGAAAATAGGTAAGGCAATTTAATAGTAGATAAGAGAACTCAAAATAACATTATATTTTCCACTTTGGATAAGAAACATCATCAGGAAGGTGACACTTGCTTAGCTCACTTACATCTCTCACCCAAAAGGCTCAAACTGGTTTAACTGATCAAGCCAAAACTGTCACTGCCACAGGATACAGACTTCAATCCACTTGTCTTCACCAGAGGCTGAGTTTCTGCTCTGCACTGAATCTTATTTTTGCTTATCTCTGGGCTTTGTTCTTCGAAGAATAAAATCATATCTTTCTTGGAGAAGTGGAAAGGACATAATTCTTTTTCACAGCACTCAAAAAAGATGCAAAAAAGATGCAGATGGGAAGACACCCAAATCATGTCCCTATCACCTGAGCATGCTTCCTGGTCTCCAAGAGCAAAGTTCAGTGACCCAGGCAAATGCCGAGTCTGTCAACCTGGATTGTAATTTCACTTTATGTTTGCATAAATATAACTTCTGAAGAGGTCTTATGAGTTATCATGAAATGGAACATCAAGTTCTAGCAGCATAGGAACATAACTGATGGAGTAAACATTAATTTATACTTTTAAATTGTAACTAGAAGCCCCCAAATTAATTAGACATTATAGGGGTGAGATTATTTTTCTAAGACAGTAATTCTGCTCTTATTTCCCTTTTGCCACATTTTTGAGCTTTTTTCTAAATTTCCTTCAGTAAAAAGTTTTTATGGTAACTACATATTCCCCCAAATACCTTACTTTAAGAGAAACAAAATTCTATGATCTGAAAGAAATTATGCTATTTCAGAAGTTCCTACTTATCGTAACCGGAACTCCCAATAAAAGGTGGCCTTATGGATTTTTCCCCTGGGAACCACCCAGATCCTAATTAGACTCAGGACATAGGTCCAAATTCCTAGAAAAGCCTGGTTAGTCTCTTGGAGAAATTGCATGGTTCCAAGTAATCTCTACTTCAGTAAACCCTTGTGGTTCTGAATACCTAGTGACATTGTATGTCCTCTTTCTAATTCTGTAGGCTCTTTAACAATGGCAGGAGCTGGTACATTGTTTCCGGGGCAGGTAACCATTTGTATATACCTATTAGACTATAAGGAAAGTTGTTAGCTATGCTACATGGGACTTTGCCTCATTTTAATAAGATACTCTTCATCCTCACTAGCAATGTAGGACACCAAAAGTTTTCTACTCTGAGTGTGTCATCCCAAGGGTCATTTTAAAAGAATCCCTTTTCCAGTAGACCTGCTCATCTTACTTCCATCTTTCTTGTTCCAAGGAGAGCTCTCCTTGACTTTGTTACTGCCAGTATCTTCCTGTTGTAAAGTGGAAAGAATTGATCGTGATAAAATATGGTGTCCGGCTTTAAACAGGAGTCTGTGCTTCAGAGCCTCCCAGAGATTGATACCAGCTTGGACTTGATTTTCTGTCTCTAACTCATTTGCCCAATCCCATGGCACTCTCAAAGGAATAGTGTTCTTCTTTTTAAATGGTGTCTTTCTTCTAAAAACTGCATCCCAACTGATATACTGTCTACAGAGGAGTAGCCTCACCCACCACTAAAATGTCACAATTCCTTTCGGGCAAGCTGGAACTGCTCAAAGGGCACAGCCACAGTAGTAGGCAGGAACATTCATTCAGAGCAGGAGGCAGGGAGTAGACATGGAAGGCCAGGACCCTCCTCTGGGTGAGGGGAGGTCGGAGTGTCAGCCTCTTGGGCTGGCATGGGCACTGTTGTATGACGTCATGTCATCTCTGGGTCCTTTCTTCCTCATCTTTCTCATTTGATGCTCTTGGGATCAAGGCTCTCTTCCTTTAGAAATAGATCCTAAGTTCAGTTGAGGTTTTATTTTTTAATACTTTAGTTGTACCTACCCATACCAGCAAAAATCAGATGACCCTCATTGCCTCACCCCTGTGGTAATGAGGTTGTGATAGCAAGTTCCCTGTGGTTAGGGTGCCTGCTAACCGAGAATAAATGAAGACCCCAGTTTTTGAAGTAAGGAAGGGAAATTTATAAACCTGCTGAGAGAAGCCAAAGTTTTCATAAAACAACTAGAAAACAATATAAAGCAATACATAATTAAATACTAGATTATAGAGTAAGGAGACCCGAGGGATGTAAGATTGCAAAGAACAGGTAAAATCACTGCAGATTGGGCATAGTCTGGGAGGTTTTGTGTGGGATGTGGATTTTGAAACTTGATCTTAAGTGAGGTATTTGTATTGGAAAGGAGGAGGAAGGAAGTCATTCCACATAGTGGGAAAAATAGCATTAAAGGGCTGGACAGTGCTAAGGAGCCCGGGAGAGGTCCCCATGAGGAACGAGAGTGACCAGGTGCTACACTTATATAGAAGGATCAGTTCCCTCCTTCCCAGTTATCCATGGGATATTTCAGAGGTTTTTGTTTTGCTTTGTTTTGGGGGAGTGGTTTATTTGTTTGTTTCAGGTTATGGTTGTTCATTTCTGCATCTCTGCTAAAAGCCCAGTGGAAACATAGCACTTTTCTTTACATTTTAAAATATGGGCTTCTGTTAGAAAATCATGTCATAGCATAAATGCAAACTCGTAGAATATAGGATTGGGAAAGAATTTGGAAGTTCTAAAACTGAGGACTAATTTATCCTATGTTTAGAGCCTGTAGAAAGTCCTACCCCCCCCCCACCCCGTCCCCGCTTTGGTCAAACTCAAAGCCATTCCTGAGTTTTTTTTTCTTGGTCCATTATCAGTGTTTTATATCTGTATTTGAACCTCTTCTTTCCTCAGTGGTACCAAAACAATCTTTTCCTAAAATATCCAAAGTACTCCAGGCACTAACTCAAAGATCAAACTCCACCTGAACAAGGCAAGCTGTCTGAGACTCAGTTTATATTTAAAAATAAATATAATAATGGCATATGCATCAGATGGTCATAGTGAGAATTCACGTCTATACAACCCTTAGCATGATGTCTGGGTAGGGACTCATGGATTACAGGTGCCCATAAGTAATTTTTACTATTGTAAGAAAAGAAGTCATACATTTTTTTCAGAAGCCCAAAATAGCAAGTGATATACCAGTTTTATTTTCATGAAAGTAAGATCATCAAAATTACCATCTTGAACCAATGTGAATTTCATACAAATGAGATGAATTCCATGTCAGCTTTCAGCTCCACCTGTCGGTTGTTCCAGCTCTGATTCTCTAAAAAACACACAGCTTTGTGAACAGCTTTTCCCAGAAGGCAGCTGCCCTTGCAGATCCATGGCTCTTCCTGCAGCTCTCTGCTGCAGTCCTTCCCAGTTCTGGCTTTGTCCTGCTGTCCAGGCCCCCAAGACCCCACCCCACCCTTGACCCCTCTGTCACTCTTTAATCTTGTTGACCAGCTCCCTCTCATCCACTCATCCCAGATGACAGAGCCCACACTGTCCCTGCTGGTTCGAACCTTCCCACCAGGCCTCTGGTGATTCTCCCTCTTTGACCCAGGGCCAGACTCAGCTGTCAGGTGGCTGAAATAGTCTGTTTGCTTTTCTTAAGAGAAGTAAGGAGGTAGGTCTGTTTTTCCCATCTCGAGAAAGTTCAGGGCCTTCCTTTTGAAAATTCAGCACTTTCCTTACGTTTTTGGATCCAGGAAAACTGACAATTAGACCTTTCTTGAAGCTTCACTTCTCAGTGGAGGCAGGGCAAAGGCATCTGAGTGGGCGCTCTTTTCTTCCAGCGGAGACCAACTGCAGATTCCTTTTAGATGTCAAATGTCGACAAACATTTCTTTAGAAATCATTTTTCTCCAACCAGAAGTAGTCATTCGATTGTTAGAGTGAATGCTTTTAAAAAGTGATTAAAGATATTTAGATACAGAAGCGTTTATGGGTTTTGAGGAAGTATACATCAGGGAAGATAAAAAATTAAACCTGGCCCGTCTTACCTGGATAAGAGCCTTATATTGTTGGTTTCCAAAGTATATGTGGTTTAAGGCCTGGCAAGGCTGATCTTCCTTGGAACTTCTTTTCCTTCTAGAGGCAGCACATACTTGAAGATCTAAAAGTGAAAGGAGAAACACATACATTGCATATGTGGCACCTGGGTCATTATGCCAGGGCATAAATAGGCTAGTTTTCCAGGCTCTTGTCCAGATGAGTTATTCAAGAATGGAGCCAGGAAATCACTCAGCCTTCCAGAATATCTGCTCAGGAAGGACCTTGGGCATCGCTGCACCAGCCCATAGAGGTTAAAGGATCAGTCCAAACTCCCCAGCTCCTGCAGCCTAGAAATAGGACCAGTACCCAAGCTCTAGGGCTCAGGATGGTTCTTACCCTTTTGCTTCCTCTCTGGACCAGTCCACTGCCAAGGTTCTAATTAAAAGGAGCAGCCAGGAGCCAAAGGTAGATTTTGTGGCTGGACCACATCCCTTTTCAGCTAGGGAGCCGACACCTCCCACCTGTGGCCTCAGGGCTGAGTCTGGCACCAGGGCCGGTTTGGATCCCTTCTCTGTCAGTCAAGAGGCCAGCTCCTGGCTTGGTCTCACATAAACCCTTCCATGTGCTCATTCATTCACATCCAGTGCTCTGTTTTTATTTACTTGTTTTCGTTCCTGAGGAAGTGTTGCCAATTGGAGAAGGGAAGGCCCCTTCTCTGTTTGAGCTGCAACCAAAGAAAAGTATGGGTCAGAAAGCACATTTCCCAGTAAGGCAGGTTTTTTTGAAGCCAACCTCTGATTCTATCAGGGCTGCTTAAAACTGCCAACTTTGAAACTCATTTCCTTGGAAGTAATGGAGTGAGTACAAAAGTAACAAGCCTTCAGGAAGGAAAGGCCAGACAGAACTTAATTAAACTGGCTTAAAGGGGGCTCCCCTGATTACAGAGAGTCTGTGTACATTGCGGAAGACAGAAAACTGAAAATATAAACTACCTACTACTCCAGCAATTCACAAATTAGTACTGTTAAGGGGTTTTGTTTGTTGTTTGTTTTTAAAATGTATATCCTTCTCCTCTTTTTCTTAGTGCATATAAAGTATTTTTAAATGGGATCATTTTATTCAAATTGGACTGCAGTTTGCTGCGTCTCTTAATTTATCCCACATATTTTGCTAGTAGTAGCTTGGTTTTGATGACTAGTGTGCATTTAAACTAAGCTTGAGAGTATAAATTCCATAAATAATGCATTTTAGGAGAATATTTGTTTGCCTCACATGGGCTACATGTCTGGCCCCTTCCCCTTCAGAACCTGGATGTGGATTGGTGGCTGGCAGCCTTCTGGTCTGATGTACAGAATAAATGAATGGGAGGTAGAGGGAGGAAAGGAAAGTGAAAAGGCAGTTTGATCATTTCAGAAATAAACTTGAAACTCTCAGATACCTGAGTGTGCTTATGGATGAAAACCTCAAAATACTGGGGGACCACTTGAAGGTGGATTTGACTCCAAGTCCAGATGGTAGAGCATGGGGGTCATAGCACAGGGCAGAGTTCCCACCCCACTACCTACTAGGGAACATGTCCTAATGTCCTGGCCTCAGTTTTCCTCACCTGTAACAAGGTATTGTTACTACTTTTAAACTTGCTCTGAGGATTAAGTGAGATCATTCACATCAAGAGCCCCCCTCGGTGCTGACCTTTGGTAAGTGAGGTGGATATTGATTGTGGTTACTTCTATTGCTACCATTGTTTTACCGTATCAAATGCCAGGATATAACCTTTAAACTATCATTTCAAGGTAATAAAAATTGGGTTGTCCAGAGCTCAGTGTTCAAGTGTTGAGTTATTTTAATTCTTCAAAGTAGAAGTTGTGCATTAGTCATGCATAAGTCAAATGTTACTGGAATATGGTGTGCCAATAAAGTGATAGTGAAGTAGTTAATGTTGGAGAATCTTGCCTTGTTTGCATCATATATTATGACTCCAGGGCTTCATGAATTATCTTATTTCATTGATACCAAGTGGCACACTTTTCATGTTTTCATCTTTAAATCAGGATTTCTCTTATAACCGATGGTATGCCATATTTAATGATATGCTTTCTTTCTCAGTACTACCTAAAATAATACAACTTAAAAGTGTTGGCATCTTATATTTAATAAAATATGTTTATTTCTTTCTTTATTTTTAGACTGCAAAGGCCTTGTTTTATAGTTATTTATTTCTAGTAATTGGAAATACCAGTGTTCTCAAGAGGATCACTCCATATTTTAACTGCAATTTTATTTCCTAGCCTCAGATAGTTTTCAATAATCTAATTCATTTGGGGAAGGAAGCTAAAAATCAATGTTTCTGCCAGTTTTGTGTATATTAGCATCATAAAACAAAAATACTATCAGGTATTTCGGTATGTGTGTGGGTATACTTTAAATTGTAAAACCCAGTTTGTTCTTTTATAATGCTAAACTGGTTGTTCTTCAGGGGCTCAAATAGCAATGTAAATCTACACACAGAGACACCATCTACCTCTCTCTCTCTCTACTGTCCAACTTAACTATAATATTTAATTATTTTCACTCATTAAGTCTCTTAAAGAGATTCAACTCAAACTTGTGGGTATATGAAACAATTATAAAATTCATCAAATATATCAATATGATGCTTATTTCCTACCCAAGATTTTAAAATTACATTTTAACTTCTTTTTATTTTCTCATAGAACTGATCTAAGGTTATTTATCAGTAGGAAATTCCCATCTAATTACAAGGATTTCAAAACACCACACTTGTTAAAAGAAAAAAAAAAAACATTTTTACCACTAGTGCTATTATAAAATCATTTAGAAACTTGAAAGATTTGTTGCTTAAAGTTTCTTTGTTTTTAAAAATTCATTGACAATTTTCACTGATGCATTAACTTTAAAGGGCTTTTATTTTGGTGACTTGTGAGGCAAATTTTTGATTTATGGATAGAATATATACACTTACAAGAGACCAATAAATCTATAACTTTTTGAGATCCCATGGGGGATATAAAGCATTTAGTAATGCCTTTTCTGAAGACTTTATCTGAAATTTTCTTTAAATTTATGAATTATTTTATATATGCTTTAAAAATTCAACTTTAGCTCTTTATGGGAAACTTCTACTGAAAAACACTATAGTCACTGACTTGTTCTCTGTAGTTGTGAAGTTATCCTAGCTAGTGTTTAATATTTCATTTATTTTTATCAAGCAACTAGTATAATCTTGGGAGAATTTTGAATTTTATTCTAAAATCATTTGGCTTCCAATGAAAAACAATGCAAAACTACATTTATTTTTTAATTCTGGTTACAGACATACATCATTGTATGATGTTTTGGAATAAGTAAAATGTATATAAAGAGAAGAAAAAAATCATCCACAATTTAAGTGTATTACAAATAACCACTAATAACATTTCATATTTCCCTACTTTTTATGTTTTTTTTTTAAATTTTAGCTGTAGATGGGCCACAATACCTTATTTTTATGTGGTGCTGAGGATTGAATCCAGTGCCTCACACATGCTAGGCAAGTGCTCTACTACTGAACTATAACCCTAGTCCCTTATGTTTTAATATATGTATTAATGAGCATATTTTTGTATATCTGTAGCCATATATAATCTTAAAATATGTATATACCATATATATATGTGTGTATATATATATATATATATATATATATATATTCAGTTTAAGTTTTTTAACATTAGATAATAAGTATTCTTACATATCATTAATTATTGTTCAACAGCTTATTTTTTTATGATTACATAATATGTCCCTTATGGACAAGTAATTCACTCAGCCATTCCCCAGTTGTTGGACATTTAGGTTGACTAAATTTTCTTACTAGTATAAATTCATCAAGCATAAAAGTGATACAACTGAGGTAGTACTGAAAAGAACACAAGCATAAAAGTAATAAATTGAGATCCTGCTAAGAGAGATGAACATGATATGATGGTGGTGTGCCAGGTGGATTGGATGGTAAGATGAAAGAGAGCCCTCAGGGGAAGAACAGGGAGTGAGGGCTAACCACAGATCCCATCTACAGGAACAGAAAGGAAGAGATGGCTTTGAAACTGTTGTCTTCACACTTGGCAGGACTTGGCAAATGTGAATAGTCATGAGGCAGGAGTCAACGGTCACTTCAAAGGTTATTTCACATGCTGGGAATAAACAGAAATGGTCAGATTTGGAACAGGGATCAGCATGTTGAGTGTCATCCATTTACCATGACCCTGATGGTCGGTTGAGCTGAACTGGAGCTTTGATGAAAGTACAAGTCATAAATGGAGAGAGAACATAATGGTGGACCTGGGGAAAACACTGATACATTTGAGGGTGGTTTGGCATAAGTGGAGGAAACAGGGCCCAGTTGAAATCTTTAGGAATTGTCCCTATTTTGATGAAAAGGAAGGAAGAAGAACCTGTGAGAGAAGAATAGGCAGAGAGGAAGGGAGGGAAGGAGGGAGACAGGAACAGAGAAAGAAAGAGACAGAAAGAGAGAGAGAGAGAGAGATCATGCACAAATTGAAACTCCGGTAATTAATGGAAGTCACTAGGAGCCCAGAAAGGAAAAGAGCCTCAAGAATAAAACCCACAGTGTTAGGAGCCACAGGCAGCTATGCCCAGGACAGGCGACTGAGAAGTTAATTGCAACTTTAAAAAACAAAACCAAAGAACCCTACTTCACTGTGATAAGCCAAGTCGAAAGGTATTGAGGAACAAGTGGATGATATCTAGGATTTAGAAACTTGCAAGAAGTAGGGATGTACACATGACAGGAGAGCCGGGAAGAGGGAATACACATGTGCCCTCCTGCCTCCTTCAGAGATGGTCTTCTCCCAACAAACATGGACTCTCACCAGAAAGCTGTCCAGGGAATAGAAGAGATAATTCACATAGGCCACCTACCATGTTAGCCTGAAATTTACTATTAAGAAATATCCTTTATCTTTTAAGAACCTTCAAAGGATACATTATTCAAGGGAGGGGGGGGGGGATATCTTTTTCAGACAACCACTGAGGAAACTGAACCCGACAGCCAAGGGGATGAAAACGATGGTGGAAAACCAAGAAAAGGGAATGCAGAACTCGCCTCCTCAGGTTTGTTTCTTACCACACTAGTTTTAAGGTAAGATCTGATGATAACTCCTGAGATATGATGGAGTTGAGGATGTTGCCTCATGAATGGGAAAAGTTAAGTAGGTAGACTCCATAAGGGGTGTGCTTGTGCTGCCACCTTGAGGCTTCCTGGGGAAATTCTGACTATAGAACTAAAGTTGCTATGAAAATAGAATCCCCGACTTCATTGCTGCTTGGTTATGTTTTGTTTTTTTTTGAAAATCTATCTCCAGTTCCAAAAAAATATTATATTTTCTCATATAACTAACTCTACAATTTAGGGTCTTTTTTTTTTTTTGGTACCAGGGATTGAACCCAGAGGTGCTTAACCCCTGAGCCACATCCCCCACTCTTTTTATTTTTTGAGAAAGGGTCTCACTAAGTTGCTTAGGGCCTCCCTAAGTTGCTGAGACTGGTTTTGAACTCCCGATCCTCCTGCCTCAGCCTCCTGAGCCACTAGGATTACAGGCATGCGCTACGGTGCCTGACTTGAAGGTCATATTTTGACACACCGTAGCAGCAATAGATAAGACATACATCAAAAATAATTTCATAAAAACTGAGCTGAGGGTATAGCTCAGAGGTAGAGCGCTTGCCTAGCATGTAGGAGGCCCTGGGTTCCATCCCCAGCACCCTCCCCCCCACACACACACACACACTGTAACTCAGCTTCATGTTGCCAGGGGAGGAACTAGTCCTAAGTGCTCATTGAAGGAACATAGTCCCTCTTGTGATTTTATGTTTCTTCGTTCTGTTTCTGTCTAACTCCCGTTCAGAGCCACAGCATTTTACGACAACTGTGACTCGATGCAGCCCGACGGTGGCCTTTGTGGAGTTCTCCAGCCCCCAGATGAAAAACAATGTGCCAGAAGAAAAAGACCAGAAGAAGCCAGAAAATGAGATGAGTGGAAAGGTGGAGCTGGTGCTGTCACAAAAGGTGAAGTACAGAGTGGAGGGCGGCAGTGAATCCCCGGGGTGAAGGCTCTGCGTGCTGCCCACAGCAGGGCTGGGCTGCATGATGATTTGTTTTCTCTCCTAATCCGCTTTCCTACATGTTAAACTACATGTTCATTGAGAAGAATTTATTATAAACATATAAAGTTATGTACATATAAACATGCAACAATATGCAACACTATATGTAGTTATATTTTTAAAAATACACACCAAAATAGGATGAGAGAGGGAGAAGTCACTGAAACTTACTTCTTATTAGTAATACTTAGCATATATTCTTTCATCATCTCTTAAAATTTAATTTAAATAATTTTTTTTTTAATTTTGAAAAATTCAATGTACTTGAAAGAAAACTGTAAATACAATTTATAAAGCCCTGAAGTTAGGTTTTCATTTGCCATGCGTAAGTCACTTATTTGCTTTTAAACTTATCAGCCTTCTAAATATTTTCTTCCTAATATTTACTTGAATTTTAGCAATAGTACTTTGGATGCCTCTGGATTTCAATAACAAGAAACTTGGGAGATTATTATTCTACTATAATAACTTTTAAAGTTGTGTTCTTATTAAATTTCTTCCATGTTTGGAGTCTCATTTACATTAGTTTGGTTTGTTTTCAGACACTAAATCTTCACCATTTACCCCAGTTATCTCAACCTTGGCTACTCTGGTAGTCTTAAAAACCACTAACCCTACTCTGGACTAACTAGATCAGAATCTGCAGACAGAGGCCAGGTTTCTGTATTTTTAAAGACTCCCAGGTAATTCTAATGGGCCAGCAAGAAGGAGAACTACTCCCTTGCATACCTGGCAAAGTCAATGTGGTGTATGTCACCATTAAAATAAACAACCCACAATATGGATCTGACTTTAAAATGAAAAATTTATCACTTTGTTCATTAATCTCTCATTTACTCAACCAGTAATGACTGTGCACCTTCTCTGTACCAGGTGCTACAGTAGATACCAGATATTCAACAAGGATCATGACACAGTCCCTGGCTCAGAACTGAGAGCCATGTGTCCATGGAACAGTCTTAAAGCCAGTTGCCTTGGTGCTCCGGGGTCCTTTCTTAAGTATATAGAGAAATATGTAAGGTTTTAGATCTATTAGCTAGTCCCCATTTTTCTATGTGGAGAATCCAAGAAGGATTTGAAGGTCTGTAAAGTGGAATTAAATTATAGATCAAGCCATAGGTCAGGGACAGGCAGGATTTCCCACCTTTGCAGATTTTTGCCTTATCCACAATACACTCAGAAATTTTTTTTTTTTTAAGAGAGAGCGAGGAGAGAGAGAGAGAGAGAATTTTTAATATTTATTTTTTAGTTCTCGGCGGACACAACATCTTTGTATGTAGTGCTGTATGTGGTGCTGAGGATTGAACCCGGGCCGCACGCATGCCAGTTGAGCGCGCTACCGCTTGAGCCACATCCCCAGCCCCAGAAATTTTGTTTTCATTATCCTTCCAAACTCATTTTTTTCACTTAAATCTAAACTGAAAGGAAAACTCTATATCTCTCCTAGATTTTTTTTTATCAAACAAAATGAAAAACATGACTAAAAAGTATTCATTGGCATTCTTCATCTGTGTCCACTCATTGGTGTGAGCCATCTTTGTCACGTATACCCCACTATGGGAAAGTTGTCTCCAGGCATCTTCAAGTTTGATTTTTGGTTTTTGTGCCGTGGATAGTCAAAGCTATCTGGTAAACATTGTTCTCAGATATTTTAAGGCTTAAAATAAAAAACACAGGATTGCTATCCTAGATATCTATTAGTACCAAGTACATATACCCCCAGAATTCCATTTTTGGACTCCAGGTTAACAGACACCTATTAGTTGATTAGCAGATAAAATGAGAGTCTTTGTACCCAGTGATTTTCTCACCTTCACCATGTGAATTTCTCCCTTATCTTCCTTCCCTACTGATAGTTCTTAGATAAAAGTGATCATAAAAGTATTTGCAAGAGCTTTTATTTTCTGATTCACTTGAGGGTGTCACCTTTGTAAAACAAAACTCTCGTGCATAGAGGCTGACCCTTTAAAATAACATCATTCTGTGTATTTCTACTAACAATTAACTATTTTATTTACAACCAGACATTATCTGGAATGGTGTTTCTGTCAGCCTCATCCATGGAGGAAATAGAATCAGGTTAAGATTTGAGGGTTGTCACTCCATTCACAATATCCTCAAAAAAATAAAATAAAATACTTGGGAATCAACCTAACAAAAGAGGTGAAAGATTTATACAATGAAAACTACAGAACCCTAAAGAGAGAGATAGAAGAAGATCTTAGAAGATGGAAAAATGTACCCTGTTCATGGATAGGCAGAACTAACATCATCAAAATGGCGATATTACCAAAAGTTCTCTATAGGTTTAATGCAATGCCAATCAAAATCCCAATGGCATTTCTTGTAGAAATAGATAAAGCAATCATGAAATTCATATGGAAAAACAAAAGACCCAGAATAGCAAAAGCAATTCTAAGCAGGAAGTGTGAATCTGGAGGTATAGCGATACCAGAGTTCGAACTGTACTACAAAGCAATAGTAACAAAACAGCATGGTACTGGTACCAAAACAGGCAGGTGGACCAATGGTACAGAATAGAGGACACAGAAACCAATCCACAAAATTACAACTTTCTTATATTTGATAAAGGGGCTAAAAGCATGCAATGGAGGAAGGATAGCATCTTCAACAAATGGTGCTGGGAAAATTGGAAATCCATATGCAACAAAATGAAACTGAATCCCTTTCTCTTGCCATGCACAAAAGTTAACTCAAAATGGATCAAGGAGCTAGATGTCAAATCAGAGACACTGCGTCTGATAGAAGAAAAAGTTGGCTACGATCTACATACTGTGGGGTTGGGCTCCAAATTCCTTAATAGGACACCCATAGCCCAAGAGTTAATAACAAGAATAAATAAATGGGACTTACTTAAACTAAAAAGTTTTTTTCTCAGCAAGAGAAACAATAAGAGAGGTAAATAGGGAGCCTACATCCTGGGAACAAATTTTTACCCCTCACATTTCAGATAGAGCCCTAATATCCAGAATATACAAAGAACTCAAAAAATTAAACAATAAGATAACAAATAACCCAATCAACAAATGGGCCAAGGACCTGAACAGACACTTCACAGAGGAGGACATACAATCAATCAACAAGTACATGAAAAAATGCTCACCGTCTCTAGCAGTCAGAGAAATGCAAATCAAAACCACCCTAAGATACCATCTCACTCCAGTAAGATTGGCAGCCATTATGAAGTCAAACAACAATAAGTGTTGGCGAGGATGTGGGGCAAAGGGTACACTTGTACACTGCTGGTGGGACTGCAAATTGGTAAGGCCAATTTGGAAAGCAGTATGGAGATTCCTGGGAAAGCTGGGAATGGATCCACCATTTGACCCAGCTATCGCCCTCCTCGAACTATTCCCTGAGGATCTAAAAGAGTGTACTATACGGATACTGCCACATCAATGATCATAGCGGCACAATTCACAATAGCTAGACTGTGGAACCAACCTAGATGCCCTTCAATAGATGGATGGATAAAAAAAAATGTGGCATCTATACACAATGGAGTACTATGCAGCACTAAAAAATGACAAAATCATAGAATTTGCAGGGAAATGGATGGCATTAGAGCAGATTATGCTAAGCGAAGCTAGCCAATCCTTAAAAAACAAATGCCAAATGTCTTCTTTGATATAAAGAGAGCAACTAAGAACAGAACAGGGAGGAAGAGCATGAGGAAAAGATTAACATTAAACAAAGACGAGTGGGGGGAGAGAAAGGGAGAGAGAAGGGAAAGCATATGGAAATGGTAGGAGACCCTCAATGTTACACAAAATTACATAGAAGAGGTTGTGAGGGGGAAAGGGGGGGGAACAAGGGAGAGAATTGAACAATAGCAGATGAGGTAGAGAGGGAAGATGGGAGGGGAGGGGGGGATAGTAGGGGATAGGAAAAGTAGCAGAATACAACAGTCACTAATATGCCATTATGTAAAAATGTGAGTGTGTAACCGATGTGATTCTGCAATTTGTATTTGGGGTAAAAATGGGAGTTCATAACCCAATTGAGTCAAATGTTTGAAAGATGATATATCATGAGCTTTGTAATGTTTTGAACAACCAATAAAAAAAATATATATTAAAAAGAAGATTTGAGGGTTGTCAACTTCAGTAGGACTAACTTTTGCTGTTTGCTTAATACACAAGTTCATTTGGACATCTGGTTGACCTCAGTAATGATGAATGAGGTGTTCGACTATATTTTACTCAGGATTCTTTTAGGGTTAAATATATGATTAATAACGAAAAAATAAAATACTATGGAGAAGAAATTCTAACATTCATTCATCCTGAGAACCCAATCACTCATCAACCTGTGATGGAAGAAGTGGCCCATTAGTCTCACCCACCCTCAGGTTATTAGCTATCACATTAATCTATTGGGAACACAGCTGCCGGCCAGAGACCAGGGTCGGTATTAAGGCCTACAAGCAGCTAGAAGGTCATGGACTGATACAGCTGTGTTCTTCATTCAGATTCACGATCAGAGTCTTGTTTTAGATGTTGTTTAAGTAAGTTTGATAATCTGGTCTTTAGCAGAAACACCCAAGTCTGCATGAGGTGCTCCTACGAAAGGTCATTAGATTAGGCTGAAACAAATAAAATTAAATAGTAATAATAAGAAAAATCCATTTTAACAAAACAAACAGAAGACTTTGTAAAGCCTGTAATTTGGGAACTATCTACCAGAAGGACAAGAAGTCTAACATGTGTACAAAATTCCCTAAGGGCATCAGTGCTGTGGCACTATTTGAGAGTTGTTATTTATAACAATGCTTCTTTGCCAACAGGCAAAGTATATTGTCTTTAATGTGCTTTTTATAAGTTTGTGGCTGTTTGAATAGTGTCTTGAGAATAATGTCCATTAAAAGGTAATATTATTATAATGTTCAGCACTTACGGAGTAAGATTTTCTTCTGAGCATCTTAGGTGATATATCTCATTTCCTGACATTATAAGTTCAATATTGTGTGGGACCAGAAGGAGAATATGTGATTGCCAATAAGAAAAGGAGAACAAGTTATGTATAGTTTAGACAGACTACTGTCTTCTGGGTTTGAAGGAAAATGATCATCACATTTCTTGCTCTTATTTGATTTCTCTGAAAAATTGATCTCTATATTGATGTAGGAAAGCATGAAAGGATTTTAGGGAAGGAGCAAAAAAAATTCCATTTAAAAATTAAACATGCAAAAAAATATAACTCGTTCTATTAGGTTCCCACTTTTTGTGGTCGTGCATGATGTGGAGTTATCCTGGTCGTATATATAAATACAAGGTTAGGAAAGTCATGACCAATTAATTCTACTGTCTTTCCTATTCCCCTCCCCCCTCCCTTCCTTTCATTCCCCTTTGCCTCATTCCATGTATTTGTATTGTTCCCCTCCCTGACCTCCCTGTTTTGGGTTAACATCCACAAATCAGAGAGAACATTCAGTCATGTATAACTAAAATTTTTTAAATAAATAAAAATTAAAATGAATTAGTATTTGAGCTTATTGACTTATGTAATAGGCAGGGATCCCTTAACTTTCTTTCATGTATACTTATTCATGGACAATGCTTATAATGTACACATTTGTTTTCCATGATCCAGGTGTTGAAGCCAAAATCCCCAGAACCAGAAGCAACCCTGACGTTTCCATTTCTGGACAAAATGCCTGAAACCAACCAACTACATTTGCCAAATCTCAATTCCCAAGGTAAAGAGAAGGAAAAGTTTTAATTTTAGATCTACATATTCTGCTGGGCCCATCTGTAGTAAAATGTTTTGTTTTAAAAGATGACTACACCCTTTATTGTGATGTCCCTTTATCCAGGAGACATTTTGCCAGAGTCCGCGATGGCTGAATAAATAACTTCAGAATGGGAAACTGAGGCCACATTCCCTATTTGATCAAGCTGAGAACCCCTGTCACCAACATCAGGCATTATAGGGTTCAGTGGGGCCTATCCAAATGTTTGAGACTTTTAAAATTTCTTACATTATCTCCAAAACATAGAGTGTCAATTAAAATTTTTAAAAATCAATAAGTGTTTTGAAAAGTTTATGATCTTAATATTGCATCATATTTATTCTTCATTTTAGTCTTCATAGAATATTCATTTAACTTGACAGTAATTTTGTTTAAAAGTCAGGTTTTTTACTCCATTAATAATTTCTGCTTGTACATGATGAGGAAGCATTCACTATGTAGATTAAATGTGTGACTGGTAGGCAACCATTTTAACCTTTTTAACAATTTTATAGTAAAAGAATACATGAAACATTAAAAAAAAACATTCTTAGTGTATATGTGAGAACATACTGAGGATATATTTTAATGTGCTGCATATTTTTGATACATTTTAATATAATGGGAGAATGGGTGACCTCTAAAAATAGGAGTGAGGGCCTACAAAGATCTTAAATAGCACCTACTATTACTATGGAAGATCTTAAAATAACACTGACCCCCGCCAAGTACCTTATAGGCCATATATGGGTTAATGAATTCACCCCTTTGCTCTGTAAGAATCCAAATTTAATCCCTTTATCCTCATGAGAAACTCAGGTGCCCATACCACCAGGAAGGACCCTTACAAATATGAGCCCTGAAGGATGGGTCCTGAGAGTTGCACCATCCATGGGGATTATTCTTCAAAACAGATCACTGGGCTTTACCAATGCAGGTTCTCTAGATGTGGAAATGGCTAGCATTTGGGAGGTAGGACAATAAGATTCCTGTGTTTCTTTTAAAATTTGCTTTCCCCAGTGTGTATTAGATTTGATTTATCAGTTCAGGCAAACAAGGATCGTACAGGTTCACTGTGACTGGGGTTTATCATTACTTCTCTTTTTAAGGATGGGCAGCTGTTTGGGGTCACCATTGACAGAATCTGCATTGCCTCCCATTAGTCTTTGTTGACAGTTTTTTGGGGCCCTTTATATAAAACAGGGAACACTCGGTGGGGAATTAATTGGCACATGTACTGATGGTCATTCATCTCTTCATGTGGAAGTAAATTCAATACTATCTTCAAAGCATTTGCTTTAAATTGTCAGGCCTACAATCCTGAAGGGAACTGGAAAAAAATCAAGGCTCACAACTGGGCCAGCAATTGGCTATATTTAGACAGATTTTAATTCTGCCCTATTTCTAGCACTTGTAATTGTGTGGATAAGGAATATAGAGTGGGAATAGATATTTTAAGCCATATTAATTAGTTGTATTGTCATGTATTTATATATTCCATTACCTGTTGTAAGGCATTTTGATTTGGGGAAATGTGTTATTGAACTGGGATTTTACTTCATGCTTTGCCAGTTTTGAATGATTAAAAAAATAAAATTTAGTAGCACTGGAACATTTTGAAACTTTAAGAGAATTATGTTTGGAGCTGCAGAGACTCCAAGAGAGAATTATATTGTAGCTGCAGAGGCTGGTGATAGAATGTCTGGGTTCCAATTCCTGCTCACCTGGTTCTTACCTATACACCCATTGGGTTCTCTCTAATGTCTAATTGCCACCTGTAAATTAGAAATAATAATTACACCAGCCTTTAGGGACATCAGAAGCATTGCATGATATAACTTGTAAAAAGCGTTTTGCTTAGTACCTAGCCTGGAATAACCACTGATAAGGTAATCTAGTGATTGCAGAATAGTAGCAATAGGAGCTGTCCAGCAGAAATAAACTATTCCTGAATGCTTTCCTGAAAAGAAAAGTGTTCACATGGGGCACGGTGGCACATGCCTGTAATTCCAGGAGCTCTGGAGACTGAGGAAGGAGGATCCCGAGTTCAAAGCCAGCCTCAACAACAGTGAGGCACTAAGCAACTCAGTGAGACCTTGTCACTAAATAAAATACAAAAATGGGCTGAGGATGTGGCTTGATGGTTGAGTGCGAGTGCCCCTCAGTTCAATCCCCAGTACCCCGACCCCAGCCCCGCCATAAAAGAAAACTGTTTACATCATAGAGTCATGGCTTCAAGCAGGAGTTCTCAAACATGAGTATGTGCCCAACCCCCGTGGGGCACAGTGCCTACCCTCACAGGGTACGAGTCTGTAGGTCCAGACAGGAGCCAGAGTAGTTGCATTTCTTACAAGTTCCCAGGTGATACTGATGTGGAGATCTGGGGAACACACCCCAAAAACCACAGAATCAAAGTATTTATTTAAATTGTACCTCAAAGACATCACTGATAGCTACAAAAATAACAGTAATACTTGTTTGGCATTTATGAAATTCTTAAAGGGAGCAAAAGACGTTTAATAAATGTAACCTTAAAAGATATGATTTATCTTTTATTGGGCTTGGAATGGGGGGAAATAATGGGTCTCTGCCCAGATATAAAGTCAGTACAAGCCAGGCCTGTAATCCCAGTGGCTTGGGCGCCTGAGGTAGGAGGATTAAAAGTTCAAAGCAAGCTTCAGCAACTTAACGAGACACCAAGCAACTCAGTGAGACCCTGTCTCTAAATAAAATACAAAAAAAAAAGAGGCTGGGGATATGGTTAAGTGCCCCTGAGTTCAATCCCCATTACCAAAAGAAAAGAAAAGAAAGCCAGTACACATTTAAGTGACTAGTCTTAAATCGAATATCAAGTCCAAAAGAACCATAAGGTCAGGATCAGGATTCCTGGAGCCACACCTAATAAATTCTCTCAGAAATAATAATAATAATATTGCCCCCAGAGAGTGATATCACCCATATTTCTTTAAAGTCATCTGTTTATACACTGATCATATGGCCACTAAAGATCCAAAAGTCAACCCTAATTAATGTTCCATAGGTTTCCCCAACACACACACATACACATCAATTCAGTCTTTAAATGCTATGAGAAGTTTTATAAAAGACATATAAAGGTGACCAGTATCCTTTTTTCAACTCTCACACACCAGTAGAAAGGTATGTCAAAATCGTGTTTCAGTAAAATAGGCACACACTTCAAAAACTGGAGTGTAAGGATATGAACACTTGCCAGGAGCTCTGTGTACTCATTGCACCATGTACAGACATAGACACTTCTTCTTTTTTTTTTTTTTAATCTGCCACAGACTTGCACACATGACCTTCATAAAGCATCATGTGTATAAAGAAATTAAACCCCCTGTCTCTGCTGCCTTTGTACTTTCCTAGTGTTCTCCCAAAGTAATGTCCACTGTGCATTTTTCTCCTGCCTAGCATATTGTTTTACCATTTTGAGAGGTAAAGTTAAAACAGTATCATTGTTAAGTATAAGCCTAAAAAAAATTTCACCTAACCCCAAGAAGATAGACAAAAGTGCATAAATGGTGCCAGTTCTAATGACTTGTTTGTTGTTGTCTTCAGACTTTTTAAATGTGTTTTTTGTACAACATTTTGCACTTCGGGTTCACTGGCTCCCAATTCCCATGTCGACTATAATCAAGCCTTCTTTGCTAGTGGGACTTAGTCCTATTCAGCTCTCACTGGTTTCATGGTTTTCTGTTCTGTTCTGCCATCTGATCTAGAGTCGCCTGGCACTGCCAGTGTTCCGCTTAGAGTTCAGAACTCTTGGCGACGTTCCCAGTTTTTCTTCCGGTCAGGTAAACTGCATACTGGGTAGCTGCATTTCTTTTGTGCACAAATCCATGTTGGGGCAACCAATGATGTCTCTGGCATTTGTCTTCATTTCTGATTTCAGGGAAAAAAATGCTTGTTTCTGACACACAGTTAGCAAAGAGCTAGCTCTATGATAGCAATACCAGTTACACTGAAATTGAAAGGAAATCCGTAGAATTTCATTCAATTTTGAGAATCCAAAGAAACGTTATTATCCACTACTTTCTTTATTGTCCAGTCCCACCTTTTTTAAAACAAAGATTAGAACCAGAAACTGGTAATGGTTCTCTTGTTAACTGTGTCACTCTCTTTCCTTCCTGGATGACATCTGGCCTCTCTGTATCCTTCTCCATCTAGATAGGGAAGGATTGCTCAGTTAAGCCAGAATGCAAGGTATACTGAGAACCAGCACTAAGAGGGATAGTTTTTGCTTCCTAGTCTAGTACCTGGTGCTAATTGATGCGGTCAATCATTTTACCCTGAAAACTTCTACTTCTTTTGGTGATGGGTACAACCTGCTTCAGGGTTTAGAGGTCTGCTTTATTTTGATTTTCTAATGCTTTTGAATTAGTTTTCAAGCTGACATAGGAACTACACAGTACTTTAAGAGGATCTGAAAGAAAGACAATTAGGAATAACTCATATCATTATCTTTTCTTTCTTTCTTTTTTTCTTTCTTTCTTTCTTTCTTTCATTCTGTGCAGTAGATTCTCCAAGCAGTGAAAAGTCACCTGTAACTACACCGGTAAGTAACCCACTTGAAAGAGCAAGATCATTCATGTGATTTCAATTTACAGCACTTTTTAAAACAATATTCAACCAGCTGGGCATGGTGGTACACTCCTGTAGTCCCAGCTTCTTGGGAGGCTGAAGCAGGAGGATCACAAGTTCAAGGCTAGTCTCAGCAACTCAGCAAGCCTTTTCTCAAAATAAAAAATAATAAGGACTGGGAATATGGCTCAAGGGTAGAGCACCCCTGGGTTTAACCCTAGTACCACAACCACCAAAAAAAAAGTATTCAACCAAAAATAAAACCCAAACAATTTATTTTAAAAGAACAATTTAAAGTCATGGATAATATTATCAGGTAAATTATGAAGACATGGATTATCAGTATGTGAAGTTGATATCATGCCTGGAAACAAAATGATAAGCCAGGAATGGAAGTCTAAAGTAGCACTTAAAATTAGTGTAATAATAGGACTTAGTACTAAAATAGAGAATTTCGTAGACATTGAAACTCATTTCCAAAATAAGGACAGTACTTCAGTGTAGCATATTGCTGACAGAGAAGACCCAGCCTGGGCTTTCTTGGGGGAGTCCACCAATGCCTTGACTCATTCCCCTTCTCTATATCAGGATCTTGAATTATTTCACTTGTACCTATTGTTTTTTTGTTTTTTATTTCAATAAGAAAGCATTTGCTAATGAAAACGTCAACACACATGACATCTGATTCCTTACTTCTGAATTTTATCTGAAAACTGAACTGGTGTTTCCAGCACTTGGCCTATCATCCTCCTTCAGCCTCTGAAATGCCCATCCACCTGGAGATGTCCTGTAGCATTGCCTTGGAGCCACCTAAGGGTAGCCGTGTAATCACTGTTATGCCTTAGATTCCAAATTTGTTAGCCATGTGATCCTAAAAATATTACATGAGTTCCCTGTACCTCATCTTCCTTGATTGTGCAGTGAGATACGACTAGCTGTCTTTCATGGTTGTTGTGAGCCTTAGTTGAAAAGCCTGTATAGTACAGTGCCTCTTAGCTTATCTTCCCTCCCCAGTGGCTAGTCTAAGAGACAGGCTATAGCCAATACCAATTCTTACCTAGAGGCAGATTGTCTTACTTCCTAAGTGCCTAAGCAGAATGGAGAAGGGGGCCCCTCATTTGTCATATAACCCTCAATCTTTCCTGCCATATTCCAGACTTACAGACCATTTGTGGAGACTCAGGTACCAGCCTGTACTGGTAATCCCAAACTTCCGGGAAAGCTGAGTCCACCTGTGATGGATGGGAACCCCAGAAGTATCCCAAATGTGGTGTTCATGGTACAGATCTGAAGAGTAGGACATGCCCACTTGTTCCCATTTTAAACTGCATTCAGAGCAAGGATGTTCAATTGTTCACTTGCCCACCGGGGCAGGAGTGGAGTGAAGAGTCACTCCAAAGAGATACAGTCTCATTTCTGGCTTATAGAAAATAGAACAAGGAAGAGAAAACTTACTGACCTATTTAAGTAAATTCTCTAACAATAGCCCCCCTCAAGCATGATGTTCTTTCAAGAGTAGTTGGCTCCCCATAGGTTAGGAAAGTATAAGAAACCTGGAAATAAGGAAAGCCTGAGGAGGAACTAAGCGTGAGAGGATGCTGACCTCAGCAGACTCGGGCTGTCTTCAGTGGGACCGTGTAGCACTGGAGGCCCCAGGTCCTGTGAAGGCAGGATCCCATCACCCCCATGAAGGGCTTGCATTTATTCAATAAACATAATTATTGAGGGCCTAAAACACCAGGCCTTGGGATTCTTAAAGGGAAAAGAGGCATCCCTGCCTTGGAGGTGGATACAGACCTACAAACAAATAAATTGTAGGACCAAGAGGGCTCAGTGATCTCCAATCTGACTTCCTCTAGCACCTCTCGCCTGTCCTTTAGACGGGAGTTACACTCTGTTCTGATGATCATTCTGTGCACTCAGTTATGAGCTCTGCAGGCTGGGCCTCTTAGTGGGACAACCTACCCCCAACCCCAGGCTGTAGTAAGTATTCAGCAAATAACCACCAAAGGAGAAGGATCACTTTTCTCCCTTCTTGTTTATTCCACTGGTATCTTCCTCCTCATCTTCCTCCTCAAATGTTTTCTCTCTTTTGTTTTTTAACCAATGTGCAGTGCTTTCTGAGCTGAATCCCCACCCTACACTTCCATCTTTCTACCACTGTGTGACTTACTCTTGAGATTACACATAGCATTAATCTGAGAATTAAATAATTCCTAATGGATTCTTTCATTTTTTCTTCTTTTGGACTTTCCTCACTGGTCCCCCTATGTCTTTAGTCACATAAACATCTGACTTCTCCACAATGAAGGGCCAAACCCAACTTCTGGACATTTCAACTGCCTCCAAGTCCTAGGGGAATACCAGGACCCAGCAACATTAAAATCCAGTACAATTTCCCATGGGGATTCACACTAGGATGACATTTTTTTATTTATATATGATAACAGAATGCATTACAATTCTTATTACACATATAGACTAGGATGACATTTAATGGTCATTTGAGGACATTTGGGAAACTTTAGTTTATGAACAATTAAGTACCTCTGCATACCTTGCTATAACCTATGGTATGCATATATGTTGCATGAACCACGATAGTAGAAAATAGGAAGTACATTTCCCGATCTTATAGTCCTATCTTTCTTTACTATTCTGTGAACATCATGGTCATCCCCACTATTTGTGAGAATCACACGAAGAGTACAAAATGAGACCCTCATTTCATCTATCTCATCTATCTAAATATACTAAAGTGATAATGGCCTGAGACGCTTCCCTGGGCTGACTGGCCATCATGCACCTGTGTGGTGATACACCTCTGTTGAAGATAGGGCAGGGTGCAAGTGGGTTGGCTGTAATTGGACTTGTCAAACCTTTAGACAGGACTGACCCTGGCCAGCTTCCCAGCTGCTGGGGGGAGGTAGATTCTGCTTGCTCCCCACCCTGCCCCACTAGGCCTCTCCCATCCCTCCCTAACTCCCTCACCCTCACTCTCTTTTGCCACTCAGGATCCCCAGGGAGTTCTAAGTGCCTCCCAAAACCATTCCATCAGAACAGAGGAAAGAGAAGAACGTAGTTATTGATGAGCTTGGTCTGCCTGGCACCTACTCTGGTGCCTGGGGTAGCTGGACTTTAAATGAAGGAGCCCATCTTTTGCTGATTTCCTAGAGGCAGGCTGTGATTTCTCTCCCTTCCATCCCTGAACCCTCCCAGTCCCATATTCTACAGCACAGGCACCTGCTTTGGACTAAGCCCCCTTCTCTAACTACAGTCATCCCTCAGTGACCACAGAGGATTGGTTCCAAGACTTGGTCAGATACGCAAATCCTTAGATGGTCAAGTCCCTTAGATAAAACAGCACATCATTTGCACATAACCCCTAACATATCTTCCCTTATACTTTCAATCTTCTCTAGATTATTTATAATACCTAATATAATGTAGATGCTATGTAACTTGTCGTTAACTCATTTGTTTAGGGGATAATAATGGGAAAAGGTCTGTATATTTTTAGTTCAGATGCAACTTAAAAAAAAAATTTCTTTTTTTCTTTTTCTGAAGTGCTGAGAATGGAACCCAGGACCCTGCACACACTAGACAAGCCCTCTACCACTGAGTTATACCTACTCCCTTTTGAAATCTTTCTGTGATTGTTTAAAGCCATGGGTTCTAAGGACTAGCTGTGTTCCAGTTCATTCAGTTGATTCCTAAACTTGCAAAAAACCTTCTGCTAAGGTTTTTTTTTTTTTTTAAGTCTTTGGGTTTGAGTGTTTTACCAGCCCCAGGTCAGGGGGGTTCCCCTTACCTGGATCCTAGGTGCCATAGGTGGTCATGGGTGAGTTAAATAACCCACTTTAGGGAAAGGTGATATGGAAAAGCAATTGCAATATAAAGCATTAGCTATATAGTACAGCCGACACTTGTTCATACAAAATTCATTTCTGCTGAAATAATTGGTCCCATTGGCTTGGATCTAGGATCAGTATGTAGATCATCTTGTGCTTAAGAGTGTGAATGCAATTAAGATATCACTTCTAAAAGAAATGAAGCAAAGCCTCCCCGACCCCATAGCTACTTTATGTTTTTACTAGTTCTCAAAGCCTCACAGATCACACCAGCATCATGGAAATGAATTGAAGAGAGAGTAAGATTCAACACTGGCGTCCACCACCAGAAAGCACATTTAGATAGAGGAAGGCTTGAGCTTGTATATCTACATTAGGTGCCAGGCTGGAGGCAAATGGTCTTCTCTTGTCCTGGCCTGTCCTTGACAACAGAGCTCAATTCTGATCTTGGTTTTATTTCTCTGAGCAGTTTAAGTTCTGGGCGTGGGACCCAGAAGAGGAGCGCAGGCGACAGGAAAAGTGGCAGCAGGAGCAGGAACGTTTGCTCCAGGTAGGACTGGGTTTGCTGCTGCCCCTCCCTTGCCCTTCCTTAGATGATGCTTTCTTTATTTCTGTTGCATTAAATCTATTGTTAGCACGGGAAACGGATAGCAGCCAATTCTTCTGCTAAGTTGGTGGGTCTAAGTCGATTCATTTCATATCCAGGCCACAGCATCCTGTATCTAACTCTCTCTCTGTCAGAGGTACAGTGATGAACAGGAGAAACCATTCATGTTAACACTTGAAAAACTCCCATGTATTGATTAAGGCTCTGTCTACCCATTCGTCACCTCCTTAAGTACTAATTTCCAGTTCAAGTAAAGGTGAGATGAATTATCCAAAAGCTATTTGTTAGCATACAGGTGGAGTAAAATTTGGCTTCAGTCTAGTTCCTCAAGCAGAAATGTTTACTCACCTTTGAGTAAAAGCTGCTAATTCTCAATTCTAGAAGAATTCTGGGAGTACATTTATCATGTCCCCACCGGCTTCATGCCTGCTTCGTGGATTAACAGGGCTTCCAAGAGTACCCTGGTAACCCTAGAAACTAACCTATGTTGAATACTTGGGATGTGTCAGAATCTGTGGTTGGTGGTGACTTTTATCTCATTTAATCCTCACATAGCCCTTCAGAGTGTGTCTCATTAGCCCCTATTTGAAACTCAAGAAACTAAACTTGCATCAGTTAAGTTACTTGTCCAAGGTCACACAACTAACCGGTGTTGAGCCTGGATTCATTTCCAAGTCTACATGACTTTAAAACATATGCTCTTCCCACTACACTCCTAGTAGAGCTGAGGCTACCAAAAAGTCCTAAAGGAGAAGAATGTTAAATCTCATTAAGTTTGATGACTGTCTTCTGCTGTCAGAAAGCAATGCTTAATACAAGTTTATTTTACTTACTTTTTAAATTTTCTTTTTTATCTTTTTTATTCTGTTGTTTTACTTCTTTTGGCCTAACTTATAGAGCCAGGGGTAGAGAGTTAGATATTTAGTCAATTTTAGTGTACATTAGCTCTGCAAGTTAAATTTGGCATTTTTGAAAATTGCAGAGGCTTAGACCTTCAATACCAAAATATCAGAAAGAACCTGATTCATCAAAATCCCAGAGTGGTTGGGACTTTTAGGACCCTTGGGAAGACCTCACATCAGGGCTAGCCATCTGCTGTTATCTTGGAAATCAGCTGCTTCTTCCCCAGACAATCAGGAGTCACAGTTCCACAGAGAAAAGAAGACAGGGGCATCTGTGTCCCATCATGGCCCTCTGTCACACTCTGAAGGGTGGCCATGCTCATAGATGCAGGCACCAGGCTTGGGCATTGCTCCTTGTCCCACAAAAAATGGTTACCTGATGTGGCATCTTGGGTTGTGAGCCAAGGTGTTTATGAAGGAAAGCAGGGAAGCAAGGTGTGTGTGTGTGTGTGTGTGTGTGTGTGTGTGTGTGTGCGCGCGCGCGCTTTGTGTGTGGTGTAGTTTGCATTGTGTGTTGTTTGCTTCGTGTGTGGTGTAGTATATGTATGGTGTGGTTGTGTGTGTGGGTGGGTGTATGTGTCACACAGGAAATGCATCTTTCACTGCCTGCATCTTCCTGGTGAGTGAAGCTCATGAGGAAGTTCCTGGAACTGATAAGCCTATAAGAAGCTTTGCTTGGTTTTTCGGCTGTTATATAGATTTGGGTCTCCTGTGTTCTGAAAAGCTCCTCAAAGTTCTCTCTTAACCTCTACAATACAATATCCAGTTTTGATAAATAAGTTTTTACCTGGAGTTTAAGAGTCCACCATGGGCTGACCAACAGTGGTTTTACTGGAGCATCAGTAAGAACGCCAGTCTCTGGACATTCCAACGAAGTCCTTTTGCTCCTAAGATAGTGACCTAACGGGTAATACCTGGAAAACATCCCAGTGCCTTCCTGGAAGGCAAAGTGCAGATTTGCTTTAGCCTCAGAGAGAGGACTGACAATCATCAGCCTAAAATAATTGGAGTCTGTGCAGCACACATCAATAATTCCTTTGTCTCTGTCATGTCAGGATGCCGTCCCTAAGACATCCAGGTGTCAGTTCTCATTTCAAGCATTATTTCTAATCTCCATTTATTCATTCCTTCTAGTCAGCTCTCAGGAACTCCAGTGTCTGTCTGTCTCTCTCTGCCCCCTGCTGCTGGGGGTGGAGCCCGGGGGCTCATGCTTGCTGGGCAGGTGCTGTACCACTGAGCTATGTCCCCAGCCAGCAACGTATTTCTATCACTGGGATGGCAACACTCATCCCTGCAAGGCCCAGTTGAAGCAAACTGTTGATTTAGGACAAAAACCCAAGCTCAGGAAGATTGTGGGAACTTTCCATTATTCCATCTTTCCTCTTTCCACAAGCAAACTTCTTATCACTCTCTAGAGTAATTCTACAAAACACAACAGCAGAAAACAACTGCTCTCTATTGGGTTTTTAGGTTCCTAAAGTGTTTCAGTGGCACAAAGTCGTGTTTCCCTTTTATGGTGTGGATCAATTAGGCTCAGAATATTACCCCGAAAAGGTCCTCTCACAACATATTGTACATGGTGATGTAGAGGAAGAAAAAAATCCCAGAGTTGTATGCAGTGGTCAGTTCCAAACGATCTATGGACATCTCATAACAGGAGAGATACCAGAAGGAACAGGACAAGCTGAAGGAAGAGTGGGAAAAGGCCCAAAAGGAGGTGGAAGAGGAAGAACGCAGATACTATGAGGAGGTAGGAAATTCCCAAGAAGGAGTCTGACCTTGTCATCCCAATTCCTTCAAGTGTGTCACCACCTTTTGAGTCTGTGGCATGTGTATGCATGTGGCTGTGTCTGGCTGTCTGTACTCTCAGCAGACTCTAACAGCCTCTTTAAAAGAGTCTTATCACAGCCAGGCACAGTGGCACGTTCCTGTAATCCCAGTGATTTGGGAGGCTGAGGCAGAAGGATCACAAGTGGGGAGACCAGCCTCAGGAGCTTAGTAAAGCCCTAAGAAACTTAGTGAGACCCTGTCTCAAAATAAAAAATAAAAAGGGATGGGGATGTGGCTCAGTGCTAAAGCACCCCTAAGTTAGGTCCCAGTTCAAAAAAAAAAAAGTCATATAGACTCTAAAAGATAACAGTACCCCAAATATGTTAACCCCTAAGTTAGGTCCCAGTTCAAAAAAAAAGTCATATAGACTCTAAAAGATAACAGTACCCCAAATATGTTAAGGGTGTGTTGAGCCACAGTCAAGGAGATGAAGTAGTTACATCTTATCACCTATTAGAGTCTGATTCTTGATCAGGCTTAGAGAGATGATGTGGAAAAAAATCAATTCATTTATTGTGTATGTGCTTGTTTGTAACAAGCATGTTTGGTCACAATGAATTAATTTTCTAGGATGATTTTGGTATTGAGGCTAAATAAGTATATTCTTATTACTACATTTATTATATGGTACTAAAGAGATACAGAGAGAAGAATTCTACTTTGTTTCATTTTATTTATTGATTTTTTGAACTGAATGAACAAGACCACATCAGAGAACTTGGAAGTGACTACATTTTATTTATGTTATTTAAAATTTGTTTATGATTAAAATTACCACAAGTTTTTTTTTTTTTTGTTAGATAGTCAGATCCCTAATAGCACTTCTTAACTTCTTTAATTATACTCATTCAGACTTTGGTTTTCTAAATTCAATGTTTATTTCTAAATCATCACCCATAGAAACGTTATATGATTTGCATGCTTTTGGAAAATAAGGGTTTTTTATTTTTTTAATGCCTTGCTTATTTGTACATATCCTGATGTGTTTTTGTCCCCCTTAAGTTCCTTAGTGTAATTTTTCTCCTGACAAATATGTATTTTTTTATTTCCCCCCTTTCATCGATTCCTGTACTCCCCTCAGGAGCGTAAGATAATTGAGGACACCGTGGTTCCGTTCACTATTTCTTCAAGTTCTGCAGACCAGCTGTCTACCTCCTCCTCCATCACTGAAGGCAGTGGGACAGTGGTGAGGACATTTATTAAGAGCAATTTGTGACATAAATAAACTTAAGTAGAAGTATAAAAGCACAAGGCCAAGCTTCCCCACCAAACTCCACAGTTTAAACTCAGGGCTGGCTGTTCCCCTAGGATCACGTCAGTGGCTGCACCACCCTTTCACCCACTGCCCCGCCATTGCCGGGCCACATCCTGCCCTCTCCCCGAGGAGACACAGAGCTGTTGCAATGGCCACATGTACCCAGACAGCTTGGCAGAACCTCCGATAGTGATGCCACGTGCTGGAACGTCCTCACCGCCTGGCTCTGGGTTGCTCACTCCTTCCACAGGCATCTTCTCCTCTCGCCACCCCATGCATTCCTTGACATTGTTTTGCCACAGCCAAGATGCCCACAATCTGTTCTCCACCAGCCTCCATAATAGTTGCTTCTAACGGAGAAAAAAAAAAATCCACAAGAAATTGATGTGTCTTGGAGGGCTGGAGAGAGCCTAGAAAGGCCAGGCTACCTCCACATCCTCCAACAAGGTCATGGAGGTACTGGACAGAAGTCATACCAAAACCTGCCTGGTCCATGATCTGCATAGGATAGAATATCCCCTGGATACCAGAAAGCCATTTGTCCTGAAATAAACAGTCCTGTGACTTTATTTCAAAGCCAGAGGTGAGGGTTCTTAACCAATTCCACTTTATGATAATATTTGAGAGAAATCCAGATTGTACATTTATTGTAAATTGTTAGAAATCACTACAGTCATCTAGTTTAAATGACTGTTCTTTAAACTATAAGCAATGTGGTTAAATCCTTCATGGGGGAGAGGAAGGGAAGAAGGGTCGATGGATAGGATCAATGCACACTATTTACATATATGGAAACAGCAGCGTGAATCCCATTAGTTTGAACATTTAATACATGTTAATAAGAAATTGAAGGTAAAGAAATAAAATTTTTGTGTCTCAGAAAGAAAATGCTTCAGATATCCCATGGCCAGAGATAAATGTCTTCTTGTGCATTTAAAAATTATATTGAAGTTTGTCCTTGTTTTTCCCCTTAGAATAAGATGGCTTTGGCAAACTGTCAAGATGAAGAAAAAGAGATAAGACAGAAGAAAGCATTCCCGGGGAATGACAGTGACTTATTGCTTAAGACTAGGGAAAGCGATCCACTGGAGGAGAAGGACAGGTATGAGCCCCTCCCAGGATCTCCGTGGAAATTCACCCCCAAGAAGGGTAACCATTGCTAATGCAAATCATATTCAGCCTTGAAGTGATCATTCCAGTAATGCATTACATATTGCTTGACTATGTACAATATGAATAATAGCTCTGAAGTCAGTGTCCTTATGCTCTTGAATATAAATAGCCTTATTTTAAAATAAGCACAACCTTTTTTTAAATAAGGGGAAGCAGTTTAAATCATCAAAGAAGTTTGTTATCAATTCAAAGCTCCAAACCTAAGTATCAGTCACCTGAAGTGGTAAATGTGTCTGGAGGGACAGAGGTTGAAATGAGGCCCTGGCGAACCACCTACTGTGGTTCCACTGTGGACCTGAACTTGGTTGTTGGTATGCCCTCACCCTAAGAAGCCATGTTTGCTTTGGGTGATAATAGTAAGGATAATCAGCTAATCAGTTGGTTATGCATAACTGCCTCGCTGCGGGCTCCAGTATGTTCTATAGGTCAGAAAAGGAAGCCAGAAACCGTGGGGCCATCAGAGTGCTCAGACTGGAGTAGACTCTAGTGTAGTGGTGGGCTGTGATCGGTTCAATGATTCCACCCCCATCTAACCAAGAAGAAAGCTGCAAAAAGCCCAGGAAGTGGGCAGTACTGTGCCACCAGCATATTCTCTATGAGACACTTGTTTACCTCTAGGGCCTGAGATACCAGACACGTATCAGCAAGAGTGCACGTATCTGCACACAAATTTAGCATTACAGAGAGACCCAAAGACCTGAAAGACTATCTAAGTGTCATTTCAAAGACTGGCCAATTCGAAAGGTCGCCTGGGAGCAGAACTCCTCTGGTGGGGTTTTACCCTCAGAATTTCCCTGTGCTTGTCAGCTAGAAGACCCAGTGAATTGTAAGCTTTAAGAGCTAAAAGCCTATGTCCAGAGACTGCATTGTCTTTGGATAAACACATCTGTTTCCAGTTGATGCTGTTTAAAGGGCTTCTCATTTTATGAAATGAAAATTATTAGTCAGGAAGACTTAAATGACGCCAAAAAGCATTTTATGTGCATTTTCCCTGGTTCTGCAGACAGGCTTTTAAAATGAATTTTGCTAGTTACCCACACTGCCCTTGTCACTAGAAACTACCCCCTTTTCTCCTTTGTATCTCCTTTCCTTGCACACAGAAGTTACTGAAAGGCCAGTGAACTACCTAGGGCTGCAAAGGTCCCATGTGGCCCAAATGAGCTCTTCCATTTGTGAAAATCTGGGAGATTCCAGTTAGCTCCTGCAGCCCTTGAAATGATTAGAATGCAGAATTTGGTGGACAAGGAGAACATCAGAAATGATCAATTCTAGAGCTTGCTAGATTTATGGATGGTACAAATGCATAATATTTTGATATTTTCAATCTGGTTTAAAGTAAAAAGTACATATAAGCAGTCTCATTTCTTTTTTCAAATTGTAATTAGTTCTTCTATGCTCTAATGGATAGGTAAGTAAATTCAATCCAGTTGCTTTTTTCCTTGTTCCAAATAATGTTTCTCTATTTTAACAGCCTAACTCAAGGACCCTTGGCTGACTCTGAGAATCCCATATCAAGAGGAATCCATGAAGATCAGCTGGATACAGAGGCTGGAGCCCCACCCTGTGGGGTGAATCCACAGCTAGCTCAGGGTAAGAATGGAGAAGATTAACCTCAATATTTAAATTATTGTAAGACTCTTCACATTGTCCAGACAAATATAACTTCTGCTGACTGCAAGCTTCTCTCTCTAAGAGCCTGGTCTTCTACCTTATGCTAAATATATAATTAATAAATTCCCACCCCACATCCCCAGACTCCAAATAGTATCACTGGGGACCAGTAAGACCTGAGCAGGTTTGGGCACTTTTAAAAAAATTAAAAAAGTAACTATACAGAAAACCGTTGACCTTCATAAGCAATGCATTTTAAGACATTTTCAAATTTCCCCATTCCACCCCAGTGGATATAATCTTCCCATAAAGTGCTTACAGAAGTGGAGAATCCACAAAGCTGAGTTGAAATGCATGTGCTGAAAGGTTGAGAAGGATCCACCAGCTCCCTGCAGAAGCCACGGTCATTCTCACCTGAGTCCCCCATACACCAGACCCACCACTGAATAAAAGTCACATTCATTCCTCACCAAAACCATCAGTTTCCCCATGTCACAGACCTTCAGGGTTATCCCTAGAGGACTGAAACTTAAATGTCAAATCTATAAATGCTTCAAGGCTTCTGCATCTTGATCACTCTTTTGAGTTTGAATTTTGTGTTTGTGTGGGTTTTTAGCTTATCTGTTTGTTTTTTAACCGCTAAGGAAACTTTGAGAATGTCTGCTGCTGGCAGACACTTCTTGACTTAGTTTAGAGGCAGAGGGATTATGTAAGAGGAAGGGTAAGGATGAAAGGATGACCATATAAATGTGTTTATAGCCAAAGCAAATTTGCTAAGCAAAGATACATTTTTAAAAGTGGAATGAATGAATTTGCCTTGTGTTTTCTAGGGTATGGTCTACTCATATGTTTACATTGTTTGGCAATCATTCATAAGCATCGACTTATGTTCCCACATAGAGATACTGAGGAAGCTGGATGCCTTAATTAAGGTGCCTTATAGGTTTAAACCACATTACAGTTGGTGTGATCCATGGATCAGAGAAAGCAATGGGTGTTTACCTTTATAGACGTTCCATTCCAGGTTATAATTACAACCACCAAAATTTGCTTTCTTTGATGCATAAGAAGTCAGTGTTTTTAGTACTCTTGTTATTACATGAAAAATCAATGAGGTAAAAGGACCCGGCTCCAGATCTCTTTTCCTTCCTCAACTAATTCACAGTGCCAAGGATACCCAGACCTCCCTCGCCACTGTGTGCCCACAGCCTCTGTGAAATTGCTTCGAGGCCTCAGCAGGCATTAGCCCTGTAAAGCAAGTGACTTATTAGGCAATATGGTGATTTTACTGAGCACAGAATTTATGTTCTTTACTTGGCCTTAGATCCATCCCAGAATCAACAGGTATCAAACACACCAATGCACATGTCAGAAGATGTGAAGCCAAAAACCCTCCCATTGGATAGAAACATTAACCATCAGATGGAGTCTCCAAGCGAAAGGCGAAAGTGAGTAACCAAATAAGATGGATATGGAATTCCTTTTTTAAAAAATGTGTTGACTTAGAAGCAGAAAAATTGGAACTGTGAGATGGCAAGATGTCAGCAGCACTTTTGTGCTTTTTCTCAATTGAATCTCATAGACAAGGTCAAAAATATTTATGGAAGCTTGAGACAGCCTTCCTGACAAGTAAATATTTACTCTGAATACATCAATATACAAAAGGTAAAGTTATACTCTTATCCCAGAAATCTAAATATTGGATAGAATTTGCAGTTCTATTACATTAGTTATTTATTTTGAGTTAAATTATCTCAGAGTGTATAGACAATTATCATTTCAAGGAAAAAAATATTATGCTGTAATTTTTAGGCTCACTCATTAAGGTAGCTGCTTTGGACTACATTTTATTTTTTATTTTATTTTTTAAATATTTATTTTTAAGTTTTAGGTGGGCACAATATCTTTATTTTACATTTACATGATGCTGAGGATGGAACCCAGTACCTCGTGCATGTGAGACTAGCACTCTACCACTGAGCCACAACCCCATTTTAATTTTGTAAGAACTGTATTTTGGGGTGGCATCATAGGCCAGAGGTGGAGTGCCTTCCTAGCAGGCATGAGAGTGTGACATTTTACAGAAGACAAGCTGCCTGAGGAGGGAGGTTAGGGTGGCCCTGAGCTTAGGGAATGATGCTGAAATCAACCAGGAAACAGACAGTCTTGCTCTGTCTGCTTTTACCTTGGTATTTTCCTTTCACTTGTTCTTCTCTCTGTTATGCCCCCTTTCCTTAATTTACTAATCTAAATGAAATTAACTTCTAAAAGCCAGGGGAGGTGAGTCACAGGCAGGGTTTCTCTGTGCAACCCTGCTGGGGCGGGAAGATCCACCACTACCTGTGGCATTCCTGGTGGCTGTAAAGTCCTGTAAACATCACCCTTCAGGAACGCATTCAAGGTGGAAACCCCTTGCTGAAAGACCTTAAAGAGCTCCTTTAAGGTCTGCCCGTATTTCTGGCCTCTCCTAATGAGTTTTCCCTGTGCCCTGCTTACTTTGACCTGCCCACTAAGTCCATAGTTTTATATCTTACTCAGTGTACTAAAGCAGTTCAATGAGTAAATTGAAAAACTCAACCAAAGAAGATTTTAACTAAAAATACCAGCATTCCATCCTGGTTTTGATTTTAAGTAGCAAATGCATGGACAATCCTTGTGAGGCAGAATTACTATTTCTGGGTTTTGGGGGGTTTTGTTGGGGGGGGGTTGGTTTTGTTTTGTTGGGTTTTTTCTTTTTTCTTTCTTTTTTTTTTCTTTTCTTTCTTTTTTTTTTCTTTCTTTTTTTTTTTTTTAATGACCACTAGAAGACCAAGGTCTCTGATTTGGTTATCAAGGAAGTTTTTTTTGTTTTTTTTGAAATATAAAATGTCTTTTCTTATGGGTTTGGGCCTCTCTTTTCTTGTCATAATTTTTGGCTCCTTTACCATGTTACAGGAAAAGCCCACGAGAGTACTTCCAGGCTGGGCCCTTGTCCCCCTGTTCTCCCACCCCTCCTGGCCAGTCACCAAACAGGTACAAGAGGTCAGCAAGCCTCTCTGAGGCTGCTTTGTTGGGTCTAGAGTTTGCCAGGCAGCATTTCAGCCAAATAAGTCCTTGCCAAGTGCTTTTGAGGCATTGCTCCCCCACATCTCCTCCGACACACCCGTCTGCCTGCAGACTCATCAGCCCACCACAGCCCACGTCAAGTATGTGGCTCTGGTTATGGTGGTGGCCACAGGGCTTTGATATCATTGTGTGGAACCTGCAATCTAATAATAAAATCCACCAGACAGTCACTGGGCTCCTCTGCTGGTGCCTTTCCCTGCAAGACACATGCCCCTTCCAGTCAGGATCCACTGACACTCTGACAGAGAACCAGGAGGAGGCTGGGCAAGGAAACGCCATTCTTTTTTAACCTCTCGAGCCCTCTAACGATTGCTTCCACATTAATTGGGCCCCATGACATTTTTTAAAGTTGTCTGTTCCATTCACGGAGATACGACGTACATTAGTCTGTACCCAGAGATTCTCATTGATGTAGAAATTCATTTAACTACTGGATAAGAGAGAAATACTAATAAAACTCTTTCTCTTTTCTGTGCTCTTCCTTTCTGTTTTCCCTGTCCCTTGTTAGCTTTCAAATGATATTGCATTAGGGCTAGGGGTGTAGCTCCTTGGTAGAACTTGGCCTGTCCTACCCAAGGCCTGGCCCTGAGTTCAGTCCCCAGGGCTTTTCCAGCAGTGGGCATCACTGCGATCTGGTCTGAGCTGTAGGAAGGCTGCATCTGGCCATCTAGTTTCAGATGGGTGCTGCCCAGGACCTCACCTGGTGTTGTTCTACTGAATGGGACTCTAGCCCATTGCTAGGCCTTGTGCTGCAGGGGTACAGGGAGAAGGTAGGTACTGCCCTGCCCTCAAGAAGAGAAGGCAAGAGCCTGGATCACAGACTCACAGTGTCTGCCCTGGAAGACGGGGTAGAAATAATCTAGACCAACCCTCTCATTCTGTAGGGGGAAGGGAAACCATAGTGAGTTCTTTACAGCAGATCACAGAACTTGATGACAGCCAGGGAACAGATCCTGTACCTCGGGCCCTCTGCCTGGTCTCTGTTCTGCTATATTACAATTGACTGTTTTTGAACATTTCTTCCCTTAAGTAAAGAGAAATGCTGTAGTGGGCCAAGAAACCTATTTATGAAAAAATTTCAAAGCAACATTAAGACCTTAGCACAGCTAAACTTGATTTTCTTTTGGGGCTTATGAAAACATATGATAAACATATTGAATCATTCCAAGGTGCTTGAATAGACTACTACACAGAATTCTTGGAACAAATAACTTACACACACACACACACACACACACACACACACATACACACCCCAGATTCAGTATCACCATGGAGGACTCTTGTATTCAGTCTAGTAGTTGTTTGCAATTTATATTTAATGCTTAATTTTCTGTTTGTTGTCAAGTTAGTAGTTCTCATTTCATTCATGAAATAAACATTTTTTTAAAATCCACATTTCTATTTTCGCATGAGGTTACGTGTTTATGTATTTGACCAACCATTCTAAACCAAAGATTTTATTATTACACATTTTTTTAAATCTAGGTCTATCAGTGGGAAGAAGCTGTGCTCTTCCTGTGGGCTTCCTTTGGGTAAAGGAGCAGCCATGATCATCGAGACCCTCAATCTCTATTTTCACATCCAGTGTTTTAGGGTAGGTACTCAATGCTTTTTTTTCCAAATGCAGTTTTGTGATGTCTTTGGCCTTATCCTATATCCTACACTGAGAAATACTTTCTGTAAATCCAGGAGGCCTTGTGACCCCTCACCCCAAGTGGTACACACTTGTGGGTAGACTCCATCCTACGGGATTAAACTCTCCTATCCTGAATTCCTCTGGAATGTCAGAGTAGAAGAAGCAACACAGACCTGTGAAGTTTGTCTTCACCATACAGTATTTGTTGCTTAAGAGTATAGCAGGAAGCTGAGAATGGAATACCAGGAGACAGGGAGGGCCATCTGGATTCATTTGGAATGTAACATCTTCCTGTTTCTTAAACCCTTGGGGTTGCATGTCAAAGAGTTTTAATCTTTGACCAATGAATGATTTTCTACGAGATAAGGGGTTACAATTATTTGCAAAGTTATAGTTCTCAGAATGAATATGTCTATAATCACAGATTGAATATCAGTCCCTCAGAGAAGCTGTTATGCTCATCTAGACATCAGCTACCTTTGTTATAGGCCCTTATGAAACTTGTCATAGTCTTTATCACTCATTATCAAAATATTTAATTATCATCTCCTCTAGTAAACGGTAAACTCCATAGGGCAGGAAACACGTCCATCTTGCTTACCACTGTTTCTTCTATGTCTGGCAGAGTAGGCATCAATAAATATTTTTAAATGAATGAATCAACAAACTGAAATGAGGAGGCCTAGATTATAGTACCAGATCTCCTAAAAGTAAGGCGAGCTATCCAGGTATGCCAAATGTGTTATAAAATTTATAAGTGGAACTAGATCAGTATATGGTGTCCTTTTTTTCTACTCATGGATACATCTCAAATTAACATGTAACTTTTTAAAAAATTTTTAATTTGTTCTAATTAGTTATACATGACAGTAGAATGTATTTTGACACCTTGTACACAAATGGAGCACAACTGCTCATTCCTCTGGCTATACATGGTACAATACATAACTTTTGAAGATAAACCTTCTGTCTCTGAATAAGAGTCATTTTTTTTCTCTGCATAATACCAGTATAACTGTCTTTTTCATTCTGGAATTTTGCCCTACTTCTTGTTGATAGCTTTCTTGGCTATAAAGGAAATGCATGAGTTTAAAATAAATCCCACTCTGCCTCTAAGTTAAGAGATAGTAAATGAAGTTGTTGCCAAATTATTAATTTAATAATACCAGTAATCACATGAAACCAAGACCTGATCAAAGACAAAACACAATGTAGGTACAGCTTGTAACTGTATGAAGTCCCCTCTGCTCCAGGTGACCTTAGAACATGAATCAAGAGCTGGAGCCTGGACCAATCCCCAATGCCACTTTGTCTGGTACAAACAGCAGAGTATCTCCAGAGTTTCCTTCTGCGGTCAGGCTGATTGGCTGAAAGGAGTTCCATCCCAGGAGATTTGTTCCTCTGGGAATCATTATCTTTGATGTAGAAATACAAAATGGAATGGCTATTTCCTAATAATTCTGATCTGGTGATACTAATAATGCTGCAAAGCCTTTGAAGGCTATTGATAGACAACTTTTAATTGATAATGCACTGACCGTGTGTTTATTCAAAACCACCAAGGGTCAATCTGTTGAAAATTTCTCATCTTGATTGAGAAATACTATATCACAAAGGTTTAAAGGATAGACTTTGAAGTCCATGAGATAACTACACCAGCTTCACAACCTTGGAACAAATCAACTACCTTCTCTGAATCAATGTCTTTCTCTGTAAAATAAGTAGGAGTTAGGATGAAATCCTGAAAATATATATTTTCTTTTTGCTATACATTGACTCCCAGTGCAGTGTCTAATACTTAAATTATATTCAGCAAATGTCAAGGTTGTAAGCCAGATGTGGTGATACACACCTGTAATCCAAGCTACTAAAGAGTCTGAGGCAGGAGGATCACAAGGCCAGATTCAGCAACTTAGTAAGACCTTGTCTCAAAATAAAAAATAAAAAGGGTTGGGATGTAGTTCAGTAGTAAAGCACCCCTGGGTTCAATCTCCAGTATTACACAAAGAAAAAAATGTCAACATTGGAGAAGTGATTGTGTACTGTTCATGTAAACAGTAAGCATGATAAAGAACTTCTTATGCATCTTATAATATCTGATCTTTTCTCCTCTAGTGTGGAATTTGTAAAGGACAGCTTGGAGATGCAGTGAGCGGGACAGATGTTAGGATTCGAAATGGTCTTCTGAACTGTAATGATTGCTACCTGCGATCCAGAAGTAAGTGCTGGGAGAGTACTAAGGATGAGCAGGTGTAATCACCTGGCTTTCATAGGATCCATTCTTAGGAGTTCATATGGTTTTCCTCATCAGTTGACACTCCAAGCCCAAGAGAAAGGATTCTTAGGACTGAGATAAAAGAAATGATAATGAAATAACTTCTTATTTAAGATTTGGAAAGTGCTGTAGCTCTGAATTTCTTTCACCATTTAGAGAGCTTAGAGAATGCCAACAGAGAACAATCCTGAGCCCACCTCTGGGTGACAGTGACTTGTTTCTTACTGAAGTTACTGCTAATGTGAAAATACCATTTTTATCTGGTTTATAGTCTATCATTTATATTCTGGTATATGAATATAACAGCAGATAAAAACTGTAGGCAAGGCTTGAGATATTTCCTGAGCCCACCATGGGGATTTCAGTGACCTAGAAGGAAGATGGAAGGTCTGGAACACTTTGTTCAGGCATATTTTTCAAAGACCAGTGCCATTTGGAGTTGATTAAATGTGAAGACTGAGTCTCCATCGTTTATCAAAGCAAGTTCCAATTCCTCAGTGTGGCTATACCCTACACTCAGGAGTTTCATTACATAATATGTGGTTATTCTCTTTGAATCCTCCATAGCTTAGTACAGTATAAGATCTTAACAAATAATTGCTGCCCTGGAGCTTCCCAGAGCAGCTGGCCTTCCTATCTCTTACACGGGTCTAATGGGAAAGGTTCATGTTCCCTTGCAAGACACCAGGGGGTGCTGTTGCCCAGCTGCTGTTCAGAAGATCTGACTATAACCAGTGGTTTGTCTCTGTTTCCTCTGTCTCTAGTAGACAACAGACGACCTTTGAATGTAACTTCTTCAGGCAGAAAAGACTCAAAACACTAGAGTGAAAAAATGGAGTTTGAAATTCAGGAATGCTTTATTCTTTCTCAAAGAAGTAATCTTTTTATCGTCTTTTTACATGGGTCTCAATCTGCAAGACTGAAGACTTTAGAAATAAAGATTGAAGTTAAGCTGTTTTATAGCTATAAACTTAGAAAATTCAAAGAAATATATACCTATTAGTAAAATGGTAGAAAATAAAAATCCAATCAAACCTAGATGGTTTCAATGTATGATAAATCTTTGACTTGAAGTCAAAACAGTTCTAACATAGAGCTACTGCCTTTAAACAGGACTATTTATACCCTGTGTGAAATATATGACTATAGTTTTATACCTATATATATTTTATGTATATATATATATGTATACACACACACACACACACACACACACACACACACATATATATATATATGTATTAGAACATGGGGTAAATAGTATACCATATAGATCATAAAAACATATATACACACAAATACATAAACATGTGTATAATGTATAATAATTATAGACATATTCTTTAACCTGAGTTTTTATTTGTTTGGTTTTGCTACACTAGAAAGAAAAACTAAACCTTTTTTTTGCAGGTTTCACAGTGATTTTTTTTCTATCATCCCCTATAAATTATACTTCTCTCAACCTCAGTGAGGGAGCTGCATGTGAATCACAGAACCAGAAGAGGGCAGTGTTAGGTTGCAGGATGTGCAGGAAGATTTGGAAAGTGCTGTAGCTCTGAATTTCTTTCATCATTTAGAGTGCTTGGAGAATGCCAACAGAGAACAATCCTGAGCCCACCTCTGGGTGACAGTGACCTGTTTCGATCCAGATTTTTTTTTTAATTGAATAGTTGGGTGATTCATTGTCATTTATTTTGGAAATTAGCTTGTTGGATCTAGGCCAGAAATTTTTCTCTTACGTATACAGATATAAAGGGCATTAACAATTTTTAATTCCAAATCTAAAGTACCATGGAGTTCCTGCAACAAGATGAAAACTAAGAAAGCAATTTGGAGGTAGACTGTGGCTATATTTTTTTCCTTGTTTGTTTTATATCCTTATATAAAGGTAAAATAATCCTAGTAATCCTTTGCTAGGATTTTTTATTTTTTATTTTTTTTTTAAAGAGAGAGTGAGAGAGGGGAGAGAGAGAGAGAGAATTTTTAATATTTATTTTTTTAGTTCTCGGCGGACACAACATGTTTGTTGGTATGTGGTGCTGAGGATCGAACCAGGGCCGGACGCATGCCAGGCGAGCGCGCTACCGCTTGAGCCACATCCCCAGCCCAGGATTTTTTAGAATTCTAAGAAATACCAAAGAAGAAAGCAAAAGGCCCCATTATGTCTCTGCCTAGATACCTCTATCACTATTGAAAAGCATGAGTAAATAATTAAATGGAAGTTATAAATGATATGATTGAAAAAATTAATTGTTTAGAAACATACCAAATTAAAAGTAAAAATCTTCAAAGTTATCACTTCCTAATAATTTCTTGGGGGCAGGGACACAATGGATGTTCATGTATGTTTACACATACCTGCACACCTGGAGGTACATACCTGAATGATGGAATACCTGGATATGTCTTGGGTTTTATTTCACAAATATGACAATCATAAAGTCATGCTATTCTGTGCTTAGATTTTGTTACTTTTTAAACTTTTTTTTTAGTTGTAAATGGACACAATACCTCTGTTATTTATTTATTTTTATGTGGTGCTGAGGATCAAACCCAGTGCCTCACATGTGCTAGGCTAGTGCTGAGCTACAACCCCAGCCCCACTGTTGTTTTTAATTTGATATATCTTAGCAATTTTTCCATTTACCATGTTCATTCTCCTCATTCTTTTTCATGGCTTTTTAGTAGCTGTCTACAGTTCTATTGTATGGACTTACTATCATTTAACACCAATTGTCCAGGAATAGAACTGATTGTTTCTGGGTCTTAGTATTATTTTTAAATGTTCCAGGGAACATTCTTGTCTATAACTCTTTTTTAAGTATTTATTTTTTAGTTTTAGGTCGACACAATATCTTTATATTTATGTAGTGCTGAGGATCAAACCCAGTGCCTTGTGCATGCTAGGCAAGCACTCCACCAATGAGTCAAAACCCCTGCCCTCTTGTCTATATCTTGAGGCACATTTGAAAGCATCTCTAAGATAGATTCTGAGCAGTAGCAAAGCTGAGTTAAAAGACATGTGCATGTGTTTTTTAAATTTTCAGATATCTTGCCTAACCATTGTTTAGAAAGTGCACCGACTCCCCTCCCCCAAATTACCAGAGATCCCTTTCTGGGATTGTGGCTCAGCGAGATAGCAGTTCTAGATATAGCCATATGTTTAAAAAAAAAAAATCTCTGCTTTGACTGGGTGCAGTGGCACATGCCTGTAAACCCAGCAAGGTGGGAGGATAACAAGACCCACCTGGGCAACTTAGAGAACCCTGTCTCAAAATAAAATAAAGAGCGGTTAGGGATGTAGCTTAATAGCAAAGCTCTGCCTGGACTGAATCTCCTGTACAAAAAAAAAAAAAAAAAAATCTACCCTAGCTAAGGCATAGTCCAGTGGTAGAGCATTTGCCTAGCATGCATAGGCCCTGGGTTCTATGCTCAGCCCTGCAAAAAAAGAAGGGGAAAAAAGTGTTTTGTTATTTTGTTTTGTTTTTTTTCTACTAGCTACATAGAAACCTCATTGCTCTGGATCTATATAATTTTAATTATGAGTTTGAACATCTTCTCATGTGTTTAATCACAAATTAGATATTCTCTCTCTCTCTCTCTCTCTCTCTCTCTCTCTCTCTCTCTGGTCTTCTTTTGGGTACTGGGAAGTGAACTCAGGGCCTTGCACCTACTAGGCAAGTACTGTACCACTGAGCTGCACTTCAGGGTCTGAGTTACTTCTCCTCTGTGTATTTTTCTATTCATACCTGATTGAGTTCTCTGTGGATTAAGGGACATTTTCCCTTTGTTATGTTTGCGGCACATTGTAATTAGGATTGTTTTTTGCATCTCATGTTTTATTTTCAGACAAAAGATTTTCACTTTAGGTAATTTAAATTTTTATTTCCTTTTTGGATTCTGGGTTTTGTGTACTCCTTTTAAAAAATGCTTTCTATTCAAAAGGTATCAATAAACTTAGCTGAGATTTCTCCTAGAATTTTTTGGTTTTAGTTTTTTTTCATGTATAAATATGAGATTATCAAGAATTATTTTGGAATAAAAAATTAGCTAGATATCCAGCCTCATTTTTTTCTCAATTTTTGTGAATATCATTTAATGAATAATTCCTCTTATTCTCACTAATTTGAAATGCTAACTTTCTCATAATCTTAGTCCCCATATATATTTAAGTCTGTTTCTAGATATTTTGTTTTGTTAACCTATTTATTCTCCATTACTGGATGGTTTTAATTACTGTAGCTTCATAATATGTTTTAATATTGGGTCATAATGGCCACATTCTCTCCAATTATTTTCCCAAAATTTTCCTAACTCCCTCTATGTTTTTTTTTTTTCCAGATAAACATTAGCATCATTTTAGGCTAATTTTAATTAAGTCAACACATGATAGGAGAAAGACTGGCATATGAGAATACTGTTCTTTATTTTTTTCTTGGTGTCCTAAAAAATGTATTTATTTATATTTATGACTAGGTGGAGGAAATAATAACTTGACTAGAGAAGCATAAATACACTTGAATATCTCCCAAATGCAATAAAAGAGTCAGAATAGGAAGAAATGGCTAAAAATCATTTTTCTTTCTTTTTCTGTTTTCCTTTGATCTGAGCTGAGAAGAGGGGAGATGGATTGAGGTGAAGAGTGGTTGACATCATAGGCATTCCAAGTGAAACAAAATAATTTCTTTTGGTGAAATAATAAGACCTGAATATATAATCGTATTTTCTCCAAGTAACGAGTCACATTTAAATGAAATTTTTCTCTTGGAGGTAAAAATAGCATAACAGCATATTAAAATGCAATTCCTAAAAGCAATGTAAACAGTTTTTAAGTTCATATGTAAATGGGAATGGAAGTGAAAAACAAATTACCTGTCACAATTCAAGCTGTCACGTGTTTAACTTGGGCCATTTGTGCTTGGGTGTCGGGTGCCAGTGTCTTCGAACATAGGTTCTATTCCATCACTCACTCTCCAGAAATGTATTTAATGCAAACCACTGGGGTCTTTTCCAATGCTGTGGTTGCCTCAGTACAAGGAACTTAATCCTTTCCTGGTAGGGATGCCAAATAAAATACAAGATACCCAATTAACTTTTTGAATTTGAATTTCAGATAAACCATGTATTTTACTATAGTACTATATATTCTATAAAAAAAATATCGCTAAATATTGCCTGCTCTGGATTTAGCACAAGTATGTTCCAAATATCACATGGGATATACTTGTCCTAAAGAAGTATGTGTTATTTACCTGAAATTTCACTGAGTGTTTGCTTGCTAAATCTAGAAATCCTATTTCTAGATCATATGTATATGTCAAATTCCTCCCTTTTAAATTGATTTATTCTTAAACCAAAACCTGAAGAAACTGAGAAAAAAATATTTTCTTGCTTATTTGCTGCAGAAGACAAAATAGAAAGCTTAATGTGGAGATCATTTGGTTTAGGGGAAATCCAGAGAAGCTGAGCTAAACTTCAGTGGGTTTGTACCACCTTGCTCTGTGGGTCTGAAATGCTAACATGGATCTGCATTGCTCACAAACCTCCAGGTGTACCACATGTCCTTAGACCGTGCTTTAGGCAGCAGGGTGGTACATTGGGAAAAGACTTTGGCAAAGGTAATTGCTACTGTGTGCCTTTTTAAAGTATTTGAAGCAATAAATGTTGATGCACCAAGTCTGGTCTGTTTGCTTTTCTCACAGGTGCTGGCCAGCCGACGACATTGTGACGTGGTTTTCAAGCTTCCAGATCACTCACTGTTCTTGATTGAGGGTGTCCCCTGGCAATTGCATAACAAACTCCCAAGTTCAGGGGCTTCTCAACATTCACCTAATTTCTGAAACGCTCTTCTAAAAGGTTGTTTCTGTTCTTTTATAGCACAGTATTTGTGTTTTTCCTGGTTTTCTGTTGTTGTTTTTGTGAGGTTTCCCCCGACTCCATGTTATTTTGCAATATACAAAAGAATATTGAATTGTAATGATCCTGAATAGTTCAAAAAATGGTTTTAGCATGGCCAAACAGGCTTGCGGTTTAAAATGTTATTCTCTTCTTTGGGAAGTAACTAAAGGATGCAATAAACCTGTTATGTTTTAGTATTTCTAGAAATTAAACACTTTATGTTTACAAAATTGAGCTGCAGAAAGTGCAAGACATGCCAATTTGAGACATGTGGTGTTCTAAGACAGGAGTATAAATTTAATGCATTTCAGAAAAACTAAGCATCACAGTGAGCTGTCTCTGAGCTATAACTTGTTTTTAATGCAAAGACACTAGTCTGATAATATATACTGTAATCCTGAAAACATTTGTGTTACTTATCTTTTGGGGTAGAAGTTAAACCAATAAATTATTGCACTGTTAGTATTAGATTTTGTGTATCTTGGAAGTTACACCATTAATATAGGCTGGTCCATCAAAATAAAGAGAACCTTTGCAATATCAGCTAGACTTAAACTCTAGGACATTGCCAAAGGGTAGGAAGAAACTAGAGGGAGATATTTCAGTCATCATTTCCAAACTTATTACCAAAATCTATGAGGAAGTTTAATCTTGAAAAGAGTGGTGGGCCATGATAGCATGAGGCCTGGGTTGCTTGCTTCTTCCCAGACACTAGATCTAGAGTCTTCAATGAAAGGCTTAATACGAGGCATGGAGATGAGGCCATCATTGGGTGTGATCACTGCTCACCCTACCTGCAAGTTCTCCTTGAGGGCATGATACACAGGTATCCAAAGAAAAGCATTAAATAAGTCCACTCCAATGGAATCCACATGACATAGGATGTGATAAGCCACTGGTATGTGATCAGCAAGAACCTTCAGCTCAGATTGTGTCCTGCCCACTCCAGTGGATATCTGAGCTCCATTGTTCTCCTACATCACCTTCTTTCCTATCAAGATTCTGGACCTTGCTCATGGAGTTCAGAAAGAAACTCTTGTGGAGACCTGGATTATTTTCTGCCCTGTGTGATAAGTTTCAGCTGGACAATAAAGGAATCAAGTGACTAAAAACCATCAAAACTTACATCTCCAGGCTGTTTTCTCTAAGACTGGGGAAAGAGGGACTATTTATTCTGCCTTAAAATGATGGCAAATAAGTGAAGATGACCTCTCATGAATATAGGATATGGAAACACTCCCAATAGGTTAATGTAGTCATAAAAAGAGGTCAAGTAGATTTTTCGTTATGTAAGCAATAATTTTTTCCTGTGTTTTATAGAGTATGGCTAGCAATTATTTATTTCCACGCTAGACGGTTTTTTGCATGTGGGTTCCATGTAGGTGCAGAAATTTCCTCAGCCACTGGTGGTATTTTGACCACGTTGTCATTTGGATGAGCTGTTATTGGATTGAAATCTCCACGTCATTTCATTAAAAATTGTGCCTTAGAAAATGCAAAGCTGTTGCACATGGTCAGCGATGAATTATGGATGCAGTATGTCAAAGAGAGATGAAGTCACTTCCAAGTTCCCACGACTTCTCATGGAGGTGTTTGCTGTTTTACAGGAAAAAAAAAAAAAAGTTAAAAAGAAAATAAGGAAAAATTTAAAAGAAAAAAGTTTTGAAAATGTACATATTAAGTCCAATATTTTGATTAACCACCTGCATGTTTTATTAAATATTTTGATAATGTGGATGTTTACACTTTGCATGATATTAGCAGAGTACTTTATGCACAAAACATGTACAATATGGTCATTCATAACTGATTTTTATAGAATACTTTTTACATGCGGAACTCCATCCATTATGTGAGGATTATATGAATATTGCACATTCTCTTCTGGTTTCACAGACCCATTTATAAATATTTCTTAGTGAGGCTCATTGTACATGTATTGAAGCTAGAATTGAGTCAAGAAAAATAAAGCCCCATTCTCCAACTGCAAAATGTGCTTTCCCATAATGAACACTAGTCACCAGCACAGAATAATCTCCAACATTTTCTAAATTCTAATTGCCAACTGTTTCTATTTCTATTTGATTTATATTTCATTTGGAGTCGGTTACATGGCAGCTTAGGCAGACTAGATCTTGTTTTTCCAATGCAGTAAGATGAGTATGATCTATTTCTTTTCAAATAATCTTTGAGATCCCAGGAAAACAAAATGCTCTGCGCTGTTGAGCTATAATGTAAATGTGTTTGTTTAAAAAACCGATGAGGCAAGTGAGTGATTTATTGTTCCTGAGGAAGTAGATCTGATTTTATTTTATGTTTTTTGCTCATACTCCAGAAGCTAGTCCCTCTTCTTTCCTAAGGAAAAACAAATGGGTAACTCTTTGTTTTTCACTAGCAAACTTTCATGACATTTTCTCATTCTTTCTATGTAGTGTTATTAAAGCAATACATATGCTAGTTATCTATGCGCAGTGTAAGATTTAATGAACTGAATGATCCACCTCGTGTGAGTCCGTCCAAAAGATGTTACTGTTCTGGGTGGGCCAGCGTTCTACATCAGTTACACTAACTTTCATTTACGATATTTATTCTAAAATGCCTCTGAGAAATAGTAAAAAAATAAAAATAAAAAGTTGTCTAAAATGCAACAGCTTTTATAGTAAATGTACATTTATAAATAAAATACTCAAATCAACCTTGTATTCCATGCATTATTTATTTGGAGGTGTGGGGTGGGTTTTCTTACCTGGAGAACAGAGAATCCAGCTCTGTGGCTTGTGGTTCAGTTGGTCCGATGATGGCAAAGATGCATAGTTGAGGTCAAATATTTAAGGCAAATCAAACTTACCAGCTGGTTCTTGGGGTCACGGAGGAATAGCATTTGGGGGAAGGATTTGAACTTCTTGCGATGTGACACCAGGAGAGACTGTCAGATGCCCGTGAGAGTTGTCAGAAAAAAAACAAATGACAGTCTGCTTTCAGCTCTGGCTAGAAGAAAACAAGGCAGCACTTTGGAGTCCTTGTATATAACCATCCCAGCATTGCCCCAGCACCCCACCACCACACCATATACAAGCAATGCATTTCACTAAGGACCTTTATCTCAGTCACCCAGGGACTATAAAGCAGGGAATGTGTGTGATATGGACATCCTGCAGTACTGTCAACTCCAGTGCACCTGTGCACTTTGCCTTGTGTTCTGTTCATTTGTGGGAAGTAGCAATAGCAAGCAGACAGATCTCCTGACGTTTTCAATTGTTTTAAGATGTTATCTTCTGATTGTTACCACAGGTCATATTCTGATTCTTTTTGCAATATTCGATGAGCAGTTAGTGGTTGCTGCTGTTCCCATGGAAAAAATGTGTGCTTTCCCTTTAGTAGGAGAGTTTTAGTAGTTACCAGAGTAACTTAATACATCCATTGTCATTGAAATGAAAATCCATTCAGCTCCAATGCATTTCAAAACAAAGAAAAGACTGTTGCTCAATGAGGTCCATAAAGAATATCTTTATTCAAAGAAAAACATTTTATCTCAGATATATTGAACTATCTTTCCATCCACTTTTTCCTAGCCTAAGAACTCCATTTTAGAGTCCTAATCTAGACCACCAAGGCTCCCTCCTCCATCCTTGGGTATTATCTAAGACACAGTTTACAAGCTAGAGTAACTAGATGGGTTACAAACCCAAATGACAGAGAGGCTTTGTCATTGAGAACCAAAGAGGACAATAGAGAGTAAGGTGGACCCTGGCAAACTGCAAAAGAACAATTGGGTCTGAAAGAACAGCTACTTGACTACATCCCTTTGTTTTCCTGTGAAATCTCCAGTTTTTAAATGTTGGCAATTCAAAACATTTCCCAACATGGTGCCATCCAAAATTGTGAGTCTCAAAAATATATATTTACAAATCCAATTTTGTTTTCAGGATTTTGCTCTGCCTTTCTATCAACGGCTGCTAATTTGGTCTGCTGTGAGTCATTCCATTTGACAAATAAATCAACAAATGGCTATGCCAAATATTTGCATTTTCAGAGTGTGCTGAGTCGCTAAGAGAAAGGAACTAAAAGAAACACTGATCCGTGGTTGGTATTGCTACGATTCATAACACTTTTGGGTGACATTTTTGTGCATATCATCAAAGGCTGCTGTTTTGTAAGCATCCATATTCAGATTTTTTCCCAAATATACTCTCTCTCATAATTTCATTCTTGCTTATGAGTGACTCAAAAGGACAGAAAAGCGTGGAAATGAAAAAAAATAGAATTTTTCCTAAATTTACTTAACATTATTTTATCAAATGCACTCTTGAAAACATTGTTTTATTTATAAAGTAGCTTTCCTGGCATCTGAGAAGATTGCTGTGTGCCTCCTTATTTTATAGTTGAGAAACTGATGTAAGAGGGATACGTGACTTACCCTGTATGAGTATAAGATTTCATGTAATTGTGTATTTCACCATCTCCAATTAGGATCGGTCATGATAATTTCCTATTCATTGTTCCTGGTCCCCAGTGTCTGGGACCTCATGTGAGAGAGACCAACTAGCATGGCCCCCAAGCATAGCTGGAGTTTGATAGAATTTCATTTGCACTTAGTGTTTTAGTCAATGTTTTTGCTGCTATAACTAAAAGAAAACCAGAACAATAGTAGAGGAAAAGTTTATTTGAGGCTCACAGTTTCAGAAGTCTCACTCCATAGAAGGCCAGCTCCATTCCCTGGGGCTCAAGGTGAGGCAAAACATCATGGTGGAAGAGTGTGGTGGAGGGAAGCAATTCACATGGTGATCAGAGAGCAGAGCGAGACCTCCAGTCACCAAATACAAAATATATGCCCCAAAGACATGCCCCCAATGACACACGTACTCCAGCCACACCCTACCCACCTTCATCACCATTCAGTTAATTCCATTAGAGATTGATTCACTGATTGGATAAAGGTTCTCATAGCTTGATCATTTCTACTGTAAACCTTGCATTGTCTCACACATGAGCTCTCGGGGACACATCACATCCAAACAATAACACTCGGATACTAGAACACTTCTTTCATGGTAAATGTACACTTACAAATTAATACTCAAATGGATTTAGTGCCCCATTTTTTCCCTATGAGGTTTGGTTTTCTCAACCTGGAAAGAGAATAGAGCTTTTCCTGTGGCATAGCCTTGCTGGGCCAGAACAGCTGAGACCAGAACACACTGACCTCTGCCCCAATACACACCCACCTCCAAACCCTCCCCACATCTGGTTTAAGAAGAAGTTCCTCCTACTCCAAAACCTTACAGGCATCCTGCTACATAATCTTTAAAATGTTTTAAAGTTTGCATGTCACATTTGGATATTTTTCTCTTTCTTTCTTTCTTTCTTTCTTTCTTTCTTTCTTTCTTTCTTTTTTTTTTTTTTTTTGTGCTGAGAATTGAACCCTGGTCACTTCACAACTGACCTATACCTCCAGACCTTTTTACTTTTTATTTTAAAAAAGACGGGGCCTCACTAAGTTGCCAAGACTGGCCTTAAACTTGCTAGACTCCTGCCTCCTGAAATTACAGGTGTGTAGCATTGTGTCTGGCTCACATTTGGATCTCTATGAAGTAAATTGAGAATCTAAAGTCTTTCCCCTTTGGATAGTCAATAGGCTAGCTTTCTGTCACTGTGACAAAATACCTGAGGATCAACTCAAGAAAGGTTTATTTGGGCTCACAGTTTTGGATTTCAGTTCATGGTCCATTTGGTCCATTGCTTTCAGGCCTATGTTAAGGCACTACATCACGGTGGGAGCAGGTGACAGAGGAAGCTATTCACCCCATGGTAGCTGGAAAGTAAATTTAAAAAGGGATGGGAAGGGGTTAGGGTCCCAATATCCCCCTCAAGGGCACAGCTCCACTCACCCAATTTCTTTGCCCCATCTCTTAAATGTTCCACCCACCCCAAAGCAGCACAAGCTGGCAACCAGGCCTTTAACATGTGGATCTTTGAGGGAAACTTGTCTAAACCCTAGCAGTCAATTTTCCCAGAACCACTTAGTAAAAACTCAACCTTGTAACATCACTTCTCTAAGAGACTCATTTGCATATAGCAGAGGGTCTGTGTCTGGGAATTTATTCTACTCCATTGTTATATTTGCCTATCCCTGTCTCACAACACAGCATTTTCATGACTGTATCTTCACATTAAATCTTAGTATCTAGACGGGCAACTTTCCTTCCTTTCTCAAAATTGTCTCCGCTATGCTTCGACTTTTACTCTTTCACTTAAATTTTAGGATAAGCTTGTAAAGTTTCCCTGAAATGCTTTTTGGAATTATGACCACATTAAAATGTATGGGTCATAGTTTCTAATTAGTACTGTTGGTGTACAAGAATGCCACCCATTTCTTTTTGTTAACCTTGGACCCAGCCATTCTGCTAGACTCCCTTCATACTCTTTTAATACTCTCTAATACATTGTTTCTCATTTCTCTTGAATTTTATATGACAATCAGTGTTTACCCCCCCAAAAAAGAGATTATTTCTCTTTTTTGCAATCATGTTCTCATTTTTATATCATGTTGTACTTTGAAGATATCCAGGAAATGACAACAAGGGGCATCCTTGTCTCACATTATGATTTATGTGGGCAAATTTCAAAAATATCCTCAAAAATATCCTAGATGTCTAAAATAGGAAATTATGTATGAACAGTTTTTTAGTCAGCTTTTTCACTGCTGTGACCAAAGGACCTGCTCAAAACAATTTTAAAGGAGGAAAAGTTTATTTGGGGACTCATGGTTTTAGAGGTCTCAGTCCATTGACAGCTGGCTCCATTCCTCAGAGCTCAAGGGAGGCAGAACATCCCCGCAGAAGGGTGTGGCCCAGGAAAGCAGCTGGGAACATGGCACCAGGAAGCAGGGAGAGGTCCCTTACCATGACGAAATATAAACCCCCAGGCACACCCAATGACCTACTCCCTCCAGCCCCTCCAGTTTTGTTTTGTTTTGTTTTGTTTTTTTAAAGAGAGAGAGAGAGAGAGAGAGAGAGAGAGAGAGAGAGAGAGAGAGAGAGAGAGAGAGAGAGAGAATTTCTAATATTTATTTTTTAGTTCTCGGCGGACACAACATCTTTGTTGGTATGTGGTGCTGAGGATCGAACCCTGGCCGCACGCATGCCAGGCGAGCACGCTACCGCTTGAGCCACATCCCCAGCCCGCCCCTCCAGTTTTTAAGACATATAGGACTGAGCTTCTCTATAATATTCAAATATAAATCCACGCCCCATTCTGCAAGACTGTAGGAAATCTGACCCTCCTGCAATTATTTCTGATCCTCAGCGAACCCTGGATTTTATTTTGCACACTTCATGCATGACTGCTGCCCCAGGCTGCTCCCTCAGTCACTTTTGCCTACTTCATGGTTCCTTCCCTGTGCTTCTCTCTCTCTCTCTCCTCAGTGCCCCAAACCCCACACATGGGACAACCTGCGACTCCTGTTTTTCATCAAAGACCAGCTAACAGAGAGCTCGTGTGGTTTGCTAAGCTTCAGTGGAGGTGGGGGACAAATTACAAGGCTAAACAGGAAAGCATTAAATAGGAGTTAGTGTATCATTGTTCTTATAATCCTTGTCCACACCCTTACACAGGGAGCCATACCATTCCTCCTTCCTGAGTCCCTAATCTCGGCCCCATTGATGTTGATGGACGCACTACTCCCAAGAAGAGCTGTCTTTCATTTCTCTGTCTCCTCCCCTCACTCCCCAACCTTGTCCCTCAGCAGGCATCCTTATATCTGAACTTTCACCTTACTAAACACCTCAGTCTAAAGAAGGATACAGATCTGCACCTTGTCCACCACTCTGCTTGGAAGTTCCGGGTTTAAATTCCAGCTCCACCTGTGACCTTGGGCAAGTTGCTTATCCTCTCTGTGCTTTGGCTTCCTCACTTGAAAAATGCAGATATTAATACAACATACCACATAGTGTCATTAGGAGGATTAAATAGGATAATGCATTTAAAAGAGGACTCAGTCTAACCACTTCTATTGGGATTGCCATGTATTAGAATTAGTAGTGTGGGGCGAAATTGCACATGCCTATAATCCCAGAAGCTTGGGAGGCTGAGGAAGGAGGATCAAGAGTTCAAAGCCAGCCTCAGCAACAGAGAGGCTGTGTTAAGCAATTCTGCAAGACCCTGTCTCTAAATAAAATACAAAATAGGGCTGAATATATGGCTCACTGGTTGAGTACCCCTGAGTTCAATCCCTGGTACAAAAAAAAAAAAAAAAGAATTAGTAGTAACATAGCAAAAGTTGTAGTAGCAGAATTACTTTCCCAGTATTCAGTGCTACAGTATGGGGGAAAAAAAAAAAAAAAAAAAAAAAAAAAAAACAAAAAAAAACCTCTGATTAACTTGTATCTCGATTTCTGGACCGGCTCACTAGACTAGCTCTTCCAAGAAGAGATAGTATACCCTCAGAATAAATTCTAGCCTTTAGCATTAGGAGCACAAAGAGTTCAGAAATATTCTCAGAATGCTCTGCAAAATAAGTGTGTACCAAGATGAAAAGTAAGAAAATATTGAAATCGACAATTTGGTAGCTATTCCTTCTAATTAGTGGAGCTTTTATTTCTGTCTGAAAACTTTTAAGTTTTCCCCACACTGGATATCTATTACTTCAATGATATGAAAAAAAAATAAGAATGTTATAAAAGAGAAAGAAATCCCTCTTCTATACCAGATGAGAGAGTTTGTTAGGATTTGTTAGATTACCAAAATTCTGACCCTCCCAATGAAATGTAGTGGATGCTGGAATAAAGTGAGCAGTTGGCCCTGGCAGGGGCTTGCCAGCATCTTGATGTATATAGTTAGTGCAGTTCTCATGGGGCAGAGTTGCATCTGAACAGGAACTTGTAGCTGAGACCAGGTCTTCATCTCCATTGTGTTTTTCGTGAGCAGCGTTCATCCTCCCCTAAAGAGAGAGTCACAAAAAAATGCATCCGTGAAATCGCAATCAGTTGTCTGAAACCAGCGTTAGTAGCACTTTCTGAGCTCCTTATGGTTAGACAGCAGAACACACTTTAAGATGGGAAAAGGGATCCAGTTAGAGGTTAATAGCAGATGTTCTCTGCCTTCCGAAATACTACAATTAAGATGAATCAGAGGCTTCTCATTCTGAATCAGATTTGCTCTTCTTGAAAAAATAGTTGGGCCTTTTTACTTCCTACTATTCCTTGAATAAAGGGGGGGGGGCAGGCAAAAGCTTTTCTTAATGGATTTCATCATAGAATAGAATCCTAGGAACATCTAATAGCAAAGGCTGACAAGGGGCAAGCAGATAATTGACTCACAGAGCACATGGTGATTTGACAGGGAGGAGCATTTCCCAAAATGTGTTCTCAGATGTGTTATATAAAATGATCTTCAGGAAAAGGAGGTCAAACACATCCAAAACACTGCATAACCTTTTTCTTGGAGGTACAGAATGCATAACAAAGGACTGAGAAATTCTTTGGTGGTTCATACAAATGTGTTAAACTCACATTTTCCTAAATATACTTATTTCATCAAGAAGTTCAATAGATACCAGCTGGGCATCTTAGCACATGCCTGTAATCCCAGTGACTCGGGAGGCTGAGACAGAAGGATCGTGAGTTCAAAGCCAGCCTCAGTAACTTAGGTTCTAAGCAATTTAGCAAGACCCTGTCTCAAAATAAAAATATAAAAATGGCTGGAGATGTGGCTTAGTGATTAAGTGACCCTGGGTTCAATCCCTAATACCAAAAAAAAGGAGGAAGAAGAGGAAGAGGAGGAGAGGAGGGGGAGGAGAGGAGGAGGAAGAGGAGGAGGAGAAGAGGAGAGGAGGAGGAGGAGGAAGAGGAGGAGAAAAAGAGGAGAGGAGAAGAGGAGAGGAGGAGGAGGAGGAAGAGGAGGAGAAAAGAGGAGAGGAGAAGAGGAGGAGGAAGAGGAAGAGGAGGAGGAGGAGGAAGAGGAGGAAGAGGCAGCAGCTCTATTCCAGACTCTTCTTCACATCTTCCAGCACTTGGGTACCATGAAGTACAATTGGAGAAACAATGTTTGGACATTTGATATTTCAAGTACTTTGGCAATGTGCAGACATGTTTTTAAATTCCTAGACCATTTTTAAATTCTTAATTCCCAGCCAGAAGAATGGGAACAGTAAAACCAGCTGGGCTGCTTCCATTTGGAACTGTGAAAGCAGGAAGGGGATGTTCATGTGAGATAAAGAACAGGGCAGCTGTGGGCCAGGAAGGAACATGGCTGGATTTGTTAGACTTACTGCTCCTAAGAAATTTTCCATGGAATGTAGTACTTTCATCAGGAATCCTATTGAGAACATGGGAAGTATTCGTTTCTTGATGCAGGAATAATAATAACCCCAAACAAGACTTTTTTAGTATGTCAAGAGGCTAAATATTGAAGGAAAGATTAGCGTCCACATCCAATATCTTTCTCTCTCCTACTTTCCCTTGAGACTCAGAAGGAAAGTTCCAGAAGTAGTGTGAAAAGAGCTCAGGCATTGCACCTTTTGCAAAGTTTTCCATAGGTCTGGTGGATCTTAGCTTACAACGCACATAACTTTCACCTATATTTGGGACAATAACCAACTAGTTGTAAAAATGTGTCATGAGGTAATCTATTCTGAGGAAAAAAACAAGTAAACACTAATGCCCTTCCAGGAAGCTGGTGATCCAACTCTTGAGAATTCTGATCTCATAGATTTTCTATTTGACTTGCTAAACCAGATTCTACCCTAGACCCAAGGACTACCTTTTTTTGGTTTTTCAGAAGAGTAATCACTATATGCCCTTGTTTCTTCTGTTTTGAGACTCTTTGGATAGGATAAACTTGTCCTTGTCTAATGTCTTAGTTTATCTTCGTTAAAAAAGAAAAAAGTAGAAGGTAAAGAACTATCATTTGCTTTAGTGAACCATTTAATAAAACATTTTGTATTTTTAATAAAAAGATTTGTGATAATTCCCAACTTCTGTGTCATGATTGTCATCCTCTGACATATAGTTTAAGAATATATTTTGCTCTGGTGGAACCAGTATGATTCAGTATATCTCCTTGTGATTCACAGAAGAAAGGTATGAGTAACACAAATGAGAAGGCTCTGTTGAACAACATCACAATCTCATTTTCTTTGATAACAGTCAGAAACAGGCCTCAATAAAAACACTGAGGTTTCTACTAGCTTTAAAGTTACTACTAAATCATTATTTGCCTATTGTTTTTTGTTTGTTCGTTTGTTTGTTTAGTTGTAGATGGACACAATACTATTTATTTATTTATTTTTATGTAGTACTGAGGATTGAACCCAGTGCCTCATATGTGCCAGGCAAGCACTCCACCACTGAGCCACAACTCCAGCCCCCATTGCCTATTGTTTAAAAAAAAATTAAAGCATGAGGGACTTGAATCCACTGTACCATGGAGTGTCCATGATGAACACTGCGTAACCTTCCCAATATCCGTTCCAAAGCATGACCATGCTGTAGAGATGGAATTAACCCCTATCGGCTCCAGGGAGGTAGGATCCGATTGCTATAATCCATCAGAAAAATCTTACTCTTGCCATAGATACTGGTTCAAGTAACCTGGGTTTAAGTCAAACAATTATTCAAACAGTGGGAATCTCAGAATTTTTGTTAGAGTTGAGGAAAACATTCTATTTCTTTTTCCCTCTGGATAAAAAAGAAGAAGTCTGTGGACCTGAGGTTACGTATCCTGTAACCTCGAGGAACTCAATCTTAGTGTGCAGCTCACATTGCAGACAGCAGATGCAGATAAAAAGAGGGAGGAAGCAGAGTCCACAGTGCCGTTATTGAGCTCCAGCTCTAGAACTCACACTATTGCAGTTTCACAAAACCTAGAAATTCCTTTACTGTTTATTCCAAGGTGAGTTGATTTTTCTGTTACCTGCAAGGAAAATCTTCTTAAATGTGGCAGAAATATTAGGTCATAGCACTGTCATTAAATCACATTAAAATTGACACAGGTGCTTACAATTCTATCCTTGGTAGTATTTAGGCTTTGCGGTTTTTTAAAATTAATATTATGCTTAAGTTCAAATTTTAATATGTTCTGTGGTTTTTTCTTAATCAATTTATCCTTTCTTCTTATGTATCCTTCCTCAGTATCAACCTCCTGATTTTCCCATTTAGCAGGGTAATAAAAACAAGAGAAAGAAGTTTGATATTTCTTCTGAAGTCAAAACAATTTCTTTTACCCCATTAAAATTCTAGAAAGTTGTGTTCATTCACAGGTGAGGCAGCTCCTCTGATTGAGTGACCTACAGAATGGCAATCATCAAGAATACAAGCAACAATGAGTGCTGGCGAGGATGAGGGGGGAAAGGCACACTCATTCATTGCAGGTGGGACTGCAAATTGGTGCAACCACTCTGGAAAGCAGTATGGAGATTCCTTGGAAAACTTGGAATGAAACCACCATTTCTCACTCCTCGATCTATACACAAAGAACTTAAAATCAGCATACTACAGTGACACAGCTACATCAATGTTTATAGCAGCTGAATTCACAATAGCTAAACTGCGGGACCAACCCAGATGCCCTTCAATAGATGAATGGATAAAGAAACGGTAGTATATACACAATGGAATATTACTCAGCATTAAAAGAGAATAAAATTATGGCATTTGCAGGTAAGTGGATGAAGTTGGAGAATATCATGCTAAGTGAAGTAAGCCAATCCCAAAACACCAGAGGCCAAATGTTCTCTCTGATATGTGGATGCTGATCCACAATGGGAGGTGGGGGGCCAGGGGAAGAGTGGAAGAACTTTGGATTGGGCAAAGGGGAGTAAGGGGAGGGGAGGGGGCATGGGGGTAGGAAAGATGGTGAGATGAGACAGACATCATTATCCTAGGTACATGTATGATTGCAAGAATGGTATCACTCTACTTCATGTACAGCCAGAGAAATGAAAGGTTGTGCTCCATTCATGTACAATGAATCGAAATGCATTCTGCTATCATGGATAACTAATTGGAACAAATGAAAAAAGAGTGACCTATATAAAAAATAGGTTCAGCTATTCCTCAGGCTAACTGTGTAATGGGGAAAGGTTGTGCCCCAGGGCAATTGTGTTGAAAAACAAAAAGCAAAATGAACAAAGAAACAAAAAGATGGCCAGTTGTTATCCAATGATGTCCCCTCATAAATCAAGTTCTGTATTTCTTGGATCTTCTAAAAACTATACAAATTCCTTGGTTGACCTTTCCTAGAGATTCCAAAACCAACCAATATGGTAAAAGATTATAATTGTAATAGTCAAATAGCAAATCCTGGAGTAGAGAGGCCGCTATAGACAGGCTTGCTATGAGTGGTTTGAAAAGCACTCCACGGTTTTCCTTGTTGGAGCCACAAGGCAAGCCTCTGAATGACAGTATTTAGGCCAAAGCACCAGAAAAATGAGTCGCTGTGCATAAGAAGACACATAAGTACTTAACCCAAAGAGGTTCATGCTATTTATTTCAAAGCCAAGATGATTCCCTTAGCAACCTGTGCTGGAGTTGATGGGCTAAAGGGCACAGTTAGTGAGAGGTTAAAAGAGTTATTTCTACCTGGTGCCTAACCCCATTTGATCTTCTTAAGTGTGCCTGGCTTCCAGAGTGTGCTTCTATTTCAGATGATTATGAATGTTCCCAGGGGACTCATTGCAGCCACCTGGCTTAAAGACTGCAAGGCACTTCGGAAATCAAATTCCGGGAGAGAAGATTGGTTTGAGAAACAATGAACAAGGAGAAATCTTCCCTTTGCAGAGCTGCTCTGTGTCAGAGTTTATCCTCATTATATTATGGTAGGAAGAAAAGAACAAATTAAGACGTTTAACTGCTTAAAATTTGAGACCCAATTGCATTTAACAGCACAAATCTTGTTATTGGACCTGTGGGCTTACCTTTTCCTTGTGTGAAGTCTGGTACGTGTTAGCAAATAAACAGTTTTCAAAATCAGAGAATGATCTGGACTGAGTGGATAATCACTGCTCCCAATTCTGTACCATGTAAGAGAAGATCCTGTAGGAGCCAAAGAGTTTTTAAATTACATCAAAAGTCTATAGACAGGAAGACCTTAAAATCACCTTCTTACCTGGCTACTATTGCTAGTGCCAGCATGCTTTAAATTAATAGCAATTATATGATGGTATAAGCCCTAACTTTTAATATGAGGCTCATTCAAACACTAAAACTATCCTTTCAAATTGGCTCCATAATGAAAGAAAGAACCATTAAGGGCTTAGTGATGTTCCAAGAACTTCTCTTCAAAAAAAAAGAGAGGAAAGAAAAAAAAAATTGGCTCCTTTTCTTTGGCCAGTAAACCACATTTTAATTGAATTTTGATGAGATGATGGATGTTGTACTGTATTCCAAGTCTATATGCTAAATTAACAAGGCTGTCTGTTTAGTTTCCTCTTTTGAAGGCACACTGAGATGAGTTTCTGCTAATTCTCTTACATAAAGCATGATGTGGACATCTCAGATTGTTGTTCGGTGCCTGGAATCGCCATTTTCTTCAAGCTGGTGCTATGCCGGAGCCCAGACCATCTGGCCTGAGGAAGAACTGCCGGCTGAATAATGTTCAATCAGCCAGGGAGAATAAATCTCAATATTTCAAACGTATCCACTAAGGCATTTGAAACTTTCTAACAGTATTTCTAAAGACTTATTTGTGCATCTCTTTACAGGAAGAGTATGTCTCTAATGCTAAGTGCAGGTAGTTCGTATTTGTCTACAAAATAAAAGTGATGAATGGACCGATCAAGGGAAATAGGTAATTTCAGCAAAGCCTGGCACACAATTATTCATTTGCTTCCCCAGCTTTGTGCTTTTAGAAAACTTGGGAGTAAAACTCTGTAACTTAAATTTCCTCTGTGTTCTGAAAAATCTTCAGAAATGGGACTTTGACCCATTCACCGGAAACATGAGGGCTCGGAAGCATAGGTTATTCCTATTTTGTTATTTGGGTATAATATTCTTCTGACTTTTTAAATTTCTAGGTGCAAGAGGTCTGTCTGATCAATTAAAATACAATATAAGTTGGTCCATCATTCTAGCACCAAAATTTTTTTTAAAAAAGCATACCAAATGGCAACTATCCACTTGGTACAGGGTAGAGGAATGAGATACAAAGATATCCCCTAAAGAAGCCTGAGCAATGGCTGCCACAAGATTCCCAAATAACCTCGGAGAGACACAGGGCCAGAGTTTGGGGTTTCTCTAAGAGAAACTGAGCCCCAGGCATCCTAAGAACTAGGTCCAAAATTGAGGCAAACTCCTCATGTCTGTCTTGCTCCAAACCTCATTCCTTGACATAGACCAACCACCAAAAGTTTTGCAGTCCTTTTACCCCATAATATCCATTCCCTTTCCTGTGATACCAGGATACTAAGGGATGAGTTGGATTATGTCTGCCCTAAATGCATATGCCCTAATCTCCAGGACCTAAGAATGTGACCTCATTTGAAAACTTGAATTGTTATGGGTCTAAACATAAGCATGAATCAGGGGAGGTATGGTTTGTGGGAGCCATCTTGGGAGACAAGCTACAACATATAACAATACCATTCACTATAGAAATAAAACTAGAGGAGGAAGAGGTTTGAGCGAAGGAGAGGTTATAAATTGAATTTTAGATGAACTGAACTTGGAATCCATATGAGATATCCAATAGGCAAGCAGATATATATATATATATATATAATCTGTAAATTTGAGCAAAGACTGGGCTAGAGATACATATATGAGAATCCTTATCATATGGTAATTGAAACAGAAAGACTGTATAGGATGAGAGGAAAGGAGAGCTTGGGGTAGGAAACTAAGAAACTCTAATATTTAAAAACTGGTAGGAGGAAGAGGAACCTTAAAGGGAGATGAATATGAAGTCAAAGGAGTGGTAGGAACACCAGGAGAGCTTTGAGTTATATAATTCAAGGAAGATATGCAGAGTCAGATGCCTCCAAAGGGTCTGTGAGTCAGAATAAGCTAGGTGTTGCTGCAGTAACAAAATATTCCCCAAATCCCTATAGCTTTATAATGAAAGTGTATTTCTCCCTTGCCCTCAGTTTTCTGCAGGACTCAGTAATTTCACATATCAGCAGTTATCCAAGGGTTCAGGCTGATTCTAGCCCATGTCTCTGTCATGTTAAGATATCAACAACCACCAGGATGGGGTGAGAGAAAACATAGGACTCACACATGCTCTCTAATTCAGCATAGAAACAACACACATCACTTTCCTTAAAGGTTTTGGCCAGAAGTGGGTTTCAAACTAATCACAGGGAAGACCTGAAAATGCAGTCCTCCTGTACATCAAGGGAGAGGAAAATGAAATAAAATAGAACACAAAATATTGCCTTTGCCACAAAGATCAAATAAGATGAGGGTCAAAAGTGTCTTTTGAAAGGAATAACAAAAATGTCTTTATATTCCAAGCAGTTCACCCCAGTGGAACCTCAAAATAGATACTTAATTGAGATGTTTAAGCACCTACCACCTAATCAATAGTGTCCCTAAATCTCTTTGTGAAATAATCCCTAATATCTCTTCCAGCCCTAAGGACTTTGGCTTTTAATAACGAACTCTCCAAGTCTATAATACACCCACCCAAAACATGAAGCATCCACAAGGTGTCCTCCGTCATAGTAGAAGCCAATTTGGATGAGCACATGGTCAATCTGGCTGACTCTGCCTTTTCAGACAGTCAAAAATATGAATCAGTGGAGGCAGTGGCTGCGTGGAGGCTCTAGTCTAAGCCAGAATCTTTAATTGCATTGTCTTCTCTTAGAACAAGTAATTAGAAATGACTGTTTCCTACCAGCCTGAATTACAAGATGATTATTTCCCTTTAACATTCTCTAGCTGCTTGGCACTGCAAAATGGTGGGATAATTTTTTTTAATACACTGATTACTAGAGAAAGTGGCCAATGAAGAGCAATTTTCCAAATTCTGGATTCAATTTTAGTCGCAAGGAAGGGGCTGGGTGGAAGAGATCCCAGGTTCCAGGAGGACCCCACTTGTGGGTTTTTCAGAGGGAAGTCTTACAAATATTGGAACATCGATGCTCAGAAAAGCTCCTTTTCATACCAGTTCCCCTATTCATGACTTGATTAATTAAGAACACAAAACTAACCAAAGGCAAAGGAGTGATGAATGAGAAAGAAATCTGTACTGGCCACAGAAGAAATGTCTAATCAGTACCAGTTACAGGCTAAGACCACTCCCTTCAGCATAGAAGAAGAATTTCAGTCTTCAGTAAATGAAAAGAGAAGAGGCCTGGAGAAAATCAGCCCCAAGAAGTATTTCAGGGTGGTAGGTAAACATGATGTTGTCTCGTAGCACCATTTTCTCTAATGACAGGAAAGAATCAATTATTTTAAAAAAGAATGAATGAAAACATTAATGTGGAGAGTAAAAGATGCATTCAAATTACAGCACTTGCTCTCTCTCAAAAAATCAATCCAAGTTAGAAAAACAGGAATACCCAAGAAATAGGAGCATACATCACAGACACACTTCTCACATGACCCATTCTTCATAGCTACAACTAAGAATTTTTGCCATTAATAATACAGTGCTTCCTGCTTTCTCCAGGGCACTTCAGAGCAAGAAAACTGTTAAAAGCTTGCAACTCCAACATTTTTTAATCTCCTATAAGGTATGTTCATGTTTCCAAAGACAACGTGGAGCCATGAATATAGCTGCTTCTTCAACACAGGTTATTAGAGTAAGGGAGTTCAAGAGAGGTGAGTCCACATGGCGAATTTGTGCTTCCCAGCACAGACCTCATGGGTTGACCTCATCGGGTCCCCTGCACCAGGAGGATGCCCTGTGCCAGACGACTTGCAAAGCCATATGTTTAAGGAGCAGGAACAGGGAGGCAGACACATCTGGACATTTTGCTACCATATATCAGGGGTTTGCAAGTAGCCATTGCTGGGGTTTAGTATGGTTTGTGCCCTAAGCATGGTGACTTGGTCCCCAGTATAGTGGTCCTGGGAGGTGGTGCAACCTTTAAGCAGTGAAGTCCTGTGTGCTCCCTTGGGCAGCACATATACCAAGAGGCAGGGCCCAGGGGGAGGCAATTTGCTATGGGACCACCTTCTTGAATGGATCCATGCTTCTTACAGCAGTTCTAGCTTTTGTGGGACTAGATTAGTCCCCCCAAAGAATAGGTGGTTACAAGGGAGCCTGAAACACTCCCATCGTTGTAATGCCAACTGCCATAAGACCCTTACCAGTGGCTAGCAGATGCTGACACCATACTCTTGAACCTCCAGAACTGTGAGCTACATAACCCTCTTCTCTTTATAAAGTACCCAGACTCATATATTTTGTTACAGCAACACTAAGTGAATTAAGACAGTCACATAACAACTATACGCCATCACGGTAAGCATATAATAATCTGTAGTTGCCAGTACAATGAAAAAGTGATTGTAAAAAGCAGCCAACAAAGGAAAATGTTTTCTCTTGGAAAAGAAGCTAACCAATCTCTGAAGAGTGACATTGGTAGAAACGACTAAAGAAGTACATTAGAATGTGAAGCTTTATGTCACTTCTGATTGACAAAAATTTTGCTCATATTGCCAATTACTGGGGTAGATGACTAGGAACATGACAAAAGGACAGGCTGTCACTCAGCTGATCTGTCAGTCCCAGGAGAATAAACTCAGTCACAGCTGTGTAGTTTTTCTTCAATGTTGCATTTGTTTGGCCTCTAATGAAGTCTAAAAAAAGAAAAAAAAATGCATTTGTCCTTTGTCACTTATCTATTAAAAAAAAAATAGCCAGCATGGCTACCTTTACCCTTCTATAATTGTTTCTAGGCCCATTGACTGACATAACATTTACTGTAAAGAGATAAAAAGTGTGTGGGTTTGCAAAATGTAAAAATATATTCAGAAGATTCAAAAGGATGAGCCATAGCACACACGAAAATGTGCATTGATTACTTATTTCCTAGTAGTCAATTATGTTCTTTAAAAAGAAGGGACTTTTTAAAAAAGAAAGTATTATTCCTTTAAAGTTGAGCAAAACCTACCTTCCAATTTCACAGTATCCTCTGAATCATAGTAAAAATTAATTGTTTCCGGGACTGGGGTTGTGGCTCAGTGGTAGAGTGCTTTACTAGCATGTGTGAGGCACTGGGTTTGATCCCCAGCATCACATTAAAACACTAAATAAACAAAATAAGGTTTTTTTAAAGTAATTGTTTCCTTTTACACTGTGAACAAGGGACTTCTTGCCCAAGAAGTGAGTAATCTTTCCCTGCACCCACGCTCCTACTCTCTGATCTCAGATGGACCAGCCTCACATGTGTTCCCTCCCACTTTTATTTTACTGGAAAGAAGTATATAATGAACAGGAACATTTTTTTTTTCTTTTTTGAGGCAGGGTCTCAATAAGTTGCCAAGTCTGGCCTGGGCTTAAGCAATCCTCCTGTCTCAGCCTCCTTACGTAGCTGGGACTACAGGTGTTCAACATCATGCCTGACCTTGGTAGAAAATATTTTTAAAATTTAATTTGTGTCTATATACCAAAGGATGCCCATAATGAGTAGGTGAAAAAGTTACTAGATTAAAAAAAGAAAGAAAGAAAGAAAACCAGATATAGACAGATAGATACGTAATTTTCCCTCATCTCCAAATATCTATGTAAATATATATTTGCATATTTACACTTGTGACTGCAATAGAAAACAATTTCTAAAGGTAATATTTCAAATTTTTGACTTTCTAATGAAGTATGGATAAAGGCATGAGAGATGGGATTTTTCATTTGTTATTTTATCCACTTAACTATTGTTGTATTTTTTAAATTTTTCTCAGTGAATAATTGCTACTTTGGAAATTATTTAATTTTTTAAATGAAGACCTAAATTAATAAAGATACTTTCCATGCTAATGGAGGTATTTCTAAAAGACAAACTAATTTTTTAAAATATTTTTTCAGTTGTTGATAGACTTTATTTTATTTATTTATATGTGGTACTGAGAATCGAGCCCTGCCTCCTCACACATGCCAGGCAAGTGCACTACCACTGAGCCCCAGCCCAAAGAGACAAATATATCCAAAGAGACATAGTTTCTAATATGACTTAAAAGCTTATAGACCACAGGCCTTAAAATTTATCCTTATTGATTGATTCTCAACAACTTCATAATGCAAGATGTCTTTAACTTTCAGAATGCTGTGATTAAAATTGTTCTTTGTAACTTCTGGCCTGCATAGAAATAGGTTAACTTACCTAATGTAGTACTACCAAGTACTACCATGTACTTGGGACTAAGTAGAGAACAAAATATTCATTTTTAAATTAGTGATTCAACAGAGAAAAAAGACTGAACGTGAGATGAGTGTTCCCTTGAGCAGTTTAATTAGGAGCAGATGATCTTTCTGTAGAGATTTTCTTTGGCTTTTGTTGGTTGTTTTGTTTTTGTCTCATCGTGAGAGAAAGAGAAGTGGTGGAGGAAGCTGTGTAAGAGGGGACATAGGAAGGAAAAAAGAGCTCCCTGAGGCACTGGGCAACAGATGGAAAAAGATAACAAAGAAGAATGTGCTAGAAAGAGTTTTACATATAGATATGAGGGTAAATTTAGCCTAATATAAGTAACTGAACAATAGATGTTGTAAAGCAAGGCTTAGGAGGAGCCGATAGACCCTCCAAGAGATGGAAGGAGGTAGTTGGGTGGCACATGGGTTTGAGCAGTTCCAAAGCTTTACCAGAAGGTGGGGCAATTGCCTTAGTGTGGCTTAGTTGCTGTCCCCAGTGACTTTTGAGTGAGAAGAGAGATTTGAAAATTAAAAAAAAAAAAAAAAAGCAGAGTGCAGCGATCTATTTGCATTATGGGGTTCTGTAAGTAAAGATCTTGTAACCTGAGAAGTCCTTGTAACTTTGTATCTGATTCATTAATACTTTCAACTATTTTGGATATTAGTGGAAAATCCCTATTAATCGTCTCAAATAGAAAAGACGACAAAGGATAAATTGACATCTCCTAAATTCAGAAAGAAAGATCTTTCAAACCATCCAAAAATTGTAACAGGGGGAAAAAAAGTGGGACAATAATTAAAGTCACTTTGAACAATGGTTAGTGCATCAGGACTGTTAAGATCCTGAGTTTGTTCCTTCATGTGGTCTTATATATCCAAAGAGACATAGTTTCTAATGTGACTTAAAAGCTTATAGACCACAGGCCTTAAAATTTATCCTTATTGATTGATTCTCAACAATATTGATTCTACTGTCTTAGATTGAGTGGTTTATTTTAAACTACAGTGCAGAATGCAGTACTTTGCTTGAAAACAATAAAATAATAATGATAATCATTTGTCCTCTCCTTCTCTTTTAGGCTTTGACCAGTAGAGAATAACTACAAGAAACTACTAATTTACAAAATGTGCAGATGACCTAGTTTATTCATAACCATAGGAGTTTTAATTTATTAAGCAACAATTTAATATAAGCAGTGCCTAGTAATTCTAGTTTGCTGTGTGTTTTATAGGAGAATAATGTATTACTTAATGGGGAAGATAAATTTATTATTGGAAAATTTTAATAATGAACAAAATTATGTTTGGGTATTTTCGCGGGAAGTAATTAGTTGCAAAGCTGTCCTTCCCTGAAGTGTGGCAATTGCTATTTAGTTTTGAATTCCCTACTAAACAACCTACCCATGTCTTGCTACAGTGGAGTAGAAAGAGGACCAGGAACGAAAGAACTCATGTGGGAGGTCCATGGCCTGGAAGGGAGCTTATTAAAATAAGCTCCTGACATCCATTAGCTCCATGGCCCAGCTCCCAGCTGCCACAGTGGGATTTTAGATATGAAGCAGAGGTTGCAAGTGGAGGATTCTACTCCACATCCCCAAATGATTTGGGAGGCCAAGAAAGCCTAGGTGCTCTCAAATAGATTTGCCCAGGTACCCCAGCAAATCCCTCTCCCTTTGACTTGCTACAACTTGTTCCCTCCAGTGAAAAGACTCCAGGTATAAGCTCCAAAAGGCCCTTGATAAAGAAAATAAATGTTAAACCATTTGGAGAGCATATTCATTCATATGAATCTCTTAAGTATTTGGGCATTAATTAATGAGTAATTGTTACAGGTAAGTTCTGCAAACCTCCATGTATTATTAAAACCCTGAAAGTGACAACCCAGGTTCAGCAAATAAGGAAATCACTGGCACACAAAGCTGAGAAAAAAAACTTGGGTAAGTGATGGAACAAAGGAGAGGGTTCAGGAATAATGTCATAAGGTCTGGAACCAGCCCCTCAATACCCCTCAACATTGTCTCAACCCAACTCCAAGTTCCCTCTAGTGTTGATATAATGCTCCACTACTGAAGATGACTTTTCTCCATTTAGCTAAAGAAGATTAACACAGACAATGGATGCTTATATTATTCTAGCTTAGCATCATCAACATAAGAGAGATTCCTTCTTTCTTCTAGCATCTAGGTATTGGTGTCAGTCAGCATCCTGTCACTGTAACAAAATACCTGAGATAACTAACTTCAAAGAGAAGGTTTATTTTGGCTTATAGTTTTGGAGGTTCAAGTCCATGATTCATAGGCCCCATTGCTTTGGACCTGTGGTGAAGCAGCACATCATGGCAGGAGCATGTGACAGAGAAAGACCACTCACCTTGTAGTCAGGAAGCAAAAGAGAGAAAGATAAAGACCCCTGCCTCACAATCCCCTTTGGAGACACATCCCCAAGGATCTAAGGACCTCCTGATAGGCCCCACCCCTCAGACATTCTACAACCTCCCAGTAGCATCACACTTGGGACCAAACCTTTGACATATAGACCTTTGGATGTCATTCAGGATCCAAACTACAGCAGTATCAACCCCAGGAAAGGCCATGTACAATCCAGTGGGTCTTTATCCCATGGACCAATAATTGTTGGAAGGGGCACTAGGATGGGTTCAATCTGAAACACGTGACTGTTGCTGTGGCCATATTATGATTGACAACCCCAAAAGAATCCTCAAGTGGAATACAAGTTCTCACAAAAGAGGAAACTATTACAAGGCATAAAAGAGACAAAAACCTATTATTCCTTAGCGTCAAGAAGAAAGTCTGGAATTCATAGCAAGCCAGAGCCCTAGGAATGAAAAAGTTAGCAACAATCACCCTCTCCAAGACTTAGAATTTTAAGAATCCCACAGTTATATGACTTCTGCTGGCACAGACAATCTAAAATAGCTCTCCCCTAGCTTTTTTACTTGAATGATAGCAACCATTTTAACAGTATTTCAAATGGAAAGCTCTGGTTGGTTTTCTTGGGGGGGGAGTGGGCATACCAGGGATCGAATTCAGGGGTACTCATCCACTGAGCCTCATTCCCAGCCCTATTTTTGTATTTTACTTAGAGATAGTGTCTCACTGGGTTGCTTAGTGCCTCACTTTTGCTGAGGCTGGCTTTGAACTCAGAATCCTCCTGCCTCAGCCTCCTGAATCACTGGGATTATACACATGCACCACCGTGCCTGGCCTACGTTTGGCTTTTGATCAATTCCAAAGAATTTCTAGACTGGGAAGACAATGCAGGCACCCTCATCTGAGAGTTGTGGTTTCTGAAGTTAATGGTGGCCCGTGATTACCAATCAGCCTTGCAAATGGGTTTCAAATGACTGACATGAGTGATAGACCTGATCTGTGTTCAGGGGGAATTTTTTTCAAACTGTGGCATTCGTGTGGGATTGACTCAAAGGACTCCTCCGTGAAGATTGGAAAACCACTAGTGCCAGGTGTGTCTCGAGAAGAGCGGCAGTAGACAAGATCCCAGCTAGGACTTTGGGGGTGTGAGAACTGAATAAAAAGGAGGTGATAGTAAATAGAAAGCAGTTCCCATGGGGACCACAGGCAATCATTGCAAGCTAGCCAATCAACGTCCATTGTCAACAGATGTCCTCTCCTGAACACCACAAACCACCCCACATGCCGGAAACATGGATTTTATCCTAAACACCTCACTCGCCCTCAACCACACACTTATTGACCTCCACTCTCAAAATCCCGCCTCTACTGTTCTTTTGTCTACTTCTTCCGTGTTTAATTGAGGCCACCAGGACTCTTCACCTGATTTTCTACCATGACCTTGAAATTGTTATCTCAGCCTCTAATTTTACACTCCACCCCAATCTATTCTCCACACTCCAAGGTAAACTTTCTAAAATAGATATTGGATCTTGTTACTTTCTCACTTGAAACCCATCCATGAATCTGTCTGTACTCAAATAAAGTCACTAACACTGATCTCTCCAACTAGTTCTTGAACTACAGTCAGCCCCCTGCATTCAGGGATTTTAAATCCATGGATTCAAGTAAACATGGGTGGAAAATATTTTTTTAATTGTATCTGTAGTGAAATGTACATATTTTTCTTCTTATCATTATTAACAAAACAATACCATCTAGCAACTATTTGCATAGCATTTACATTGTATTAGTTACTACAAATAATCTAGAGACAATTAAAATGTACAGAAGGATGTAAATAGGTTGTGTTCAAATACTAAATCATTTTATATGAGAGACTTGAGCGTACACAGATTTTGGTATCCTTAGAGTCCTGGAACCATAGTAAGGGATGACTGTGGTTTATTTAACCATAAGAGTTTTCATTTATTAAGCAGTGATTCAGCCAACCTCTTCTCTCAATAATCTTCACACACAATCCATTCTTTGTTCATTCACAATTTCTCTCAGTTCTTTTCAAGCACTTTGAATTTTTTTGGCTTTTCTTTTTAAAGAGAAATAATTTTAAAACTATATATACTACATATGTATATATATACACATACATATATATATATATATATGTGTGTATATATATACATATGTGTGTGTGTGTGTGTGTGTGTGTGTGTGTGTGTATATATATATATATATATATATATATATATATATATGTTGTAGATGGACACAGTACCTTTATTTAATATTTTTTTTAATGTGGTGCTAGGGATCAAACCCAGTGCCTCACACTTGCTAGGCAAGCACTCTACCACTGAGCCACAACCCCAGCCAGAGCCCCTTGAATTTTGTTTCATTTTTTACCATTACAGCTTTTTCATATTCTGTGCCTTTTGAAGATTCTCCTCCACTTTCAAAGGTAATAAGCTATGGGAACCAAATCAACTCATGATACAATCAATAAACAGTATTTGTTAAGGCAGAATCAACTTCTGTCACAAAGATCCCCCAATATTATGTGACTTAAACAAGAAGGGCTTGCCATATTTTTCCCCTTTAATGACCAGAACTAAGACACCCAGGCTTATAGAGTAGATCTGCAATTCCCTTCCCATTCAAGGTGGCCACTTGATCTCTGGCATGCATCCCAACCATCAGGAAGAAAGAAGGGATAAGAAGACCCTTACTCATTTCTTTTTTAAAGAGACAACTTGGAAGTGGCACAGTCCCATTGGCTGGCACAGATGCATGATCACACTAAGGCTCAAGGAACCTGGGAAATATAGTCTCTGGTTAGGCAACCATGTGCTGAGATAAATCTCCAGATTTGGGGTTATTATAAGAAGAGAAGAGTGGATGTTGGTAAATGATTAGTAGTCACTGTCATAAAGCATTACTCCCCAAGACTTGCAGATGAATTAGAAGGTCAAAGAAAAGCCGAACAATGCCTCAGGGTCACATGTAATCCCTTTTACTGTCTTCAGAAGCAACACCAGCCCAGTCACCTGCTGGAAAGAGTGGGAGCAGGAGACTTGAGGTAGGGAAGAAGGTCAGAAGCAGGACCAATACTCAGTTAACAAGCACCAATATGGCTGTGCTTATTCTTAAAATATCAAAATAGAGCAGTACCATTTGGTCAACAGTCACCCTGTTAAATTCCCCTAAATGACTCCTTGCAAACTCGTTCACTCCAGCTCCACTTCTGAGACCCTCAGGCTTTCCATGATCCTGCCACTGGGGGACTAATGTCTGACACAGAGAGGAACCCTAGAGATCAGACTCTCTGATGGATACTCCACCCCACTGATTGACCAAGGCTGATTCTTAATAGTTTGAAAATCACCCCCAGGGCCAGAAGTCTAGCATCCAGTACCCTGCCTCAGCCATTGCCTCCACTGCAAAATAAAGACAAGGTTATTGAACAAAAGTTATTGAACCTTTCTCTTTCATTTGAAATCTTGCTACAGACACTAAAATTCTAAAGTTGAGCCAGATCTCCATGATCCATAACATCAGTAACTACCACCCCTGTGGGCCATGTTCGTTTTGACAGAAGAGAAAAATGCTCAGCTAGTGATTAAGAGAAGCTCAGGCAATATGTCTAAAAGAATGCCAAGAAGCCATTAAGAAGTCAAAATGTGGGGAAACCAGAATTAATCTAACAGCCCTCCCAAGAGCATCTACCCACCATGAAGTCCTTCCTTCAGCTGAGCTAGAGAGGTGCAATGGAGTAGCAAGAACACTGGATTTAGGACCAGAAGCCTCAGGCCCTGGGCTGAGTAATGGAAAAAACAAATCCGTAGCCTGGTTCCTTGATTATAATCTGTACAACTAATCTCTACATCTGGAAAATGGAGGAAAATAATATTTACCGCAAAGTGCTATGAGGGTTGAATGGTTGGGATATTTCAAGTGCCTGGCATACAGTAGGCACTCAGCAAAAGCCAGTCCATATTTCTTTAGTTTTTACCTCCCTCTCTTGTCCTTTCTACTGGCACCCTCCCCTCCGCCACCCTGTCACCACCCAGACATATACAAGGCACATATGCATATAGACACACAGGCTGTTACAGAGAGTTGTAGTGGGATCACAGTAAAGTTAGTTAATATATTTAAGTCTCTGTTTTTTAACATGAAAAGCCAAGAATAATGCAGGATTTCTTGAGTAGTGAATGAAGTTATAAATACAAAACAGGCTATAGATGTGAAGGACTGTTAATCATGACCAAAGGAAGCAAAAAGAGGTGACTGATTTGCATATTCTCCATGTATAGCTCCGCAGTTTCTACAGCATAGCTTGCAAAACCCTCTACACTAAACATTTGCATTTTCCTCTGGGTGAAGCCAAGCATGTGCAATACTGGACATGCCCACCCATCATACAGCAATGATCCCATCATACAGAATGTGCCTGGCTCAGAGCAGACACTCAACAAGTATCTGTGATAGTGATGAATCCACAGATTTTGTAATGCAAAGGCAGCATAAAGTAGAGTGTACTTAAGGTATGTGTGGGCTTATTTCACACCAAACTCAGACTAATGTTTGGAGAAAGAAAAATGAAACAGCTCATGAATTATGCTGAAGTTTACACTTCTCTTCCAGCTGGTAATTACTTTAAGAAGAGCTTTCTGCCTTAGTCATTGTCAGCTAATAGATGAAAATGTATGCTTTTCTAAATGTATATTTGAATTTCTAAAGTCTTGCATTTCACACCAAGAACCAATATTTCAGTCAACGTTTCCACTTACTAGAAGAAAGTAATCAACAAATAAACTTTAAAAAAAAAAAAAAAGAATTACCTTTGGGAAGAAAAGTAGAAATCTATGCATAATTCATAGATTTGTAAATGTCTTTCCTGGGCTTCTTCAGGGCTGCTCACATAAAACACCTGGCCCAGAGGTGCAAAATACCCCTCCCCTCTGAAGATCCATCAACAAGTACTTTTCAAGTGTTATCTGGACTCTGATAGAGAAGCTTGAGGTGGCAGCAAGAAACCATTAGAAAAATGGGGAGGGATGTAATCGAGAGAAGCTCTAAGGTTTTAATAAAACAAAGTCCTTCAGATTAGGTCTGCTTTGATGGTAGGCAAAATTTTGGAGTTTAGAAAAAGGGTATAGCTACATGAAGAGCCCCAGGACCACGTTAAGGAATTTATACCTTTTTTCCCACCTATGAAGGATTTTTAAATTTTTTAAATTAACATGTATTAATTGCACATATTAATGGGGTTCAGTGTGGTATTTCCATACATGCATGCCCTGTGCACTGATCAATCCAATCACCCTTTTATACACACACACACACACACACACACACACACACACATCTCCCAACACACCCTTCACAATTTCTAGTAATTGCTATTGTGCTTTCAGGTCAATGTTCTTTAGCTTCCATACATAAGGGAGAACACATTTTCTTTATTCATTCATCTATTGGTGGGCACCTACGCTGATTCCATGTTAGCTACTGTGAATAGTGCTATAATAAACATGGCCATACCGGGATCCCTTTGGTGAGAATCTAAATTTTTTCCTAGAGCAACAGGAAACCATAAAAGATGTCCAGTGTCTAGTCTAGGATGATGGAGAAATGGGCCAGATCTGTACTTTGGAAGGGAGATACTGGCAACTTGTAAAGGATGCACTAAGGGGTCAAATCTGGAACCCAGGAGCTAACCAAGGAAGCCTAAGAAAGCCCAGGTAGTACTGCAGGGAGTCTGACCTCAGACGGCTTCAGTGAGGATGCTGACTATAGGAGAGGTCCAGGGGACATTAGGGGGAGGGGATCCATAAGTATCTGAGGACAGGCGGGGTAAAGCACTTATGGGTCAGAACTGACAATAGGACTTAAATGAGTCTTAAATGAATTTAAATGATAGATTAATCTCAGGAGTGAAGTGAGACAGTTTTCCTTTAATCTTTGCTTCACATGGTCCTTTAACTGCAAGGTTAGTCAATTAGTTTCTGGTTTTTCTGCGTGGACTTCTGGTCTGATGTTTACTTGTTCAAAAGATGGCATCAGTTGGAACTTCTCATTCCATTCTTCAGGTTTCAGGAAGCCCATCTCAGGATCTCCTTCCTGGACCTCTCTGTCTATCAGGGGCAGTGACCAGGGATGGGGCCTCTTGAAGTGAGAGGGAAGGTTATCCTTTTATTTTTCTAAAAAAAAAAAAAAATAAATCAATCTAGAGATAAAATAAAACTTGTTTTATCAATATTGGCAAAAATAATGTCAATAATAACATGGTTACATGGCTGATTGAGAGTTTACCTTTTTAGGACCTTGAAATTTAGAATTATCATATTTTTATTCCCTCACAAGGCCCACAGTATAATACTGTGCTCTCAGAGTATGGTCTATGCACTACAGGTTAAGTAATACAGACAGAAACCTGGGGCATTTTTGTCTTTTTGAAGAGTATATAATTCTTTGTGGTATCTATTATAGTAGTCATGCTGTTTTCACGTATAATACGGGTTAGGAAGTTTCCTTTTAAAATAAATTTATATTGGTAAAGAAAATTAGGTCAATGAAAAGAAAAATAAATAATAAGGGGTGCCTCAAAATTGGTGACACTGTTACGGGAGCCAATGATGCTTGGGGTACACTGGGCCAGTAGGCAGAACATGGGATTCGAAATCAGAAGACTCAAGGCCCAGGTTGGCTATAAATAAATAATGGGGGGGCTGAAGTAAATTGGGCAGTTTCATTTTGCTGAATCTCATCTGTGAAATGGGACTAGCCACCTGGTAGGAGTGTCAATCAAGAGAGACAAAGTATGTGACAGCACCTTAAAACCTGCCAAGTGCAGTTGGAACGTTAGCTTTTATTGTTGTGACAGGTGCTGGGATGTTCAGGCGCTGATTTACAATTGCTTCTCCAGAGAAAGAATGGTAGCACAGGGAGTCACCTCCCCTGCACGGTGTGCCCGGCCCTAAAATGCATCTGTTGCTTCCTGATGATGTTATCAATCTTGAGGGGAAGGAACTTATTGATTTGTTTCCCTTAGAAGTGCTTCTGCGAATTGATCTGGCCGTTCAGATGTTGCTGGCTTGCTAATGCCTCTGCCATCCCCGGCTGTGGTTGGAAATGATCCTGCTGCAGGGAAAAGGCCGGATCATTCTGACATTCTCGGGTCTGGCCTGGCTCCTCCAGGTCTGAACAGCCACTGGGCGGATGCTAAACTCCTGCAGGGGTTTTGTTATTCAAAAACAACATTAGTAATCTCAGAATGGGTGTCTCTTCCCAGCAGTAGCTGGACTGGAGGCAATTTGTTTTCCTTGTTTAAAATATCCAAAGGCAGGGGAGCAAAAAAAATATCATATGCTTCCAGACTCATTTAGCCACTTCTGTAATTTTTCCATTCCAAACAAATTAAATGGAGACAACGGAATCACTGAATAAAGTGCATGGGGTTCGAAATCCACTTTTCGACTGCTTACTTATTCTCTGAGCAACCTCAAGCCAGTCATTCACCCCCTCCACACCTGAGTTTCTACATCTGGAAAGTGGGGATAATAATAATACCAACAGGGGCTGGGATTGTGGCTCAGCGGTAGAGCGCTTGCCTAGCACGGGCGGGACCCAGGTTCGATCCTCAGCACCACATGGAGATAAAGGCTTTGTGTTGTGTCCATCTACACCAAAAAATAAATACATAAATAAATAAATAAACAAATAAATAAATATTAAATAATAATAATACCAACATACAAAGTTGCTGCAATTGCTTAGCCTCTGATGCAATGAAGCTCCACATCTCTGCAGGGCAATATAGCAGTGTCTGGACCCCAGTGTTTCTCAGGACATTGTTGAGCCTTGGTGAAGCACAATCCATTTATCACCTGCAACAGACACCCAGGCCTTCAAGTTGGAAAGCATTGGCATCTCTGACTCAGCCTACTGTCTACTTACCAAAATGGGCCGATGACTTGGGCACCTCTGAGGAAGAGGTATCTTCAATTCCAGAGAAAGTCTTGGCCCACAAAGAGGAAGGACCCGATGATGGCACCCCTGTCAGTTGGGTCCAATCTCCTCCTAAACTCAACCTTAGCCTGCTTCTGGCTGGTGTACTGAATTAGGTTCTAAAGGAGTCTACCTGAAAGAGAAATGATGGGCAAGGAGGGGAGAAAGTCTAGACCAAGTTTTCACATCCAAAGTTAACCTCTTGAGGATGTCATCCATTCCCAGCCCCCACCCAGCAGACACCAGGCACAGGTAAACACTCAGTAAGCTTGTGCAAGGATGTGGTTTAGGATCTGTGGCCTCCTGTACAAGAGCACAAAATGCTCCTGAGTAGGTGATCACACCAGAAACTGCACAAACACTGCCTTTGTGCACGATCAAGAGCTTTATGGGATTATGAGCCTTTACTCACTTATGCATTAGTGAGCACAAGATTGTTGTGTATAACCAGGTGCTGTAGAAAGAGTGATCTCTGGAGTCAGGCTACTTATACCTGTAGGAACTTGAACAAATTACATCTCTTTCAATCCTGGTTTCCTTAGTTCTAAAATGGGGTATCCTGGTACTCATCTCAAAAATTTGCTGCCAAGATTAGGTGAGATAATGCATGTAAAGAGCTTCGCACAGCTTCTAGCACACAATAATCCTAGACAGAATTTAAGCATGATTAATATTGGCCTCTAGCTGGGTTTTCTTTTTCATGAAGGTAGAGTGTATTTCTAAACCTATGGAAGGAGATTTTCCACTAAGCACTGAATCCCCCTAATCCAGTTTTTGACAGGACTGTTTTTGAAGAGATATAGATGACACTGGCGTGTGAATCTGCAAAAAAACATAGGTTGTATTTTTTAGCAGTTGCTTTTCAAGACCATTGTCACTTTTTCTTAATGTAGGTTGGATTATCCTGCTCAGACAGTTTCCACTTAGTGGGACAAAATCACATCTAGACACTACCTTATAGTTACTTTCTTTTTGGATGGGGCTGTCCTTCAGCACCATTAGCTCTAGGATTGGCAAGGACTGGTGTTCACATCATTCTAAAGAAAACAATCAGCCCTGGGATTTCCCCGGGAATCACAAGCAAATTGTGCCAACTGTGGGTCATCCCCAAGTCCATCAACAATACCCAAGGGAACAAAAACTTTAAATAAACATCTTACTAATGGTGTTGGGAAACCATGATGGACTTTGATGACAACAGACCTGAATTATCTAATCCATTTGCCACTTACTGACTTTAAAAAAAAAATCATTTAAATATCTCGATGTTTGCATAGACAACGGATTGAAACACCATCCTCACACCCCAGTCTATCTGGTGAATCCTACTCAACATTTGACTCTAAGGTCAGCTCTTAAGCATTCTCACATATTTAAGATAGTGGCTCAGTTGTTTAACAGACCAAACAATTGCCCATGGAAGAATGTGTGTGTGGTTCTCTATGAAAATCAGCAGAGGGAGCCAGGCGCAGTGGCCCACGCCTATAATCCCTGTGGCTCAGGAAGCTGAGACTGGAGAATCGGGAGTTCAAAGCCAGCCTCAGCAATGGTGAAGTGCTAGCCAGGAAAAATAAAAATCAAGGGAACTAACTGGAATAAGGAGAAGACCCTGGGTAGGGTACAGGTAGCAGCCTCTACTACATTTCTTCTTATCTCGCTGGGTAGTGTGTTACCTTCCTATTTTGGGAAAACAATTTTAGGCAGCCATTAAAAATAGGCTGATCAGTCAGGCTCAGTGGTGCACACCTGTAATCCCAGCAGCTCAGGAGGCTGAGGCAGGAGGATTGGAGAGTTCAAAGCCAGCCTCAGAAAAAGCAAGGCACTAAGCAACTCAGTGAGACCCTGTCTCTAAATAAAATACAAAATACGGCTGGGGATGTGGCTAAGTGGTCACATGCCCCTGAGTTCAATCCCTGGTACCCCCAGCCTCCCCAAAATAGACTGATTTATAGGTTCTGACAGGAAATGGCCTTTGGGATAAATGTTAAGTTAAAAATTACAAGTATAGAAAACTGTAGAATGTAATGGCATTTGTGTTTACATATATATAGTGGTCCGTTTTCTGTTGCTATTACTGCATAACAAAGACTGGTATTGTATAAAGAATAAAGGTTCACAATTCTAAAGACTGGGAAGTTCAAGATCCTGTTGCCAAGGTGAGGTCCTTTTTGCTCTAAGGAATCCAGAGGTGGCACAAGCATACCACATACTGAGACGAAGCAAGCTATCTCAGGTACCTCCTCTTCTTCTGAAGTGACCACCTCACCATTGTGAAATAGCCTTTTAGGTGAGCTGCTCTGATTTCTGCTAAGAAATGTGTGTGAAATTTTTAATCTTTCAGAATTTTCTAGGAAATGACCTGTTTATGTCTCAATGAACTTGAAGAAAATCCAAGCACAAGCAGATGAATGCTCTCAGACATTTTCAAATGCCATTTAAGCTTGGCTACTTTTCCTTCAAAGGGGAGAATAGCTCTAGAGAGGGTTTCTGTACATGATTGTACCAACATATGATTCTAGGGGCTGTTAAAATGTCTGAATAACCAGGCATGGTGGCACATGCCTATAATCTCAGAGTCTTGGGAGGCTAAGGCAAGAGGATTGCAAGTTCAAGGCCAGCCTTAGCAACTTAGCAAAGGCCCTAAGCAACTTAGTGAGACCTGTTCCAAAATAAAAAAAATTAAAGGGCTGAGGATGTAGCTCCTTGGTAAAGCACCCTGGGTTCAATCCCCCATACCAAGAAGTGTCTTAAAAGTCTGAATATTTGTTATCAGTGCATTATAATTTTGCATAATAGTGGGAATCATTATGCCATTATTTGTACATGCACATAATTTGATCAGTCTCATTCCCCAGCACCTTCTCTTTCCCTCCCCTGATCTGCTTGCTCTACTTTGCTGATCCTTGTTCTATTTTTATCATTACTATTTTCATTAGTACATTATAATTATACATAAAATCTGGGCTCATTATGGTATATTTGTACATGGACACAGCATGATTTGATAGATTTTGTTAAGTATCTGAGTATTTTAATAGTTCCCCCAAGGTTTTTGTGATAAGGCTGGAAAAATTACTGCACTATCAAGCAAAGCCTTGATCAGAATTTTTCCCTGCTTTGTTTGTGGGAGAGAGTGATGGCTGATTGCTTGTTTTTATGGTGCTATAGACCATTTTCCCTTTGTTTTCAATCAGTATTGGAAAGTATTCATTGTCTCTAGCCTCAAAAAAAGAGATAATTGGTTAAGAAAATCTCTTTTTTGCAATCTTCTTTCTCTGATAATTTATGTTGCTCTGACTTAAGACCAGGCCTGAAGATCTATATGACTTATATCTGTAAGAAATAAAGAACATTGTAGAGGAAGATGAAGAAGAGATGGATTTTTTTTTCATATTAGACTCTGCTTTTTAAAGTTTGAAATATGATTCACATATTACAAAATCTACCATTTTTCAATATACATTTCTGCAGGATTCGTATATTAACAATGTGCAGCTATCACCTCCATATAATTCCAAAATATTTTCACCCCATACCCTTGTTCATGTTTGCCTGGGCTGAAGCGGGAAAGTCAAGGGCAGTGCTGAGCTCTGTTCTGTGCCAGTGACTCCTCTGGACCCTGCCTGGCCCAGAGGATGATGCTTTGGGTCCACCGGGAATTGGGTTGGGAGCTCAGCTCCGGCACTTACCTGTTTTGGAACCTTAAGCAAGTTGTTCTGCTTTTTCTGTCACGTGGATATTTTTCATCTCTAAAAGAGAACAATAAAGTCTACCGCCCCCACCCCCACCACCTCGAAAACTTGAAAGACTATAACAGAAAACAAATGCAAAGTAACTAACACACAGTAAGTGCTCCCAAAAGCACAATACCATATGTCTCAAACAAACCAGGTTTACGTTCCATTTCTGCCCAAGGTGGCCCTGCCACTGGGGCCTTCAAGAAATTAAGTTTTACACCCAGGCTCTTCCTGTTCTGGAAATTGCTGCTTAAATCATCGGAGAAGTCATCTAGCAAGCAGTCATCCACTTGGTTCCCTAATGAAATTACTCCAGGTAAGAGGCCTTTATTTCCCCGTATGTCTGACTTTCCCCAGAGGGAGGTCTTTGACATCAAACACATGGCTAAAGAAATGTCCTTGCTCAATCACTTGGCCTTGGGATGTTTTCAAAAACCAAAGAGCTACAGTTTCAGACCAAAAAAATAAAGTAAGTAACAGCTAGCTAAATGAAGGATTTCTTTTCTTTACAATCTGTTTAGCATGTTAAGAATCTGGCATGCCTTTAATTTCAGCAGATGGGGAGGCTGAGGCAGGAGGATCACGAGTTCAAAGCCAGCCCCAGCAACTGAGCAAGGCCCTAAGCAACTCAGTGAGAACCTGTCTCTAAATAAAATGCAAACAAAGAGCTAGGAATGTGCTTCAGTGGTTAAGTGCCCCTGGGTTCAATCCCCAGAAGAAGCAGCAGAGATGTGGTTGTTAGGACTTTAGGCAAGACTTAAAGCTGTGGATCCGGTAGTATGAAAGGGAAAGCACCACACTTTTAGAGAGAGCTACTGCTTGTAGTGCCTCATTACAGTGCCAGGCTCTTGCAAACCCCCACTGAATAGTAAGGAGATGCTCAAGTCCCAGGAACAACTTCTAGTCCCCTTTTTCTCCCCTGCTATCACCTCTACCTAACCCGTGATCTTTAAAATCCCAGAGCTTTCTTTGTTCAGCTATAAAATCTTGTTTTATTCTATTTTGTCCTCTGAAGGAGCATGTGATAAGTTTAAAGCTTCTCTGAGATTGCTTCCACCTGTGAAGTCATGGAGATTACATACTCTGGTCCTGATAAAAAGTTCCTAGGGCTACACACAGGGATGGAGCACCATCAGCAGGCCAGGATCTCTCCGCCTTGTTGGTGGGCCATAGACCGACCCCTGGTCAGTCTAGTGATGCCCAGGACCTCCTCTTCTCAAAATAATGTTATTCTTGCATGCAAAAATAAAATAAAATGTAGTGTGTGGAGAGCTGGGAAATATGTTGGTCAAAGGATATCAAATTGCGGTTGGACAGATAAATAAGTTCAATAGTCCTATTGTACAACATAGTGACTACAGTTAATAATAATGTATTTGAAACAATTATAATGCATTCTTTTTTAAAAAAAATATGTAGTTGTAGATGGACAGCATGCCTTTATTTTATTTGTTTATTTTTATGTGGTGCTGAGGATCGAACCCAGTGCCTCCCACATCTGAGGCAAGCGCTCTGCCACTGAGCTACAGCCCCAGCCCCAAAATCATTCTTGAAAATGGCTGTGAGTACATTTTCAGTGTTCCCACCACAAAAAAAAATTATAAGTACATGAGGAAACTCATATGTTAGTTAGCTCAAGTTAACCTTTCCACAATGCTTCCATATTTTAGGACATCAAGTTTTCCATCATAACTTGGGTTTTGTTGATTAAAAAGTAAATGAATAAAATTTTAAAATTTTTTTGTAATTTTTTAGTTATAGTTATAGATGGACACAATACTTTATTTTATTTGTTTATTTTTATGTGGTGCCAGGGATTGAACCCAGTGCCTCACACATGCTAGGTAAGTGCTCCACCACTGAGCCACAACCCTGGCCCAAATAAATAAAATTTTAAAAAGGAAAGATAGCCGGGTTGGGGGTGGGGTAGAATACATAGGATTTCAAAAGAAGCCAATTAAAAACAAAGTTATCAAAAATATTGTGAAACAAATTTTGATATAGAAAGATATGTGCCTCTTTATTATTGCAAACAGCAGTAAGATATAATGGCTGGTCTAAAATTATAATTTGAAATTAATGATGAATGTAAGTTATATGTCAAGATAGCTGGGAAAAAAACTCTAATGTTAAGTGAGAATATCTGTCATTTCCCTTCGTGACAAAGTTACAGGTACTGATAATTCTGACTGCAGTTAAGTCACTACCTTCATTATTTAAGAAAATGCTAAATGTCATGTAGTATTTACTCATGTAGTCCCATCCCTCCTGAATTCCAGCTGTGAACCCAGACTTAAGAATCCCTAAATTAAGGCAGGACTAGCCTGATCCAGAATGTCTACCCTGTTGATAGGAGTAGGATCTCCGATAACCCTACTTCCTGACCTCATCAGGTCACGGATCTTCGCACTGTGCTTTACTTTCCAACATACAGATACTGTTGGGTGTGGGCGACTAGCCCTTGCACACCTGCATGGATCTGTGAAGAGCCACCACCCTGGAATAGAGGTTGGAAAATGGATTCATTGGACTTTTGTCATTTGCATCATGCACTGTCGTGGTGGTGACAAATGAGCCCAGAGGCTGGCACCCATTCCCATTGACCCCCATGTTCTGCACTTCATAAACATATCTGATCTTTTTCCTTCCCTACTCCATGCCCTTAGCTACTTCTTGTCTTGTTCAGTTACCAAAAAAGATTTTGAGTTGTAGGTACATTGCCTTGCAGAAAACATTTTCCTTCTTTCCAGGCCATTCCACTCGCTCCCTTTCAGGCCCTGGACTTCCCACCGCCTCTTTTCTGGTTGCCCTTCCTAATACTCACTTACCTTTCAAGCTCTCCTCCTGGATCTGATAGTGTGTAATCTCATGGGCTACAATGAACTCATCCTTGTGCAGGGTGTAAAGAACAGAGACATATTATATTGACTGGGGCTGGATTCCTGTTGCAATATTATTCTTGTTGCTGTGTGACCCTGGGCATATTAACCCCTGGATTCCTTCATAAGAAAAAGACAGGAATAGTACTTTCTCCACAGAGTTGCCATGAGAACTAAATGCATTAAAGCTTGGAAGCTTACAATGCCTGGCACACAGTAAGCACTCAATAAATTTTAGGTATTGGCAGCCCTTGGCTGATTCTATTCTGCTACCGTCCTCCCTCAACAAAGTTCTCCAATTCTAATCTTTGCAGTATTCACTCATATTCTGTGTTCCTGGGACTTTGATTTAAGAGAAAAATTAGGGCTTTTTGGAATCTTCTGAGACCTGCGCTAGAAAAATCCAGAAAGGATCTAGGATCATCGTCATCATCAAATCTGACACTTTTAGAGGCCTAACTGCTATGCCAGATATTTGTTGTATAATATTTTATTTAATCCCCCAGATAACCCCACACTCTGTATTATTAGTCACATTATGGTTGATGAATCAGGCTCAGAGGGATTAAGTTATTTGTCATCCAAAGTCACACAGATCCCCTCCTTGAATTGAGGATCATCTCCTTCTAGCCAAAGATTTCTTCCTGAGGACATGTGATAGCTACAGAGAAGCTTCTAGAGTGAGTTCTGGAAGCCATTGTTTGCTGGGTTATCAATTCCCCTCTGAAGCCACTTGGGTTCCCTGCACTGGGCCATTTTAAAGAAGGCTTGGCTCCAGGGTAACCATCTGGCACAGGCTCATGCAGCTTTTGTGAAGTCACATGTGGTCAGGGAGTTGCCAGGAAAAGGGATGCCTTGATGAGCCAAAATGCAAATTCCTTAGGAGAGGAAAAGTGAAAGTGAGCTTGTTCACACTGTGCAGGGCTCCAAGGAAATGACACAATGCAAGAGACACCGCGTCCTGCTACTAGGTTCCATCAGACTACAGATAGAGTATTTTGCATTTGATCATAAACTTGCCTCCCAACGAACTGTTTGCTTCTTGGGACAGTAAGAGAAGCAGAAGTGACCCACATTAAAAAAAAAAAAAGAAAGAAAATATTCAAAATACTCATGCTAGGTGCCTCCAAGCCATTTCAATGCGGTCCTCTGGGAGTAAGGATCATGGTTTCCTCACCAATCCCTAGAGCTTCCCTCCTCCTAGAGAAAAGACACTCAAAGTAGATCAAAATCAGAAGAGAATTTGGAATTTGGAGACCCTGATTCAGTTTACTTGCACTGAAAGGATTTCTAAGGCCTTCACTGGGGTTTTTAAAAGCCTTTCTGTGGCTATTTCCTCTTCTTCCTCCTTCTCTTCTCCCTCCTCCTTTTCCTTCTCTTCTATGTCTCTTCCTTTCTTCCTTTTTAATTTTTTTTCCTCTGCTGATTTTTCCTTCTCCAGAATGCCTGTCCCACTGGCCTGCCCCTCAGTTCACAGAAACTTACCAAGTGGGCCACATGCCTGGGGGAAGACAAGTCTAGCCAAGCCCAAGGCTGCGTTACCTGGACTTTCAATGCTTTTTGGACAGTAAATTTCTACCCTCATTTTTGCTTCTCCCTGACCTTCTAGATTATATTTACAACCAAAGACTGGGGACAGAGATATTTGGTGGTGGCTGGCATTTTAGACCAGAACAATTAATGACATTGTTTATAGACAATGTGGTCTGGGAAAGTTTACTTAGGGGCATTTTGAGCTTGAATTAAAAAAAAAAAAAAAACTATTTAAAAGCCTTCTAGAAAGCTGATTAGAGACTCATATGACCCATAGGTTTGAGATTTTTGAATGAATCTGCCTAATCAAATGCAAGCCATGTTTAGATACTTAAGGTAAGAAGCTCTGTTAAATTCAAACTAGATCAGCTGAAAATGTTCAGATCAGGGGAGGCAGGCTGTGACCTACCCTCAAGTGAGGGGAACTGAATTGTTGATTGATGAGGCCCAAGCAGAGAGGTACCAAGAGAAGTACTAGAAGCACATATAAGGCTTTTCCTGGAGACAGGTTGCTCAGGCCAAAAGTCCAAGGAAGAGGTGGAATTGCATTTAGGGCCTAGGTGATGACCTCTCGACCCCTTTCTTCTAAAGAGGATCATTGCAGCTGCTAGCCACCACTCCCCTTTCTCCTGCCTCATACCTGTTCCCAACCTAGTTTTAATTTTGGAGCTTTTCCACTCGTATCTTCTGTGGAGCTTGCTAAAAAACATATTGTTGGACCACACCTCCAGAGTTTCTGATATAATAGTCTAGGGTGGGATCTAAGAATTTGTGTCTGACAGATCCCTAGGTGATGCTGATGTAGGCTTTGCAATTGGATTACCTGTGTTTAATGATCAGTTCTTTCACTCATAAACTGGAGGCTCCTGAGTAGATTTAACCTATTGCCTTGGTGTCCCCTCACACGTTTTAAAGAAAGTGAGCATACATGTCATACCTGTCTTATTTGGAAGAGTAGATGAAATAATGCATGAAATCACAGCCTGTTGCATGCCGTACTTCCAAAGTCAAACTGTTGATGTTATTTCTCCCAACACACCAACACTACAGAGCTGCTCTGGACCCCAAAGTGCTCCTGTCCTGATCCACCTGCCCATGTAGAGACCCTCAGATATCCCCAGGTTCCAGCAGTCTGCAGAGTTGGGACCACCCATATCTTCCTGGTGCCAGGTTCCTGCACACATAATCAACAATTTTATTTCAAGTCCACCTCAAAGATTATTCAAATTCCACCTTGACTACCACTGAGCCAAACCCCATGGGACCTCAGGACCCTGTGAGCTGTTTTACTATAAGCCTGTTACTCTTTTTCTCCTGATGACTGGGAAACATGTAAGAAAGAACTGGAAGAATCTGTTCTGCTAGCCCAAGCACTGAATTCCATATGTAGTTCAGATTGGATGTTTAGGTTTTAGGTGCCCAACTCATCTAGATTTCCAGTGCTAGTGCAGGCTTCTTGATTTTTAGCAAAACTTCCTCTATCCTCCCTTAGCGTCTTAAAATTAAATCTAAATACAACAACCAAACAAAAGTAAATCTAGGGAAAAAAAACAGAAGAGCTCAATTGCTTAGACTTGCTTTTTGTTTTTATTATCAACAATCAAGTTAATGGTACACTCTTGGAAAACTATATGCACATGTAGAAATATTTCCCTTTTAAATAGAAGCATTCATTATAACACATATAAATAAATTTGAAAATCTGAAACATAACTTATGACAATTATGTTCACAAACATAGTCCAACGAGAAGAAAAAAATCAGACAGACATGCACCTGATAACAAAAATATATACCATTGTCTGAACCATGGTCTCTCTAAACACAAAGGAATTGAACCCGTGAGAATCTTATTAAGCCATAAAGACACGCCATAGAGACTACAAGAAGAGAAAAACATTATACGATCACGTAGAGGAGACGGTCTGTACTGATATTAACACCATACAATTGAGTCACAGAACACAGTTGTAGAAAGACACGAAAAAGTTAAAGCCTCAACATTCAACTAATATCTATAGTTTGTGCCTTTTAAAATAAAAACAAACAAAAAACCAAAACAAATCCCAACAGAGATGTCTAACTGCGCAAAGAATGGAATCATCAATATACAGTCCATCCACCCTACAGGATATGAGTCCAGTTCAGGTCATTCAAACAGAAATGCAAACCAAGACACTTCTGCAAACGTGTGTGCCTTTCCCTTGCTTGGTAGATTTCTCTGCAGCCAGCAATCGGACTGCAATTGACTCCAATCCAAAGCAGTGCCAAAAAGTTCAGTAAAAGCTGGTGGAAGAAGAAAACGCCGGTGGGGGTGGCAGTTGGTGGGAGAGAAAAAAAGGAGAGTTGTGAAATATGAGACACAGTTTGCAGAGTTTGTGGATGAAAAGGCATCTCATGTATAGGGCATCTTTCAGGGCCAAGAGGCTGCAAAGATTCAGGATTGGGAGTTGCCACGGTGTGGGATTCAGATGCACTAATGGTGGGGTGGTGTCCGATGAGGTGGGGACAGGCAAGCGGGCAGCAGAAAGTCACTTTGGCCGCAGGGACAGTCTAAGTGGGACGTCGCCACAGTAGCTCGAACCCAAGGACAAGAAGGTAAAGGGGGCTGGAAAGGCTTTCTCCCCCCCCCCCCCAGAGGAGCATCAGAGTCCATTCTATTATGAGCAAGAACCTAGGAGTCAGCTCCCAGACAGCACCAGCCCCCCTTTACTTTGTCTGGACACTCCCTCGGATCTTTTCAAACTTTCTGGTTGTTGTTTTTTAATAGTTGCTATCTTCCGATTTTTTATATTTACTTATTTTTAAAAAATTTTTTCTAAGCAAGTCATAGAGTTGGTTGTGGCCCTCCCATCTCTCCCTGTCACCTGCTCGGGCCACAGTCACACATTCCCCGAGACCGACATACACCCAACACGCAGACACAGCCCCCTGAGAGCGCCCCCCGAGTCCAGTCCGCCTGCTCACACCCCCCACTTAGCAGGCTGAGCCCTGGCCTCTGCGCGGCCAGCCACAGGCGGGTGCGAAGCCAGAGAAGTTTATTCCTTTTGTTTTGTTTTGTTTTGCTTGGGGGTGAGGAAGGGGGTAGGAGTGGGGTGGAAATAGGGGCAACGTCATTTGCTCGTTATTCGTATCGCGACTATTTTAGGCCCTCGATGAAAAAGCCACGGCAGCAGCGACAACAATAGCCTTGGGCCTACCCGCTCGCCCACTCGCCCGCCCGGACCCTGGCTCTCGCGCTGTCGCCGCCGCCGCCGCCGCCGCCGCCGGATCCCAGATCAGAACATACTGCTCTTCACTAAGGCGGCTTTGGCACCGTTGGGTCTTTGGAGTGAAGATAGGACGCTGGCGAAGGGGCCACCGAGCGAATCTGGGATGGAGGTGATGGGGCCGGGGCCGGGAGCCCAGCCTTGTCCAGGCCCCCCGGCCGCAGCCAGGCCTCCCGCCGCCGCCGCCGCCGCAGCTGCCGCCGCCGCCGCAGCCGCCGCCGCCGCCGCCGCCGCGCCGCCCTTGCCGGGTTCGCCTCCCGGGCCCCCCGGCCCGGCCCCTCCCGGAGCTCCCGCCGGGCTGGGCCCGCCGCCACCGCCGCCACTCGCCCCGCAGCTGGGGGTGGGGTTGGGATTGGGGCCCGGGCCCCCAGTGCTGTCCGGGTCGGTGCTCTTGGCCTCTTTGCTCTCGTCGTCTCGGGAGGAATCAGACTTTTTTCCCGAGGAGCCGTTCTTGGCTGCGGCCGCTGCAGCAGCTGCTGCGCGCTCCTGCTTGCGAAACTTGGCGCGGCGGTTCTGGAACCACACCTGGCCCAAGAGGGCAGGAAAGACGATGAGAGCGGGGAAAAGAAGAAAAAAAGAAAAAGAAAAAGCAGCTGTTAGAGTGTCCCACGTTCCATTTCGGACGGTTTTAACAGCCATCCCCTACCCGGTCACCCGTGCACCACAAAGATGACACATAACGCTCTCCCAGCCCATCAAGTCTCCTATCCTTTTTGCCAGTTCATCTTCGGAAAGAAAAAAAAAAAAAAAAAAAAAACTTTCTCTGGGCGTAAGCATGCTAGGGCAATTGCACCTTGCGCGAGAGGTAAAAAGACCGCAATTCCTAGGACGGCTCTAAAATGGAAGCCCTTGTTTTGCTGTCTTTGCTCAGTCGGCTTCTTTAGCAACCCCAAGCTCGCCATATCCCAGGGTTCAAGTCTAACGTTAAACTTTAATTGGTAGGAGGGGGCCTGCGGTTTGGGGGCCGGCTGCTGATCTCCCGACTTTGGGCCTGAAGGAGCTTGTGATTGTGTGCACAGCCCTTCCACTGGGGGGCTCACCAGGAGAGGCCCCTTGGCCTGCTCTTTAAACACTCTTGGATTCCTAAAAGGTTAAAGTTAAGTCGTAGCTCCTGACCTTCAGGGAATCATAGCCCCTTTCCAAATCTGCTGCAAGTCACAATACCCGAGAAAAATGCACCATGGCCCTAGGTTCAAATATTCTTGGCACTAGGCTAAAAGCGCTTGAATTAGGAGGCATTTAATAAAAATTGTTTATAATACAGGGCAAAATCTGCATTTCCCCCACGGGGCACTTTCTGCTTCGCTCATTCACGTTCCAAGGGCCCCTGAATTCCTCTACTCCAATGGGAAACACTTTGCAGTTGTGAATAAATTGCCAAGAGCGCACGCCCTAACCTTTCCTCGCGCGCACAGCCCTGCCAAATTCAACCACTCTGATCAGCCCTGGGTCCTTGACCCTTCCCATGAGAGGCCCCGGGATTATGAACCGTGAGCAGCACCACCCACCCCGCAACCCCAATCCCTGCCGGGACCAGTGCAGGAGCTGGGTCAGTTTGCCGGCGCGGGTACCTGGACTCGCGCCTCTGTGAGGTCGATCTTCAGGGCTAACTCCTCCCGGGTGTAGATGTCCGGGTAGTGAGTCTCAGCGAAGACCCTCTCCAGCTCTTTGAGCTGCGCACTTGTGAAAGTGGTGCGGATGCGCCGCTGCTTGCGTTTCTCGTTGAGGCCGCCGTGGTCGGTGAAGAGTTTGTAAGGAACTAGGGGATGACAGGGGAGACAATGAGCAGAACAATCAGGAGCGCGAGGGCAGAGGGGCTGGAATGCAGAGACTCCAAGATCAGATCGCCCGGGAGCCGCTACCAGCACTCGAGTAGAGGGTACCCGAGAGGAGCTGCGCGAGGGGGAAAAACCGGAGCAAATTAATTATATACCGAAACAGCGGCTCAAACTTCGGGTTTTGGCCGGGGCCCTTCTAGCACAAGCGCCTTTGGGTGGGTGGAAAAGGCGTATTTGAGATGGCTTGAGGCCCGGGACATGGGATAGAGCTTTCAGCAGGAAAAAAAAAAACAGTCCAAAAAAACATCAGTTGTAATATCAGGGAGCCAGGGGAAAAGTTACCAAACACTCCCACCGTTGCAACTTTTCAATTCTCAGAAGTTGACGCGACCCAAAAGTTGGGGGAAAGTGCTGCAAAAAAAATAATAAATGAAAGAAATGATCATAAAAATGACCAGCCAGAGAGGTGTGAGCCGCTGTCGGTTCTTAAAAAAAGAGACACTGCCAGTAATGAGCTTTACTCTTTGTTATTTAATTATTTTCTAAGCTTTACGTCTCATCGCAAAGTAAATAAATTATGCCTATCATTTTGGCAGCTTAAGATAATTTTGTTGGCGGTTCGGGTGTGACTAGGATAGTGTAACCCTGTAAGTGAATTACCCCTCCCTGCAATCGCTTCTAACGTGATAAATTCTTTCATTTGTGTAAGCAAATTTCGTTTGGTAAATACTAAACACATTTCCATTTTCAAATGCAATCAAGGCTTCCTATATACGAGCGGAAAGGCGGCTTCCTCCGCTGAGAGAGCTGGCGGTCCTTACCTGCGGCGTACGGACTGCTCTGGTGGTCCCTGAGGGTGCCGAGGCTGCAGGATCCCGGTGTGAGGGACGGGCAGCCGGACGTGGCCCCAAAAGTGGTCCTTATCGGGTTATACTGGAAGCCACTGGCCTGGCTGCAGGAACTGAAGTCAGCATAGGCTGAAGCCAGGCTCGAGGTGTCCATCCCAGCCATACAGGACTCGTAGGCAGAGGAATTGAGGTAAGAATATTCCATTTTATACATTGAAAAGGTTCTAGATGGCTCAGCCAAGTGGAAAAATGAAATAAAAGATGGATATGGAGAAGGTGGCTGGAGAGGGGAGATGTGCACAGCTCAACGCCTGCCTCCAAACTGGCCTCCTTACTACCAGCAGAGCCTAGTTTTATGAAAAAGCCTCCTATGAGATGCCTTGTCTGAGGTCTCTAGAGCATATAGTCCTCATAATAAACTTGGCTCTTTCCACTTGGACAATAGCAAAGCGGTTGGTCTTATTGCTGGCGCTTTTTACATGACAATAACTCATCCGTCTATTGGGCTGGCACTGGGGAACTGAGCTGTCCAACCTCCCTATCATTGATTCCTGCATCTCTAATTAGAATTTAATACCACACCATTACGCACTGAGCCCCTGATCCTCCCTTCTAACCAGCTCCCTGCCCTTTAATTCAATCACACTACTTGGAAATAATGAAAGTTGGGTGACGATTCTCCCTGATCCAATTTCCCCGAGCTTTTAAGCCTTTTTAACTGATCATATACCTAAGGCATAAATTGAGATAGTGTGCGTGTTTTCCCCCTTCTTCGTCCTCTTTTTTTTTTTCCTCCCTTCCCTTGGTTAGGGAGAAGAAACCTTGATGTCATAGAAAACCTGTTTTGTAAGAGTGTTACACGCTCAATTTAACAACAAGCCTACCCCCCGAAGTGCATGAAATGTTATAAAGGACTGGGACACTGGCAAGACTCAGGCGCCCTGTAACATAGAGTAAGTGGGCCAAAGGGGGTTATGTGAATGATAAGCAGATTTCTTTAAAATTCACCTGGCAGCAGAGGTGAAAAAAAATACAGAACATATTATCAATTGCATTTCTCCTTGCAGCTTAATGTGCTTTCAAGAAACTCAGGCGTACAACCGCTTAAAAAATAAAAATAAAAAATAAACCTGAGTAAAGCTCTCAATGTAAGACATCTCGATTCTCCACCCATGAGTTCTTTGCGCTCAGTGCTGCATCTGAATTAGCAGAGGTTTGTATCTGGTTGGTTTACAGATTCAGAATGGTTGTTCAGTTTAATTACGCCATAACTACCAAGTGGGCATGAAGCATACCCAAATGTGTCTCCTCTTTCAAGCCCTTCTGGTGCTCTCCCTTCCTTCCTTTCTTTCTTTCTTTCTTTCTTTCTTTCTTTCTTTCTTTCTTTCTTTCTTTCTTTCTTTCTTTTCTTTTCTTTTCTTTTCTTTTCTTTTCTTTCTTCTTTTTTTTTCCTCCACTATTCTCAGGTGCCCACAACCAACCATAGACCTCGGGCTTCCCAAACAGGATTGCTGTTTACCCTTTAGATTTGCGGACTGCACTGGGAGAAACCCTTTCCATTTAAATGTCCAGGCAAAAGCTCCAAGACCGGGCAGCTTCCTTGCCGGATTCCTCAGGCCCTTGGGTGCTGGCAGCCAGGCACAGACAAAGAAGGGAGCCGTGATTTGTGGACCTCGGTGGCCTCATGATTTAAGTGGAGGATAATTTTCATTTGGTTCGTTAGACTCTAGCAGAATAAGGGAAAGTATTTCATTAAATCCTTCCTCTCGGTGGACAAGAGGGGGAATACTGAGTTGAATCGCCGTGTGGTGTAAACAAACCCTGGATATTTTATATGAATTAAATGTGTAGATAATTAGTTTTATTGCATTCATTACCCCCTTTATGTGCTCTGTAACAAGTCAGTAATTAAAGTAACAAACTCATAAAGTCTTTATAGGGGCATTTAGGCGTTCAGTGTTTGCCAAACTAAGTGGTTTAATTCGATGCTAGTGCCGGGGAGTGGATGGGCGCCCGCTTTCCACTGCCACCCTGTTTTATTGCGCACTAAACTGCTGAGGATGCCGTAATGGATTAAACAGGGACAGCGGCCCCCCAACCCTGTGCTTCTCTGTGGGGTGAGTTTCAGGCTCCTCTCAGGTGTGTTTGCCTGTCCGCCGGACATCAGAAAGAGCTAAAGTCGGGAGAGCAGGCAGCGAGACCTACCGAGGAACCCGGTGATAGTTTTATGGGGAGGGCTGATAGTTTTATTGCAGTTGTATGTTGTACAATGCGTATTTGATAAAGAGGGCCCTTGGTGACCAGTGTGCACTTTTTTGTGCACGGGGGTGAAATGAAAATAAATGCGTACAAGGTTTTACTGCGGCGGTAAACAAATTGCAATGCTCTAAATGGTTTTTCTTTATGGTCACCAGACAAGAGGAGAAAGGGGATGCAAACATCTGTCTTCAGTCCCCTAAACCTAAAGGCCAGCAAAGACGGATGCGAATCCAAGTGTTATTACAGCGGGTATTTGTCTTTATTTATCCCGCTCTCATGAATATGAATCTGCATTTGAACCAGGAGGTGGCTGGATCCCTTTGGGCTTCACACAAGGAATTTCCCCCACCCCTAATCCCCCACCACCTCCCCACTTAAGAGAGATGGGGTTACAAGGATGTGATTGTCCAAGTTTCTGGGTTCCATCGGAATTTGGGGGATAGAGGTTGCTTCCCCGTTTTTTCTAAGAGGACCCTACATTCCAATCCCGCCATGGGGAAGTGTATGATGAGAACATCGGCCAGGGTAGCAACCCGCCAGCCCCACTTCTCCACGGCTGAGGTGGGGTTTAAGTGCGTTTCTCTACAGGAGTGACTTGGGGTGTCTGGGAGAAGATGCGTTTCATCTCCAAGATCTGTTCTTGACAACAGCCAGGTTCCGGGTTCACAGCACCCTTGGAATGGCTCTTCGGTGCAGCTGGGGTGCATCTGCATCTTTGCGGGTTGTAGAGTGTGCGGTCCTGGGGAAACTCCATCCCCGCCCTGCGCTGCTGCCCTGCACCCCAAGCTGGAGCCCTACCACAAATCCTAGTGCAGGTCAATTTCATCTTGAGTCAGGGATAGCTTTTGGGACAACCACCTAAAGTGTGCAGGAGAAGTCGGAGAAGCGGGGTTTATGCCGGCAGGTTTTGTAGATATTTCTTAGGGCAAAGTGGGAATTTGGGGATGTAGCAGGTTGCAAGGGGCAGTTCCTGCTCGAGGTGGAGTCTGGGGTAAGAAATTCACTGTGCAACTCAGGGGAGCTGGATTGACTCAAGAAAAAGCGAAGGGAGCGGGTCTAGGACTTCTCCAAGGGCCCAGACGAGGGAAGTATCAATGCGCGGAGGATGCCCCAAGATCGGGCCAGGGCCAGACCCAACCGAGGCCAGTACTGGTTCGATCCAGGGCTCGATCCCTCCTCGCCCTGCAGTCTGGGTCTCCCCGCGGCCTTGGCTCCCCGCCGCCGCCTCCTCATAGAGCCAACCCTCTCCCCGGCGCCAGGGCAGTTCCCCGGCCTCTCTCCAGGCGCCCCCTGGTGCCCAGCCTCTCCCGGTCGCGGTGCGGTGCGCCCCCTCGCCTTTGTAGGAGCAGACCTTTCAGCGCCAGGGACCGCACGGTCGGATGAGCAAACGCTCTTGACTTCATTTTCCCCTTTGTAGGCCTTGTAGGTTTATTTTGTTTAGTGTCACCGTCCCTCCCCCGCTAGCCCTGGCCCATCGTTCCTCTGCCCGTCTTTTGTGGCCCGGGGTCCTGCTTCTGCTCACAGATGAAAGGCGTGTGGGGCTGGGCCAGGCCAGAGCCCCAGCCCCAGCGCCCTGTTTTGTTCCAGTTGTGCTTTCTACACGCGAGCTCTCCCCTAAAAGTTGTACCAAATGGTTAATTTAATTATTCCAACTATAGACCAACTGCTTCAGCAGCCTCCACCACGCGTCTGGGAGGAAAAAAGAAACCATCTATAAGAAATAATCTAATAAAAGTGAAGTGTAGAAAAACCCCTCCTGATTTTCAACCGGCACAAATAGAATTAGAGCTTCAGCATCCTTTTCCCAAACAGACCTTTTGTCCAGATCACAGCTTCAGCCAACCAGCAATGTGTACAGTGCCTGCTATTTATTTTAATAGAGGTGGGTGGGTAGCGAGATGGATTGATAGATAAATGACCACATGGATAGATGGATGGTTTGATCCATCTTCCTCTGACTTCCCTTTCTTAATATGTGTACACGGTTGATTTTTTTTCCCTTGCCGATTTTCTGAATCAATAATGGAAAGGCAATGCTATTGGCAAAAGAAAAAAAAAAGTCCATTTAAAGTACAAAAAAGGGAAGAGCCTACCAGCATATATGCCATGAGGAAAAAAAAAATGTTTACATGCTACCCAGTACCAAATGAAAAAGGTTGAAAGTTTAAAAGAAACTTTTCTTTCCTTTTCTTTGCCATTCATAGGAGGGTTTCTTTTTCTTCTTCTTTTTTTCCTTGAAAGTCAGAAAGAATGTTAGAAGACAAGGAAACAAAACAGCAAACAAAATGCCATTGTATTGTAGTAGCAATTCATGGGAAAAAGCTTGTCAGCCTCCTAATGCCTCACTCCTAGGAGGCTGTTTTGAGGCTGTTTTACCGCAGGCAAAACACAATAACTTGGGAATGAATAAAATATTAAATACCAGTGAGAGTTTCAGAGGAATTTTATTTTTGATTGCTTTATTTAATGCTGCATCCAAATTATCCCAGCACAGCCAGCCCACTGCCTAGCTAAGCCTCCACTCAGAACCAACATTCTCTCAACCAGAGAATTAAAAGGCAAGCTTTGTCCTTGGGTTTCTTCAAAAAGATTTCTGCAGACAAGCAACTCTTCTCATTCACCTGCACCAAAGAAAATAATCTAGAATTTATTAGGACAGCATTTCCCCAGAACATAAAGCAAAACAACCACAGCATTCCCAAGCCTGATGGCTCACTGTATTGGCCTAGCATTTAGATATTTTTTTTAACCACATATTTCAACTGCATGGGAACCATAATACATGTTTCATAATAGAAACTTTGGGGTTCTAGTAACTAACTTCCAGGCTCTGTGAGACTAATAATTTTATTAGCTGATTGACAAGAGTTTGCAAAGCAAGTCAACACAGTGCTGGGCACCTAGAAAGAATCCGGTGGGTGTCAGCTACCAGTACAAGAATGATAGTGATGATGATGATGATATTGGCAGAGTCTGAATTGTGTATTGAACACTTGAATTCGGAATTTAGATGATTCATAGACATACCCGTCTTTTCTATTGCATGTTTATGTGGAAGAGGATAGGGAACTCAAAGAGTAGGCTCTAGGAGATTAATGGGAGAAAACAAAGAGGTAAAAAATTTTCATTTTTTAAGGAATTAACTAAAAGCCATATTTTTATGGGATAAGTTAACTCTATGTTTTATCTTACATTATATTCAATACTTATGCATGATTAATAAGGTGCTTCACCCCTAATGTTGTATGTTCAGGGTGATGTCTCTGAAAAAGACACTTGCCCTGGGTTAGCATGTGAATTTGTATGTTCAGAGTGATGTCTCTGTAAAAGACACTTGCCCTGGGTAAGCATGTGAATTTGGGTTGGATCTTTAATGATAACTCCTAGCTGGTGTTTCTGTATCTGGATTAACTTTGGAGGCATCCCATGGGGTACCAACCCCGGTATCCACACTTCAAAGGACATCACCATGGAAAGCCCAAGTCTATTCCTCCTCTCCCTTCCTCCTCCCACCCCTAACAATGCTATAATTAGCAGAAGGGGCTGCCTATTACCTTTTTGCTGGGGTTTGGCTAATAGTAGTAACATCTGCTAGGCTGTTGGTTGGGGAGACATGGAGCATTTGATCAGAGTCACAGATGTAAAAGTGACATCTGCTTGTAACAAAGAAAGGAGAAACAAAATTAAATTAGGCAGGGAGCCCTCTGTCTGAACTAAAAAAAAAAAAAAAAAAAAGACTATTTGAAGGAGAGGGGAAAAGTAAGCATGAGCTGACCAAGCTTGCAGGACAGAACTAGTGCAGAGGATCATGAGTTTTCTGGGACACCAGCTGCCAGAATAACTGAGGTAGCAGCACCCCAAGTCAGCAATGTCCTGAGACCTTGAAGGCAGCTTAATGTTTCAAAGAAAATGGTCAGGCAAAATTGTCCCTCTCAGTGAAGCAATGTCCTGGCCCATGTGAGTAGAGCATGGTCTGAGAAATCATTTTCAGGTTGAAGACAGGAAAAGGCACAAAGTCAAAGCCTCCAGGTTGCTAATATCCCAGAGTGTTTGGATGAGATTGAGCAGAAACAAGAGTTTTACTTCACATTTGTATTAAAATTCCTATCATCAATGATTAAGAATGAGCCGTTCTTCACTAGGCTTATATGTGTGACTAGAAGATTGTGTTTGGCAGTTAAAACTGTCCACACAGTGTCTGAAAAAGGGCTCAGTGGGGTGGGGGCACACAGAGATCATTGCTTAACAGCCTCTCTACTTTTGTTCTAGGAAACCACCTTCTCACTCATGCTCTCCCTCTTCCTATAATTTCCAAAATTTCTTCAAATGGAACACATTATGATAGTTTTACATGAGTTAATTTCACAATGATAACAAGCTATTGAACAAGAATTGTCTCAATTTCCTACTTCCCCATCCATAAGCCAAGTGACTTTGGCATAGACTTCATCCCTCCACGATTCCCACTGCTAGGAGCAGGAAGTCTGTTCTAGTTGAAAGCAAATCCCTGCATCATGCTTTGGAGTCCAATGTCTTCCACTAGCTCAGGGGTCTTACCTCACTCTTCCTCCGTCATGGAGCTCCATATTCTCCTGCTCATCTGGACATACCCTGTTGTCCTCTAAACATGCTCAAGTCACACTCATGCTAATAACCACTCACTCTCTATCCTCTCTTGGCCACACTTCACTGTCACTATGGATCTCTTTTCTCCCCTGTATAGTCAAATATCTTGCAGTTGTCTCTTCTCACTGTCTTTGTTTCTTTACTTCTCAGTCATCCTGTAGCTTCCTCCACGGTGGCTTCCTCATGCAAATGAAACATTTCTCATATGGCCATCAAATCCACTGGGGATTCCAGGTCTGGAATCTTGAATGTGTCTGTCACTAGGGAAGTTTAATAAATATTTCTGGTTCTCCCCACTTCTAAGCACATGTTAGTATTTCACTTACCTATCCCCTAGAAGTTAGGTTCAGCTATGTGATTTGTTCTGGCCAATGAAAACAGGATAGAAGTAGAAAGTGTGACATCTGGTGAAAGCTGTAAGAGCTAGCATTCAAGTCCTTCTCTCTCTCCCCCTTTTCCTCTCCTATGCTCCAAACAGTGACTGTTTTGTGGGCCTGAGTTCCACAGTGAGGATGCTATGGAGAAGTCCCAGCAAACCCACAATAGACATGAATTTTTTAGCATATCAGGGAAAGCTTCCAGAAGAGGTGACATCTTCTAGGCTGGGGACCACTGGGTGAGTAGGAATGAGCAAATAAAACGGTGGTGAAGTAAAAAAAGAGAAGCTTCCAGATATAGGAACCAAAGCCAGAGAGACCATGGATGTTTGGGAATCTATCCATAGTTCTGGTTAGTTTTTGTTAGAGAAGGAAAAAGGAGCACACAAAAAGGGCTGTGGTGATATACAAGACAGGAGGGGTTGGCTGGACTCAGATCCTGCAAGACTATGGATGTAGTTTAATGTGATTTAAGGGGGAGAGGTAAAGAAGCAGGGAAGCCAAGAGATAAATTAGGAGGCTGTGGCTCAATGCTAAGCAAGAAATGGTGGATTCTTACACTTGAGAACAGTGTAGGATAAAGATAAATGTATGGATTCAAGAAATATTAAAGCAGTAGTGTTTGAGGACAAATAGTCTATAGTCCCTCTGCTCCATGCTAGGAGTGCAGGGAATCCAAGAATATACTTCAAAACCAAAGCCCCATATCCATTGGCAAGTTCTTCATTTTGTAACTTGGGTCTAGTGGTCCTCATTAATACACTTACTTCTCTGGGCTTGCTATCACTAGATGGTATCAACCATTCCCTCACTACAACGACCCATATTTACTAAACACTATGTGCTAGAAATCTGCACTTCTTGAGAGCTGATTTGGTGAGGGAGCAAACTCAAGACCTTCAATTGTCTGAGCGGAAGGGGAGCTGCCAGAGTGAAAGTGGACCCCAGTGTGCATTATGGGAAAGTTTGGGCACCATATTTGCAGGATCAAGGACCCATGCTGGTCTTTCCATTTGACCTATCACTCTTCCACTGGGGGAAAACCTTTGTTGCTTCAGGGGCCAGGATAAGACATTTATCCTTTCTGTTAATTGAATGATGGGAGAGGTGTCTGGGAACCTCCTCTACATGTATTTCTCTATGAAAGAAAGAACATGGGGCAGTGTGTGGTTGGAAATCAAAGGAGGTACCTGAACTAGACAAGAGAGTAGGACGGGTAAGGACAGTGATTATTATCTTCTATTCCTCTATGCTTTCAGTCTTAGAACTTTGTTATCCCTCCTGGGTGTGTATTAGGGAGAAAATGCCAAAAGCCTGGTACCTCAGAGGAAAGAAACCCCAGTGGTAACAAAACAGGGTTCTACAGAGGCAGCTGTCCTGGGTGGTGCTTCCTTCCGATTGTCTCTCCAGTCACAAACATAGCTATCCATTGCCTCCATCCACAGGAAAGCCCGCCTTGTTCCTGGTACCCAGGCTCTATGTTGCCTCCATCATCCTCAGAATTAATTCCAGTCTTGCCTTTTTAGGCAGCCCAGAGACCCCATCCAGAGGTGTGTTGGGAACGCCTGGAGTCATTCACTGTCTTCAGCGGCTCAGCCTTGAAAGCCATATAAAAATGGATGAAACTTTGAAAGTGCCTAAAATTGTTCTCCTTCCTGAGTCTTCAAAGGACCCGGTTGTTGTTTTTGTTTGTTCATGCCATTTTGTTTCATTTAGGAAGTTTGTGGGTTTTGCCAGTAATGCACGGCAGCATCATGCATTTTAATGTGAATTTCAGCTGATTCAGAATTTAGAAGCAAATGCAATCCAGTACTTAGGGACAGGCACCACGTGTCCTAGACCTCAGGAGCCAGAGACAATAAAATGGTTACAATGATGCATGTTTGTAGTATTTCCCCTTTTAGATATAATGGAGAATGTTAATTTTTTTTCTTCTTTCATTTCCTTTTCCTAGTGCTGGGGATTGAACCCAAGAGCACTCTACCACTGAGCTATATTGAGACAAGGTCTCACTAAGTTGTCCAGGCTACCTTGAACTTGCAATCCTCCTCCCTCAGCCTCCCTTGAGAAACTGGATTACAGGTGTGAGCCACTGTGCCTGACTTTCTTTTTAAACACATGTTTCTTCTTTCCTCTGTCAGCTGGTTGGTTTACCATGATAAGTCAAACAACAGCCTTGAGGGTTCTAATCCCGGCTGGCTGCTGACTCCTTTGTTTTTTCATGAGCCTTTACCATTTGAGCTTGGACTTGCAGAAGGGAATGAGGAAGATGGATTTTTAAGAAGAGACAGGGAGGCTGCTAGAGGGAAATGGAACATAATAGTGGACAAAATAACATAGTGAGTCACACAACAGACTACAGGGCAGAGGCCAACAGTTTTAACCCAAATCCTAGGGAGACATTTTTTGGGTGGACGGTAACAGGGGATTGAATTCAGGGGCACTCGACCACTGAGCCACATCCCCAGCCCTATTTTGTATTTTATTTAGTGTCGGGGTCTCACTGAGTTGCTCAGAGCCTTGTTTTTTTCTGAGGCTGGTTCTGAACTCCTCCTGCCTCAGCCTCCCAAGCCACTAGAAATTACAGTCATGTGCCACTGTGCCCAGCTCTAGGGAGACCTCTTGAGTGAGTAGTGTTAACTGCTGGGAGGTGAGTCACAAAGCACTCAAACAATCCCAGGGCAGGGCCCAGGCCCTTCCAGGGACAAAGCTGAGGTCAAACTGGGCCTCTTGGGCTTGCATTGGCCAGGCCCACTCTTGGGGCAAGTTTCTTCTTGGTTGGAAGTCTCACTACTATCTGCTGAAAGGGGCCACTGAGGCTGTCCCCTCATCCCTGTGGATGGAGATCAGGCAGCAAAAGTGCTCCAAGTGGAGGTCAGTCATTGCTTTTGAGAGATGATCAGGCCAGAGCAGGCTGCACCCAACAACAACAACAACAACAAAAACCCTGTGGTGTGGCCAGACATGTCCCCAGGGGTCCTCTTCCTTTTTTAAAAAAATGTTTCCCCCAGTGCTAAGGATTGAATCCAGGGCCTTGCATATGATAAGTAAGTACTCTGCCACTGAAATACACCTTCAACTCCCCTCTTCTTATTTTTATTAATTATCCTTTTTTTAAAATTTCAAAGTAATAAATATCCATTATTGAAAATGTTATGGCATATATGAGGCAAAAATTAGAATAAAAGGAGATTAACTTTTTGATCATTTTCCTGCATGTACATATAATTTTTTAAATAAATTATAACTTTTTATAAAGGACTGCATTGTAACCTTCTTTCCTTCCTAAATTATGTTTCATGAATAGTTTGCCATACTCAGAAATATTCTTTGAACATCATTTTTATGGCTACATGGCATTCCACTAAATGATAAACCCTAGTTTGTTAGTCTACCCCATTTTGTTGGACATTTAGGAAGCTTCTGATTTTTAAAATGTGTTTAAGACACTGCCCTGGATATACCCCTTTAGCTAAATCTCTGCACAGCCTTGTGCTTAGGCTTAATTCCTAAAGGTGGACTTCCTTGGTCACAAGAGTACATATATTTTAAAAAGCTTTGGATGCATATTGCAAATTGCCTTCCTATAAGGTGGCACCAGTTTATTACTTGCAAAGCAGAATATTCGAGTATTAACAGTCCAATGCTCACTAGCATTATGCAGTACCATCAAAAAGTTTTGCCTTTCCTCTTTCTATTGTGCTACTGTAAATGAGCAAGTGTTCTTAAGAAAGGAGAGAGGTGGCCTCGTGTAAGTAATGATTCTGTGCCAAAGAAAGAAAGCAGGAATAGGCAGCTTTAAATAATGATGGAGATTTATAAGAATGGAGTATAAAAGCCAAAGCCAGATTTAGAAAATAAAAATCTGATGACGACGAAGGGCTCTTGATGTTAGAGCCAGATGATCAAAGGGATCAACTTAGTACTTGGGATTGATTTTTTTCAATGTTGAGAAATGATAAAGAAAACTGGATAAAACTCCTATTTTAATTCTGTCTTTTCTGTCAAAGAGAATGAGCTTCAGAATGGAAAGGATTAGCAAGAACATCAGGGTTAGGGACCAGGGCCCATGTGCAGAGTAAGATCCGGAAAGCCACTTAACTGTGGCTGAGAGAAGGCATCCGTGGGGCCCCAGAATGACTGGGGTTTTTGTGGAACCATTGGGAAAGAAGGAGGATGAAAAGACTGCTCTTGGGACAAATGCTTTAATTTTCAGAAAGGGAAGGGAACTGGGTTCTGAAAACGATATAGACCAGTGACCTCAAGAACAATTTCAGGGAAATTTTTAGATTGGATTAAAAAATGATTATGGGAAATTTTACACATATACAAAGGAGAAATATCAGGAAACATCAGCCAGATATCTCTCCCAAATATACAATTATTGACTGCCAGCCAACCTTGTTCCACACCATCCTCTCTTCTGCCCCCTACTGCTCATTTATTTCAAGCATGGCAAATCTGACATATAATTTCCTTCTTCTTAATTATTTCAGTATTTCCCCTAAAGTATAGGATTTTTTCTCTTTAAATACAAATCACAGTTCCATTATCACATCAAATATATGAACAATTTTGTAATGTGCTCAATTAACCAGTGTTCAGTTTCCCCTGATTGTTTCAGGCTATATATATATATATATATATATATATATATATATATAGAGAGAGAGAGAGAGAGAGAGAGAGAGAGAGAGAGAATTGGTTTGTTTGAATCAGAATGTGAACATGGCCCGCCCATGCATTATTTCATTTTTATGGTTCTTAAATATCTTTCAATCTGTAGATTCCATCCCTTTCCCCCTTTCTCCTTACAATTTGTTTATTTACTGCCGTGCTGAGGGTTGAACTCATGGACTCACACGTGCCAGGAAAGCACTCTACCACTGAGCTATACCTCAGTCCTTGCCATTTATTTTAGAAGAAAATGGGTTATGTGTGTCATGCAATTTCCCACATTCTGGATGTGGCTGAGAGCCTTCCTGTGGTGTTATTTCACTCTAACTCCTATTTATTTCCTATAAACTGGTAGCTGAATCCAGAGGCTTGTTCAGATTCACTTTCAAATTTTTTGCAAGGCTACTTTACCAATAGAACTGTGTATTTCTTGTTGCACTATATCCAGAAACTGGTTGTTTGTCCTTTTATGACATCAGGGTTCATCTATGGGATTTGAATGTTATCAACAGGTTAATTTACTAACTAGAATGCTGCTATAAAGAAAAAGTTTCTTTACCAATTATTGGGTACCATCACTATCATCACCAGTATACTCTTCAACAGTTTCATTATCACCAGCATTATTGACAGGATAAATGACAAATTCTGCCTTTTTTTTTAAACCAGCTTTAGGAATAAGTTCATTCCCTGGCATCCTGCAGAGATCATCAGTGGGTTTTTTTTTTGTTTGTTTGTTTGTTTGTTTTGTTTTGTTTGTTTGTTGTCTTGTTTTACTTAACAGCATTATGCACTCATGGGTCTAAACATAATTTATGTATTTTCTCTCATTGTAGTATAATTGTTTTCTGAATACTTAAATTTTCCTAGCTTTGACCAGTGGGAACTTCTTCATTTTGGCATTCCCGTTCTTTTAACAAGTCCTCTGATTACTTCCTGGCTGGCTGGTACCAAAAAGGGTCTAGTCTTATCTTTTGTACTTTTCTCTAGTATCAGCCATTTTCCCAAGGAGCCCTGGTTCCTTTTATTTGGGAATTAGTATTTGGAGACCACATTGTGAGTCTAGATTCATTTTCAGAATGAGTGATTTATGAGTAGCATGCAAAGGAAGAGGCTCAGTAGGCACCAGGGTCAGTTGAACTAAAGTCATCAAACACTCATTAAATAATATGTGGCTCATTCTAAAAGAGGGAGAGGAAAATAGGAATGAACAAAAATCTGAGACATGATGCTGTTGAGGAAGTAAACCAGGCATGAAATAAATATGCCTGAAGTTAAGGAGTAAAGCTTCATCAAAGAGGTAACATTTGAGCAATAGAAACAGGCAGACAGGGTGGAATGGAAGAAGATTATGGGCAGACAAAAGAACATGAGCAAAGTCTCAGGACCGTCAAAGTGCATGGCGTACTTGAACAAGAGTCTGATTTACTTCATTTCCTTTGACAGGGTTAGTGGATTTAGAGAACAGCCAAATGCAGTAGACATAATGTATCTGGACTTCAGTGGGGCATCTGTCCAGGCCTATCATGATATCATTGTGGACAAGATGGAGAAATATGGACTAAATGATAGTACCATTAGGTGAATTAACAACAGTTAGGTGAATAAATGAACCTAAAGGATGCTGATTAGTAGATTGATGTTAGCATAGAGGATGGTCTTTGGTAGAGTGACACAGGGCTCTGTCTGGTTCAACATTTTTATCAATGATCTAAGTAAAAGTATAGAGCAAATACTTAACAAATCTGCAAATCATATTGAGCTACGTGGGATAATGGGTAGTCTTAGTGACCGAATCTGGATTCAAAAAGATATTGGCAGGTTGGACTTCTTGAGATAAAAATTTCTAGGGATGAATGTAAATTTCTACAGCTGAGTGAAAAAACCTAAGTGAAAAAGCACTCCCAGAGGGCTAGGGTTGTGGCTCAGTGGCAGAGCACTTGCCTAGCATGTGTGAGGCACTGGGTTCGATCCTTAGCACCACATAAAAATAACAAATAAAATAAAGATATGTTGTCCATCGACAATTACAAAAAAAAAAAGTGCTCCCAGACATCCAAATTACATGGAAGTAATGGAAGTAGCATGGTCAGTTGACTACACATGAAAAAGATTTAAGAGTTTAGATCTGCATGAGATATTATTAATGTGCATGGATAATAGCAAAGTGCACAGAATGGGGAGGGGGCATGCTGTTCGGCAGCTGGGCTGTTCGGGTCATTTATGGAGAATATTTTGAAAGAGTAATTGACAAATGGGGTGTTATAGACAGCTTTTCTGCCACTGTGACCAAAAGACCAGACAAGAAGAGGAGGAAAGTTTATTTGGGGCTCTCGGTTTCGGAGTTCTCAGACAGCTGACTGCATTGTTCTGGGCCAAGGTGAGGTGGGACATCATAGGGAAGGGCCCAGTTGAGGAAAGCTGATCCCCTCAGGGCAGCCAGGAAGCAAAGTAGCAGGAAAGGAGATGCAAGAAGAGCAATCCTTCCAAGGGATGCCCCAGTAGCCCATCTCCTCTGGCCATCCCCCACCTGCCTCCAGTTACCACCCAGCCACTCCATTCAAACTAGGATGGACTGATGAGGCTATACTTCTCACAATCCCATCACTTCACCTATAACATTCCTGGATTAATACAGGAGCTTTTCAGCAATACCTTTTAACCAAACCATAACAAGGGGGTAATTTATAGGAAAAAAACTCTTATATGGAGGGGAATTTAAAAAGCTATAGCAAATTTGATTCTTGGCTTTTAGCTAAGATCAAGTGAAAAAGGATATAATAAACCGGGCCTATAATCCAGAGACTTGAGAGGCTGAGGCAGGAGGATCACATGTTTGAGGTCAGCCTCAGCAACTTAGTAAAACCCTGCCTCAAAATAAAAGGCTAGCAGGTGGTAGTTGGAATATAGCTCAGAGGTAAATCATCTCTGGGTTCAATGCCAAGTACTGGGAGAAAAAAATCCATAAGAAGGACTCACAAACCTGGCATTAAGGAACTTACAGGGACTAGAATAGCTGTAGAGCTACTGTGAAAAAGGCCAATAGAAGCCCCTCCCAATAATACCCTAGGGCAGCAGCAGAGGATAGCTAGGGGCCCACTGGGCAGAAGTCAGAGGGAAACAGACTTCTGCTCTGTAGAACTTTCTGTAGAGCTCTCTGGAGGTGGAGAAGGCCACCCCACAGATCAAACTTGCCCTTTTGAAGGCAGAGGTGACTAACGGGGAGAGTGCTGAGGAGCATCTAAAGCAAGAATTAGATTCTTTTCTGTATCAGAGTCTGTGACTGTCCTCCTTAGCAGCCTTTCTTCAGGCTCTGACATGCTTGTACCCATCACGTGGGTGCTTGGGGCCACCAAAACGTTCTTCATCCACACAAGGCCCCGCTCTTTGGTGCTTTTCTTCCTCTTACACAGCACTGTCCAAGTTTCATACACACTAAGAACCAGGAGAGCTGAATTCTAATTTCAGTTCTTCCAATGCTAATTGTAGTACTTCAGGTGTGGTAGATTTAAGAAGGTCACAAGTTCTTTGACCTTCCTCCCATTGAGAGGTAGAGTCTAACTTCCCTCCCCTTGAGTTCATGCTGGTCTCATTGAATGATTTGACCAATAGAATGTGGTGGAAGCTTGTCATAGGGACCCTTGCTGTTTCCACTCCAGCTCCGTGTCATGCTCACCCTGTAAGGAAGCCCCAGGAGTCACTGGTGTGACCATGGGATAAGGGTCAGGGTGGCAAGCCCCAGTTGTTCCAGCTCTCAGAAATTTGAATTGCCCCAGGTAAAGCTGCAGACATAAGAAGCAGAGTTGCCATACACCCCGGCTCAGTCCACGTTTCAGATGTGAGAGCAAAAGGGATGATCGTTGCATTTTCAATCACTAACTTTTGGGTGGTTTATAACACAGAACCCCAGGTAGGTCAAATTGCTTCTCTGGGGATCAATTTTGAACCTGACCATGAGACGAAGGATCCTAATACTTTCTAAGATTCCTTTCCACCCTGACATTCTACGCAGCAAACTCTTGTGGTCCCTGGATTCCTTTACACTCTTGGAAATCATTGAGAACCCCACAGAGCTTTCGTTTATGTGGGATATGTCCACTGATTTTGCATATGAGATATAAAAACTAAGAAAAAAATGAGACTATTCACTCAGCACTTTTAAAAGAAGTAACAATAAAATTTATTAAATGCTAACACAAAGAACAAACTTTGATGAAAATAGTATTTTCAAAAAATATATATTTTTTATAGTGATATATATATATATATATATATATATTATAGTGGTATTGTTTTACATTTTTGAAAATGTCTTTAATGGGTGGATAAAAAGAAAACAGCTGGATTCTCACATCAGCTTCTGCTTTTAAGTCACAGTATCACGTTGCATAAACTTCACAAAATTTCACTGTACAATCAAGAAAGAAGAAACATGAACAAGGTAGAGTATATTGTTATTATGAAACTAGTTTTAACCTCAGAGACCCCTAGATGAATGTTGGGGACTTCCAGGGGTCTCCAGACCACACTTGGATAACCATTGCTCTAAAGAAATGATGTGGAAATTTCATCTATATTTAGTCATTGAAGCTGATAACAACAGGTTCAAAGTTTTAGAGTGGTGTGCACTTCAACAAGGATTACATCTCCTTCCGAAGAATAATGGTAGCATTTCAAAAATGCAGAAGGTCATTTATCTGGCTGAGGTCCCCCCGGTGCTCCACTCACAGATGGACAGGCCTGCCCTCTTGGCCTCCACTGAAGTCTTGCCCTGAGTGTTGAAGGCTCTAGTTTCAAGAATGGACCCATCAAGGACAAGAGGAGAGCACAGAAAACAAGCACTCTCATGTCATCCAAGGCTCTCACTTTAAGAGAAGATGTCTTTCTTGTTTTATGGACAGAGAAAGATCCAATGAGTAATTAGCAAAGAACTTGAGATTAACAACTCTCATTGCTCCTACTTTCAGCAATTAGATTGGGCTCTTCATCATATCCTAACTATGCTAAGAGACTCTGGTAACATGGAGGTAATATGCTTGTTTATTTTAATTAAATTATCAAAAATCAGAAATGATATCATATCTAGCCTTTCCTAGCAATGTAGAGATTTCCCAGAACTTTTAGCTGCATATTTTTAGTAATTGCATTGTGCTAATCAACTAAAATGGCCCAGGATAAATGTTAATAAATAAACATAATCATAATCATACTCCTAGACAGATCCCATTGCCAAGAACTTCAAGAAGTCCTTGAATCCATCCCTCTGCCTCCAGACCTGCTTTCTCTTCCAATCAATTCTTGACAGAAATAATATAGAAACTATGTTATGTAGTGGGTCACTTTCCTTTTTTCTTCAGATAGTTCTTCTAGAAAAATGACAATGAAATTAAGTTATTTTAGAAAACTTAAAGAAGATTGAGATATTGCAAAGTTTGTTTAAAAGAAGATGTAATATACCAAATGAACCATTTTTACTACAAAGAAGGCAGGGCATATATTTAGCCAAATACTTGCAAACTTACTAAGTCTACTTATGTTGGGTGTGATTTAAGATCTCAGGCCAGGCATGGTGGCACACATCTGTAATCCCAGTACCTTAGGAGGCTGAGGCAGGAGGATCGCAAGTTCAAAGCCAGCCTCAACAAAAGTGAGGTGCTAAACAACTCAGTGAGAAAATGTCTCTAAATAAAATACAAAATAGGACTGGGGATGTGGCTCAGTGGTCAAGTACCCCTGTGTCCAATCCCTAGTACCCCTCATCCCTCCTAAAAATCCTTTATGGCTGGGTTAGAGAATTTTTCTTGGTAATAAATTTTCATAGATGATGAATTGGGTTTTTTTCATCTAGTTCTGATGTATTTTAATTTTTTTTAAATTTGAAAAGATATATAGACTATAAAATCTAGCTAGTTATTTATTTGGGGGAATCATTAGAATTATCAAAGATTTGCACGAAATCAAAGTATTTATTTTGTTACCTTTAGGAATAAATGATTAACAAGAGAATGTCAAGCAACAACATGGTTGATAATAGCCTTTAATTTTGGTTCTGTAGTATTTCCTAAAAGGGTAGTTCCTGAGTTATGCAGGATTCTCAAATAACAAAATAATAAATACTGGGCTGGGGTTATGGCTCAATGGTAGAGTGCTCACCTAGCATGCACGAGGCACTGGGTTCGATCCTCAGCACCACATAAATGTAAAATAAAGATATTGTGTCCACTTAAAAATTTAAAAAATATATTTAAAAAATAAGTAAATACTAACACAAATTTCAAATAATAAAACAATTTTCAATTAATAAAACAATTTTCTGGGAAGCACTGATTATGGGCAAAAGAAATATGTCACTTAAAATGCTTATGGCTCTTGGGTCAGAGCTTAAACTTATAGATCACGAAAGAAGAATATTTTGTATGTGGAGACGGCCTGTGCTTCCTTTCTCGGAGTGCGACTCATGGAGGGAAGCAGAACTTTTTCTAGACCTGGGTTCTGTAAGTTGCACCGGCATTTACAGCTGGGCTTAGCCAGTGCTGACCTCAAAACTGATTTAATACCCAGCTCAAGTCACATCTCTGAGCTGTTCCATATGAAAAGTGTGGTAGCCACTGGTCAGGGAGGGCTGTCTTCCTCTCCAGCCCCAAATATCTCCTCCAGTGTCTAAGACCTTTGTTCTGAGAAAGAACCCATTGGGACCAAATCTGAAGAAGAGAGTTAACTCCTTAAGCCTTTATTAGCTTTTGTTTAATTGAGACAGATACCCATGTTGGGACAGGGCAGTGGAATTTTGGACTAAGTAGAGAATTCTTACTCATAATACCAAAAAACATTATTCATAAGAAATTGATATATTGTGTTTTGTCAAAATTAAAAGCATTTGTGAAAGACTCTGTTAAAAGAATGGAAAGATGAGTTACAAATTGGGGGAATATAAACCAAGTATCTAATCAAGGTCCCATATCTGGAATTAAGAACTCTCAAAACTCAACAGTTTAAAAACAAAAATATTAAATTACTGAATGGGAAAAGATGTGGAAAAGGCATTTCATTAAGAGGAGACACAGAAGGAAAATAAACACATTTGAAAATGTTCAACATCATTAGCCATTGGGGAAATTAAAATTAAAACCATAAAGAGATATCACTAAATACCTATTAGAACAGCTAAAATTTAAAAACTTGTTTTTAAAGTGATAATGCCAAATTCTGGCAAGGATTTAGAGAAACCAGATCCCTGAAATGTTTTGGTTTTTGTTTTTTAAAAATATTTTTTAGTTGTTGATCGATTTTTATTTTATTTATTTATTTATGTGTGGTGCTGAGAATCAAACCCAGTGCCTCACACATGCTAGGCAAGCACTCTACCGCTGAGCTGCATACAACTCCAGCCCAGATCCCTTAAATGGTGATCATAGGGATGTAAAATGACACAGTCACTCTAGAAAATCATGTGGCTGTGTCCTATAAAACTAAACATGCAGATAGACACAACCCAACAACTGCACTCTTGAGTATTCATCCCAGAGAAATAAAAAATTAAGAATCTGTATATATGGATGTTTGTAAACACTTTACTTGTGATAGCCCCAAACTGAAGACAACCCAAATGTCTTTTGAGAAGTTAATAGTTAAAACAAAACAAAACAAAAACGACTGCTTCATTCCCAAGTCAGAAATAGAGGGGAAAAAAATGATTCATACAACAACCAATTTCAAGAGATTTATGCATGACTCTACTTATATAATAAAACTAGAGAGAGAGAGAAAGATTCCTGGTCACCAAAGGATGGGAATGCGCAGGGGGCAAATATAAAAAAGTAGTTTGAGAAGATGTCTTATCATGATGGAAGAGTTCCAAAACTTGATTGTGTTGATAGTTACATTAATCTATACATGGGTTAAAGTTGCATGGAACTAAAAAAGTATTTAAGATAAATTTTTTTTTTAAAATGTGTACATTGCCTAACTGTGACTAAAAAACCCATACACACACACACACACACACACACACACACACACAGAGCTATATAAGATGTCACCCCTGGGGGAAGTTGAACAAAAAGTACATGGGACTTTATCCACTATTTTTGTAACTTCTTGTATGTCTATAATTTTTTTCAAAATAAAAGCTTAAGAGGTGGGGGTGGCCACCAAAACAAACTTCTTGTTTACGCTTTTACTGAGCCCCAGATCTACCCTCTCTGATTTAGAGATTGCTTTCCACCCCGCCACCCTGACTCTTTTCTTCATCTTTAAAAATTATTGGAAAGTTTCAGAAATGGGGTGTCTGGAGTTACTTGTCACTGGAAGTTTGAGCTGTTTAGGGTGATTCCGGTTTTCCTACTGAGAGTGTGGTAAGATGGCACTTCCCCTACCCATATGAAGCTAGGCACAGTCACATAATTTGCTCTGACCAGGGAAATGTGAGCAGAAGGGACATTAGTTACTTCCAGAAGAAAGTTTTCAGACATTGTAAGATTCTGAGTGCCCTGATTGACATAAGGACAGGTACCCTTGTAATAACCAGTGGAAACAACTTACAAGTGGAAAAGAAGCTTTTGCTGTGCTACCTTTGGGAACTCACCCTATCTGACAGAGAAGCAAAGATGTGTCAGTTTATCCTTTCAAAAAGCAATTTGGCAAGGAATTTTAATTTCCTTTGATACAGGAACTTAACTTGTAGGAATATGTATCCACAGAAAGTCATAAAATACCATCCAAAACTTCATGTACCAAGATACTGAACAAGGAATTATTCATAATAAGAAAGAATAAGCAAACCAGAACAATAATTCAACCTCAGAAATGACATGACATAGATGTTCAACAAAAAGGGATGCATAAACAAAACATGGCTCTGTGGGATACACAGTGTGATGTAGTCATTAGCATTTTGTGGGTATGTGTTTATGTTTTAATATTAAATAAAGGATCCAGGACATAAAATTGCATATGAAGTAATTATGTAAGCACATGCATAAAAATACTAGTGTCACCACAAATAAAAGGTATGACAAGTCAAAGAATGGAAATGATATTTGCAATACATATATTTGAAGAATTTAGCATTTAGTATGTGTAAAGAATTCCTATGGAATTAAAAACAAACATCCAAAGTAAAAATGGGGGGAAAAAACATGGAGAAAGGGGAACTCCTATACACTGTTGGTAGGAGAGCAAATTAGTATAGCCATGACAGAAGTTCCTCAGAAAACTGGAAATAGAGCTACCATAAGATCTAGCAGATGGAATACTGAGTGTATGTTCAAGGATTTAAAATCAGTATGCCAAAGAGACATCTTGAAGCTCATGTAAGACAATGCAAGAAAGCTTAGCGGTGAAATGATTGGGTTATGAGAACCTTAAGCTCCTCAGTGCATTTCTCCCCTGACAGGGATTAACTAAGTATCACCTAGGCAGGTATGGTGTGGCTGGAGGAGGTGGGTAACTGGCGGCATGACTTTGGGGTACATATTTTGTCCATGAGGGGCACTCTCTCTCTGCTTCTTGGTGGCCATGTCCTGACCTGCTTTCCACACTGTTCTGCCATGATGTTCTGCCTCACCTTAAGCCCCAAGAAATGGAACCAGCCATCTGTGGACTGAGACCTCTGAAACCATGAGCCTCAAAATAAACTTTTCCTAAAAATTGTTCTTGTGAGGTCTTTTGGTCACAGCAGTGAAAAAGTCGACTAAAATCCATCTGTACTCCCACATTTACTGCAGCGCTATTTGCAGAAGCCAAGATATAGAATCTACCTCGGTATCCACGGACAGGTAAATGAATAAAGAAAATGTGGATACATATTTCCGCAAGCTGAACCCCGTATCAAAATAAATAACTATCCCTTGCCAAATTGCCTTTTGAAAGGTTATATCAATATATCTTTACATTTGTGTCAGGGTGCATCCCCAAATGTAACAAAGCAAAAGCTTGTTTTCCACTTATGTGTATAAGACATTTTATTAATATTCCATTGTGTGTGTGTGGGTTTGTGTATATACACACAAACACACACAATGGAATATTATTCAGCCATAAAAAGAATGAAATTCTGTCATTTGAAGCAATATGGAAGGAACTAGGGGACGTATGTTTAATGAAATAAGTTAGGCATAGATAAATACTATGTATTCTCACTTATATGGAAGCAAGTTGATCTCAAAGAAGTAGAGAATAGGATAGTGGTTACCAGAGCCTGGAGGGGTATGGAGGATGGTTAATAGGCTCAGGGGTATATTTGGATAGAAGGAATAACTCCTGGCGTTCCATAGCACTATAGGATAACTATGTTTGGCAATAATTAAATATTTCAAAATAGCTAATGGAGAGGGATCTTGAATGTTCTCAACACAAAGAAATGATACATGTCTGATTATCAATTATCCTGAGGCCATCATTAGACACTGCATTCATGTATTGGAATGTCACACTGTACCCAATAAATCTGTAATTACTTTCTATGTGTTAATAAAAATGAAAACAGAGAAACTGAGTACAGTAATGCATACCTGTAATCTCAGCTTCTGGTGAGAGTGGAGCTGAGGCAGGAGGATCACAAATTGGAGGCCAGCCTGAACAACTTAGTAAGACCCTATCTCAAAGATAAAATAAAAAGGGCTAGGGATGTAGCTCAGTGGTAGAGCACTTGCCTAGCATATGTGAGGCCCTGGGTTCAATTCCAAGTACTGCGAAAATTTAAAAATATATTTTTTTAAAAAATGGGCAAAGGCTGCAAATAGGCAATTGCAGAAAAGGAAATTCAAAGAATAAGTAAACAATAAAAAGATGTCCACCTTCACTGAGAATTGGTTATATTAAAATAAAAACAGGATATTTTGCAACCGAGAGGAAAAGAAATTTTAAAACCTAAAAATACCGAGAGGCTGTCAAAACTGTGAAAGTGGCAACTTCACAAAAATGGCCACAACTGGATGCTCATGTCCTTTGACACAGCAATTTCATCTCTGGAACCATATTGTATAGAAGCTGTGACACATGTGCACAAGAGATGCATACCATGGTGCTTTTTGCAGCTTTGTTTATATGGCAAGACAATGGAAACAGCTAAGAATCCAACAGCATACCAGGTGTGGTGGCGCAAGCCTGTAATTCCAGCAGCTCAGGAGGCTGAGACAGGAAGATTGAAAATTCAAGGCCAGCCTCAGCAATTTATCGAGGCCCTAAGCAACTCAGGGAAACCCTGTCTCTAAATAAAATATAAAAAGGGCTGGGGATGTAGCTCGGTGGTTAAGCATCCCTGGGTTCCAACCTCAGTAATCCACTCAGCCGCAAAAAATCCAACACAATAAAAGGAATAAATGATGGTCATGAAATTGAATGTTATCAATAGTTTAAATGAAGGAACTTGACTTACATGTACAAACAAAAAATCTTGAGAGCACTATTGAGTGAACAGGGCAAGTTGTGAAATGGAAAAGTGTGATTTAATTGATATAATTTAAAAAACACATGAAATTGTGTGTTGTTTATGGACACATATGGATATGATCCAAACAAGGATAGGAAGAATCCATACCACCTTTAAGAAGGTGGAATAAATAGCTTTGATTCTTAGTGTTTTTGTTCCTTTAAAAAGGGGGCAGGGGGCTCAAAAATATGGCAAAATGTTAAAATTGGTTAAATAAAGCTGGTAGATTCATAGAAGTTTATTTCATTATCCTCAGTATTTTCTTGATGCTTAAAAATCTGTCATTATTATAACATTAGGAGGAAATAAACAAGGTTTACAATGATTGTCTATTAAAATTGTGTGCAACATGTCATCTTATACTTTATGAAATTTCTGAATTATCCTCCATAAACACATTTATATATCTTTTACTTAGAAAAATCAAAATGAATCCATCCTTGATCTCAGACAGTTTTCATGGAAAGAAAACTGCTGTGATTATGCTTTTCTTGCCTATTCTGTAGCAGATAGGACACAAAAATGTAAAGAGTTAAAAAAAAAAAAACTATTCTCCCTTCTTTCCAGCTTTAGATACAGAAAAGGAATTACCATCAAAAATGGAGGAAAGGAAAGAACATTTGCCTCTCCTTCCACGTGGCAAAGCCCTTGGCCAGGCCCTGGATGTCTGCTCAGGCACTGACTTCTTTGGCTCCCACTCCTCTCCATTATGGTTAATTTTGAATATTAGACTTCAAATCTCCCCCTCCACTGTCTAAAAGTTAGTCCCCAAACTCTGCCCTGGCTCTGTCATGGTTAATACCAATGCTCTGCTTTTGAGACCTTACTCCTCAGTCTTGATACTGAGAGAGAATTCAGTCACCCTGGGTGGTTAAAGGCACCAACTTCCAAGGATGATTCTAAGCCTGTTCTACTACTAACTAGTTCTATCATCTTAGACAAACTAGCCTCTGGAAGTTTAGGAGTTTCATGTGTAAGGTGAGGTTGTGTTAGTCCGATGTTTGTAAAATAAAGAAAATTAAAACCAAACTGACTTACACACACACACACACACACACACACACACACACACGGACGTATTAAATACTATAACTCTATAACTACGGGGCCCAAGATAGAATGCTGAAGAGCTCATTTCAGATGTAGCCAGAGGATCTCAAACTCTGGCACTGGGAATTGTTTCCCCACGTCTCAGTTCTGTATGGGTCACATTTTCAGTCAAGATCTCCCCAGGAGGGGCAAGATGGCCACCACAGGTTAGAGCTTCCACCAAAACAGCTTTGACAAACTCAGGGAAAGAAGAGCCTCTTTGCCCAGAGTCCCAGCTTGGGCCTTGTGCTTATTGCTGGAGTCAGAGTTGGGACCCATCCACCTGATTATAGAGACAGATAACAGCTCTTGGAAGGAAAGCTGAGTTGCTTCTCATAGATGAGGGGAGAATGTGTACTGGTAAGATCTGAAACAAAGCAAAACTGGTCCAGAAATGTCACTATAGGAAATAATAATATCTATTTTTCCTCATAAGGTTTTTATGAGGTTAAATAAGAAATTAATGCCATGCTCAATTAAGCATGCCTATAAGCCTTCAAGTTTCACCATCACAATCTGTTCTAGCCTAATACCTCGTACATAAAGGTACTTAGAGATCCCTTTTGCTTAATCTTATCAAAATGTAGAATTACATATGGGTTGTCTATCCATATTAGAAAGACTAATAAGGACCGTTTATGTGTAGTTTGAGAAAGGAGAAGACAGACATATGTCTTATTCATTCCTACAGATTCAGTGTCTGGCACCTACTAGAAACTCAGTTAATATTTTTTCACATTGAACTGAAAATAATTATGCTGAAACTCTTTCCATGAAACCCAGGGGATGTTGGTAAAATTAAACCATGTGGCATTTGAGTAGTGTTAATGTTTTGTTCATAGATTTCATGTATTTTTGCATATGTTTTATGGCATTTATATTAGATTCATAAATAAGATATTGCTCTGTTTGTGTGAACTCAATAAAATATTTTAAAATAACAATAAAAATGTCGTCCTGCCCTCTTATATATCTGTGGGTAATTTCGCTGATTTCTTAGCTCTTTAAGACTTAATGAAAGAACTCTGCAGGGTGGCAAGTTAGTGACAGCAAATGTGGCCTGGCCAGCAGGAAATGGAAAAGTCCTCGGGTGGCGCGCATTCAGTGGGGACAGACACCACTATAGAAAACAGCCATCCTGGGAATCATGCTCCCTCACCTCCAACAGGCACGTGCCCTGGACAGGTCATTTGTCAGGCATCTGTCTGTTCAGGTAGCATTCTTGCAAGGGGGACTTGCAACACACGTGCACGTGCATATACACGTGCATGTGCAAGCGTGCGTGCACACACGTGTGCGCACACACACACACACACACACACACGGAGTTAATTGCCAAGACTTTTTATTACAATGCATGGCGGCTCCAACTTCTGAACTGGCCAATTATTTCCTCATCAGATATATGGAGAAGTCAATTACAGAGCCATCATTCAATCACTGTCCACTTTTTTTTTTTTTCCTTGTAGTACTGGGGATTGGACCCAGGGGCCCTTTGCCAGCAAGCAACATCTCCAGTCATTTTATTCTTTTATTTTGAGACAGGGTCTCACTGAGTTGCCCAGGCTGGCCTTGAACTTACTACAATCCTCCCGCCTTAGCCACCCCTAAGTAGCTGGGATCACAGGTGGGGACCACTGCTCCCAGCAACCACTGTCCACTTTGCTGTTAGAACTGAGACTATACACTCAGAGCCCCCACACCAGGGGTTTTGGTTGAAAAAGATCAAATAAAGAGGAACTTGTACTTCTATTCCCAAAAACTCAGCAATCCTCGAGCAAATTAAAACAGGATCTGAGATTCAAGTTCTGAAAGAATTCGGTCAAGCTGAGATTTAAAGAAACGTGGCCAATAAGGATGAAACTAATATCATTCCTCATGTCATCTAATCCATCCTTATCACGACACGAAGGGAGAAAGTTCGGGCCAGATTCTTGCTGAAACACTTATTTTGGAATCAATGGGAGCTACCATTGAGAAAACACTTCATGAATAACTTCCTTTAGCCCTCATGACAACCCCATGACTGTGGCTGTCCCCAGCTGACAAAAGAAGAAATTGAGGCCCAAATAGATGATGTAAGTGATGATGTCATACGGGACAGCAGGATGGGCATTTAATACTCTCATGCTTCCCTACCACATTTACTACGCAAAGCACATTAAACTGTTCTCAATTTTAAATTAACCTATTATTCTAGAATTTTGAAACTTTTAAAATTTAAATTTTTTAAATTTTTTAAATTCTATTTTCTCTAATCATTATCGTCATAATAAGTAATTTAGTCAATTCCGTCAAATTTTATGGTAGGCTAAAATAATGACCTCCAAAGATATCAGGTCTGAATCCATGCAACCTCTGAATGTGAATCTGTATGGAAATATCTTTACAGATGTAAGATAAGGAGCCTGTGATGAGGAGATTATAGAGATAATCCAGATGAGCCTAATGTGACCAAGCGGATCCTTATAATAGAAAGGCAAGGGAGAAGAGAAAGAAGAAGAGAAGAAAACCTGGTACCGCAGCAGAGATGCAGAGTGAGGTGGGCACAAGTCACAAGAGGGTGGCAGCCACAGAAAGCAGGAGGAGACATGGAGCTGATAGAATGGTGCTGATTCTTGAGATATCAGTGATGCTGGCTTCAGAGTCTCTGGAATTGTCAGGGAAATTTTTTCTATCGTCTTACCTCAATAAATTTGTGGTAATTTGTTATAGCAGCTATAAGAAACTCATACATGTATGGAGCCCTGTGGAAGGTCAGTGTGTGTGTGTGTGTGTGTGTGTGTGTGTGTGTGTGTGTTTTCTCTGATCTTCACACTAACGTTATGAAACAAGTATTACATCTGTATAAAGAAAAGTGAAGTTTAGAGAGATTAAATAAGTAAGCCAAAAGTCCTAAGCAATTATAGCAGAACTGAGATTTTATTTTGAATCGGATAGGAGCAATCAGAGTGTTGCAAGTCCTTATTATTCATAGACACTAATCACCATACAAACTCCAATCATCCTGTTCCATCTGCCCTCCAAAAGGAGGAATAGATAAGGATTGTCCCACCTGAAGGTCAGAACTGGGATTTGAATCCGGGTCTGTACTATTTCCATTCCACCACTTTTCTTATTAGCCATTCAATACTCTTTAAGTGAATTGGGATAAACAAATGGGAATAAATGTGGAAGGATTATTGGAGTTTTATTTATAAAAGAAATTTCAAAACACCTGGATGTATATTACTGAAGATTCCAACGCTACTGAGTCTAAAATGGATCATCACAACTACATTCCTACACCAAAGGCTGTGGTATAAAGTGCTCTATAACAATCAGCTTTGGCCAAGAACAACTCATCCTTGATGGTCAAAACTCCTGAAACCTCCTACAGGAAGGGAATATGAAAACTCAGACATAAGCTAAGTGTTATTGAACATAGAACACAGAATTTTTAAAAAGAGTTTTATATAATTTTATTTTTTATACAAAAATGCATAAAGCAATTTCAAATCCTCATGGAATAGAATGAAATGTAAATATACATGCAATTATTTATATCAACCAAATAGAACACAGAATTAAAAAAAAAAAACAACTTTTAAACCATCATTTGATTTTTGCCTAAATTCTAAAACAGTTCCAATTGAAGGAAGAAAGGACAAAAATTAACTTTGAATAGTGTTGCTTTCCATTTATTTATATTGACTTGCCTGTGAGTGGCCTTTGTTAAATGGTATTTCAGTCTTAGTTCTTCCTGCAGATAATCTCTTTCCGTTGGTAAGCAATGAAAAAGAACAGATAAAGAAGTTGCTGCATAATGAATTATGACTCTGTTAAAATAATTTCATCACTGGTGTTTATAAAATGTATTAGCCTGGCTGAAGATGTAGCTCAGTGGTAGAGTGCTTGCCTGGCATCAATAAGGCCCTAAGTTCAATTCCCAGCACCAAAAAATAAAAAATAGATAAAATAAAATAAATAAATGTGTGTGTGTGTGACATATATATGGATAGATGGGTATCTGTCTCTGTTCTACCTGTAACTAGATTCAATACACATCCTAGGAGAGCCTACTATTACAAAATGACATGCAAGTTGCTGATTTAATGCAAAGGCCAGCAGTCCTAGAGGAACTTAGACACCAGTTATGATAATCATAATGATAACCAACGTCTCTGCAGCGCTCACTACACACCGGTATTTTTCTCAAGGCATTCCTTGTATTCATTCCTTGATTCTCACAACTCCAGAGGTATGTTCTGTTCTTGTGACCCCTACTTTAAAAATCAGGTTTAGAAAGGTTCAAACTTGTCCATGATCCTTCAGCAGTGACTGAGCCACCATGTAAACTATATAGTCTGCTTAAGAAACCCATGCTCTTAACTGTTCCTAGATCAGAAATCAGACAAGGGAACAGTTGATCAAATATGAAATGGAGGAAGATATATTATCAAAAGAAATAGATAAGAAAACTACCTCAGTGTTCAGAGAGATCTGCCATGTGCCATTCTCCCTTCAGCTCACATTCCCAATTCATCAAACATTCCAAACACGGAATGCAAGCTCTGTGCCTCAGGATCTTTGCACTTACTGTTTTTTCTGCCTGCAATTACTGTTAAGTATTTTATAATTAATTTGATTCTACTAAATTTGAAATAATCATGGAAATTTTATTATAATTAATTAAAGTTATTTTGTGTGCTTGTTAATTGTTTATTTTTTCCATTAGATTCTGCTCCATGAGGGTCAAGCTCACCTCTGTCCTATTCATATCGAGTCCTGGATGTTCAATACATAACAGGCCCTCAATACTTACTTACGTGTTATTGTTGCAATTGTGGGGAACTCAAGAAAGGCTTCATACAGGTGAAGGTTTTGAGGCTGGATTTGAAAGTCGGCTAAAATTTTAACGTGGGAACTTGAAAGAGATTCAGCCTGGAGGAAGCAGCATCAAATTTTTATTTTATTTTTTTGATCTGGCATCAGGCATCTAAATGTTAAATATATTTTCTTTCTGGGATATTTTCTGCCTCCATAAACACTCACCCAGTTACCATATCAGCAATTTTTTCTTGTTTAAACCCCTTCTTACCTGAACCATAGAAGCTGATTTTTCCTGAACTCCCTCTAAGTATCTGCCTCTAAGTATCCAGCTAAGCATTTTGGAATGTGTCTATTCACTGACCGTGTCCTGGGGAGGCCTTTCAGCCTCATTGTGTCCTACAATACCCTATTGTGTATGTGGAACCCAAACTAGTTTCAGGCTATTTTTACCACACACGCTCTTGCTGGTTTGAGCATTTTAATGAAATCAGACAAACAACCAATCACTAACTTAGTCAGTGACCAGTCATTCACTGAAAATAGTCAGACAGACTGTCTGTAGACTTCACCTCCATCCTTCTGTTGGTGGAGCCATTTTGGTTTCCTCCACCTCATCTCATTCAGGGTGTCCTCCTCCCTCCACCTGACGTACGGCTTCTAGGGTTCTCTGGCCCAATGCATGTTTAGGTTTCCAATTACTGGTCCCTGGTTACATTCATCCTGCCCTCATTCTTTTTGTTTGTTCCCATCGAGCTACTTAATATATTGTGATCCATTGTATTTTTCATCTGTCAAGTAACGAGTTCTTATTTGGGTTTCCAATTTAGGGTTTTATCATTTTAGTATTAGGCATGCATACCATCTGTGTATGTTAGGGCATTGTAAGAGCCTTATCTTGGCTTCCTTTCATCTTCCCCTGATCCTGGGATTGGACGGAGGCCTTGTGTCTAATAAGTCATTTGCATCAGCATGTCCCAAATGACCAAGAGATGAGGCTGGGAGAGATTAGCATGGTAATCTCATTCTGATGGATAAAATTAGCAAAGATATTCCCCACAAATGGAGAGCTGCCATTGGCGAACTGCTGTGCTTAGAATCAATTACTAAATTACTTTGAGCTCTAAGTTGACATTAACAGAAAAAAATTGCCATCGACCGAAGGGAAATAAGATAAAAAATATGCGATCATTAAATCTCTCGCTACTATTCACGAATGTGACTCACAAGAATGGTACACAAAATAGGGCGGAATTTAATTTTTAACAGTGCCCCCTGTCAACATTTCATCCTAAGCTTCTTCGTGGCCTGTGAGACTGTCCTGGCCTTTCCCATTTATTAGCAATGGGAGGAGAAGTAGGGAGAGGGAGAGAACCTGGGTTAGCCTCTCCTTTTCCCTCTGGCTGTCTGAGCAGACAAATGGATCTCCAGTGTCTCGGTCACCCACTTGTGCCAAGCAGGGACTGGTGGGCTGCTCTCTGGGCCCCTGGAGAACCAGTTCAGTGAAAGCCTGGTGACCTTCCAAAAGTCCCCTCCTGATCCACACCATCAACAATGGGAAGTTTCTACCAGCCCACACGGCCAGGGACAAGGGGCTGTAAACCTTTCCTCGGACCTCGCTTCTCCAGAACCTGACTCATATGGCACTGCTAATTAATATGACCACCTTCATTTAAAAAAGCATTTCTCTGTTCAGAAACCCACACTTGGAGAGACACTGGTAATGACCTGTGTCAACAAGGAACTTAGTTCCAATAAAGGAGAAGAAGCTTTAAAACTGCTTTTTAAAGCCAGGGCCTAGGGAATCCCAGTGGCATAGTAATTGTTAATATCATTATTAGCACAGTATACATATCAGCTGTCGAGATATTATGAGGACTTGAATTCAATCTCTGTTGGGGGAGTCAGGGACAACATCATTAGCTATAGATCTTGTCTCAGTTTCCATATAGATGCCTCAGGGCAAGTGTCTGCCAGATACATCTCTATAGATGGGCATCACCATCGGACATAGAAGGGGCCCATCACACACACACCAGTAATAGACAACAAGCTTTTGTTTATCTGAAGGTTTACTGGAATTAACTGATTAGTGTCAACTTGATACAATAACTTTTGTCTACAGCGCAGTAGATCATTCTGATGGTTTTATTGATGGAGCGTGTTGTCTAATGTAACTTCCAGGGCAAGTTGGATTTAGACAAAGTCTGGCACATTTCTCTTAAGAGGAAACTGAAAAAGCTGTTTGTAAATGCATCCTTGACAGGACACCTTCTGCAATCTGATCGATATTACAATAGTAATTGTGATATTAATAATAATAATTATGAGGCAGACTCGTAATTGAAATGTATGCAGTTCGGTGTTTGGCAAATGCCTCTTTAAGGAGACACATTTTGTGCTCTTACAGATATTACAACCAAATGGTGATATTAATAACAATGATTAGAAGGGAGGTTTGTAAGTGAAACATAAGCAATCCATTCTTAAATTAAACGTGGAACACAAAACCATTAAAGGGAAATTAGAAAATAAGGGTAGGTGGTTAAGAGCAACACAACTTCCCTGTAAAAATTGCCTGTGAAAATGACAGAGAAATGGAATGAGAGCCAGTGGGAATTGATATATTTACATGGGATTTTCAACAACTGTAAACAATATTTATTCAAAAGCTGCATTCTCATTTCAGTGGGGAAAATTAAAAACGGATCGTGAGTGTTGAGGTGTTATTTGTGGCAAACCCCATCAATCTATCAATTCAAGAAAACCATAGGCAGAATGGATCTTCAGAACTGAATCTAGAATAACTAACCGCGAGTGTGGTTGGTGCTGTAAAGTCCCCTAAATCAAATAGATTTTTAGAAATAATCCATCTCTTTTAATTTTGGTCATTGTTGTTTTATCCCAATTCTATATTGAAATTAACCGTTGCAATTTTCTGAGCCCACATCACGTTCTAGAAAGAGAAATGGTGACTTGCTTCAGTCACTGGAGAAATGACAGTTTGTCTTTGAGAGTAGAAACAGGGCAAGCTCCCCGGAGATGAGGAACTTCTTAAAGAAAATGAAGAGATGAAGCAGTCACTTAGCACACAGGTGCCAATTAACCCGAAAAATCATTCCTACTATTGGGCTCCAAGTTTTTTTCTTCCGCAATTGCACCAGGTCTTATTGAAATGAGGTCAGCACAAGACACACTGTGAACTGCGAAATGGAGCAATTATCTTCTGGGATCTCATCAGCAGTATTTCCTAAAGGCTGCAATTAGCCATCTCTGATCTGGTTTTAGGAGAGAATTATTTTCTATTCTTCTTGAGGGAACATACTTCTTTCTTATCCCGGGGTGACACTTTTTTCCCCTAAAGCCCTGGCAATTGGGCCATACAACAAATAACTGCTACACAGATCAGACTAGCGCTGATTCCCACGGGGAGGATTCCCAGGGTCACTCTTCTCCCTTGGGTTCTCAAGACTGAGCAAATGACAAAGCCAACAGAATATCTTGCCCTGAGAAAGAATCCCATTCTCTCACCTGCAAATATTGGATAACTTCTGTATACATCTGAGAAAGAGTAACCTGTGCTTTTAAACATGTATGAACAACCACAACAAAAATTCATAAATGTCTCCCATGTCTCTTGCACCCTTCCCTCAAGCTAGATTCCCTGGCTGCCATAAAGTCACCTGAGGGTCACCTCAGGTCCTAGCATCCTTCAAACAAAAAGGACTTAGGTCTCCCTGAATCTAAAACAAAACCTTTTAGGGGAGAGAGGAGGGGAGGAAGGACTAGTAAGTTAAACCATACAGCATAAATGAGCCAGTCTGAATAGAAGAAGATCACACCAAAATAGTCAGGAGTGTTTTCAAATCAGAAGACACAAAGTGGTTCTTCTGGATACGGAGGCCAACCCTGTGAATATCAGCAAACATGCGTTCATTGATTGACAGGCATGGTCCCTCAATGTTATTTAATCCTTTCAGCAATTTTGTAAGTTAGGGATTATCACCACCATTCTCCAGGTGGGAAAGCTGGGGTCCTTCCAGGTTAAGGAACACAATCCCAGGTCATGCAGATGAATAGCACACTGGCATCTTAACTTGGAGTTTAGACATCTCTAATTTTAACCAGGCCCTTCTACCTCCCTCCCTGTGCCCTCCCAGGCTGGGGATCACTTGGTCACCCACCCCCACCCCACCAGAGTGGCCCCAAGACAGCTGGGGGCAGAAGCTGAAGGGTCTTCATTGTGAGGCAGGGCTTGACTGGGGGTCCAGCAGTCTGCCCTTGGGCCGTGTCTGAAGTCACTGTGCATAGCCTCCCTCTAACAATTACTAATGGTGTCCAAGGGTTTCTGAGGGCAGAAATATCCAGGCCTTGGAGGGGGAGGAAAGGGAAGAAAAAGAGGAAGAGAAGCCCCTGGTTAGTTCTCCAGATTCCTCAGATGACAGAGCAAGGGAGAGAGAGAGAAAAAAGACAGACGGGGAGAGGGGTCAGTGTTCCTGGCAGTAAACCAGGATTTGACTGTCCCTCCGATGCCTAAAAGAGCTATGATGGCCAGACCCTGGTAACATGCTATGTGATTTGGAAAATAAGAAGCTTGGCCCTCTGAAGTATATAGATGGGTAGTAGCCAGATATAAGAAAATGTAAAACTATGTCCTTTTCTTCTGTGGTCCCCTGTTCTGTGTTCTGTAATGTCTTGCCAGCTAAATGCTGGGTCCTGGCAACTAAAAGTCTCCCAGATCCACCTGCACCTGGGCCCTTCTTGCTAACAGGCTTTTTAAAAATTTTCATATTTATTTTTTTAGTTGTCAATGAATCTTTTGTTTTATTTATTTATATGTGGTGCCGAGGATGGAACCCAGAGCCTCACACATGCCAGGCAAGCGCTCTATCACGGAGCCACAACCCCAGCTCTAACAGGCTGGGGGTGAGATTTTACCCTCAGTCTCACCACTGAGGCTGCATACAGGGTGCTCTTCCTGACCTTCTAGGAATTGTAGATATTGGGTATCTCTGCTCTCATGTTCTCTGTAACCAAGGTGTTCAAAAGGAAGGCAAGAAAGTGAACTAAATTGCAGTATGTCTAATCCAAATATTAACTTGACATTGCAATGCCACCCCAGGTAATATAAGAGTTTGGGTAAGTGCTTATAATATGAAGATGCATACAGAGAACAATACTCAAAATTAAGTGTGAACTCTGAAAATTTTGTGTCCACATGGCTGAAGCATGGAATTCTGAGTCAGACAGATCTGGATTGACTCTGCCCCTTATAAGATCTGTGACTTGGGACAGTCATTGAACCTCCATAAGCCTCTGCTTATAAAAAAAAAATAATCTGTAAGAATAGTAACCACCAATGCAAAGAGCCACTGTGAGGATTAAAGTATACCTGTTTGAAATTTGGCATAGGATCAGACCTATTGTAAGGCTTGCAATAAATGATACCTATATAACTAGAAGGGAAGTTGAATGGTGGGGAGGGAGAGGAAATTCTCCCAATGAGTGCAAGTGGAGGGAGGAAAAGCATATCAAGACCTTCTTGTAAAGCTCAGGGACCTTGGAGCCAGGGTAAGCTCCAACCTGGTGAGCCTTCAGGGTCCCTTTATATTATGGACCACCATGTGGGAAAAAAGGAGGCTGTGATTCTTAGCTCATTTAGGATCTACTCATATTCATTGCTGGCTTTAAATTCTGTGTTTTTAAAGTTTTCAGTTAAGTGAAACAACCATGCAAAGAAATCTACCTTCAAATTATGATCTCTGGTGGGCCTAGATATGCATGTATATCTATAATATGTGTGTGTGTGTGTGTGTGTGTGTGTGTGTGTGTGTGTGTAGATAGATATTTGGCACTAAGGATTGAACCCAGGGTTTCTTTACCACTAAACTACATCCCCCATCCTTCTTGTTTTTTTTAAATTGGTTCTTTTTTAGTTATACATAACATTAGAATCCATTTTGACATAATTATAATAATTTGGAGGGAGCAGGGAACAGTGGAATGAATCTGGCCTAACTTCTGATTTTTGATTTTGAGACAGGGATCCATTAAGTTTCTGAGGTCTCGCTAAATTGCTAATGCTGGCCTCAAACTTACAATCCTTCTGCCTCAGCCTCTTGAGTCACTGGGATTACAGGCATGTGTCACCATGCCCCACAAAAACTTATTTATAGATGTGACTATTTCTTTCATTCAACTACCTAGAACTCTTCTGCATCGAGGTGATGTGCCCCCCTCTAAGGTCTTGGGATTGGACCAGAACCTACGGCCCTGCCTTACGCTGCTCATGCTAGGAACCTGTGCCGGAACAACTGGCAGGGGGCAACGTCTAGGCAGTAGAAATAAGGTGGCTTGCTTCTTTAAGTTATTCTGGGATTTCCTATGTTTCTACAGTAAAAAGGTATTATTTTTTGTTTTCAGGGGAAAAGTGTTTTTTTTTTAATATTTATTTTTTAGTTTTCGGTGGACACAACATCTTTTTTTTTTTTTTTAAAGAGAGAGTGAGAGAGGAGAGAGAGAGAGAGAGAGAGAGAGAGAGAGAGAGAGAGAGAGAGAGAGAGAATTTTAAATATTTATTTTTTAGTTCTCGGCGGACACAACATCTTTGTTGGTATGTGGTGCTGAGGATCGAACCCAGGCCGCACGCATGCCAGCGCGCTACCGCTTGAGCCACAATCCGCAGCCCCCCTTTTTTTTCTTTAATTTATCTACTACCAAATAACCAGTTAGAGCAAATTTTAAAATTTCAGTTGATGGGTGGGTGGATGGGTATGAGGGAAGCTGACTTCTACTGCCTACATTTTTGTGATTTTGAGATCAGTTCCACCAGGTTAATGGATAGCTTCCTTGAATACCAGGAGCCTATACTTGCCAGGAAGGTAGAAGTGGCCAGTATTGAGTTTCCATCCTTCCTGTCTGCTTAGAAGACACTATGAAGCCCAGAGAATGTAATCTGGATTACTTTCAAACATGGTCATTTTTGAGAGGATTGACTTCACTTAAAAATTCATGTCCAGAACTTAGAATTATTACTAATGTCTGTCTGTCTCTCTCTCTCTCTCTCTCTCTCTCTCTCTCTCTCTCTCTCTCTCCCCCCCCCTTCCCTCCCTCCCTCTCCCTCTTTTTGTGGTGCTAGGGATAGAATCCAGGACCTTGTGCATGCAAGGAAAGCACTCTCCCAACTGAGCTATATCCCCAGCCCATTATTACGTCTTGATCCCTTACATTGCACTAAGCATTTGGTATATATATTGTCTTATTTTTATTTTTATTCTTTTGTACCAGGGAGTGAACTCAGGGGTGCTTAACCATTGAGCCACACCCCCAGCTCTGTTTTATTTTTTTATTCTGAGACAGGGTCTCACTAAGTTGCTTGAGGCCTTACTAAATTGCAGAGGCTAGTCTTGAAATTGCAGTCCTCCTGCCTTAGCCTCCCAAGGTGCTAGGATTAGAGGGATATGCCACTGCGCCCAGATGTCTCACTTAATCTTCACAGCAAATGTCATGGATATGCTGCATTGCTGTCATTATTAAGTAAGTGGTCCATGATTGTAGAATAGTGAGTGCCAGAACTAGATTTGGGTGCCAAAAATCAGACTCTGAACTTCCCTTTCTCAGCCGCACCACTTCAGTGCATCCTGAAATACTCTTACCAAGTGAAATAGAGTGCGTGAATCAATATTTGAAATGAGTCAACTTCTAAGTGCCCAAGAATCAACAGTTTCTTGCTCCCTTAGCCCCAAACCAGTAATCAGTAATTTCCCTTTCCTTGAGCCCCAGGGTTAGCAACAGGCCCTTTGCTTTCGATTTTCATTGATACTTTACCAGGAATCAAATGTGGGCCCCAAAACTTAAGAAGACTAGGCAAACAACAGGAAAAGCAGAGCCTCATGAGAGCTATGTGCAAATGAGGGCAGTTCCTTGCATTCATAATAATATGCAAGATTAGTGATTCTGATCACCAATTTTTTGACCACCTTCTCTTTGTCATGTTCCCTTATAAGTTCTTTAGATGTGCTGCTTATTTATGAATAAACTGATGCACAAGAGGTTTAGTAGCTTGCTGAAATTGGATTCTGACCTTGACCATCTGGCTCCCAAACCCGCGCTCTTAACCAATACAGTTGCATTTCTTCTCCTGGCCAGCATAGTCCCAGAGGGCAGAGTTTAGTCTCATACAAGAAAAACCTTCTAGAAGCTTGGAGCTCTCCGACAGCATGGGCAGCTTAAAGTAATGAGAGCTGTGCTTTGGAAATGTAGTCAAGGCTCAATTTACTTGCTCTGGGATGTTGGGCAGGGAATCCCTGCATTATGTGATAGGTTGGAATGGACAACCACAAGAGAGAACACAGAGAGACTGGGAGCTTTCGGATTTTGAACTGCCTCACACTAGAATCCAGCCTCCACCTTCAGATCACTAGCATAGTAACCCTGGAAATTCTAGGCAGAAATGTTTCATTTGAAACCTGTAGCCAGACACAGTGGCACATATCTGTAATCCCAGCTACTCAGGAGACTAAGGGAAGGGAAACTCAAACTAGAGGCAAGGCATAGTAACTTAGCAAAACCCTGTCTTGATAAAATAAAAAAGGCTGGGGTAGCTCAGTAGTAGAGTGCCCACCTAGCATGCACAAGGCCCTGAGTTTGATCCCCAAAACTGCAGAAAGAGAGAAAGGAAGAAAGAGAAAGAGGGAGAGAGGGAGGGAGCGGGGGAGAGAGAGAGAGAGGAAGGAAGGAAGGAAGGAAGGAAGGAAGGAAGGAAGGGAGGGAGGGAGGGAGGGAGGGAGGAAGGGAGGGGGAGGAGGGAAGAAGGAAGGAAGAAAGAAGAAAGAGAAAAAAAAATAAAAATAAAATCGAGACCTTCACAAGGTCTCAGTTCTCACTCTCCCTCCACTAGATATCATGCCTCTGAGACTCCTTTCCACCATTCTTCTTGTCAGATAGTAATTATTGAAATAAACCTCGAGTGCAAGAAAGGGGGTTTTTATCACATTGCAGAAGAAGCCAGTCGACCTCAGGAATCCTGTAAGAGCCTTCTCCACACTGGGTCAGCCTGCTGTTTTCTCTCACCTGGGGTCATTGTCTTCTAGTACTCCTGTCTCCCCTGTATCAATTCTCCACATTGCAGTCAGAGTGGTCCTTAAGACATATAAATCAAATCATGTCATTTCTCAACTCAAAAGTCTCCACTGACTTTCTGTTTCCATTAAAATGAAAGACAAGCCCTTGCAATGGCGCTGAGATCCTCTGCGATCTGCCCTCCTCCACCTTGGCCTCCCCACACACGAACTGCACCTTAACTCATTCTGCTCCAGCCACTGGCCTTGTACCTCTAAGGCACCATGAATCGCTCCTGCTTCAGGGCTTCACAGACTCCTGTGCCATCTGCCTGAAATAATCTCCCCCATACAGCTGTGTACCTCGTTGCCTTACTTCCTCCATGGCTCTGCTAAAAGGTCACCTTTATCAAGCCCCACCAAAGGACAATTTAGAAAAAGGGAACTAAATATTTTAATACCATCTGCCAAAAAAAATTTCACAACTTCACAATCTGTAATAGCCACGAGAGGAAAGGCAACCCCTGGAATTATACAAGGTATAACCCTAAGTGGAAGCCCCCAACTGGGGGTTCCCTGACCACCCCATGTAACAGAGCTACCAAACCTTCTCAAGTAGTTTTTATCACCTAATATACTACTTACCTATTTGTTGACTGTCTCTCCTGTCCACCCCCTGAATGAAAGAAACTAAGACCTTTTTTTGTTTGAAGTTGTAGCCACTATAGTGCCTGCCACATGGGGGCGCTCCAGTTCTTGTTGAATGAATGAATGAATGAATGAATGAATGAATGAATGACCAACCAAATGTTCAGGAGTATAAATTGGAGAGTTGAATATAATTATGGGGTCATGAGAAATGTGCAGATCAATAGTGCAGATCAAGAAAAAGTGAGGGGAAATTAGAACTTTATGTATTTTACAGTGCTGCGGGTGGAACACAGGGCATCACACATGTTAGGCAAGCACTCCCCCAGCCCAGGAATGATGACTAGAAAAAGGTGATTGTGAGGTTGAGTGTACTAAGTATATGTAATTGGAAGAGTCATGTAAATCAGTCCAAGTGTCAGCAAATTAAATAAAAGGAAGCAAAGAGGGACACTGAAAAATAGTTCTGTTGCCCAGTAGCTGTACTGTCCACTGGCAACAGAGTTGGGTCTGTGGAGATGTAAGGAGCTGTGACAACCCCATAGAGGTGTGTCCATGATTCTGAGCTGGAGTGTACCGCAAGGGTAGAAGAATAAAGCTGTTTGTTTCCCATGGTCCCTCCTCTGTCCTTCCCACACACCTACATCAAGGAAAAGAGCAACAGATAGAACCTAAGATATAAAGGGAGATTGCCATCCACTTGGAGACAAAGGGGCAGCACAGAGTTTTCTAAAGTCCCTGAGTGGTTCAGTGAGCCTGGGAGACACCTGTCTTGGGGAGAAGCAAAGAGACCGTTTTACTAGGATCCGCAATCTGGCCTCTGAGAACGTCATAGCAACACACAAAGAGGACCGTTTGTGAGCACAGCCATTCAAAACAGAAATAAGGGAGACAATTAAACAGAGGCAAGCTCCTAGGTAAGGGGAAATATTGAAAAAGATTTATTCCAATTACATACTCCTCCTTTGTAGAAATGCACAAAAACATGGAGCCTAATTTGGGCCACTCTTGCTTTGATGACCTGTAAGAAAAAGGAGTTTTCTTTATTAGCCTGAGACCTGTATTAAGAGCAGTAAGTGAAAGTCCTATAGGTTAGAGCCTTGGCTGCACATTTTCCATGAAACATAAACATACATTGAAGAATTTCTCAGGGGTGAGGTTACTTAATGTCCACATAATCACCCACATTTAATGTGTTGCTCTTCAGGGAAAAGAACATAAACATTCCCAAGGTCATAACTGATGTAATTTGGGGACCAACGTCTCACCCACTTCTGAGGCATATACATTTTGTTCCCAATTAAAACATTTAATCCCAGAATTCTTTTCCTGCCCCTTCATGGGTCATCTCATTAGCCAGGTCTGTATGAACAATAGAAATTCCCGGAATTGCATTAACAGTTTTTATAGTAAAACACTATCAGGAGGAGTGTGTGTGATTTAGTACAATCCATTTTCTGTCAGGCATTTGACTTAATGATATTTCCTCTTCTACTTACTTATGCATTTCATTATCTGTTTTTCTGTTTTTGTGTCTTCTGAAACACAATAAACTACAAGCAACATGAAAAGATCGGTGTGCCTTTCAGAGCATGCTTCATTTTTCATCTGTAATGGATCTTTTTGTAGGGTTCTCACAACCAATTCAAAGGGAATGAAATATTTCCTTACTTCCTGCCACAGCAGCCTTTGGAAGGGAAACCCATGATAGCAATGTCTAGCAGAGAAAAGGGTTGAAGAAAAAGGTAAGTGCCAGAACTTTAAAAAAGAGCAGCCTCCCTCCAGTCTCAAATGCCACACCCGCCTCACTCCCTTCAACATCCTCCCTTCTGACATCTTTTGCTAGGTACGTTGATGTTTTGAGTCAATTCTAATTGCATTTGTGCCGTGCTCTAAAGCACACGGTATTATCTGTTTCAACAGGCATTATTTTCAAGGCTATAAAGCACAATTTTCTCCTTCCACTTCCTTTACAGTATTTTTTCTTCCTTCTTTTTAGAAATGTCCTGAAGGTAAGGAATACCCAGGTAGTCACCTAGAACCTTGCTACTCAAAATATGATCCTTGGACATCAGTACCAGCATCTCCTGGGAGCTTGTTGGAAATGCAGAGTCTCAGGCTCCACCCCAGACCTACTGGATCAGAATCTGCATTCTAACAATATCCCCCAGGAGATTTGTCAGTGGAAAAAGCACTGCCTCAGGTCAAGTTGAGTAGAATGAATGAAGTCAAGTGCAAAAGTTTGGATACAGATGGAGAGCATGGCACAGTATGGTTTTGACCTAAGAATGCAGTCAGAGAGGCTTATGCAATTTAAATGTTTGTTCCTATCTTATTTATTTTTCATATGTTTCCCAAGTACATAAAAATGGAAATATAAAATTTCCTTAAAAAATATTTATAAAAATCTTAGCGGGGAACCATGACTCACCCCTGTAATGCCAGCAACTCAGAAAGCTGAGGCAGGAGGATTACAAGTTCAAGGCCAGCCTAGGCAACCTAGGAAGACCCTGTTTCAAAGGAAAAACAAAACAAAACAAAACAACAGAGTTGGGGATATGACTCAGCATCCTTGGGTTTGAACTCCAGTTTAAAAAAATCTGTCTGGCATATTGTTTTCTGTATCAGAAATTGAAGACATAGGGGCTGGGGTTGTAGCTCAGTGGTTGAGCACTTGCCTCGCATGTGTGAGGAACTGGGTTCGATCCTCAGCACCACATAAAATAAATAAATGAGTAAATAAAACAAAGATAATAAAAAAAGAAATTGAAGACATGGGAAAAAAGATTGAAATATGAGCTAGTAAGTACCCTGGGTGGTAACTGAGTGTGGTGTACTTAGATGCTGAGCTCCCCCATTTGCCTGATACCACAAAGGGTCTTTTTCACTTTGGGGTAATTTAAAAGCAAACCAATCTCCCCAGGCAAGCCCCTCACCACTTTTGGAAGACTCCCTTTCAAAGTGTACTCCACTAAGATTTTAAACTCAGAAACTCAAGAACACATTATACTACTACACTTTCAATCTCAGTGGAACTCACAAGGTACTATGGTTCGATAAGGTTTTTTTCACCTAAAGGTTCATGGGTTGCAAAATTTTTCCCCAGTGTAGCAATGTTGGGAGATGGCAGAATCTTTTGTGTGTGTGTGTGTGGTCCTAGGGACTGAACCCATGGCCTGTACATGTGAGACAAGCACTCTACCAACTGAGCGATGTCCCCAGCCCAATGGTAGAATCTTTAAGAGATGGGCCTAGTGGGAAGTCACAAGGCCATTAGGGGCATGCCCTTGAAGAGGATCAATATGGTTCTAGTGGGATCCCAGTTAGTTTTCTCAAGAGGGTTGTTGTAAAAGGGCAAGATTAGTCCCTCCTCAAGCTTTCACTTCCTGTCTTATCATTTAATCTCTTCTGCTGGCACACACTCCCACTATGATATGATGCGCCAAGGGGGCCTTATCAGAAGCCAAACCAATGGGTCTTGGACTTTCAGCCTCCAAAACTGTGAGCTAAATAAACTTCTATTCTACATGTATTCCTTAGCCTCAGGTATTTTGTTATAGCAATGGAAAGTAGATTAGCACGGAAGGCAAACAACTGGTATAATGAATAACCATGTCTGTTTATCTGGGAATGAGAAGTTTCATGGAGTGCAGAAGCAACAGCATCAGGATAACTGGGATGGTTGGTTATTCTACTCTAACACCACGTATGAAACCCAACTGGCCTACTGAAGTTGGCACACAAAAACTGTGTGAGAGGCGAACAGGTCTCATAGAAACAATTTACTACAACTGAACTGCAAACTAATCCTCTAAGCCCTTGCTCTTCAAATAATTGAACAGATCATTTACACAGATTTCTTTAAATGGTCTGAAAGTGCATAGCTCTTGTTTCAACGTCAATAGATGTGTTCAGTTCCAACTGAAGCCATTCACTAACTGCATTGATTTTTAAAGCTAGGCTGAAAGTATTAAAAAATTTCCAGCAACGGGAATATTAAGGGGCTGAGGAGCAAAGGGGGAATTTTGTTCCTGTAGCTCACTCCAGGGAATGCCTCTAGCTGGTACATACCCCCAGGCTTTGGTGGTTTTAACCTTTGGCTACTTGATGGCTGAACCAGTCTAGTCCATCCATGCCTAAGGGCTTTCCAAAGACTCTACGGGTACAAGTTCTTGCTCAAGGTCCAACAGCTGTCAGAGCAGATGGCTGGGCATTTGTGTACTGTGGTCATAAGTATCATCCTTTAGCTCTAAGGCACTGGGAACAATTGACAAATTTGATTAACTGAGAACAATACGATGCTTGCCTGGAACGCTCACTCCACACTTTCAGAGTTCCTTATGTTCTTTTCATGGTCTCAGGATATAAGATGATATTAGCCACCACCTCAGTGCAATGAGACTACCAGAGAAAACAAAGAGAGTCACCCTTGGCTACCCCTTTTGTCTTACAGCTGAACATTTGTGATTCACACATGCAGCCAGCTGTGCCTTCAGGGATGCTCAAAGCACACCTAGCTCATCTCCAAGTAATGGAAATGTGGCTTCATGTTCCATGGCACTTACAAAGTGTGCCTACTTTAGGAGACAAACAAAAGAAATAGTCAACCTGCTGGAATTTTTACTCTTCTCTCTCACCTTGCCTTTGCTTTTCCTCCTCTCGACTTCTGGTAGTTTCCTTGGTGAACACCCCATAGATGGCTTGCAAAGTATTTTGTGCTTTGAGATGGCATGTGCGTCCCTGGGTCTGTGAAAGGCTACTGCTGCTGGGTGGGGAGACAATGGTGGGCTCTGGGAAGTCAGTTTGTGGGAATTCCTGAGGGAGCTGCTAGTTGCTATGAATAGCCCAGCTTTTGGGAGAAGATTCGCAGAGGAGACTCCTGCTGTGCCCTCTAGCTGTCCACTTGATGAAGGAGACAAGCTCAGGGCTCCAGAGGTTGGGAAGGGCTCAGGGAGGAGGCCCATTAAGGGACAGGCTTTCTTGTGTCCAGATTCCACTGGGGTGACCCTGGGGAGAGAGACTGCTGGCTCTTTTCCGGGGCCACAATGCTCCATTTACAAGCTGCAATTAGTCGCAAACAAAATTTGTGCATCCACTACTAACTGTCAGCTCAAGAGGTTGAAAGTTCAGTCCTGGGGAGGTCAGGATGCCTTCCAAGGGGCCGATGACTTTGCTCACAACTTCCCCTCCCCCACCACGGTGGCCCCTTCTGGGGGGAGAGAGCACATTCCAGATTAGGATGCCTACAGAGTTGAATGATCAATGCCAGAGGGGCTCATGGTTCTGGGACTATGGGTACAGCAGGCAGATGGAGCTGTTATGTAGAGATCTTCCTGCAGCAGAAGAGCAACTGGGTTTATAATAAATACATTGAAAGAGACCAAGGCAAGAAATGCTCTAGTGATTACTTGAATTTAGCTGATGTTGGAAGGTTCAGCCAGTTTTGCTTGCATATGGAAATGCTTTTAATTCCATATGGAATTAAAAAGCCAGAAGGGCCCGGAAAAATGAGCCATTCTTTGCCAAATCAAAATGTGTAAATAGTTCCTCTGAGAGTGTAACAAAGGGCCTATTTTGCCTTTAAACACCAGAGCCAGAAACAGGAAAAGGCTACAATTAACTAGCTGAAGCACAATGCCAAGTTAATCAATAATGGACCGATTATTATGAAGATGTCATACATAATACCTACAACACGAGGGCCTCTTTCAGAGCAGGAACATTCTTTCAAATTCCAGATACTTTTCTTTCCCCTTTGTGAGGCTGTGCTGTACTTTTCCATTGTCTTCTTTTTTTTTTTTTTTTAATATTTATTTGTTAGTTTTCGATGGACACAACATCTTTATTTTTATGTGGTGCTGAAGATCGAACCCAGCTCCCCGCGCATGCCAGGCGAGCGCGCTAATTCTCATCTGCAGTCCCCTGGGTCTCAGGGTCTGTGAGGAGAGTCCTCTTTCTCCTCACTGGTGTGCATGTTAGAATCCCAGAATTGCCTGGCACCTCAGAGGAAGGGAGGGGCATTTCCACATGGAGACTGGGCTGGCTAGGATCACATCCTTTATTTATTTATTTTTTTAAAAAATGGGTACCCAGCAGTTATTCATTACCTGATGAGGTCTCCCTTGGATGAAAGCAAAATTAACAATTACATTTACATTGACAAAATCATTCCAGATCTTCCCAAGTTTCTACCCAAGACACCAACTTGGATCTAAGCCAGAGAAAGGCTGATGGTTTTGTAAACTTTCAGTTAGTAGCAAAGCTGATTTATTCACCAAGCCTATGCAGCAAGCCCCTCAGTTAAGGACAGAGGTGGACCAGGGTAGGAGGGAGGTGAGGCTGGCCACTCCATCCCTGGCACCCTTGCAAGAACCATACAGCTTGGACGATGTCAGCAATTATTTAGAAGTCTCTTCCAGGCTCCCGTTTGAACTGGACTCAAGATTTCTAAATGGAAGACGATCAGAGACAGTGGATATAGGGAACTAAAAACGAACTCTCAGGGAGCCTCCCAACAGAGTCTCTGCTTTTTTCCTTCCTGTCTCCCCTTGAAACCACCAAAAGCCACGTGGTGATGTACACAGATCCCACACAGAGGGGTTGCTTGGGTCTCTCTTCCAAGACATCCTCTCCCCTGCTCTTTCTATCATGTTCCTCCCCTACTGCACCCCCTGCAACACCTTACCCAGAATCAGCCCCATGAGCACTGGAATAATTGCTCTACGGTGGGCAGAGATCGTGGGCCAGATGACACCCGATGATGAATTAATGAGAACCCTCCCGTCACCTGGTGGGTAATTTTTTTCTAATTAAGTTAATTGAATTTTTTTATTATAAAAGGAGTGCATGCTCATTATTAAACATTTGTGAAATACAGAAAAGTAGAAAGTTGGAAGAAAAAAAAATAAAGCCTACAGGTGGGTAATTACAGTCCTAGAATTATTAGTCACTTTGACTGGGCACTGGGTAATCCATAAATTAGGTTTTTATAGTCAACTATAGTTTACTTTCTAGTTCAACTACTTGTTTCCCCCCTAAATCAACACCAGTTACTTACCACAGTTTTCCCTCAGAGAAGGCAAAATCCCTTCGGCCTGGACTTCAGACCCACTTAAGATTTTAAGGCAAAACTATTCCTCAAACTTACCTGAGACACAACCCTGGCACTTCCATCTGGACCCAGGGTTTCTTCCTCCACCCCCACCCCCTTCCTCAGGCCACCTTCCTGAGAGGTCTACAACTCACTTTTCCCCCCTTTAAATATTCTGTTTTTGTCCTATCCTATGTCTAACAAAGTTTCTAACAATCTTTTATTGCCTCTCTGTGGAGCACACACATTTATTTTCCTTTCCTTTCCTTCTTTCCATTCTTTGGTGGTACCAGGAATTGAACTCAGGACTTCTCACCTTCTGCTTTATCATTAAGCTATGCCCCCAGCCCCAAAACAAGCAGGTTTCCACAGGATGATGAAAAGTTGGGTAAGGCAAGATTGGGCTCAGGTGCAAAAGTCAAATAACCACTGACTTCAGCTACCTGTCACTCAGCAAGGAAGCCACAAATGATCAGGAAAATTTCTAAGCAGGGAGAGCAGCACCCCAAAATCAAGGTGCCCACAACCAGGCACTCTCTCACTTTGCTGCTTTATTTGAACCCTATTGAAGAAAATAAGGGTTCTCGGCTCTCTTAGCTTTGAAGAGTGACTGTGGATTCTGGTGGGAGAGTGTAACAACTCAACAGGGATGAGGAAATAGGAAAACTTTTAAAGGCAGACACAGGAATTCAAAATACAAAGAACTTATGTATAGGACGAGTAGTTCTCTGTTTCATGGGCTCTTGATATATTAGTATATTTCCTAATAATACAGTCAGAATGATAGCAAGGTTCAATTGTGTGCTTTACACCAACTCTGGAAAGAAAAGCCTTTGAACCATTTTAGAAATAACTTTTTTAAAACTTTCAGTGGGGTATTTAAATTATAGAATAAACTAAACTATCAGAACAAGTTTATTTTCCACAGGGGTTCTAGGCTGCACTGAGAGTTACTATACTGACCAAGAGCCCCCTGAGGCCACTAGCTTCTAAGCAATATGAGGATAGGGCTTGATTTATGTTGTTAAAGACTTTTAAGCATGCTTGAAACATTGATGATATATGCTCAAGACCCAAAATAGTATTTGTTAAATATATAACCAAATGTTGACAGGAAAACTAGGCGCAGAGATGAGGCAGGGTACAAGGGACATCATGGCATACCCAGAGGTTAGCTTAGAGCCTGAGACTTGGTCTCAGGGACACAAAGGAAACTATGGATGCCAGCTTAACCTTTAAAATGTCCCTACAGGGAAGCATGGTGGCACATAACCATAATTCCAACTACTCAGGAGGCTGAGGCAGGAGGATCACAAGTTCAAGGTCAGTCTGAACAACTTAGCAAGAACCTGTCTCAATATTTTTTAAAAATAATAAAAAGGACTGGGGATATAATTCAGCAGTAGAGTTCCCCTGGGTCCAATCCTCACTACCACACACAGAAGGAAGGAAGGAAGGAAGGAAAGGAGAGAGGGAGGGAGGAAAAAGAAATATCTCAATAGATAGAAAATATTTTTTTTCTTTTGTAGCCACTAGAGTAACATTAAAACATTTTGGGGCATCTTGAAAAGCACAATAAAATTGGTATGTTATAGTCTGATTGTTGTACTCAATAGAGCCCCCCTCATATAATGAGTCAAATACAATAAAGTTTATTTATTATAGTAATGGGTAGGAGAATAGCCCTTATCTATCAGTCAGGCAGACTCACCCTGATAGAGGCTTTGCCATCCAAGAGGGCCTTCCAAGGCCAGTGTTGGAGAGGTTTCCTCTATTTCAGCCTACTGATGGGGGAAAAGGAACCTACCATAAATTGAAAATATTTTAGGAAAAAAATTTATGAATACTTAATATATGCAAACATTTTTTCTTGACATTTCATAAATGATGCACTATAATAACTACTTGTGTGGTACTTACATTGCATTAAGTATTATAAGTAATCTAGAGACGCTTTAACGTATATGGGAAGAGCTGGGCATGGTGCTTGAGCCCAGGAGTTCAAGACAAGCATGGTAACATAGCAAAACCCCTCTCAAAAAAAAATAAAAACAAAAATAATAAACTATATCAGAGGATGTGCATACTTATATGCAAATACTATGCCGTTTTATTATTTGAATTAAACATATTTTTAACATAAAAGTTGTACATATTAGTGGGGTACTATATGATGTTTCAGTACATGTACACATTATTTAAGGTTTATTTATTTACTTACTTATTTATTTTTGCAGTACTGGGGTCAGAGCCAGGGCCTTGCTAGGCACATTCTCTACTATAGAACCACATTCCCAGCCCTTTGTTTAATGTTTAAATCAGGTAAAAATACACCTATTTCCTCAAACATTTATTATTTAATGGAAAAAATTTTCAAATATCTTTTCTTCTAGCTTTCTTGAGATCCACTGTACATAATCGTAATCTTCAGTCACCTACCATGGAATAACACAACAGGGTGTCTTACTTAACCTGACTATGACATTTACCCTCTGATCCCCCTTCTTTCCTCCCCATTACTCCCCACAGCCTCTGATATCCACCATTCTACTCTAAATATTAATGGGATCAACTTTTTTATATTCCACATAGGAGTGAGATCCTATGGTTTTTATCTTTCTATGCTAGCTTATTTCTCTTAACATAATTATCTATAGTTCTATCCATGTTGCTGCAAATGACTGGTTTGCATTTTTTTTTGTAGCCAAATTGGATTACGTGTATGTGTGGGTATGTGGGTATCACATTTTCTTTATTTTATCCATGAGATGATGGACACTTACATTGTTTCTGTTTCTTTTAAAATATTTTTATTAGTTATTGATGGACCTTTATTTATTTATTTGTGGTGCTGAGATTCAATCCCAGTGCCTCACACTTGCTAGGCAAGCACTATACCACTGAGCCACAACCCCAGCCCTCCATTTCTTAACTACTGTAATATACATGGGTGTACAGTTGTCTCTTCATTATACTGACTTCATTTTATTTTATTTTTTAAACATATAGCCAGTAGTGGGGATTGGCAGATCCTATGGTAGTTCTAATCAAACTTTTCAGAAATCTGTTTTCCATAATGGCTGCATTAATTCACGTTCCCACCTACATTCTACAAAGATTCCCCTTTCTTCACATTCTCACTAGCACTTTTAACTGTTTCTCCTTTTGATAATAGCCATTCTGACCAGAGTGAGGTAAAATATTGTTGTGATTCTAATTTGCATTTCCCTGATGATTAGGGATCAGGGTTTTTCATTGACCTGCTGGCTACTTATATGTCTTCTTTTGAGAAATACCTACTCAAATCTATTGCTCATTTTTCAACCAGGTTATATGTTTGTTTATTTATTTATTTATTTATTTATTTATTTATTCAGTTTGCTGTTGAGGTTTTGGATTCCTTATATAGTTCCTCCTTTTACCATAGATTTTCAAATAGCCTGTATTTAATTTCACTAATTCTTTCCTTTGTTTTGTCCTGTCCTCCTATTGATGTCCTTCTGTTGTATTTTTAATTTTGCTTAGTGTATTTTTCAGTTCAAGGATTCTATCTGACTTTTTTTTTAACATAAAGCAAGTAGTATGGTTTTATTATCTTAATTGGTGACTGTTAGAATTCTTTTTTTTTTTTAGTTCTAATCAGTTATACATAGCAGTAGAAAGCTTTTCAATTCATTGTACACAAATGGAGCAGAATTTTTCACTTCTCTGGTTGTACATGAAGTAGAGTCACACCATTCGTGCAATCATACATATACTTAGTCTATCTGACTTTATTATTATTTTATTTCTTGGTGCTGGGGATCAATCCAGGAACTTGCAAATGCTAGGCAAGCATTCTACCATTGAGCTGCATCCCTGATCCTGTTTAATTTTTAAAATTGCTTCCATCTCTCTGTTAAGTTTCTGTTAGAGTATTAATTGCTTCTTTGTGTTTTGAAGTTGTCTTAAAAACAACTATTTTAAATTCTCCACTCAAGAGTAAGCCCATATTGGTAACCAGCTGGATGGTTTCTAGCACTCTTGAGTTTGACTGTTAGGTAAGGTCATGGTTTCCTGAAAGCTTTTGATGCTTGATGGTGTGCTATGTCATCTGGGTTTTGAAGATTAGGTATTTATTCCAGTCTTCATAATCTGGTTTTCTTTTCAGAAATTCTAATCAGACTGTTTATTTCCTCTGAGTCTGTAATCACTATACTATTTTAGCACCAGATGGCACCCAAAATCCAGGTTTGTTGCAAGTCTGCTGTTGTTGTGTCGTCATTGTTTCAGCACTAGAGGGCAATCCTAGCCTAAATTTGTCCCACACTCACAGTTACGCTCAGCAAGAACTGAGGAAGAGCCTAAAAATGGTAGACTATCCCCCTGATCCCCAAGCTTATCCCTGGGACTGGAATAGACCCAGATGCCCCATCCATAGTCATTGGCCTGTGGGAGGGTACTGTGGGATTCTGCCCATCTCTGGGCAAAATATTGTGGAGGGACCAGGCCCAAGCATCTATGTCACACCTGTGGCCACCAGTGCTGCAAAGTTATGTCACATCCTGGACCTAGAGTCTGCCGAGACCAGAACAGCACTGGAGTAGTGTCAAGGCCTATGCTGCTATGGGCTACCTACTGCTGAGGTGGACTCATGGCCCAAGACCACTGCAACCAGCTACGGGTGACGCTGGCTGGAAGAGAAGTCCAATAGACAAGGACCTTCCTCCCAATTCTCCCCCTGGTACCAGGGCTGTTCCAAAGGCTCTGTCCATAGGTATGATTGGGGGTGGGGACCATTAGGATCTGCCCAGTGTTGGGTTTAACTATTCTGGAACTGGGTTTCAAAGCAAAGTCCTATGCTGAGTCCTTTGTCTTATCCCAGCAAATTGAGTCCTGCTTCATGCTGATCTGGGATTGGGGTAGTGTTGGTGAAGGCAGTCCCTCACCACTAAGGCTAACACTAAACTGGGCTGTGCCTAAATCTCACAGACAAAGGGATCTGCACATCTGCCCTTTATTAATAACCAGAATGGGGTCGTTATGAGGTTGAATAAGTAGTTTCTGGGCAGGTGTTCTTGTGGAAGTACTCTGTGTGTAGGTTGCATAGACTTCTGTGCAACCTGGTGGTTTTGGCAAAGTCTTTTGTGATAGTTACTATCAGGTAACCATGCATGAGAACCCTTCTGTAATACCCTTCCAGATGTATTTCCTGTGTGTGTGTGTGTGTGTGTGTGTGTGTGTGTGTGTGTGGAAAGGTTGACACAGCAACTATATTATGATTCTGACAACATACACATTTCTTTCACACAAGTTAACATGAGTTAACATGAGAAATTTATGTATAAGGGTAATCTTGAATTTATTACAGACATAATATAATCTCTTGTACTTTTTATATGAAACTATAAAATCATAGTGTCTTGGGGCATAAATGAGACAGAAATCATGTAACTCCACCCATTCATTTTGTGGATGATAAAACAAAAGCCAAATCCTATGTGATTCTTCCAAGATAACACAACTGGTTAGCTTGGCAGAAAACTGGGGCAAGAACCCAAATGAGTAATAATAACGGAAATGGAGAACAATAATCCTGAGTTTCTGGAAGACCTTAGTCATTGAAGAGACTGTGTCCACTGTCATCTCCTTGTAGTACTAACATACTTTTAGAAGTATTTTCATCAAGGATTAAAATAAAACATGATTTTCTTTCCAAGTTATTTTAAATGATGAGTCAAATGTGACCACCAGTACTTTGCTACTCCTGCCATTGAGAGGTAGAGTCTATATCCCCTTTCCTTGATTCTGGTGTGGCTTTGAGACTGACCTTGACCAACAAATTGCAGCTCAGGTGATGTTGTACAATTTACAAGACTGGGTATCAAGCAGCCTACAAAGCTTCAGCATCCAAAGGCTTGGAACTCTACTTCTTGGAACCCATCTGCCATGCAACACAAAACCTACCCTACACGGTGGGGGCAATAGAGGGGAACAAAGACTCTGGGCTGTAGAGACAGGGCTGAGCTCCAGCCTATAGCCCCACCCACTGTTGCTCATGAGGGAGACTCCAGATGGTCCTGTGCAGCAGAGGCCAACCAGACTGTAGAAGCATGAGATAAAAATAAATAAATAAAATTGTTGTTTTAAGCCACTATATTTTCAAGTGGCTTCTTAATATAGTATTAAATAATTGAAACGATTCACTCAAACAATATTAAAAGCTTCATAGTAATTAACTATTTCATCAACCTAATGAAAAAAAATCCAATATTTAGGATATAGGAGAAAATGGAACTGAACTTTTCCTCTATATCTCTAGAAATAAATGATGAGGACTATAGTGAGTATTAATTAAAAACAGTCAGGGGAGTCCTCTTTAAGAAGGTGATATTTGAGCAGAGACTGGAGAGAAAAATAAAATCAAGTATGCAAAGACAGAAAATACAATGACCATGAAATAGAAAAGGGGTTCTGCTGAGAAGGGTTCCCCTTTGCTCTGTGCTACATAGAACTCAGATGGAAATGGGAAAGTAGAGGGGGCTTTTCCTGTTCGGTTAGCTCATTTATTTACTCATATATGTGTATATTCACAACTATCAAATATCCACAACATGGTAGACATTTTGATAGGGGCTGAGGGCATATATACAGTAATTAACAAAACTGATAAAGGTTTGGGTGAAGGTTAGGGACAAGGTGTCCAGAGAAGAGTAGATGGGAAAGAAATAAGTGACAAGTTCCTTTCAGATCAGTAATTGCTCTGAAGAAAACAAAAAGGGGAAGATGACAAGGAGGGACTAGAGGGGGCTACTTAGATTTTAGAACTCAGGGAAGGACTGTCTGAGGAAGTAAGAGGAGAGACCAGAATGACAAGCAGGTGATAGCCATGCAGATGTCTGGAAAAGGGTGCTGCGGGCAGAAGGAACGACAAATGCAAATAACTTGACCCAGGGATGAATTTAGCATCATCTAGAAGCAGAGAGAAGTTCAAAGTGACCAGAGCAAAAGAGAAAAGAGGGTAGGATCAGATGAAATCAGAGAGACAGGGGCTGACTTGGTGGAGGACCTTGTCGGCCACGACAAGTTCAGATTGCTCTCGAGTGCCATGGAAAGCCACTGCAGGACTAGAGGACAGGACTACAGAATAGGATCACCTCAACCTTGTTCACAGTTTTGGAAGGTCACACTGGCTCCCATGGGGAGAGTGGGAGGACAAGTCTAAGAAGAAAATGATGGTAGCTTGGAGTGGGGTGGTATCCCCAGGAGGAAGTGCACACATAAGGCATGTTTTGGACATAACATCAATGGGCTTGTCAATGAGCTGAAGGTGGATGGTGAAGGAAAGTGAGGTTTCAAAACTGACCCCTATGCCCGTGGCTCAGACTGCTGAATGATGATGGTTCTGCTAACTGAAATGGAGATAATGGCGGTAAGAACAGGACTGGTGGCTGCAAATAAAGAGGTCTATTTTGGCCCTATTAAATTTGAGAATCCATTTAATCTGGACATGGAAATGTCAAGTACGCTAGAAGACTTTGATTCTGGAGCCCAGCAGAAAGGACAAAACTGGAGGAATAAATTTAAGAATCATTAGCCAAATGCATGCTATTTAAAAATCTTTGGAGAAGACAAGGACTCCTAGTGAGAAACTGCAAACCAAAAAGACAATGGAATCTGGGTTACCTAAATGGTGGGGGGCAGAGAAAGTACCAGCAAAGGAGAAAGAAAAGAACGAGTCAAAATGGCTAGATAGGAAAAGGGGAAATACTGGGAAATTATATTGGTCAAATTTTATTGTTATATTGTGTGCATGAGCAAATGTACAAATGTGTAATAGTGAATCCCACCATTATGTGTAATTATAATGCATCAGTAAAAAATATGACGTCAGACATAGTGGCGCACACCTGTAATCACAGCAGCTGGGGAGGCTGAGTCAGGAGAATTGTGAGTTTAAAGCCAGCCTCAGCAATGGCAAGGCACTAAGCAACTCAGTGAGACCCTGTCTCTAAATAAAATACAAAATAGGACTGGGGTTGTGGCTCAGTGGTCGAGTGCCCCCTGAGCACCAAAATAATCCCCAATACCCAAAAATAAATTATTTAGTAAGTAATACTGGGGGAGGGGAGATGGCTAGACTGTGTGGAATAACAGAGCTTTCAGAGCTCAAGTAAAATCAGTATTTTAATTATTTAGACCAAAAGCTTGACTCTTCTTTGTCCCATTCTTCTCACCATTTGGGCTCTCCATAAGCTGCTTGAGGATCCTCATGACATGACAGTGGTTTCCCAAAGAGCAAGAGAACTAAGTAAAAGAAAGTGAGGAGGAGGCTTCCTGGTCCCCTGTAATCTCCAAATTCACACACTCTCTCTGCCACCACCTCTCTTTAGGCACTACTTCCATCCATATCCAAAAGGAAGAAATGAGGCTCCACCCTTTAAAGACAGGAACATTAAAGCTTTCTGGGACATGAGGTTTAAAACTATGACACTCTCATGCAATTTTTTTTTTTTATCAATGCAGAAGTTAGACTATATGGTAATAAGGACTCTGCCTTGTGGAGCAAAATAGAGGAAGTTCACACAGGTTTACTCTAGCTCTTGGGCAGCTGAATCTCTCTCTTGTTCTTGCCATCTTGTGCAGGTTATAGGGTGAGCCTCTGCCATGAGCTATGCCCTTCAGCTGCCCTGAGGCCTGAAGCCCTGTCCTCACTGCACAGCCTCACAAGACAGAGGATGAAAATCAGAGCCTGCAAAAGCAGGGAGTGAAGTCCAACCTGCAAGGAGCTGATGCTAATGAAAAGCAGTTCATCCCTGAATAATGGCAAGGCTGGCCATCAGGAGTGGAGCAGGAGACAGTAAGGCCACTACGAGCCACCCTACAGCCTGCCCAAAGACTCAAGGGAGCTTATATAAGTTAGTAGACATCTTTGAAGACAGTTCAAGTGTTACCAGATCCAAAGCAGGAAGAGTTATGTCTCAGATGCTGTATTAGTCAGCTTGTTGTCGCTCTGACCAAAAGACCTGACAACAACAAGGTAGAGGTGGAAAAGTTTATTTTGGCTCATGGTTTCACAGGTTCAGTCCACAGTCAACCAACTCCATAGCTCTGGGCCTAAGCAGAGCCAGAACATTATGGTAGAGGACATGACAGCCAAGACACAGAGAGAGCGCCACTCACCAAGGACAAAATATAAACCCTAACAGCACACCCCCAATGACCTACTTCCTCCATTCACCCCCTACCTGCCTACAGTTTATTGCCTGGTTAATCCACATCAGTGGATTAATTTAGTGATTAGGTTGTACCTCTCGTAATCTAATCATTTCACTTCTGAAAATTCTTACAGTCACATGAGCTTTTGGGAGACACCTCTTCTCTAAGCCATAACATGCTTCTCCGTTGCCTTTATACAACAAGACTCCAAAATGAAACTGTAGAAACCTTCAACCACAAATGGACCAAAAGTAGGAGAATTTTTCTGCAAGAAGATACAGGAGGTAGGAGAGTATCCTAGAAAGAGTGCAGGTTTTATGCCCAGAGAGACCGAGGACTGGTATCCTGAGCCCATCTCCATAGTTATTGGATCTTAGGCTGAAATGAGACTTCACTTCTTTCTCTGTAAAGCCGCAGGCATAATACCTAATTAACTAGAATGTCATGCTCGAAATGTCATTGTTAGTTATTTCTGTTATTGATACCAATGAAAGCAAAATGTAGTGATTGTTGTGAGGATTAAATAAAATACCACGTCGTAAGAGATCCAGAACCGAGGCTCTGCTCAACGAATATTCCCTCATTCCTTCCCACCACAAAGGCTTTGGTTCCCTGTGGTATTCTAGGGTGACCATAGTCTTGTTTTGCCTGGGACTGTGGAGTTTCCCGGGACATGCAACTTTCAGTCAGGGATACGTAATCTTGCCGTCTCTTTCTCTGTGTGTTTAGATTCAGTAACCTGTGACCTGCACACTCTAGTGTGACCTTTCCTGATCCATGGCCCCTGGCATGGTTTGTGTAGTATATGTGGAGGTCACCATTGCATCAGCTTTCTACATGACCATCTCCTATACATCACCACACCAATTTTGTTCTGGTACCTACACTGGAGCAGTTTTCGGAAGGGCCAGGTTCCGTTATATTAAAATGACAGTGTGAAACCAAGCTGTTGATTTTTCTAAGAAGGTTTCTCTTCCTGGGGAAAAAAAATAACTGAAAAAAAAAGACTAAAAAGAGGAGTGATCACAAGAAGGGGGCTGGAGAGAGTGTAAAATGACATAATCAAAACTAAGGTGCCAGTCTGTCCTTTCCTGTCTCCATCTTTAGGACTCCAGTTGTGCCTGGATGGGTTGTGCCTTTTGGAGACTGTCACTCACCCTCTCGCACTTGTCTCCTCCTCCATCCTGTTACACTGAGCTCACCATCTTACAAGCCAAGCCACGGGACCACTTAGCTAGTTCACATTTGGGAAGATGGTCTGGTATTAAAAAAAAAAAAAAGTAATAGGAAAATTAAATAATCTGACATCAAGTTTCTGTTTGGACTTGATAAGGCCATGTCTTTCCTTCCTGCCTTATTTCATTCTCACAAGAGCAAGAAGCCCTTGGTGCCATAGTCTGCTTGCCAGAACTGAAAACAGTCCTGCCAGCGACTTGCAGCCTGGATTGTCTCTCACGAAAAGAGCCATTTCTGCGAACAAAGGCAAACTCCTCACAATAGCAGGATCACCCCTGCCTCCTACAAGCAGTTTTGCAAAAAAATGTCGACCATGCAGGCAGATGGTCAGCATGGAGAGGCAGCAGCCCTGTCTTCTCCTCTGGGGAAGCTTCAGAATGTAGTAGGTGGTGGGCAGGAATTCGCCAGTGAGGTCCTGGTGGAAAGAGGGACAGAGAGGATTGGTGGGGTTGGCAATAGGAAAAGTGAGGAACACCTGTCAGTCCTGAAGGTTGTCAGCCATAAGGATTACAGCTGTGTCCACTCATTTTATGTCTCTACCCCTCCTGGACCAGTGGGTTTAGAGAGATGTTGTCCAGTATCACCTCCTGGGAGGAAGGAAATGTGTTATCTCTGCATTGTTCAAGGCATTAGTCACTAGTCACACATTGTGGTGGAATGGTTGAAATGTGACAAGTGTATTGATTTTTAAGGGTCTTTGTTTTATCACTTCAACCAAAATTAGTTTACAAATTGGACTTGTATCATTTTGAAACATTTCCTTAAGGCTACAAATTAAAATATAAAATACCCTTCCCCCAATGAATTGTAAAGCTGAATTACCATGGAAAGTACTATCATCGTGGACTAACCAAAAATGCATAGGTTTTTCTTATTAATAAGCATAAAATGTACAATTTTATTTGAATGTATTCTTTGAATTTTAAGGTTTTTTAATTTAATTAATTTAAATTGCATTTAAATATCCATATATGACTAGTGCCTTCCATATTATACAGTGTGGGTCTGGAGCAAAATTTAGTCTTTGGATTCATACATCTGAATTTGGATCCTAGCTCTGTGTTCACTAGCTATATGACCTGGGACAAATCACAAGCCCCAGTTTCCCCATGAATAAAACAGGACCAATGATATCTTCTTCATCAGATTATTGCAAGGATTCAATAAGTTCATACAATAGTATTGCATTATTAGGGGAAACATTCCAAGACCCCAGTAAATTCCTGAATCCATAATACATATATGTGTATATACATATGTATGCACAAATTCTTTATATATATATATATATATATATATATATATATATATGATAAAATTTAATTTATAAACTAGGCACAGTGATTAACTTTAATAATTAACAATAAAATAGAATAATTATAGCAATATATATATAATAACAATTCTGTAAACATGGTCTCTCTTCCTATCTCAAAATACCTTATTATATTGTACTCACCTTTACTGTGACAATATGAGATAACAGTGTCGGCACAATCAGATGAAGTCAGGTGGGTGACCAAGCACTTAACAGGCCTGGTTGCCTTGACTCTGGCACTTCCTTCACAGCTCCACAGAGAGAAGAGTAGTTCTTATAGTTGATCTTAGCAACCTCAGCGTGTGATTTTTTTGTCTTATTAAGTGAAGAACTTTCAGCTTTTCAATTAAAGGCAGCACTGATGGCTTCCCTTTGGCATATCGCTCCCACATCACTATGCTTGTCCTTTGGGGCCACTATTGAGTAAAATAAGGATTTCTTAAATGTAAGCACTGTGATCCTTTGATCATCAATCTGATAAATAGGATGGCCTCTGGGTGACTATCAGGATGGTAGCAAATACAGAGTGTACATAGTGGATGAAGGGCAATTCACATCCCAGGTGGGACAGAGTAGGATGTTGCAAGACCCCATCATGCAGCTCAGAATGACAGATTTATTTAAAACTTGTGAATGGTTTACTTTTGGAATTTCCCACTTAATATTTTTGACCGTTTTTGACCATAAGTAACTAAAACCTTGGAAAGGGAAACTATAAATATGAGGGGGAGTACTTAGCACTTTGCAGCTCCATCCATGCAGTTTCCTCCCAAATTTGAAATAAAGGTTGATTAAACTTCTTTCCCATGATGACATGTCTGCAGTAAAGAAATTTCAAACACTATTTTCCATCAGCATATCCACTAGCAGTTCTGAACCTCAGGCAACTTTGCTCACCCACTCTTCACCACCCCAGGATGTGTGGCAATGTGCCACAATGTGTTTGGGTGGTTACCAATGGGGAAATGCTACTGCTACAGAGAAGGTAGAGACCAGAGATTTTGCTAAACATTTCACCATGTGCTTGACTGGCCTCCCTGCACCTCAAAAATTATCTGCCCAAAATATCCACAGTGCCAAGTTTATGAGACTATGACTAAGACATACCCTAAGAAAGAGAACATAGAGGTATAGTTATTTAAAGAGTTAACCCCACCTTTCCCTTGACCCTTCTTTCACTCAACAAGACTTTCTCCCCAGCTCTGGCCAGTCATTCTCCAAGTTTCTATCTTCGTTAAAAGCCCCAAACATGACAAATTCTCTAAGAAATGTTTAGACAGCTCATGGACACAGAGACGAAATTTACTTCAGTGAATACAGTCAAAGCCAAGAATGTCCCCTGGAGATCCACCCCAGAGAGTGGCTGATCTCTGCCTGGAGTACCCCTGCCCCATAGGCTTTCATGGATTGGTTCCTCACTTCCTTGATGCTGATGAACTTCTTCTCTTCAAACATGGTTTCCTAAAGAGGCCTTCCTTGGCCACTCTTTCCAACAATTCCCATACCCTGTCATTCTCCAGCTCCTCATTCTGCCATCAGGGCCACCAACATCACCCTCCATGCTTATTTGCTCAGAATGGAAGGTCCTCAGAGCAGGGATGTGTCTTCTTCATGAGTATCTCCCCAGAGTCCATAACTTCGCCTGGCTCATCGTCATTACTCAGAAATCTTCTTTGAATAACCAGGAAAAAAAAAATGTTTCTAACCCAGCAACACCCACGTTTCCAGTACAGTACTAATCAGTGCAAGGATTCCTTGCAAAATGTATTTAAGTCTTTTGGAGTAATGGGATCTGACCTTTGTCAGAGGGTATCCTGAGACCATGTACCTGAATGGGGGGAAAATCAGCAAGAAATAAAGAACCATTCTTACTGCAGTAAAATGGATTATTCCCTTTTGTTCCCTCTTTTTTATTATTACTTTGAAGTACCAAATGTTCTCTTATAATTATTTCTTCTAAAATAACTTCCCAATGTTATAGAACTCTACAGAGAAGTTTGGACATTTTTTTAAAATTGGTTTTTAAATAGTATGGTGTACTTTTTAAAGTAATCATTTTATAGGCTGCTTGAGCAGCTGAAGAAACTCTGCCAAATAGATGGGATTTCCTCCCAGTCAGGAATGGCTCACTGGAAGGAGAGAGCATCCTATTGTCTTTGGGGTTCCTGAAGCAGCCCAGCATATCAGGGCCTGGCACAATCTGGCAGTGCCAGGTTCCCTGCTCTCCTGCTACTCTCTCCCCTTCATCTGTGAAGCAAGGGACCCAGTCCTGAAGAGCTCCTTCCAGGTACCTGGTCCCTCCTGGAAGCATGTGTGAGCATGCCGTCTAGCTTATCCTGATTCCTGTCCTTCATCTTTCCATTCATTCAGAAACATGGGCTGCTGGTAGCCTTCCCCTGGATGTCCCCCAAAGGCTTGGTATCAGACATCACAGTGTTAGATTACTGGAATGCAGTTATTTAACCTCTGCGATGGGAGATGGAGGTGATGGGGAATATTCTCACTCAGAATCTCCCCAGCTCAGTTCACTGTTTCCCCTTCCGCTTCTCCCACCATCTTCCACAAGTTCCAGGTCTAGAAGTCACTCTCAACTCCACCTCCCTCCACTCTCAATGCCTATCTGTGGCCAAGTCCTGCTGATTCTATATCCTAAATTGCTCTTGCATCTGTCCCCTATTGTCATCCCCATTTCATCATCTCTCACCTGGATCCCTGCCACAGTTCTCTCACTGGCCTCTCTGTCTCCAGTCAGGCCTCGCTCCAATACATCTGCACACTGATGTCACGGTGATCATTTAAAAGGTAAATCTGATCATGTCACTCCTCCGACTTAAAATCCTTCAATGACTCACCATTACATTCATAATATAGTCTAGCTTCAGCGTGGCAGATGAGGCTTCCTCTTTTACTTCCCCAGCTGCATGCAAATATGCCCTGAGTGCCAACTACACAACTGCCCACCAGCTCTCCCAGCATTCTGCCCTGCTCACTCTCACTCCTCACCTCACCATCCAGTCTCCACTTTTCCTCCCCTCTGCCTTCCCTCCATCCCCCTTCTCTCTATCCCCCTTTTCCACCTGGGTAATTCAGGTCTCCTGATGCAAGTGCCCTTCTCTGAGATTTCCCACACTGATCCAAGCAGCATCCCCTCTTCTCCCATGCCTCTAGGATTTTTTTTTTTTTTTTTTTAGTTGTCAATGGACCTTTATTTCATTTATTGATATGTGGTGCTGAGAATCAAACCCAGCGCCTCACCCAGGCTAGGCAAGTGCTCTACCACGGAGCTACAGATCTCAGCCCTCTAGGATTATTTTGTAAGTATTATAAATTCGTTCATCTCTCTGGCCCCATAGATTATGAACTCATGTTGGAGATTGTGTCTCAATCTCTGTATCCCCAGAACTTTGCCCTGTGTTTGGCAGAAGAAAAAAAAAGGAGCAGCTAAAGAGGCCCCCAAGTGCCAACAAAGATCAGGCAGAAATGTTATATAATATCCCCCAGGGAGTCCCCCCAGAATCCATCTGTTAGGTGAGAAGAGGAAGTGGTCCTGGCTATAGGAGAAACGAAATGTTTGATGTTAAATGGTAATAGTTAGGAATTGTTTTGCTTTTATTTTGATGTAGTGACCAAATTAGAGAGATCATTGTTAGAGAGTTCACATCATCATCAAACAACCCCAAAAAACCTCCTTGCCTTTTTCTGTCCCACTTCATGTTATCCTTTTATCTGCCATTCCTGAGTGAACTCTCACATACTTTTCTGAGCCCCCAGCGCCATTTGGTGGACCGTTCCAAATCTAGAATCTTTGACTTCGAGGGATCCTTGAGTTCACTGTCAACTCCCTTCCTGGGGCTTCAATGCAGAATGTCTTATTTACTGGGTATTAAGAACTGAGGGAAGACTTCCTGTGCAGAATGAGCTCAGTAGACTCTGAGCGACAGGTGGGAGAATCAAGACAAATACTTGGACCAACCCAATAAAGGTTGGGCTTTAAACCAGCATCAGAGCTACAGGGGGAAGTTAGTGTGTGGAATCCGTTTGGTGTGTCCCTTAGTATAACAGCCCATGTCTCCCAGGTTTCCTCCTTGCTGTTCGGCAGTGGCATCTCCCCAGCAGAGCCTTCCTCTTCCCAGACTTCTACACACCCACCTCCTTCCATTACAGCCCTCTCCAATATAAACCGCGGTTCCTTGTTGGATTTTTCTCCTGTTCTCCAAAGAGAAGAACCCTGAACCCTCTCCATCTGAGGAGGAAGCCAAGTATTAAGAATTTGGATGCTAGAGTCAGGCAGACCCGAATTTGAATCCTGGCTCTGCCAGCTACTATTTGTGACCTTAGGCAACTTATGTGACCTCTGTCTGCATGCCTCATTTCCTTGTGTTAGCTTCCTGTGGCCGCTGTAATAAAATATCACAAACTTGGTGGCTTAAAATAACAAAAATTTATTCTTCCACTTTTCTGAAGGCTGGAAGTTGGAAATTAGTGTCAGGAGGCTGAAGTCGAGGTGTCAACAGGACAATGGTCCCTCTGGAGGCTTCAGGGGAGAATTCTCTTCTTGCCTAGCTTCTGGTGGCTGTGGTCATTCCTTACCTGTAGGCTGTGTCACTCCAATCTCTGCCTCTGGTCACATTGCTTCCTCCTGTCTGTGTGTCTCATGAATCTTACCAGAGGATATGTGTGATGGCATTTATGACCCATCCAGATACTCCAGAATAATCTCCCCAATTCAATATCTTTAGCTTAATGCCATTTACAGAGACCCTTTATAAAAATAAGGTAAAAATGACAGATTCCAGGGAAAATGATTTGATATCTCTGGGGCCACCATTTGGGTCCACCACATTCTTCAGGTATTAACATGTGAATATTAATTGGTTTTGCCTGAGATCACCCCTGTGCCTGAGCCAGCCTAAAATCAAAGCTTATATGCAAGCAGTTTTGGGGAGAAGTGATCCCAGGGAACAGGACGGGGGAAGCAGAAGAAGTGAAACAGGTTAAGAGGGAAAGTCCATATAAGCATTGAACTAGTGACCTTGGACAGCTGGAGCTACATCTTGCTGGGAACTTCTTTGAGTAGAATGACCTCAAGAATAGTCCTTTCAAGGTATAGAAGAGAGGACTGTTTATTCATCACCACTTGTCTTCCATTGGTCATGTGGGCAGCTGAACTTAAGTCCAAGCATGCAGTTCCCCACAAATGGGAGTGAAGGCCCAGGTAGAAACCCAGAGATAAGCAGTGTAGCTGAAGCCAGGTCCCGCTAGGTTATACCTTAGGAAATTGGTCGTCACAGCAACCACTAGAATGAAAAGATATGTAAAGAAGATACAAGGTTGAGCATACAATGGTCCTCTACATTAAGGGTTGTTTTAAGAATCAAATGCAGCAATGTGTCTAATTATTGGTAAAGAGTTTTTAAAAATCTGTTGTGATTTTGGTTTTTACTATTGCTAATATCTGCCCATAAAAGGACAGATCCTTTTATCACACATTTAGCATAGTGAATTAGCATGTGTGCAACTTTGCTGGCTCACAGGCTAAATAGATGGAAAGAAGGAAGGATAGGTAGATAAACTGATAGGTAGATGGATGGGCAGGTGGATAAATGGATGGACAAAACAAACACCCCAATCCAGGTTCCAAACTACCAAAGCACTTTCTCAGAAAAAGAATCACAAGTTTCTCTCTGATTAATAAATCAAGTAGTCAAAAATCAGAGGCCCTGAGGTCCCTGACGAATACAATAAAATACAGGGGTTGCACCTTAGATTAATGCTCTTTTAACCTAACTGATTGATTTTTTTTTCTTCTTCTTTTTCTATTACAACCAAGGTTAAATGAGACTTGTTCAGTTGTCTTAGAGTTTCCATTGCCCTGGGCAATTATGAGACTCAAATTTTAGCTCTTGGACTCTGGCTGTGAGTGAATTAGGGCCCTAGTGGTGTGTTCTGCTGGGAGCAGCTTAACTTTCAACTCCAGAGCCAAGTATTTTCTAAGGACCTGTGTACTCCCTTCTTGCTGTAGTTCTGGGGTACAGGATCACAGGTTAGCAAGAGGTCAACAAGTCTTTGGAAATAAAATATATCTATTCTTTCTCTTGTTGTCACCCTTTACTAAATACTTACTAGGCTGTACCCGCTGTGTGTGGCTTTAAAAATAAAAGACTGATATTCCTGACCTCTGTCAATTTGCATTCTATTTGAAGAGATAGTATAGTTACATAAAAATAAATAATATTTCTAGATAACTTCTCAAGAGGGCCTACTGCACTCTCCTGACAAAGTTCCCTGAAGGTCAGAAGTAGGGGAGAAACACTACAAGTTTGGGGAGCTCATCAAACCTTCCCAAAAGAGACAACAAGCTTAGACCTCAAAGGGAATATAGGATAAGGTTGCTTTTAAACATGCAGAGAGGTGATTGCAAGCAAGGGGAGTCATGTGGGGCAAGAGCTCAGGCCAGGGGATTTTAAGTGGATGAGCCTGCAAACAGGCAAAGAAAAAATATTAGTGCTCACCCATTCATCATAGCTCAAGGAAGAAATGCTGCTACCCAGAGCAGGGCCAGAGCACCTATTTGTGATCTGGTGGTTGGCAAGCCAAGAACAACTTAATTTGGGACTGAGGCTGTGAGATCACACTTGGCCAACTTTCCTTCAGATCATGGTGGGAGGATGCTCCCTGGAAGAGGGTGGAGAAATAAAGTTCTTCCTTTCTTAATGTTTTAACCCCAGGCTTTCCATTTTCCCTGGCTGTGGCTGGTCCACAGTGAAAGGAAAAGATTATCCTCTGGGGTTTCCTCATTTACTCATCTGTTCATTCAACAAATATTTATTGAGCACCTACTTCATGACAGACTGTGAAAGCTCCAATACGGCAAATTTTAAAATTAAAACATTTCCCCAAATTATTTAGATGCTGTAACTCTTAGCAGAGACCTAAAATAATAGTGATTTCAGCTTATTTCTTTCTCCAGAGTGGGCATAATGGCTGCACACACCAGGGATCGGGTCCTCTCTATTCTGTTGCTCTCATCCTCGTGGTCCAAGATGGTCCACCACCACTGGTGGGCATTCCAGCCAGTGGGGAAGGCACAGGGGGTAGAGAGTATATGATCATCCTTTTTAAGAGCATAACCTAGAAATTGAACACCCTTTGTCTGATCACATACCATTAACCAGAATTACTCTTTTGGCCTCTTAGAGTTACAAGTTGGAAAATGTAATCTTTCTCCAAAGCAGTTCTGTACCTGCAGCCTCCTCTCTCATGGAGGAGAAAAGGAATATTGGAGGAAAGTTGGTAGTCTCTGCCATACAGCCATCACTCATCTGCTATAACCAGACCAATTCATGGAGAAGTGCGACTGTTCAATGAGCACCTATTGGGCCATGCACTGTGCCAGGTTATGAGATGAATACGACACAATCACTCTCCTCACGTGACTCACAGTGTGGTGCAATGGAGGTCAAAATGGACCCATATTAGAGTCCCATGGGCAGTATTAGATATCTCAGCAATCAGGTCTCATCTTTTCCCAATTAAATCAGAACCTCTCAGTGGGAGGTCCAATTCTTGGTATGTCTTAAAATTCTGCAGGTGTGTCCAGTGTTTTCACTACTGGTTTGTTGGAAGAGAAAGATAGATGGGTTAACGAACGGCTCCAACACAAGGCAGTAAGTGCTCTGATAGAGAAAAGTCGTATCCTCCATGGGAACACAGGGAAGCATGTGACTCCTCAAACAGACAAAGGTCATCAGAGAAGCCTGCACAAAAGAGGTGACACATGAGCAGAGTCTTAGAAGATCAGTGGCAGTTTGCCAGATGAGCACGGTTGGAAGGGCATTCTAGTAGAGAAAGGAGATGTACAAAGGCATGGATCTGTGAACCCTTTTTGGAATTTTAAAACAAACAGAAATTGTTTTCCCCAAATTATTCTAGGCCATAGAACAACCAGCATCCAGCGCATAATACCTGGAAGCAGATTCCAACCTACAAATGACTAAAAATTTAACATTTTAGATTTCTTCCCTTACTACTTCCTGTAGGCATGGCCTTGTAGGTTCCTGGGGTACCTCCGACTGTACCCTAGCTATGGAATGGGAAGGCAGGATGTCTTCATGAGGGGACGTGGCAAAAACGCCAACTGAATAGAAAGCATGACAAGTGGGAGATCCTCCCCTGGGCCCCACTTGAACCCTTCAGCTGCTGAAACATGGCAAGGTCCAGAGGGGCAAGGGGCTAGTCCTAAAGGATGCGGTGAGGCCAAATGAGCAGGAACACACTCTGAGGGCTCAGACATTTTGGCAAATGATCTGACCCTACAATTGCATACTAGCTTTGTGTCAGCTCACAGATCACCGGAAAGCCAGCAGGATGTCATTAGTGCTGAGGTGAGAGGACAGGGGGCTGAGGCAAAGGACAGAAGTGACAAGACAAACACTAAGTCATGTGTAGAGTGAAGAAAGGAAACAGAGGGTAAGAGTCCTGGAAGAAAGGAAGACATGGTAGCAGTTAAGGGGCAAAACAGAGCCCGCAGCCTGAAGCTCCTGACATCAAACCATCTGAAAATGTTTCTGTGCAGCCCCGACAGTCCTATCCGGTCTCTGACCCTGGCTGACATGGCACAAAATGGCAAGAACCAGTCTTTCAATATGGCCAGAGTTTTCTAGCTCAATCCACAATTTCTCAGGAGAGAGAAGAGAAGCCAGGAATGTGGTGAACGTGGCTGTCACCCATGAATGCTCACAGCTGGCCCAGGAGAGGAAGGGCCAGGCAAGAGCTACTTATTTCAGGCTTGACTCTGGCCCCTTCTCCAAAATGAGAAGTGGACAATAGGAGGCCATTGTGTATCCAATCAACTCTCAATTATCCAGGGGCAGATCCTCCACTCTGTGGGTCCCCCCTACTCCTTTTGAGTTCCCTCCAGCTGTCTGCCCTTTGACCATTTTTCTGCCCATCAGAGCCACAGTCAGAGGGTGGGCAGGTGGAGGAAGAAGGGGGGGAAGTAAAATTCAGATCAGTCACTTTATGGCTGTTCCTTAGACATTTTTGCAAAAGGAGGAGACTCACTGGTTAAACCAACATTCTGTTTATTTGGGGTTTTAATTTATCAGGGCTCTGCCTCATCCTTCATTAGCATGGATAATTGGTAATTGGTTAAGTGATATTTATTCAATCTGTGGCGCCTCTGCTATTGTATCTGCCTTGTTTCATTTAAAAAATAGTCTGCATTAGTAAAAGCTATATTGAAATGATTTTCTTAATGCACTTAGAGCTCTGCTATTTTAGCATAAAACTTACAGCTGCATTCCCTATTCCTGGGGGCAAAGGGGTTGGAAGTAGTTGGAGTAACCACAGATATGGAGGGGAGGGTCGTATGCCTTGGAATAGTTAAGTAAATGCTTTAAGGGTACATTTTTCTCACTTTCCAAATCTGATACAGGTTTGTGTGGGTGTTTTTTAAAGATCTTCCCTGATGTTCTATATGGTCAAAGTGAAGGCAGGGCATAGATTTCTGATTCATCTCCTATCACCTTGTCCCCTTACTTTGGATATCTTAGTTTACTCACCTGCATAAAACAAAGGTGATTCTTTTCTATAACTCAAGTGAAAAAAAGTTGAACTAAGTTTATATCTATCCAGAAAAAAAAAAGTGTTTTTAGTTTGGAGGTACCATTCTAGTTCACAGCAACATTTAAAACGAAATCTGATAACAAGGCAAAATAGGGCAGAGAGGACCTTGTATCAGGCTACAGAATGAAGAGGGCAGATTTTATATTCTAGAATCAGAAATAAAATTTCTCAGTAAGGTTATTATGCTTTTGTTGTTGATGCTTTGAAATTTCTTAACGTGGACATCCCACGGTGTTTTGAATTATTTAGAACCATGTATTTTTTAGAAGAATAGGACCAGCCACAACTAATGACCACAGAGCTAGATGACATGTGGACTGGACAAAGGCTCAGACTTTGGATTCAGAATAGAGCAGCCTGTATTGGAACTGGGCTGAAGCCAACCATGTTGCCCATGAGTACATATCTGCCCTCTGCGGGAAGAGACGGCTTTTTAACAGGGGCTCCTATCCCTCCAAGACTGAGATTGACCCCAAACTTTGTCACGTGTTTGCCCACTGTTAGCAACCACCCCTAAGCCTCAGTTTCATTCTCTAGCAAATGGGAGTGCTAATGGCTCCTGCTTCTAGGTTTAGGGGAAGAAGTAAATGCACAAGAGTATTCAACAATGTTCAGTGTATTCAAGTTTTGACTCTGTAGCACAGCCTAGGTGCCCTGAAAATTATCAGTAGTTGTTGAGAAGAAAAATACATGAGACACAGAGAACAAAGATGTAAGAAGAAAGGATTTCTATAAAATGCTCTCCTCCAGGATAGCAGATTTATTTCTTCATTATTTAATAAATGCAGTTGTATTACAAACCTACCTGGTTCAGCAGATAGCTATATTTTAACCTTCAGCAGAGACGTGTCTTGGGTGAAATTGGCTTGGCAACAGAGGTGCTCTTTTGTAGACAGATTTTGACAGGGTTCCTGAAATAGTTTATTGAAATCTTAAGACATTTCCATTTCTCGGCTAGAATCGCCTGCTGGGTATTACCAGAAATGCAAGCTGTCTGGTAGATGGTCTGAATTGACATTTGCCTGATTTCCCAATGTATGGAACTGCTGCCTCCTGTTTGGGCATTGCAAAAAAACATTTGGATTGCTTTAGATGTCTTACCATGCTAATTAAATAAACTATGACTAATTAAAAGTCATAATGCACGATGTAAACTTGTTAATGTCAGAGGAGATCTTTAAAAACAGCTATCAAGATGGGCAAATTTGTCACATGTCAACATTTTTAGTTAATTTTCGGTGGTAAATAAGCAAATTTTATTTAAGAAATTCGAAAACAGGTGATATGATTAGGGGATCCTATATTTTGTCTGATTAGACAGGCTTATATGGAGGGCTGGAAAATCTCTTCTGAATAGTTAACTACCCATTTTTTCAATTAAGCATAATGTTATGTTAACATCCTTAAAGAGGTAAATGATGGCACAGTAAATCCAATTAGAATACATACTTACAACTGGATTCTCTTGCAATTTTCAAAAAGCTGATTGCATTTTACATCTTCCCCGCTATTGTCAGAGCAGCTTTGCCACAAGTTGCTGCGCCCCGCCTGGTGTCTGTGTCTCCGCGTGGTGACCTTTGCTGTAAGAGCTGCTGCAGACATCACAAACTCTCACATCAATTTGCCACAATTGGATGTGGCATCTTGCAGCTAATTTGATTTGGGAAGAGATGCACCTGGCTCTGTTTTTTCCCTATAGAATGTGGAGGGAGTTGAGTCCTCACAGATGCCATCTAACCAAGGAGCCCATGTGTTTTTCAAGGTCTAAGCAGTTTGTCTTCATCTCCCCAAATACAAACCATTACAAAGGGAGAGGAGCTGAATTATTTAATGCGAAAATAAATTAGATTGGGATCAGGGAGAGAGAAAGAGAAACCAAATGAACTGAAAAATACAACTGTTGATAGAACTTCCAGTCTTTTTTCCATAAAACAAAAATAGAAATCTTCTTATTTATCTATTCAAATCTACCTCCCTTTGTTTTTATCAGATCAATTAAATGGAATTTCTTCCTGTGGTATCAGAACTCTAAAAAAAAGTAAATGCTAGCCTGTCAAATTCACACTCTTTGAAAAGAAATGCAAACACATAAATGTGTTGTTTTCTTTTAAGTTAAAACTTATTTGTGGTTGCAGAAAATAGATAAAATCGTGGTGTGCTTAATCTACTATTGATAAATTTAAATAGATCAAAGGGTTGCTTATGGAGGGAAAAATACAAGACTCAGGCCTTTTATTCAGTGACCCACATTTTATCTCAATTATGCTTCAGATATCGAAAATCAAAATGAACAACAACAACAATAAATCTTGCCTTATAAATAGGATTTTTCAATGACTATGTGAAGATGCTTTAAAGGGGGATAGGATTATGATATGTTTGCCCCAAAGATGTTGCACATTGGGTTTTTTTGTGTGTGTGGAAGGAGAGTATTTTCCCAGAGAAGTAAACAATCTTAATTATATAGAATTTTCCAAGGGTGACTACATGTCATATTTTGCTGTGAAAACACATGAAACATGACTTATGTCAAAGGAAAGTGGTAGGAGAGTATTCTTTGGAATAATAAATCCTTTATTTTAAAGAATGTGGCTACCCTGGTTTAAAGGTTGAATTTAGGCAGATTTACACTTAACTCCAATTATAATGGTCTAACTTCACAACATCCACGCACACATTAGAAGAAACGACAGAGTGGGAATTTAGTTGGTTTTTGTCAAAGAAGGGAGCTGTCACTAACACTAAGCAACTTGAGGGCAGGGACCATGCTGATTTTTCTGCCTCTCTCCCCTGTACCTCTAGTACCAAGTCTGTAGTTGAGATTCAAATACATGAATGACCAATCATGAATGAGTGAAGCTTTATAACTTTAACACTCTATTGCTCTTTGCATAGACACACCTAGTCTCAATGGCCTATTAGCAGCAGCCTGACCTGTCAAGTGACAATCTCTCAAGATTTATGTGCCTACTCTATTGTCTGGCGATTTTTACTTTAAAAGTGGATGGTATATGATTGTTATTATCACACTTTCCTTGTGTGCTTTCGCTTCAGTTTCCCCTGCATCTTAAAGATGGAAGGCTTTACAGCAACATTCATAGTTGTAGAGATAAAGGGGAACTCGTTTTAGTTCCCCTTTGATCCTCTGGTGAGACTAAGAGCAGATGTCATTTCCAACAAAGGGGAAAGGCAGGAGAAAAGTTGAAGTTGAGGAGCAGGAAGCAAAATCCAAAATAGTTCCCACAATTCTCCCCATCCCACATCCACCATTGCCGAAGATCCTTCTGTGCAACTTAATTATTTTCTCTGAATTTGTATGAATGTGCAGCTCTATCTTCAAAAGCAGGAAGACACTCTAGAATGAACAGTCGCTTTGCATGATTTTCCATTTGAGTTTATTGGAGCCACACTTCAACTTCATGAGACCCAGTGATCTGGAGAGGGAAATATTCTCAAGAGTTGCTAGCTAGGCATGGTGGCACACGCCTGTAATCCCAGCCACGTGGGAGGCTGTGCTAAGAGGATCAGAAGTCTGAGGCTAGCCTGGATAATTTAGTGATACCTGTCTTAAAATAAAATTTAAAAGACTGGGGATGCAATTCAGTGGTATAGCACCCCTGGATTCAAACCCTAGTACTAAAAAAAAAAAAGGATCATTTTAACTCTTCAGAGTCTAACACAGTAGGGACTCAATAAATATTTAAATGAACAATCAATTAATTAATGCAGTTATGCATCAGAAGTTAGCAACATACAGGAGAAATTTAAAATAGCAGTAGTTTTACAAAAAAAAAAAAAAAAAGTGGATTTCACTCTTATGTAGAGGACTCCAGAGGTAAACAATAGGAAGTAGGTACAGATGGATAGCACAGTGTTTCCAGAGACACGAGCTCCCGTATTTCGGCAGTTATTCTCAATGTGATTTGTATCTTCATGACTTGGGATGGCTCTGGAGCTGCAACCATCACATCCAACTTGAGTCCTAGAAGATAAGAAAGCAGCTGGGCAAAGGGGGACTCTCTTTAAGCTGAAGAAGCTACCATTCGGCAGCCTGGAAGCCCCACAACAATTCCACTTATCTTAGTCAGAAATAAAATGTAATCATAGAGCCATAGCCAACTGCAAAAGATGGATAAAAAGAGACTTGGAAGTGCAATCTTTTATCTAAGTCTGGAATTCAAGTTCTAGTGCTAAGGAGAAGAGGAAGAATACACAATGGGTTGGGCGACAATAACAGCCACTGCATTGGCATATACCCTGTGCATTAGTCAATTTTTTGATGCTATAACTGAATATCACAGACCCGGAAATTTACAAAAAAATAAAAGTGTATTTTTTTCCAATAGTTCTGGAAGTTGGGAGTCCAATATCAAAGTACTAGCATCTGGGGAGGGACTTCTTGCTGCATCAGAAGGCATTACATGGCAAGACCAAGTAAGCATGGTAGTTTGGAACCCCAATCCTCTTTCTTATGAAGTCACTAATGCCATCATAGGGACCTCACCCTCATGACCTCATCTAATCCTAATTATCCCCGAAAGGCCCTACCTCCAAATACATATTAAATTTAAAAGCATCAATTCTAGGGGACACACCCAAACCAGAGTACCTGCAATAGAGGTTTGTAAAGGAAAGTGAATTCATTCCTTCATCTAGCCTGATTATTTATTTCTTCCACATACCTATCTAGAGTAAAAGAAGAAGCAAATGATTCTTTAAGCATAAATGTCAAAGGTATTAAATAATGACAGGGTTGCTATATGCCAGGCACCCTTCTAAAGACTCGGCCTACATTAATTCCTTTAAACCTCACACTAGTCCTATAAGGAAGGTGTTCTTATTATCATAACATCACCAATATGACTTGAAGACACAGAGAGGTAAAATGACTTGCTCAGGGTCACTCACACAACTAATATGTAGCAGGGTCAAGGCTAAACCCAGGCAGTCTGACTCTTAATAAACTAGTTGAAAATTGCCAAATAAAAACTGAATGGTTTAGCATAATGTCAAAAATCAAATTTTAGGACATTCACCAAATGCAACATCTTAATGAAAACATGAGATAAAGTGCATCTCAGGGATTGGACTCCCATTCTCTCTTCTTACCCTCCATTTTGTAGTGAACATGTTCTGAACTTAAAGTTCCTAAAATGCTAATTTTTTGCATCATGTATTCATTTGTGTTTAGATCATTCAAAAGAATCAACATTAGGACAACAACTTTTAAAGTACACATTTCTATTAAATATTCAAAATATGAATATTTTGTTCTGCTCCTGGTTGTAGGCAGACATTTGTCGCTCTTAACCTAAATAAGAGTGTTTAAAAAATTTGAAGTCCTACAGATACATCATAGGACTTTATCATTTGCCTACTAAAGACTCTACGATCATATGGGTTGCAAATTCTAGTTTCTTCCTCTTTTACTATTCACATCCTTCTCTCCAGGCAAACCACTGTCCCCTGAATGCACTTAAAGCATTTTCAAAAAATCTCTTCTTAACTTTTTCTCTCTCTGAATGCCATCTCCACTTCCCTCTGCCTGTGTGATTGTTCCCTATCCTTTAAAACCAGCTCAGATCTCCATAAAACTCTTCACCCATAAACTTGCTCCTCCTCCAGGACTCCTCACAGCAGTAATGCCACTACCAAGCAATTAATTTGTTCCCTATTCCCTACTCTCCCCTGGCCCCTTGCAAAAAGCCCTGTTAATCACTTCAAATGTTCCTTGAATCTATTCCACTCCCTGCATCTCTACTGCCATCACTCTCCCTAGGCTTTAGCAATAAGCTCTCTAAATTGGTCTCCTCACTTACATTCTCTTTCTTTGGGCTCCTTATTAATCTATTGTTTCTCACTTTCTAACTCGAGATGCTGGGGATAGGGCTATGCCATTAATTACATTTCTGCTTTGCCAACTGGCTCCTGCTACATTCTACCAATGGGGGGGGGGGGGCTCTAAAGGGACTCAAAGGCAGAAGATGGAGAGAAGTCTTGCTCTTTCTGCTTGCTGTCCCTGCCAGCAGGACCACATGCTGTAGGATCAGCAGCTCTGGCGTGCCAAGTAGCTACTGGTTTTAGTTTCCGTGTTGTATTTTCCCCACAGTCTCAGAATTGTCCTCATTGGCCTAACTCAGAGGCACTAGCACCAGTTGGGAATGCCCCTTCTGTATAGCTCTAGAGACCATTTCTGTGAGGTTTCTCCTCTGAGCTCTTTAGGTATCAACCTTACCCAGGTAATGAGTGAGAGTGTCTTTTTTCAGATGTTGGAATCCAAGCTCTGTGAAGCTAACAACTTGTAGGTTCTTATAAGACCAACCTTTTTGTTTGTTCCCCCAACCCTAGGAGTGGTAGTGTCTCTTGAGGTTACTATATCTGCATTACTTGTATTGGCTCATTAGTCATCTATTACCTGTATAAACAGCTCCCTGTATTAAATTCTTACAGTAAAAATGACTGGCATGGTTTCCTGATTTCTTGACTAGATCCCAACAGATATACTTTCTGCAATCCATTTTCATCACACTGTAACCAAACTGATCTTTTGGATATGCAAGTCTAATTATGATATTCCCTTGCTAATATTGTGTAATGACATTCCATTGCTCTCAAGATAAGCTTCAAAAATCAGACCACTGTCCACAAGGCCTCTGCATTCATTTAAGAATTAAAGGATTGCAGTGGATGCAGCCATGCTCTACCCAGATCCCCTGCAGGACTGAGCCACTCATTCTCCAGCTGCCAGAAGTGACATTAATGACCCTTAGCTGTGTCTCTCAGGAAAGTGGCCTTGCTTAAAGGAAACTGCCTCACCAAAGGTTATGAACCCCCCCACAAACTCAAATTGCCAGTCAGTTCAAGGTGTCTGCAGCCCCGTCCACCTGGCCTCAGTTTGGGATAATTCTGAAGAGACACTCCAACTCCAGAGTTTCCTGCAGGATTAGCTGAGGTCTCTATCATGACTGCATAACAATTCATCTTCAACCTCTGCCTGATTTGTGTCCCTCTTTCTTCTAGATATCTGCCTGAGAGCACTCTCCAAAAGACCTCTCAAAGGAAATCTCCATCTCAAAAGTTTATTTCCTGAGGACCCAACCTAAGTCAGTCAGTACCAAGAGTGTTCCTAAGAATCAAACTCTAAAATGGGATTTTGAAGCTAGCTCACACTCTAGCTGGCTGGCAGTGAGAACCCCAGTCTTGGTGGTAGGTGGAATATTAATAGTCCCTGGCATTCTATAGCAGTGCAATTGTTAAAAATTTCCCTATGGTAAGGGATGGGAGTTTAGTAGGAGAAATTGCATTTGTGAATGCCATACATTAGGCATTTATCATCAGAAAAAGGACAAACATGAGTACCAGGATATGAGGTGGCTGTGGCAGGTTGTAAGCCTTCTGAGGAGCTGGACAGAACATGAAAAAGTTGAGGGTGATTAACCATCAACTCAAGTGAATTGTGGAAGTCAAAGGGTCTATCCTTGGCAGCTTATTAAGTGATTGTCATTTCCTGCAGTCGGGACAAAGCTAAGGATCAGACTCAGTAAGTATAATAGCAAAGAAACTCCAGAGGAGGTTGAATTTACAACACAAAAATTCTATGACACTAAGCCAGAGCCTGGTTGAGAAGCAGTGGCAAGACTTGATGTGAGGCTATTTAGTCCATATACTCAAGAAATCTAAAATCCCAGATTTACCTGAACCACACAGGACTATAGATATGACCCACCCTCCCTGTTAAAAGCAACCATACTCTCCCTGGGCAGAAATGATGACAGAACGCTCTACCTTGCAAAACCCATGTGCCTTTCCTAGGAAGGACACCCCCCAACCTGGCCCTCAGACCAAAATCATATGACAACGAGGACAAAAAAAAAACATAACCTAGTGGAGGAAATAAATGCTAAGCCTGTTGAGGGAGAAAATGACCTATTCACTAAAGAAGCAGAAGGAATAGCCAACATGTACCATCATGAAGAAGGGCACTTGCAACTGGATTTTGAAGATGCTGGGTCAAAGTGGGAAGGGGAAACTGCTTATAAAGAAGGAGAATTATAATATGGTGGCATATTCTGTTATTGGCTCCCTGGCAAGACTGGAAGATAGTACTGACATGCAGCTATGGGGTCAATGACTTTCACAAGTCACTTGTCGCATGGATAACTCCTGAAAGCTTGGAGAAAGTGGTGATTCATATTGTCATGGCAAATGGTAGAGGAAGGGAATCAAAGCAAGAGAGAAGTAGATATACTAAAGATCAGGCTGTATAAGATTGAATATTTATATAGAAAATTTTGCTGACACCTGCTACAAAGATCAGCCACCCCACCATCTGTCCATGGAAAGGACAAGATAAAACCCTTTCACAAAGCAAAGAGGAATGCAGCAGTAAGCAAACAACCCACATTATTGGGGTGGCTTTTCTCTGTAGCAGGGGTCAGGAAAATTTTTCTATAAAGGGCCCAAGGTAAAAGTTTTGTGGGCCCTGTAGTTTCCCACAGCTGCTCAATCCTTCCATTGTAGCACAAAAGTAGTCATAATGATATGTAAATGAATGAGAATGACTGTGTGTTCCAATAAAACTTTATTTACAAAAATTTGCTTAAAACTTAATTAGGAAGTATGTTGGAAGCTTTGGTAACATCCACGTACTCCAAAAAGTGGAACATTAACCCAGTGACGATTCATTACTCAAACCCATACATGAATTTTATGAGAGTCCAGTAATCTAGAGTTTATGGGAAAATTCCCTCCAGGGTATACCTCTTGTACATTCTCCTTCAAAAAGAAGTCCCATGGTTTGGGGAGTGTTCTAGATGAAACTTATTCTACACTTTCGATATTACCCAATTAATTTACCAAATGACAAGGAAGGCTGCTAGCTTTCTCAGAGCCCAGAGCAGGAAAGAGCTCTGCATTCAGCCCAGGTTCTGCTGCAAGATGCTCTGCAATTTGGACCATAATGCTAGATTTATGGCATATGGTCTGGCAGACCATATGCTAGATTTATCTTGTGTTGAGAAACAATTCTCCATGAGTCATTGTGTTTTTCAGATCTCATAAGTGAAGCACCATCTACCCTTTGTTCTGAACTAGCATGTAAATGTTGTTTGCATAGCTGGGAATATAGAGATAGTGTCTACCTCCAGAGCAGCAGACAGGTGTTCTAGTAGTCATGAAAGATAGAGAATTATAATGTTCTGTGGAGCAAAAATCGAGTGTGATTATTGCCTATTATAAAAGATTTGGGTTCCCTAAACTCAGAATTCCTGTACTGTAATGTAACCCACAGTTTAAGTACTTATAATCTGACTCTCCTTGTATCACATTTTAGAAATCTGGGCCTAAAGGGCTGGGGCAGTGGCTCAATGGTAGAGTGTTTGCTTGGCATGTGCAGAGCGCTGGGTTCGAGTCTCAGCACCACATATAAATATTTGAGTAAAATAAAGGTCCATACATCTAAAAATTTTTTTTTTAAAAGAGAAATCTGGGTCTAAGAAGAAAGTATAAAAAATTCTGATACTCTGCTATTTCTATTGCCTTGGTAATTGACTTTTATTCATCTCTGACCAAAAAGTTTCAAGTCTTCTATCAACATCCATAAAACTTTGCTAGGTTAACTTGTTAACTTGTAAGTAAAGTAAAATGTCAAACCCTTCACAGTTCTTGACACTGTGATTAGAACAAATGCTATGTGGTATTTCTGGAAAACCCAATAGTAAAATCATAACACACAGATCTTTAGAGTATGAAAGAAGAGTCAGAATCACACATAAATAGAGAGAGACAAACACAGAGCTATGGGTTGGTGAAAAAGAGCTCAAGATTGAATCACATGACTGTGTGGGCATGCAACTCTAAAATCTATACTCTATTGCCTATAATCACCAGCAAGTCAGTCCATTCACCCTAGGATGGGCTGAAGGTTCCAGCTCTCCCAATCAAACCATTTCCCCTCTGAATAGCCCTGCACTAGCGCAGGAGCCTATGGGGGAGAGGAGCACCTCCCTTACAAACCATGACAGGCTCTAATCCTCTCTCCTTGGGACTCCAAGACAGGAGGATCACACGCATAAGCCCAACCTGAGCAATTGAACAAGACCCTGTCTCAAGAAAAAACAAAAATAGGGGAGTGGTAGAGGACATGCCTGACATACCCAAGGGACTGATTCAGTGGTCAACACAACATAAAATGGACAAACAGGAAGCAAGGCTTGAGAGAGTGAGTCCAAACCTTCTGCCTCTCCCATCATGTGAGCATACAGCAACAAGGAGCCTTGACCTTGCACTTCCCAGTCTCCAGAACGGTGAGAAGTCAATTTCTATTGTTAAAAAAAAAAAAAAAAGACACAGTCTAAGGGACTTTGTTTCGACAGCAGGAAGGGACCCAGGGGTCTGGGAAGCCTCCATTTCTTCCCCATATTGGAAGGACATGTTTGCTGGTTTTAGGATTCTGGGCTTTTGTATTTTATCCTTTCCCTGTTCAACATATCAAACCACTGACTTTGGTGATGCAGGGTTTCTAGAGCAAAACCTGTTGAGAACTTTATGGGGAAAGGATGATAAACAATAGTCCCTTCCTCTCAGCCCTGCAGGTGTTCACGCCAAGCCCTGGAGGTTCTGAGGGGACAGGGCCTCTTGGGCTAGCATCACCACATGAGCAAAGCGCTACCATCCCTTTGACACCAGTCATTCTGAGTTGGAAGAAATAGGAATTGAATGGTTGGAGTGTAGATCGGATGAGGCCTTTAAAAGCCCAAGGTAATGATAGATTTTCATCAGAGTCCAAGTGAAAAGACCACTGAAGTACCCCACAAGTTTTAACATCTACACATATAACTATCATTCTCCATAACCTCCCGAAACAAAATTTTCTGGGGTCCTTTTTTATTATGAAAGTGGGAAAGGTCCTAAAGGCCGTAGAGTAAGATGACCACTGGGGGTTATGGCCAGGCATGACTCAGTCACCTCTTGCTCTGACCTCACAAGGAGCCACTGTCATGCACTCTCAAACACTGGCCATATAAGTCGGAGGTGCAGCCGGGTTTTTCGTCCATAAGTACAGGAAGCTCTTGGTGGTGACCTATCGGACTCCCAGATAGTTAGCTCCTTTGGTGGTTGGTGGTTGGTGGTTGGTGGCTGGTGGTTTGGTGGCTGGTGGTTGTGGTGTTTTGCTGTTGTTTTTTTGATTTGGGCATTTGTTTGTTTTTGTTTGGTCTTCTGACTTTTGGTTGTTGGTTTTATTCTTTTGTTTGGGTTTGTTATTTTATTTTATTCTATTAATTAATTAATTTATTTATTTTTATTTTTATTTTTGTTTGTTTGTTTGTTTGTTTGAGCTAGCATCCTTAGTTGGTGTTCCAGCTCTAGGATGCAGTCAGAGTAGTGAGAATAGTGTAGGGTCACAGGAGCCCAGCTCCTGCTATGAGTCGGCCCTCACCGACCATTACCTTGTGGTGAGGGAGCTTGGGGAGGGGGGCTTCAGCCGTGTGTTACTGGCCCGCCATCTCCTCACCAGGGCAGAGGTGGCAGTGAAAGTGGTGTCCAAGGCACAGGGGAACGTGCCCGTCCTCTCTGAACCGGAGAGGTTGATGGCCCTGGATCACCTCAACGTGATCCAGCTCTTCCACTTCATGGAGAGCCCAAGCACCGTCTACATGGTCATGGAGCACGTAGATGGGGGAGACCTGTGGCGCTACATCCCGGAGGTCGGTGGCCTGCAGGAGGATCAGGCCCGCCTGGTGTTCAGGCAGATCCTGCGCGCGGTGCGCCACTGCCACGACAGGGGCATCGTGCACCTGGACCTGAAGCCCAACAACGTGGTGGTGGACATCAGGGCCGGCAGCATCAAGCTCATCGACTTCGGCCTTGGCGCCACCTTCACGCCTGGGCAGAAGCTCAACGGCTTCTGGGGCACTATCCCATACCGTGCCCCTGAAATCGTGGAACATCAAGAATACGAGGGTCCCCCAGCGGACGTCTGGAGCCTGGGGGTCACCCTGTTTCTCATGCTCACAGGGAGACGCCCATTTAAGGCCAGGGTCGCCAACCGCCTGCAGGACGTCCTCATGCAGGCCAGATACTACTACCTTCCCAGGAACCTTTCCCAGGACGCCTGCAGCCTCATCCAGCAGATGCTGAGGCTGGACCCCAGGCAGAGGCCCACCCTGGAGCAGGTAATGGAGCATCCATGGCTGAGCCAGGGCAGGGAACCCTCGCCCAATCCTTGCAGTGACCCACACCCCAGACACCCAGACCCCGCCATCATGACCATCATGTTCGACATGGGTTACGACCCCTACCACGCCTGGGTGTCCCTGGACCAGCGGAAATACGACGAGGCCATGGCCACCTATCTTATCCTCCAGCACCAGAGAACCCAGGCGGTGGCGGGGTGGGCGCTCCAGGCGAGGCCTGTGCGCAGAAGGGTGGTGAGGCCTCGCCCAGGCCCCAGGGATGCCCCCGGCCTGCGCCCCAGCAGGTGGTGCGCCAGCGAGCCTGCCCATCCAGTGCCCCGGGAGCGCCAGCCCCCAGAGGAGGCCAGGCAGGCAGGGCACAGGGGCGCGGTCAGTGCCAGTGTGCCTGACATTCCTCTGCGCTGCTTCCACGTGGGCACAGCCCCTCCCAGCCCAGCCTCCCGGGGTGACCCTGTGTTCCGTGGGCCCCAAGACCCCAGGCCCCGCCCATGGAGGGTCCTCTGCGGGTGTGTGGCAGAAGGCCCCAGCTCCTCCCAGGGGTCCTCAGGCCAATCCGCTGACAGCCTCCGGCAACTCTGCTGCTGCTTGCCCTGCTTCCGCGGACCCCGCTCCAGAGCGGCACCGGTGCAGGGAGGCCACGGGAGCCCTAGGTTCCAAAACAGAGTGGCCCCAGTGGACGCGCCCTGAGGAGGCACACGACCAAGGGACAGCCAGAAGACCCCGATCTCCGAGCAGCCTGACCTCAGAGTCGGCACCCGTCAGGAAGGGCACCGAAATAGCTGCAGTACTGAGGGACGCCCACTGGCCTGGGCTTCCCCACGCGGACTCCAACCAAGAGCCCGTCGGCCTCCACCACCACTCTCTGCCCCCACCTGCCACAGACACTAGAGACTCTTCCCTGGGACACTTCCCCTGCCCTGCTCTTCCCCGGCCTTCCTCCTGGGCTTCTGGGAAACCAGCGATGGTTCCTCATCAATTTCTCTTTCTCACCCACTGAATAATAAAATTGATGTTCCAAAGGCTTTTTTCTTTTGCTTTGTTTTAAGAGGGCAGGTTGAAAAATAGAGGAGATAAAACTTAAAAAGGAAAAACCAAAACCAGAGAGAGGCCTCAGGGCAAAAGCAGGAGCCCAGCAGGGGGCCGGCCATAGCCTGGACCACTGGGCCTCCCTCTGCTGTTCTGTGTAGAGACTCGGGTACCTTCAGCCAGTGTAGGTGGGAACTCACGTGCCTTGACCTGGTGTAGAGGGAGATTCTCTCCTTAGCCACTGTAGACTCAATTCTGTTTTAGCCATTGCTTTGGCCACAAAGGATTCCTTTCCTGCTCTTCAGGCCCCTCCCAGAGATGTGTGGAGAGGGTGGTTGGCAGGTGTTAGAGAAGACTCCTATGGAAAGCCACTGGACTCCAGAGTGTCTGTGGCATCACCTCCATAATCCCATGGGCAGGGAAGCCAGAGAAGGGCCAGTGGGCGGGGGTGGGCCTGCCTGCAGCAGTGGCTGGGGGCGGCACCAGCATGCCTTGCTGCTTGGGATCCCAAAATCTCCTCCTGGCTGCTGCTAAAGGTCATGGAGAATGAGCACATGGGCTGTGGGGACTAGCTATCTTAAACCTTCCCATGGTGGCTACTTACATAAAAGCCAAGTGACCATCAAGGAAATAAAGTTCCTAACATAAGAAGCTCCCAAAAGATCTTCAGCTATAGATGATGGCCCTGGAGAATTCTACCACACAGTGAAGAAGACCAACTGTATACAAACATTTTCAGGAAGTGGAAGCACAGGGAACAACTCGCCATGTATTTTATGAAGCTGGTATTGCCCGACCATCAAACCAGAAAAGCCGCTGCCAGAGTAAAACCATCAGAGAAACCTAAAATCCACAGACCAAAGTCCATCAAGAGTATAGACACCAATATCTCCATATGATGTACTTTATTGAAAAGCCAAGAAAGGCACAGGATGGTATGGATTCATGCAGAATAATGACGTGACAGAACTCAGCACCTATTGAAAAGGACTCCCAGATGGGTAGGACCAGGGAGTGTCAGGGACCCATCCTGTCCCCCAGACCTCCACACCTAAGAATAAGGTCTCTCTCATCAGAAATGGCATTGTTAGCATGTAATTACCGAAGATGGGGGCCTAAGGGACGGGGTGAGCTCAGGGTTCAGCGTGTCTTGTGTCCTCATAGGGAGGCCAGGGCAAGTCTGATTCAGTTGTTAGGGGACTGTCTTCTATCCTGTTCAGGGAATGTCTGTAGTGAAACAATTTTCTTACCTCTCACTTTGGGTATATCCTAGAGGTATTTCTTGGAGGTTCCTGTGGGGGTTTCCTTTCCAATAGAGTGGAAACAGAAGTGAATAGTCAAGTTGTAATTTTTAGTCTGAATTTCACAAAGCAGTATACTGGAAACTGAAGCGGGATTTTAAGACTGACATTCCAATCTTGAGAATTTCTTCTTTGTTAACCCCAGTCTATGCTCTTAAAGCCTTCAGTGAATTGTATTCACATTATGGACTTCACTGAAAACTACTGGTTTAAGTGTTGATCACATCTTAAAAATATCTTCACAGCAATACCTGAAGTTTGACCAAAAAATTGGGCACCACAGCGTAACCAAGTTGACACACAAAATCTGTCATTAATACACTGCCTGAGCTCCGTAGCTCCCCACAAGCCTGGTGGAGGCCTCCACTGTCTCTCATTGTCCATTATCTCTCAATCCAACTTCCCCTCTGCACGATGGTACTTCCCTTAGTCCCTCACTCATCTTGTTCTTGAGAGTACTTCCCAGTAAGCCTCCTACACATATATCTCCTTCTGACAGTCTGTTTGGGAGTTCTGACAGCAATGAACAAAGCTTGCTACTCGGTGTTATGACCAAGTCTAAGTTAGAAATTAACTCCCAAATATTTTTGTTGCTACCTCTTTAAATATTAAAAAAATCACAGTCTGATATCTTTGAGAGAAATGAGCCTATCTCATTATTATGACTTGGAAAAGCCATGATTTGACTCCCAGAATAAGGCAACTGATCAGTTAAATGGAAAGAAAATGATGATTTAAAAAAAGAACTCTCAAAAAGAAAGCCTCCGACTTGTTTTTTCTTTGTCTGCTTTATGTCCAAGCAGGAACTGCTCAGAGTTTTGGAGCTCCAAGCTGTCACTCTGCTACCCTTAGCCATGCACATGTTCCGGGAGTGTGTGCCCACAGACATTCAGCAGATGGTCTCTGGCTGGACATCTGGAAGTCTCATCAGATTATGGGGCACAAATTTGTGATAATAGATTTAATTCAGTTTTTGCTCAACATTTTTTGGCTGGTTTAAAGACCCTGGGGTCAGTATGTAACTTGGCAAGGGTTTTACAAAAATTATTCCGAATTTACCATCAATGGGCCGATCTCATACAATATTTTGTTTGTGCAACTCAGACCAGCTGGGTGAAAACTAATGAAAGGAATGCAATTATAGGGGGGTGGGAGGTCCACGTAAGCCTTGTTAGTGCATTAGTCATTCTGTGTACCCCTGCCCATGCCACATGGGCTACTGCTCTGTAATGAGTGTAAGATAACTTTGGGGAAGCATGGCCAGCCCCCTCTATTTTTTCATTCTAGACTTCAGAATAGGTGCTTTATTTGGATTATTAAGGAGAAACACAGTGTAATTGTACTTAGATAATTTTGCATTTTTGTTAGGGAGAGTCTGATATAAATCTTAAGAACAGAATATAAATGAAATAACCGCTTCACCCTACAGCAACACTGATACAATGTTAAAGAATTTTCTCTTCCCATCAAAAATAGCATAAATTGAGTATTTGCATGAAAGAGTGTCATCTTTTTCATTTTCCTTTCTTTTCATAGCATCTAACAGCCAATTTTCACTCAAGAGAAATATGTTGAATAGATGGATTTCCTTTTCTTATTTTTTGTTTAAAACTCAGATTAAACTAAGAAGAAAAAGATTAGCAACCCATCAAGAAAGTGATCAAAAGATATAAAAAGTTACTAACAGAGCTGGGAATGTGGCTTAGTGGATTTGAACCCAGGGTACAATTGAACCCCTTGGGGTTCAATCCCTGGTACCATAAATAAATAAATAAATAAATAAATAAATAAATAAATTTATTAACAGAAAAGGAAATCTAAATGGCCAATAAACATATAGAAAGGTGTTTAGTCTGATGTTAATTAGGAAAATAAAAATAAATGATAATCAGAAACCATTTCACACCCTCCAGACTGGCAAAAATGTAAAGAAAAATTCCAAAGATTGGCAAGAAGTCTCAAACATTTTGGGACCCATAAATTGGTACAACTATATATCTAGTCAGGTTGAAGATACACTTTTCTTGTGACCCCACAATTCCATTTCTGGGTACATACCCTAGATAGGGATATAAGTTCAGGAAGGTTCATTGCAGCATTGTTTCAAAAACACAATCTGAATGTCCATTAATGGAAGAATGGACAAATACATTGTGGTCTACTTTCACAATTAAAAACTATACAGCAGTTAATGTATAGTTATAACAACTGTTAGCATGGATAAACCAACAGCAAAATCCAAAAATCCACAAATATGTCTAGAAAATAATACTTGATTGCAATTAATGATGCAAAATATGTTTTTTAAATTCTTAAACAAACATGAGAATGATGAACCTGAAATAATTTGTGTCATTGCCTCCAAGGAGAAAGGCAAGGAAATAGCAGAGAGAAGGTTCAGAGATGACTTCCACCATATCTATAATTGAATTTGGAAGGAAGGCAGAGAAAAACCTAAGGAAAATAAGAAAACTGATGTTCAATATATAATTTCCTATTCAAATTTTCTAACAACCACAATATTTTACATAACAAAATCAACTTTTATTTAGAAATCTAAAATTAGAGATCATTTCTCCCAAACTCTCTCCCCTCAACAGTCCAACTATGGGGAGATCGGAGCTCACTCCAACCACAACCGTTACCCAGCTGGTTCTGGAATTGTCCCAGCCACCTGCCATCCACGTTGCCAGTAGCAAATCACCAGTAACAAAGCACAATTTGCTTGAGAGAGTTGAGCTCATCTTCTTTGCAAGTACACTGCATTTCCATTCATTTCATTGCTTGTACAAGTAAAACCTTGATAGGCCATTAGAAAATTCTACACTACTAGAAATTTCATCAACCCACCAAGTCTCTATCTTTAATTCTGTCACATAAATTAATGATTTTATTTGGAAATTTTTTTTCCTGGAGCTGAGATGACCTGATCTGGAATTTTTTCATTTCTTAAAAAGCAAAACAAAGAAAGAAAACTCCAAGGCCTTCCTCTGCCACCTCAAATTATGACAGAAATACATGTTCTTTGTATATATATATTTTTTATATATATTTATTTTTTAGTTTTCGGCGGACACAACATCTTTGTTTGTATGTGGTGCTGAGGATCGAACCCGGGGCGCACGCATGCCAGGCGAGCACGCTACGCTTGAGCCACATCCCCAGCCCAATACATGTTCTTTGTAAGAAAACTCAAAGAACAATGCTGAAAAGTATTCCCCAATTTAAAAATCCCTTTATAATTCCAACTCTGAAGTAATTACCTTTGACGTATTAGCATTATCATTCTCCAGTCTTTTTATATGTGTAGACTTCCTGCACACACATACACAATCCTATACACACACACACACACACACACACACACACACACATTTCAAATCACAGTGTGTCCATTGCCTCTTATTTTTCTCACTCAACAATGCATTCCATTTCACTATTAATCTGAAGCATTATTTTCATGGTACACACAGTATTCCCTTGTATGAATATTCCATAATTCATTTAAACAATTCTCCCTTTGGACAGCATTTACATATTGTCAGATTGCCATTTGTGAAGGCCCAAACCAACTTAGGTCCCTAGCAACCCTGTCAGCAGTATCCAAGAGTGTCCATTTCCCTGTTCCCTTAACAACAATGCTGACCAAGTGGTTTTTTCTTCCTCCACAGAAAGATAATAGGAGACTCTCATCAGGACACATGAGTCTAGAGAGGGGGTGACTGAATGAACAACACTTTGAAATTCACATCTCAGTATTGTTCAATTATCAATGTTCATGCAGCTTTTTCTCTTCAGTGGAAGCTATTGGTTATCATTTTGAATTTTACAATGTTTCTTTAATTAACCACTCTGCTCCCAGATGTGTAAGCCCCCTGAGGCCATAGACTGTGCCTCATCTATCATTGTATCTCCAGGATCTTACACAGAAAAAGCTTTCCAGAGATTTCTATTCAAGTGATGAATACAAGAATGCTAAATTCTTGAAGAGGCAACAACAATTGGTCATGCAGTGGAAAACATTTATATTAAAGATATTTCAGAAATAACATAGACATTGGATCCAATATTTCTAGTTTAAAAACTTCAGTTTTCCATGTTCATCTGAACTGTTTGTTTGATTTTAGGCTACTAGACCCTGACTATACTCATACTGGGTATTGAGGAAACTGAGTCAAATAACAAGAAAATATTTCTGTGTGCAAGGGACACATGCTTTGTGTGGCAGTGTAACCTGGCAATAAACTTGACAATGCTTTCAAAAAACTTGGGCTATTGCCCTAGGTTTTTTGTCTACACTGGTAATTGTTGTCTCTATGGTAGTAAGACTGTTGCAACAGCAAAGATAGATTGCAACTGAAAAAGACCAAAAGCATTGGCATCACACTCTCAGACTGTATGGGAGAGAGCTCCCATGTCAGACCCTGCAAGTCTCCCTTGACCACATGCCAGACCAAGGGAGGCAGTATTTCCCCAGCACCTCAGAGACAAGAGCAATTCCAGGAATTTCATTGGGGGTAGATTTGTCATATGCTCTGGACTGACTAGAAGCAGCCACAATTGGTGTTCTATAAAGCAAGACATATTTTTAGATTCAACTCTCAGCTCGGGTCACACAGAGCCTGGGTTCTGGATATTATCCATCAGGATTTCTCAAATTGCAGAGGAGGGGGTCATGACCCCAGTGGGGTCACAGAGAGGAAACAGCAAAGCATCAAGTGGTGTTCTTGAAGGGGAAATTCTCTCCCGTCGGTGTCCTTGTTGCCATCAAACTGACTCCCCAGTTGTCTTTCCATCTCTCAGCAATGACAGCTGCTTCTGGTGCAAAACTTACCAAGTGCCAGCCTCGTTAGGTGCTTTCATTTCCAGGGTCCCTAACATATTTCACATCATAGTCGTGCAGAAAATGGTATTTGTGCAGCGAAGGCACAGGCAAGTCTGCTGTGGCAGAAGGCCACTAGCTGAGGATCTGAAATCCCCAAGTGTCGCCCAACTGGTTGGTCTCTTGGCTGAGAAATAACACCATCGAAGCACATATGTAATCAATCTGTGTCATGCCATTGGGAACTGATTTAGAGAGATGAGAATCTTATTTAATAAATGCAAATTTACCGGTTATATTTATTATTCCTATTTATAAACGAATCTTCAAAAGGCTAAAAAACCTTGCCCCTGATCATGGGGCTAGTTAGGAACCCAAACTCTGGTGTAGTAGACAGTATTATTGTTCACAACTATTTGTTCCTTTCTCATTCTTGCAATGCTTTTCTGAAAATGGTACATAGTTCCTCAGGCCATTGACTTTGGATTTGGTCATGTGTCTTGTGCCACAGGTAACATATACATAGAGGCTCTGAGTGCACTTGCACCATACAGCTTGACCTCTTGAGCTCCTACCATCTTCCCTAAGAACATGCCCTAGAGGTAGCTACCAAAATGAAAAGACATGTGAAGCAAAGTTCAGAATCTAACAAAGCTACAGCCAACCCATAGACCTAGGGATAAGCGATATGGTTGTGAACTACTGACTTTGAGAGTTTTTAAACAATGAGCTAATACGCTAGCTCTGTCTGCCTCCACAGACCTGGTACTTTCTCATTCTTCAAGTAGCTGTCCTCGTCAGTCTACTTTTTCTGGTATTTTTATTTTTCATGTTCTCTGTAAGAATAGTGGAACTTTTCTTTATGTCTTTTTTTAGTTGCTACATAAGGACCTCACCAGATGTGAACATGAAAGAAATGAGAATTATTGTTTTCAAGTGAATAACAATGTATATCCTTTTCAGAACCATCCACTATGCTAGCAATGTTTAAATAGGTACTATTTGGTGAGATGCACAGGACATTCTTCACACAGGTTAGCACACAGTGCCTATTTAGAGAAGAAAACAATTCTTCAATATTTGTTTTGCTTAGGAGAAAACAAAGACTCATATTATTAATAATAATAATAATATTATTATTATAATGCTCTTTGTTAAGTCATGGCCCAGCTCTGCTAAATAGTATCATTTAATCCCTTCATCTATCCTAAGAGGCAGATGTTCCAGAGATGGCTAGTTTTGCCCCATAACCATTCTCCCTGCCTTCCTGTAGTAGTAGAAACCTGAAGCTAGTCACATGACCTCCAGCAAATTCTACATTTCCCATACTCCCTTGCAGTTAGGAATGGCCACTTAGCTAAGGTCTGGCCGATGGGATTGGAACAACTTCCAAGTCATATCATTAAATGAAAAATAGTGTACCCTCTTCTTTGCTTTTCCTTGTTCCCTCTGTCTGGAATCAGACAAAATGGCAATAACCGTAACAGCCTCTTTACCATGGGGTGGGAGCCTAGCATAGAGGATAGAAGAACAACTAGATAGAAGGCAGCTTCCCGTCACTATTGAACTGCCATACCATCCTTGTGTCACCTACCTAACTTTATATAAAAGAGAAATAAAAATACATCTTTTTTTATGCCACCACATTTTGAGTGCTCCCCACCACCATGTGTTTCCTCTTCTTTTGTTATTGTTATAAACTTAATAAATTCTGTAGTTGTTCGCATTTTTCAGATGGAGAAATGAAAGTTCAGATTGGTTACATTACTTCAAGTTCCCACCATTACTTAGCAGTAGAGCCAGGACTTGGCTGAAGGTCTGACAGATGCCAGAGGCCAAGTTCTTCTCCACTGTGATCATCAGACTCCAAAGGCCAGGATTTACACATACTGCTCAATTTTCTCCTGCCTCTGTTGCTAAGGTTTCAGTTACAAATATCATGATACAGAATATAAAGTCATTTTCCCACTAGGAAACAAACCTTCTTCCAATCCACCAGAGGTATTCTCTGACATGAAAGAAAAATACCCAACTATCCTACTACTTCCATAGCCAGGATGTTCAAGAGAATGAACCTATGCCATGTACAGGCAAAAGTGAAGTGAAGGCCCAAAGACATCCTTTGGATAACACAGGAAGAACATTTTAGAACATATTAGGGACTGCATTCAGTCTCTGGGTCAGAGATTCAAGCAACCAAATGGTATCTCCCAGAGAAAGGTCAGGAGCATCTACAGGATTTTTTTATGTGATTGCTTGCTAGAGGGATATTGAAACATATTTTGATTTACAGTATGCCCTTAATGAATTAAGAATTGTTTTTTCTAGTTTTAACTATACCAGAAAAGTAGGAATATAATATGAGAGGAAAATCCATAGACCAAGTTTCATACTAATGAAACAACAACAAATGATTTGAAAATGGTGGAACTTATTCTTCAGCTCCTAGGAAGGCTCTTCGTTAGCTACAAGATGAAGTTTAAAAAGAAAAGATGATAATAAAACATTTTGAGATTATCAAGAAGTTATCTAATTAAAATATGAATTAACATACATTCTCATTAACAATGAATCTCATCCTAAGTATAGATTGAGACTTGATGTATTGACTAATAATAGCATAAAGTTGTCACAGTTAGGGGCTAGGGAAAGCACTTATTTCTTAACACCTTATAAGAACACTAGTGCATAGTATATAAATGTAGATACTTATACATATGCATACTTAGTATATATAATAACTGAAGATATCCTTATTTTGAGAGTGTGTGCTCAAAAATGTTTTACTGGTAAAAATGTTTTACTGAATCATAATGATATTCTTCCCTATCTGAAAAATGATTCTATTAATTTTCCCACCTAAAAGGGCAAGTACATCTAGTCCTGCTCATATAGTTTTAGTGCACAGGACTTGGTACTTAGGCAAATATGAAGAAGGAAATATCACACATAAGTCATCAACTTTTGGTCTCAGAAAAGACAGATATCTTTCTATATGCTGTATTTTTTGGGATGCAATAACCTGTTAAATCGTAGAATCAGATTATTTCACATCACACCAGCACATATTGGATAAACCGAAATGGGTTAAAATGAAATTTCTGGATGATAGGGTATTGTGCATGTAGAACATGTCAAACTAAAATTCTGATTTTTATGTGCAAATAAGTATTGCCAAACATCTTTGAATCATGCATTATTGCCATTTAATGAGTGTCTACCATGTAGACAAATTTTTACCCATGTTCTAGTTATTCCTTGCAATAAGAACAATAATAATAAACACCTACATACATCTCTGCAGCAGGCACCATTCTAAGCATGTATAGTCATGCTTAGTCCCTCAGTATCTGGGGAGGTTTGAGTCCAGGACACACCCTGCCCCAGCATGGATACCAGAATATACTGGATGTTCAAGTTCCTTATATAAAATGATGTAGTGTTTGCACATCCTCCCATATGCTTTAAATCATCTGTATAAAACCTAATGCAATACAAATGCTATATAATTAGTTGTTATAGTTTATTGTTTAGGGAATAATGACAAGAAAAAGTCTGTACATTATAGCAGGATGCAATTTTTTTTCAAATGTTTTCCGCCTGTGATTGGTTGAATCCATGGATGCCAAACGCACAGATATGGATGGTGGGCTGTACTAACCCATTCCATTTTCCAGTTAGCTTTCTGAGGTATGATTTGTCATCCCCATCTTAATCTTACACCTGAAAAAAACGAAAGCACAAAAAATTGAAGTGTCACCCTCAATACACCCAAGTTCATCCATGGCAAAGCTGGGATCCGACTTCATCCTTTTAGTTATTATGCTTTACTGCTAACGACCTAGCAAAGTGAATATGCTTAGCTCCATTTTATAGATGAGAAAACTGGGGGCCTGTGTGGTAAAACTAGAACTTGAGCTCAACCTAACTGAATTCAAAGTCTCTTCCCTTTCCACCACAGCCTGACACCTTCTTAATGCCAACTTGGTACTGATCGGCTCCTGGGGAGTATGGGGCGGGCAGTACTTCCTCTTGTTGATAAACCTATAGGAGAAATGTCAGCACTGCCGTGAGCTAGATGCTAAAAATGAAATATAAAGACCAACACCATCTTGTTTACTTTGCTTTACCATTAGTTTCCTCTTCAATCTATAGTTTCTTTTTTTAAGCCACATTTCAATTTTGTAAGGGTTTATTTCATTAAATAGAAATTTTAAATTTCAAATAATCAAATATGTTATTTATTTTCTGCCAATGGAAAGACCAAAAGGAATGTTCCCAATTGGTCTGCAGCTGGTCAGTAATAATAATTCGAGGTTCATAACCTCTCCACTTTGTGACTCTGCCATCTTCAAGTTGAGCCTTCTGAGGCTACCGCACTTTGGCTGCAGAGAAAGAACCTGGAGGATCCTGAGTGGCAGGTGTCCTGGCCAGGGTTGGAGTTGCTAATGCTCCATCAGCCAGAACACAGGTGAGTACACTTAGTGTGAAGAAGCTGAGAAATGGAAACTAGCTCTGTCCCCAGAAAGAAGATCAGGAAACAGGATTGGTGGACAACTAGCTGGTCTCTGCTACAGTGAATCTTCCCATAATGCAGAAGAAAATGTAATGAATTAACATTCTAATTACAAATATTCTCTAATCCTAAATCAAGCTGCTTTAGAAGACCTCTACAAAGTTGATCATAAATGACGTTCCATTTTGTTACTTTAAAGTTCACAAAACCGGGCTGGGGCTATGGCTCAGAGGTAGTGCATTTGCCTGGTATTGTGTAAGGCACTGGGTTCAATTCTCAGCACCACATAAAAATAAATAAATAAATAAAGGTTTATCAACAACTAAAAAAATTTTTTAAATAAATAAAGTTCGCAAAACACCTTTCCTTTTTAATGATTCATAATTCATATTTTAAAGCAATTCAAGCCAATTTCCCACAATTAGATGAAATTGCACAATCACAGAATTTTAGATTTGAAAGAAACCTCATTTTGCAAATAAATTTAAAAAAAACTGGAAACAGAGAGAATGGGTGGGTTGGTCAAGGTCACACAGCTACTTACTGATGTTACCCTGAAGAGCTATAGTATTTTTCAGTTATAAGCTTTAACTTCCTTGAGTAAAATGTCCTTTATGACCAAATATAATTTGAACTTTTTCTAAGGACTCTTTTTTTCCCCATTCCTTCCCATTAGGGAAATTACTTTTACTCTTTGTTCAAGGAATTGATATCTCAAAGGACAAAATATCCAAAATAAAAAGAACTTACTTAAGAATCCCTTTCATCCATAACCTGAATCCTAGGAGCATTCTGTTCCCTTTACAACTGAGGAACAATTTGAATCCTGTTCCCTTGTCCCTTGACTTTGTGAGCATCATAAAAATATCATAATCTACTCCACCCACATTTTTAGAATAAGTTAATCATATTTCTTAAGGTATTATTTCCTGGGGTTTTTTTAGAATAAATCTGATCAAGTGATAATTGTGTGTTTAAAAAAATTAAATTCTAAACATAGGGCTTCTACAAGTATTTGCTGAGCACTTTTATTATAGGCCAAGTGCTGCAAGTTAGATGCTGGAGATGAAATATAAAGACCAACACCATCTCCGTTCATTACCTGTAGTACAGCAAGCCTCTTACTTTGACCACTCTTCCCACCAGAAAGACTTTTTCCTTTTTAGGAAAGTAGAATACATATTCAGAAAAGTGCTGGTACTTTAAGCACTCGGCATGGTGAAATTCCACATACTGAACCAACTTGGGAAACCAGCACTCAGAATAAGAAATAATAAATTATTGGTGCCAGGGTTGTGGCTCAGTGGCTCAGTGGTAGAGCGCTTGCCTAGCATTCGTGACATGCTGGGTTTTATTCCCCAGCACCATATAAAAGGTATTGTGTCCATCTGCAACTAAAAAATATATTTAAAAAAAAAAGAAAGAACAAATTATGCTAGGGATGTGGCTCAAGCGGTAGCGCGCTCGCCTAGCATGCACTGGGCGCTGGGTTCGATCCTCAGCACCACATAAAATATAATAAAGATGTTGTGTCCACCGAAAACTGAAAAATAAATATTAAAAAAAAATTCTCTCTCTCTTCTCTCTTTAAAAAAGAAAAAAAAAAGAACAAATTATCAACCCCACAGGTGCCTCCCTTGAATTCCCTTTCAGTGACAAATTCTCTAGCATAATCACCATCCTGATTTCCAATAGCATAGTTTCATTAATGATTTTAAATTTTATATAGGGGCTGGAGATGTGGCTCAAGTGGTAGCGCGCTTGCCTGGCATGCGTGCGGCCTGGGTTCGATCCTCAGCACCACATACAAAAACAAAGATGTTGTGTCCGCCAAGAACTAAAAAATAAATATTAAAATTCTCTCTCTCTCTCTCTCTCTCTCTCTCTCTCTCTCTCTCTCTCTCTCAAAAAATAAATTTTATATAAATAAAATAATATGTTCTGGTTTCTGGATTCTTTAGTTTCTTGTAAGATTCATTCATGTTATTGCATGTGGTTATTGTTTGGGCATGCCCAATCTCTGTTTGTAGTGTAAATATTATATGTAGTTTAAATATGCTACAATTTATTTAACCATTCTTCCGTCAATGGGTATTTGTGTACTTTCTAGTTCAGCCTATTATGAATGAGGCTGCTATGACATTCTTGTAAGTGTCTTTTGGAGAATTTGTGTATGTGGATTTGTTTATTGTATACCTAAGAATGCAGTTTCTGGATCATATGGTGCACAGAGGTTAATACATACTGCCAAACGGCTTTCCAAAGTCTTTGTACCAATTTACCTTCCCCCAACTACCTATAAGAGCTTATTTATAAAGCACTTTTTTTGTGGGGAGTTGGGGGTACCAGGGATTGAACTCAGAAACACTCAACCACTGAGCCACATACACAGACTTATTTTGTATTTTATTTAGAGATAGGGTCTCACTGAGTTGCTCAGTGCCTCACTTTTGCTGAGGCTGGCTTTGAACTCATGATCCTCCTGTCTCAGCTTCCCAAGCCACTGGGATTACAGGAAAACGCCATCATGCCCTGCTATAAAACATTTTCTAAATTTTTAAATGCATTCATAAGTAAAATAAGTAATATCCTCTTCCAAAAATCAATTAAATAAAGCAGAAGTACAGAAAAGCATGGAGGACCCTAAAATCAACTTCCTCCAGGAAGTACTTGCCAAGCATGCATGATTCAGGGGATGGGGTTTCATGGCCCTAAGGGACATGGGGGATGAGAGACAAAGTGCTCAAGGTGAAGATGAATTGGAAATAAACCTATTATTCAAGAGAATGGCAAGAAAACTGCATTTCTCGAACCTTAGCACTGAGTGGAGGAGGAGAGACATTCCCCCACCCACCCAATTCAGGATAATTCATAACCAACCACTGGCCCTCACAGGGTTTGTAGGCCAAGTTCATATTAGCTTAGAAGTCTGGAAAACCTCAAGTCTAGTTTAAAGCAGTTCTGAATAAGCAGTGCATCCAAGAAGCCTGGGGGAAATGGGGGGGGGATCAAAATCAGAGCACATGTAAAGCACTGGGTTCAGCACCACATAAAAATAAATAAATAAAATAAAGGTATTGTGTCCATCTACAACTACAATATTTTTTAAAAAATTAAAATCACCCTTCAAACCAGACCTCAAAGAAATCTTCTTGGAATTACCTAAGAAATAAGAACTCATGATCAAGTCATTTAGCTCACAAGAAACCAAGACACCACAAGCAAGAGCTAGCAGAAACAATTGCCTGCAACACTGGAATTATCTCACAAAGATAAATAGAATATCTATAATATCACCCGAGTTTCCATAGCAAATAATTTCTATTTCTATCACTTAAGGCCACTGTTATTTTGTAATTTTCTCTTACTTGGAAGGAGAGTAAAGCTTACTACATGATTCTCTATTTCTTTAGCAAAAAAAATTTTCTAGATGTTTCCCAATTTCAGTTCTTTATGTACCACCTTCATGGTTTCTTCCCTGTAATTTACTAAGTATTGAGCCCAGGGATTCTCTACCACTAAACTACATCCTCAGCCCTCTTTATTTTTTATTTTGAGACAGGGACTCACAAACTTGCCTAGACTGCCCTTGAACTTAACAATCCTCCTGCTACCATGCCCAGCTTGATATCATTGTTATTTGCTCAATATTTTATTTAAATGACTAACTTTAAGAAAATTTACCTTCCTACTTTAGCCTAACCCTAAGCAATAATATCCTAGAATCATGACATTGACATACAAATTATGTTTCTAACTCAATTTCAAATAGATATTTAACTATTAACATTGCAAATATTGGTACAAGTACTATGCAAAATAATTTTGAGCACTTCCGGGGTTATAATGAATGGCATCCTACAAAACTAGCATTCCTACATGGAATAAGCAAATTTCATTTTGAGGAATGAACCAGGCAAGGCCAAGGTACAGACTAAGGGAGGAAAGATGTCATAGATATCTTTGGGATAGTGGCACATGAAATACCGAAAACCAAACAGCAGGGTAATATAAAAAAAAATGAACCCTGCCTAATGGATGGGTGCATCTTGGAATTCACCATGTCTACTGTCACAGGTGAAAGAACTCATGGGGACCTTCAGACTCACTGGTTGTGCACTATGTCTGCACTGCCACATAGGTAGCAGAGGATACTCTTGTGCATGACACACTTCTATCCCCAGGGCATTGGCTGTAAATGACCATTATGTCTCCCTTAGTCAAGAAAGCATAATCCAGAGCACACAAATAAAAATTTTTTTCCAGTTTAAGATACAATTTACATTTACAAACTTCTATACTTCATCATTTGACATGTTTGATTGTTATTATTATACATTTCAAATTACTTCCAATGCATTTCACAACCCAAGACATACTCTTATCCAGTCACCCCATTTTACAGATGAGGCAAGTGAAGTTCAAGAAGGATGATTCTCCTGATCTTCCCCCTATGTTCTTTGCCACAGAGCCCTATGTCCTCTTTTATCAACCAGAGGCTTAAACATAATGGATTTAGTTTTTAAGGCAGTTGTTCCATTTTCTTAGTTAATAATCTCTTCAAATAATGAGTGAATCATACCAGTAATCCAAACATCTATGATAAAAACCTGAATTCTCTGGCATCCACATGTCCCTCTGAGAATAAGAACACCTCCATTTGACTCAAGAAAACTCACCTTGGGAGGACATGTTGGCCGGTTGGCTTTTCGGTCCTGTCTCTAATGCAGCATTGCCATTCTAACATGTGGGGAGATTCCTGTGTGATTTGGTAACCAAGGTTCTTTGACTACATGAAAGAAAGAGATCAAAATAGGAGCTAGCCAGGCTAGCCTGCCATTTAACAACTTCTTGATTTGCACAGTTCCAGAATTTTAAAAGTATTTCTCCATTGTGACTTGGAAAAGTTCACATGGAGTGGAAGGGAAAATAAAGTGCTTCACTTGAGGGAGAAAAAATTTAAAAAAAAAAAAAAAAAAGGAAACCCACATGGCTCCTTTCCCCTCTCTCTTCCCATTACTGTTTTCTCTCTTGCATTAAGAAGCGTAACAGAGAACAGAAGCATAACAACTCTGAGTTCCACAACACCAGGGGGCACTATTCCCATGGCATTTTATGAAAAATGACCCCAAGAGCACAATTCCATAGCTTGTAATATGAATGGGGTCTATGGGGGTGTTTACATAGCTCTGAATTATTTGGGAGTGGGAGTAGCCTTTTAAATGAATGCTAGAATGTAGCTACCTTGGGAAAATGTCTCACCACAGCCAAGTCTTTAGATTGAACAAAATTCTTCCTTATCAAAAGGATGAGTTGGCCCTTCTACAGTAAAGATGCACGATTAATTGCATTTCTTCCACAACTCAAAAGTCTTGAAGTAGTCAGGCTATTCCCCAGCGCCAGAAGCCAAATTCTACTGCCAAAGGCACCCAGCCACATGAGTACTCACACCAGTTTGCATCCTTGCTTAAAACTACTACCTTTATGATGATCCATGGGAGCCTCTTGCTTCAACCATAAATTATACATTTCTAGGAATGCAGCATTTCTCTTCATTGACTGCCATTTCCAGGAAAGAAGAGGGTTTTTTTTCTTTTTTCTTTTCTCTTTTTTCCCCCTTACTGCACTCAGTGTAAGTCTTTCTGCTGACATTGTCCATAATTAAAAATCAAAGTAATAAAGTGACATTCTCAAATTTGAATATGGGTACAAAAAGCTTAATTGCCAGTTCTTCCTGCCAAACAGCACAGTGGCTCCAACATTAAGTCACAAAGATTTTCAAGAGAGTGATTTGATAGGACTTTAGAAGTGCACACACTTAATTTTGTTAGAACAAGTTTTAGAACGTTAAGACAAGCTGTAAATATCAAATTACATTTTTTCTCTTCAATTTAATTTATTGCAAAGTTACTTAACAATTGCTACCAGAATCCAAGTGGATATATAACTGTTCAAAGGTCTAAATTAATAATAATTAAAAAGTTTCTTGGACTTAAAGTGTTTGTTTCCATGTGAATATACAAATCATTATAGTTCCCTGGATGATCAGGACCCAATGTCTGACTTCATATGAGTGAACAAATGGTTACTAAGTAAATTATGTCTCTTATAGAATGAAGTTGGCCCAAGTCAGTTTAGTTCACAATGTCATCCCCATTAACACAAACAAGTGCAAAAAAAAAAAAAAAGATAATATTTGACACGTTCAATTTTTTTTTCTTGAACTCCAATATTCCGAAAAACTCGAAGGAATAAACTTCACTTACTATATTAAAAGATTAATCCATAATAAGTTAGATTGTAACTTTTTTCCTAGGATATTGCTAATAGGATATAGTGGGGTCCTGCACATAGATGATTTCGTCACATATGGTATTAAATTGATTTTAAGAATTGGGACTGTTGTATACACTCGATTAGAACATCCACAACAAACAGTTCAAAATTTTCATAATATAGAAATCATCTATTTCTCAAGTGCCACGTCTTTTTACTAACATTTTTTTAATGTGGAAAAGACTTAGGTGTGCTCCAATTGTGCTTAACGGCAATGCTGGGCAAATTATTGTGTTGCATCTTGTGATATAGCAGTTAGAATTGTTTTTATTTCAAGCACGGAATCTGTATTAAAAATAACACAGTTTCATGTCCTTCCTTCTGTATTTTCTCCTAGCACAAGGGAAAAAACACATTCCCTAATATATTTTCTGGGTGCACTCTCTTTGTAATATTTCCTTTGCAAAGGTCCTGTTCATATTTGTATCTTATTACTTTTCTTATACTGGATTTATTGATAGTTTCTAACAAAAATATGATTTCAGTATATTTACTGAACAAAATTCAATATAACAGACCCCAATTCAATTTTTTTCATCAAAATGGAGAACAATAAAGAAGCTAAAGTCCTCAGTTCAGACACAAGGCATCAAAAAAACTTATATTGTTTAAAGAAATAACTCAATAAGGAGGAAGTGATAGATATTACTTAAAGAACAACATTAGCTTTGTTTATTTATCTATGTTTCTAATAATCCTTCCTCTAACTTAGTCAGCGACAAACATTTTTGGTGTTGCTTGGTTATTGAATCTCACATAAATTTGGTCATTTTCTAAAAATAGCAGAAAAAAATTTCGATTATGCATTGCAAGATACCCACGGTCCATATTTACTGTTAATCATCATTGCATGCATTTAAATTTAGTTTAAAAGAATTTTTAAAACCTTATTGAGTATATTTCCCAGATTATTTTGCTATTGTGCCAGTATTTTTCGTAAGTTAATCACGTTTACGTTTTTGCATGTATATGAAGAGTTTGTATTCTGAATTTCTAATGTCCTGCTTTTGAAGACCGATTACAGAGGGCTTTCTTCATTGACCATTAGGTAAAGGGTTGAAAAATAACTTGAGTTTACAATAGATTTTTAGTTTAATGGATGGCGTATTTATTATTTACCTGTTTTCAGTCTCTTGTGTATCACCTAGTGATGATTATAGTTGTTTTAAAGATGATCCTTATTTATGGTCTATTGCATCATCCTGAGATTTAGTAATGATTTTAGATTTCCCACCTAAATTACAGGGCACTTTCCACTGAAAATGGTAAACAATATTACAAACTAAAAAAAAGAAGTAATCTGATTTCTGGGAAGAGGGAGCCCCAGTGAAAGATGTGTGCTTTTATAAGGATGGACAATGGAAAGCAAAATAATAACTCCTAACTTTGATTGTTCAAATATATTCTGCAATACAGAGAGCTGCATGCAGGCTGGAGCAGGCATGGGGCAGGAAGGTTAAGTAGAGAAGAAGGCACAATACTTCAGATTGGCAGTAGACTGCAGCAAGAATAATCTAATCAAAACGAAATTAAATTATCTCGTCCCAGGGCAGGCTCCTGGGACTGCTGCATTGAATGCTAGCAGAGCTCCTCCTAGACGTTTTTCCCCAGTCAAACTCACATGATGAATGCAGATGAAATTTGAAATATGAAAATCTGAAATAATTTATGGAAGTTGTCAGAAATTTGGCCTGCTTGTGGTGTAATTTCCTCTGAGACGAGGCAGGCCGGCTCACTGCTGCAAGACTTGGAGTGGCTGCTGGCCTTCCAGTGGATGGATCAACCCCTTTAAAATGCTCTTCCAGACAAATTACAGCTCATTACACACAGCCTTGCACCATGCCATTATGTCAGAGGAAATCTTTTTTCATTTGCACAAATTTGCTTGGAATTCTCATATTTATTTGAGCATCCATTATCGAATCTGAACATTGAATTATCCACAATTATTTTCTGGGTACGCGGATGTTTGTGTATATGGAATAGATGGTGACTGCGGGGCTATAAAAATATTACAGTGTGGCTGAAAACCCCACGTACTTTGCAGCTATGTTACAAAGAGCATTGTTTAACTGCTGAAAGAGAATTGACTTTTGCAAGGATATTTACAAGATTCATTTTCTTTTGGAACATACTCCGAAGGAAATTAAACTCTGCTTTCTGTGATTTTCTCTGCTTTGTGGTGGTATAAGAATTACAAATAATCTGTTACACCTGAGTTCAGATCCTCTTCCCCTCCCCATGCAATTTGGTTTTTGATCATCATTTTCATATTAATTGTATGCTGGTGTATATTCTCAAACAAAGCAAGTGTGCTGATTGCTGCAAAGAGCATCACTCTCCTGAAAATCACTCCTTTCTTTCTCATTTTTCCTCATAAGTTTGTCATGGCAAAAGTGGACTCTTTATTGCTCGGAAACACTGCAATAAAATCACAGAATGAAATAATTGTCTGAAAAAATTCACAATGCTATTTACCCGCTAGCTTTATACAAATCCTAATTACAAGAATGTTTATATTGTGGCTTTTAAATGTTTGCTATTGTTTCACATAATAAATCTCTGCTTCATGTGACAGTGGTAAATCGAGTGCAGTCCTTTTCAATATTATTTTATCCAGTCATTCAGGCTTGTATCTAAATGCTCATCAACCTTTCCAGTGACTAAATAATTAAATGCCCTCTATTGACTTGTTGACATGTCACAACTTATGGCAGGTGTAAACTCAAAAGAAAAATGTAATCATTTTCCAAAGCCAACTTTATTTTTCTTCTAAAAACTTTTATACATAGATTTTTTTAAAAAACTGAAAAAAAAATTCTAAAGGAAGCATATCTTTAATATCTCAGTATGATTTTATAAATCAGATTCTGCTACAAGGAAACAAATTTTTGCAAATAGGATTTGTTTTGGTCAAAGAATCAGTGACACTTAAGAAATCAAGGTGAGACAATTGGCTTTTAATATAACCTATTATTTTTCTAGCCATAATCCATTAACATTAACATATTATATTTTTTAAGTAAAAAAGAAAATTTATTCTATATAATATAAGTAGTGAGTATTAAAATTTAAGAAAATAAATTTGGTTTTGAAAGCACTAGGAAAGCTGGGTTCTTGGATAAAACCAAAGCAAGTGCCTTCCAAACTTCAGCCCTCCAGTGCCTCACTCCTCTAAGATCCACTGCAGGGTTGGAACATGTTGAGGCCTCCCCAGCTTCTCCCTACTGCAGGAAACTTTGTAATAGCACTCAAATAAATAAAGAAACTGGGTTGGAGATTATTGGTTTCATTGTGCTATTGTATATGTGTATTATATAGTCACTCCATAGTTTGACACAATCAGTTGAATGTGGGACAAGACAAATGTTGTATATGACAGTGGGGTAGTATTGAAAGATGACCCCATATCTACAGGGCTAAGAGTTATGGCTGCATTGATAGCTGCTACTAACATTTTGAAGCGTGGCTGTTAAATTTTGCCTGCTGGCTTCCGGCTGGAGGCCGGCCTGCCTGGGCAACGGAGCAATTGAAAGGAACTGCAGGCAGCTTCTTTTTTTTTTTTTCAGTATACATCAAGGAACTTTGTTCTTCCATTATTATAACTGACCACTGACAGGAGGGGCTTCTGAAGAAAGCAAAGCAAACAAGGCACACTGAACACTTCCCAGCCTATCTTTGTTGTGCATTATATTCACTTCCAGTGGGCACTTTTTTCCTTAAATAATTTTTTTCAGACACATTCCTAAACCCAAACATGTAGTGAAAAATCACAGAAAAAAACTGGAAATATAAAAAGAAACATTTTTTTCATGATAGGGTAGGACCTATGCAGAACATAGTTTATGGAGAAAATGAGGTAAACACTATTTCTTATACAGACCTGTGGGAAAAGTATATAATAAAAAGAACCTTACAAATACCTATCTAGAAGACTTGAAAGTTAGACTGTGAGTGGCATTTATTTTCCAAAACAACAAAACGATAGATGATCTTAAATATAAAGGCCACATAATATATGTGCAAAGGGAAATAAATTATATGCATATGAAGCTTCCAAGTTTAAATAAAGCATATATTTAAACTATGCATAGCTAAGATCTTCATAAAACATTACTAATGACCAACCTCTTATAAATTAATTTGAGAGTGCATTTTAAAAGCTGGCAAGAAATCTTGTTATTTACAATATGGATAAATATATTTGACTCTAAGAGCCAAACTTTTATATCTTATTTAACATAGGGACTTCAAAGCTTCATCAAGAAGTCTAAAGAATTTGTACATGAGTTAAGGCCTCAGGTTGAAATTTCTTTGTTTAGAATTATTTTTACCAGAGAAGATAGAAGAAATAAGACTAAAAAGAGAGAGAGAGAGAGAGAAAGAGAGAGAGAATGCAGCTACCTACAGCCTCATTTAAATATACAAACAAAACCCACCTGCATCTCTATCAAACAAATGTACTAAAACTATAGCCATGTAAATATCAAACATCAATACTTCCTGCTTATGAAACTCTATAGTCATAAAAATAGTTATGTAAATCCCAACGTTTATGAAATTCCATCCTGCACTTGAACAAATGCAATTTTTCAGTCTCTGTAGCTAGTTATTTTGTCATTTCTTTCCAGATTTCCCTAGAGATTCAGTGAGGACTAAGCACATAAAAAGTTTCATCATTTTTATTCCACAACCAGCTAGTTTCCAGAGGAACTGCACCATTTTTTACTGAGTGCTTTTAAGCAAATAAAATATTTTTGGAAAAATATGTGTAAAGAAATAGCAATGCAAATAGGTATATAAGCTTAGTAATGATGCTTGAATAAGCTAATAAAATAATATTATTTATCATGAAAGGAAAATTAGGTAAAAATTCAACCCCTAAAATTTTTAAATGTAATTTTAGGCTCATTCTTTTGACCTTCCTTAAAACGAAGTAAATGAGGAGATAATAATCAACTCTTTTCTTTTTTAATGAAAAAAGCAAAACTTGCATTAAATGGGGAGAGGAAAAGGAATAGAGACATATTTTATAACATCTAGCAGAATTTAAAAAAAACTCATTTCCAGGAAATTTTTCTCATATTTAACATCTTTATTATGACTATAACAAAACATTTTCTAAGTATAAATGGTCATATATACGTAAGTTAATTATGGAATATTTTCTTATATTTGCTCCCCTTTAAAAAAATCATTTCACTTTTTAATGTTTAAAGTACAAAAGTGCTGATTCACTCATCTGCATTGACCTATTTTATAATTTTTCTTAAAATTCAGTTAAATAGTAGGAATGTAGAAATGTAAAAAAGACATTAAGAATATTTCCTATATAGCAGCTAATTACAGTCCACCTTGTAGGAGCATCTATTTCCAACATGTATTAAAAAATAATTGCATAAAAAATTAGCTGTGTTTCATCTTAAGTAATTTCTGTAAGTATATTCCCTGCAGGGTTCCCATTAAAGCTGTGGAAGTTCCTTACCCATGAAAGCTCCTGGGACCCTGAATCAAAAATTTAGGCCAACTTTGGGGAAACTCAATTTGCTCTATTCTTAGCATAACAATACCAGATACTTCTACTTGATATGAGGGACCCAGATATACATTCAGGCTTTTAATTTCAAAGTTTGCATTTTTAATTTGTTCATAAACAACAAGAAAGGGAGAAAAAATCAGGTATTTAGTCAACTGAATCAATGTAATTGAATAAACTAGGCAGTTTGAGCTTGAAATATCTCTTTTCTCTTAAAAATAGGCACACTTAGAGATATATACTTTGCAAAGTCTTATCATTGTAAAGATACTTTTGGGGAAAAAATACTTTTTTACATTGTAAAAATACTTTTCAGCCAACTTGTATGGATAATCATTTCAGTTCTAAACCCAATTTGACAAATGATGTTACCACAAAGATTTTATGTGGATGATACAAACTACAACTAAATGTTGGTCTGTAAAGACGATGAATGAATAATTGTGTTCAAGATTAAATTTTTCAGGACTGGTCTCATTTTCTTCCCCTAAAGATTTCCATGAACAGATGATATTTAGGAGCTCAAGGAAAGCATTCACTTTAATACAATGCACCGAGGAATATTTTCAAGGGACTAGTTGCAGATCCACATGAATTATTAAGAAAGGTGACAACAAAATATTCTTTTCTAAAGAATTATAACATGATATATTAAAAATATTTTTTAAATATATATTGTTTTACAATCAGAGAAAAGGTTAATTTTTGGTTAATTTTATAATACTTTTCTTCATCAAAAGATCTTAAGCAGTAATTTTCCATCTTTCTCTCTTAAATGACCAATTCATTTATTTCAGTTCTGTTTGCTTATAATGCAGTGCACAGTCATTCAATAGAAAGGACACTGCTCTGCAGAAGCTTGCCTTGTAAACTGAAACACAGGGACAAAAGGAGTAGAAGTGATCTGTAGCTGATGGGCATAAACAGTGAAAACAGAATAAATTACTATATTATGCAAATGTTATTGATACGGTAGAAGACTAATGTCCAGGCATTTTAAAATTTTTTTTAGTTGTACATGACACAATGCCTTTATTTTATTTATTTTTATATGTGGTCCTGAGGATCAAACCCAATGTCTCACACATGCAAAGCAAGAACTCTACCACTGAGCTACAACCCCAGCCCTTCCAGGCATGTTTTTAAAAAACAGAAGTAGTGGTTTTTCCTGACCACCTCATCTACACGTCTCTCACATCTGCATGGGCACCAGCATCATTATCAACAATCTTGAAATAGAATATACAAAATATAGTTATGGTCATGAAAGAGAAGGTGAAAATAAGCTCTAGGCAGTGACCAAACTCATAGGTTGAAGTTGTTCATGAACAGCTGTGTCAGAATTATGCAACTACCGAACCCAAAATTTCTATTACCTAGATGGAGCATTCTTTAACTTTTCCATACCTCCAAGTGCTTATGAATTGATACTGGGTTGTGCAAAAGAGAGGCTGTGTTTGCTCACCAATCCCTGAGGCCTAAGAGGAGAAAAGGCAACACTACTTCCAACTCTCACTATTTCTTAGCAGACCAAGTAGCTTAACTGCCAGGTGTCATTGGCTATAAATTTTTGGATTTTGGTTTTTGTTTGTTTGTTTTTGGAGCTGAGGATTGAATCTAGGTCTTCAAGCATGCAAAACATAACACTTTACCACTGAGCTATACCTCCAAATGCTATTTATGTTCTTTTCATAACTATTGTTTTTTCTAGTCATTGCACACTCTAATTCCTAATAACCTCTGACCAAATAACTACTGTCTTCTTTATTTCTTCTGAGAATGATAGTACACTATCTTTTAGAAAAATAATATACTGCATATAGAAATTTTTCCTTTGTTTTGTTTTTACCCTAAGACAATGACTTTTGATATATTTTAGTTGTTTATAACAGAGAAAAGATCTTTTTTTTATTAAAAGCCTTGAGTAGGTTCAGGATTCCTCCCCTCTTCAAACAACTGGAAACTGTTGTTATAATAATTGTCTTCCAATACCTATGAAGGGGGCCCACAGGTGCACTAACACTGAGGGAGGCCAGCCAAGCCATGGACCAGTCACTTTTGCAGTTCCTGGGCCTTTGCTACCACTCTTTGTGCCTGTGAAAGGGACATACTAGCAGCTAAGGCTGATCTAGCCCTTACTCAGCCAGAAAGGAGGGAAGGAGACAGCTGTGTGTGTGTGTGTGTGTGTGTGTGTGTGTGTGTGTGTGTGTGTGTTGTGTGTAAGACAGCATGGCGGTTCGCCTTTCACCCTCCCCACTTCCGTTGAAGCCCTCCCCTGCTCTCTGTGGCTGGTGGTTTAGTGCATGAACTGATTAGGTAACAACAGAGCACCTTCCCTCCCTGTTTCCTCTCAATGCATTTGAGCCACTGCTTTTGAAGGAGCCCAGCCCTGCCACTATCCTGCCTTTATCACCGGCTGTATGGGGCTTTATCTGGAAAAGCCTGGGCTTTGCCCCTGGCTTCATCAATCATTTGGACCAGTTCACATCTCCTTCACGGTGTTCCGCCTCATTAAACCCATCAAGGGCGTTGCAGAGAGGGGACGGGGCTGGGAATGCCTAAGCACTCCTTCCCACTGCTCCACATGGCAGGCACAGAAAAGCCATGCAAACCTGGAGGAAAGGATTGCCGAGGGTGACTATATGGCCACTAGATATACAGGCTGTACTCCTTTTGCAGGCCAGGAGTCCGTTCCAGAAGATTTCTTAAGAGTTGCACTTGGAAAATAAAGGGATTATCCCAGGCTGACAAGTAGAGCTCCTCAGTCTTACTAGTGAAATTGGAGACCACAGCTTCATAGAAAGTGAACCATTTCAAAGTTAATAGATGCAAATGCTGGTTGGAAAGGAAGGAAAGAAATAAAATAAATCTGGGGGACCTGAAGGCAGGAAACAATCCTGACACTGAATTTGGAGGCTTCTGAGGCCAATTCAGTACTATCCAAGTGACTTACACAAAACCCTATTCTCTATTTGGTCAAAGAGGCTCCTACAATTTCCCAAACTGCTCTTGTACTCAGGTTTCTGTTTTTAGATTTTCAGGATGATTATTTTATTTTTATTTATAAACACACTCAGCAGGCTTTCTCACAAATTGCCTCTCGATGGCCTTTGGAGGTAGCTAGGGAAGGGACCATATTTTTATTTTAAAGGTGAAAAAGCCAAAGCTAAGAGGGATTGAATTTAACTATGATTATGTGGGCAGTAATTGGTTCCCCACCCCTTCTCTTACATAACTGCTGACATGGTCAAGACAGGTACAGGAAAACCCTACCATCTGTGCTTTTTTTTTTTTTTTTTTGTATCAATGTTTATGGTATCAGATATCTAGATAGAAATGTGTTCCCCTGAGGGACTTCCCCAGCCTATTAGAAGAAAAGGAAGCAGTAAACCCAACACAGAGACCTGTTAGTGCTCTGGTGAAATCAGTCTCAACACCAAATGGGCTGCAGAGGACATGCATTGCACTTACAGGACCAGCAGGAGTGGGGCGAGGGTAAGGGAGAGAAACTAGGAAGAAAGGGAGCAAAAAGCCACCACCTTAGAATGGCTTCCTCACTGTTTTCTCACTTTCTGTTTCAAAGAAAAGCCAAATTTCATTTCCTACAGCACCACCTAGGACCCAGGGTAGTAGCCCCAGACCTCCACTTGCACCCAAATGATTATTTTTTTATGGTCCAGGCACCAGCACGACAGTGGAACCCTAAAGCCTGTGCTGTAATTTTAAACCCCATTCCTTACCTCTTACCCCTTCCCATTCCCTCCCATCAGCAGGCAACCACCTGGCACCAGACAACAACGCCATCTCCCATACCCGCTGTCCCAGGGCGGCCTCTGCGGGGAATCCTGGGGTATGGACTTTGGAAACCCTAAACCACTGCAGTGGTGTGTGAATCCTGTCTGGCCAGAGGCTCTCACCCTCATCCCACGCACCCAGGGGCTTTTGCACCACCTACCCAATTTGTATCCTCAACAAACGCGCACTGCGTTGATCCCTGAACACTGCGGTTATGAATAATCATAAAATACTGGGCGATTACAAAAAGAGAAGGTGCTAAATGTTGAAAGCCAGGACAAGATTTTTTAAAAGACAACGCACCAAATACAAAGTCTGTAACTTTAACTTTTTTAATAACGATTTTTTTTTCCCTGGGCTGGAAGCTCGCACCGAATCCTGGAGGAATTGCTAAATCAGATTAAGGTTATATTTTGCAACAGACTGGATGGGAGCAATAAAGGAGAGCGCGCGGAAATGGGACTTCACCCATCAATTAGATCTCTATTAGCAGCCAATGCAGGCTTCACCACAGGAAATGTCACGTCCCTGCCCAAGTCGACCCTTTTTCGTTCCCCACCCCTAGCTCTCACCTCCCTTCTCCCCTGGAGTTAAACAACTCTTCTGGGGGCACACATCGGAGCCAAACAAATCCCTTTGTTTTGTTTTTCTTCTGGCCTTGTTTTGGAAACCCACACCACCTGCCTTCCCCACCCCGAGGACACTGTGCTAACCGGGGGACGCTTTCCGCTGGTCCCGCTGCACAGGTTGCCGCGCAACACCTGCGCTGTCTGCAGATCGCTCAGGACCGCGGTGTGGGGGCTGGTTGTGCTAGGCCTTATTAATATTAAAAGCTTTATGATGGTCCTGAGCAGTCTGTAATGAAAGGTGATTAACAAGACAATGGACAGGACTCTGAATGGTGGGGCAACTCGTCAGCTGTAATAGATCAGACCCGCCTCAGGGCCCCAGCGTGCGAATGCTGCCCGGGGATCCGAAGAAGTCCGAGCGCGTCCAGAGATGTCGCCTTACTGGGAGTCAAATGGCAGAAATGTCGCTCCCTGCAGGCTGGGAGGATACCCGCGAGCCGGGTCTACTCTGACCTGGGCTTCATTTCTGATGCGCTTCCCAGAGTTCACTTTCTCATTGGAGTTTGTGCTCTCCTTATCTGGGGATCAGAGCCCTGCTCCCAGATTCTGAGCCTAAAGGTGTTCATGCCCCTTGGGCCCCAAAGCTCCAGATGCTGGAATCTGAGCTCTGATGGGAAAACGCCCTAATGCTGGCATCTCTATTGGCACATCAACAAGAAAATGGGGCACGACAGCCGAATTCACTCCTTCCAGCCTCCAACAAATTCACTCGGTCCTTGAACACCCCCCCCCCTCCTCTAATCCCTACAAAACAAAAATTTCCTCGGGCCCTAGAAAGCCTCATTTATCATTCTCGTGGGGGACCCGCATGACAACGCTGCTTGTCCCATCACGGCTGTGAATCGGTTGTGAATCGGGAACCCCCACTTCTGCTCTCTTGTCCTTCCTGCGCCCCTGCCGCTCCACACCCCTACCCATAAGGAGACAAGGTGCAACATCCCGGGAATGAGCAAGCAGAAGTGGCCCAACGGATAAAGGAGGCACTGTTGTGGTAGCCGCTGCCGCTGCCCCATTCAGGGACCGAATTCAAATGGATATTTCCTCCCTCGCCCAGCTGAACGAGGCTCAATGCCTCAAAGGTGCAGAGCTGCCTCCGTGGACATGCTCTGTGGCTGATATTATAATTTTCATAATGCGCTTTTATGTCGCTCCAGACTCCTCTGGTGAGGAGCCCGCAGAGCTGCTGAAAGGGGCTTTGAGAGGCCCGAGCGCGCGGCTGCTGCGAGCTGCGCGCCCCCCGCCGGCCTGAGTGGCACCGCGTGCCCCGGCTGGGGCGCGGCTCCTGCGCAGCAAGCGCGCAGGCGGCGGCGGCGGCGGCGGGTATGCCCGCGCTGCTCATTAGCATGCACCCCGAGTGCCCCCTGTAGGCTCTCACCCCCTTGCAGGCTTCCCCGAGCCCCTCGAGGTCTCTTTTATGCGCCTGGGTGCGGGGTCCCTGGCCTTGCCCCTGCTAGGATCCGTTCAGCTCCAGCGAACCTTTGGGTAGCCAGGCCTCAGGGAAGGTCAAGGTGTTAAGATGTGAACGGAATCCCGGCAGCCGCCAGGAACTAAACAAGCTGCTGACCTGGGTGGAGGCCATTTTCCCAAGGGTCCAGAAGCGAAGGGACACGTGGTGTGAGCGCTTCACAGAGAAGCCCGAGATTGAAAGGAAGCCTCTTCATTGGGGTATTCTGTTCTAAACGCTTAACTGGTATTAACTGTTTTTAATCCTTTAATCCTTCTAGCTTTCTGATGAGGAAATGGAACAGCAAAGAGGTTAGGGACAGTGGTTTGAGCAGAGTCGCACAACTGGCAAGTAGGAGGACCCAGCTTTAAGCCGGTTGTTAAGGCCTCTTTCCTGATAACTTTCTCTGAGTCTGACCGTAGCCATCATTCCACCAGCAAACCCATTGGTCAGATCCATATCGAGCAATACAGATCAATCACGGGTTGATCAAAACTCATGATCTTCATCTGTAGTTAAGTCATTAGGGGTCCTTGATATTGAGTAATAGCTCAGATCACCTGCTGTTTTTCTTCTTCATTTCCAACCTCGAAGTAAGAATTTGCATAAAACACTTAGGCCTCTGAGAGTCTAAATCAGACAAACACTTTACCCTAGTCATCAATAAATATATTAAAAAATAATAAATATACATTGCAGTGAAACTTTTTAAAAAAGAAGAAAACCTACATTCAAAAATAACTTCCCAAATAAACTCATCTTATTGGCCCTGGATGGAGAATTTTAAAATATACCTTAACCTTGATATGTATTACAGTAGGCCTCTTTATAGTAGACTCATGGCTACTGTTCTTCTATGATTCCCTCCACCAAACTTGGGAACTGTTCATAAGAAATACAGGTGAAAGTGGTAAGACTGTAGTTATTTCTATCCCCAAGGCTGAAGTTATAAAAAAGGTCTCCAAACTGTTCTCTTAAGTATGAAGTCTATTAATGTTGCCAAATACCAACTTTATTCTTCTTTAAGAGATTCAACATACATATTGATAATAGTAGAGAGCAATCAGTATACATCCCTCTAATTCATATTTGTTCAAAAAGCATACATACCAAATAAATAAATATATAAATGCCATATCCCTATGAGACCTGGCTGTAAGTGGGAGTAAAATAGACAATACATTCACAACTAGATGTGCCTGCTGTAAGAAGTCTGTCCTGGGAACAAATGCTCCACAAACCCTATAGGTCATTTCATAGCACTAGTTGTCTATCACATTTATCCTTGACATGTTTAGAGGTTTATGAGGGTGTTGGCAATGCCTGCCATGCACTGCGTAACAGAAATTAACCTCACATGTTCAACTTCACTAATACCACAAGGTCAGTAAAAAAATCAGTGTCAGAATGGATTTTTATTTTCCATGAAAAGGCTTAATCTAAACTTGAAAACTTCTTGGACCTAGAAACTAAGCAATAGATAAAAAAACACAACCCACAGATTCCATTCCCAGAGTTATTATATTTGATTTTCCTCTTTAAAACAGCCCCATTGTACTTGTTTATGAATTACTGATATAGCCCCACATATCTAAATAGAATGATCCCAAATTACAGCTACAACCTGTTCTTCTTCCTGGTTTGTTGCAATGCAATGAAAGATAACGACATCTGAAATTGGGAAACAGCAGCTGCTCATACATTTCTTCATTAAATAAACATTGGGATACCTGCTGATTGAAGCCATTTTGGGGTTTGGATGGGAATGGTTCTTTAAAACCCTACCCATATGTTAGCCTCTATTAAATTTAACAACTTTGCTCTGGCTGCCTCTAAACCAAAGGTTATTAAATTCTTATTAAAACTTGAAAATGATCTAAAGTAAAATGGTATTGCATACTTGGAAAGAAGTGATGCCATTTTTTAGCAAGCAATTTTAAAAATTATATAGATGGTAGACTGGGACCAGAAAGTCAAATCACTCAGAAAATTCATGATTCCCACCTAGATGGCTTTTGTTTAAATTACCCAGCTAAATGAGAATAGGAGATATGTTTCGTTTAAATTATTTACTTTGTATTGCCTTTTAAAACCCTAAAAAAAATTCTTAGTAAACCACATCATTTTCAGAAATGGTTAAGATTTGACAATAACTACCAAGATAATCACCCTCATAGAAGAGATAATGATAGTAAGTTAATGAATATCATAATTGAAAATAAGAAAAATGTTATCACTGTTTATTGTACCTGTTAACATAAGCTTTAAAAAGATTTTTGAAAACCATAATTGATCATTGTAAAATTATGGATGTCTAATGGTAAATTTTAAATATTATGGCATTAGGATATGAAGTGAATTCTATATGGGTTGGTTAGGATGTGTGTGGTAGTTACCTAGAGAAGTATAAGGTTAGAATGAATTATAGAGGACCATGGTTGTAGCTCAGTGGTAGAGCACGTTCTTAGCATGCTCAAGGCCCTAGGTTCCATCCCCAGCATAAAAAATAATAATGATGAAATTTCCTTGAGAATGAAATATATAATAAATTCAATAAGCCCAGAACTTATCTTTAGGCAGATTAGACATCTGGAGCTCTTCAACTCTCCCCTCAGATTTGTTGTTCATGTTGTTTTTCCTCTTTGCATACAGGTTCACAGCCCCTACCACTTCCCAAATTTAGAGCATTTCATTTCCCTTATTTTATAGTTGAGTAGGGGAGGGTGGGGAATGGGAATATTATGGAAACTATACAGAGAATGCTCAAGAACAAAAATCTTCCAAAAGAGAACTACTATAACCTGAGTCCAGGAATGGGCTGTTGGCATTGACTTAATTGACCTTATGCTTCCTTTGGCCTGTGGTGCAGGCATTAGCCTATTAAAGGTATGTGGTCAGGAAGAACTGCATATAAAAGCCCCTTGTTTCTTTTCTATATTTTCCTTTTCTTTTCTTTTTCTCTTTCTGCTTTCCCTTCTTCTTTTCTTTCTACCCCCTCCCGCCCCCGCCCCCGCCCCCCAAGGAGTGATAAGAAAGAGAATTGGAGAAACATGTTCCTAATTTACTAAAGGGTAGAAGAAAGAAAAAAGCTACAGTTGCATTTGAAGTGTTGCCATGAGTATGTCATGACCATCACTTTATCTACTCAGGCTGAATTTTCTCACCAAAAAACATGGGAAATCAAACTAATTTAGATATTCTCTCTCTGGTCTGCATTTCAAAAGCTTAGAAACACCAATGCCTGACAAAGCCAGATTACCTCATATCTGGTCACAGACTCAATACCTGTTTCCAGAACATCACCTCAACTCATTTGCAGAACACAGTGCACTATGTATATCACTGCTTCACTTTTTTCTCTTAATCAACAGGGCCTCTGCTCTCACATGACAGTGATCAAATTACTTTCACTGTAGGTGCAGAACTTGTTAAAATCTCAAAATTTGAAATTTTGTAAGTGACTATTGGATGTGTAGTCAGAATTCTGAGAGAAATTATATAAAACATGCTTCAATGGTGAATAAAATTCTACCATTCTATTTGTTTATTTAACGATTTCAGATATGCTTACGTGATTTATTCTAATTAGAAGAGACTATCAAAATTTCAACTCTAAGCTTTTCTACTTTCCTCCCTTTCTCCTCTTACTACTAAATGGATTTCATGTATAAAATAAGTCTTAGGAATAAAAGAAAGTGATAACAAGAGGAAAAATATTTAAATGTGGTTTTTAGATATATAATTATGATAATTATGTTTCCCCTTCATAAATTTTCTATTTGTGATGGTTTTCTGAAATTTAGAAAATACTTTTAAAATATCACTTAGTAGATTTGTTTTTGTCACATAAAATGCAAAATAGATATAATGTTATTGAAAGTGAGATAAGGATTGTTCATATAACTATATATTAAGTTAAAATGTTTAGTACTTGAAACCAAGACTTATTAAAGACAAATGAGGGAGGTAAGGATCTTTTCTACATCTCCAATTGTCACTTTAAGTCTTACATGGTGAGTGTTCTGTCCAAAAATTGCAAATTATTTTAACTAATGAAGAGCACTTAAGTAACACTTAAGTAGCCATAGCTATGTGCTTCATTCAAAACTAATAAAGCCAGTAAGTTAATAACATTAATTAACTTCCAATGTATCAAACTCTTTTCTATTGATGCTGGGTAACATACATCTGGTATTTAGCAAGTTTGGGAAAGCAAAGCATAGAAAGGAAGTTATGTTCATGTAATGGTTATAAGGAGATAGACATTTTAACAAAAATAAATAAATAAACGTGTCTGCTGCAAATTATGTATGCTTCCACAAGATCTGGGAGTTCATAAGGACACATCAGGTAACTAATAAATAGCCAAGAATGGCAACCATGATTTCCCCTATTAAGGGCTACACATGTAGATCAGTGGTAGGGTACTTGCCTCACATACTGGAGGAATGTGAGACCCTGGGTTGTTCCCCAGCACTACAAAAACAAAACAAAGGACACAAAAGAACCCTTTAAATACTTTGTTAAACAAACAAACAAAAATGATTATCAAAATGAAAACATTTTGAAGGCAAGGATCTCAAGAAGATTCAAAATAAAGGGTAATTAAATGGAGACAATGAGTAGCAAGTGGCATAATATGTGCTAAATAAACAGGGTTTTTTTTTTCCTAATGAAGAAGAAAGATATAAAATTATCTTCTTATTCACTAAGAAATCATGTCTGCTAACATTTTGAAAGATTTCTGGGAGTAATGGGCTAATGTCTTTTGCAGTTGCTTTTTGTTATTTCTAGTGTTTCCTTTTATTCACCTTATACAAAAGTCCATTTGTCAAGTTCAAGAGTAAGAGGGACACAGTGCCAGTGGGTATTGTTATTGCCGCTAAGAAAATGAGTTTATATCCCAGCATGTTGTCCAAAATGGTGTCTAAAGTGCCTCTGGAGCAACCACAAAGTAAATGGAATTTCTGTACCAACTTCTGGACTTCTACAATCAGTCTATTTGCAAAGAATTATCTAGATCCAATCCATAGTCTATTGATTTGAACAAAAATTTTAAAAGCTTCCTGTTCTAGTGTATTTTGGGGGAAAACACACACCAAGAAAAAAAAGAAAAAGAAAAGAAACCCAAAGTAACTAACACACTTAGCAACTCAGTGGGGAAAAAGGTCAGGGTACTATTGACAAGTATGTAAGACACCCCCTACACCATGGGAAAACATGTATAAATCGTTTCGACTCACTGCATTCAGAACCCATGGAAGAGAATCACAAAACTGCACTTTGGCATTGTTGGCCTGAAAGGATATCTATTTATCATCTTATAAGACAGCTCGAATGATCTTTATCTACTTTGCCCACTTTCTGACCCAAATTCAGGGTTTTTATGGAAAATTGCAGTCAGTTTGATTGATGAAATCCAAAGATGTCTAAAATGGCACCAAAGATCTCCAACTGTGCAGACTCCAACCGAGGACTTCAATGTTGGCATTGTTCCTGAAGGAATAAAAAAAAAGAAAGAAAGAAAAAGTTGAGAAAAACAGGCAAAAGTTAGGGAATTTCTGCTTTTAAAACTTCAAATTTCAATGAAGATGCCCAAACCCATTATCCCTGTTCACACGTGCGAACTGGGTGGACATCAAAGTATTTCCCACACATCCCAACAAAACCGGGTCCCTCTTGAACCAATAAACCTTCTTTGTGACCGGCTGAATGGCCTATCTAGGAGCGAGCAGGTTTCAGAAAGGCGCTCGCAGCGTGGAGCCCCGGACTTGCGGAGCCGGGTGGGCTGGCTGGGGCGCAGGAAGGAGAAGCTAGTCTATGTAATCATCCCAACTATCGACGGTTTGGGACTTTGAAACACCCTAACGAGGAATCCGAGAGGCCACTGAAAGCCTCTCTGTTCCTGGGCAGGGCATCAGAGCGCCCTCCCCTCTCCCTTCCCTGCCTCCCAGCGGCGCCAACATTGACCGGGAGCCAGACCCAGGCAATGGCCCTGGCGCCGAGGCCTGAGCAAGCAAGACGGGCGTCACGGTCTGTGAAACTTCGGTCCAGTTTTAGGGGCGATGGATGGTAGAGGAATATTGTCACCTGCCTAATTGTTCCAAGAGGGCCTCCCCCAGAGACACCCCCCCACCACCACCAAACACACACTAGTAATAATAGCTTGAGAATGCCTCCCACCCGGTTACCAGGCCCAGGAGCTGATGAATGAACCCCCTCTTAGGGGAAAATCTTGGGAGCTGTCTTCTGTCCTATTACCCAAGGGGGCTGGCTATAAATCTTCCTTCATTTTAACCACATTTACCCTCATCCTCCTCCGGGCTAGGGATGCTGCGTTAAGATTACACTGATGTGCCAACGCTCTGGACCAGCTGCTCCTAAATACAGACAGGTCCTTGTCAATTAAGGCTTTGAGAAGCAGGTCCTCTGGGCCCTGGGGCATTGGAGCAGCCAGCAGCGTGCAGCCCCCACAATTAGTATCCATTTGGAAGGGACCTTCAGGGCACAAATGCACAGGCAAAGGAAGAATCAAAACACCAGGCAACTTCAATTCTGGAAATTGGTCTTGTAAGTGTTGTGAAACTGAACAGACGGCCTCCAAGAAGGGAACTAAGATTTCTGGTGCTAGATGGGCCTCTCTTGCCCCCCTTCCCAATATTTTCCCTTTGTCTTGTTTCAAGCCAGGCAGTACATTGAGTTTGTGGATAAGGATGGGGCGGGCGGGAGGGAGGAAAGGAGAAAGATAAATGAATACATTCATTTGGCTGCTTCAAGCTGAAGTTATCTTTTGGTGTCTTTTGTAGCCACCTCAAGCAGCTGGTCAATCCTGCCCGGACCCTGGCCTTTGGCCCAGGGGACACTGGACAAGGCAGGCGCTCCAAGGAGAAGAGCTGCGATGTATCAGGTCAGCGAGGCCAACCTGCCGGTGGGCCAGGCAGAACATTAGCAGCTCAGCTAAACAAAACCCAAAAGGCTCAGTGGGCCTGGGGCACCACTAGGAAAGGTGTTTGTTTAAGCAATTAGGAGCAGTTGGTAGTTAGGGGCGGAGAAAAGGGCAGAGCTTGTGACATAGGGCAACTTAGCTGGACAGCAAGGGTGGACATTCAGAGAACATCACTGTTTAAGAATGTGTGACCCCACCAAGTTCAAGAACAGAGCAAACAGCACAGGCCATTAGGGACAGCCATCAAATGGCTGGCAACAAAGCCAAGAGGGGTATTGAGAAAAATGTTTCAATATTAAATATGGAAAAGTATTGGGGACTAGGCAGGGGCGTCAATGAAAGTCAACAAGAGTGTAGGCTCAATGAGAGAAAGAAATTAATATCAAAAATGCATAAATCTGCAAATGAGGCAGCCCCATAATGAGGATAAAATAACCAGTTGCATCCACATTCTGTGATAATGGCACCAGAACAGTAGCATCAGGTATTAACACAAAAGTTAAGAGAATGAAAGGAAAGACAATTCCCTTTAACTGGGAATCTGCTGAACTAGTTCCATAGGTCACCTGGGATGAATACCCACGAGGCTAGTGGTTTTATCAACCTTCTGACTATCAGGAAAAAGGTGGGTTTCTTCTTCTCAGGGCTTCATTACCATCCCACACCACCCCACCCCACCTTCAGGGTTTTCCCCTCAGAGGCTACACACTTCCTCAGGAGAGTCCAAAGTCCTTTCTCTCAAAAGTCACTGGGATTTTCCTCCACCCATTTCAGAAAGGAGGTGAAGTTTCTTTTAGAATTTCACTCCACCTCCCTAACCTAAAGGAACTAACCAAGTTGCTAGCAAGGTACAGATTATGGAAAGGATGGTTTGGTTTTAGTTTTAGTTTTTCCATTAAAAATAAAAACATGTTTCTTCAGAAGGGAGGCCCAGTCAAAAAGCTGCTCTTTCTCCTCACTTATTCCCAGTCAATGGTAAATTTTATTTTCAAGCAGCAGAGTTCTTAAAATTTGGTGAAGCTAACTGAAGCAGTATGTCTGCTAGTATCTGCTAGATCTCTCTGGGATATTACCTATATACAAAAAAGACCTTCTCTTTAGTATCCACAGGTAGATGCTAAAAATCAACGAGAGTTCTATCCTGAGAGCAACCCAGAAAGTGGTACATCATTCCAGTTGTGGTCAGCTCCTGAAAAGCCTAAAGAGGAAGTCAATCCATGCCAGGCAGTCAACCTGGTGGTGTCTGCTACAGATTGGAGGTACGGCTCCTTGACTGTATTTTTTAATTTCCCTGTTGCTTGTTAGTTCTCAAAACACATTTACATATATTATCAGAGTTGATCCTTACAACTACTTTGTAAAGTAAGTAGTGCAGATATTACTGTGTAGGAAAAGAAACAGATTAAGAGAGATCGAGTAAGTCAACTAACTTTACACAGTCAATGACAGATTCTCAATCTAGTGTGTTCCACATATTCCCTGTACTTTGTCCTCCACTATTTAGAGTGTGAAGTTGAGAGGCATAGTCAGAAATCAATGTTTTCCTTTAAGCCTGTACAGGCAACTTGATGCTCATTCATATCTGGCCTGTGAGCATTGCATGTTCAGTGCACCCAGAGAATTTAGAAGGATTTCCAGAGCTTGCAATCTCCAACATGCCTATTTCACAGAAGGGAAAACTGAGAGTCAAAGTCCTTCAGCACCTGACGCAGGTCTCCAAGTCAGGAACTGGAAAATTTAGCTGAATCCTATTCCTGTGGTTCCATACCAGTATATCATAGAAAACCCTTCAGTATGAATTACAGCTGATTTCCCCCAAAGAGAACAAAGTCTGTTGAATGCAGTGTTTTCTGTTTCTTTTGTGTCTCATATGGAACTATCTCCTCAGAGAACATTTGTGGGATTAAAGAAAGATCAATGGCTGGCTAGTAATGAATGGATGGAATTAGGGACACTAATCAAAGAGACACTACCAGTTTACACCTACCTCCAATGACATCAACAATGCCAGTGTGAATAGATATTTGAACATTTAGAAGATTCTTTTTCTAAGATTTTTTTTAAAAAAAATCATCATAAAAACTGTGTCCAGAGTTTTTGAATCCTGAAACTTTTTGTACTTTTACATTTGGAGTTTCCTCTGACACATGACTTCAAAAAGCCTTTTCATCTCTGAAGTTCTGAGTTCCTCTCCTGATGCTTTGACTTGTACCCAGCTGGGCTTGACAAGGCCAGAGATGATTGGTAGGAGGACAGTGGCCAAATAATGCTACCTGCCTCCACCTCTCACACAGAGGGTACCTGGGAAAGCAAATCTGGCTCTGACATCCCTAGGCCACTCCAGCTGGAGTGACCTGGCCAAGCAATTATCCGAGAATCTTTTTTTTTTTCTCTTTTTAAATAAATCATTCCCCTCCTTTTACCATGTGGGCTCCTTCCAGTCCTGGCGCCCAGCGACATGTGCATGGCGCCACTGTGGCATTTTCTGGCCAACCCCAACCCCTTGTAAGATCAGGTCACCAGGATTTCCTTCCCCACTGGCTTGGTGCCCCCTATGCACCCTCATACAGTCCCAAGTAGGTGGTCAGCCCTTCTTGCTCTTTGTCCCTGCCCTGTGGCTAACAGACCTGATTCTGGAAAGGATTTGGGAGCCTAGACCACTGCCTGGAGCACCTAGTGTTATAGAGTGACCTTGGAAAACCTGAAATGGCACACCCATGCCGTGATATGTGCAGAGAAACCCGTCCCCTCACAAGCGAATTGGTTTGTGTTTCAATGACGCCAAATACACCAGAACCCGAACCAGAGGTGGACAAGACCGGGGACTAGAATTTGCAGCATAAAAATTTTTTTCCCCTATAGAAAAATGTAATAGCTAAACGCAGTGAAGAATTTTCGGGGTTTCAGGAGGTCAAGCAGAAGTGGACATGGCACGGGAGTTATTTATGTCAAGTCGGCTTATTGTAAAGGCAACAGAGAACGCCCAGGCGGCGCGAGCTGGCAGTGGGGTCGGGGTGGCGGGCAGTGTGTCCATCCTGGCGGGACAGTAATTGCCCTGGGTCTCACACGACGCCGGGGGCTCAGGACGCCACCATCCATCTCCATCCAGTTAGCGACGCGCCCCCCACCGGGATGGAGGCTGGGCTTGGGCCTCAGCTCCGAATAATAGGAACAATTGTCTCCCCTCCTGGCACAGCCCTCAACTGTCCTGGGTTCCTGCCCCTCTCCTTTCTCTGGCCCGGCTAGTCCTCCATCCCTGGCTGTCGTGTTAGAGTGACACCAGTTATATTCTGAACTCAGACAGCAGCTGAAATCAGGATGCTCCTGGAGGAAACCACAGCCTCTTCTGCCCACTACCCTCCACTTGGCCTCCACAGGGCTCCAACCTGCCACGCTAAACCAGCTGCGGGGCCTTTCCCTCCCATCCAAGAACCTCCTGCTTCTGTTTCTAGAATTTTCCACCAGCGCTAGGGGCTGGTAAGGAATCTCCCCCCCTCTGACAATTTAATAGTCTCAAGTCATCATCTGCGTGACACTGGCCATCCATCTTCTCCCAGGGGAGGACAAAGCGGGGCCTCCAGGACTCCAGGCCTCTCCTCCCCAGCTCTTTCTATTTTGGGACGGCCTCCCCACAAAGGCGTCCTTATGAACCATAATGGCGATGTTTATGAAGGCCGCAATACCAGTGTATGAAGACAATTTTATGCCTAATTAGAAAATGATGTAACCGGCGAGAAGACAAAGAAGAGCTGTCCCCTCCCGTTTCTCTCTCTTCAATCACACCCCCTCCCTAAATTTCCTAGAGTCAGTTGCCTTGTGAGTGCTCCAGGCTCCAGCCTC